>NC_141687.1:1683467798-1684744033 GCF_964263255.1 Lissotriton vulgaris
TGGGACCAACTACTTACTAGGCCCGGGCAGAGTTCGCATAGCCACACTACTCTAAACTCCACAAAATGGAGAAAAAACCTCTGCAGCGCTAAGCGTAGTTCTGCAATCGGCGGAGTTCCCTTCTCCCACCTGTACGCATGATGTTTCCACCATACAGCAACGTGAATTACGTTTTTGTGTGGGAATATCACACAAACTACTTCACGCAGTCCCACATGGGCACGGCTGTCTTTTTTCCCACTCTGTTTATGGTGCTGGGGCTTACTTTTTTCATCCTTCCCCAATCTCTGTAATCCTTGGCTTCTAAAGCTTGTTTTACATCTTTTTATTTATTATCTATTGCTTTGTCTATTGAGTGTGTATTTTGAGTTGTTTTCTACTTTTTTGTGTGTTTTTGTGAGTCTTTATTTTTTTGCTTTACTTCCTTCCTAATTTTTTTTACCTTCCTTCTATCTTATTCCTGTTTCTGCATTTTCAGTCTCCACCCACACAATGGCAGATAGGGGTGCCTCATAAAGTCCATCGACAAGACGCCGCCTTCCTTGCAGAAGGCAGAGCCAGGAAGAGGTGCAGCCCCGTGGCCTGTTTTCAGAGGTGGAGGTGGCAGCGCTGTTTTTTTGTCCAGCACCACCTCCCCTCTACCCTGGCAGCAGGTGGAAGGCCTGTGTCCGGGTACAGACTCTGAGGGCGCCAACAGTGCTGGGCGAGGGTGCACCAGGCCGTGTATTGCTGCGCTGGGGTCTGTCACACCCATAATCAGCTGGTGCACTGGTGGTCTGACAACCTGGACCGAGAGCAGGACCTGCTAGGGGTTGAGGTTACGGGGCTTGGTGAGTGCTAATTATTAATAATATTTATACTTATGTGTTCAATGCTATTGCTAGTATTTTTTCCCAAATAGCAAGCATGCGGCTCACATGCAGGTAAGTTAAGTTTGCAAATATTATATTATGGGATCGTTAATTTAGATAGGTGCTAGCTCTACCTTTGTTGATGGTGGTTTGGCGTGATTGTGTTAGAAGTAATGCAGAGACTCCTTTGTCATGTCACTAAGATAGTGGTAGTTAGTATTAGCAATTTAGTGGTGCACGTCCTCTCTCTTTAGTTCTTAGAGCCTTTTTTTTTATTCGTACAGTGACAAGCAACCAATTTTGTGTATGCATGCATCCATCTATGCATTTAAAGAAAAAATTCCGACTTAGTGCATTGGCCCATCAAAGGGGTTGAGATTGCGAATTAAATGAGAAGAAGCAAACAGCATTTGTTGCAATTTATTAGTAATTCTAAAAACTAGTTTACTAAATTTGGAATAGGGCTAGGTAGGTTTACAAAAATTGGAATAGGATAGGACGATCCGCGATACTTGTCCACTATTAGTTGTTCGGATTTAGAAAAGTTCAATGTTGTTGTGATTGCCTTTTCCTGTCCAAACATATTTTTTGAGAGTTTATTTGTTTATTGCCAATCTTTTTTTGTCTTTATGTCTTAAATCAGCATCCAGGTGCAAGCAGAGGTCTGAGGTGGGTGAGGGAGCTGTAGGTGCCTCGCAGTCGCAACGTTTCTGGGCTGATGGCTCTGCTGGCCTCAGTAAGTCATCTAGTTGTTAACGTTTTTATAAAAAATAATTTCCCTAACTGTTACAACTCAGTATTTTGGATTTTTCTACCCGTTTCCTAATTTTTTTCCAGATCCTCTTCTATCTATCTGTTTCTAAATTCCTGTTATCCCTGCATTATCCTACTTACTTATTTTCTATATTCCTAGTGTCTGTATTTTACTTCAAAATGTCTGTACTAGGGGATCTGTAGCTGCCTTTCTTCTGCTTGTCAGACAACTTTCCCTCTCCCTTATATTATATTTTGTGGACTGTTGGTGAACTAATGATTGTGCACCATGGCTGGACGTAACTATGAGTAGGAAAGCGCCCAATTACATTTCCAACCAAGACCATATGTCCAGTTGTCCACTCTTTTATTTCTTTTCAAAAGCTCAGTTTCATCAAGACTTTAGCCACTCCTTTACCGTTTGTCTTGAGGGTTTTTCAAACATGCCCAACCTGATATTTTGGGTAGAAGTTACTGTTTGTATCTGAATTGTAGTGATGTGTGTGGTGTATTTTGCTTTAAATGAAATTAATAAGGGGAGGATTATCTGACATCTAAAAAATGTGTTACGTTTTTTTCTTGCCACACCGACCAGGCAGTGACAGCGCCAGTCAGTTAACACATTGTGTGTGTGTGAGGGGTGAGCAGCAGTAGAGGCGGGCGGTGGTAAGTCATGCTGCTTGCTTATTGATAGTTTAATATATATTCACTGCAAGGGTGTACTGTTAACTTGTGAACAGTTGAACATGCTCTTTACTTAGCATATACAGTAGGAGTTGAGTTGAGTAACTAATGGCCTCTTCTATCTTCAACTCAGCAGTGCAAGTTTCATAAAGACCTTTAACTATGATGGGTTGATGGAAAAGGGAAAGAAGAATGGAAGGAGAAAGGACGGGTGAAATGTAATATGACTGGAACACAAGGATGTGTCGGTGAAAGAATATATACTAAGCATGGGCGGAAAATCCGTTCCGCTCGCGGATTTTGCGGATTTTCAGTAAATTGCAAAATCCGCGAGATTCGCGAATTTCCCGCAAAATCCGCGAGCGGAATGGATTGGGTCAAAAGTTCAAGCTGACTTTTTGTAACTATTTTAGAATGGCGCCGGCAAGCTGCCAGAGCCTCTAAAATAGTTACAAAAGTCAGCTTCAACAGGAAGCACTAATAGATAAAGTAAAGCAGGTGCTAGAGTTGAAGCTCAAATTCAGTTACACAATCTTTAATCACCCCAAACTTGGGGTGATTAATGACTGTGTAACTTAATTTGACATTCAACTCAAGCACCTGCTTTACTTTATCTATTAGTGCTTCCTGTTGAAGCTGACTTATGGCTGAGGGCAGAAGGACACAAAGTGGGACAAAGGGCATGAGTTAGGCAGAGGGCAAAAGGGCACAAACAAGAGTGGGGCAGAGGGCAGAAAGGCACAAAAACAAGTGGTACAGAGGGCAGAAGGGCAAAAAAAACGAGAGGGTGGCAGTGATGAACCAGGCAAAAAAAAACCTGCGAACACGCTAAGCGCCCCGCAAACACGCAAAGCTCCCCGCGAACACCCAAAAATAAAAAATCCGCAAATTCGCACGAACTCGCGAATTTTGCGGATTGCAAATTCGCAAATCCGCAAATTCGCGGGTCGCGAATTTGCAAAATTCGCCCATACTTAATATATACTATAGATGGCTGATAGGATGCTTGGGTGGGTGAAGGATGGATGAAATGGTATATGGGTGAAAGGATGGGTGGGTGAAAGTGTATTAATGAAAGGATGCCTGCCTGCCTGGGTGGGTCAAAGGAATCCTCAGGTGGGTTTGATGGCTGAAGGGATGAATGGGTGGGTAAATGTAAAATGTATGTTGGTGAAAGGATCATTGAGACTGAGAGGCATGTTTGGATGATTGCATATATGTATGTATGGATGGATGATTTTCCATTGTGAAGGCTGGATGGAGAGAATGTAAAACTTAAATGGTGAGTAGCAAAGCCAAGAGTGAAGAATAAATACTAGAGGAACAATGCATTGATGAATGGAAAAATCCTTGGAAAGAAGAATAAATATGGAACTAGGTTGCTCCTCTATAGTGGCGTTCTTCTCAACTTTACTTGCTTGGAATGGTTTTTATCAAGGTTTTCGATTCAAAGGGTTGAGGACGTATTTTAGACTACTCCCTTGTCTCACAGTAGTTTTTAAGTGTGACATATATTATCTATCCTTCTTACCCACCCATCATAAATCACCTCCCTCCCTTTTTCCCTCCCTACCCATGGCATTTGGTACAGTGACACATGTGGGTGACCTTTCGGCAGCATGTTTACTTTGGGGGCACCTCATTGTTGGCTGTGCAATGTGCATCTGCCTCAGTTAATGTATAGGCCCACTTACCAATTTCATGGCAATGTGAAAGAAAGTTGAGTTTCCGTTCACTCTCAGTGCCCACTCAGTCACTTCCTAGTAAATAACTCCTTTACTAAGTTATTTCTGTGCCAGCCTTCTGTAAAATTTGAAAAAAAACATTCTTTGCATTCGCCACTTTCCTCTGGCCAAGTGATATATTTCATTATTGCTTCCATAACGGATTATGTTAGTTCACATTTTTCCCTTTCAACAATTTCCGGACAAAGTGACTCACTACTAGCAAATGCTTAGGCATGATGAGATGGTCAGTGAAAGGTCTACCTATCTTGCCTAATCCCTCTAACCTGCCTGCAGTAGACTAAGTTAATAACTCTTTTCCTTACTGCTAAGCAAATCTATTCTGTTGGAAAAAAGTAATGTCAAATGTGGTGACGGAGGATGAGGCCATGGAGTAAAGTGGGACTAAGAGTAGGTGCCTTTGCATTTTGTGGATGGGATAGGCTGTGATGAACTTGCCAAATACAGCATCGCGTTCCTTAATCAATCAATAGATTCTTTATCCAATCCATTGAATAAGGATCATAAAAGCACATATAAAAGGTACAATAGTCTGCATACAATTCCAATTCATGTAAAATAGAATCCATATTTAAAAGTTCATGTAAAAAATCATATGATTATTTTTAGAAGTCTAGCAAGAACAAAGAAAACATATACTAAGAGGAAGTCTGGGGTATTTTAAACAATGTTAGCCCCATAAATATATATAAAATGGCATATTAACTTTGACATTAATAAGACAATAGGTAGATAAAAACAGCGCGCGGTTCATAAACCCTATTGCTTCCTTCCTTTTTTATGCAGTCCCACAAAAACGTCGCTACCAAGAGCATACTCAAGGGTCAGGCAGTGATTTTAAAAATAAAAGTGCAACTGGACATTGTTTAAAATTATAATTCTTTAAAATTGGAGCAATGTTGTACTTCCTTTCTTTCTTGTAAAGACCACAAAACAAAACTAAATGTAAAGTAGCTTGGGGACAGTGGTTATCGCAAGGACACAAGGTCGGATTTGAGTGCTTAAAGCTTCTTTCCGGGTGACCTAACATCAGTTGTATCAGATTCATACAGAGTCTCAGAAGTATAAATTTAGGCTGTGTTATACTAAGTCTGCTAGGTAGAAATACCCTTCCTCTATCAGAGGCAGGTTAAATGTTATGCGAGGACTGCCTGTTGGTCCTTAAATAGTTCTGCAAGCCCTATAAAAGTCAGCTCTGATTTCACATAATTCAACCATCTAATCTTACTGTAGTTTTCAAGTTTTAAAAAGTTTGTTATATTTTGCATTTGGTTCACTGTATCCCTATGTCAGATGGAGAACCACAGTAAGATCGGGACTAGTCGGATTGAAATTGAGATATAAGCCAGGCCCAATTCAGTGTAGGATATCATTAGAACAGAAAGGCGGGAGAGACACTAAGGACTTAAAAAATCTATTTTAAATGGTTTGGAGCAAGGCTGTGGATTCCATTTTCCAGACTTCTGCCCCATAAATTGCTGCTGACTTTGTCTTAGCCTGGTAGATGTTTTTTTATAGGGACTAATAGTTTCGCACCTAGCTTTTTAGAAAAAGATTTTATAGCTGTCAAACTCCTCTACATTCCTAAAATCCTTCCCTCCACCAGATTTGACCAGGTCTGAATTTTATCAAAAAGAACCCCTAAATAAGGGAAGGTATCTACCACTTCTATTTTCCCAGATTCCATATGGAGGTGCCGGACTTTATCTTGTTTGCATGCCCCTGCTATGATGATAAATGATTTTGTTTCGTTGACTTTCAAATCCAATGAATCTATAAAAGCTGCATATGCTTTTATGAGACGTTGGTGGGCCATGCCTGTTCTGACAAGCAACACTGCATAAGCAGCATAGGCCAGTATTGGTAATAAAAGTATATCAAACATGGGGACTTCCAGAGATGCACTCAGAAGAGCTTCCTCAACATCGTTTGTATAGATAGAAAACAGGCGAGGACACATAGCTTCCTTACCCCCCTGGTGATCTTAAAGGGGCGGGTGCATTCCCTGTTTTTGACATAGCGAACAGATGCAGTGGCATTGGAGTCAGTGAGAAAACACAATTAATATTAGCTGCTCGATCCCCATCTCCTCCAACATATGACAGAGCTTAGAGTGGGCCACGCTGTCAAATGCTGCTGAAAGGTCCATGAATGCCATGTAAATCTTTCCTCCCTTCACTCTGGTTTATTTATCTATAATGAAGGATGATGTAGACACTGATTTATAGTGCCCTTTCCCTGCTGGAACCCACACTGTGCCTGCATTAAGAAGTTCTGCTACTGAGCTCACCACTCCAACCTATATAGGAGAAGTCGATCCCTGAGCTTCGCTGCTGTGTCCAGCAGAGAAATTGGCCTATAGATCTTTGGGCTTCTCCTTTCCCCTTTTTTATAAATCAGAACAAATCACACTAGTTTTCCAGGAAGCTATGGAGTTGGCTATGGCTATGTTATTAAAAACATTAGTCAATAGTGGGACCCACTGATCTTGATTCTCCGGGAACAAAATGTATTGGCACCCCGTCAGGGCCTGGAGCCTTCCCAATACTGCAGGCCGCCAGCCCCTTTCTCACTTCTACGAGTGAGAAGGACAATGTATCCTGTAAGTTGGAATCTATATAAATGGTAGGTAGCATGGAAGAGGTACTGGAAACAAAAATGTTTTCAAAGTGTGCCACCCATGCTTCTTCACCTACATTGTAATCCAGTGTGGGATCCTTGGGATTTTTGAAGCAAGGTGTGTTAACTATCTTCTCTGCTGTCTCCTATTTTTGCTGAACATTCAAGTTCAGCCTAGGCCTCCTCCCTCATAACCCTCTCCCTTTTCCTTCTTGCTAATTTATAATCAGTATGTAATGATCTTATTTGGTCCTCACTTCAGGGTTGGGTTTTCAGGGCTTTAATGAGAGCTTTTCCAGCTTTTGTGCAGGGGGAGTCGAATCAGTGCTTGCCCTTTACACTATTCACTGGTTTCTGATGAATAAATGCCAATTTTTCTTTCTCTAGATGTTCTCTAAAGCAGGATACCAGTGCTAATGGGCAGGATTCTTGTTCTAAACAGTTACGAATATTATCCTGAATAGTCGATATAACTCCGGGAACTAGTTTGAACTTGTCAATTTGGGGCCACTTTAGTTGGAAACAATTTTTTCTTGACAAGGTTGTGGTTCCTATTTTCTGATACTGAGTCACTTTCCTCGGGCTACACTTAATTGAAAACTTAGGATGACATGATCACTATATCTCGTGAATCTGTTTTCTGTTTTCTTCATGAATAACCTTAAGGGGGTTAGAAACTAGAATAACATCAATAATTAAGTGGGAAGACAGGGAGGAAGAGCAGACAGCCATTCCATACTACTTTGCCCCAAAAAGAACTAGATACCAACACCATATCTGAACAGACAGGTGTTCCCACCACGGGAGTACTATGAGTTTAACTGAGATGCAAAAGACACAACTGGATTTACGGATTGTTAACCACTCAGGAAAAGAATTGGATGAACATGAATGCAATGTCTTAAAGTAGGGTATGGGTTTCTGTCCCACCCAGTTTGGTGACCTCGTGGATGTTCATATTGATTTGTACAAATTCCTACATGTGCTTAAATTAAAATAATCTTTTTCGCAGCAAACACCTACTTCTGTTGCTAATGTATTGGACACACCTGTTGTCAATAGAACAATTGGGGAAATACTAGAGGTGCAAATATTACTCTCAATTGAGAGTGATGAAATGACTGGTATGCATGCCATTCTGAATGATTTGGATATTAGTGAGAAATACAATCGGGACACGGGTCTCAGATGTAAATCTAAGTTTGTCCCACATAGTTGTTTTCACCCCAACATTGAGAAGTTTGGTGATAGGATCACACTGGAGTTAAGTTGGAAAACACCAACAAAACACACCACACCATTCCTTCAATCTATCAAGGAGGGAAAGGGAGGGCATACAGAGATTACAAAAGGAAACCAACATTCTAATGAGGGAATTCGACAAGGGGGTCAATGTGGTGTTGATGAATATACAGGAATACATGGGTGAGATTTTCCGGCAATTGAGTGACCACTAGTGTTATGAACCTGTTAATTTTGATCCGATTGTTGAATTACAAGTCACCATCAACAGGACACTTTCAGAATGGAGGGATGAGTGTTTGTTAACTGATAACGAGTTTACATACTTATACATTGACAATGCACGTTTTCTGTGCATTTATACCTCACCCAAGGTGTACAAGGGAGGCAAGTTTCCTACGGGCAGACCCATCAATTCAGGGTTGCCGTCACCCACTGAAAGACTGTCTGAATGTGTAGACCTATCATTGCAGAAACATGTCACCAATTTACCATCCTACTTGAAAGATAGAAAAGATATTTTGGTGAAGTTTGAGGGATTCCCATGGTCAGATGAATTAAGTTTTGTCACATTGGATGTAGAAGGATTATATACATGCATCCAAAAAGATTTTGGTATGTTGGCTGTCAGCCACTACCTAGACAGAGAGGGGGCAAACTACTATTCTTATAACAACATGATCATAGATATGATTGTGCTTATCCTGACTAACAACTTCTTCAAACATAATGAAAGGTGATATCACCAGCTACAGGGGACAGCAATGGGTTCCAAGTTTGCTCAATCTTATGCCGGCCTTTTCATCGGTGGTATTAGAGGGAGCATGCCTGAAACAAATGTGCCTCCCCCTGGACTAAGTACATTGTTTTCTGGGGGAGGTACATAGACGCTAATATCTGTCTCTGCTCTGACTCTAAAGTACTGTTGAACGAATATCTGGCATACCTGAACGATGATTCCTATAATGTTCAGCTTACAATGTCACACCACAAGGAGCACATCAACTATCTTGATATCCATTTTTATGTTAGAGAATGAGTGGTGCATAGCACCTTATTCAGGAAGTCAAAAGCATATAACAGCATACTTCATGCTTCCAGTGCTCATGCCAGCTCAGTTATTTCAAATATTCCCTATGGAGAAATGGTCAGGATACAGCGTACTTGCATTGAGGAGAAGGGATTCAAGGAGAACATCACTGGTATTAAAACAACGATTTCAACAACGGGGTTATGATCACAAAATATTGGGCATAGCAGAACAGAAGGCACTCCATCTATCAAGATCAGACACCCTAAGGCAAGACACATCCAACAAAATATGTAAACAATATGTCAGGGGTCAAGTCTGGTAAAAGATAGCCTTTTTCACCAAATATAATGCACATAGTGATAGAATTTTTAAGGCTATTAGGAAACACTGGCACCTACTGTTGGATATCCCCATACTGCGTCCCTTCATTAATGAGAATCCCTCTCTAATTTACAGGAGGGGAGACAAATTGAGGAGGTCACTGTGTCCTAGCTACAGCACTACCCAAAAAGCAACTGCGACTTGGTTGCCACCAGTCCCTGTTGGTTTCTACACATGCACCACTTGTAATATATCCTGCCTCAGTCAGAACAAACGTAAAGAATTTTGTGACAGTAACAACCATGTACACAGAATTAAGCATGTTATTAATTGCAACACTCAGTAAGCAGTCTATATTCTTGAATGTCTGTGTGGTATGATATACGTGGGTAGCACCGTGCGGAGTCTGAAAAAGAGAATACAAGAAAACCGTTGAGATTTAATTAATGCAGACTACAGATACCCATGATGGAGCATTAACACATGGCGCATGTTGGGGATGTCACCTTTCGTTTCTGTGGCATTGACAACATCCCTCCTAACAATTGGGGTGATAACAGATAGCTGACATTACGACAAACCAAATACAAATGGATTTGCAGACTTCAGTTGGTCATCAAAGGACACAATACCGTCAATGAATTTAATTATTTTCTAACATGAGATGGTGAACTGAGGTATTGTTCAGTATATCTGTATATCCCAACTAATGCACCCAAGCGCATTCCATCCAGACCCCATAGTAGGCTAGTTTAATGAACTTACAACCTGGCTAATGCTCAAGGACAATAGGCCATACAGACAGATAATCTCTGGCACAATGTGCAACAATCACCATGTTCAAATTGACTTCTCGATACATGCACTTTTCTTGTTGTTACATTCTGGGGCTATGTCCATCAAGGCCATACATTATTATAGTGTGCTTTGAATGAAATAAGGCCTTTGTTCTACATAATATGGACACAGCCGCGTGTCATCATATCAGAACCATGCTCATTTTTTGCTGAAATTTGCCATTATGGGTCTAAAGCAATTCTCCTGATACATGTATCACAATATGTACCCATGGTCATGCTTAATGAAGAGTGCTCATATACACCATCTGATATTAGTCTACCAGGGCCTTATCAAGTAATCGTGTTGGCACATCTAACATGACATGTAGCTACGATCACCAAACAGCGAGTTAATATATACTTTATGGTGAATATCGCCATGCCTTACAGGCTTCCACATTTTGTTTTTAGCTTTTTTTCTCTCTATAGATTGCTTGCAATGCTACATATCATCCTGGTCTGGGCCCTGCCCCAGTGGTGTACTTTGGCCGCATTTGAGTAGTCTCCATTCAGGTCATACTATGGGGCCTTTTTACCACCATTGCCGTGTTTCTTTAACACTTCACCTGGTTCTGATCAGGTCTGAGAAGTAAGAATGTTATTATGCATGATTAATTAAAACCGCTGCATTCAGAACATTGTTGGTTAATATCAAAGGGAATTACATTTAATAAAACAATTTTAAAAAGTTAAGATTAAAGAGAACATTTGTATTGAAATTAAAAGACATCAAATTGTTCCATTTTTAGTAGCACTGCTGTCACTGGATTGCAGACCAATTTGAAGGCATTTATACGAGCGACGTAGTTTTGAAACCAATGGAGCGGTCAAGTTCAGAGTCTGCTGTTGTCTTAGTAGGTCACAACTATTGGTAGCGAGAGTTTACCAGTCTCTGTGCTTTTAAGTCAAAGAATTTTGTAAGACGACAGTTTAGCTGCACTAAGGAGGGATTAAATCACATCATCACTGCCTGTCTGCAGGACCTTACTCCGTGCTGCTTGAATAGTGGTTTTAACAGGCTTTTCCCTATGTTGTCCAGCTTCCTGCATATACATATAATGTAAATCAAAGTCTCAGTGTCATTCGCACACAACCGGTACAAGTGATCAGCCCCTCTTCTTTCCCACGGGGACATGAACGGGTTAATCGGACTGACTCCCAGCAATAGTTTTAGAAATTTTTCTTTTGTCTCAAGCTTGGTTCCAACCTTGAGGTAGGGCTGAGGTGTTAGAATATTGTAGTTGTTATGCACGGCCAAGCCGTTAGCTCTCTTGGAAACCGATTTCTTGTCCTCTAAAGCCAATATGAGCCTTGTTGATTTTATTACTATTTTTTAAAGGCCAAATGGCCCATTGGAGTGTTCCAGGCACCTGCCTGTCTGAGAGCCTGCAGAATATTCTGAAGGTAGACGTTAACTGGAAATTTTCAATGTGTGGGACAGCTCTTGCCAGAGTTGGTTGATCAAGGCTGATCATGTCTGTGTACCATGAGACTAAGATTCATTGCTTGCTATGATGATCTTCGATAAGGAACATGGGCTTATTTAAGTAACGTTCCTAACGGTCACAATAATGTTCAGACAGGGGTTCATCTAGTTCCTGGATAATACTATTTCTAATCTCAATTACCATGCACTTCGGATTTTAATATTCTGATGATCTCATATGTGGCACACTAAACATAACTTGATTGTATACATTTATATTTACTTTCACTAACAGGTTTATGTATTGTTGTGATTTGGACATCATCAGTCTGTCTTCTTGACACTGTTTTGTTATGTTATGTTATGTTATGTTATATTAAATTTATACAGTGCATGGCTACTCACTGTTTACATTGGTTGCCATAACAACGGAAAGGCAGCGGACACTCAGAACTCGGTGTCAGCCTTCATTCCAATGCGCATCATACGCAGGATGACAAGCAGAGATATCATGTCTTCGGCACCTTGTCCCGGCGAGTCTTTTTTTCACGTTATTAATTTTCCATTTTTGTGTGGTTTTTTAATTGGATTTAAGTGGCACTTATTTTGAACTTAAAGTGAGGAAGGAGCCCACCCCATAGCCTGCGGTAGGTAAGCACCACTCTGACCAACTTTTACTGCCTGTGCCGTTGGGAGATTGGTTTCTCAATTGAAAGGTCCTGGTATATGTTTGTGCATGCCGAGGGGCCGAGGTCTCCTCCGATTTCTTGATGCCCTTACTATTTGAACGGGCTTGGTAGTTTCTTAAAATATTTGTTTTTGGTATCTTTATTACTTGCTTTATTAGTTTATTTTGCTTTCGTGCAAGAACCACACTACACACTGTTACTTGAAGAGTAAAAGGCCATTTCAGTAGGATAAGGTTGCAATCCTTTAGAATTTATTCCATAGTACATAAATGCAATAAATATACTTTCCCCACCCCATCCCATACCGACTCATTCTCCCTTCATCCTTCTCAAAACCATCTAACCTGTTTGACTCTTCCCCATTCACTTGGTGACCTCCTTCCTCTCCCCATTCTCACTTTCACTTGCCCTCTGAGCATTCTCTGTTGAATTTCTTTCATTGCCTCCCGCACCTCGCTATCAGTTCTCCCCCCGAGGGGTGAGTCCGCCCGGATGTGACTCACCACCCCTCCAAAGTACCGCCAACCAGGGAACCAATCCACCACCCAAACTTGTGTCCTGTATAGGTGCCAACCTACACAGTACCACTTGTACCCCAAGTTCCTGTGAACCTAACGCATCAGCCAAGTTGTGGCACCCGGCGGCCAACTAGCCACTACTTTAACATGCGTCTTGCGCAAACGGATAACATTTTCAAGGCAATCCGTGTCCGTGAAAGATGCCCCCCTCGTGGTGAAAGACCATGCCCCACCTTTGCTTGCATCCCGAGTAACAAATAACCTTTGTGGGCCAAACCTTGTCTATGACAGAAGTCCCTGTCGCGGTGAATGACCATCCATCACTTGTACCTGTACTTGCACCCAGATGAACAAATAACATTGTGTTGGGCCAATCCATGTCTCTGAAGTTGCCGCCCATCGCGGTGTACGACCATCCACCACCTGTAACTACGTCCCACATAAACAATTAACATATTTCCGGCCAATCCTCATCCGTGAAAGGTGTCCCTCCTCGCGGTGAACGACCATCCACCACCGTTGCTTGCATCCAGTGTAAACATATAAGATTTTTGGGCCAAAACTTTGTTTGTGCCAAGTGCCCCCCATCCACCATGCGTACCTGCACCCAGAGTAACAAGTAACATTTTTGTCGGGCCGATCCGTGTCCATGCAGGTGCCCCCCATCACGATGAAGCCCATCCCCCACCTGTACCCGCGACCCGTGTAGATGCCAGGATGCTTGTTTCTGGTCCAGGGAAGACATGGCTTTGGCAGTTCGGTCTGGACTGTTCGGATGAGGCACAGGGTCAGACTGATTTGCATATGGCCATGTCTGAACTGGGGTGTCGGAGTGAGTTAAAGATTGGTGATGGATTAAACCCAGATCATTTGACTGGGGGTGAGTGTTTGATTTGCTCAAACGCTCCGTCCATCATACCCTTTTGTATTGCTCTGTTCGCCCTAAGTTGGCAGGGTATGCTCAGACGTGAGTCCCTTGCTCACTTTGCCACTGAATTCAAGCTAGCCTGGCTGATGACGCCTGCAATGCCAGAAATCGGTCCCAGGATGCTTGTTTCCTGTCCAGGGAAGACATGGCTTTGGCAGTTTGGGCTGGACTGTTCCCATGAGGCACAGGGTCAGACTGATTTTCATATGGCCATGTCTGATCTGGCGTGGTGGAGTGAGCTAAAGAAAGGTGATGGATTAAACCCAGATCATTTGACTGGGGGTGAGTGTTTGATTTGCTCAAACGCTCCGTCCATCATCCCCTTTTATATCGCCTTGGTCCTGTGTAGACAAGCAACCCTTTTCCAGGCCAACCTCGTCCGTGAAAGGAGCCCCCATCCCAGTGGACGACCATTCACCACCTAAAAACTTGCGTCCAGTGTCAATAAGTAGCGATTCAGGGCCAATCCCCATCCAGGACCGCCTTCTCTCCTCCAGCGGGCCATTGCACGGCAAGCCAGGTCGATAGCCCCCTGATCCTCTCTGCTGCAATGCCCAATTAATTCAAGTGACTAAATTGCCCCCACTTTCCGTTTCACTGCACCATATCCCCCTCCTTGCATCATAGTGTAAAGCCATACCAGAGATATCCCAGCATACGTCTGTCTCTCACATGTATCCTCATATCGGGGCAACTCTTTATTTCTCGTAACACGATGTCAACCGTACTGGCCACAACATGCCCATTTTCATCTCACAGTTTCCCACATTATTGCACAGCCCTTCTGTAAACCAGCTAGTTCCCCTCCTCCGTTGTCCATTGCCTGGGAGAAATGGCCTCTCTGCCAGGCGACCGCCCGGGATCCTGCTCCACTCCCAACTCCTGTAGTAAAAAAGAATGATTAGTCCTGCATGAAGTGCATCCCTTTTTCCTTAGCCCCTAGTCGGCAGTCGATCCAAAGCAATCATAAAAAACCCCAGTCCAGTAGCCACATCATCACAGAAACAGCTTGTCGTACACCTGTAGCCCTCAACCTCCAGCCGCTCCCGCTGCTACAGCCCCAATAATGTAGGAATCACGCGTCACTGTAGGCAGCCCCACCCAAATAGCCCGGCCTCCATATGAGGCCTTTAATGACCTGCATAACTGACATTCCACCTTCCACAGTTTGAAAAACAAACACCCCCAGACCTAGGCCTTCACTCGCTAGCCACCAGTCTCCATGCCCTTGAAAGATGCCACCAACCGGAACCACTAGACCCACCCCAAATGCCCGGCACCCAGTCACACCACCCTCAACAATGCTCCTCAAAGCACCTTCGTCGCCCTTCGCGATAAACATGTGCCCCATTTTGTACCACCAACCACGCCAGGCGCAACATCGCCTGTCACCACAAGCACCACCCACTCATCTGCTGCTCCACATTGATCACAGCATCCCGCCTCCAGGGGTAACACTGAAGTACTCCCAGGTCCCCCTAATCCTTGAAAATAGCATATTGTCAGTGTCTTTCTGCCACTGTACCATGTGCTGTCTCCTCCCACCATACATCCAAAACCATCCCTACACATACCCTGTCTTGTAAACTCCTTCTGCTGCACCATTCAACCTCACACTCTGCGTGCCTTCCAAATCTCCAGCTGTTCACCCCGCCTAAACCCCCCCTCCCATGTGTAGCACTTCCCGACCCATTAGCCACTGCCGTAGACCTTCCCATCCAACCTGTCCTTGGTTCGAGCGCCTGCTCCCCACAGAGTAACGGCAGCACGCAACCACAACCCCCTGTCCCCCGCCACCAGCTACTACCCATGACACCACCTGGTACGCCTCTATAGACCCTACTGCTCTGTCAGACCGAACCCCCGAGTATCCTGTCTAGTTTCCAGCAAAGTACCCACATCTGTCCATCCCCTCTGCCAGCCCCCGCATATAATGCTACCCCGTCACCCGGCAAAGACGTCTGCGCCCAAGTACCCCCGGAGCCCCTCTGGCCTACACACCCCCAGCCCCCTTCTGTTTTTTACAGTGTGTATGTAGATAGCTCTGATACCTACGGGTCAAGTTAGCGCCATATAAAACTTTTAATTAAATAAATAAGAGTGAACAGCCTTTCAGTCAAAAAACCCGCTTCACACTTTTGTGACGCCTTAGCGCCACCCTCAAGCTATATAACCAAGTGCCCGTCATCTGCCCATTTGCCATTTCTGTCAGCCGTCCATGTCCCGACCCCCCGCGGGGTGGGCCTCCATCATAGTTGACCTAATCCAGCTGGCCGGCTTTCTTGGGCCATTGCAAACCCCCAGTGCACCTGACCCCCATCATAGAAACTCCTGCATCTGCGCTGGAGTCCCGGCTAACTCACATGCGACATCGAGGGCCATGGACCCATGGCCTCCAAATACACGAAAAGGACGTCTTAGCCCTGTCGTTCCCCTGTACTCTCCTGCACCACGTTATTGGTTTATCCGGATCTCTACTTCGTAAGTCAACCAAGCATAATGACACCAAATTTGTCAGCACGCCCCAGCTGCAGGCAATGCCTGTATGGTGCATGTACGCCCCAACACCCCGGCTTCACCAAGATTAACTGTCCTTGCCTGTCCCCCACAGGTTGCAGCCCTGTTTGAAAAACCTTCCAATTTTCTAGCCATTCCACTGTGCCCTTGGCTGCTGCATAGGCAAGTGCCCAGCCCCCTGAACCCCACCCCATCATATACTGCCCCATCATTTTACCAACCTTAACCACTTGCGTGGCAGCCAGCGCCTCTGGCCCCAGGTGCCAACGCTCCTCCCTCTCACAGATAGTGTTGTGTCGGGTGATGGGGACAGGATGGCCCTAGGGAGATCTTTCTGGGACCTACACTCAGGGGCATCTATTTCTGACTAGGCCTAACACGTGGCCCTAGAATAAACTCAGCCAGACACTGGGAATAAGTTTGCTTGCTCGGTCGGCGCGTCTCTCTCTGAACGCCCTCGCACGTGCTCGACCTCTTTTTATTATAGGGCAGTCACATGACCAACATGTCCGTCCCTCGGGATATCGGGGACGGACCTTCAGGAACATAACATTCCTCCTAAAATAAGGAAAAACCAAAACAACTGCAAACATTAAAACATAATTCAACCATAACTTTTCTCACTCAGGAACATTGGGACCGAGACCTTCAGCGTCCTTCAAATGCCAGTGCATTCAGTTCAAACATTACGTGCATATATGTAAATGGGAACAGTCTTACGTAAAGTAATCTCTCAGCCAGCCGGAGGGGGTGGGATTGTCACGTAGCTGGCGTTGGGACCCCCGATGAGTCATCAGTTCCGTTCCAACCTCCACTTCGTGTCTTGGCACCTCTCTGTCGGCCCCCTCCGGATCTGGGGCATCATCCAGGGCCTCCGTGTCACCGCCCACTTCTTCGCTAGAAACCTGATGCTCGGCACGTGGCCTGACCTCGTGCTGAGATGTTGATTCACCAGTCGGCAACGTAGTTGCAGTTTCGGTTTGTTCGCCGACTTGCTGGCGCCTTGGCTCGCTGCTTGAAGGGTGATACAGTTTGAAATGAGACACATTGCGAGTCACCCTGTCTCGTCCTCGAGTGGCTGTGATGCGGGTGCCTCTCACCCCACTGACTCGCCATGGTCGTTTTTCGTAATTGAGTTTGAATTTGCCACCAAGTGCACGATTCTTGATAAGCACCAGGTCGCCTCTTTTGAAGTGGGGGACCACAGCCCGGCGTTTCTTACTGATCTTGTCACATGCAGAGTTTCTTTTCTTCTCCACCATGCGTTCATCGATCATTTCAGGTGCCCACTGGGGTGATGGGAATGGAGTCAGTTATTACCCTTCCTAGGAGGAGGTGTGCGGGAGCTACCCCAGTTGTGGAGTGCGGGGTCTGGCGGTAGTTTCGGAGGAACGTGAAAATGGCCATTTCCACTGACTGCTCCTTGTCATGCGCAATGCGGATGACCTTGTTCAAAGTCCTCATGAATCTCTCGGCCTCCCCGTTGGCTTGAGGCCACCTCGGTGTGATGCGCCTGTGACGCGTTCCCAGAGACGAGAGATATTCAGCAAAGTCTTGACCCTGGAATGGCGGTCTATTGTCCGTTCTGAGTTCCCTCATGGCTCCATGGGTGGCAATGATTTTTTCAATTTTGGGGATAACACAGTCTTGACTGGTGCTGGTGACAATTTCGACCTCAGGATATTTTGAGTGGTCGTCTATCATTACCAGCGTGTGTCTTCCATCCGGAAGGCTACCAAAATCCATGCTGACTCTTTCCCAGGGACCTCGGGGCCTGGGTTCCACAATGATGGGGGCCTCACGGGGGCTGTCGCCCGTGACTTGACAGGCCGTGCACGTTCGCACCACGTTCTCCACCATGTCGTCCATGAGCGGGAACCACACCTTTGTCCGCAGCCGGGCCTTCGTCTTGACCATCCCCTGGTGCCCCACGTGTGCCAGTTGAACCACTCGTCCTGTCAAAGCCGTCGGGATTACCAGGCGATGCCCTCGCAGAAGGCACCCCGCCGCGTCTTCATTCAGTTCAGCCCTCACGTGGTACAGACTGTCCATGATTTTCTGGGCCTCTGGTGTGAGTACTTTCCAGCTCTCCTTGGCTTTCTGCCAGTTGGCCGTCCGGAGTAGTTCCTTGGTCCGCTGTATGCAGGCATCCTGAGCCGTGATGCTCACGACCTCTTCCAAGGATATGGGGCGCGGGCATGATCTGGCC
The DNA here is from genome assembly GCF_964263255.1 of Lissotriton vulgaris. Lineage (NCBI taxonomy): Eukaryota > Metazoa > Chordata > Amphibia > Caudata > Salamandridae > Lissotriton > Lissotriton vulgaris. The sequence goes on from NC_141687.1 coordinate 1,683,486,173, forward strand.
ACGACCCACTGAACATAGGCCTCCGTCTCTTCTGCCTCATCCATCTCCTCCGGGGTTGCCGGCCTGGGGTGTCGTGACAGATAGTCTGCAGGATTCCTTGCCCCTGGCTGGTACTCGATGGCGCAGTTATATTCTTGCAGTTGCAAGATCCACTTTTCAATCCTAGGGGGTGGCTTGGAGGAGGTGCCTGAAAACAGAGCCAGCAGCGGCTTGTGGTCCGTCACTACTGTGAAAGGCTTGCCATATACGTACAAGTGGAAGTGCCGACATCCCCAATGTATTGCAATGGCCTCCTTTTCGATTTGGGAATATCTTTGTTCTGTGTCCGTAAGGGACCGGCTGGCAAAAGCAACAGGGGCCCAGTCTATCTCATCTCGGGCTCTCTGCATCAGGACGGCCCCCAATCCCGCCGGTCCGGCATCTACTGCAATGAGAGTGGAGTGTCTTGGGTCAAAAAATGCCAACGTGGTGTTGCTGGAAAGTGCGCTCTTAATGTCTTGAAATGCCCTTTCCTGCTCAGGTCCCCAGTTCCATGGGGTGGAATCTTTGGTTAATTCGCGCAGAGGGAGGGTCAGGTTGGCTAGGTCCCTTATGAAGCGGCCACAGTAATTTACCATCCCGAGAAAGCTTCGGACCTCCGTGACAGTGGTAGGCGGAGGTGCGTCCTTGATGTCTTTGACCTTGTCGGGATCAGGGTTGACGCCATCGGCTGAGAATACATATCCGAAGAACCCTAGTTTGGTCTGAAGAAATTCGCATTTGTCTCGGTGCAGAGTGAGTCCAGCGCTGCGGAGCCTGCGGAACACCTGCGCCAAGCGTTGGTTGTGTTCAGGAATTGTTCTTGCGTGCACCATGATGTCATCACTGACATTGATCACCCCCGGTATGCCAGTAATTAGTTCTTGGATAACATTCTGGAACACCTCAGCAGCGCTGGATATCCCAAAACTCAACCTGGTGTACCTGCGCAGTCCAATGTGGGTGGAGAATGTCGTAATGTTCCGGGACTCTTTGTCCAGTACAAGTTGATGGTACCCCGCCCGGAGATCCAACTTGGAGAACCACCTGGCCCCGGCCATCTCTCCGATCAGGTCGTCGATCGTGGGGGTGATATGTCGTTCCCTTTTGATGGCCGCATTGGGTAGGCGCATGTCCACGCAAATCCGGACCGCTCCAGGCTGCTTTGGTTTCCTTGTGACCACGATGGGTGATACCCAGGGGGTGGGGCCGGACACCTTCTCAATTATCCCCGCAGCTTCCAGCTTCTGTAGTTCTTCCTCGACCAGTGGTCTCAAATGGAACGCAACGCGACGGTGTCGCAGGGCCACCGGTTGAACAGTGGGGTCCACATGCAGGTGTATTTCCCGACCCTTGAAACAGCCAATCCCTTCAAACAGGTCAGAAAAGTCTGCAATCAGTTGCTGCACCGATTCCTCATGCACCCCAAACGCAAATGAGACCACCCCCAAGTCCTCTGCCGTCCGGCAACTCAGGAGAATGCCTTGACCTTCTTCCAACACGAAGATGTTGGCTCGCGTGACTTTGTCTCCGTGTCGGACTGCTGCTTTAAACTTTCCCCGAATGCGGAGGGGAACGTCCTGACCGTAGGCAAAGACGGTGATCGGAGTGGAACGGAGGCTGGGAGGGGTAGCCATGTCTCCGTAGAGGGATGCACTCATGAGATTTATCGAGGCGCCCGTATCCACGGTCGCCATGATGTCCTGATCAGCCACTTGTATGGCGCACTGTGGTAGTGTCCTGGTGCGTCTGGTGGCAGTGCCGATCATGTGCACTTTGTGTACGGATCGCTCCTCCTCGTCGTCGTCCATATCACTGTTGCTGGGTCCTCCTTCCGCGCCTTCGGGCGCAGCCACCGTATGTATTGTCTGGCGGGGCTTGCTGAACTTTTTGGACCGGCACACTTTTTCAAAGTGATTCATTTTTCCGCAACCGGAGCATATCTTGCCCCGTGCTGGGCATTCTGGCGCCGGGTGTCTCGGGCCTCCACAGTAACCACATGACTGCGCTGAAGCTCCGCCCTGCGGAGTTGTTGTTCGCTTCGCCCATTTGGGCTGTGGGCGGACTTGTAGTCTATTGACCGGCTCCACTTTCATGTTGGCCTGTAGAGCTGCTTCCATGTGGGCTGCCCTGGCCTTGGACAGCTCCTTTGTGCGACCCAGCGTGAGAATGTCCGGGAGAGGTTTCCCCGACTCCTCCAGTATTCTCTCGCGTAGTTTAGCAGAGGCGCATCCCTGTATTATCTGGCCTCTGATTTCTTCCGTGGCATCCTGAAACCCACACGTTAGTGCTAGTTTCTTTAGCCGGGAGTGGTAGGCGTCCAGCGATTCATCTGGCAGTTGCCGCGCTTGTCTAAAAATGAATCGTTCATAGTCTTGGTTGGCCATTGGTTCGAAATGCGCGTTGAGTGCATTTATTAGTGTGTGGTGTGTTTTGGGAGTTGCCTCCGTGAGGGTGCGGGCAATGGAGTGGATATCCTTGCCACCAAGATGGAGAATCATGGCACGCTTCTGTTCCTTATGGACCTTGGTGGCCTCGAAAAATATGAAGAGCCTGTCCACCCATTCCTTCCACTTCGGTGCGAGAGTGGAAGGCGCACCCTCCACCACAAACGGTTCAATGGGCGGAATGTTAGCCATCGCCGTGGACGCTCAGGAGGATGTCCGTGGGCAGCCCGGAGATGATCCGAGGAGGCACCCCGATCAGTGCAGCAGGATCGGGCGCCGACCGGAGCGCCTGGCCAGGCGCACCTCGGTGCAGTTCACGCACGTGCAGCCCAGCACGGTGCGGCACCGGGCGTGGAGGGTCCGCAGAGGGAGCACCTCGCGCGACCAATCAGACTCCTGTGCGCCGCAGGAAGGTGCGAGCCAGCGCCGCTCACCTGATGAGAGCCGGGGGTCAGAGTCGTTCCTCCAGGCGAGCAGAGCGGGGGGGTGTGTGGTGGCAAGGCACGAGCACCGCAGGCACGTGGGAGTGCCCGCAGCCGCCTCACCCCAAGAGGGACACACACCCGCACCCCGAGCGAGGGATCGACAACCACCCTCGTCGCCAATTGTTGTGTCGGGTGATGGGGACAGGATGGCCCTAGGGAGATCTTTCTGGGACCTACACTCAGGGGCATCTAATTCTGACTAGGCCTAACACGTGGCCCTAGAATAAACTCAGCCAGACACTGGGAATAAGTTTGCTTGCTCGGTCGGCGCGTCTCTCTCTGAACGCCCTCGCACGTGCTCAACCTCTTTTTATTTTAGGGCACTCACATGACCAACATGTCCGTCCCTCGGGATATCGGGGGCGGACCTTCAGGAACATAACAGATAGTGCACAGTGACCATTGGCAAAGAATTTCTAAATACGTAACTGATAAAATACCATTGCCTAACGTCCTATTCCAGAAACCAGTGTGCTCACTTCAGTCCCCCGGCACCACATTGTCCGTCTGGACCCATGCCTATCCGTCACTTGGCCCCGAACTGTTCTCCAGTAACCTGCCATAGCAGTCCCTGCATCTCTACCACACCCTCACTCCCCAGTGTACACCCTGGCCAACCAGCCGCAGGCTCTCTGTCTGTGCTGCTCACCCCCCGCCCGAAGGCCTCTGCCATAGACCCGTACCTGAGTGTCAGTCCAGGACCTCCGCCTCCTGCTCAGACGATGGTGTTCCCATTGCCGTTGTGCCCTCCGCACTTGTCTGTAGCCGTACTTGCCTCCTGGAGCAACAATAAAACAGTCCAGTTACCTGGAACCACTCCCCCACCCTCTTGGCAACCCCACTCAACCTCAGCCCCATTCGCACTGCATCTATTATTCCACAAACCCACTCGCCGCTCGCCCTCCGACATTCATGCCAACTGTTGCACACTGTGGTCATAACTTCGTAAAATTCATAACGCTGAAAAGTTTTGCTGCTCGATTCCACGACGAGGCGGTCGTGCACCCCGCCGGCATCCCCTTTACTGCCGGCACAATTACCGGTCCTGGATCCCCCCACACCCCCCCCTTCCCCAGCAGGTCGCTCCAACCAGGTGGGCCCGAGCACCTCCCAGCCTCATGCCGTGCAGGCAGTCCCTCGCCCCTACTCACGGTACCCCCGAAAATGCCACCTGCGTTTCCCAACAGCATCCCAGGGCCCTCCCACGCAGCAACCCAATTCAAGGCCCCTTCCCTCACGTGACTCCCCAGCGCACCGGCCCCACCCCTAAAGTCCCCCGGTGCCTCCCCCCGAAGAAGTGCGTGCCCACCTAAAGCCCTCTGGGCCTCCCCCCCAGGGGAGCGTGGGGGAGGCCCAAAAATTCCAAAAACATGACCAAAGCCCTCCCCCGGGCTGCCAAGACAGGAATCATGTTTGTCACTGCTGAGAGATGCTCTGCGTCCCCCCCACCTTCCTCCAAGGTCAGACAGCTCACTCCCAGTACCGGGCAGAGTCAACGTCTGTGCGCCCTGCTTGCCGCAGCCCCCCCCCGGTCCATCTCGCGGCCAGCCTCCGAGACCAGACGTGTCACGCCACCCTCCCTCGCCTCATCACTGGGCTGACTCCCGCCCAGCAATGGCCCGTGCGTGCCTCCCGGCCGCCCCACCTCCCTTGATCGTGGGTAATGGTGGCATGCATCACGGTGTCGGGCAGATGATCAACAGGCCCTGCCGCTCGCCCCCCTTGCCTCCTGGTGGCCAATCTCGGGGTGCCCCTCCCCCTACTTGCTGCCACCTTCGTTCCTGGTGGTGGCTTGTCCTTGCCACCACCGCAGCAGCACATATGCCGTCGCCCTCACATGCACGCAGGCCATCCCGTTCCACGCCCGCCGTACACGCCGGCCGTAGCAGATCCTCCCACCCGCTCGGCACACACATGCAGCGCGATGCAGACCGCCGTCGCCTCGAAGGTCGCCATCGGAGGGACTTCCCCGCACACTGCCTGAAGAAACCACAGCTATGCAAATAAACCCCGCCGATCGACAAATTGGCCACCTGCCCCAACCACCCGCTTACCTACCACAAAATATTTCCATGTGCAATGCAGATTCCAACAAGCTTGACACCTTCTTTATAATGAAAGGAAGAAAATAAACATATTGGCTAGGTACTGGGTGTTAGAGCTGTTTTTTCCAGTGTTGTTCTAGTCCAGTGTAGATTGTGTTTCATCGTGTTTGTTCTGTGTGTTCTATCAGTGTTTTACGAATAGTACCCTTTATTTGTTTTTTTTTTAAAGTTTTAAACCAAGTGCTAAAAGTGTTATTGGTGTGATGTCTGATGTGGTTTTTAGTTTTTGTTTTAATATGAATTTGACATGTGTCACTGTTTAAATTTTGTATCATTGTTTGTTTATATGTATACTCATGTTATAATTTTTCAGCCCTGACGAAGTTCAACCTTTTGAATGAAACGCGTTGGCTGGAGCGCAGGAGTTTTGATGGAATTTTAAATAAAGAACTGATTTATATAAAGGAACTGATCAGTCTTTTTCATTGAAAAAGACACTTTTGGGAGTGCACCGCTCCAGATCCACACTGTTTCTCAATCTGCTTGGCAGTTTTGCACCTTGCAGTGGTAGGTGCCGGAGCTGTTTTTGCACACCACCTACAATCACTACTTTCAACTGTTATAAAAGGAACAAAGCAGAGAGGTGTGGCTACTGTGGTCCGCCGTTGGTTCTTTGTCATTGTCAATAATTGATTCATATCCATTTTGTCGGAAGGTTTTCCCTGGCCTGCCTGTTAATGGATTTAAGTTATTAGCTATTACCATGTTCCTTGTAAATAGAATCATATTAAGACAGTTTCCATATTCACAGTGGGTGAAATGATAAATTGGGTTTCCCACCAGGTCTTCCAAACCACAAACACGGTCTTGATTGTGCTTACAGAGATGTACGTTGAAGTCATCCACCCAAATAATATTATAAACTTCTTTTTGTGTAAGCCTTATACATTTGTCTATTACCCTATTCAGCTCAGCTACCACGAGGTGCATGTTTCCCCCAAAATCATTGTTATAGTAATTTATTAAAAGCCAGGTGCCTTCATTAGCCACCTCTAAGGTGAGCAGATGAAAATGTACACTCATACATTCAAACTTCTTCACTTTTATCGACAGTGTGCTAGGAATTAATGTTTGCAGGCCCCCCTTTGACCACCCTGATGCTGATGGTGGGGCCACTGTCTGAAATGAGCGGTAGCCATTTACAAAAATGGGTTCCGTTGCCCATCTCTCTTGTAAGCATGAAATGAACTGGTCTTGACAGAGTTTTTGCACGTGTTCATTAACTAATTTTTGTGCGATGCCCGCCACATTCCAAGATGATAATTTGCGTGACTCTTTATTGACTCCTTTCTGCATGTCAGTGGATTTGGGACGCGCTTGGGTGTTGGGATCCAGAATATACGATCCGACAAGACCCTCACCGGGGTTATTATATCTGGGGTAGTCAATCGCATGCTTCCAGGTCAGAGAGGGGGGAAAATCTATTCTCAAGAGTCAGCCCATTGCAGCAGTATTTCCTGGTAAGTTGGGCCATGTTGAGCTTCCCCTTGATTGACCTCTGCGTTCTTGAGCCAGTAAGGAAACAGGCCTATACAAGTATTCCAGTGGTATTGCTGTGAGCTCTTAGGTGGGACTCTATCTAACTGGGCGAGAACAGATCGAGCTACAAGTTCATTATTTAAATTTACCACCACACAGTCACCCTGTATTATTTAATTGGACAAACTCAGCCACTGTATCCTTATGGCCATGATAATTTGATTAGTCAGAGGGCTACACCTCCCCCCACATAAAATAAATGGCATGACAACCAGTGGAGAGATTTGTCCATTAGTTGGTTTGTCGTTTCTAGCTGATCCTCCCTCAATTTTGGTACATTTTCCAAAATCAGTACGAGTGGGGAAGCAGCTGGTGGAAGGTGCAGTGACTGGTACGAGGTAACATGCTTTCCCACCTTGGGTCTTTCCGGCCTCCCCCCTCCCCGAGCCATGATGCCACCAATCTGTTTGGTATACTGTTTGGAATACCACTAGTGTGCGGCTTTGGTGTTATATCTTCCACTGGCTTCTCAGAGTGCTCATTGCGTTGTGAAAGGAGCATTTCAGGGTGAAGGGGGGCTAGTTTTGGGGATGTCGTTTGGGTATGTGGCCAGGCCCAAATTACCATGTGAGTGATATGGTTGATGTTTCTCAGTTTCAGTTTCCAATAGCTGGGTCCCCACCTGTGAGTGTGATACAAAACTAGGGCCCATCCCGGGACATAATAGTTCAGTAGGATGTCAGCTATTAATGCCCTGGTCCTCAATATGAGATATCCTCTCTCCAATCTGTGTTAGTTTAAGTAGAAGGGGGCTCAAAAGCGAGGTGACCATAGTTTCCAATTTCTTACACATGTCATCATCATTCATCCATAGGGGCGGGGTAGGAGGATTGGTAATACTCATGCCAGTTTCATTAATCCTTTCCCTGTACTGTGCTGCTTTTATTTTCCAATGGGCAGACAGGAGGATGTTTATCTGCATAATTGTTTTATATAGTACCTCAAGTGATGTACATCATTCATAGTAACTATTCATCTGCCTTGTAGTCAGGGGAAAATTAAGACATATAACAGAGTATGGACATGATAGGAATGAGATAATTGTCTAATACAGCTGCCCCACCTGCAGATAATAGTAAAGTAAAGCAGTGTAAGTCTAGGGCACCCGCTGAGCTAGCAAACCTACATTAATTTAGCCTATCAAGAGAGAAAAGAATACTTGTATACTCCACAGTGTATAATGCCTGAAACTCTAATCACATCAACATTGAATGGCCCGACGATACCAGCAAATGTACTGCTACTGTGCCACTATATCATTGTATGTGTATTGATAAAAGCATTGTTTGCAATTTGTCTTTTTTCTTTCTTGGTATAGCTACTCTTGCTGATCCAACACATCCTAACAGGAAGGAAATAGCAGCCCAGACCCGGCAGAAGAAACTGGAGGCCATCCGGGCCGAATAACAGCAGATGGTGGCCTTGGAGGAGGAGGCGGCAGCAGCTGCAGCAGTTGCCCGAGCACCAGCCAGGCCCCAGTGCCTCCAGTGCAAGGTCACCATGGTCCAAACAAAACAGGTGATGGACAGAATGTGGATCAATGTCACACATTCACCCCAGTCCAAAGATCTGGGCCCAAATCTATCGTTTTTTTGCACTCCACACCACCCTGGGTTAGACAATGGCGATATGCAAATCAGCTCTGACCCTGTGCCCCATGGGAACAGTCCAGTCCGAACTACAAAAGCCATGTCCTTCCCAAAACGGAATCAAGCATCCAAGGACCGTACCGGTTTCGAGGTAACACCTCTCATCAGCCCGGCTAGCTTGACTCCAGTGGTGTGGAGTGCCTGGGACCCACGTCTGAGCATCCTCAGCGCACTTATGGCGGTAATTGCAAACAAAACAGGTGATGGACAGAATGTGGATCAATGTCACACATTCACCCCAGTCCAAAGATCTGGGCCCAAATCCATCGTTTTTTTGCACTCCACACCACCTTGGGTTAGACAATGGCGATATGCAAATCAGCTCTGACCCTGTGCCCCATGGGAACAGTCCAGTCCGAACTACAAAAGCCATGTCCTTCCCAGAACGGAATCAAGCATCCGAGGACCGGACCGGTTTCGAGGTAACACCTCTCATCAACCCGGCTAGCTTGATTCCAGTGGTGTGGAGTGCCTGGGTCCCACGTCTGAGCATCCCCAGCGCACTTATGGCGGTAATTGCAAACAAAACAGGTGATGGACAGAATGTGGATCAATGTCACACATTCACCCCAGTCCAAAGATCTGGGCCCAAATCCATCGTTTTTTTGCACTCCACACCACCCTGGGTTAGACAATGGCGATATGCAAATCAGCTCTGACCCTGTGCCCCATGGGAACAGTCCAGTCCGAACTACAAAAGCCATGTCCTTCCCAGAACGGAATCAAGCATCCGAGGACCGGACCGGTTTCGAGGTAACACCTCTCATCAACCCGGCTAGCTTGATTCCAGTGGTGTGGAGGGCCTGGGACCCACGTCTGAGCATCCCCAGCGCACTTATGGCGGTAATTGCAAACAAAACAGGTGATGGACAGAATGTGGATCAATGTCACACATTCACCCCAGTCCAAAGATCTGGGCCCAAATCCATCGTTTTTTTGCACTCCACACCACCCTGGGTTAGACATTGGCGATATGCAAATCAGCTCTGACCCTGTGCCCCATGGGAACAGTCCAGTCCGAACTACAAAAGCCATGTCCTTCCCAGAACGGAATCAAGCATCTGAGGACCGGACCGGTTTTGAGGTAACACCTCTCATCAGCCCGGCTAGCTTGACTCCAGTGGTGTGGAGTGCCTGGGACCCACGTCTGGGCATCCCCAGCGCACTTATGGCGGTAATTGCAAACAAAACAGGTGATGGACAGAATGTGGATCAATGTCACACATTCACCCCAGTCCAAAGATCTGGGCCCAAATCCATCGTTTTTTTGCACTCCACACCACCCTGGGTTAGACAATGGCGATATGCAAATCAGCTCTGACCCTGTGCCCCATGGGAACAGTCCAGTCCAAACTACAAAAGCCATGTCCTTCCCAGAACGGAATCAAGCATCCGAGGACCGGACCGGTTTCGAGGTAACACCTCTCATCAGCCCGGCTAGCTTGACTCCAGTGGTGTGAAGTGCCTGGGACCCACGTCTGAGCATCCCCAGCGCACTTATGGCGGTAATTGCAAACAAAACAGGTGATGGACAGAATGTGGATCAATGTCACACATTCACCCCAGTCCAAAGATCTGGGCCCAAATCCATCGTTTTTTTGCACTCCACACCACCCTGGGTTAGACAATGGCGATATGCAAATCAGCTCTGACCCTGTGCCCCATGGGAACAGTCCAGTCCGAACTACAAAAGCCATGTCCTTCCCAGAACGGAATCAAGCATCCGAGGACCGGACCGGTTTCGAGGTAACACCTCCCATCAGCCCGGCTAGCTTGACTCCGGTTGTGTGGAGTGCCTGGGACCCACGTCTGAGCATCCCCAGCGGACTTATGGCGGTAATTGCAAACAAAACAGGTGATGGACAGAATGTGGATCAATGTCACACATTCACCCCAGTCCAAAGATCTGGGCCCAAATCCATCGTTTTTTTGCACTCCACACCACCCTGGGTTAGACCATGGCGATATGCAAATCAGCTCAGACCCTGTGCCCCATGGGAACAGTCCAGTCCAAACTACAAAAGCCATGTTCTTCCCAGAACGGAATCAAGCATCCGAGGACCGGACCGGTTTCGAGGTAACACCTCTCATCAGCCCGGCTAGCTTGACTCCAGTGGTGTGGAGTGCCTGGGACCCACGTCAGAGCATCCCCAGCGCACTTATGGCGGTAATTGCAAACAAAACAGGTGATGGACAGAATGTGGATCAATGTCACACATTCACCCCAGTCCAAAGATCTGGGCCCAAATCCATCGTTTTTTTGCACTCCACACCACCCTGGGTTAAACAATGGCGATATGCAAATCAGCTCTGACCCTGTGCCCCATGGGAACAGTCCAGTCCGAACTACAAAAGCCATGTCCTTCCCAGAACGGAATCAAGCATCCGAGGACCGGACCGGTTTCGAGGTAACACCTCTCATCAGCCCGGCTAGCTTGACTCCAGTGGTGTGGAGTGCCTGGGACCCACGTCTGAGCATCCCCAGCGCACTTATGGCGGTAATTGCAAACAAAACAGGTGATGGACAGAATGTGGATCAATGTCACACATTCACCCCAGTCCAAAGGTCTGGGCCCAAATCCATCGTTTTTTTGCACTCCACACCACCCTGGGTTAGACATTGGCGATATGCAAATCAGCTCTGACCCTGTGCCCCATGGGAACAGTCCAGTCCGAACTACAAAAGCCATGTCCTTCCCAGAACAGAATCAAGCATCTGAGGACCGGACCGGTTTCGAGGTAACACCTCTCATCAGCCTGGCTAGCTTGACTCCAGTGGTGTGGAGTGCCTGGGACCCACGTCTGAGCATCCACAGCACACTTATGGCGGTAATTGCAAACAAAACAGGTGATGGACAGAATGTGGATCAATGTCACACATTGACCCCAGTCCAAAGATCTGGGCCCAAATCCATTGTTTTTTTGCACTCCACACCACCCTGGGTTAGACAATGGCGATATGCAAATCAGCTCTGACCCTGTGCCCCATGGGAACAGTCCAGTCTGAACTACAAAAGCCATGTCCTTCCCAGAACGGAATCAAGCATCCGAGGACCGGACCGGTTTCGAGGTAACACCTCTCATCAGCCCGGCTAGCTTGACTCCAGTGGTGTCAAGTGCCTGGGACCCACGTCTGAGCATCCCCAGCGCACTTATGGCGGTAATTGCAAACAAAACAGGTGATGGACAGAATGTGGATCAATGTCACACATTCACCCCAGTCCAAAGATCTGGGCCCAAATCCATCGTTTTTTTGCACTCCACACCACCCTGGGTTAGACAATGGCGATATGCAAATCAGCTCTGACCCTGTGCCCCATGGGAACAGTCCAGTCCGAACTACAAAAGCCATGTCCTTCCCAGAACGGAATCAAGCATCCGAGGACCGGACCGGTTTCGAGGTAACACCTCTCATCAGCCCGGCTAGCCTGACTCCGGTTGTGTGGAGTGCCTGGGACCCACGTCTGAGCATCCCCAGCGCACTTATGGCGGTAATTGCAAACAAAACAGGTGATGGACAGAATGTGGATCAATGTCACACATTCACCCCAGTCCAAAGATCTGGGCCCAAATCCATCGTTTTTTTGCACTCCACGCCACCCTGGGTTAGACAATGGCGATATGCAAATCAGCTCTGACCCTGTGCCCCATGGGAACAGTCCAGTCCGAACTACAAAAGCCATGTCCTTCCCAGAACGGAATCAAGCATCCGAGGACCGGACCGGTTTCGAGGTAACACCTCTCATCAGCCCGGCTAGCTTGACTCCAGTGGTGTGGAGTGCCTGGGACCCACGTCTGAGCATCCCCAGCGCACTTATGGCGGTAATTGCAAACAAAACAGGTGATGGACAGAATGTGGATCAATGTCACACATTCACCCCAGTCCAAAGATCTGGGCCCAAATCCATCGTTTTTTTGCACTCCACACCACCCTGGGTTAGACAATGGCGATATGCAAATCAGCTCTGACCCTGTGCCCCATGGGAACAGTCCAGTCCGAACTACAAAAGCCATGTCCTTCCCAGAACGGAATCAAGCATCCGAGGACCGGACCGGTTTCGAGGTAACACCTCTCATCAGCCCGGCTAGCTTGACTCCAGTGGTGTGAAGTGCCTGGGACCCACGTCTGAGCATCCCCAGCGCACTTATGGCGGTAATTGCAAACAAAACAGGTGATGGACAGAATGTGGATCAATGTCACACATTCACCCCAGTCCAAAGATCTCGGCCCAAATCCATCGTTTTTTTGCACTCCACACCACCCTGGGTTAGACAATGGCGATATGCAAATCAGCTCTGACCCTGTGCCCCATGGGAACAGTCCAGTCCGAACTACAAAAGCCATGTCCTTCCCAGAACGGAATCAAGCATCCGAGGACCGGACCGGTTTCGAGGTAACACCTCCCATCAGCCCGGCTAGCTTGACTCCGGTTGTGTGGAGTGCCTGGGACCCACGTCTGAGCATCCCCAGCGCACTTATGGCAGTAATTGCAAACAAAACAGGTGATGGACAGAATGTGGATCAATGTCACACATTCACCCCAGTCCAAAGATCTGGGCCCAAATCCATCGTTTTTTTGCACTCCACACCACCCTGGGTTAGACCATGGCGATATGCAAATCAGCTCTGACCCTGTGCCCCATGGGAACAGTCCAGTCCAAACTACAAAAGCCATGTCCTTCCCAGAACGGAATCAAGCATCCGAGGACCTGACCGGTTTCGAGGTAACACCTCTCATCAACCCGGCTAGCTTGATTCCAGTGGTGTGGAGTGCCTGGGACCCACGTCTGAGCATCCCCAGCGCACTTATGGCGGTAATTGCAAACAAAACAGGTGATGGACAGAATGTGGATCAATGTCACACATTCACCCCAGTCCAAAGATCTGGGCCCAAATCCATCGTTTTTTTGCACTCCACACCACCCTGGGTTAGACATTGGAGATATGCAAATCAGCTCTGACCCTGTGCCCCATGGGAACAGTCCAGTCCGAACTACAAAAGCCATGTCATTCCCAGAACAGAATCAAGCATCTGAGGACCGGACCGGTTTCGAGGTAACACCTCTCATCAGCCCGGCTAGCTTGACTCCAGTGGTGTGGAGTGCCTGGGACCCACGTCTGAGCATCCCCAGCACACTTATGGCGGTAATTGCAAACAAAACAGGTGATGGACAGAATGTGGATCAATGTCACACATTCACCCCAGTCCAAAGATCTGGGCCCAAATCCATTGTTTTTTTGCACTCCACACCACCCTGGGTTAGACAATGGCGATATGCAAATCAGCTCTGACCCTGTGCCCCATGGGAACAGTCCAGTCCGAACTACAAAAGCCATGTCCTTCCCAGGACGGAATCAAGCATCCGAGGACCGGACCGGTTTCGAGGTAACACCTCTCATCAGCCTGGCTAGCTTGACTCCAGTGGTGTCAAGTGCCTGGGACCCACGTCTGAGCATCCCCAGCGCACTCATGGCGGTAATTGCAAACAAAACAGGTGATGGACAGAATGTGGATCAATGTCACACATTCACCCCAGTCCAAAGATCTGGGCCCAAATCCATCGTTTTTTTGCACTCCACACCACCCTGGGTTAGACAATGGCGATATGCAAATCAGCTCTGACCCTGTGCCCCATGGGAACAGTCCAGTCCGAACTACAAAAGCCATGTCCTTCCCAGAACGGAATCAAGCATCCGAGGACCGGACCGGTTTCGAGGTAACACCTCTCATCAGCCCGGCTAGCCTGACTCCGGTTGTGTGGAGTGCCTGGGACCCACGTCTGAGCATCCCCAGCGCACTTATGGCGGTAATTGCAAACAAAACAGGTGATGGACAGAATGTGGATCAATGTCACACATTCACCCCAGTCCAAAGATCTGGGCCCAAATCCATCGTTTTTTTGCACTCCACGCCACCCTGGGTTAGACAATGGCGATATGCAAATCAGCTCTGACCCTGTGCCCCATGGGAACAGTCCAGTCCGAACTACAAAAGCCATGTCCTTCCCAGAACGGAATCAAGCATCCGAGGACCGGACCGGTTTCGAGGTAACACCTCTCATCAGCCCGGCTAGCTTGACTCCAGTGGTGTGGAGTGCCTGGGACCCACGTCTGAGCATCCCCAGCGCACTTATGGCGGTAATTGCAAACAAAACAGGTGATGGACAGAATGTGGATCAATGTCACACATTCACCCCAGTCCAAATATCTGGGCCCAAATCCATCGTTTTTTTGCACTCCACACCACCCTGGGTTAGACAATGGCGATATGCAAATCAGCTCTGACCCTGTGCCCCATGGGAACAGTCCAGTCCGAACTACAAAAGCCATGTCCTTCCCAGAACGGAATCAAGCATCCGAGGACCGGACCGGTTTCGAGGTAACACCTCTCATCAGCCCGGCTAGCTTGACTCCAGTGGTGTCAAGTGCCTGGGACCCACGTCTGAGCATCCCCAGCGCACTTATGGCGGTAATTGCAAACAAAACAGGTGATGGACAGAATGTGGATCAATGTCACACATTCACCCCAGTCCAAAGATCTGGGCCCAAATCCATGGTTTTTTTGCACTCCACACCACCCTGGGTTAGACAATGGCGATATGCAAATCACCTCTGACCCTGTGCCCCATGGGAACAGTCCAGTCCGAACTACAAAAGCCATGTCCTTCCCAGAACGGAATCAAGCATCCGAGGACCGGACCGGTTTCGAGGTAACACCTCTCATCAGCCCGGCTAGCCTGACTCCAGTTGTGTGGAGTGCCTGGGACCCACGTCTGAGCATCCCCAGCGCACTTATGGCGGTAATTGCAAACAAAACAGGTGATGGACAGAATGTAGATCAATGTCACACATTCACCCCAGTCCAAAGATCTGGGCCCAAATCCATCGTTTTTTTGCACTCCACGCCACCCTGGGTTAGACAATGGCGATATGCAAATCAGCTCTGACCCTGTGCCCCATGGGAACAGTCCAGTCCGAACTACAAAAGCCATGTCCTTCCCAGAACGGAATCAAGCATCCGAGGACCGGACCGGTTTCGAGGTAACACCTCTATTCAGCCCGGCTAGCTTGACTCCAGTGGTGTGGAGTGCCTGGGACCCACGTCTGAGCATCCCCAGCGCACTTATGGCGGTAATTGCAAACAAAACAGGTGATGGACAGAATGTGGATCAATGTCACACATTCACCCCAGTCCAAAGATCTGGGCCCAAATCCATCATTTTTTTGCACTCCACACCACCCTGGGTTAGACAATGGCGATATGCAAATCAGCTCTGACCCTCTGCCCCATGGGAACAGTCCAGTCCGAACTACAAAAGCCATGTCCTTCCCAGAACGGAATCAAGCATCCGAGGACCGGACCGGTTTCGAGGTAACACCTCTCATCAGCCCGGCTAGCTTGACTCCAGTGGTGTCCTCGGATGCTTGATTCCGTTCTGGGAAGGACATGGCTTTTGTAGTTCGGACTGGACTGTTCCCATGGGGCACAAGGTCAGAGCTGATTTGCATATTGCCATTGTCTAACCCAGGGAGGTGTGGAGTGCAAAAAAACGATGGATTTGGGCCCAGATCTTTGGACTGGGGTGAATGTGTGACATTGATCCACATTCTGTCCATCACCTGTTTTGTTTGCAATTACCGCCATAAGTGCGCTGGGGATGCTCAGACGTGGGTCCCAGGCACTCCACACCACTGGAGTCAAGCTAGCCGGGCTGATGAGAGGTGTTACCTCGAAACCGGTCCGGTCCTCGGATGCTTGATTCCGTTCTGGGAAGGACATGGCTTTTGCAGTTCGGACTGGACTGTTCCCATGGGGCACAGGGTCAGAGCTGATTTGCATATCGCCATTGTCTAACCCAGGGTGGTGTGGAGTGCAAAAAAACGATGGATTTTTGGGCCCAGATCTTTGGACTGGGGTGAATGTGTGACATTGATCCACGTTCTGTCCATCAACTGTTTTGTTTGCAATTACCGCCATAAGTGCACTGGGGATGCTCAGACGTGGGTCCCAGGCACTCCACACCACTGGAGTCAAGCTAGCCGGGCTGATGAGAGGTGTTACCTCGAAACCGGTCCGGTCCTCGGATGCTTGATTCCGTTCTGGGAAGGACATGGCTTTTGTAGTTCGGACTGGACTGTTCCCATGGGGCACAGGGTCAGAGCTGATTTGCATATCGCCATTGTCTAACCCAGGGTGGTGTGGAGTGCAAAAAAACGATGGATTTGGGCCCAGATCTTTGGACTGGGGTGAATGTGTGACATTGATCCACATTCTGTCCATCACCTGTTTTGTTTGCAATTACCGCCATAAGTGCGCTGGGGATGCTCAGACGTGGGTCCCAGGCACTCCACACCACTGGAGTCAAGCTAGCCGGGCTGATGAGAGGTGTTACCTCGAAACCGGTCCGGTCCTCGGATGCTTGATTCCGTTCTGGGAAGCACATGCCTTTTGTAGTTCGGACTGGACTGTTCCCATGGGGCACAGGGTCAGAGCTGATTTGCATATCGCCATTGTCTAACCCAGGATGGTGTGGAGTGCAAAAAAACGATGGATTTGGGCCCAGATCTTTGGACTGGGGTGAATGTGTGACATTGATCCACATTCTGTCCATCACCTGTTTTGTTTGCAATTACCGCCATAAGTGCGCTGGGGATGCTCAGACGTGGGTCCCAGGCACTCCACAACACTGGAGTCAAGCTAGGCGGGCTGATGAGAGGTGTTACCTCGAAACCGGTCCGGTCCTCGGATGCTTGATTCCGTTCTGGGAAGTATATGGCTTTTGTAGTTCGGACTGGACTGTTCCCATGGGGCACAGGGTCAGAGCTGATTTGCATATCGCCATTGTCTAACCCAGGGTGGTAAGGAGTGCAAAAAAACAATGGATTTGGCCCCAGATCTATGGACTGGGGTGAATGTGTGACATTGATCCACATTCTGTCCATCACCTGTTTTTTTTGCAATTACCGCCATAAGTGCGCTGGGGATGCTCAGACGTGGATCCCAGGCACTCCACACCACTGTAGTCAAGCTAGCCGGGCTGATGAGAGGTGTTACCTCGAAACCGGTCCGGTCCTCGGATGCTTGATTCCGTTCTGGGAAGGACATGGCTTTTGTAGTTCGGACTGGACTGTTCCCATGGGGCACAGGGTCAGAGCTGATTTGCATATCGCCATTGTTTAACCCAGGGTGGTGTGGAGTGCAAAAAAACGATGGATTTGGGCCCAGATCTTTGGACTGGGGTGAATGTGTGACATTGATCCACATTCTGTCCATCACCTGTTTTGTTTGCAATTACCGCCATAAGTGCGCTGGGGATGCTCAGACGTGGGTCCCAGGCACTCCACATCACTGGAGTCAAGCTAGCCGGGCTGATGAGAGGTGTTACATCGAAACCGGTCCGGTCCTCGGATGCTTGATTCCGTTCTGGGAAGGACATGGCTTTTGTAGTTCGGACTGGACTGTTCCCATGGGGCACAGGGTCAGAGCTTATTTGCATATCGCCATTGTCTAACCCAGGGTGGTGTGGAGTGCAAAAAAACGATGGATTTGGGCCCAGATCTTTGGACTGGGGTGAATGTGTGACATTGATCCACATTCTGTCCATCACCTGTTTTGATTGCAATTACCGCCATAAGTGCGCTGGGGATGCTCAGACGTGGGTCCCAGGCACTCCACACCACTGGAGTCAAGCTAGCCGGGCTGATGAGAGGTGTTACCTCGAAACCGGTCCGGTCCTCGGATGCTTGATTCCGTTCTGGGAAGGACATGGCTTTTGTAGTTCGGACTGGACTGTTCCCATGGGGCACAGGGTCAGAGCTGATTTGCATATCGCCATTGTTTAACCCAGGGTGGTGTGGAGTGCAAAAAAACGATGGATTTGGGCCCAGATCTTTGGACTGGGGTGAATGTGTGACATTGATCCACATTCTGTCCATCACCTGTTTTGTTTGCAATTACCGCCATAAGTGCGCTGGGGATGCTCAGACGTGGGTCCCAGGCACTCCACACCACTGGAGTCAAGCTAGCCGGGCTGATGAGAGGTGTTACCTCGAAACCGGTCCGGTCCTCGGATGCTTGATTCCGTTCTGGGAAGCACATGGCTTTTGTAGTTCGGACTGGACTGTTCCCATGGGGCACAGGGTCAGAGCTGATTTGCATATCGCCATTGTCTAACCCAGGATGGTGTGGAGTGCAAAAAAACGATGGATTTGGGCCCAGATCTTTGGACTGGGGTGAATGTGTGACATTGATCCACATTCTGTCCATCACCTGTTTTGTTTGCAATTACCGCCATAAGTGCGCTGGGGATGCTCAGACGTGGGTCCCAGGCACTCCACACCACTGGAGTCAAGCTAGGCGGGCTGATGAGAGGTGTTACCTCGAAACCGGTCCGGTCCTCGGATGCTTGATTCCGTTCTGGGAAGTATATGGCTTTTGTAGTTCGGACTGGACTGTTCCCATGGGGCACAGGGTCAGAGCTGATTTGCATATCGCCATTGTCTAACCCAGGGTGGTAAGGAGTGCAAAAAAACGATGGATTTGGCCCCAGATCTATGGACTGGGGTGAATGTGTGACATTGATCCACATTCTGTCCATCACCTGTTTTTTTTGCAATTACCGCCATAAGTGCGCTGGGGATGCTCAGACGTGGATCCCAGGCACTCCACACCACTGTAGTCAAGCTAGCCGGGCTGATGAGAGGTGTTACCTCGAAACCGGTCCGGTCCTCGGATGCTTGATTCCGTTCTGGGAAGGACATGGCTTTTGTAGTTCGGACTGGACTGTTCCCATGGGGCACAGGGTCAAAGCTGATTTGCATATCGCCATTGTTTAACCCAGGGTGGTGTGGAGTGCAAAAAAACGATGGATTTGGGCCCAGATCTTTGGACTGGGGTGAATGTGTGACATTGATCCACATTCTGTCCATCACCTGTTTTGTTTGCAATTACCGCCATAAGTGCGCTGGGGATGCTCAGACGTGGGTCCCAGGCACTCCACATCACTGGAGTCAAGCTAGCCGGGCTGATGAGAGGTGTTACATCGAAACCGGTCCGGTCCTCGGATGCTTGATTCCGTTCTGGGAAGGATATGGCTTTTGTAGTTCGGACTGGACTGTTCCCATGGGGCACAGGGTCAGAGCTTATTTGCATATCGCCATTGTCTAACCCAGGGTGGTGTGGAGTGCAAAAAAACGATGGATTTGGGCCCAGATCTTTGGACTGGGGTGAATGTGTGACATTGATCCACATTCTGTCCATCACCTGTTTTGATTGCAATTACCGCCATAAGTGCGCTGGGGATGCTCAGACGTGGGTCCCAGGCACTCCACACCACTGGAGTCAAGCTAGCCGGGCTGATGAGAGGTGTTACCTCAAAACCGGTCCGGTCCTCGGATGCTTGATTCCGTTCTGGGAAGGACATGGCTTTTGTAGTTCGGACTGGACTGTTCCCATGGGGCACAGGGTCAGAGCTGATTTGCATATCGCCATTGTTTAACCCAGGGTGGTGTGGAGTGCAAAAAAACGATGGATTTGGGCCCAGATCTTTGGACTGGGGTGAATGTGTGACATTGATCCACATTCTGTCCATCACCTGTTTTGTTTGCAATTACCGCCATAAGTGCGCTGGGGATGCTCAGACGTGGGTCCCAGGCACTCCACATCACTGGAGTCAAGCTAGCCGGGCTGATGAGAGGTGTTACATCGAAACCGGTCCGGTCCTCGGATGCTTGATTCCGTTCTGGGAAGGACATGGCTTTTGTAGTTCGGACTGGACTGTTCCCATGGGGCACAGGGTCAGAGCTTATTTGCATATCGCCATTGTCTAACCCAGGGTGGTGTGGAGTGCAAAAAAACGATGGATTTGGGCCCAGATCTTTGGACTGGGGTGAATGTGTGACATTGATCCACATTCTGTCCATCACCTGTTTTGATTGCAATTACCGCCATAAGTGCGCTGGGGATGCTCAGACGTGGGTCCCAGGCACTCCACACCACTGGAGTCAAGCTAGCCGGGCTGATGAGAGGTGTTACCTCGAACCGGTCCGGTCCTCGGATGCTTGATTCCGTTCTGGGAAGGACATGGCTTTTGTAGTTCGGACTGGACTGTTCCCATGGGGCACAGGGTCAGAGCTGATTTGCATATCGCCATTGTCTAACCCATTGTAGTGTGGAGTGCAAAAAAACGATAGATCTTTGGACTGGGGTGAATGTGTGACATTGATCCACATTCTGTCCATCACCTGTTTTGTTTGCAATTACCGCCATAAGTGCGCTGGGGATGCTCAGACGTGGGTCCCAGGCACTCCACACCACTGGAGTCAAGCTAGCCGGGCTGACGAGAGATGTTACCTCGAAACCGGTCCGGTCCTCGGATGCTTGATTCCGTTCTGGGAAGGACATGACTTTTGTAGTTCGGACTGGACTGTTCCCATGGAGCACAGGGTCAGAGCTGATTTGCATATCGCCATTGTCTAACCCAGGGTGGTGTGGAGTGCAAAAAAACGATGGATTTGGGCCCAGATCTTTGGACTGGGGTGAATGTGTGACATTGATCCACATTCTGTCCATCACCTGTTTTGTTTGCAACCATGGTCCAAAGGCAGCTGCTGCCACCATTCCGCCACTGCAACTCCCCCCTATTTCCGTGCATTTCAGCGTGGTATTATGCAAAGTCTGGCACTCCTGGAAGCCAGGCAGGAGGAACAGATGGAGACAATGGAGAGGCACATCAAGAAACTCCTAGCCTGCCATTAGTTCCCTCTTCGGCCCCTTTTTTAAATTCTTGTTTTGGTAATGGACCTTGTTGTGGAGAGAGAGTGGGAATGCGGGAATGGGGGCATTTTGGGGATCCTATTTATGGACAATTTCATTTTTGGACTTGGACACTACTTGGGAAATTGGTTGGAGTTAGGGAGAGGGGTTGCCACTTGTGGGTTTACTAGTTTATATTTGATGGGGGAATACACTATTTACAGTTTTGCATTATGGCTTCAATCTTATTTGGAGGCTTACTGTTTTACCTTGCACTACTGCTTTTCCCGCAGCTAGTTTTAAAAATCTGCTGATTGTGTAACAAAATAGTTATGTGGTACCCTCCCTTGTCCTACTGCTCCCTCCTCCTTGTCTCTGCAGTCTGCAACTATATTAACCCCTAAGGACTCGGAGGGGGTGGGTGTGTGAATTTCCATTGTACATAGAATGATTACAGTTCAACAATGAATCAACCACGGTTCGCTTACCTGATTTTCTGAAGCGAGGTCTGCATGGTTTCCCAAGGTGCCCTGGTGGTGGTGGCATTAGCAGCATGCTAGCGCACTAACAGTGAAGGCATCAGAAGCGAGGTCCCATTCCCTCCTAGGTGAACTCGAACTGTAGGATAAGAACTATTCATAGCAGGGAATGAAACAAATTGAAATAAAAACGGAATTAATTCTGTTATTATATGCAAAATTTTAAAAAAGAAATGAGACAGTGACCAGAGACTAGACTGCTTGTACACAAGAAAAGAGACAATAGTGAAAATATGATAAGCAATACTAAATTGAATTAATCAGAACAATGGTGAACTAGCAAAAGTTACAAAATGAAGTCGACTCGAGCTCTGAAGTGGAGAAGCATAACCTTTGGTGCAATACAACGATGATGTTGGCAATGATATT
This sequence comes from Lissotriton vulgaris, assembly GCF_964263255.1. Classification (NCBI taxonomy): domain Eukaryota; kingdom Metazoa; phylum Chordata; class Amphibia; order Caudata; family Salamandridae; genus Lissotriton; species Lissotriton vulgaris. The sequence goes on from NC_141687.1 coordinate 1,683,508,079, forward strand.
CCTCTGAAAAAAATATTAAACACTGTGCATGGGTAAGCCATTTGAAAGTTATCACATAATCGGTTGGATTCCGTGAAGTTGAAAACTTCCTTCTTCTGGTGGCAGTTCTCAAAGCAGTCACGCCCTGAGGCATTCCATCATCTCGGATCCTCCTGACTCCAACTCTGTACCACCGCGTCCCGACTCAAATGCAATAGATCGACCTGTAGGACAATTTTGTTGCTGCACAACAAGAGAAACATTGAGTCATTTTCTGTGTAGACTAGATTTATGTTTGTGTTATCTATTCTAAACGGACTGGTCTTGTCTGACTCTTTGAGGAGTATAAACCATAAAACTATTAAACAAAGGAGTGTGGAGTGGACCAAGTGAAGAAATCTTACCATCTCTCAAAGGGGAAGTAAAAATAAATCACATTCAGGGAAAAAAGGAGGATCAGCTGTCGGTAGGCCACTAACATTGTAAATGATCATAAACACATTGAAGCTTAATAGTTACAGATACCTAAACATCAGTTTTACACGGCCTGCCACCACATGAATCTCATCAACACATACCACAAGTTCACAACAAACAACAATCACTCAGCATGCAATGGATGCTATTTACCTGTTCGGGCACAGTCAATGTGATCGGGGTACATTGAAGAATGCAGATCCATTGCTCACGAAGCAGACATTGGCCAGTGTAAATCAAATAATGAGGGGCAGTCCGGCTAGAAGAAGAAACAAGGAAAGGATAGATAGTCACAACCCAGGGTTGGAGGCAGGCACACATTTGGTTAATTCCATCCAATGCACTTGAGGGAAATGGGTGTGGGGGGGATTCTTCACTGCGCACAGTTGCAACTCAATCCAGCAATAAAATGTGTCTGTGGGTAAAAGAGTAAGGATAAATTAGTCAACGGTACACAAACTAATAAAATTAAATAATATTTGCCAATGTTTTGGCGTCAACGAACTAAAGCAGATCAGAGATGTAGACTGTAAAAGAAATGTCAATGGTAATTGGCCCAGGCCAAGTAGTCAGGGAAGTAGAGCTCTCCCTTAAAGTCCCCCAGAAATAGGTCATCTAACACACTACTTCCATGACCTGAGTCTCCCTCATCTTCCTTCTGTCGTACTTCAGGTATGGAGTAATCCAGTGATATAAAGTGCTAATTCATTTTGATCATGGTTAATCTCACCACTTTTTGGAGTGAGGGACTAGTCCTTCTCAGTCTGAAAATGGCACCAGCAGCACTAAAAACACTCTCATTGGAGATACTGGTTGCCGGCAAGCCAGATAGTTTATTGCCAGCCTGCTGAGCGCTGGCCATTGGCACCTCTTCCCATACCAATACACCAATGGGCTTTGATCAATGTAGACCTCTGTTGGGTCATCCAGATAGGCCTGGACAATCTGCTCATTGGTCATTGGTGCTCCCCCTTTCTCTACCTCTTTTTCCTTTGTCTCTGCACTGGACATAAGCCCTGCCAGTAGAAACCACTCAGTTGCAAACTTTGGGACTTATTGTCCTGTTCTTGTTGTTGATATTGTTTTGGTTTTGCTGCTGTGAGTCAACAGCACTGCTCTCAGGCTGTGGACATGAAGCCTTCCCCAAAGCACTTGTGCTCTTGAAGAGTGGGCCTCTAATTCCTGCCATTCCTTTTCTAGCTCACTGTTTTGCTCATCTATCCATGTTTTGCATTTTACATCATCTACGTCAGAATAAAAATGTAAGTGGGCAAAAATGGTTTTCTACCGTGGATCAAGAATTATGGCACAAATGTAATGTTTGGATGACACAATGTCTCTTTGCACCCTTGTATTAACAGATAATTGAAGAATTAAGCTCTCCACTAAGTTATATACATGTTTTATTTCCTCCACACCTCCGTACATTGCTGATACCTCATTTAGCTGTTCCTGTAGCATGTGCAACAATGGGATAGATTGGCCCATGGTACTGTCCTCCTTGCTGCCTTCCTGTGTGAACCCCTATAAAGGAAGCAGCATCTCTGTCAAGTATATGAATAAGCCCCATTGGTCCATCGCAATGATCATGCCTTTCACAGTTGCATCCTCTCTTTGCATGATATATTCATTGGTCGGTCTGTACTGCTCAAACAGGTATTCAAGAAGGTAATCAGTCAAGTTCCAGCATTTTGTCACCTCCTGTATGATTACTTTAACTCGCATTCTATTATCACACTAAATGACCTTCAGCTGTTTCAGGGCTTTACGTGAATGGCTGAAATGAGTGGAGATGCTTCTGTGGGTGGACAGTAAATTGCTTACTTGGTCTTCTTTTGAGAAAGCTCTGTACAATTATATTGCAGTGTGCCAAATACAGGACCCTGAAATAGCCACCATCGGCCATGGCTTCAACTATATTACTGCTATTGTCCCTGGCAACAAATCAAATGTTAAGCCCTCTTGGTCGCGGCAATTCAAGGACCCTGTTGTTAAAGTCTTCCAAAATGTTTGCAGCAGTATGGGATTTATCCATGGTAAGTATAACTACTGTTGCATGCTTTTGAGGAGCATTAAAAATCTCACCTGCAGATATATTTTCTCTAGCTCTGCAAAAGAGATCTAGTGTGCAATGATGCACATGTAATCAGTGACTTGGCAACTGGTTCACATGTCTGTTGTCAGCCAAGCAATTCCAGCAAATCATGATGTAGCATTGGAACAGCATCTCTGGTGAAATAGGACCGGGTGAGAACCTTCCATTTCAGGCAGATGGCTGTCACAAATTCAAGAAAACCTACCCCTTCTACAAAAGAAAAAGGGAGGAGGCCCAGCGCTAACATTTTAACAAGCTTCATGTTGGACAAACGTGCTGTTGGATGATTGCATTCATACTGCACCTCCGACCTCAACATGCCAGGGATAGTAGCCTGGATTTTTTTCTTCTTCTGGTGCCACTGATGCAGGTGACTCCTTCAGAGCAGACGGTAGTAAGCTCAATGTGCGTTTCAGCAGGGCAGTTAATGTGCTCTCTTGGCTTGGTGTCTCAGCCTGAGTCTTGTGCCATTGCGATGTTGCTGATGTGTGCAATACTAGTGCACTGCTGGGGCGAATGCTGCTTTGCTCAATGAAAATTTCTTCATATTCCACCGTGATCAGATCAGATTACCTACTCAGGCAACTTTCACCACCTTCACCAACAACATTTTCAGTTTTTTGGTCTCTAAGGTGCACCCCAACAGATCGTATCGTGCTTTCTCAATTTGGTCGTTTGGCCCCAGTACCATAGTTTGTACCAAGCTTACCCCAACTAGCACTAAAGAACGATAATGGATTCAACCCAGATCTGTGACTTGGGGTGAGTGTCTGAAAAGTTTCAGCGCTCCGTCCATCATCTCCTTATGTTTGCTTTGTTCACCCTAAGTTGGCAGGGTATGCCCAGACGAGGGTCCCTTGCTCACTTTACCACGGGATTTAAGGTAGCCTGGCTGATGAAGGCTGTTAGCCCAAAACCGGTCCTAGGATGCTTGTTTCTGATCAAAGGAAGGCATGGCTTGGCAGTTTAGGCTGGACTGTTCCCATGAGGCACAGGGTCAAGACTGATTTGCATATAGCTGTGTCTTAACTGGGGTGGCGAAGTGAGCCTAGGAATGATGATAGATTCAACCCAGATCTGTGACTGGGGTTGAGTGTCTGAAAATTTTCAGCGATCGGTCTATCATTTCCTTGTGTTTGCATGGTAAAATTAAGAACACAACATTAATTCAGCATTGCCAAAAAAATGGAAATTTGCAGGGTTAAACATGTTTACAACAGCACACATCCTCCAATGGCATTACCCCACATATACACTGTTTGCAGGAGGAAAAAACACCTTTTGCATTTTAATCCAATAAGAAAAATGACATGCAAAACAACAACAACAACCAGCAAGGAGGCCTGGCAATAAAGAAAGAACAAATGCAAGGCCATGGCAAAAGCCCACTGACTGCCTTTCCAAAATGGACGCAAGCCACATGGTCACAAGAAGCAGGCGGCCTGGAAAACAAAGAACACATGCAGGCCTATGGGGAAAGCACACTGGCTGGCTACACAAAAAGGCCACCAGCCACATGGTCCAACAAGAGGCAGGAGATCTAGAAAACAAAGAACACATGCAGGCTTATGGACACTGACAATAGGAAATGGCCTCTGGCCATATGGCATGTGCGACAAAGGCAAATGGTGGCCTACAGCAAACAAACACACACACACCCTTTGCGGGTGGGCCAGGTACTGGGGGAACAAAATATATATTTGGTGGAGATGTCTCCTCCACCCATGCCTATTTTGGCCTCAGGGACCCCATCCCCTGGCCCCTGTTGATTATGAGAAGGGGGATACGCATTTCCCCTCCCCAGGTCAATTTCAGCAACGTGGACTCAGCTCCCGGGCCCTTTAAAAAAAAGTAGGTGGTCACACACAGCCTGCCGCTGGGGCTAATTTTCATCCAAGGTGACCCCATCCTCCCGACACTGGAAGCAGTCAAAATAAGGCAAAGGGGCACTCTTCCCCCCTCCCTGGGTCAATGTGACCCCAGGGACCCCATCTTCCATGGCACAACCTTATAAATAATGAGGAGGAGGGTCCAGTAGCCCTTCTCCCTAGCAAATAATGGCCCTAGGATACCGTTCCCAGGAATGGCTTATATGCTATGTCCTGGGGTGCCTACCCCCAGGACATAGTGGTTTCCCTGTCCATCCTAGCGTGGATAGGGAAACCTGTATTTGCTTTTGCTTGGTGAGAGCAATTTCAAAACCCCAGCCAAGTGGGAGCAAACACTAAGTCCACTCCCAGGGGACAGAAGCATGATAAGTTCTCCCCCCTGCTGGGAGCACTTTTCCTCTGAAACTGATAAAACGATTTCTACCTCCTGCAGGGAACAGCATTTTTAGCTGCTTCCTGCAGATGGGAGCAACACTGACTCCTGCTAGAGGTCGGTAGCTGGCCGGACTCCCATAATGGACCCCACAATAATGTTGTGATTGCCTTGGGTAGATACCAGAGCACTCATATTCGAAGAGTGTATTGGGCCCCAGGGGATGGGGTTCCCATGGCTAGGGATGAGTGGTGAACTGCGCCCCGTTGGTGGTGTTTACTGAGTTTTTGACACTCTGCCTGGAACATGCAGTTCTGCAAAAACTTCCCACCACTACATTTTGCAATTTGCTGTCCCCTCCCTATGTAACTGGACAATATATATTGCATTTGATCCCAGGATGCTGTGTCCATGTGTTGTGCATGACGGCTCAAGCGCTCCTAGTTTGCATCACGTTGGCACCCATAGTTCACTTCAAAGCATAGTTATTTTACCTCCAAACATTAATTAAAGGTCCTGGAAATGTGCTGTTAGTCTATTAGCAGATGAGGGTAGGTAGGCAGTGTCTTTTCCTAACACTTGAAGGGTGCAATGTAATTGCTCTCTAGGTACTATGTTTCAGGATTTGCCGCTTTTGAATCATTCCTCAGGTTCTCCATGGTATAGCCAGGATTGTAGCTCTGAATAACGACGATCAGGGTGCAGCATGTAGAGCTGTCCTGTTCTGCTACAGTGGTCTGTACTGCACCTCACACTGCCCAGCAGCAGTACTTGTGGCTTTGCTCATCTCACAGCACGTCACAAGCCTGTGGTGTAGGGATGTACCACACCTACCCAGCTGGTGGGTAAGAGGAAGATGGTGACAACCTGTGGCACAGCATAAAGTGTGACATGTGCTGGCGTGCTCATCTCAGAAGCAGTGCAGTATTCCTGGTGCTGTGAGGCAGGGTGGATGCCATGAGTATGTGGCGCAGTGCTGCAGCACACACAACCAGTTTGCAGGCTGGTGGCAAAGTCCAGCTCACACAGTCATGGTGTGAGTGACCTGACGATGGAGGAAGCAGCCGAGCTGCGGTGATAATTGACAATGACTTATTAACTTTCACCAACATTTGTAAACCCTACACTTTCATCTGTGCCCGTGATTTGTGCATTGTTTGCTGGGGTTGCTTACAAGTGCAACAGACTGAAAAATACTGGGAAGTGACATTGTGCTTGACTCCGACATGGATTTCTCTGCGGACTTGTCCGCCCTGCCTTTTGCGCAGTCTCAGTTTGTCTGGCAGTGGTCGATAGAATGAGGAAGACGCTGCAGTTCTCCAAAGTCAGGGCTATGCCTTCTTCATGGAAATGCAGCGGGTATGGTGACCCCACGTCCCTGGGTGTCCCCCTGGGTTGCACACTTTTTTGACCCTAAGGTGCAGGGACCCCTGTGTGCAAGCTGTGGACTCTGAGTGCGGTGTTTCATCATCTTTTTGCTGAGCCAGGGAGCTAGAGCTGCTTGGGGTGAGTGTGGGGTGCTCTCCCATTAAAACAATGTCAGGTTTGTTTATTAGCAGGCTGGAGTGGAACTCTGCAGAATTCATCTGAGTGATTTTGCAACCCCAAGGAATTCCCCATAGTGCAACAGTTGTTTGCATGCAGGGTGTTGGCTGCAGGCCTATTGGCCAACTCCCTGCTTTGCACTACCTATAACTGTGGAACTGTGAGGTTTGCTGCATGCATGAGGATGGCTGCAATCGTGCATGATGTGGGGTTGGCTGTATGTGGGGGGTTGTTTGTCAGGTCAGACCCTAAGGCCAGCCTCCTTCTACAGACAGGTGGATGAAAGTATTGGAATGACAAATTATTTTACATTAAAGAAACGATTAGAAAATCACTTTAAAACCAGAGGTTACAAGGAAGTTACAGTTAAGACATAGAATAAAAAAACATAGAAATTCCCCGATAAAACCAAAGGTTACAGGGACATTATAGTCAGGAAATACCATTTTAAAAACCTAGAAATTCCCTAACGAAACAGAATACAGGGACGGTATAGTTAGGTTCAGATTTAACACACATAAAACTGTGGAAATTCAGCAGTTATGGCTATAGTTATGTCACCAAACTACAACTTGTGCCCTAAGGTAACTGTATCTTGTGCCCTTGCCATGAACTGCTAATTACCCCACATATTACATACGTCATGGCCTCTTCTATAACATCATTGATAATATCACAGCAACTTTTGCAATAAAATTATTGATCCGAAAATTGTGAATTGATGGAGTTATAGTTACCCTAGGGCAAGAGTTACTTCAGATAACCACAAATGCTGAATTTATATGTTTTTTTCTGTGTAAAATCATTATCTATAACTTCCATGTAACCTTTGTCTTTTTCAGTATATATATATATATATATATATATATATATATATATATGCACAAACCTCCGTTCTCCTGCTACAATCACACTCGATATTGATCGCGCTGGAAACAAACACGGACCACACGTTGGATGCTGGTTGTTATCGTTTATTCAGCTGTCGCCATAACGTTTCGGCAAAAGAGCCTTGATCACATGATCATATATATATATTACCTACTGGCGGTCGCCAGTAGGTAGTTATAGTTGGCACCTAGCTACCATAGGAAATCCGCAACATTATATTGGAAATAACTTTGGTGGCGGTTGAGGAATTTGCATGTCATTTTCTAAAGTTTAGGCCAGCTCCGCTCCGCTCATTCCCTGAAAGTTTCGGGGGGATTCGTGAAGTGGGGGCTGAGAAAAAAGGGGGGTCTCAAATCGTTAATTTCCATAGGTTTGAAATTCACTCAAAAAAAAGTTTTAGGAGTGTTATAGTTTGCTGGACATTTCACTCATACAAAACCATTGAAATTGCTCCTATATAGTTAGTTGTACTAACTATATTTCTCGCACCCGCAATACACTGCTGATGATGTCACATATTAGATCATTCATGACATGGTCAGTGACATCACTGATGACATCTCAAATGACATCACAACTAACTATATAGGAGCAATGGTTTTGTATGAGTGAAATGTCCAGCAAACTTTAACACCTCTAAAACTTTTTTTGAGTGAATTTCAAAGTTTTTTTTAAAGCTAATTCCTAACTATGTAAGGCCTGAAACCTATGGTCTTTTAACTGAATATATATATATATATATATATATATATATATATATATATATATATATATATATATATATATATATATATATATATATATATATATATATATATATATATATATATATATATATATATATATATGAGTCAACAAAGTTTCCCTCTTCGAAAGGTAATGACACAGGATACCTCTGGATGCTTGTAGAGATGTTTTATTTAGGCAAACGTGGCAACTGCCTACCGACGCGTTTCGCCAGTTACGGCTTGTTCACGGTAAAGCTGTGAAAGTGACCAGTGCTATTTACATGTTTGTGCATAAACAGTGAAGTAGGACAACTAGCTATTACATGGCAGACATTTTGAACTAGTCAATTCCATGAGTTCATAGTAGTCGACTTTCATAGTATATAAACACATAATTTCATTGGCAAATCTATTGTATGGGAAAAATGAATTGACGTTACATTACTTGTTCAAACATTCTTATTAAAACACGTAATTTCTGTATAGTCATCGAACAAAAATAATGTTCGAGCAGCAACACCACAGCGAGCATAGCTCAAGAGTCTTAAAGTCACGCCCAAGTGGGCATGTAACAGATGGTTCATAGCCGCCATTACAAACTAGTCAAAACGACCACAATATCATCTCTGGTTGTTCTGTTCATGGGGGAATAGTTCACCATTGTTTGGCTTAAAGAACATTAATTGTGTGTTTGAAAATACACTTATTTACATTATAAGGTTGTTCAACCACAAAAAACGAAAGTGAGTATTTAGACAGCAACAATACTTCCGCCTAAGTAGGCATAACTAAAGTATATACATGTTATCCCTTCAAGCCATGTTGAATTTCACAAAAGTCCCGCCCAAGTGGGCATACTTATCGAGCATATCAATTCCTGGCTGTTTGATGGCCTGTTCTAGTCCAACTAAGATTATTAGTTCATAAAGGTAACGTGCATTTTCATTCAATCTTCCCAAGGACAAGGTTTCATAGATTCCCATGTGTTAAGCAGTTTTTTTGTCCTACAAAAAACATAAATGTGCATACGTTGGTGAAAAAATGTACTATACCAAAAAGTATAGCCAATAATCATCAAATATAAAACAATTCTAGTGTCACATAAAAACAGTTTACTACATTTAACGAAAACAGATAAATTGCAGATCCTCAGTAATTTTTTCTCACGTTATGTGTACTGCTAATTCTTCATTCGAGTTCATCCCAATCGGGTGTAGAGTCTCAAAGTCAATGATGTATTTTGACTCCATCACTCTTAGTTGGTGTAATCTGTCTCCACCCCTTATTGACTGTTTCACCGCATCCAATACAACAAAGGACAACAAATTGTCATTTTGGCCATGATAGATTTTAAAATGTCTGGCGACAGGATATTGTTCATTGTTATTGCGGATTGCCCTCTTGTGTTCGAGCACTCTCATTTTAGCTTTATGGATCGTGCTACTGATGTAATACTTTAAACACGGACAAATAAGGCAGTACACACAATACTCTGTGTTACAATCAAAGGGCCCTTTGATGGTGAACACTCTCTCACTATTAGGGACTTTTATTTTTGTACAATTTTTACTGCCCCTACATGCCTTGCACTTCATACAGCACTCAAACCCTCCTGCTGCCTTGTTAGACCTCGTATCCATAGCTGAAATTGCATTTTTGCTCAGTTCATCTTTTAATGTTGTACTTTTCCTGTAGGTGATTTCAGGTGTTTCACTAAGACATTGGCTCAGATAATTATCTGTCTTTAAAATGGGCCAATTCTGTGCCAGGATTTTCCGAACTTGAAAGGCTTGGCCTGAGTACGTGGTGATAAATCTTACTGTGTTATTACTCTCATCAGAGGGTTTTTGCTTGGGTGTGAGTAATGTTGTTCTTTCTACTTTGTTGACCTTTTCAATGGCTTGGTCTATAGTTTTCATGGTATAGCCTCTCTCAGAAAATCTCTCTTTCATTAGATTTTTCTCTTTCTCAAACTCATCGTTTGTGCTGCTGTTTCTTTTGGCTCTTAGTAGTTCCCCGTAGGGGATGCTTTGTACTAAACTGTACGGGTGGGCACTGGTGGCAAATAATAAACTATTGCCAGCTGTTGCTTTCCTGTGAAGCTTGGTTATAAGCCTTTGATTCGAGACTTCTACCTCCACATCCAGAAATACCACTTTTTTTCTGCTGATGTGGGATGTCAATCTGATATTGAAATCATTGTCATTCAAGGAAGAAATAAAGGTTTTCACACTTGGATCATCTCCTCTCCATATCAGAAAAATGTCGTCTATGAAGCGAGTCCACAGAATCACCTGCTCCCCTTGCTAGTCCCGAATACTGGACACCTGCTCCTCCCACCAGCCCATGAATAAATTTGCGTAGCTGGGGGCGAAGCAGGTGCCCATCGCTGTGCCCTGTGTCTGTTTGTACAGTTTGTCGTTGAAGAGAAAAAAATTGTTTGTAAGACAGTAGTGTGCCATTTCTACCAACATCTCAGTATGCAACAATGTTTTGATGGATCTTGCTCGTAAAAAATGCCTCATTGCTTGGATACCTAAATCATGCTTGATTGATGTATACAAACTGGTCACGTCCAACGTGACCAATAAAAATTCAGGTTCCCATATTAAGTCATTAATCAGGTTGAGGAAGTGCATGGTGTCTCTCAGGTATGATGGAAGAGCTACAACAAATGGCCTTAGGAAGAAGTCTATATATTTAGACGTCATCTCTAACTGTGATCCCATAGATGACACGATGGGTCTACCCGGTGGTGCTTTGGGATTTTTATGGAGTTTGGGTAGAAGATACATTATCGGGGTTTTAGGGTACTTGCAACTTAGGCTGTTAAATTCTCCTTTCTCCAAAATCCTGTTCTCAAACCATTGTGATAGCATGCCATCAAATTTAACATAAGAAGACGATACTTCTCCTTGGGTAGCTGCCTGATAACACACCCCATCATTAAGTTGGCGGAGGCCTTCCTGCAAGTATTCGTCTGTGCCCCAAACCACCACATTTCCACCTTTATCCGATTGTCGGATTACAATGGATTTGTCACTTTTCAAGTTCTCTAATGCTTGTAATTGTGGCATAGTAAGATTACGCTTAGCCCAATCTTTTTTGCAATATCGTAGTTTTTTCAAATCTCTGATGACACTTTTCTCAAAAACATCTATTGCGTCACAATGTACAACCGGTAAAAATGTGGATTTGGGCTTAAAGCCACTCTTACAAGGTTTATCAATAGTCATTTCCAAATTATCTAGATTCAATAGAGGATCTTCATGGTGTTCAATATCCTCATCTTGTTCAGTGACAGTTTGCAGTGTTTCAATGTCTGATAAACATAGAGCCCCTTGAGATTCAGATCCCACATCTGCACTTCTATTGGGCGCATGAAATTGGAACCATTTTTTTAATTTCAATTTCTGCACAAAGCAAAAATTGTCTATGCGTGTCTGTACATAATCCAATTTTCGAGTAGGACAAAAAGACAGTCCTAGAGCCAAAAGATCAGTGTCAGTAGAAGTCAACTCACGTTTAGATAGGTTGATCACCGTCATTTCATTCCTCTTCTGGCTCTGGTTACCATTGGACTGGCTTTGTTGAAATCTTCTCTTCCTTCTCCTCCTTGCTATTTTGTTCCTCTGGATCCTCCGGCTTTGCCTCGAAATCCTCGTCCTCGGCCTCTCCGAAAAACCTGCTCATCTTGTCCCATTGGCGGATTTAATTTAGCTTGATTGAGCATTTGGAACTGAGTGATAAAGTTGATCCTGCCACGTCCTCTCATTGTGGTTTGCGGTGTTCCTCTGCCAACTAACGCATCTGAAAGATTGCCATCCGATGCATCACTTTCCTCGACAGTAGTATTGGCTACTTCTGCTGTCACATTGCCAGTTGTGTTAGGAGAGGTGGTTTCACTTGCTTTTTGAAAGAGATGGTCATATTTCTTGTGGAAAGTTAGTGTTCTTCCAGATTGATAGTCCTTAAAGTCTCGAATGAATTTTCTTTGTTTTTTGCTGGTGATGTCTTCCTCCAGTTTAGTCAGCCGTGTTTCGAGTTTGGTCATAAACTCTTGGATTTTCTCTTGTGTGGTTAACGCGGCTACCTCTGTGAGTGCGCTTTCAATTTGCTCCAATAATTTGGCTCTGTCCTTAAGGGCATATTTAATCAGTATTCTCATCATAGTAATGGAGCAATCTTTAGAATTTCCTGACCACTCCTCTAGCATTTCGGGGTCTGGATTTTCATATGTAGGGATCGTGTATACCCTCAGACCTCTGGGTACACGTCCTACATCAATGTACTTTTGCAGTGATTCTGCCTCCCACCATTTAGATATTTCTTTGCGATGTAGTTTTTCAATCCTGTCAAATATTTGTTGTGTTTGTACCTCATTGTTAAGTAGAGAGTGTTCCTTGGTGCCCTGATTGTTTTCTGTTGGATCTTGCACAGTCGTCGTGAAAAAGAGACGATCTGACATTTCTTTTCGTTTCGCTTCAGATCTAGCTGCCATCTCGTTGCCTTTTGTTTAGTTTGTACTAGCGTGTATTCCAACGCGCTCCCATCCAGATGCAAAGGAAAAAGACGTCTTAATCACGTTCCCCTTTGCTCAGCCTCCGCGGACGAGAATAGGTAAAGGTCAAACACCGTACCTCAGCGTGTCGGCTTTCCTGCGGAATACTCCACGCAATGACCGCCAAACAACACACTGGAATTTCTTTCCGGGTTTTGACCACACCGCTTTGCTTAGCACGCTGTTTGTTAGCGTTGTGTTGCTTTACCTTACTGCTTTCAATCCGCCAGCGTTATCACAGTTCAGTGCTGGAGCGTTATTCCTCCAAAGACAGCTGGAACACGATTGAATCCGTGGGGCACCAGGCACATAGAATTTCATTCAACCACAGAAGTCCGGTTGTTTCTGGCGCTCACTCGGCTGCGATCCTGCGTGGGTGCCGGTCACCCTATGTACGAGTCAACAAAGTTTCCCTCTTCGAAAGGAAATGACACAGGATACCTCTGGATGCTTGTAGAGATGTTTTATTCAGGCAAACGTGGCAACTGCCTACCGACGCGTTTCGCCAGTTACGGCTTGTTCATGGTAAAGCTGTGAAAGTGACCAGTGCTATTTACATGTTTGTGCATAAACAGTGAAGTAGGACAACTAGCTATTACATGGCAGACATTTTGAACTAATCGATTCCATGAGTTCATAGAAGTCGACTTTCATAGTATATAAATACATAATTTCATTGGCAAATCTATTGTATGGGAAAAATGAATAGACGTTACATTACTTGTTCAAACATTCTTATTAAAACACGTAATTTCTGTATAGTCATCGAACAAAAATAATGTTCGAGCAGCAACACCACAGCGAGCATAGCTCAAGAGTCTTAAAGTCCCGCCCAAGTGGGCATGTAACAGATGGTTCATAGCCGCCATTACAAACTAGTTAAAACGACCACAATATCATCTCTGGTTGTTCTGTTCATGGGGGAATAGTTCACCATTGTTTGGCTTAAAGAACATTAATTGTGTGTTTGAAAATACACTTATTTACATTATAAGGTTGTTCAACCACAAAAAACGAAAGTGAGTATTTAGACAGCAACAATACTTCCGCCTAAGTAGGCATAACTAAAGTATATACATGTTATCCCTTCAAGCCATGTTGAATTTCACAGGAATTGATATGCTCGATAAGTATGCCCACTTGGGCGGGACTTTTGTGAAATTCAACATGGCTTGAAAGGATAACATGTATATATATTGATGATTTGTTTTTTGTTTGGGATGGGACTGAGACTGAGGTGAGAGATTTTATACAAGTGCTGAATAATAATAATCTCAATATCCAATTAACCAGCTCCATTAGTAATCGGTCCATTGTTTTCCTGGACGTTGAAATCTTTGTCCAGGGAGGCACTCTCCAAACTAGGTTGTACCGGAAGCCCACGACAGGGAACACCCTACTACATGCAGGCAGTCATCATCCTGCACATCTGATACGGAGCATCCCCTACGGGGAGATGCTTCGTGTCAGAAGAATCTGCAGTAGTGAAGAGGAATGTCGTGTGGCACAATCTCAGTGTAGGGAGCGGTTCCTTCAAAGGGGCTACAAACCAGCCATCATAGATAATGCTATTGTCAGGGCCAATAAAATAGATAGGCTGGAACTCTTAGGCTTAGGAGGTACTAGCCAACCAGCTGTTCCCGCCAATAGATCTGGTGAAGAAACCAGACTGATTATCGGGTACAGCAATCAGCATAGGATCATTCATAAGATAATCAAGGACAACTGGTCACTGATATCTAATGATCCTATAATTGGCCCTGGAATGCCTAAATATCCTAACATTCCGTACCGGAAGGCAAGATCTATGAAAGACAGTTTGGTATCCAGCAGCCCAGAGGTAATTTCAGGCTCATGGCTAGATGACAGCAAGGGATTTTTGTGTTGCTCCACCTGCAAAGCATGCAAACATGGTGTGAGCAAATCTGAGGTAGTTACACCTTTATCTCCTTCCCCTATCAAGATCAAACAAAAATTAAACTGCAAAACAGAGTTTGCTGTTTATGTGTTGGAATGCCCATGTGGGCTCAGATATGTAGGTGGCACCAGGCCACAAGTCCATAAGCGGATCTTGCAACACCTGCGTGCCATTGCCCATGCTGATCCTACATATCCTGTGGCCAGGCATTTTGAGTTGATGCATGGGAAGGATGCCTCTGCTCTGAGATATTTTGTGATAGACTGTGTTCCCCCCCCAAAGAAGAGGAGGTGATCGGGAGTCCCTCCTCAGAAAGTTGGAGACCCGTTATATTATATCCCTTGATACTAAGGCACCTCAGGGGCTCAACATGGGGGAGGATTGCCACACCTATCTGTAATATTTGAACCACCTTGCTATCCTGCACATTGCACTTTTATCCTCAATGAATTGTTACTGTCCTGTAATAACAACTTAAAACTAGCAATCTTGAGGTTATTCGTATAACAGGAGTCTGGGTTGATAATAAGCTATCTTTTGATAGCCATATAAAGAGAACTGTAGGCAAGTGCTTCGGAGTGATGAAGACTCTCAACCGCACCCTTGACTTGCTGCCTCTCAACTCCAGACGGACTATGACGCAGGCACTAATAACTTCCCGGATTGATTACGGGAATGTATTACTCTTAGGCACTTCAGAGAAAAATATAAAGAAATTACAGGTCCTACAAAATTCGGCAGCACGCCTAGTATTAAGATTGCCCCGCAGAGCCCCTTCACGACCCTCTCTGGCAACTCTCCATTGGTTGCCTATCAAGAAGAGGATCATTTTCAAAGCTCTGCTATGGTGTCACAAGATCCTCCATAATAAGGCACCTGCCTATATGTCGGATCTGGCTTCGCTATATGAACCTAATAGAACCCTTAGATCCAAAGGTACAGGCCAGAATGGGAGGCAGATCCTTCCGCACAATGGCAGCGAAGCACTGGAACCTCCTGCCCTTGGACACCAGAGTAGAGGTGAATGAGACCTCTTTTAGGAAGAAATTGAAAACTTGCCTCTTTAATCTGTGATAGGTTTCTCTCTCCATATAACTCACTCTCTCCACAGCGCGGGGACACGCCGGGAGGCGTCACCAGGCGCTTTACAAGCTCCTTTAAACTAAACTAAACTAAAACATGAACCCTGGACCCTTGCTTTTGACCTGTTTTTAATACATAAAGAAATAATGATTCAACATTTCTTTATGCACTTTTTTCACTTTATGGTAGCACTTTACAGCCCTCTAACATGTTTTGCACATGATATTGCATTTTTGCACAATTGAACCAATAATGCTGACCTCAGTACTGAATAGCCCACTTGGGCAGTACATCCTTTAATTCTGCACTAGTGGTAACCATGACATCTGGCCCTTATAGTATAAGTTATGTGCTCATGAATCAAATAGTGTTTGAATTTGTCAAACGTTTGAGTACTCTTTGCATTGAATTTTAAAGGCAATATGATTATTTATAAATTATTTATTGGCTTTTAACTTTTGTACATTATGAAGTTATGTTTTAGCCACTGCCATGAGTTTGTCGATCAAAATTCAGTTCTCTGAGGCATCCAAATTTACTTGTATATAGTCTAATACATATTAGTTTAAACATTACTGTTATAATAATGACATGAGATTGTCTTTTGCTGTGCAAACTAATGCATTTATGCTGTGATACTATCAATGTATATGGTTTTTATGAAAGTTGAGTATTTTCTCACTTTCTATTACATGTGATGGCACTACTTGCACTTTAAAAGGGGTGGTCATCCCTCGTGACGTTGTCATGTGATCAAGGCTATCTCTAGCCGAAACGCGTCATGGCGGACTGGTGCTGGGCTAAATACTAAATAAAATCAAATTTGCACCACTTTGGGTCTCGCTGGTTCCTGTGTGTCGGTGTGGCTGACTGCGCTGTACTACCCTTGTTGGGAACTGGACATACCTCATATATATATATATATATATATATATTACCTACTGGCTATCGCCAGTAGGTATATATAGTTAGAATTTTTTCTCTATGGGACTTTTGAAAATTCTATGTCTAATAACTTTGGCGTTTGTGGACGGAATCGGCTGAAATTTTCAGGAAAATGGCACATTTTGATTCTGAGCAGCCCCTGAAAATTTGGGGGGGTTTCGTCAAGGGGGGGCCGAGAAAAAAGGGGGGTCCCAAAACGCGTTTTTTGCATTGAGTTTTCCATAGGGCGGTTGGACTCACTTTTAGCTCGAACGGCTGAATGGATTTGCACGAAACTTGGCAAAATTGTAGGGACTGTTAGCCCGATGTGCCTTTGCTAGGTCTCAATATATGTGCTCCAGTAGTTTTTGAGAAATTAACGTTCAAACCAAGATATATATCTGTAACAGCGCTCTGGGCAGCGATCCGGTCCGCTTACTTTTCGTTTATCTGAACTTTGCGCGCAGAAAGCTGATTGGCTCTCCGGTGTCTGTCAACATTCTAAACAGTCCGGAGCGGACGCCATCTTGTCTCTCGGTAGGATCGAGAGAGAAGAAGAGGTGGAAAACGAAAGGGGAATTTAATGAAAGGGGGCAAGGTATCCCCCTCTTGACCCCCTAGGAATGTTGTTGGGGTTATTAAAGGGTCCCGTGGGGAAAATAAAAAAAAAGATTTTTCACGGTAGAAGCGCTTCACGGGCCGCGAACTGGGCCGCAAACTGGTAGCGAAACGGGAATTCGCCATTTTGTGCTTCGTTAATTAAATTACTAGGTATAAGGGGGTGCGGGAGACGTATCCTAATCCCCTTACTAGTTATAAGTGGGTGCGGGAGACGTATCCTAATCCCCTATGTTTCCTGAGGGTGGCTGAGGAGGCTGATATATGTTGATACATCTCTTCCAGCGGCTGTGCGTGAGCTTTTTTTTTTTTTTTGCTGCGTGACAGTCCGGAGCGGCCGCCATCTTGTCTCTCGGTAGGATCGAGAGAGAAGAAAAGGTGAAAAACTAAGGGGGAATTTAATGAAAGGGGGCAAGGTATCCCCCTCTTCACCCCCTAGGAATGTTGTTGGGGTTATTAAAGGGTCCCGTGGGGAACATAAAAAAAAAAATGATTTTTCACGGTAGAAACGCTTCACGGGCCGCGAACTGGGCCGCAAACTGGTAGCGAAACGGGAATTCGCCATTTTGTGCTTCGTTAATTAAATTACTAGGTATAAGGGGGTGCGGGAGACGTATCCTAATCCCCTATGTTTCCTGAGGGTGGCTGAGGAGGCTGATATATGTTGATACATCTCTTCCAGCGGCTGCGCCATCTTGCCTTTTTTTCGAATGGCACAATTTTGTCGTGCACGGCAGCCATTTTAGATGCCAGGCTGGTCCCAGGATGTCACCTAACCCTGCGGATGTAGTTTATGGCCCCAGCTGTAGAGAATTCAGACATGCCAATCCTCCTGATTTAGGCGTGTGACTACTGATTTCAGTGCTAGTCTCCCGCCTCCCGATTTCTGCAAGCAAAAACCCGGGGGCATATTACGAACAACTAGCGATAATTTTTGTCTCTAACTTGTTTAGAGACAAAAATTATCGCCGCACATCGGCGATTTTTATCGCAGATAAACCTTGCTATTATCGCAGAAAAGTCAGCGATATTCATGTATTATTGACCTAATGCTCTTAGCCATGTTATCCACCTCCCATTGGATAACATGGCTAAGAACTGCTCAGGGCAGGTGTTAGATTTTGGAGATATTCGCGCTTAGCGCGAATATCTCCAAAAGTTGGTAATAGAAGGTAGCGATGTTAGGGACTGTTTCCAGTCGCTAACATCTTGGCACGCCACTTTGCATGTCATTAGTGATAAATATCACTGACATGCAAAGCGGGGCCCAAGATGGTCGCTATCTCCTTTTAGCTGTCACTAACTGGTGTTAGCGACAGCTTGGTAATAGGGAGATAATTTTATCTCCGCTTTCATGGCTTTTAAAGCTAAAAAAGCGGAGATAAACCCCCTTGATAATATGCCCCACGATTCCTTGGGGGTTTCAGCCGACAGGGCTTGCTATTGTGTTACATGGTAATTTTTCCATGAAACGTCAGAGGGTCGATGCAGGGGTTCTAGAAGAGGTGATAAACCATTTAAGCCTCATGAACAAGCGCATGGTCTTTTAAAGATTTGTGAAGTACTCGGGCGGCGGTGTGTGTGTGCCCTCTTTCAGGAGCGGGCGGGGGGGCACTGCCAGCAACTTGCCAGGTCAGGTAGTGTTCAACACGTGCATCACCCTTTCTCTGCCTGCTATTGCGCTCCATGCTTCGGAAAGGTAAGAAAAAGAACGTGCATTTGAGTTTGAAATGTCCGATCCTGCAGCAGCACACTTCCAAAGCCCACACATGACAATAACCCGATTCACGGCCCCATTCACCCGTTTTTCAAAAAATAGATAACACTCCAACAAATTAAGGTTATAAAACTTTATTAACTTTTAACGATAATGAACAGAACAAAAACTAAAAACATTTAAACATTTCTTAACACAAAAAGCAACAATGGTTAGAAGCTGTCTTTTGTGCGAATAGTCCCAAGGCAGCACAACGTGCAGAGTTCTGGACGGCACCCAGGTGATGTCGCCTGGGTGCCGCACTGGTTTAGGGATCCTACAATGCTGCTCCGAAAATTGGCGTGGGGCGTCCCGGGTGGGGCGGGGGGAGGCCTCGTCAGTAGCGGTCTGTTGTGCGAATAGTCCCAAGGCAGCACAACGTGCAGAGTTCTGGACGGCACCCAGGTGATGTCGCCTGGGTGCCGCACTGGTTTAGGGATCCTACAATGCAGCACAGAAAAACAGCGTGGGGCGTCCCGGGTGGTGCGGGGGGAGGCCTCGTCAGTAGCGGTCTGTGTCCAGTGTCACATGGCTGACACAACATGTACGACAGGCACCCAGGTGATGTCCAGTAAACTGCCGCACTGGTTTTGGTATCCTACAATGCTGCTCCGAAAATTGGCGTGCGGCGGCCCGGGGGGGGGGGGAGGCGGCGTGAACGGGCCTCCCCAGGTGGCGGCCATCTAGCTGAGTTGCGCTCGCTCTTGCGGCCACAGCGTCTCGCTCACCATGTTGTGGAGTTGCTCCCACTCTTGCAGTGCAGCGATAGGCGGCTGCCACATGGCTGTCAAAATGGCGGACGGCTCCTCGGTTTTGGGCCTGGTCCACTGAAATGGCCCTGGGACACCTTGGAACTCGGACGCTTGCCTGCTAGGGCTTGGGCTCCATTCTCGAAAAGCGTCCCCTCAGCCGTGAAGATTGTATAAAAGTCTTGGGGGCCCCCGACTCCCGCAGTCTTCCGGTGGGGAGCGGCTGCCATGATTGCTCGCGGAATGACCACGACGGAGCCACGAGATGGTGGTGCTCTCATGCTGACGCCAGCTTCAGTCTGAATGATCCAGAAACAAGGTGGGGCTTTCATCGTTTGGGAAAAAAAATGTTCTAAACCAATGAAAAGTGTTATTTTTAGGTCATATGACCAAGCCTTCCATCTTTAGGAAACCAAAAGTAAAATGAACCAATGAAAAGTTTTATAAACAAGTCACATGACCTGTTCTGCGGCATAGGGCTACAAAAAGCGTAGAAAATCCGTTGGCACGTGAGGCGGCGTCAGTAGCGGACCGAAGTGCGAATAGGCCGAAGGCAGCACAACGCGTCGAGATCCGGATGGCACCGAGGTGGTGTCCAGCAAATTGCCGCACTGGTGTGGCCATCCTACAATGCTGCGCCGAAAGACGGCGTGTCCAGCTGAGTTGCGGTCACTGTCAGTAGCGGACCGATGTGCGAATAGGCCGAAGGCAGCACAACGCGTCGAGATCCGGATGGCACCGAGGTGGTGTCCAGCAAATTGCCGCACTGGTGTGGCCATCCTACAATGCTGCGCCGAAAGACGGCGTGTCCAGCTGAGTTGCGGTCACTGTTGCGGTACAGTGACTCGAACGCGCCGAGATCCGGATGGCACCGAGGTGGTGTCCAGCAAATTGCCGCACTGGTGTGGCCATCCTACAATGCTGCGCCGAAAGACGGCGTGTCCAGCTGAGTTGCGGTCACTGTTGTGGTACAGTGACTCGAACGCGCCGAGATCCGGATGGCACCGAGGTGGTGTCCAGCAAATTGCCGCACTGGTGTGGCCATCCTACAATGCTGCGCCGAAAGACGGCGTGTCCAGCTGAATTGCGGTCACTGTTGCGGTACAGTGACTCGAACGCGCCGAGATCCGGATGGCACCGAGGTGGTGTCTAGCAAATTGCCGCACTGGTGTGGCCATCCTACAATGCTGCGCCGAAAGACGGCGTGTCCAGCTGAGTTGCGGTCACTGTTGCGGTACAGTGAGTCGAACGCGCCGAGATCTGGATGGCCAAGTTTCAAGTTTCATCTGGCAGTTTTTCTCCATCCCTCCTGGATCAAAGAAGGTGAATGCTATGCTGTCCTATGGCAACATGAGCATCAACCTGATGAATACGGCATTCGAAAATCATAAATGCCCTAATGCACCCAAGAAGTAATTTTTTTTTTGCTCCAGTTGAGCCGTTTTCAATGCCTGTTTTTTGTTGTTTCCCCTCCATCAAGAACAAAACAAAAATACAAGGCGCTAAGATCCGAATGGCAAGTCCTGGATGTTGAGTGCCTCAGTTGAGAGTTCTGAGCAGTGCTTGTAAGACTATCTGAAGTTTATTATAAGAATCAGAGTAAGTTGAAGAGTGTCTGAAGCTTATTTGCACCTGCTGCAGCTTCACTAGGTCCGGCGGAACTTTTTGCCTTTTCTTTTCTGCTTCTTTTCCTACAATGCGTTTCATCTGAAGACACGACCAGGTCCCTGAATGTGTGCAGGGGGACGCTATTGATTGAATGAAAATGGCGGCTTGACACAAAGCTGACTCAAGCGTTACTGTTGGTGCTATACAGACAAAAATTGGTTTTCAGTTTGTACATTCTTCAGGTTTTTTTTTTCCATCCAAGTCTGATTGAGAGTTTGTAGAAAAATGGCTTCAGATTTTCCACATACTACTCTTCAACATTCTTCCTAAATGTAACAATGTGAAACTCACTAGGAGAACGGCTGTTTCTGTTTCCTTTCAAAATGCTGCCACCAATATTTTCTGAATGGAAGACACCATCTTGTAGCATAAAGGGCCGAAAGGGGTTCTGGTCTGGCCGATGGTTGGTGGAGACATTTTGACTATATCTTGGACCTGCCCGGCCTCGCCCAAAATGGCGCCGGTATAAATGGGACTCGTAACTCTTTGCTCGCAAATGTATATCTAGAAAATGTTATTGTAAGTGGCCCTGTCGTATTTTAATTACAAAATGTACGTCCACCGATTCCGCAACTGTTAGACACCTTTGTTCTTGTCACCTAATGGCCCGCTCGTTACGTTCTTCTACAGTGTAAATGTCTCCTCATCATATACGATTTCAGTTTGCTCCGTGGCCGGCCCACGTGGTTGTAGGCCCGTATTTGTATACTGACATTTTTACAATAAAGGTTTTTAAAACAAAACACGGTAGTAGTATTTTCATTTGTACAGTTTTTACTTTTAGTGACTGTTTTCGAATCAGTAAAAGGCAAGTGAAATAAAGCAGTCCAATTACATGACGGATAAAAGGTATAATATGTAGGAACGCAGTAAAGATAAATGGTCAAGGGCAGTTGTGTTTTCCACTCCTGCAACATAAAGTGATCGATAAGAATCTGATAATCAGGCGTATCGGCGACTAAGACAGCAGGCCGAATCTCTTTTACTCAACGGCTCCGTCATGGAAGGAAGAAACGCCCTTTTTCTCGAAAAAGGAATATATTTTACTTGCAAGACAGTTGTAAATTTTCCGGGAAAGTACATTAGCCTGGAATATTATAACATATGTTTGAAAAAAATATATTGTTCGAAAATAATAAAAAGCGTAATTTTTAGGTCATATGACCAAGCTTTTCATCAGTAAATTAACAAAAGTAAAATGAACCAATGAAAAGTTTTATTAACAAGTCACATGACCTGTTATGCTTACGTTACGCGCTGCGCGCCGCGCCTCGGATCACTTCCGGGTGCGCTAACGCGGCGTGTCATAAAACGCATTACGCGACAACGTAGGTCAAGAATATAGTCAAAATGTCTCCACCAACCAGCGTTCAGAACACAACCCCTTTCAGCAGTCCAAAAAGTTCTGTTAAATGACAACAGAGGGGACAGGCAACAAGAACCATCAGTCAAAGAGGGGAGGGCAAGTTCTTCTCTTCCGGGTCATGTTGGGGCGCTACCGGAACTGATCGAATTGGTAGTCTACAGTGTTTCTGGATGTTTCAGACTAAAGCTGGCGTCAGCATGAGACCACTACCATCTCGTAGCTCCGTCGTGGCCATTCCACGAGCAATCATGGCAGCCGCTCCCCACCAGAAGCCTGCGGGAGTCGGAGGCCCCCAAGACTTTTGTAGAATCTTCACGGCTGAGGGGACGCTTTTCGAGAATGGGACCCAAGCCCTAGCAGACAAGCGTCCGAGTTCTAAGGTGTCCCAGGGCCATTTTAGTGGACCAGGCCCAAAACCGAAGAGCCGGCCGCCATTTTGAGAGTCCTGTGGCAGCCGCCTATCGCTGCACCGCAAGAGCGGGCGCAACTCAACTACATGGTGAGCGAGACGCTGTAGTCGCAAGAGCGGGCGGTAAACAGCTGAATGGCGGAAGAGGCACAGTGTAGCAAAAGCGGGCGGAATGGCAACTAAAACGATAAAGGGGCGCCCCACTACAGCTTGTCTTCAGGTCAAACGGATTGTGGGACAAGGTCCAGAATTGAAGAGTCATCAAAAGGCAAAAAGTTCCGCCGGACCCCGGGAGCCGGCCGCCTATGTCGGGGGCGATCTCAGGCTACACCAGTGCTATAAGACTTGGGGAGGGTGTCGGAGCCAAGCGTCTTCTCCGAGTCCATGGCCATCACACCGCCCCTCAGGGGCCTCCGTCAAGCTGTTTAGGAAGGTAACATATCACATTGTTTTCTAATGCAGTCAGGTCCACAAACGACACTCACTTACTTTGAGAATAGTGAAGCTGCAGTAGGTGGAAATAAGCTTCAGACAGTGTTACAAGCACTGCTCAGAACTCTTAACTATGGCACCCAACATCCAGAACTTATGCTATTTGTGAATGGTAGTGACATCGAAGCATCCCAGGGACCAAAACCATTAACGTACTTTCACGTATGAAAATCTTACTTGGGGAGGGGGCAGGAGCGAAGCGCCCCCTCCCAGTCAGCGCCACCACACCGTATGTTGAAAATCTGAAGCCATCGTTCTACAAAGTCAACCAAACTTGGATTGAAAAATCTAGAAAAATGTACAAACTGAAAACCAGTTTTGGTCTGCATAGCATCAGTAGCAACGCTTGAGTCAGCTTTGTGTCAAGCCGCCATTTTGATTCAACAAAGCACAGGCATTGAAAAAGGCTGAAATTCAGAACTCTAAACTATGGCACCCAACATCCAGGAGCTTGCCATCTGGATCTTGGAGCCTTGTGCTGTTTTCGATCTATTCACACATCGGTCCACTACTGACATCATCTTATAAAACAACGTTATGTAAATAGTTTTTTAATAAAATGTTTTACCCTGTTTCTTTGCTGGTGTGTTGTCTATATTTTTAATATTTGCATAGGGTTTGTCGTTATTTTGTGCGGGATGGGTGATGGAGCCGAGCTGTCTTGCAGTCCTCATGGTGTGGAGCTCAGTTCATCTCACTATTTTCGTATTTCTCAAGAAGGGTTGTTCCTAATATTTCTATTTTAGCGAGGTCAAAAAGAGATCCAATTAGTGGCCTACTGATTTTGCTCGATTACTTTTATTTTTTTACACGATTTTTCACTATCTGCAAAGACTAAACAGAGTATTGCGACTTTGTGCTTGTTTGTAAATAGAGAATGATCCAAAGAGAACCAATTCTAAAACAGTAAATGCTTGGACAACAATCAATCAAATGGAGAGACAAGGAGGCACGACGGATTACAACGGGGGTAAAGGCCTGCGTTAACTACCCTTCAGTATCTGCAAAGAGAGAGTACTACTAAGGCAAAAGAGGGGGGGGGGGGTGCAGCGTTCAAAGCACATCAGCGTGCATAAATACGAAAATGTTTTTATCTATCACGTACTTGACATTTTAAAGCTTTTCATATTTGCTATTAAAAAACCAATGAAATTCACAGAAAAAACCATAGGTTATAGTGGATATATAGTTAGGAATTTGCATTTACAAAACCTTGAAAATTCAATGAAAAAACCATAGGTTATAGGCCATATATAGTTAGGAATTAGCATTTACAAAACCTTATTTTACTCGCATAAAACCATTGAAATTCCATATATAGTTAGAAGCGCTAACTATATATCGCGCACCCGCAATCCACTGCTGATGATGTCACATATTACATCATTCATGACATGGTCAGTGACATCACTGATGACATCACTGATGACATCTCAAATGACATCACTGATGACAACTCAAATGATATCAATGATGACATCTCAAATGACATCACTGATGACATCACTGATGACAACTCAAATGACATCACTGATGACATCTCATTTGTCATCACTGATCACATCACTCATGTGATAATACAATGAACCTCTTCAGACTCTAATATAACCTTACATACACTCAGTGTAAACAGACACTCACAGACTGTCACTCATCCATGGAGTTACTCACACACCTAGTCAGTCATGCAAAGAATCAATCACACCTCCATTTCCTCAACTATACAGTTATACACATCTTACTTATTCAAACATATAATAACACATATTTACTCTCTTATATAATCCCTGATACAAGCTCACAGTGATCGATACAGCCACTCACACATTCACTGGCTCTTATGTTCAGTTATTTATATATCTCAACTCTCACATGTATTGTGTTTTACATACGTACTTACTTGCTCATGTAGCAATGAGAAATCCATTCACTCACCAACACACCCATGCATAGTCAACCGCCCATATAGCTGTTTCCACATGCACTCTTGAACTCATACTCCTAGTGAATCAACTGCTTACACATCTATGCACAGAGTCACGCACCTCCCAGCCACCCACACACACACTCAGCCTCCCATTCAAATACTTGGGCAACCAATCAATAACCCATATGGCCACTCTTATAGCTACTGATCAACACATGCAGCAGCTTACACAACAACAAACATACTGATGCACAAATTAAGACAGTTTAGTCACTAACCCATGCACTCAGTGAGACACATTTAATCACTCACTCATACAGTCAGTCATGCACCTACTAAATTCTTCATCCAGACACTTATACATCCACTCATTCTTCAATATGTGAAACATATTTTAACTTTACAGAAACATACAGTCACTGGGTGTTGTCATCAGTGATGTCATCAGTGATGTCATTTGAGATGTCATCAGTGATGTCATCAGTGATGTCACTGACCATGTCATGAATGATGTAATATGTGACATCATCAGCAGTGGATTGCGGGTGCGCGATATATAGTTAGCGCTTCTAACTATATATGGAATTTCAATGGTTTTATGCGAGTAAAATAAGGTTTTGTAAATGCTAATTCCTAACTATATATGGCCTATAACCTATGGTTTTTTCATTGAATATATATATATATATATATATATATATATATATATATATATATATATATATATATATATATATATATATATATATATATATCCAATTACCACTCCGGTGCTAGTACCACCCTCAGGAGAAAAACACGAACACGAAGATTTCTTTGATCACTGCTGGCCACAGTGACTGTTTGTTTTGCAAGGTGTGGGATTTCTTTGTCAGGATGACGCGTTTCGGCTAACAAGTAGCCTTGCTCACATACCTGAGCTGCTCGAACAAGTGCATTTAAATACATTGTGCTTGTGATCATGTGATGTGAAAAAACTACTGAAATAATAAACAGTGAAAAAATACTGCTTACAGAAAAACTACAACCAACCAACGGCTGGGCTAGTTATTTTAAACTAATTTTCATCTAATGACAAAATCATATTAATATACATTTATATCTAATAACTGTACAAATACTCTTAGTAGTTTTCATTTTTGATGTAAAGTTTAAGACATTCTTCTGCGTTATATTGAGTACAACAGCATTAGGTCCATTATAATACTCAAGTGTAAATAGACTTTTCTAATAGCTCTCCGTTAAGGTATACACATACACCAAAATACTGTGTATTTGATGTTAATGGTTGGAAAATCTGAGGATGCCATATAACTGTACCAATACATATGTTTGTCAATGTATGCTTAATTCAGTATCAATATTGTACTTGACATATATGAATGCACAAATGCGTAGGGGACATCATACTCAGAACATTTCTCATAAAATTGTATATACCTCTTCTAACGGACAAACGAAGATATTCAATCTGTCACTCAATAACAATACTGTTTAGTCTAAATATGCAGGTTCCAACTAAACCTGAGCAGAAAAATGTAAAACATAATAAACAGTGCAGTAAAAATTAAATCAATAATGAAGTGCAAGTGATGAAATCACATAGTGTAGTTTAAAAACAAACCCTCATCTGGGTTGAAATACTGTAAGCAAATTAATGAAAGAAAGCTATGATCAGGCCTATAATACATTGCTATTCTCTATTGACATTTTACAGATGTCCAAAATATCTAACTGTCCCCATCAATCTTGGGTTACAATACCGATATTAATGAGAATATAGATATATATGCCATGGTCTGTTTCACTCACTACATGGTGATGGCGCATCAATAAAAACTAAGAACATCTCATCGTTATATCCTTACTGCACAAATTGCCCAATTCTAGATAAAACAACAACACTGTATTGGAAGACTGAAAATGAGACATCTTTTAAAGGACTCAGAGGAAGTGGTGTATATCCTCAAAAATGTTGAGTCCCCTCGGTGTCTTGGTGTCGAGTTTAAGTATATACTTAGTTTCCAGTTGTCTAAGTTTCCTTTCACGATCACCTCCCTGTTTCCTGCTTGGAACACTGTCTATAACGAAATATTTGAGCATATCATTATTCCCTGAATGTTCTTCGTTAATGTGTCGAGCTACAGGGTATGTGCTATCCGAGTTTACAGTGGCACGTAGGTGCTGTAACACTTGTTGGTGGACTGGCAGTTTAGTGCTGCCTACATAACGTAGGCCGCAACCGCATTGTAGCACATAGACGGCATGGTCAGTGCGACAGTTGTAATGACCTTTTAATTTCACTGGGATTTCGGAAAAGCCTGTAGTGTAGGTTTTGGTATTGATTCCGAACTTGCATGCACGGCAAGTGCTGCATTTATGGAATCCTGCACTAGCTGTAAGCCAATCTTTCTTGATGTCCAATTCAGGACTGCTTTTTACAAGATCAGATCTCATGGAGCGAGCCTTCCTATAGGTGTAATTAGGTCTACTGGTTAGAGTCTGGGACAATACACTAACGGTGAGCACAATAGGCCACTGGGCATTTATAATACCTTTTATGGCCTTAGCTTGTCTATTGTAAGTTGATATAAAACGACAAGGTAATTTGTCTCCTGTATTGTCCTCTAGATCATGCTCATTCCTGAGAGGGGCTAAGGATTCACTTTCTGCAGAGACTGAAGTTGTCTTTAACAGTTCCTTCCTGTCTTTGGCATTGGCCCTAACTAATGCAGAATCTAGCAATTTGGGCTTGTAGCCCCGTTCTAGGAGTCTGTTTCTAGCAGCCTGTTGTGCAGTTTCCATAGATGACAATGTGCTGCAGGCTCTCCTAATTCTAAGGAATTCCTCGTAAGGCAAACTGGTGATGGTATGCTGTGGGTGGAAACTCGTCGCATGTAACAAAGAGTTACCTGCGGTTGGTTTCCGGTCGAACTGGGTCGTGAGCTTATTCTGTTCAACTTTGACAGTGATGTCCAGAAAATTTGCCTGGATGTGATCTATGTGAGCAGTGAACTGTAGGTTCAAGTTGTTACAATTGATGGTGTTAACAAAGGCCTGTGCCTCTACATAATTGCCTTTCCAAACAATAAATATATCATCGATATATCTCCACATATGTATAAGATGTTTGGCCACCAGGTCTCCATGCTGTCCCCTGAGTACATGCTCCTCCCACCAGCCGACGTGTAAACACGCGTAGCTGGGGGAGAAGCATGAACCCATGGCGACCCCCTGTCGCTGCCTGAACACCTTCCCTTCAAACAGAAAAAGATTGTTGTGTAGACACCAATGCATCATGGAAAGTAACATTTTGTTATGGTTATATAGGGAAATATCTCTATTCTGTAGAAAATATTCCGATGCTGCTATTCCATCTTGGTGCCTGATGCTGGTATACAGGGAACAGATGTCAAGAGTCATTAGGAGATAATCGTCTGCCCATACAATTGAATCTAACTTACAAAGAAAGTCTTTACTGTCTCGCAGGTAGGTGGGCAAGGTCATAACATGTTCTTGCAAGTAATGATCCACATATTTGGATGTGTTTTCAAATGTGCTGTCTCTGGTGGAAATAATGGGACGACCAGGTACTGGGGTGACAAGTTTGTGGACTTTGGGAATTAGGTAAAAAGCGGGTAGGGTTGAATGTTCCTTATGTAAAAAACAAAATTCGTCTTTTGTAATTAGCCCTTCCCTTTTCCACGCCATTAATTGGATCTTGTAGTCCTTATTTACTTTACTCACCGCCATTCCGTTCGAATGTTCGTAGCATTCCATATCATCCAAATGTCGGTAGGCCTCAGTCTTATAGGCACTTTTATCCCAGAGTACCAAATTGCCACCCTTGTCTGAGTTCTTTATGACAAGCGAGTTATTGTTTTTCAATTTCTCCATAAGTTGAAAATATTGTTTGGATTTGTTTGATTTACATTGTTGCTCTTCTCTGAGGGTTTTCTTATGTAGCTTTTTCAACTCTTCTATGACGCGGTCGTGGAAAATATCCAGTGCATCACGCGGCATTATTGGCACAAAAGTTGACGGGCCTTGAACGGGCTTTTCCCTGTTGCTGAAATTGCCACCCCTTCTATTTCAGCAATCTGCTGTGTACTGGCTGGCTGTTGGCTGTTGTCAGCGGTATCTTGTCTCAGGGAGAACAACGTCTTTAGTAATGGCATTTGTTTGACAGTAAGACCGGTTGGAGCATTTTGTTCAGATGGTCTGGCCTTCGGTTTGGTTTGGTTCTTGATCCGAAAATATTTGGCCAGTTTCAGTTTACGTGTGAATTTATACATATCGATTCTTACATCCACAAAGTTAAAATTGCTCTCCGGGCAGTAACTCAGTCCCAAACATAATAATTTCAGTTCACTGTCATTAAGTTGAATATTGGTAAGGTTAACGATGGTGTTTACTGCACTTACATTTGTTTCTTCCACGTTTTCTTTTTGTAAGATTGACCTCGACCTCTTGTGCTTTGCAAATTTCCGCCTCTCCCTCCTTGCGTGGTTCCTGCACTGGCGTTTTGAGGGTTTGTATTCGTGATCTCAGGGTCGATTTTCTCTGTTGTCTTATGTAGTCCATTTCCTCAGCATAGGTTAATGGCTCAGCATTGGCAGTGCTGCTTGCTTCTGAGCCACTGTCTTCGTTATCAGTACTTGTGAGAACTGTGCTATTATCCGACAGTGAAGCAGTTGCTGTGTTGGAATTAGAAATATTCTCCCTCGTGGTTTGATTTTGTGCATTTCTGCCGCTTTGTTTTTTTTATTAGGTCATATTTTCGTGAAAACGTGAACACCTAGCCACGCTCATAATCGCCTTTATCTCGGGCGAACTTATAAGCTTTCCTAGCCTTAATGGTTTCCTCTTGTTTCTTGATGCGTGCTGTCATATCATTTAGATATTTGTCGATGTACTCCTTATTGTCAGACCTCTTCCCTGATCACCCGGTTTCCCTCGGCAAGAAAAGAGCACAGACCTCCTTGGCTTCGTCAGCTGAACTTTTATTAAGGTTCCAGAGTCAGCGCCACACCAGCCATTACGCGTTTCGTCCCTCACGGGGGACTTGATCATATGACGCGCTATATTTATATATATATATATATATATATATATATATATATATATATATATATATATATATATATATATATATATATATATATATATATTTATATATATTACCGACTGGCGGTCGCCAGTAGGTAGTTATAGTTAGCACCTAGCTACCATAGGAAATCCGCAACATTATATTGGAAATAACTTTGGTGCCGGTTGAGGAATTTGCATGTAATTTTCCAACATTTAGGCAAGCTCCGCTCCGCTCCTTCCCTGAAAGTTTCGGGGGGATTCGTGAAGTGGGGGCTGAGAAAAAAGGGGGGTCTCAAATCGTTAATTTCCATAGGTTTGAAATTCACTCAAAAAAAAGTTTTAGGAGTGTTATAGTTTGCTGGACATTTCACTCATACAAAACCATTGAAATTGCTCCTATATAGTTAGATGTACTAACTATATTTCGCGCACCCGCAATACACTGCTGATGATGTCACATATTAGATCATTCATGACATGGTCAGTGACATCACTGATGACATCTCAATTGACATCACAACTAACTATATAGGAGCAATGGTTTTGTATGAGTGAAATGTCCAGCAAACTATAACACCCCTAACACTGATGACATCTCAAATGACATCAAAACTAACTATATAGGAGCAATGGTTTTGTATGAGTGAAATGTCCAGCAAACCATAACACCCCAAAAACCTTTTTTGAGTGAATTTCAAAGGTTTTTTTAAAGCTAATTCCTA
Source organism: Lissotriton vulgaris (assembly GCF_964263255.1). Lineage (NCBI taxonomy): Eukaryota > Metazoa > Chordata > Amphibia > Caudata > Salamandridae > Lissotriton > Lissotriton vulgaris. Next base: position 1,683,539,340 of record NC_141687.1, read on the forward strand.
ACTATATAAGGCCTGAAACCTATGGTCTTTTAAGTGAATATATATATATATATTGCAGACCTCTTCCCTGATCGCCCGGTTTCCCTCGGCAAGAAAAGAGCACAGACCTCCGTGGCTTCGTCAGCTGAACTTTTATTAAGGTTCCAGAGTCAGCGCCACACCAGCCATTACGCGTTTCGTCCCTCACGGGGGACTCGATCATATGACGCGCTTCTGGTGAGCTAGTAGGTTTAAATATTTTTACTGTTTTTTTTTAATTTTGTGATGCTGAGACCACGTGATTAAAACATTTAAAGTGACAGTGCTTAATACAAATATATAAAGTGACAGTGCACATTTGACCACCCATTTGTCAATTGGTTGATATAGGAGAATGGACATAATTGTTGCTTAAATGCATAACAAGAATTCATACAGTGACCAAACAACTGCTTGTTCACATATAAACATATAAATATGAATATATATATATATATATATATATATATATATATATATATATATATATATATATATATATATATATATATATATATAAATAAATAATTTTCATTTTGTAAAATACAACTGTCTTGGATTTTATCCTACACATATACTAATAAATAAATCATGTTCAATATACATACACAAAATTGTATACAAATAAACCTGAATGTCTATGTACATTATGTGTTATAGAACCTTCATCACATTTTTGAAAAAAGCCTAAAGTCCATATCTAAAATAATTTTTACCTCTTGTTGTCAGTAATATCACAACCTCCTGATTTTACATCAATTTAAACAGTTTAAATACTGTCAATAATTGTCTCTACAGGGTGTTCAAAAATAGACATGTGCAAAAAAGTGCAAAAAAATAATAATTACCCAACTGTGCAAAACCAAATGTAAAAATAATTTAAAAGCTAGGTTTATAAGCAGCTGCAATGTTTGTTAAATTGAGATCAGGTTCTGGCTTGAGTTATCTGAATGAAGAACATACAAAAAATCTAATCTTAAAATTGTTATTGTGGCCAAGCTTCGATACTGTTGTTATTTCAAAAGTGGCTACTCAATATTTGTTATGTCTAAATGATCTACCATGTGGCTATTCCTAAAAATTAATGCATCAATTAATACAAATATAAAATCTTAAAAGTTACATATGAAAAATAAATACCTAAAATTTAACACCACCACATAAGTTGAAATCATCGCAACTTTAAATGATTGACATTAAGTTCAATTACAGTTTACCATATACAGTTTGAAAAGGGGGGGCCCTTGGCCCCCCCGCTCGCACGACGGTGCGGCGATCCCCTCTCCCCTTGCCTCCCGGTGGTGTGAGGGCGTGATCTCCCGGCGTCAAATGATTACGCGGGAGGTGTGCGCCACACCACCGGTCGGCCGGCGCCCAATCCCTGATCCGGAAGGCGTGGTGCAGTCTTCCGGGTCAGAGGGGCGGGCGTCGAGGGGCGGGGGGAGTGGGCGGCCCACCCTCTCCACGCGTCCCTGGGAATAAAGGAGGGGGGAGACCTCAGTTGGTCCTTCTTGTCGCCTGACGCTCCCCCACACTGGTCGTGCCCCGCGCTCGGGGCACCCTAATTTTCTGTTCTTATCTTTCAGGTCAAGGATTGCTGCTGGAGTGTGTGGTAGCGCGACATTAGAAGCAGACAGACGAAGCGTGGATTGTACGTGCCGGAGCGTTCACCTAGTATACCGGTGTACAATGGATGTGTGGAGTACAGGACGTAGAACACGCAGGACGTCGACGGTAAGAGGAGAGCGGGGGGCTCGCATTTCATTGCTTCGTGTGGCCGCCGGGTGGGTCTACGTTAGAGTTTGGCCACCCCTAACAATTGGAATAGCCGGTGTGTTGCGGTCGCAGTTGCGTGGTGCTTATGGCCCCCTGCGTATCCACCGTTGGGTGAAGGTACAGGGTGCACGGGTTGCGAATCCGAGCAGTAAGCGAGTCAGTCAGTAGACAAAATGCCGGGAGCTAAGGGTGCTAAGGGGACGAAAATGGAGATGATGTTGCACACCATGATGCGTAAGATGGATGCCATGGATAAGAGATTGGATAAGGTTGATAGCCTAGAGGCTCGCGTGATGGAGAGGATTGATGATATCGCAGGCCCACGCGGTAGACCCAAGCGGCAGATTGCGGCGCCTTTGCCTGATGGGGATTCCGACCCCTCGCCTAAAAGGAAGAAGACCAAGAGATCGAGGCACAGTGCACCCGCTCCTGCACCTGTGGCTGTTCCCACTACCCCCGAGCCGGTAGTCCTGGCTCCCGTGGCACCGGCTCCTGCCTTGCCATCAGGGGCCCCTCTTGTCGGGCCAGCTCCGCCTGCCCCTGTTTGCCCACTTTCGTTGACTCCCGTGCCGGCACCCATAGGGCCCTCCCCGCTGGGGGTGCCGCAACAGTGCCGGATTCTGAAGCTCCGATCCCACCCGAGCTAACTGCGCAGATAGTGGCTTTACTTCCTTGGCTGCAGAAGGGGGGTATGATGCCCTCAACGCTAGACCATACCGCTGAGGCGGCCAAGATGGTGGAAAAGATTAGGGCGGCAACAGTTGCGAGTGGGGCTGCGGGCTCCGTTTCTCCTTCTTCTGCAGGTATGGATGCCGCTCGACCGAATGGAAGCGACGCGGGACCGGCCCCAGTGTCCGGTAATGGTAAGGAGGTGGCCCTGCCTCTCTTAGGGGACGGCACGATCCCGTCTAGGAGCGAAGATTTAGCGCAACATGTTTCTCGGGCGGTGACAGAAATGATTTGGGTGGGAAAGTATATTTATATTTTCTCTCTGTTATTGGACAATAGGGAAATGGAGAATGCCAAAATCATTAAGGAATGGATGCACCCTAGCGAATGGAGAGTACAGTGTGCGAAGTTTAGGGTGGAGGAAACTCTGGATAATTGGATCAGGGCTTTCTCCATCCTTACGGCTATTACTGTTGAACACCCTCCTAATGTACTGGCGGCAATGGCTTGCTACCAGAGCAGGATTGTAGGGTGGAGCGAGCAGTACCCGGGGGAGGCATGGAAGGAATATGATGTAAATTTCAGGAAATCTAAGGAATTTGACCTGTCATTGACATGGGACAAGGTTGACTCGCTGTCGTAGCATAAGCAGTTCTCAGGGAACACGGCCCCTGCCCAGCCTACTAGTCAGACCCCCCAGGATATAGCGGCATGGATTAGCAAATTTAGCGGCACAAAAATGGAAACTTAGCAGCACAAATATGGAAATTTAGCGGCAATATATTTGGCCATTTTTCCTACAACAAACACAGATATCTTAGTTTTTTTAGTTATTTAACAACATGAAGCTACGTATATTTGGTTTATTTACAATGTAGACACTTTGTTTCCCTCAAAAAGCAAAAGACTGCCCATCAGCAGCCCAGGGCAGCAAAACAGCGTTAAAAGCGTCCCGGGTTGCATGGGGGGAGGGGGGGGGGGCTAGGACCGTCATCCCACCAGGAGCTACCAGCATCATTCACGGGAGGACAGCAGAAACTGGTCCGGCTTATGACGTTGGAAGGTTTGCCCAGCGATAGAATGGCATGGAGTTTCTTCAGGGGGAGATGCTGGAGTTTGGGGGTTCATCACTCAACAATCATTTGCACCCTCAGCACTTCTTCAAGACCAGCGACGGTGCACTACAGCAACTCACTCTATACTGGAATTCACACTCCAACCAAACACTTAAGTTCAGCTGGACTTCTACTTGCAATCACACTCCACATACACAGAACCAGATCCTTAAGTCGTACCTTCTCCTACCTCGCTCCTAAAGCCTGGAACAACCTGCTCTGCACATCAGAGCCGCCTCCTCAGAATTCTGCAAGAAACTGAATATCTGGCTCTTCGCCTAGCACCGACCCTGGTTCAGCCCAACCAGCTACTGCTTCAGCCTCAGGGGACCCTCCGGGAGAGTTGTGCGCTATACAAATACACATAACGTAACAGATGCTGCATTTAAAATGAAGTTGTAAAGACAGAGAAATTAGTTTTTTGGTGCAAATCTGGCTCGTTTTGGAACACGTAGGGCCTCAAGAATGCTGTGTTATGGAGTGGGAGCTGTGACAGTCAGCTGGCACAGTGATTGCTTCTTCCAATCTCCAAAATAGGGTGCCACCAATGACCATAGAATATGTTAAATTGGAGAGAATCACAAGATATATAATATAATAAAAGTGCCGATTTCGCGATTTATTTGCAAATCGCGAAATCGCGATATCATGGAGGGTCTGATTGGCGCCTTAGCAGATTATACATTTGCTTATTAACCAGTTGCACACATTTACATTTCTGTCAGGTAGCAGGCACTCTGACAAGATACCTTGATTCTTCTTTCACTGTGTGTCTCTCTTTAGGCTTCACAATACAGAGGACCCCTTACCCCTTCCCCCTTCCCTTTCAACCAGAGGCACCACAAGGTCAGCAGTAACGGCTTAGAAATGGTTAGTTTTAACAACAAAAAAAGAAGTAGGGGAACTGCTTTGTTGTTCCTCATAGACATCTGCAGACCCTTATTTCTTTGATAGCATTTCTTCTTGCTGCACTCCACCCAGAGGTGGACGAGCCACTGAAAGGGGGAGTCAAGCTCGAGCCCGATGCCTCACTCTGGTTGAGCTCGAGGTCCTCTTGGGTTCTCGAGCCCAAAACGATCCGAACTTTAAAATGTTTTCTGCCTACCACCCACGCTCTAACTGAATACTCCAAGGTGAGAACATTATCCTTTGATGTAAAATAGGAAAAGGAAATACTTACTCAATGTCTGAATGGCACAATGTGGAATCAGGAAACCTAGAACTTTTCCTGCCTTACCTGCTTGACCAAACTGTGATGTGATCCTAGACAAATATTTTATTTCACTGTGTCTCCTATTTTCTTTATTGCATTTAAGAGTGCTTTGAAATATATGAGTTCAAGGTGTGTACTATCTTGTGTCAGATTGAAAGACTATAATGTTGCTCCCTGAAAGAATCAAGGCCACCTACATGGTACACATGGCAACTGACTTGCCTTTTAATTCACCAATGGCAATGCAGTCATGCCTGGGGCCAGTGGGCATGACTATTTTGAAGTTCATGTTTAATAAATCCCTCGCAATGCAGTGATATCATCTGATGTACTACGTTGAAACACTTCTATCTGCTAAAGAAATGCACTCTTTGGAATGTTGGTAGTGTTCATAGCACCTAACACTGAGCCCCGTGTATGCATTTATTAAGTGTGGGCTGTTTTCAAGACCACAGGCCATGATGTCGGACTTTCCATCAGAAGGGGGCTCCTAGGAGCAATATGCAAAGACCTATTCAGATGAGACAAATGCACCTGCGGTACCCGGTGATTGAGTTTCTATTTAATGATTATGGCCTAATCAGACCCCCCAGGATGTAGCGGCATAGCGGCATGTATTAGCTTTTGAAAAAATGCAGCAATTTCCACAAAAGTGTCGATTTTGCGGGCACTTTTGTAAAAATCGCAGCATTTTTTTTACAAAAGTGACAATTTCGCGATTTTTTTGCAAATCGCGAAATCGCGATATCCTGGAGGGTCTGGCTAATGAAAACGCTAACAAAGAAATGACTATCAATATGAAAGACCCCATTTGGAACATCTTGAATTACACATTGAGTGCAGCAGAACATGAAATCCTAGCCAAGGGTTTATCATTTATACCCATGTCTCACCCCAACTCCTTCATCATTAAGTTGGAATTACAACAGTTTTTTCGAAAAATTTGCCTGAAGCACTTCTTTGTGAAAAGAGACGAGTATAACAGGAAACCGTCGGCCACAGAATTCCGTCCATTATCTACCTTTACCCCAGCTGCACACTTCATGAATGAAAAGATCCTAGCATACGAAAAAAATGTTATGACAGAGGTGATGAACCTTCTGGGAAACACGAAGTACATCAAACATAATATCACAAAAGATGAGAGACTAGCCCTACAATCTCTAAAGGAAAACAAATCTATTGTGATAAAGACAGCGGACAAGGGGGGTGCAGTAGTAGTCCAGAACACGGAGGACTACATAGCGGAGATTTACCAACAACTTAACTGTGAAAGTAGTTACACCCGCATACCAAGAGACCCTACCAATGAAATAGCCAAACTGATAACAGAACTTACAGAGCAAGGACTAGAAGAAGGATTCCTTTCAGAACCAGAACTTAAATTCTTGAACAAAACAGACCCCAGGATTCCAACTATCTATACCATTCCAAAGGTTCATAAAAACGTACAAAACCCTCCGGGAAGACCCATTTTCTCCGGATGTGGGTCTATCCTGGAACCAGTCAATCAGTACCTTGACAGTTTTCTACAGCCCTTTGTATGGAAAACTAGATCATTCATCCGTGATGCTATGCACACTATCCAAATCCGGGAAAATCAACCATTCAATAAATGCACACAACTGTTTGTCACACTTGATGTGTGCTCATTATACACCAGCATACCACAAGAGGAGGCAATCACAGTAATCAGTAACGTCTTAGATACCCGTCCGTCACCACAATGGGTCCCTACGGAATTCTTGGTCCAACTGATACAAATTACTAAGACGAAAAATGACTTCTTCTTCCAAGGTACATTCTTCTACCAATGCAAAGGAGTAGCCATGGGGGCGGGGTTTTCCCCCAGTCTGGTGAACTTGTTCATGGATAACTTTGAAGATCGATACATATACTCAGATCAGACCCCTACATTGACAGCATAACTACCTGGAACAGATATATAGACGATATCGTGATGATTTGGATGGGCCCAGAAGAGGAATTGAGGTAGTTTCTGACATGGCTGAACGCCCGGTCTCAGGACATCAAGTTCACCATGGCTCACAGTAATGAGTCAATCCCTTTCCTAGACCTCACACTGGAAGTAGAAGATGAAAAAATTGTGATGAATCTGTACAAAAAACCCACTGATCGGAATACGCTTCTACAGTATAACTCACATCACCCAAGGAACCTCAAGGACAACTTGCTTTAAGGGCAATTCCTACGTTTACGCAGGAACTGCACTAGAAGAAAAGATTACTTCAAGGAAACGGACTTGCTTATTTCCAAACTACGAGACAGGGGCTATCCAAAGGGGCTCCTCAACAGAGCCAGACAAAGGGACTGGTACAGACCACGTGAAACACTACTGGAAGTGCAACCTAAAAACAAAAAAAAGGGCAAGCTAATATGCGTGACAACCTTTAACATGAGAAGTCATGAAATAAACAAAGTCTACGAAAAGCACTAGAATCTAGTCAGACCAGAGATCGGGATGTTACAAGCTCCCATGTTCTCTTTCAAGCTTGCCAAGAATGTGAAATACTTTGTAGTTTCTTCCTTCCTGGAAACACCTACTGTACCTGACATTAGATAACAGCTGTGTCTACCTCCCATTACAGGTCATCAGAGGTGTGGTAGCTGCAAAGCTTGTAAATACACAAAGATTGGGAAAACATTTGTACATTGTAGTAAAACATATACTCTTGCCCAATTTACTAATTGCAATAGCCAAAATGTGATCTACGCAATCAGATGTCCTTGCCTATTGATGTATGTAGGTCAGACTACTCAAAAGGTAAAGAATAGAATCCTGCAACATCAGAGTAGATTAAAATTCAAGGTTCAAGGAGCCTCTCTTATAGAACACTACAGTACTGCCGTCCACACCCACGAACATCTCGAGTGGTGGGTACTTGAAAAAGTGGTCCCCCACCCGAGACGTGGCAACATGGCAAACTCACTGAATTACAAGGAATGCAGGTGGATCCACACCCTTGAGTTTGTGACCCATGGGCCTAATGAGCAAGAGGAAACTTGCGTACAAATGAGTAGACTGTAGGTCTGCCCTGTGCACCCTGAGTTCAGACATGCAGATATGTACTGGTGTCGCAACGCATACTTACTGAACTGCATGCACCTAGACATACATCTTTCTGTCCATCTAAGAGTGGCCTTTGACATCCATATGCCATCATACTGTATATAAACATACTAAAAGGGTTGTGTAGTCTTTAAATAAACCTCAGAGGTCCCATACTCCTCAGCGTTCTGTGCATTAGACCCTCCATGTGTCTAGGGTAATATTCAGGAATTACATCAGAGATAGCAGTATAATGCGTGATTCACACTGTAATACAACAAGTCACGACTGCCAGAATTTATAATCAACAGATTCACCAGTGTCACTAATATGTTGTGTTTTACTTTAACTGTCCAAAACGTGTATCACAGCAAATGTCCAATGATGTTACTTTTGCGAGACGACAGCATATATATTTTGGACTACATAAGGTGATCAAGTCATGTTTCATATGTGTTGCAAAATAATTGTATCTTGCTTATTCCACTTTGCAATACCTGTAACACATTGTCGTCTTTTAATTAGCATTATAAATACGAAGTGGACCTCTCTCTTGACCGACATGAAACTAAGATGCGCTTTGTTATACAACACCTCCTTTTCTCCCAATCAATGTTACACTTTCATCGCATGGCGTGTAACATAGCATTCATTCATCGCGTAATCGGCAATAAGGCCTGTGCCCAGAGCTAGGACATACTTACAGGCACGTACACATCACAGCCACGCAAGTCAAATAGAGACCTCATGCAGGCCTCCTGTGCCATTCTTTGCCGCGCTGAGACTGACGCGGACGTCTCGCTGCTCTACTCTAAGTGATTGCTCCGGTGGCACCTATACAGGTTCTTCCACCGGCTGGTGCAGAAGATCATTAAACAAGCAAACTAGATTTTACTACTCCATGAATACGTTCCGAGTTTATCGGCTGGCATTCTCCCACCCATAAGGACTCACCAAAGAAAGGATACACACTTTTTTGTTTATTTAGGCTGTCCTACCCCCTTCTTGATTCCTGATGAAAACCCGACATAGATGCACATGAATATGCACTAAGATATATGGTCGAACCGTCTTCGTTTTTACGTAGATCCATCCACACAAAGTTGCAACATAAACAAGGAAATACTACATCCAGTTGTGACTATTGTATTCTAAAGTGGACATCCTTTGCCTATTGTTTTGTTAATTTGTATGAATATACGCCTTGCGTTTTATGTCTGTACAGCACTTTGTCAACAGTCACGACCAATCACTAAATGTAGATACAGTTTATAAGTCCCCGTGTTTTGGACAGCAACTTATCATTTATTGATTAACTCTTTTGAAGGTTTTTACTAAATATTGACCTTCTGAAATAATAACAGTTGTGTGTGTCTTCTTATCTCCTTCCAAGGGATATGTTGATTAATATGTATTAAGTACAGTGTTTCAAAAAGATTGTGTCCCCGACAGAACCACTATTATTGTTCAAACTTTCACACTCTGGTTCTGAGGGTTACTGGGTTACCCCATTATTACTAATGGCTATCTAGTCGAGGTGCATACCTGGGAGGGCTTTTTACACAATTGTTGTGTCCTATAGACGAACATAACATGTCATGTAAGGAAACATTATCTTACGCAGAGGAATATATCAACAAGCTAATCCAAGAACAGGCAGAATTTGACTATCTAGGCACTGGGCTAACACCGGTAGACACCACCCTTAATGATAAATTAACCCGCCTGGAGAGGTTAGAGAACAAATTGATCCGCACACGCTTGCACGGTCACCTATTAACTAAATACCTGCAAGCAAACATTATCGCCAAAGGACTAAAGGTCCTCAAAGAACCTGGGATCTTCATAGAACTCCCTAAATTCTGAGAGGGGTTCAGTTTCGTGGCTAACAACTTCTCCCGACACTGGATGGTGTTGGGAGTTGAGACAGCACTAGAATATGGGAAGAAACCGACCCAGGAGATAACAGACCTCAAAAAAGAAATTCTAGAGGACAAAGCCATGAGAAACGACAAAGAAGCACTGGAACGTGCCGAAAAAGCCACAGCGGAGTTCAACACAACAACATTGAATAGAAAATTGGAGAAATTAGCCAAAGACATCAAGGCATATGATAAGAAAGTAACGTACCCCTACATCTGTGACGACTACTACTCGCAAGACTCACAAGGTTACTACACTAACCGCAACCGCCAAAATAACAGAAGATTTGCCACCTTCTCAAATTCATCCTTTGGCAGCGGAACAGAATCTGAATCCGAAAGATCAAGGAAGAGTACTGACCCTCGGGGATACCAACAAGGTCCCTCCTACCAACCACAGGGCCCAGTGTTCCCAACTGGGGCATCATACCAAGCACGGGTACAATACCAGGACGCTTGTGGCCCTTCCACTTTGGCTTCTTTTTTAGGGGACCCCGCATGGAACAACAGAGATCCCAATTTGAGGAGACCACAAAGATGGAGCCAAGGGAGAGGCAACCAACGAGCCAACACCAGGGTAAGTTTCCAACCACAGCCACAACAGAACCATGGCGAGATCCAGACCAGACGCCAGACCTATCGATGGTAGCCTCCACACAAGCTACCAACCTTAAAGAAATGGATCAACTTGCTAAAGGCCATAATCATTAAATAGAAATTCAATCACTGGGTACCGCAGGTGCATTTGTCTCATCTGAATAGGTCTTTGCATATTGCTCCTAGGAGCCCCCTTCTGATGGAAAGTCCGATATCATGGCCTGTGGTCTTGAAAACAGCCCACACTTAATAAATGCATACACGGGGCTCAATGTTAGGCGCTATGAACACTACTGAACAGTTACATTGTCATTTTGCCAGTGTTGTTCAGATGAACCTTTCAGAATGGATTTCCCTTCCTTCTGTGTTTCGTTCCTTGGGTTTTATAGTTTGCTATTGCATTAATAAGGCTATGGGCGTGGGGAGTAAATATGCATCACGTTGGGCAGGCTGTGGATACAAATCATTGCGGATTTCACCATCATATTCGCACAAAGGGGCGGGTGGGCGAGGCTACACACATTTACAACCAAATTAATTGCAAGAGCCGAGCCGACTCTCTGTCTGGGTTTTAAGTGCTCCTGCACTTCAACATTCCAAAGAGTGCATTTCTTTAGCAGATAGAAGTGTTTCAACGTAGTACATCAGATGATATCACTGCATTGCGAGGGATTTATTAAACATGAACTTAAAATGGTCATGCCCCCTGGCCCCAGCCATGTCTGCATTGCCATTAGTGAATTAAAAGGCAAGTCAGTTGCCATGTGTACCATGTAGGTGGCCTTGATTCTTTCATGGAGCAACAATATAGTCTTTCAATCTGACACAAGATAGTACACACCTTGAACTTGTATTTCAAAGCACTCTTAAATGCAATAAAGAAAATAGGAGACACAGTGAAATAAAATATTTGTCTAGGATCACATCACAGTTTGGTCAAGCAGGGAAGGCAGGAAAAGTTCTAGGTTTCCTGATTCCACATTGTGCCATTCAGACATTGAGTAAGTATTTCCTTTTCCTATTTTACATCAAAGGATAATGTTCTCATCTTGGAGTATTCAGTTAGAGCGTGGGTGGTAGGCAGAAAACATTTTAAAGTTCGGATCGTTTTGGGCTCGAGAACCCAAGAGGACCTCGAGCTCAGCCAGAGTGAGGCATCGGGCTCGAGCTTGACTCCCCCTTTCAGTGGCTCGTCCACCTCTGGGTGGAGTGCAGCAAAAAGAATTGCTATCAAAGAAATAAGGATCTGCAGATGTCTATGAGGAACAACAAAGCAGTTCCCCTACTTCTTTTTTTTTGTTAAAACCAACCATTTCTGAGCCGTTACTGCCGACCTTGTGGTGCCTCAGGTTGAAAGGGAAGGGGGAAGGGGTAAGGGGTCCTCTGTATTGTGAAGCCTAAAGAGAGACACACAGTGAAAGAAGAATCAAGATTTCTTGTCAGAGTGCCTGCTACCTGAAAGAAATGTAAATGTGCGCAACAGGTTAATAAGCAAATATATAATCTGCTAAGGCGCCAATCAGACCCTCCATGATATCGCGATTTCGCGATTTGCAAATAAATCGCGAAATTTGCACTTTTATTATATTATATATCTTGTGATTCTCTCCAATTTAACATATTCTATGGTCATTGGTGGCACCCTATTTTGGAGATTGGAAGAAGCAATCACGGTGCCAGCTGACTGTCACAGCTCCCACTCCATAACACAGCATTCTTGAGGCCCTACGTGTTCCAAAACGAGCCAGATTTGCACAAAAAAACTAATTTCTCTGTCTTTACAACTTCATTTTTAAATGCAGCATCTGTTACGTTATGTGTATTTTTATAGCGCACAACTCTCCCGGAGGGTACCCTGAGGCTGAAGCAGTAGCTGTGTGGGCTGAACCAGGGTCAGTGCTAGGTGAAGAGCCAGATCTTCAGTTTCTTGCAGAATTCTGAGGAGGCAGCTCTGACGTGCAGAGCAGGTTGTTCCAGGCTTTAGAAGCAAGGTAGGAGAAGGTACAACTTCAGGATCTGGTTCTGTGTATGTGGAGTGTGATTGCAAGTAGAAGTCCAGCTGAACTTAAGTGTTTGGTTGGAGTGTGAATTCCAGTATAGAGTGAGTTGCTGTAGTGCACCGTCGCTGGTCTTGAGGAAGAGCTGATGGCGCAAATGATTGTTGAGTGATGAACCTCTAAACTCCAGCATCTCTCCCTGTAGAAACTCCATGCCATTCTATCGCTGGGCAAACCTTCCAACGTCATAAGCCGGACCAGTTTCTGCTGTCCTCCCGTGAATGATGCTGGTAGCTCCTGGTGGGATGACGGTCCGACCCCCCCCCCCCACCCCCATGCAACCCGGGACGCTTGTAACGCTGTTATTCTGCCCTGGGCTGCTGACGGGCAGTCATTTGCTTTTCGAGGGAAACAAAGTGTCTACATTGTAAATAAACCAAATATACATAGCTTCATGTTGTTAAATAACTAAAAAACTAAGATATCTGTGTTTGTTGCAGGAAAAATGGCCAAATATAATGCCGCAAAATTGCAGCTAAATTTCCATATTTGGGCCGCTAAATTTCCATTTTTGTGCCGCTAAATTTTCTAATCCATGCCGCTATATCCTGGGGGGTCTCATCAGACCCCCCAGGATATAGCGGCATAGCGGCATGCATTAGCTTTTGTAAAAATGCAGCGATTTCCACAAAAGTGCCGATTTCGCAGGCACTTTTGTAAAAATCGCGACATTTTTACAAAAGTGCCGATTTCGCGATTTTTTTGCAAATCGCGAAATCGCGATATCCTGGAGGGTCTGACTAGTGTAGCCAGTGTGTTCCCCGCTAAACCTCAGCAGCCCTTTCGTGCAGCACAGGGGAATGAGTTCCCGGGGAAGAATAGGGGGGGCGGCGGGGAAAGGAAGGGTGTGTGTTGGGACTTTAACAAGCGCTCCTGTACGAGGCCGGCCGGCACATGTAGATTCAGACATGCCTGCGCAATCTGCCGTCACACCTCCCATCCCGAGACAACATGCAGGTCAAGAAGTGGTAATCAGAGTCAGAGAGGGGGAAAGAAACAAGAATAGCGTAGAATACACGTTTGGCCCCTCCCATATTAATGTCCTGGCAATGATCCCATGGTTGAACAGATACCCAGACCACTCTGCGGCTGCCCAGCTACAGGAAGGTTTCTCCCAAGGTTTCCGGATCCCGGCAGGGGGATACACAGGCAGCGCACATTTTAGGAATCAGTTATCAGTACAGCATAATCCTGCAGTAGTTATTGCTAAGATTCAAAAGGAGCTGTCCATGGGCAGGATAGCTGGGCCATTCCTGGAGGTCCCAGTGCCCGACTTTGTGTGTTCACCATTGGGTGTAGTCCCCAAGAAGGAGAAGGGCGAGTTTAGACTGATTCACAACTTATCGGCACCAAGAGGGGCGTCCTTGAATGGTGCGATAGACGAGGGTATTTGTAGTGTGAAGTACGCTTCCTTTGACCAAGCAGTGGAGCTATTGCGGGGGTTGGGGCGGGGCACTCTCATGGCTAAATCGGACATTGAATCTGCCTTTCTTCTGTTACCGGTGGATCCTTTGGACCACCACCTCCTTGGTTTTGCTTTTGATGGTAAATTTTACATGGACAAATGCATGCCTATGGGTTGTTCGATTTCTTGTGCATACTATGAGACTTTTAGCTCTTTTTTAGAGTGGGTCATGAGACAGTTCACGGGCCACGAACAGGTCATGCATTATTTGGACGACTTACTTTTCCTGAAAGCGGAGGGGACTCGGGAGTGTGCCTGGGCATTGCAGGAATTTTGCGTGCTCATACGGGCTTTCGGGGTTCCGCTAGCGCCTGGGAAGACGGTTGGCCCGTCCACCTGTTTGGAACTTTTGGGTTTCAAAATTGATTCCTTGGAAGGGTGCTTCAGGTTACCCAAAGACAAAGTGTTTAAGTTCAAGGCGGCCCTGCGCCAGTGCCTATTCAAGGATAAGGTTACCTTGCAGCAGCTACTGGAGATGGTGGGTCAATTGAACTTTGCATTGCGAGTCATCCCAATGGCACGCCCCTTCTCTCGGTTGATTGCCCAAGCCATGAAGGGTTTGAGAGAGAAACATCACCGCACTAGGGGGCAGATTTATGTTAACTGCCGCCACAGTGCGCCACAGCTACGCCACCCATGGTGCGCTGCATTTATGATGCGGCGCACCATGGGGCAAAAACGGCACAGATGCGTGACGCATCTGTGCCGGAAATGTGGCGCATTGCTGGAGTTGCGTCGCAAGCGCGACGCAGCTCCAGCAATGCTCTGGGGGGCCTATTCTTTCAATGCTGCCTCAAGCCTTACGCCTGCTTCAAGCAGGCGCAGGGTTTTGACGCAGCATTGCCCTGAAAGTGACTGAGTGAAATCTCATAGATTTCACTCAGCCACTTTCAAGAGGCGTTCCTGCGCAGGAACGCCCCCCCTGCGCAGGAACGCCTCCTCATGGCGCAGTGCTGTACAACGTGACGCATCTCATAGATGCGTCACGTTGTAAATAGGGCGCAGGGATGCGCCACGTTTCCGCGCCGTTGCGTCACGCAACGGCTGCGTAAACGTGGCGCAAGCCCTTCATAAATCTGCCCCCTAGGTTGTCACCCCAGGTTTGCCAGGATATGCGGATATGGACGGCATTCCTGGAGGACTTCAATGGCAGGATAGTGTGGCCTGGCCCCCCCACGACATCAGCAGAGTTGGGTTTATGGACGGACGCTGCTGGTAACGTGGGCTTTGGCGCCATCCTGGGGACCAAGTGGGTCGCCCAGAGATGGCCTGAGGAATGGGGGTCGTGGGGATCGACCACCAACATCGGATTCCTGGAACTATTCCCGATATGGGTAGCACTGATGGTCTGGCCGGAGCACCTTAGCAATCAGTCGGTGGTGTTCTGGTCAGATAACATGAGCGTGGTAGAATGCATTAATCAACAAGAGGCACAGTGTCCATTCATACTGCGCTTGGTAAAGGAGATTGTGCTACAATGTTTGAAATGGAATGTGATTTTCAGAGCCAAACATATGCCAGGCATTCTCAACAATGCAGCTGATGCCCTTTCTCGCTTTAAAATGCAGGTATTCAGGGAGCAGCTTCCAGCAGCAGACCCATCGCCAGCACCTTTTCCGATTGCTCTCTGGCGGATTGGTGCCCCAGACTACCATACCTCGTGGCATCTAGCTTAGCCCCCAGGACCAAGACAGCATACGAAGGGGCGTTCTTGTCTTACCGTACTTTCTTAGGGCACAATTAGGAGGCTAGCTGGGCACAGGTGGACAGTTTTGCTGCATACCTAGAGTTGATGCACAGGGAAGGGCGCTCGGTGGCAGCTGCAAACAGGCTCTCAGAAAAATTTCCCTTTGGATGAACTTATATACTGACCACAGTTCAGAACTCAACGTGCATACAAGCCAATGATTTCAATACCACAAACTAAAAGCAGAAAATGATCAACATAATACAGTCATACAAAAAATTTACATTTTATTTTGGTAGGTTAAAAACAATATATAAACATCATAAAACATATATATATACACATAAACCTAAAGGGACAGTACACAAGGAAAATTATCCCAGTTAAAAGAGGAAAATACACAGGTTTTCTAAATGGTTGAATTCTACTCCAGGTTGTACGTTTTTAAATTCACAATCACAGGAGCTTCTTTGTTCAATTACTCAGTGTATTTTCACTTAAATGCAGCTGCAAACAGGCACAGGGCGGCAGTTTCCTTCTTTGCACAAGCCAAGGGCATAAGGGACCCTACAAACACGTTTGTAGTGCGCAAGGCGTTGAGGGGCTGGCGTCACATACAGGGACACTCAACAGATTCGAGAAAGTCGATTGGGCTGGTAAGGCTCACAGCCCTGTTGTTAGCACTCCAGGGCATCTGTAGCTCAACATGGGAGGTGCTGCTTTTCAAAGCGGCATTCACACTAGCGTTCTATGGAGCTCTAAGGATAGGTGAGCTGGTAGCTGCGTCAAAGGGTGACAAAATGGGCGGCCTTCAAGTGGCCTGTGTGGTGATCCAGAATGATACAATGTGGGTGACAATTCAAAGATCGAAAACCGACCAGGAGGGAAGGGGGGATACCATAGTGCTTCACCGGGCTCGGACCAACCCTTGTTGCCCAGTCTCGCATGTAGAGGCTTTTAGAAGGCAGCGGGAGGGTACGCTGGGGGGGCACTATTGTGTCACACGGATGGTACACCATTGACCAGGTATCAGTTTAGGAGTGTCCTGGAGCTGGCGGTCGCAAAAGCAGGCCTGGATCCCACGGAATTTGGCACCCATTCTTTCAGAATTTGGGCAGTAACTGAGGCAATTGTAAGGGGACTCCCAGTCGAAAAGGTTAAAAGGATTGGGAGATGGTCGTCCGAGTGTTACAAACGTTATGTACGTATTGACATGTTGTGACATGACCAGATGACTCACGCTTGGTATCTCTTGGTTTTGCAGTTTCTCAAACCTGTCACGCTGGGGAGGAACTCGCCGAATGTCGGCAAGAAACATCAGCTTCGCAACACAAGCAACAAGAAGATCAACGGACATTGGTGACTTGGATTGTGGGCCACTCTTATGTTCGGCGCGCAAACAATGTGTTTCTCTCAGGTGAAAGTAGGAGAAGGGCTGAGGAAAAGGGGTTCTCCGTTTCCTTCTTCGGGAGGGGAGGCTTAGGCATTAGACAGTTCAAGGACTACTTGATGGAATTATTATCTCAGCAACCCGCTCCACCGTCAGCGGTGATACTTCACCTGGGGGAGAACGATTTGACCAAACTCAGGAGACGCATCCTGATAGAAGAAATCATCTCCACTGCGGGGTAAGTGTCTAGGACATGCGCGGGTTGCACGGTAGTCTGGTCGCAACTTATTCCTCGTTGGCAGTGGCGAGGGGGGGACTCGGTCAAGGCGTTGAATCACTCGGTAAAGAGGATCAACACACAGCTGGACAAATTATTTCGAGCCCCCCGGTTGCAGACGATTCCTCACGGGTGTATTTGGGGGGAGCATTTCAACCTGCGGGACGGGGTGCACTTGACTGAGGCTGGGAATGTCCTGTGGTCGAACAACATATTAGCATGGCTAGAGGGATTTGTGAGGTGAACATTACCTTTCTTAGGGGTAGGAAGGGGGGAGGCCAGATCGCCGGGTAACAATGCTGGCCTGTGGCGGTAAGGTCATGACCGGTGTGCAGCTATTTTAAGGTCTGAGGGGGCGGCATCATCCTTTGGAGGTGTCCGCCCAGGGGGAGGAGGGGTCACTGGCCCCTCCTAGAACTTCAGGGGCAGCTGGTAACGCGAGTTAGGGCCCTCCTTTAGTGGTTAAATGGAGTACACGGGGTGGAGTAATTAACAGACTCGGCTGCATGGGAGGACCGAGTAATTAATGGGCTCGGCTGCATGGGTGGACCGAGTAATTAACGGGCTCGGCTGCAGGGGTGGATCGGGTAATTAACGGGCCTGGCTGCGCATGCGCACCTGCGGTAAGGGCGCAGCTTGTAAGATCTGACACCGGTTAGCGACCTTGCCATATGGCCATAAATGTTAGTATGCAAAAATTTTCAGATGAGGATGTTAGATTCGGTTAGGAAACAAGCTGTATTAGAATCTTGTTAAGGTTATCCGATCACACTTGTCGATATGAATGTATCTAAATGTTCCTGAATATTTTTGCATAAAAAATTGTATATTTTGTTTAACAATTTTATTATTTTGTATCTTAATAAATACGGCCGGGGGTCTTGCGATCCCCCGCCTTCCAAAGACAAACCATGTTCTGTGTCGATGTGTTGTGGGTTGATTTGGGTATACAGGGAGAGGGGCGGTAGCCGTCACGGACCATGCTAATTTATAGAGTACAGTTAGTTAGCTAGAGTACAGTTCCTCCGTGACATTTAAACCCCCAGGATGTTTAGTGTCAAGGTTCAAAATATATGTCATTTCCAATCTATGAAGGGCTTTAAGTCTGTCCCCTCCACTTTTATTTATCGGGACAGTCTATTAAATAGTATTTTAGCTGCTTCGGATTACCTCCATGTTTGTCATTGAAATGACGAGCCACCGGGTAGGAAGGGTCATTGTTTTTAATTGCCCTAATATGTTGTAGCACCCTTTTATGTCCTTGTAAAATGGTACTCCCTACATATTTTAATCCAAAAGGTATGTTATGTTATGTTATGTTATGTTAATATGTATTTATTAAGCGCTCGTATGCCCCTTCATGGCGCTGTAGGAAGGGAACACAACACAACAGTTAAAAGTAAAATACAGCTCAGCAGTAGGCCTGCAAGAACAGCCAGGTTTTAAGAGAATGTCTGAAGCTAAGAAGGTCTCCACTCAGTTTCAATTGTAAGGGAAGCGAGTTCCAAAAGGTGGCTGCAAGATGGTCGAAACAGCTGCCACCAAGGCGCTTCCTTTTGTACACTCCAATACATAAATTACATGGTCTGACTTACAATTTAATGCCTTGTCAATGGCAATTTCCTTTTCACTTAAGAGGGTTTCGTATTTTGTCATGGACACCCCATGTTGGCATGCCTTGCATGTTTTGCTTTTGAAAAAGCCATTTCGCTGAGATAACCATGTATTTTTGACTGGTCGGCCACAAGCATCATTTTTTACTAGTGTATCTCGCATGGATTTGCCTCAGCGGTATGTAAACGCCGGCTGTTTGGGAACTGATTTGCCAATGATTGGATCTTGTTTAATCAGGTGGCAATTATTATTTATTATTTTTCTAACTGCACCCTCCTGTTGGTTAAACTTGAGAATGAACCTTAACTTGTCTTTGGAGTTGTTCTTATTTGACTTCTCATGTTTGGTTTTCAGAAGATTATTTCTGGTCTCTTGGTTGCTCTTAAGAAGAGCTTTATCTAAGCGTTTTGTACCGTACCCTCAGTCTTGAAATAATTTTATACATTGGCCCTGAGCTTGTTTCAAATCCTGGTCATTACTACAAATAAGTTTTATTTGTAGTAATTCCCCATACTTAAAAACTGCAGAGAGATAATTCTTCCCTCTATGCTTGAGGTAATGAATGGAGCGTTGGAACAGGGCACTTTTCCATCACTCTGGAAGAGAGCCATTGTAAAGCCGCTTCTGAAAAAGACCACTTTAGACCCTGGAGTGCTGAAAAATTTTAGACCCATCTCTCTGCTGCCAGCCCCTGCTAAGATGTTGGAGACCCACTTGAATCTCCATCTTTCGAACTTCCTCGACGCCTCTGGCTTCCTGGATGGGTCCCAACATGGCTTTAGAAAGCTACATAGCACGGAGTCTGCCTTGACAAAAGTCATGGACAACATCCGCAGAAAAGTAGATTTGGGTCTTACCACCGTACTGGTGCTGCTTGATCTTTCAGCAGCTTTCGACACCCTGTCTCCCTTGACTTTAACATCTAGGTTAAGGGAGGCAGGGGTAGTCGGACCAGCGCTCAGTCTCCTGAGCTCCTTTCTACAACATCGAGAGCAGCGTGTCATGCTAGGTGAATACCTCTCCCCTGCCAAGTCTTTGCAGTGTGGGGTGCCACAGGGGTCGGCATTGAGTCCGACCCTGTTCAACATCTATGTGGCCCCCCTTGCAAGACTTGTAAGATCTCAGGGGATGGAGGTAGTGTCGTATGCTGACGACACGCAGATTATGGTATCCCTGACCCACTCTGTCAGTGAAACTGCTTCTAACTTCAGGGCCTGCATGCAACTTGTTGCAGAGTGGATGGTCTCCAACTCCCTGAAGTTGAACGGGGACAAGACAGAGGTCCTGGTCTTTGGCAAGGACCAGGACATATGGTCAGATGACTGGTGGCCTCCTTCTCTAGGTAGCTGCCCTATACCTACCAAATCTGCTAGAAACCTAGGGGTCATCTTTGACACCCAGCTCTCCATGGAGCTACAGGTGAATAGAACGGTGGCGACCTGTTGGGGTGTCATCAAGACCCTGAAAAGGATTGTACACTATCTGTCCCCACAGGCGCGGAAACAGGTGGTGATTGCCCTTGTTGGCTCAAGGCTCGACTACTGTAACGCAGTGTACGCCGGGGCCAACAAGGGCTTGCTCCAGCGTCTACAGGTCATACAGAACGCGGCAGCGCGGTTTGCTCTCGCTTTGCCCTGGTTATCTTCTATGACCCTAGCGAGGAAGAACCTCCACTGGCTCCCCATCCCGTCAAGGATCATTTTCAAACTCCTTTGCCTTACCTATAAGGCTCTAACTGCAGGCTCGGCTGATGCCCTTGGTTCATTACTTATCAGATATGTTCCGAGTAGATGTTTACGTTCCAGCGAGCAACACCAACTGGTAATCCCCAGAGCCAAGAAGGCCAGATGGGGGTCCAAAGCTTTTTCCATATTGGCACCTCTTACTTGGAACTCACTCCCCCTCGAAATCAAACGACTTCCTTCCCTTGACCTCTTTAGGAAGTCATTGAAAACCTGGCTCTTTATTAAGGCATACCAGTAGGTTCTGTTTCTGTCTGCTATCAGCTTTATATTTTGGTTTAGGCGCCTTGACGCCCACTGGGCATAGCTGCGCGTTACAAATAATATTTCATTCATTCATTTCATTCATAGGGGATGCTTGAAATTAAGTGCCCAGGATGGGCACTGCTCGCGTGTAAAATAGAGTTGCCTGCGGTTGGTTTACGGTGCAGGCGAGTCTCTAGTTTACCCGAATGGATATATATCTCCATGTCCAAAAAGTTCACAGTTTCATTGCTAACGCATGCTCTGAAGTTAAGATTTAGTTGATTCATGTTGATTTCATCAATACATTTTCACGCCTCCTCTTCAGTGCCCTGCCATATCAAAAAGAGATCATCAATGAACCTCCGCCAAGTTCTGATGTGTTTGCCCATTGTTTCCCGGTGTTCGACCATGAGAACCAGCTACTCCCACCAGCCCATATGCAAACAAGCATAGCTGGCGGAGAAGCTGGCTCCCATGGCCACACCTCTTGCGTGTTGGTAATAAGTGTTCTGGAATAGGAAGATATTATTTAACAGGCAACTTTCTGTCATATTCAATAGCATATCCGTATGTTCACTATGTTCAGGGCCTCTGCGTGACAGATAGTATTTGATGGCTCTAAGACCATCTTTGTGTCTAATTGATGTATATAAAGATGTCACATCAAGTGTAATTAGCAAGAAACCATCATTCCATTCAAAGTCAAACATCTTTTGTAAAAAGTCATCAGTATCACGAATGTATGTTTTTAAAGATTGAACATGTGACTGAAGAAAGAAATCAATATAAATGGAAGTTCTTTCAAAAATGCTGTTCCTGGCTGAAATTATCGGCCTACCTGGTGGATTGTTTATGTCCTTATGGATCTTCGGAATGAAGTAAAGGATAGGTGTTACAGTATTGTTATTCTTCAAATATTTATATTCGTCCATAGTCAATAATCCAGTACTTCTCCAGGCTGAAAGCTTCAGATTGTATGCTTTCTGTGTTGTCGTAATTATTTGTTTGCTGCACCTTTTGTAGCAGTCAATGTCATTCAGTTGTTTCATGGCATCACAGACATAATCTTCCCGTTTCCATAAAACAACATTACCGCCTTTGTCCGCATTTCTAATGACAATATCATGTTCCTTGCTGAGTTTAGTCAATAATTGGTGGTATTGAAGCTCTTTTGTGTTTTTGCTTCGCTTCATATTTGCTGGGCTGGTATTTGAAACTTTCTTATTCAAGTTCTTTAGGTCTTGCACCACTTGGTCTTGAAAGCTATCTATAGTGCCCTTCAACATCAATGGATAGAAAGTTGACGGAGACTTAAATGGTGTATGGGCTATAGGTTGTGAAGTTACAGGAGACAAAGGGGTTTGCTGTGTGGAGGAGGAGACATCACCCTCCTCCAAGAGTGCTTCTAGAACAATTTCCAGATGTCCCCCCTGTTTGGTGTTGTCTGCACCGGTGTCTTCTCCTGATAGAGAGGCTGGTTCATTGATAATGGGTTGGTCAATATCTTCAGATCGATTATTCTGTTTGAAATATTTTTGTAATTTCAATTTACGCACACTCTTATATAGGTCAACTCTTGTAGGAGCATAGTTAAAAGAGCTCTCAGGGCAATACGAAAGTTCCTAGGACAAAAGTGTTGCTCCTCAGCCTTCTTTAAGATCATATCCGTTAAATTTATCACTGCTTTTGAGACTGATTCTAAACATTCAGTATTTATTTGCGCCAAAATTGTTTCTTTTGGCGTTTCAGTTGTCTTGAATTGTAGTTGTTTCCTGCGCCTGCTTGCTTTCCTCCTCTCTCTGCGCTTTCTGCTCCTGTTGCTGCAGGGATACCTTGCGGCTTCCGTACCCGTAATGTTTGCAGGCGCTCCTGACATAAAAAATCACCCTCTTCAGTGAGTGAAAATTTTCTTGCTCTTTTTCTTTTATTTGTTTTTTGTTGTTCTTGCTCATGTTCTCTCAGCTGCAGAACTTCCCTCAGATGCCGAAGTTAGGTCTGGTTGCATGCTTGAGATCGTACTTTCTAAATTGCCCTTTAAATGTTGCTTAGTACCAGCTTTTCCTGCTTTTATCTCCTCATATTTGCGGGCAAATGTGAAGATCTTACCACATTCATAATCACATCTGTCTCTGTGATATTTGAACGCCTTACGCTCATGGCTGATATTTTCTTCTATCTTTTTATCATATCATTTTTTATTTTTTCCACAAGTTCAATTTCACCCATTTCATCAAGTTCATGGTTTAATTTATCTATTTCTTCAGCCAATTTGATACAGTCCTTCTCGGCATATTTTACTAGGATAAATAACAACTTGCCCAATGACTCCAGATTAGTCTCTGCCCATTCTCGCATCATTCCCTGATCTGGTGCCTCATAACTGGGGGCCAATAATATTCTCAATCCCTGTGGTACATGACCAACGTCTATGTAGCTTTGCAGGGACTTAGCCTCCCACCATTTCTTTTCTTCAGCACGTTCCGCCTTCTCAAGGAGTTTGCATTTACCTTTAACTCCACTATTTGTTGTTGGCCCAGGTGTTTTCTGTGTAATTGAGTCCATGATTGCTGAGTTCTCCTAGTTCTCTTAGCTAAACTTCACAGCTGCTGCCTGCTCTCTTTCCCTTAGCGCGTCTGCTGCCATTGTGCTGCTACCGGAATTTTCCTTTTCGATATTTACTGACTGACAGAGGGATCACAAGTTTCTCCTTTTACATGGAAAGCCCAAATTGCAGAGGGGTCTGTGTTGGAGGTCGGAGGAGAGAAAAAAAAAAAAAAAATATATATATATATATTCACTAAAAAAAGCATAGGTTTCGGCCACGCTATAGTTAGGAATTAGTATTTAAAAAACCTTAGAAATTCACTGAAAAAACCATATGTTTCACACATGTTATAGTTAGCCGGACATTTCACTCATACAAGATCATTGAAATTCCCCTGTTGTAGTTAGTTCAGCTAACTATAACTCGCGCGGCCACAATGCACTGCTGATGACGTCACATATTACATCACTCATAACATGGTCAGTGACATCACTCATGACATCACTGATGACATCATCCAGTGAATGTGTGTCTTTCTGAAAAATAAATACTTTTTATATATGTATATCTAAAAGGTCGACGGAAGAATAAATGGGTAAATAAGTGTCTAAATGGATGTTTTTTTTTTGTAAAATTGATTGTATAACTGACTTATTAAGTGTATCTTAGTGAATACTAACGAGTAATGTTTAAATATTTAAATATCTGTATCAGTGTCTCAATTTGTGTATAAGTGGCTGCATGGGTTGGTGAGTAGCTACATGAGTGTGAATATGGGTTATTAGTTTGTTTTTTGAGTATCAGTATGAGTGTCTGTATGGTTTGGTGGGGCATATTACTTAGCGTATAGATGCATGAATGAGTGACTCACTGTAGGTTTTTTGAAGACAGCATGTGTGCAGGACTGTATGGGTGGATGAGTGTGTGTATGGGTGGATGAGAGTGTATGGGTGTGTCAATAGTGTCTTTATGAGTAAGTACATATGTTTTAAACTAGTATATGTGAGTATTGATGTATATAAGTAAGTATATGTGAGAGTGAGAGATTGGAAGAGTTCCTGTATAAATAAGTATGTGTTTCTATAAGTGATTGTTTAAGACAGTAAGTATGTGTACGTTTCTGTAGAAGTAAGTGTAGTGGTGTGTGTATAGCTGCATATGCAAGTAAATGGATGTTTATTTTCATGTGTGAGTATGTATGTGAGTAACTCTATGGATGAGTATTGGTGTGTAACAGGATGTATAGGTGTATGAGTTCATATGATGAGTGAGTACATGTATGAGTGACTATATAGATCTGTTGGTGAATAAGTGGATGTGTATGTAGATTTTGGAATTACTGAATAGGTTGTTGTAACTGGTATTGGTATCTCCATTGTTTTGAAAATGTTAGTTTCTATGTTTGAATGTATGTATCAAAGGTTATATTAAGCTGAGAGGAGGTCTGCCACTCTTTCACAAGGATGATGTCATCAGTGATGTCATTTGAGATGTCATGAGTGATGTCATGAGTGATGTCACTGACCATGTCATGAGTGATGTAATATGTGACATCATCAGCACTGCATTGCGTGCGCGCGTTATAGTTAGCTGAACTAACTATAACAGGGGAATTTCAATGGTTTTGTATGAGTGAAATGTCTAGCTAACTATAACATGTGTGAAACCTATGTTTTTTTCAGTCAATTTATAAGGTTTTTTAAATGCTAATTCCTAACTATAATGTGGCTGAAACCTATGTTTTTTTCAGTGAATTTCTAAGGTTTTTTAAATGCTAATTTCTAACTATAACGTGGCTGAAACCTATGATTTTTTTCAGTGAATTTCAAAGGTTTTGTAAATGACAATTTTTAAATGTATTAATTGTTATCTTTTTTATACTGATTTACTACATTGTTTTAAAGTATTTATTTTTAGATATTTTATTTTTTAAATTACATTATATATTTTTAATATAAATTGAAAACATTTTTTTTTAAATATTGATATTGTAATATTTCTTTTTTTATTTGATATTTTTTTAATTTATATATATTTTATATAGCAGGCAATGATTTCCTATGGAAGCAAATTCAAGTTACTGGTAAGTACGGTTAAAATTACTTTTCAAGAACAGTAGACAGCTGAAAGATGCAGCACTGAGGTATCTCCTGCTAACAGGTGAGTAAATCAGAATTCGTAGTTCGACTGATTTTAGAGGAATTTTTTTAAGTTCCAAGACTCCACACTTAAAAGAATTTCCAAGTGAAACCAGTCAATGTTAGCCTATGGAAGGAAATTCAAGTTACTGTAAGTATGGTTAGAATTACTTTTCAGGATCAGTAGTGGGCTGAAAGATGCAGCACTGAGGTTTCTCCTGATAACAGGGGAGTAAATCGGAATTCGGCTGATTTTAGGGGAATATTTGTACGTTTCAAAAATAGACACTCAGAAACTTTTCTAGTGAAAACCACACAATAGAATCTTAGGAAGGAGAGACAAGTTACTGGTAAGTACGCTTAGATTTACTTTTCGTGGTCCGTACTGGGCTCAAAGATGCAGCACTGATGTTTCTCATGATAACAGGTGAGAAAATCGGAATTCGTAGTTCCGCTGATTTTAGAGGAATATTGTGCTCAATAGTGAAGGAAGGGGACGGGGCCTGAGGTGACACGTGTGCAAACACGCCCTGTGGCACGTTTTAGGTTGGGGAATTAATTCCTCTTCAATCCTGAGGTCCCCTGTGAGCCAAGTAGCCCACCAGGTACCTCCAGTATGCGCCAGGGAGCTGCGTTGCAGAGAGGTGTTCAGAGGGCATGCCCCCTTTTTACAACACTCTGCAACACAGCTCCGTGGCGCTTACTGGAGGTACATGTTGGACTAGTTGGCCCTTAGGGTACCTCTGGATTGAAGAGGAATTAATGCGAGCCATAGGGCATATTTGCACACATATATCACCTCAAGCTCCGCCCTCTACCTTCACCACTGTGCAAACGCGCCCAGTTGTGCGTTCTAAGTTGGGGGATTAAGTCCCCTTGCATAATAGGGGTCCCTGGGGGCCAACTAGCCCACCAGGAACCTCCAGAATGTGCCAGGGAGCCTCATTGCAGAGAGGTGTAAAAAGGGGCGTGGCCTCATTACACCTCTCTGCAATGCAGCTCCCTGGCGCGTTTGTAGAGGGGGAACTAATTCCCCTTGCATACTGGGGGTCCCTGTGGGCCAACTAGCGCACCAGGAACCTCCAGTATGCACCAGGGGGCTGCGTTGCAGAGAGGTGTAACGAGGCCACGCCCCTTTTTACACCTCTCTAAAACGCAGCCCCTGGCACGTTTGCAGAGGGGGAACTAATCCCCCTTGCATACTAGGGGTCCCTGGGGGCCAACTAGCCCACCAGGAACCTCAAGTATGTGCCATTGTTTGTGGGGTTTTGGGACTTTGATACCATTATGTCAATTAGGAAACAACTTATTTTTCCACTTGGCATTGCTAATCGCATTATTTATCCTTATCCAAACTGGAAATCAAACTTTGGTGTATTTGTGAAACATGTTGGTTGGCCCGTGAACACTTGTGACTAAGAGGCTTGTAATGACTAAACCAATATAGAAGATTTCAACAGAAATCGGGTTTGACACAAAAGAGAGCACTCTAAACGCAAGTCACGCCAGCATTAAAAGGACAAAGGAAATTATATACAACGCAATAATTACATAAAATAGGAATCCAAACAGAAAAACAAGATGGAATTTCGCGATGCGAAAAGACAAACACTACTAGAGAAGCCAATATTTTTTTAAACAGGAGTAGCTGAAATGGCAGACCCCAAAATTAATAAAAAGACAGATCCAAAAACCAAATTGAAAACCTGGGAGAAAATCTCAAAAAAAGAAATAAACAAGTGGTGGGAGGTAACCACCTTAAAGAAATACATTGAGGTACAGAGGTTACCAAGAGGTCTAAGGATACATCTAATGCCGAGCCATCAAGACTCGAGTAACGAATTGCTGCAGGAGTGGAGAGAGTACATGCTTAATTAATTAGGCTTAATGAATATATTAATTAAGCACATAGAAATTGCGCTACAAAAAATCTAAATTCAAGTTCAAGAGATTGAAAAGGAAATTTCTACATTAGACTTGACCCCTGAGATGAAAAAATTCAAATCAGAATTGGAAAAACAAATAGAATTACATGAAGAGTCGATGCAAAATCGTAAATGTATTAAATTCCAAAGAGATAAAATGGATTACAGTGAAGGGAGAATCTTCACTTCTGCAAGGAAGTTTGACCATCTTAAACAACAAGATTACAATCAAACCAATGTCAGTACTTCAGATAGTTTATCATCAATTACATCCACTGAACACTGAACAAAGTGATGGAGAAAATACATTATCCAAAAAACAGTCTTTTTAGGGGGACATGCGGCTGGTCCTACAACAGCGCCAGTGGGAACAAGCGAGAGGATTCCAGCCGCAGAACCAAAGGAATCGAGGAAGAGGTTGTGGAAAGCCGAGAATCAACAGACAAGGAGAGGAAGAAGGCGCGAGCGGCGGGGAAAGAGTGGGAACACTCACACGCAGTATGAGGATGAAAAAAACCTTTTAGAGGAAGATCAGGAATTAACGGTTATTAATTTATCAAGCCGCCAAATAACGGAATCATAAAATTCATCATTAAAGAAAGGCCTCAACTTTTGCCCAAAAGTTCACTTGGATGTTGCACAAACAAGAATCGATTTATATAAATATGTCCGAAAAATCAAATTAGCCAAATTATTCAAAGAAAAAGAGCAAGAACTGAGATACAAAAAAACAGCTGCACCCAGAGGTACAGAAAGTTCAACATTATTGGCTAAAGAATCTGAAAGTTATCTGACATTAATGAACTTGAACATTGATCAAGAATCACAACAAATAACACTGGAGCAAACTTGTACTCAGTTAGGAGCAGGACTGAGCCAGAAAAAGCGGAAATCACACTTCTATCCGCAATTCCCACCTGGAAACAAAGTGGACATATTTCATGAAGCGGAAACACAAGATATTTACAAACCTAAAAAACAACGTTATTTGGACAACTTAAAAATCGAAGAACGCAATGCTCTATTAACATTAAGTCAGGATGGAACAATAGAATAGAAGATGGCCGATAAGGGTGCTAATGTTATCATTTGGGATAAACTGGAATATGCAAAAGTAGCCTATGAACAACTTAAAGGTGAAGCTTACTATAAAAAACTAACAATTGATCCAACAAGACAAATGAACGTGGAATTGGACAAAAATCTAAAAGAATGGCTGGACTAAGGATTGATCAATTATGATGAGCACAAATATTTGACAGTTGAACATCCAGTGACAGCCACCATGTATTTTCTACCGAAAGTACACAAGAACCACACGAGACCACCAGGACGTCCGATCGTCTCTGCAAAAGGCTCACTGTTTGAACCCATAGCTAATTACCTGGACTTCTTTTTGCTTCCTTATGTTTCAAAATTAAGTTAATTCATAAAAGATACGACTGACATGTTGAAACAATTAAATGGAATTCCTTGGAAATCAACGTACAGGCTGATAACGATGGACGTGGTATCATTATACTCAAACATTGATCACGAGATTGGAATTGCGGCCTGCAAATTCTTTCTTCCAGAAATAAATATTCATTTCTCTCGCCATAACATCATGCTGGAGGATATGATGCGATTTTGCTTGAACCAAAATGTATTCCACTTTGGAGAAGAGATATTTGTCCAAGCAAAAGGGACTGCTATGGGTTTTTCTTTTAGCCCTAGTTTTGCCTGACTCACCATTGGGTGGTGGGAGCAAAAGTGGGCTTGGCAAGCTGAAGATGATCTGCTTCTGAACAAAGTTATACTTTG
The DNA here is from genome assembly GCF_964263255.1 of Lissotriton vulgaris. Lineage (NCBI taxonomy): Eukaryota > Metazoa > Chordata > Amphibia > Caudata > Salamandridae > Lissotriton > Lissotriton vulgaris. The sequence continues at coordinate 1,683,568,609 of NC_141687.1, forward strand.
GCTGTGATTTATTGACTACCTCCTTTTGGTGTGGGATGGATCAGAAATTGAATTTAAAGAGTACTTTGAAATCCTCAATAAATCACCAGCAAAATTCAAATTTACATACGAGATAAGTGACAAAAGAGTAATCTTCCTTGACACAGAAATTTATATCGAATCAAATCAAGTACACACTACTATACACAGAAAAAAAACAGCCATGAATGCAACCCTGCATGCCAGCAGCTTCCATCAGCAATGTCTGTTTGAAAACATTCCGTATGGAGAGTTTTTAAGACTCCGAAGAATTTGTTTGGAAGAATCTCAATGGGAAAAACAAAGTGCATCCACGACAAAAAGATTTGAGCAAAGGGGATATTAAAAAAATCACATAAATAAAGGATGGGAAAGAGCGAATCAAAAAGACAGGGATACCTTGTTACAATCAAGGAAAGAGGTAACCATTACTGAAGAATGTGATAAGGATGTAATAAGATTCATAACAACATTCTCGAATGAATCTAAACAAATGAGAAATATCCTAATGAAAAATTGGAACATCTTGAAAATGGATGCCACCATTGGTCCAATTGTGGGGAATACACCGCAGATAACATACCGGCGAGCACCTAATTCAAAAGATCAGTTAACTCAGAGTCACTTCCATAAAGAGGAAAAGAAATCATGGCTGAAAGGAAAAGGCTTCAAAAAGTGTTATAACTGCAAGGTATGTCAGATTGTCAAGACTGTTCAAAACGTAATGTTGTCAAATGGAAAAATCTGGAATATTCAAGAACTTATCACGTGTAAAACCCAGTATGTAATTTATGTAATTGAATGCCCATGCCAATTAAAATACGTGGGAAGCACAAAATGCGAATTAAAAAAGAGGATTTTATAACACGTAAGGGAAACCATACACCAGGACAGAAGCAACGCAGTTGCCAAACATATGGAGTCTCATCATGACAGCAACTGGAAAAGTTTATGTTTCTATGGAATTTAAATTGTAAAGAAACCGTTGAGAGGAGGAGACGGAAATACTCTTAAGAAGGAAAGAATCCAGATATATTCTCAGTGTATGATCTATGACTCCGTATGGACTTAAACAGAGCGAGGAAATGTATATATATTTGTAAATATCATGATGAAAACGAAGAATCAGGAATATGTGTGTAAATATGAATGAGCTTGTACACAAGAGTAGTTTAGTATTTCTCATCAAGAAAATGTTACATTTTAACAAAGTGCACATTATTCACATAACAATCAGTGATTTGTTTACAGTCTATCATGATTGAACAGAATTATTAATGGGGACTATGGAGGATAAATGGAGAATATGATAACGAATTTAATTGGAGTTAATGCTTTACCGCAATCTATTTGAAAAAGCCACTGTAGGCTTCGAAACATTTCTAAGGATAAATAATGTGGTTAGCAATGCCAAGTGGAAAAATAAGTTGTTCCCTAATTGACATAATGGTATTGAAAAGTCCCAAAATCCCACAAACAATGAGAGGATTGAAATAGAAATTAATTCATATTGACAAGAAGTATGGAACTTTCAGACTGTAATCATGATTTTTGGTTTATAATCACTTTAAACTTTTTGCACAATTATTTGTTGAAATTATAAGTATGGTTTATTTAGCACTGTAAATATGAGCACTACATTAACCATCATGCCCCGTTTTACTATGTCAGGAACTGACGTAATGAGAACAAGGTACCTTTAAATGTGGCCAGAAACATGGGGGCGTTACTGTGAGCAAGATCTCAGTGGGAGATCGAAACACGTAGGTGTTTGGATGTTTGGAATCCTTTGCGAATAAAATATTTGCTATCCTGAAAACGATTGCTGGAGTGCGACCCAAATTCTTTCTGTCGAAGAAAGGGAGTGTGTAATTTATGGCGGTCTGCTCGACTGCGGGGTAACGCACGGCTGACAAGCAGCGCCTGGACCGCGCAACGAGCATAAGGTGATTGAATATATATATATATATATATATATATATATATATATATATATATATATATATATATATATATATATATATATATATATATATATATATATATATATATATATATATATATATATATATATATATATAATATATGTATATATAAATAAACAAAACTCCAACTTCCACAGAGACCTCCATGGAAAAAAGCACGGACTCTAGGTAGTCAAGGTGTGGCAAATATTTATTTTCTCAGATCATCCCTCAACCCCTGAGATAAGAGAGACGCGTTTCGGCTTGCTGGAAGCCTTTATCAATATATATATATATATAAATATATATATATATATATACACTATTATTTCCTAGTTAAGAGCGAAGTCAAGTCACCAACAAGATGACACTTTGTCTTAACCCAAATCCAAGTTTTAAGAAGTGCCACAAATGTAGGGCCTGTGTAAATGGTATGAATATCAGTAAACTGAAGACACCTTTCAGCAAAACCATAAAAATCAAGAAAACATTGAATTGTAAAACTGAATTTGCTGTGTATGCTTTGTTTTTTTCCTTGTCCCAAAGTGTACATTGGTAGCACCATACTGCTGATACACAAACAAATAGTCCAACACCTAAGGGCTATCAAGAATATCGTTTTTAATTGTCAGCAATACACTGCTTATGACCTCACATATTACATCCCTCATGACATGGCCAGTGACATCACTTATGACATCTGAAATGACATCACTGATAACATAATCTGGTGACTGTGAGTGTTTTTTAGAAGTTTGAGTGTTAAATTTTATTCCAAGGTGTATTGGTGATTCAGTGGCCACGACTAACCATATAAGTGAGTGATTAGGTGTCTCTTTGAATGTATGGGTGAGTGGCGAGTTATGTGAAATGTCTGTATCTGTCAGTCAGTTGATGTCTAATGACTGTATGGGTGTGTGAGTTAGTATGTGAGGTTCTATATGGGTGAGTGATTGGTTGTCTGGGTACCTCTATGGGTGTCTGATTGTCAGTATGGGTGGGCAATGAGTGAGTGGATGAGTCAATGGCTGTATGGGTTAGTGAGTGTGTGTGTGTGGCTGTATGGGTGAGTGAGTGTGTGTATGGCATTTTCAGGGAGTGAGTGCATGTGTCAGTGCTAAATGGGTGAGTAACTGGGTATGTGAAAGGCAGTATAGGTGAGTGATGGGGTATACCAGTGGCTGTATGGGTGAGCAAGTGAATGTGAGAGTAACTGTATGGGTGATTGTGTGCTTGTATCAGTTACTGTACAGGTGGGTGAATATATATTAGTATCTGTATGGGTGTGAGTAAGTGGCTGTGTGATTTACTGTTTGGGTGAGCGAGTAGGTACATGAATAACTCTAAGGGTGACTGACTCAGTGTGTGAGTAGCTGTATGGGTGTATGAGTATATATGTATTTGGCAATATTAATGAGTGAGTGGGTGTTTGAGTGGATTTGTGTGTTGATCTATGAATCAGTGAGTGGCTCTGTAAGTACTGGTATGTGTCTGTGAATGGGTTTAAGAATGGTAGTGTGATAGTTGTAGTGGGTGTATGAAAACTTTATATGGGTTGTGAGTGGGTGCGTCAGAGAATCTGAGGATGATATCACCAGTGATGTCAATTTAGATGTCATGAGTGATGTCACTGACCATGTCATGAGTGATATAATATGTGAGGTCATAAGCAGTGCATTGCGGGGCGCAAGTAACATCTCAATTTCTTTGGTTTTCTTACAAGTGACACCTGAGCCTAACAATAACGTGCCTGTAACCTCTGTTTTTTCAGTGAATTTCTAAGGTTTTTCAAATGCTAATTCCTAACTATAACGTCCCTGTAAACTTTGTTTTTTTCAGTTAATTTTGAATTTTTTAACTATTAGTCATGTTTTGCAGAGTGGTGGAGAAAGGGGGCTGGGCCTCCATCCAGTTCTCAGGAATCCTGCTGTGTAGGACTTACAGGTGGTACCAGGAGGGCTTCTAGGGCCCCAAGGTCCCTCAGGAGTAAAGTGGACTTCATCTCCCGACAAGTAGTGCACCTTGAGCCACATTTGCGAGTAGTGGAGAAAGGGGAAATGGCCTCTGAAGACCTCTTAGCCATACCGCTGTCTGGGACTTATTGGAGATAATTGGCCCCCAAGGACGTCCTTGAGGGCCAACTACCCATCCTGGTACCTCCAGTAGGCCCCAATCAGTGGGATTGCTGAGAGCTTGTTGGAGGCCATGCCCCCTTTTATCCCCTCTCTGCAAACGTGCCTCCTGGTAAACTACTAGTTGGGGGATGAAGTCCCCAAGGCTCTTGGGGGTGCATGGGGGTCAATTAGCCATTTTCTTGCCTCCAGTAGGACCCACACAGGTGGATTGCTGAGAGGTGGTCGGAGGCCATGCCCCCTTTCTCCATCAATCTGCAAACGCACTTCCTACTGCACTGCTGCTTGGGGGATGAAGCCCACTTTAGTCCTTCAGGAAGCAAGGGGACCACATCTCAGCAATCTCACTGTGTGGGGCATACTAGAGGTACAGGAGGTCTTGTTGGCTCCTAAGGGCTCTAGGCAGCCAAGGGGACATCATCCCCCAACCAGCATCAAGCCAGAAGGTGTGTTGACAGAGTGGTGGAGAAAGGAGGTGAGGCCTCCATCAAGACGCTGGCTTTTTATTTTTTTTGATATTCCTGTTTTGTAGGAAGGGGGAACTCATGGCCCCGCTTCCGTGGACTGTTTTGGGCTCTGGGGAACCCATCTTCCAGGGCCTGCCCCTTTTTTTTTAATACCTTTCTTTTAAAGGGAGGGGTGCTACCACCCCCTATCCGGGTGATTTCGGCCTCATCCCCTGGCACCAGGCTCTCCATTGGGGGCATATGGCATGCAGCTCCCTGGATCCCAAAGCAATTTGTTTCCAGGACCACTTCCCATGGCATTGCTGGAGCTGGCCCTGGGGGGTGTTGGTCCCCAGGGACATGTAGGGCTCCACGAGGGGGGACACCATGTCCCCCCACCAATGTAATTAAGCCCCGGGGAGGTGGTTGCCCCCAGGGCTGTCGGGGCAGCGGGGTCAACTTATTTAATTTTAAAAACATCCTCGGGGAGGTGGCCATTCCTGGGCGGTGTGAGGGGGTTGGAGCCCCACCAGGCATTCATATTTTGTTATAGTCCCTGGGGCTGCATGGCACTCTGCATTTATCACATTTAGTCCCGGGAGGTGGTCCCAGTATTTGGCCCACACAGAGGCTTGCAGACTCACTGCAGGCTGCACCTCTTCTTTTTTTAATTGCTGCAGATTCACAGATCCACCTACAAGTCCGTGGCAAAAGTAAAAAGACAATGTTTTTAAAACTCAGTCGGGTCCCTATGGTAACCCCCCACCAAATCCGGGCGGTCAGGGCATTCCTACTGTACCGGCTTTTATGGGAGATGGCTGGCAACACTCTGTGGTTCAAATGTTGGCAGCCAATAAAATTTTAGTAGGATCAGCAGCGGGGACAACTGACCGCTGTGAGGAAGCACCGAGACGTAGTCAGAACGAAGGTGGATGATAGTTACGCACCGATGTGACAGCTGCCCCGGTGAGTGCCTTGCATCGTGCCATCCTCAGAGTGAATTTGGGTAATTGACGGCAAGTGAGTGGAGCTCTGGCAATAGACGTTGATATTGCAAGATGACAATTAGGGACATTACCGTTTCCAGGATATTTAGTGATGCTGAAGGACAAGAAGCAGCAGACATGGTATTTCAAGGTGCACCGTTCACACAGGAAGTGGACGGAGGCGTGAGTACAAGCAAAGGACCTGACAATCTAAAAGGATGGTTTACCAAATTGGAGCGCACCTATGAGAAAGAAGTGAGGAAGTGGTGGGAGGCCACTTTCCTACAGATGTACTTGAATGTGGGACGCATACCCAGGGGGCTCAGAATCTCTACTATCCCCTTGTATGAGAACTCAGACCCCAATTTATTGAAAGACTGGCCAGACCATACAGTGGCATCATCTAAGGGTATGGTACAGATTTTGATCACGGATGCAAAGAGCGATAGAGTGAATTTATTGAGTGAAATCAAAGATATTGAAGGACAAATTGCTACCTTTGAAGATCAGTCTCAGGCAGATAACCTCAGAGTGAAATGAAGCCCAGACTCATTCCATAAGAAAATTATATCAAAAGGCAAGAGATCAGCAAGATTATGAGTCAGTCAGAGTGTTAACCTTTGCCAAGAAATATAATGCACCACGGAAAGCATTGCAGACAACAGCAGCATCGAAGGTTAAGCAACAAAATCCAAGAGATGCTTCAGAGTTAGAAGTAGAAACGGATCTGTCAGAGTCTGAGAATCCAGGAAGAGAGGCAGGGACAAGCACTTTCACAATCCAAATTTTCCAAAGGAATTCAAGCAAATGAAGGAATCGTGGAGAAGATATCCTCAAAGGACACAGTGTACAGAAGTTGTCGAGGTGTTTTCTAAGTCTGGAAATGGCGCCTCCCAATTATACGCTATTGTTTATAAGAGCTCTTTGTGCAGTGCAGAGGCGAGAGAAATTAACACCCCAAACCCTCAATTGGGGACCCAAGACGAGTTCCACTACAGACAGAAATATGATCCTGTGCACACGCTATTTGTTTAACAAGGTATGGCGTGATTCTGCTACCTTAATAACACAACACACATATGTTTAAACCACAGGAACTTAGGAACACTCTACAAAGTCTTTTGATTACAAGGATCTGTGGTTTAAACATATGTGTGTTGTGTTATTAAGGTAGCAGAATCACGTCATGCCTTGTTCAACAAATAGCGTGTGCACAAGATCATATTTCTATCCTCAAAGGACATGCCCACCAGAGAAAAGCACCGAAAATTCAGAAGAGGGGGGCAAAGCAGGAAGAGGTGGCTTCACCCCTCAAGTGACAAGAAGCAAAAGGGATGGCAACAAAAAGTAAACCAGCTGGCAATTATCAATCTGTCTTCCTAAACGCTTTCTAAAGCAGAAATTCAAGTCTTAGAAATGTGGCTCACATTCTGTCCAACAATGTATTGGGATTATGTACAGACATGGGTTGAACTTTATCATTTTATTTGCAAACTTAAATTGAAAAAAACATCCTAAACTTACTACTATTTTGATATTCAGAGAATGCACTTACTACTTTTGGTGTTCACAGAAGTTAGGATGTTGTCTTAAGTTTGTCTTAAGACAAACTTAAGACAAAATCCTAACTTCTGTTAAGACAAACTTAAGACAAAATCCTAACTTCTGTGAATACCAAAAGTAATAGGATCATTCTGTGAATGCCAAAAGTAGTAAGTGCATTCTCTGAATATCAAAATAGTAGTAAGTTTAGGATTGAGTCTTAAGTTCCTTCAGTGAATCGGGCCCATAGATAGATAGAGTGAGGGCGATAGACAGATAGATAGAGTGAGGGCGATGGATAGAGTGAGGGCGATGGATAGAGTGAGGGCGATAGATAGAGTGAAGGTGATAGATAGATAGATAGATAGATAGATAGATAGATAGATAGATAGATAGATAGATAGATAGATAGATAGATAGATAGATAGATAGATAGATAGATAGATAGATAGATAGATAGATAGTTGTGTGTGCGGTTGTGTGTGTGGTTGTGGTTGTGTGTGTGTGGTTGTGTGTGTTATGCTTTGTTTTGCTATGGGATGTTTTGTTATGCTATGCTATGTTTTGTTGTGTTTGGTATGCTATGCTATGTTTTGCTAGGCTATGATATGTTTTGTTATGCTATGCTATGTTTTGTTGTGTTTTGCTATGTTTTGATATGCTAGGTGTTGTTGTGTTTTGTTTTCCTATGCTATGTTTTGTTATGCTATGCAATGTTTTGTTATGCTTTGTTTTATTATGCTATGCTATGTTTTGCTATCCTATGCTTTGTTTTGTTATGCTATGCTATGTTTTGTTGTGTTTTGCTATGCTATGGTTTGTTATGCCATGCTATGCTATGTTGAGTTGTGTTTTGCTATGCTATGCTTTGTTTTGCTATGCTATGTTTTGTTATGCTATGTTTTGTTATGCTATGCTGTGTTTTGTTCTGCTATGTTTTGTTATGCTATGCTATGTTTTGCTATGCTATGCTTTGGTATGCTATGCTATGTTTTTTTATGCTATGCTATATGTCGTGTTTTATTATGCTATGCTTTGTTTTGCTATGCTATGTTTTGTTATGCTATTATATGTTTTTTTTGCTGTGTTATGTTTTGTTGTGTTTTGTTAAGCTATGCTATGTTTTGTTGTGTTTTGCTGTTTTTTATGCTATGTGTTGTGTTTTGTTATGCTATGTTTTGTCATGTTATGCAATGTTTTGTTATGCTATGCTATGTTTGTTTTGCTATCCTATGCTTTGTTTTGTTATGCTATGCTCCGTTTAGTTTTGCTATCCTATGCTTTGTTTTGTTATGCTATGCTATGTTTTGTTGTGTTTTGTTATGCTATGCTATGCTATGCTTTGTTCTGTTTTGATATGCTATTCTTTGTTATGCTATTTTTTGTTATGCTATGCTATGTTTTGTTGTGTTTTATTATGCTATGCTTTGTTTTGCTATGCTATGTTTTGTTATGCTATGCTTTGTTATGCTATGCTTGTCAGGAATGCCACTGCAAGAGTCCAGGTGTTCCGTCTTGAAGATGACTAGTCCCAATACCTCTAAGAACCAACAAGCGTGACAAGGAATTCAACACTTGACACAACCGGTTAGTCCCAAAAGGGAAAGGGAAGTGGGGAAGCGAAAGGGTAGTGGATTGGGGAAGGGAAAGCGAGAGAGAGAGAAACAACAAACACAGGATCTCTTCCTGAGATGACTGCCTGTTCTCTCCTGAAGTATTCTGAGCTTTCTCTGACAAGTCGCGTTATTTTTGCAAGCTAAACAGTTTGAAAAGAAACATTAATCAGAGCTTGAACTACAGTACCACAATGCCTACTTTCAGTATCACCATTGACTTTTAAGAGAAATGTACATACCGATCACAAGTAAAGCCCATTCCCATACTTCTAGTGCAAGTTCAATGGAGCTTCATTAACGTAATTACTTTTCTTAAATCACCTTGAAATATAAACAGACCAAGTTAAAATCACACCTCAAAAGTTTTACTCTAAGCCAATCAACTGGTTAGTATAACAAGAACTGAACCATCTTGCATGCAATGGTGCTTGCATACCTTGCACCCAAAGTGTGGATCTTTACCTGGGTTCTGTAGTAACGAAAGGAAGAAGAGAGCACAGACCCAAAAAGCAAGTCTACACAAACTACACACTTGCTAGAAATAGTTCTGCAGTTAAATGTCACTGCTTCACTCTTTTCTATGTATACATTAGTTCTCATACAAGAAAGTTTTTTACATTGGTTCATAACATTAATAAACCCCCAAGAAAGTTGCTCATTAATGTTTTTGCCAAGGTTTGTTTGTAGTCTCAAAAACATAAATAAACCCCTCAAGAATAACGTCTTCCTCAAGAAAGACTACTCGCTTGAATTGTTTTTTCCAAGGCTTGTTTTTAGTCTCTTGGGCGCAGCTACAAGCTATTATAGTCTTACTTGTACAGGGACCGGAACCTGAATCCGGGGACCGAATTGGGTGCAGGACTGACTGGTCCGGCTGCAAATGCGCTCCTACGGCGAAACCGGAAGTCAGGGACTTCGGCCGGGGCTGAGCTCGAGGACCGAAGGATTGCTCAAGGCGAAGGGGAAGACTCCGGCGGCTGACCTCCTAGAAGGGGAACCCAGGTGGGTGAAGACGAGATGCTCGGAGGCGAAGACCAGAGGGCGGGGCAGTGTGTCGACGAAGTGTCAGGATCTGGAGCTCTTGAAGCGGCGCTTGATTAAGAAGCGAAGCGTCTCACCCCCAGTCAGTAAGCCTTTTATAGGCTTCTTAACACGTGTGGAACAGCGTCTGTTGAGCGCACCTGCTCAACGTGTTCCTCCTGAATATTCATGAAGACTTTTCAGTTCGTAGTTAGCAAACAAGCATAGTCCCAACAAAAACGCCACAGACAATTCAACAAGCATTTCTAAAGCCAAACTCCTCAAATACATTGTACAGTGTGTGGTTTAAGATTTCATGACAGTTCCCTCCCCCAAAGGTCTTCTCAGGGGGCGGGGTTTGTCTGGATACAATGCATGAAAAGAATGAATTAAACGAGGAGCGTGCACATTGTTCTCTGGTTCCCAAGATCTTTCTGAACTGTCAAAACCTTTCCAATCAATTAAATAATACAAACGCCCTATAATCCGCTTAGAATCTAGAATTTTCCTGACTTCATACTCTACATGATCTCCTACTATGATTGGGGGAGGTGGTGTATCAGGTCGAGTGCCTGGATGTACTGGCTTGATCAGGGATACATGAAATACTGGATGAATTTTGTAATCTTTTGGAAGTCTCAATTGCATGGACACTGGATTTATAATTCTCTCAATGGGAAATGGGCCAATGAACCGGGGTTTAAGTTTTCTAGGTCCCTCTATTTGTATGTTCTTAGTTGATAACCAAACCTGATCCCCGAGTTTATAGTCAGGTGCTGGCTTCCTATGCTTATCTACATACAACTTCATTTTATTTTTCTGTTTTGTCAGTGTTAGTTTCACGTTTTCTTGGAATTTACGCAAGCTGGCTAGTCTTTCAGTAACTGCTGGCAAATAGGTTCTTTTTTCTGGAAATATTACTGGCAGAGTTCTAGGAGGTTGACCAGTGAGGAAATAAAATGGTGAGCAACCAAGGGCTGAATGTGTTGTTATAAGTGAATTCAGCTAAGGCAGAGCTTCGGTCCATTCAGAGGATAAAGTAGTGGTTAAACAACGCAAACTCTGTTCCAGATATTGATTAACTCTTTCTGTTTGACCGTCTGTTTGAGGGTGAAAGGCTGATGATACTGCCAGATCAATTCCTAACTGATCACTCAATTGTTTCCAGAATTTAGACAGGAATTGTGGGCCTCTGTCGGAAATTATTTTTTGTGGTAAGCCATGTAATTTAACTATATTAGCCAAAAACACGTTACTGAACTCAACTGCTGAAGGAAGTTTAGGTAACGGAATGAAATGTCCCATTTTTAATAACAGGTCTACGACTACTAAAATAGCAGTCATCCCTGATGATTTTGGCTAATCTGTTATAAAATCCAAGCTGATAGTATGCCAGGGTGTTGGGGGCACTTCCAACGGTTGCAATAAACCCATTGGAAAAGAATGGAGTTTTTTTGTCGAGCGCACACGGGACAAGCTTGATAATATTGCTGAACGTCTGATTTCATGCCTTTCCACCAAAAATACCTTTGGCACAATTCTACTGTCTTGCTAATTCCTGGATGGGCTACCATAGCTAAATCATGATTCCATTTTATCCCCTGTTCCCTCAAATCTTCTTTTGGAATAAATATTTTATCCTTTAGGTAAAACAAACCATCAGATACGGAGGTCTGTTTTCGTGTAAGCCAATCATCTTGATTTAACTCTTTAGTCTGATCTCTGAGTATGGATAAAAAATCCTCCTGAGTTATTTCTGCGCAAATCTTATCTTCAGGAATAATGCTCTGTTGCACTTTACCTAACTCCCTGTCCTTATTGCAAACCAAACGAGAAAGAGTGTCAGACAGTAATTGCTTGGTTCCAGGACGATAAGTGATAATAAAGTCAAATTCACTGAAGAATTGTAACCACCGCATCTGTCGAGGTGTGAATGCTTTCACAGTGGAGTAAAACTGTAGATTCTTATGATCGGAAAAGATTGTTATCGTATGTTTTGCTCCCAGGAGATGATGTCTCCATTCTTGAAAGACTGCTTTGATAGCTAGAAGCTCACGCTCAGCAATTGTGTAAATCTGTTCTGCTGGCAATAATTTCCTGGAGTAAAAGGCTACTGGATGATAATGTCCAGAGTCTACATCTTTTTGCAAAAGAACTCCTCCAATTGCTGACTGTGAAGCGTCTGCTTCGACAAAAAACGGTCTATCAGGGTCTGGATGTTTTAAAATAGGAGCAGATGTAAAGGCTCTTTTTAGAATGTCAAAAGCTTGCTCAGCTTCCGTGTTCCACTGAAACTTCTTTCCTTTCTGTAACAAGCTTGTAATTGGCACCACAATTTCCGAAAATTTTGAGATAAATCTCCTATAAAAGTTTGCAAACCCTAGAATTCTTTGCACCTCTTTGACAGAAGTAGGAGTTGGCCAATCCAAGATTGCCTTTACCTTATTTGGGTCCATAACCATGCCTTCCGGAGATAACCAATAACCTAAGAATTCTACCTTGGATGTGTTAAATACGCATTTTTCCAGTTTGACAAATAGGGAATTATCTCGTAATTTTTTTAAGACTGATCTAACATGTATCACATGTTCCTCAGGAGTTCTTGAAAAAATCAAAATGTCATCGATATATACAATGACACAAATGTCTAAAAGATCATGCATCAACTCATTTATAAAATATTGAAATGCTGCTGGGGCATTGCAAAGACCAAAGGGCATTACTGTGTATTCAAAAAGTCCAAATTTTGTGCGAAAGGCAGTCTTCCATTCGTCTCCTTCTTTCACACGGATTAAATGATATGCTCCGCGGAGGTCTAATTTGGTATAGATAGTTGACCCTTTTACTTGATTTAGAAGTACTGGTATCAACGGTAATGGGTATCGATTTTTAATAGTCGCCTTATTCACTGCACGATAGTCGATGCAGGCTCTCAAGTCTCCTGTCTTTTTAGCTACAAAAAATAACGGAGACGAGACTGGAGAGGTGGAATGGCGAATAAATCCCAATTCCAAAAGTTCGTCTAGATATGTTCTTAGGTACTGATTCTCAGGTTCTGTTAGAGCGTAAATGCGACTGCAGGGTAGAACCGCTCCTGGAATTAAATCTATTCTGCAATCGTATACCCTGTGAGGAGGTAGAGTGGTAGCCTTAACAGGATCAAACACATCCGAAAAGTCCTGAAATTCAGGTGGCAATTCTATCGGGTCTGGCTGGGTGAGAGCACAAAGAAGAGGTTGCTTAGGATGTCAATGCTCTTGATAACAATGTGTCTTGCAATATGTCGAATCCAAAGTTACTGTGCGTTTTACCCAGTCATTTTTTGGATTGTGGAGCTCTAACCAAGGAATTCCTAGAATTACCCGAAAGGCTGGTGTGTCAATGAGATCAAAAACAGTCTGTTCCGTATGTCCATTATCAGATACGAGAAGTAAAGGTTGTGTATGGAACCTTATCAAACCAGACGAAAGTGCTGAACCATCAACTGCCGGCACGGTTTCTGGTTCCTTCTTGGGGACTTTGGTAAGATTTAATTTTCTTGCAAATTCCGAATCAAAGAAATTTCCAGTAGCGCCTGAGTCAATCAGAACCGGTATACTATGCCTTTGTTGATTAGTCAAAATTAGAACAACTCTGATAGTGAAATGTCGAGGTACCTGATTAGCGATACTGGTTATATACTGTGAGATCTCAATCTTATTATCTCCCGAGGGGACGATCTCTCCTTCCCTTGAGAAATCTAGTTTTCCGACTCCTGAAGAGGATCTTGAATTGTGGGCATAAGTTTCTTTTTTACAGGTCTATTAGGACACTCTTTGGCAAAATGACCAGCTTTTCAGCAATATAGACATAGGTTGGCTTTCCTTCTTCTATCCTTTTCATCCTGCGATAAGGGTCCTTTAATACCTCCTATCTGGATTGGCTCTACCTGAGAATTTTTATCTTCGCTGTTTTTCTTCTCTATCTTAAAATGTAAGGTTCTAAAATCTGATTTTGGTCTTTCAGTCCTTCTTTCGTCTAACCTGTGATCCAACTTGACCACAAGATCTTGGAACTCAGTAAAATCATCTGGTAGATTTACAATATGTGCTTGGGAGTCTTTCAACTCCTCTCTAAGTCCTCGATAAAACAGAGATATTCATTTATCTTCTGGCCACTGTGTTTCAGCTAACAAACGATTAAACGTCGTTACATAGGAAATTAAATCTCGAGAGCCTTGACGCAAACTTAACAGCTCATTGTCGGATGCTTGTAAGAAAACATGCTTTGCAAATAAACTGGACATAGCAGTTTTAAAATGTGTAAGATTATGCAATAATGGGTAATTTCTATCCACCAAGGGCATAGCCCACTTTGCCGCCACACCTCCCAAGTACGAGATGATAAAAGCTACCTTGGTAGTGTCTGTAGTGAAAATATGAGGTTTGCACAGGAAGTGTAGCTGACATTGACTCATAAAAGTAGTAAAATGTGAACTATCCCCGGTGAAACGCTCTGGATTAGCTAAAGGGACAGGTTGTGGGGAAACTACTATGATCTGGGCTGGTGGATTTTGACCAAAACCTGATGTTTGAGTCTGACCTTGAAATGAAACCCCAAATTTAGGTGGAGACAGAACTGGTCGTTTTGATTCCCCTTTATCTCTCCAAGATGTGAACCCATCTCTAGTGCTATCAAGCTCTTCCCTGGTATGATCCAACTCTTGTCTGAGGGATTGGTTTTCTAGACTTAAATCCTGGATTTCGTCATTCATTTTACGCACCAAGTCTGTCAACTGAGTAATATCCATTTCACCCAGTTCCCACGGGAATAGTCAGCTACAAGAGGGAACTTGGACAGTTTTTTGGCTTCGCTTTCTGTCAGAAATGCCACTGCAAGAGTCCAGGTGTTCCGTCTTGAAGATGACTAGTCCCAATACCTCTAAGAACCAACAAGCGTGACAAGGAATTCAACACTTGACACAACCGGTTAGTCCCAAAAGGGAAAGGGAAGTGGGGAAGGGAAAGGGTAGTGGATTGGGGAAGGGAAAGCGAGAGAGAGAGAAACAACAAACACAGGATCTCTTCCTGAGATGACTGCCTGTTCTCTCCTGAAGTATTCTGAGCTTTCTCTGACCAGTCGCCTTATTTTTGCAAGCTAAACAGTTTGAAAAGCAACATTAATCAGAGCTTGTACTACAGTACCACAATGCCTACTTTCAGTATCACCATTGACTTTTAAGACAAATGTACATACCGATCACAAGTAAAGCCCAGTCCCATACTTCTAGTGCAAGTTCAATGGAGCTTCATTAACGTAATTACTTTTCTTAAATCACCTTGAAATATAAACAGACCAAGTTAAAATCACACCTCAAAAGTTTTACTCTAAGCCAATCAACTGGTTACTATAACAAGAACTGAACCTTCTTGCATGCAATGGTGCTTGCTTACCTTGCACCCAAAGTGTGGATCTTTAACTGGGTTCTGTAGTAACGAAAGGAAGAAGAGAACACAGACCCAAAAAGCAAGTCTACACAAACCACACACTTGCTAGAAATAGTTCTGCAGTTAAATGTCACTGCTTCACTCTTTTCTATGTATACATTAGTTCTCATACAAGAAAGTTTTTACATTGGTTCATAACATTAATAAACCCCTAAGAAAGTTGCTCATTAATGTTTTTGCCAAGGTTTGTTTGTAGTCCCAAAAACATAAATGAACCCCTTGAGAATAACGTCTTCCTCAAGAAAGACTACTCGCTTGAATTGTTTTTTCCAAGGCTTGTTTCTAGTCTCTTGGGCGCAGCTACAAGCTATTATAGTCTTACTTGTACAGGGACCGGAACCTGAATCCGGGGACCGAATTGGGTGCAGGACTGACTGGTCCGGCTGCAAATGCGCTCCTACGGCGAAACCGGAAGTCAGGGACTTCGTCCGTGGCTGAGCTCGAGGACCGAAGGATTGCTCAAGGCGAAGGGGAAGACTCCGGCGGCTGACCTCCTAGAAGGGGAACCCAGGTGGGTGAAGTCGAGATGCGCGGAGGCGAAGACCAGAGGGCGGGACAGGGTGTCGACGAAGCGTCAGGATCTGGAGCTCTTGAAGCAGCGCTTGACTAAGAAGCAAAGCGTCTCATCCCCAGTCAGTAAGCCTTTTATAGTCTTCTTAACACGTGTGGAACAGCGTCTGTTGAGCGCACCTGCTCAACGTGTTCCTCCTGAATGAAGACTTTTCTGTTCGTAGTTAGCAAACAAGCATAGTCCCAACAAAAACGCCACAGACAATTCAACAAGCATTTCTAAAGCCAAACTCCTCAAATACATTGTACAGTGTGCGGTTTAAGATTTCATGACAATGCTTTGTTATGCTATGCTTTGTTATGCTATGCTTTGTTATGCTATGCTTTTTTATGCTATGCTTTTTTATGCTATGCCAAGCGTTGTTTTGTTAGGCTATGCTATGTTGTGTTTTGTTATGCTATGCTATATTGTATTTTGGTATGCTATGCTATGTTTTGTTGTGTTTTGTTATGCTATGCTAGGTTTTGCTATGCTTTGCAATGCTATGTTTTGTTATGTATGCTATGTTTTGTTGTGTGTTGTTATGCTATGCTATGTTTTGTTGTGTTTTGTTGTTTTGCTATGCTATGCTTTGTTTTAAGTTATGTTATGCTATGCTTTGTTATGTTATGCTATGTTTTGTTCTGCTATGTTTTGTGTTTTGTTATGCTATGTTTTGTTATGTTATGCTATGTTTTGTTATGCTATGCTATATTTTGTTTTGCTATCCTATGCTTTGCTTTGTTATGTTATGCTATGCTAGGTTTAGTTTTGCTATACTATGCTTTGTTATGCTATGCTATGATTTGTTGTGTTTTATTATGCTATGCTTTGTTTTGCTATGCTATGTTTTGTTATGCTATGTTTTGTTGTGTTTTGTTGTTTTGCTATGCTATGCTTTGTTTTAAGTTATGTTATGCTATGCTTTGTTATGTTATGCTATGTTTTGTTCTGCTATGTTTTGTGTTTTGTTATGCTATGTTTTGTTATGTTATGCTATGTTTTGTTATGCTATGCTATATTTTGTTTTGCTATCCTATGCTTTGCTTTGTTATGTTATGCTATGCTAGGTTTAGTTTTGCTATCCTATGCTTTGTTATGCTATGCTATGATTTGTTGTGTTTTATTATGCTATGCTTTGTTTTGCTATGCTATGTTTTGTTATGCTAAGCTTTGTTTTGTTATGCTATGCTATGTTGTGTTTGGTTATGCTATGCTATGTTTTGTTGTGTTTTCTTATGCTATGCTATGTTTTGCTATGCTTTGCAATGCTGTGTTTTGTTATGTATGCTATGTTTTGTTGTGTTTAGTTATGCTATGCTATATTTTGTTGTGTTTTGCTATGTTTTGTTAAGCTATGCTTTTTTTTATGTTATGTTATGCTATGTTTTGTTATGTTATGCTGTTTTGTTGTGTTATGTTATGCAATGCTATGTTTTGTTTTACTATGCTATGTTTTGTTTTGCTATTCTTTGTTATGTTATGCTATGGTTTGTTTTGTTATGCTATGCTACGTTTTGCTGTGTTTTGCTATGTTTTGTTATGCTATGTTTTGTTATGCTTTGTTTTATGTTATGTTATGCTATGTTTTGTTCTGCTATGTTTTGTTGTATTATGTTATGCTATGCTATGTTTTGTTTTACTATGATATGTTTTGTTTTGCTATGCTTTGTTTTGCTATCCTATGCTTTGTTTTGTTATGCTGTGCTTTTGCAATCCTATGCTTTTGTTTGTTATGCTATGCTATGCTGTGTTTCGTTATGCTACGCTATGTTTTGTTATGCTATGCGGGTATGTGAGGGTATGTGAGGGTATGTGAGGGTGTGTGAGTGTGTGTGAGGGTGAGTGAGGGTGAGTGAGGGTGAGTGAGGGTGAGGGGGTGAGGGGGGTGAGGGTGAAGGTTTTCGAGGGTGATGGTGTGTGAGGGGGAGAGGGTGAGGGGGTGTGAGGGGGGGTGAGGGGGTGTGAGGGTGAGGGTGTGAGAGTGAGTGAGGGTGAGAGGTGGTGAGGGGGTGTGAGAGTGAGGGGGTGTGAGGGTGAGTGGGTGTGAGGGTGAGTGAGTGTGAGAGGGTGAGGGTGTGTGAGGGTGAGTGAGGGTGTGTGAGGGTGAGTGAGGGTGTGTGAGGGTATGTGAGGGGTGAGAGGGTGAGAGTGTGTGAGGGTGAGGGGGTGTGAGGGGGCGTGAGGGGGTGTGAGGGTGGTGGTGAGGGGGTGTGAGGGTGGTTGAGGGGTAGTGAGGGTGAGGGGTGTGAGGGTGAGGGGGGTGTGAGGGGGTGAGGGGGTGTGAGGGTGAGGCGGTGTGAGGGTGAGGGAGTGTGAGGGTGTGTGAGAGTGAGAGGGTGTGTGAAGGTGAGGGGGTGTGAGGGTGAGAGGGTGTGTGAGGGTGAGAGGGTGTGTGAGGGTGAGAGGGTGTGTGAGGGTGAGAGGATGAGTGAGGGTGAGGGTGTGTGAGGGTATATGAGAGTGAGGGGGTGTGAGGGTGAGGAGGTGTGTGAGGGGTCAGGGGGTGTGAGGGGGTGAGGGCGAGTGAGGGGGATGAGGGCATGAGGGTGAGTGTCTCCAATGAATGTCGCTGCTTCGCCTTCTTTGAAAATGTTCAGTGCTGCAAATTGAGCATGCCGCCCTAATTATCACAGCATGAGGCCCCAAAGTGATAATTATCACAGCATGCAGAGAGGCGCCCCACACTGCTGGAGCACTCAACTGCACATTAATTATAGTTGAGTGCTCCAGCAGCCTGGGGCGCCTGTTGACATGCTGTGATAAGTGGGGTCTCACGCTGTGATAATTGTTACTTGCGGTGCACAAGCTGTTCCACTGTGAAGCTCGTTCACAGACCTGAATCGGCTCGTGCCCATACTACAATAAAAACGGGGCGGGAACAGGATACTGAATCCCGCCCCTCCAGGACTCCCTGACCTGCCTCATGGTTGCCAAGGCAATATTTCTAAAAATATTGTCGTGCTACCGTAAAGGAGGTCATGGAGTCCTCGAGAGGCGGGATCCAGAGCAGACAAATCTGCTAAACAGGAGCTTTTTCCAATGGCAGGCCTCCGTTTCCAGAGGCCTGCCAATGGAAAAAAGGGGTGTGGCTTCATGCCATACCGAAATCCCCTGCTCACAATATCTCTTTGCCTGCAATGCAGGCTTCAACCTAAAAAACGGACATGTATGCGTTTTCATATAGAGCGAACTTTACGCAAAGGTGTCCGAGCACTTTACAATAGAACCAGTTACAATACATAAGGAATTCAGAGTACATGAATTGCATAAAAGATACAAACAGATAAAATCAGGGTCAAATTGGGATGAAAAATCGGCCCGGGAACCTAAAAAACAAGCATTGGCATAGCCAATAGGGCTCGCCTTTGGGACCTTAAAAGTGTTTAGCCAGAGACAATTACTTTGCCTATGTCTTTAAACTGTGCAGTACAGAAGTCTGCAGCAAAACACACAAGGTGATGGACGGAATGTTGAACATTGGCAAAACAATCACCCCTTGTCACAGATCTGGGTTTAATCCATTGTTATTTTGCTCACCACGCCACCCCAGTTCAGACATGACCATATGCAAATCAGTCTTGACCTTGTGCCTCATGGGAACAGTCCAGCCCGAACTGCCAAGCCATGTTTTCCCTGGACCGGAATCATGCATCCTCGGAACGGTTTCTGGCTATCAGCCATCATCAGGCAGGATAGCTTGACTCCAGTGGCGTAGTGAGCACGGGACCCACGTCTGTGCATACCCTTTCCACATAGGGCGAACAGCAAAACACACAAGATGATGGACAGAATGTTGCACATTGGCAAAACATTCACCCCCAGTCACAGATCTGGTTTTAATCCATTTTTATGTTGCTCACCACGCCACCCCAGTTCAGACATGGCCATATGCAAATCAGTCTTGACCCGGTGCCTCATAGGAACAGTCCAGCCCGAACTGCCAAGCATGTCTTCCCTGGACTGGAATCATGCATCCTAGGAGTAGTTTCTGGCTATCAGCCGTCATCAACCAGGACAGATTGACTCCAGTGGCGTAGTGCGCACAGGACCCACGTCTGGGCATACCCTTCCCACATAGGGCGAACAGCAAAACACACTAGGTGAAGGACGGAATGTTGCACATTGCCAAAACACTCAACCCCAGTCACAGATCTGGGTTTAATCCATCAGTATTTTGCTCACCACGCCACCCAAGTTCAGACATGGCCATATGCAAATAAGTCATGACCCTGTGCCTCATGGGAACAGTCCAGCCCTAACTGCCAAGCCATGTTTTCCCTGGACCGGAATCATGCATCCTAGGACCGGTTTCTGGCTATCAGCTGTCATCAGCAAGGATAGCGTGACTTCATTGGCGTAGTGAGCACGTGACCCACGTCTGGGCATACCCTTCCCACATAGGGTGAACAGCAAAACACACAAGATGATGGACAGAATGTTGCACATTGGCAAAACATTCACCCCCAGTCACAGATCTGGTTTTAATCCATTTTTATGTTGCTCACCACGCCACCCCAGTTCAGACATGGCCATATGCAAATCAGTCTTGACCCGGTGCCTCATGGGAACAGTCCAGCCCGAACTGCCAAGCATGTCTTCCCTGGACTGGAATCATGCATCCTAGGACAGGTGTCTGGCTATCAGCCGTCATCAGCCAGGCTAGCTTGACTCCAGTGGCATAGTGAGCACGGGACCCACGTCTGGGCATACGCTTCCCACATAGGGCGAACAGCAGAACACAAAAGGTGATGGACGGAATGTTGCACATTAGCAGAAGTCTGCAGGCACACTTCCACACCAACATACTTCTCTCTGGACAATGAATGAGGTCATCTTGCAGCCCCCTTCTCCTGTCCTCTGTCTGTTACTTCCCAGCCACCGTAGAGCTCTTGTGCAGTGGTGGCAGGCTGTAGGGAGTGCAAGAGGAAGCAAGGGTGGTGGACGATGTACAAATTGTTGTATTCCTCTCAGTGATGTAACACAATTTGAGGGGGCCCTCCTGCAAGTTGCAGGGAGGGCCCCCCCCACCGAATTGCATCAGGAGCTCTGTGGTTATACTGAGTAAAGCAGAAAGAAACTTATGTTGAGGTTCAATTCTTCCTCTGTCAACCTCTCCTGGCTAATCTGAGTAGCACAGGGTTTTTTATTTTTCAAAGTATAGGCAAGACTCTAAATACTATTCACAACAAGACTTAAAAAGAATGAAGCAATAAGCAATAAACATAAACTCGTCCTGCACTGGTAATGTTGCCTGGTAACAAAACAGAGAGCAAACTGATTCTGCTACAGACTGCCATAGTTCTCTTTACTTTTGCGTAAACACAGCAGAAGGAGGCCAGGTTCTGTCTCCTCCAGTGTGCGCCATGGTGCAATTCACAAACATCATTTAAAGTGCTTAGAACTTTCATGGCGCGTACTGCTGCAGTCTTACCATGAGGATAAGTTTGCTTTGCTGTCACCAGGAAGAGCATCCAGATAAGCAGGCTACAGGGCTCTTTTGCCACCTCTGCTCAAGTGCAACATGTGCAATCCAGCACAAGGGGAGTGTGTGTGTGTGTGTGTGTAGTCACATCGCCTGCTCCGGTTACGGCAAGCCGTCTTCCCTTTGACTCTTGTTGTAGGACTGTCACTGAGCACCCTTGACAACCATTGTTAAGCCATGATATTTATCGCTTCCTTACCTGCAACACGCCCACTTGCCTGTCTTTTACATTCACCTTGTCAATATGTTGACAACTGTGTATGTCCCCCGACACACATTTGCACTGAATCACAATTGCGACTGAAACAGATGGCCATTGTTCTGTGCACTCTGCAGAGAGGCCAAGGATTGGATGGCTATATATACTGCTAGGAGAGGGAGACCAGCCAGGCAGAAAGTTGCTATTGCGACTGAGCGTATTGTGAGCACCATCACTTTACCAAGCATAGACCACCGGAAGAGTGGCCCAGTGCTCCTTTATTAACGGGTCTCACACTTGCAACTGCAACCCTACGATTGGTAGCCGGCAGCTGCCACAACAGACATCAAGTCGAACAGCTCCTTGTCTTCCCTGTTTCCCGCTTCAATGCGAAGTGGACGCATTTGCTACCTTTTCCTTGGGGTTGAGTGGACCCATCTCCTTTCTAATTTGTTGATGAGTTGTACGCAGTTTCTGTTGCAGTCACTGTGAAGACCCGTCCACCATCGCCACCAGAGGAAGCGGGCCCCTTGCGGTAGGTGGAGCAGGTGCAGGGGGCAGGTGGCGGGGGAGGAGAGGCCCGTGAATGACTGGCATAGGCCATAAGGAAGACTCATCTGGAGGCGGAGAGCACTAGTGAGCCCGGCCTGGCTCCTGGAAACAGGCCCATTCACAGCACCAGTGGACAGCCACCAGCACCTGGGTGTGTGGATTGAGTGTGGGGGAAGGCCCGGACATTGCGTAGGGGACTCCACTGTTTCTTGAACAGCGTCCCGTGGTGTTTCCTGCGAAACCCAACCCTGGATCAAAAGAGGACAGAGGGGCCCGTAGTAGGAGGTATCCCAGAGTGAGTAGCCCGACAGAGGGGAACTGCTTTCACTGGAGTGGCCTGCGCGCTGGGGTAGATGAGAAGCTCCAGACACGGTGCCTGACTTTAAGATGGTGTTCCTTCCCATCATTGGCGACCATCTTGGAGTGTGTTCTTCCTATACATTACACTAATGGCCAGATTTGTTACCCAATTTCCGCATTGTTGATGGTTGTTGCGATATGCTTTCCCACAATTGGATTACACAGCCCCCTACAAGGGTTAACCAAACTATCCTTCACCTCAACATCCAGTGCCTTGCACACGTACTCCACACCACTCTCCTGAGATTGGCAAGACAGTATCTGACTGCCTCTGTCATTCAACCCACACTCTTCTGGTTGGTCTTCACACTCACATACCAGGACTTCAACCTTGGGGGAACCCCTCTCCCTGCACCTCTCATCTAGAGTCAGTAGAATGTCCCCCCCACCACTAGGACTATGAACCCCTACTTCAGTTTCCCCATTCTCCTCAGGGATACTGCGCACTACTGGAGCTACCTCATGCCCTTGAACCCCCTGGTGTATGTTAACCCACTCCACGTCAGGCGTCACATCTCTGGGTGTATGTACTGCTCCCACAGCACTAGCTAACTCAATTGTGCTGCCACCATCTGAGCTGGATTCCATCCCCAAGTCAGCAAAGCTCACTCTCTGAGCTACACACTTTTCTTTTTTCTGGGCTGAGACACTCATGGCCCCAAGCCTCTCGAGCTCCAAATCAAGCTCCCTCATAATCAACTCATGCTCAAATTGCATCCTCTTTTCCTCTAGGTCCAATTTCCTACTTTGCATCTCAAATTCTAACTGCCTACTTTACTTCAGCTTGGCCAGTCTTAATTCGTGCATGCTGCTTTCTTTCCTGTCAGCCAGCTCCTCTGGGGACAGGCCTCTGGCACATACACTGCTACCTGCTCAGGAGGATACTTTCCTCCCTCCTGGACCCAATGGCCCTTCCAGCTGCCCATCTGCATTCTCAACCTCAGGAGTATTTCTTGCTTCAAACCAGGCCCTCAGGGCCTTTTGGATATCCTCCTTTCTGGAGATACCGGTCATAGAAACTTGTAATCTCCTGCAGAAATGCTTGAGCTGGTTAACAGTGTAGCATCCTAGTCGCTTCTTCCCAATCAAGATCAACAGATGCTATGGATGCTGCTTTCTCCATGGTAGTTAAACTAGGCAAAATAGAAAATCCCCAAAAGAAATTTACCAAAAGTATGTGGTCGCCTTTTGGTGTGCACTCACTAGTAGTGTTCACCAATTACTGTACATGAGTCACACATGCAAGTCCAGAATCCTCACCACTGACCACCAATGTTAGATTTGGGGGCCTCTAGTTGGCACAGGTAGGTACTTGTGACAAATAGGGACCCTTGCCTCTAATCAGGGTAAGGGGGTACACTCCTAAAATAACCCCTGCTGACCCCCTTGGTAGCTTTGCACGAGCAGACAGGCTTATCTCAGAGGCAGTGTGTAAAGCATTTGTGGACATATACAGTAATCAAGTGACAACACTACAGATGGACAGCACACAGCTTTTATATAAAAAATAAGTATTCTTTATGTAGACTTATCACAAGTCCACAAACAACAAAAATCCACAATACTGTACTTAGAATGGTAGTTTTAGCTTAGTTCTTAAAATGCAACACTTTGAGTCAATGTACCTTACGATGCGTCACGCTTCTGCAACGAAAGTGTTGCAGGGATGAAGATGCAGCAAAGATCTAGTGCAAAGAAATAAAGATGTCGCTTTCTCCTTGATGCAACATGCTTCCCGGTGATGCGGCTGTGTCTGCTGCAACGTCGATCCTCTTTTTCGGCGATGCGAGATGCTTTACATGATGTGAGCCACGAAAGGCCCTGTGACACTCTTCCCAGTGATACGGCGGCGTCTGCTAAAACGTCGATCCTCTCTCCTGGCGATGAAAGTTGCTTCCACAACAATGCGTGCCGCGACAGGCCCTGCGACACTCTTCCAGGTGATGCGGCGGCATCTGCTGCAACGTCGATCCTCTTCTCCGCCGATGAGCTGCGACAGGCACTGCGACACACTTCTCAGAGATGCGGTGAAAACTGGTGCGACGTTGATCCTCTTCTCTTGCGACACACTTCCCGGTGATGCGGCGACGTCTGCAGCGACGTCGATCCTTTTCTCAAGCGATGCGAGGCTCTTCATGTTGTGAAGCGGGAGCGGCAGTTTGGCGACACGCTTCTTGTTCTCGAGTCGCGCTTCCAGCTCCTTGCGACACGCAAGTCCTCAAAAAGTCCAGCACAACTGCAGGCACTTCAGGAAGACTCTTGGGGAGCTGGTGGGTGAAGTCTGTTGACCCTGAGACTTCAGCAGGAGGCAAGTTCTGTTCCAAGCCCTTGGAGATCCTTCATAAGTTGAAAATAAAGTACACAAAGTTCCTTTCTCCTTCCTTTGGCAGTCAGGCAACCAATGCAGGCAAATCCCCCAAGCAGCACTTCAGCTTAGGGATAGTCTCTCCTCAGTCTCTCTGGTTCCACTCCTCAGCAAAGGTTTCTTCTTGTTTGTCCAAAAGTGTTCTAAATTCTTGGGATCAGGGTCCCAATATTTATACCCCAAAATCCTTTGTCTTCTGAGGGCAGAGGGGCCTTTGCCTAGTCCAAACCAGTTCTGGTGCACTCTGTTTCCATGACTCCTTCTTTCCTTTCACAGTGCAGGGCAGAAACATCAGACGCCCCACAGGAGGTGGAGCCAGCATTCTTGAGGAAAGGCACAGCCCTGGAGCACTCTGTTGACATGACTCCTTCTCTCCTTTTGAAGTGCAGGACAGAGACATCAGACTCACCACAGGAGGTGGAGCTAGCATTGTGGAGGGAAGGCACAGCCCTGGAGCACTCTGTTGACATGACTCCTTATCTCCTTTCACAGTGCAGGGCAGGGACATCAGATGCACCACAGGAGGTGGAGCCAGCACTGTGGGGGCAGGCACAGTCCTATTCACCACTGGGCGGACTCCTCCTCTTTCCTGGAATCTCCCGGCCCTGTCACTCAAACTCCAGACAAGAAATACACAACCTAGCAGAGGCAGGCTTGGGTAGTTAGACAAACAAAATTCCTACTTTCTAAAAGTATGTAATCTATCATTATGAGTTCAGGCATACTAAACTTGAATTTCTACCATGTTCCCTGAGTCAGTTAGGATTATAAAATGTAATAATCTAACTGCCCATTCTGGCCTATGGAGAATAGGTAGCCTTGCATTAGTGAAAAACTAAAATGTATGTAATTCACTATTAGGACATGCCAGACACAACAGGGCATGTCCTACCTTATACTTTCAATGCACCCTGCCCTTGGGACTACCATAGGGGTGTTTGATATGAAGAAAAAGGAAGGTTTAGGGACTGGCAAGTGGGTGCACTTGCCCAGTCAGCATGGCAGTACCAGACTGCACACAGGCTCTGCAATGGCAGGCCTTAGACACACTTTTACAGGCTGCTTCTGTGGGTGGCACAGCCAGTGCTGCAAGCCCATTAGCAGCATTTGGATTACCAGCCCTGGACACTCCTGGTGCACGGTACTAGGGTCAGTCAAGTAAACCAAACAAGCCAATCATGGAATCACTAATCGGTACAACAATTTACAATAGGGAGAGCATATGCACTTTAGCACTGATCAGCAGTGGTAAAGTGCCCAGAGTCATAAAACAGCCAACAGGTCAGACAAAATAAAGGAGGAAGGAAAAAAGTTCAGACATGAACCTGCAAAAAGGGCCAAGTCCAACAGGGGTATTTTGGAGGAGGTCAAGTTTCAGTTTATGAAAGTGGACTGTCCTGTGTTGCCCAAATTCTACCACCTGTCCAAAGTACACAAGGACACTCTCAAACCACCAAGGCATCCTATAGTTTAGAATAAGGAAAGCTTGCTTGAAAAGGCATCTATCTATGTGGACCATTTTTTGTTTTCTCTGGTTAAAGTTCTTAGCTCTTTCATTCAGGACACAACAGATTTTATCAGGCGTATCCAAGATATTCAATGGGAACCTGACTTTCTCCTAATTATCATGGATATTATCAGTTTGAACACTTGCATAGCACATGACGGAGGACTTATGTCTCTCAAATACTTCCTGAAAACTAGACTTCTGAAATTTCACTGAATTCTGTTTATGTAACAATATTTTTATTTTTGGGGGCCGACTCTATTTACAGATGCAGGGTACCGTGATGGGCATGTGCTTTGCCCCCAGCCATGCAAACCTTTTTGTGGGCTGCTGGGAGAAGCATGTGGCCTGGGTGGAAGACATTGAGAGGTGGGTCGAAAAAATTCCTCTTTGGGCGCGATAAATTGACGACATGTTCATTGTCTGGAAAGGCACCCAGGAGGAGGCAGAGGAATATATTAGAGTTCTTAACAATAACACACTCAACCTCGAATTCACAAGTAATATGAGTAAAACCGAAGTACCTTTTTTTAGATCTTGCAGTGTTTGTCACCAATGATAAGATATGCACGAAACTCTACAGAAAGCCTACAACAGGCAATACGATTCTGCATTTTAAGAGCCAGAATCCCTGAAGCTGGATACATAGCATTCCTAAGGAGAATTGTTGCACTTTAAAGGAACTGCACACTCCCTATAGATTACAAGTAAGCTGCCAGTGAGTCATTGAGCAGATTTAGACAGAGGGAATATCATAACCATCTGTTACTTGAGACAGCGATGAGGGTGCAAGCAAACGATAGACAAACACTTCTAAAGTACAAAGGAGCCGAGGAGTCTCAAGCAGAGGAGGATGCAGAAACTGTGATACTGATCTTAGGCTTCTCTTCTCATTCAGGAAAAATCAGGAATTTTGTTGAGAGAAAAAGAAATGTGCTGCAGACATACAGCATTATTGGCAATTTGATACCAAGCAGGCCCAATAATACCTCTTGGAAAAGTAAATCTTTGAAAGACCTGCTAGTACGCAGCCATTTTGTGGAGATGAAACAGAAAATTCCAGTGGCTGGATTCTTTCCATGTGCCTCCTGTAAGGCTTGTAAAAGCAGTGTCAAAGTTAAGGAATATTCTATTCCTGGGAGAAAGTTGAAACGTAACATTGAGAAATTGATGAATTGCAACACAAGTTTTGTGGTAAATATATATTTATATGTCTGTCTATCTATCTATCTATCTATCTATGTATGTCCGTATGGCCAAATCCAAGTGTAAACGGGCAGAAAGGCGCTGGAGAATTGATTTCGCCACACAAGCTAGATTGGACTATGTTTCTAGCAGGCGATATTACCATGGACTAATCAAAAAAGCCAAAAAAATCTACTATGGTACTAGGATTGGGGAAGCCGAAAATTCCTCGAAAGAATTGTTTCTAATATACAAATCCCTCTCAGTGGGAAAGCCTGCAGCAGTCCCAGAGGAACTCTGTACAGTTGACCATTGCAACCGAGTAGCGGAATTCTTTTCTAACAAAGTCGCTACTATATACTCAACCTTCCCCAGTAGGGTTGACATGGACCTCGAGGTGGTAGAGGTATCTAAGGCATGTGATGATCGACGGGTGCTAGCGACATTCGTAACCCCACCCACTGAAAAACTCGTTCAGATCTGTGGGTCAATTAAATCAGGCTCCCCTCGTGATCCCACCACTCCTGGACGCCTGATGGGCAGTTTGCATGTCTTGGAGCCTCATATCCGTCGTCTTCTGGATCTCTCATTCGAGACTCATACTGTCCCGGATGCTTGGAAACGAGCGGTGGTTCTCCCCCTTCAAAAAAAGCCCAATGTTAGCTATGATAGGCTAGACAATCTTCGCCCCATCTCCCTCCTGCCATATATGGCGAAGATTGCCGAAAAAACCGTGAACCTCCAGCTAATGGGTTTTGTCGAAGAAGCTTCTCTACTCCATGACTCTCAATTTGGCTTCCGTCCTTGCCATTCGACGGAGTCAGCATTGCTCATGGCAGTGGAAGCTCTGCGACAGGGAGTGGATGAGGGCCAAACCATGGCCCTGATCCTCTTGGACCTAAGCGCAGCATTCGACACTGTAGCTCACTCCACCCTGCTACAGTGTCTGAATGATGGAGGGGTGGCAGGAGCTGCGCTTGGATGGATCCGGTCCTTCTTGACAGGCAGGTGTTTCCAAGTTCGCCAGGGAGAGTGTTACTCTAGGGAGATTGGGTTGGGCCAGGGAGTGCCGCAGGGCTCGTCCCTGAGCCCTACCCTGTTCAATCTCTATGTCTCCCCGCTGGCGACCATTGTTGAAGGCCACGGACTACGTCTTGTGTCCTATGCTGACGACACTCAGCTGGTGGTATCCCTCTCACGCGCACCTGGTCTAATGGCGGACAAGTTCAGAGTCTGCATGCAAGAACTGGCAGCCTGGATGTCCGCCAACTGCCTAAAACTTAATGGCAGCAAGACCGAGGTGCTCGTGGTGGGGGGGGGTCCACCTGTCTGGTCGTCGGCATGGTGGCCACCCTGCCTGGGAGAGGTACCTGTTCCATGTCATGAAGCAAAGAATCTGGGTGTATGGCTAGATGAGGATCTTGCTTTTGACTCCCAGGTTAGTCGAGTGGTGGGGACATGCTTCGGCATTCTAAAAACCATGAGGAAGATCCTGGATTTCCTACCCATTGATGCTCGACGGACGCTGGTGCATGCGTTAGTTACTTCTCGCATGGACTATAGCAATCTGCTGTATCTGGGGGCAATGGAAAAGGTTTTAAACCGCCTCCAGGTGTTGCAGAATGCTATCGCCTGCCTTGTTTTGAGGCTTCCCAGAAGATCCCCCTCCAGGGCAGCGCTCCAGGAGTTGCACTGGCTCCCGGTTAGGAGTAGGGTGGAATTCAGGGCTTTGGCCACATGCCACCGCATTCTGAGAGGAAAAGCCCCTGCTCCATTACAAAGTCTGGTCACCTGGTATGAGCCCACCAGGAGCCTGCGTTCGTCTTGTACAGGTCTTCTGAAAATCCCCAAAATAAAGAAAATACGTATGGGGGGTAGATCATTCAGATACCTGGCCGCTAAGCGGTGGAATGATCTGCCGATGGAACTACGCATGGAGTTTTCGGAAACCCTGTTCAGGCGAAAACTTAAGACCTATCTCTTCAGACGCTAATTACTGTTGACTGCTCACGGACACCCTACCTACCACAGCGCGGGGACACGCCTTGGCGTAAACCAGGCGCTTTACAAAACTCCCTAATAATAATAATAATAATATGTATATATATATATATTATATATATATACACACACATACATGTAAAAAAAACAAAGCAGAGAACTCTGGGTAGACATTTGAGGTGAGCTGATTTAGAGTATTACGCGGCCACCCTCCGTATGCTGATTTAGACCCAGCAATTAATTTTTTTAGATACAAAAAGGGAGGGGGCTCTTCTGACCCATTTTCGGCCCTGGGGACCCCAACCCACGGGGCAAGGCCATCATCTCCTTGGGGATCGCAGGGGGTGCCTGAAGGCCCCTGTGGTCCCGGCCAGTTCCTACCTCCTGCGGCAGCCAGCATTGCTATTTTCTTGCTAAAATGCAGCTCCCTGGGGGTAAAAAGCAAAGTGTGCTCACTTTGACCAAATGAGAGCCCAGTATTCTTTGTCTGCACTCTTTCCGATATCCTTGTGCCCGTACCCGAGTAGCCACTACCACCACCAAAGGATCAGTTCGTGGGAGCGAAACCATAACACCCAAGCTGCAATGCGAGGCGCCCAGGAGGCTCGTCACCAAGTCGTCACCGCCAGCACTGGAGGCGCTTTAAATCCCGGACAGGGCTCACACAGCGCGGGAGCCCAGTATACTCTGTCTGCACTCTTGCAGAGTTTCTTGTGCCCGTTCCTGAGTAGCCACTACCACCACTACCACCACCGAAGGATCAGCTCAGGGGAGCGAAACCAAAACCCCCAGGCTACAACGCGAGGCGCCCAGAAGGCGCATCACCAGCTCATCACCGCCAGCGCCGGAGGAGCTTCAAATCCCAGGCAGGTTTCACTCAGCACAGGAGTGCGCCCATCCTTGACAGGACGTGGCAGGGCAGGGCCAGTCTATGTGTCTGTGCGATTCAACATGACGGTAAGGAGCCTTCTGTTTGTTTGACCACTGCTACCACCATCAAACATGGGCAAAAGGAAATTACCTACTTCAGGAGGACAATTACCCCCTAAAACTGCCCCGATAACAAATTACCTAAAAAGTGCAGTGGGCATCATTGACAATGAAATGGCACAAGTTGAGGAACAACTGGTGACTACCAAAACTGCACTTAATGAACAATAAGAGACAATGTATTAGAGGGCGAGGTTGTACCACAAATATGTGTGCATGAGAAGGGTGAAAAGGTCAAGGAGAAAGGACGTAGTAGAAGTATTGATCCTGCTTCTGAACACTCTTATGGACAATCAAATGGACATCTCAACCCCTGTGTGTTTACCTCACAATTAAAGATTTCATTGTTGACTAACGTTAAATCACAAATATCCCTTCTAGCCAAAAAGAAAAATAATCAATCAGCAATTGTCAATATTTCTCTGATTGAAGAGCAGGCAAATAAGCCTACTCCAACTCCTACCATAAAACCTAAATCTGAGAATAAAAGGGGGGGTATCAAATCTGCTTTTAAAAGGGATCATCATAAAAAGGATAGCCAGGTGGAAAAGTTGTTTAAAAAACTCCACAGTAAATTAGATATCATCGAAAGACGTCTTGTGACTGAAATTAAATCACTACAGAAAGACGTGGCTTTTTTAACAGAGTTGGTTTTTACTAATCAATCGCCAAATACTAAAAATAAAACATCTGGTACTATAGGATTAGATCAAAATTTACTCAGTAGAGACACAGAGGAAAGGGATTGTGTAACCACAATAGATAAGGCTGTACTTAGAAAGTTACACAAGACAAATATGCCAACTTTGAACAAAGAAACTATAGCACAACCGGCCTTAGGTCAGAGATCGGATATAGAAGTGAAATCCCATGATAACCCTCATCCTGCAAGGGAACTTAATACTCCGCCCCTATCTAGTAGAGCACTACCTGGTGAGGCTGACCCTAGTCATAAAGTACTGTATAATCTTCTGCCCCAGGCTACACCATATATTACTGTTTTAAAAAATGTTCCAGAGCTAATTACAAACCAGAGAGAAATGTATGATACTTTAAAAAATCAGGTAGTTCAGAGGTTTGCCATAAATAGTGTTGTCGGGGTGCATATCCTCTATCAAGACAATCATGCTAAGGAGAGTTGATTGGGTGGGCGATTCTAGAAAATCATGTGATGGAGAGTGTGTAGTGGTTAACTTCCAAAACCATAAGTTGGTGGGCAATTTGTTAAATAATTTTACGGATAATTGCAATGGATTTTGTCTAGCTATAAATTTATTTATTTATTTATTTTTTGCATTTGTAAGGCGCACAGATACCCACAAAGGGTTTCCCGGCGCCAGGCCTATGGAACCAGAGCTGTACAAAGCAGAAAGGACTAGAGACCAGATTATTTATTGAAAAGCCAGGTCTTAATGCTTTTCCTGAAGTTGGCAAAGTTTTCCTCCTTTCGTATAACAAGAGGAAGGGAGTTCCAGAGGGTCGGTCCCAAAAAGGAAAAGGACCTCCCTCCGACTCTAGCCAGTCTGAATCTGGGCCCTGCAAAATTTGCTGCATTTAAGGAGCGGAGATTGCGTGTGGGGAGATAAGGCCTAACCAGTTTTTGCAGATACTTTGGTGCGGTACCTGCCTTTATTTTAAACATATAACTCAGGGCCTTGAACCGTACCCGGTTTTCCACCCTGAGCCAATGTAAGTCCTTGAGGTGTTTAGAAATCCTCGCTGTTCTGGGGATTTTGCACAACAGCCTGGCTGCAGAATTCTGGACAAGCTGGAAACGTCTGATAACAGCTTGGTTGGAACCCAGGTAAAGGATGTTACCGTAGTCAAGCCGTGATGTAATGAGGGCATTGACTACGGTCTTCTGGGTGACCAAGGGCAGCATCCATATAATCTTGCGCAGCCATTTAAGAATTGTAAAGCAGATGCCAACTACTTTATTGGCCTGTTGTTTCATCGATAATGTGTCATCGATGTGCACCCCTAAGTTTCTAACCTGGGTAGCTGGTGTAGGAAAAGCACCCAGGGATGGCGGCCAATGAGTGTCCTTCCAGAGGTCCCTATTTTTACCTAAGAGAAGAATCTCAGTCTTTTCCCCATTGAGCTTCAGCTGGTTATTTGACATCCAGCTGAAGACTTCATGAAGGCCAAGTTTAAGCGCAGATGGAGATGAAGGGTCAGATTCTGAGAGAGAAAAAATAATCTGCGAATCATCCGCATAAGTCATTAATTCTAAGCCAACTCGCTCCGCTAAGTCAGCGAGGGGACGAAGGTACAGATTAAAAAATAGCGGACTCAGAATTGAGCCCTGAGGCACGCCATGGGGCGAGCAGAAAATGTCCGACTGAGCCTGAGATGACGCGATCTGAAAGGTACGGTTGCAAAGATAGGATTCAATCCAGTCCAGCGCTGCCCCTCCGACACCATCCTCACCCAGCCTGGCAAGCAGTCTGGAGTGAGAGATGGTATCGAAGGCCGCACTAAGGTCGAGCAGGACAAGTGCAACCGTTTGCCCATCGTCCAAGAGCTCCCTAATATTCTCAGTGACTCCCAGAAGGGCGGACTCGGTGGAATGTCCAGCCCTAAGGCCTGACTGGGAGAAATGGAGCAAGCCGTTGTTTTCCGTAAATGTGCTGAGAGCACTGTGAATATGCTTCTCCAAGATTTTTGAGAAGGCAGGAAGTAGGGAGATAGGACGGTAATTGGCTAACACCTCAGGGTCGGCGGTAGGCTTCTTCAGCAAAGGGCTCACCATGGCGTGTTTCCATGCCGCTGGAACTTTCGCAAATCGAATAGAGGCATTGAGTGTCTCACAAACGATGGTCAGGGCGGGGTCATCCAACTGGCTCAGAATACTGATAGGGAGAGGATCACATGGGGAACCTGACTTGATGGAGGTAGCTAGGGATTTCAAAGTGTCCAGCGTAATAAGAGGCCAAGACTCAAGCCGACACCCTCCAGTATTAATTGGAGGAAAGTCCTCTCTGTCATCCTTAATAGGAGGATTAATGTTAGTGATGATGGTCTCAATCTTTTCCACAAAGTAAGTGGCCAAGTCTTGACATTTCTGGGTAGTAAGAGGACATGCAGCAGCCATTGAATTAGCTCCAGCTAGTTCTTTCACGTATTAAAAAGGGTACGTGATCTATTTGCAGCAGTATTGATGGTTTCCGTTACATAACAGGCTTTAGCTTTCGTGCAGGCCGAATGATAAAGATTTCTAGCCTTGCGATAGGTCTCTTTTTTTAAAGGGTCATAGTGTTTACGCCATTGTCTTTCAAGCGCCTTACACTTAGATTTTTCTATTTTAAGACTTTCAGTGTACCAGGGAGCAGGTGGGCGATGAACATTCCCTCTTCACCTAGCAAGGGGCAGGCAAGTATCAACCGCCTTCTCTAACCATGTATGAGTTACAAGCGCGTTATTATCCATGTCACAACCCAGAACAGGGGGAGATTTCTTCAATGCAATCTGCAATTCAGTCAAATCCAACCTTTTCCAATTTCTCATGAGAGTCGGTGGGCGGGTGGAACATGAGTGTGTGGGTTCTCTGAGGGTAATACTAAAAAGTGTTAGAAAATGATCTGACCAGCAAATGGGGTCGGTTTTTAGCCACTTTAGCTCCTTTATATTCGATATGACAGGGTCTAACAAATGGCCAGCTTTGTGCGTAGGGCCCTCATTTCGCAGAGTCATATTAAAAGCGGCAAGGTCCTCAAGGAGGTTCGTAACAATAGTGTTTGATTTATCCTCCAGGTGAAGATTTAAATCTCCCAGTATGGTTACATTTTGGGCGTTGATATAGTAAGGTGAGATGAAATTGGCAAGATTAGCAGCCCAAACATTACTATTTCCAGGTGGCCGGTAGATTAAAAAACCAGAAAACATAAAATTAGGGTTAAGTGAAATTTTAAAAAATGCTGCTTCGCAACCAGGTATGTCAACCAATTCAAGGTAGCACTTAAAATCCCTGTTAAAGATCACAGCAATGCCACCCCCTACTTGTCTCACTCTGTCCACTCTAGCAATGGCATAGGTCGTGGGCAGGGAGGCGGCTACATTTGGACCTGCACTTTCGTGTAGCCAGGTTTCAGTTAAGAACACCGCACATGGTTTTTCATCAGATAATAGATGGAAAATATCTAGTTTATCCTGTGGTAGGGATCTACAGTTAACAGTATAGAATGTAAAAACACGGGGATCAAGGTCAGAGGATTGAGTAATTGCACTATAACTAATTTTAACCTCAGGATGAGGCTGAAAATTAGACAGAGTAAAAGCACAGTGAGGACAGGCTTGTAGACCGGAAAGGGAAGGTTGTAAAACAGTACATTTCCTATTGCTACTAGGGCGTAAAGCCCTTAGCTGATCCGCAGAGATCATACCTGTAGCAGCGTTTCCTGCCCCGTGACCCGGCCTGGCCCGGACGGGCACAGACGGGCTGGTCTTAGGCTCGTCTTTGGCGCAGGATGTGGCGCCTACCCTGCGCGCCATCGCTGCACGCTGGAGCCGACGAGGGGCTAAATAGCCTGCAGGAAGCGGAGGTCTAGAGCGCTAACCGCTCGACTCTCCATGAGGTGCCGCCCCTGTCCCGCCCTCCACAACCGCGATTGGCTGAGGTGCCGGTTGCGTTTCAAGACAGAGAAAACAGCCCTGATATTATAGTTTTAACTGGGGTCCCTGGTGAGTGCAAGTAAGTGCTCCAAAGTGCAGCGTGATACTTAAAAACACATCACAATCCAAATGACATTATTAAAAATCACTTTCAGTATAAAATACGAGTGTAACAATATTTAAAATACACTCGGGTGCCATGAGCTAAATGAAATAGCCCCAGAGCGAAATGCTTGATTAGTACAGGCTCGGCGCCAAGCGGGGAGTAGCTGCCACCAACTCCTCCTGACCGTATTATGGCAGTCCCACTTGGTTTCTTTTACAAACCTATTCCAAATAAACATCCTACAAAACAGAGATACCAGCCGATGTTAAATTTCCCTCTGTACAACAGATTCTCTCCCCTCCGCAGATGTAGCGAAGTAGACTGACTTAGATGGATAAGGGGTGACCACTGGAGTCCGAACTTGGGTGACAACGCTTATTCTTGGTCTGCCGATACGCATATAACTACAAAACCAGAATGGTCGGGTGCAGTGGATCATATGCTTATCAACGAAGACATCCCTAATGTAATAAATTTGACCATTAATAACGAACAAGAAAACCAAGTGGCCTTGGGTCCACTAGAGGGTATGGTTAAATGACATACCCATGTTATTAAACATCCACTAAAGGGTGAACAGGAGAGCAGTGGGCTTTTGTTACCCATTGGTGAAACATTTAAATTTATGACCTGGAATATAGCGGGCATTAAAAGTAAACTTAAGGACGAGGATTGGCTAAAAATGTTAGATGGATATACAATCATCTTAATCCAAGAGACATGGTGTACTGAGCCATTCCTCATAGATGGCTTTCAAACAATCAGCACCAATGCTAGGCAGTCAAGCATGGGAGGAGCAAAAGGTGGCCTCGCTATTCTGATTGCACTCACTTCACCTCTATCCTTAAGTAAAACCTTTCGTCCGAATATTACCAATTTTTGGAACTTCGCTCGCTAGAAAGTCGGGCATTCGTCATAATAAATTTTTATAACAACAGTTTTGACAAAACAAAGTGTAAAGTAATGACATAATTTGAAAATGACCTGGATATTTTTTTGAAGGGTGTCAAAGGGGATTATAATCTTATTTGGGCGGGCAAATTTTATTGTGTTAAGTGTGCTCTTGATGTGGGTGAACCCTGCAGGTATTATGATGTTTTAGGGGACAGGATTCCACACTTTATACACGATGGGTATGATGAGAAAATTAACTATATGATGCACAAGTATGATCTATCTGTCTTAGAACCAACAGGCTCTGATGGAAAATACTCGGTACCCTGGTTTGTAGGAAGCAGGTCGTCCTCTAACATAGATCATTTTATTGTATCCTTTAACTGCTGTAACCAGGTGATTTCTTCTTATATTGAAAACAGCCTCTTTAGTGACCATAATCCATTAACTGTCACAATCAGGCTAGATTTTTTCTCTAGAAAAAGAGGCAAACAACTGGATGAAAGAAATTATTACCTATGGCAATAATGGAGTCTCTAATAAATGGACAGGAGTGAATCCAGTAACTTTTATGGAACAGTTTATAGGGAAATCAGAAGGTGATATTGACATTTGCCTCGAAGCCTCTTCCACTGTTCCAGCAATTGTAAATGCCTTCTGTAACATCACC
Source organism: Lissotriton vulgaris (assembly GCF_964263255.1). Classification (NCBI taxonomy): domain Eukaryota; kingdom Metazoa; phylum Chordata; class Amphibia; order Caudata; family Salamandridae; genus Lissotriton; species Lissotriton vulgaris. Next base: position 1,683,605,294 of record NC_141687.1, read on the forward strand.
ACCTCTATTGCCAGAGATCTTACAACTAAAAGGAAAAAGCAAACGTGCACTATTAATCCTAGATGGTATAACCACCCATGCTCAAAATTAAGTAGCGACCTGAAACTGGTGTTATAACAAAAGCCAAGAAATAATACTAGGATTCGTACAGTGAAAAAAGATTATCATCATGCCCTAATAGAAAGTAAAATAGAGATACGTAAGGGGGTGTGGGAAAAATTAATCTAAGCAGCAGCTACGAATGATCAAGTGCTATTCTGGAAAATTGTAAATCATCCTTTTTTCAATGAGAATAGTGTAGCAAAAATTGATACTGTTATTGCCCCGGAAGGTTCGGTATCCCACTTTGAGCATATTTTTAATCCAGGCTCTATAAAAAGTATTGACGCAATTGTAGATACATTTATAACCATAGAACTGGTCGGAATGGCTCCAATAACTCCAGACGAGATAAAAACTGCACTGGAAAAAAGTGCACATGGGAAAGCGTCTGCCGAAGATGGTGTGCCAATTGACGTATTTAAGTTTAACATGGCTCTCTTATTGAATGTCTTTAATGCAACATTGAAAGGCGCTTTACCAGCAACCTGGGCAGTGAGCATTATCGTATACATTTTTTAAAAAGGGGACAGGGGAATGGCTAATTGCAACCGTCGAATATCTCTTCTTGATTCCTCCTTTAAAGTGATGGACTGTATTTTGTTAGAAAGGCTTGAAAACTGGGCAACCAAAGGTAACATCCTATTAGATGCCCAGTACGGATTCAGAAGAGGTATTGAAATGGTTGAACAATGCCTGAATTTAGATTTACTAATAGGGAAATATACCCTAGTAAAGGAAGGGGTGTTACATTTCTGCTTTGTAGACCTAACTAGTGCTTTTGACCTAGTTAACCATCAAACACTACGGCAAACACTAAAGGGGCAAGGCGCACCCTTAGAAATTATTAACTACCTGTCCCAGATTTACAATTTGTTAACTTCTAGGGTATGTTTTGGAAAAAGAGAAGAATGCACTTCAGCCTTTAGAGTAACATGTGGCATAAGACAGGGTTGCATATTAGCACCCTTTTTATTATCTCTTTATATTGATAGTGTAAACTCTTTCCTACAATCACTACCAGTAGATGCCCCAAAAGTTGGTCCACGCACTACGCCAGCCCTCTTATATGCGGACGACGCTGTCCTAATTTTTAGGACAGCAAATGGGCTGCAACATTTATTTGAAAATTTCGTGTCATTTATGACTGACAAAAGTCTACACCTAAATTTAAAAAAAACATTTGTGATGACATGTGGGAAAAATAGACCTAAGATCAGACAACATCATGCTGGAGGGGTTGTTATGATTAGAGTCTCTACCTTCTCATATTTAGGAATGCTTTTTAGCAAAACTGGCCAATGGAATATGCACATTGAACTGAACAGCATGACATTTTTAAGAGTGAAGGAAAGTATTTTTAGATTTACCACAAAATTTGGAAATAAGCCCATACAAGAGATTTTAGCCCTGTATCGGAGCAAGTGTATCACTGGGGTTTGATATGAAGCTGCGATTTGGGGGAAAGCACCTATTGTTACTTTACAAAGACAAGAAAATAAATTCTTTAAAAGATGATTAGCAGTCCCTCAAGCCAGAGCAATTGCATAGTACATAAGGAGTTTTTAGCCCCATACCTAACCAACACGATAAATTTAGCCGGCTTGCTCCTGTGGCAAGGGATATGGTCCAAGGATGAAACTAAATTCTCAAAAGAAATAATAATTGACTGTCTGACAGTTGATTTTAACAGGAAAATATCAAGGTTGGAACAAATCTATGCACCGAATAAAGCTGAATTGAATTGAATTGACCAAGCGAGAGCAAAGTGTGCTCACTTTCACCAATTCACACATTATTGTAAATATAGCCCGGGGAGGTGGCGGTCCCCAGTGCATATCCATCATCTCCTTGGGGACCACAGGGGGTGTATGAAGGCAGCTGTGGTCCCGGCCAGCTCACCCCTCCTGCAGGAGCCTGCTTAGCATTTTACCCCCAGGAAGCTGCGAAGATTCAGCTCCTTGGGGCTAAACAGCAAAGTATGCTCGCATTGACCAAGCAAGAGCAAGGTGCTCTTGCTTGGTCAAAGCAGGCACGCTTGTTTGCACTACTCCCATCATCCTATACCAAACAGCAATGTCCCGGGGGTGGGTACATTGCTGGAGCTGGCCTTGGGGGGTGGTGGTCCCCAGGGCCATTTATGGCTCCAGGAGGGGGGCCGTGTGCCCCCCATTTTGTAAATAGCCCTGGATAGGTGGTGGTCCCCGGGGCTGCGTAAGGGGTGCTGCAGGCCTCCACATTTTAAAATACTAGCCCCGCAGAGGTGGTTGTCCCCGGGGCTCCACCCCCTACACATTCTAATTAAAAATAGGCCCAGGGAGGTGGCAGTCCTCGGGTTGCATCACTTCAAAGTATTAGCCCGGGAGGTGGCTGTCTCTGGGGCTGCAGGGGCCCGTGCAGGCCCAGCATCTTTATTTGTTGTTAGCCCCGGGGCCTAGCCCACCTGGGCACCTAATGTAAATGAAGAGCAGCAGCCAGTGCTTCATTTTTTTTAAAATGTTCTGCTGGATTCATGTCTCCACCAACTCTTTTACCAATTTGTTTTCAAACATGCTTCTTTTGGAACCCTTGTGGACTCCACTGAACAGGCCTAGGATGCCAGAGTGTTTATACCCAGACCCCTTTTCTTTTTTTAAAGCTCTTTCTTGTAACTCGGTTCAACCAACTCACAAATTGGCTGACAACACTTCTTGGTTTGAAGTGTTGGCAGAAAATTAGATCTCAGGCACGAGATCGGGAGGGTTCTCAGATCCATCTCAGCGACAGTTGTATTTCTGAGAAATCTTAAAATTTCTCAGTAACTACTGAATGGATTTGCACGGTTTAACAAAAAGAGAGCTACCTTTTTGCCAAATTTAGTGTAATTCCCTTCAGCAGTTTCCTATTGAAATTAACATGAAGAAACAGCGTTTTGGGACTTCCCGTTTTTCCAAGCCCCTCACCCCTTGACGGATCACTCAGAAATTTTCAATAAAGCAGCTGATGTGACCGCCCCATTAGTTTTGAAAATTTCACAAAGATTAATCAAATGGCACTAAAGTTATTAGCAAAACAATCAAAAGCTTTTCCTATGGAAACTAGGAGCCTAATTCATGAAGCTGAATTCGGCTCGCAAAGGGCCAGATTCTGAGAATCTGGCCCTTTGTGAGTGAGATTTTTGCATTTGGGATTCATCATCCCAAATGCAAAAATCGGTAATTGCGTTTTCGCAAATTTGCGATGGATTACATTTAAGGAATCTCTATTTGAGATTCCTTAAATGCAATTCATCATCCATTTAAAAATTGCGAAATCGCAATTTCGGGCCGCTATTTACCGCAAGGTCAAACCTCGTGGTAAATAGCGATAACTCAGAAAAAGGCTTTTAAAAGCATTTTTCTGAGTTGCATGTTGCACACACACATGTCCTTTGGACATGTGTGTGCGCAACCCCTGTTCATATAGGCATTTAAGGGGTGCTACAGGGTGTCCTTTGGACGCCCCTGGCACCCTTTCAATCGCTATCTTATTTGCGATTAGCTAATTGCTAATCGCAAAGAAGGAATACTCCCCATTCATTCCTATGGGCCTTTCGGCCCATAGGAATGAATGGGGAGTTATTCCTTATTTGCGATTAGCAATTTGCTAATCGCAAATAAGTAATTAGTAGGAATCGCATTTTTTTTGCATATTCCTACATGAATCCCGTTTTGCGAGTCCTTAATAGCGATTCGCTATGAATCGCTATTAGGGGCTCGCAAAACGGGAGTATGATGAATCAGGCTGTTGGTTCCTACTATAACTACCTACTAGCAACTGCCATTCAGTAACATATATCAAATTTAAATATACAAATCTGTATTGGAGCTGAGTGAATAACAGTGAGTGAGTAATGAAAATAGTCATGGTGAAAATCTATGCATATATTTAAGTATTTATCTTTTTATTTATATATGTATTATTTATGTACTAAGTTGGTTAACAAAAAGATGATGATTGCAACTGATGAACATTACTTAGTACCAGGTGAACATTGGGCTACTGATGCATTTAAGTGGCAGGCCGATTTAGGAGGTTAAGAGAGTAAAGGAGTGATATGACTCTATTCCGTACTGCCATCTAGTGTCTATTTTGAAATTTGCGATTGAAACACTCCATTTTCATGTCTCAACTTTGGATCATGTAACATAAACAACAGTGTCTCGACCAGTAATCGTTAAAAAGACTGTTACAATAAGTGCATCAATCACAAAAGGAGGGGAACAGGAGACCAAGGTAAGGTATGAAGGTTGTTATTTTAGAAAGTAGTTATATCAGCACTACATTACAACTGGATTGAAGTAACCATAATAACCAAAGGTTAACTGAGGGTGCTAGTGTAAGTGACAAGTGCAGTGACACAAGTGATAAAAGAACAGCGTGAGACGGCAAAGGACAATAAAAACAAACAATAATTCAGGGTCAAAATATAACTTGAATGAATACAAAAGTAATTTGTTTTGACTGATTTCAGAATGACCCCATAGTAGCCATAAATGACGCTGCAACGTCGATGGCGTTTCAACCTTATCATATTAAGGTCATCATCAGGAGGACACATTTCTAAGAGAGTGCTGTGTAAAAAGAAGGCGAAAGAGAAATGAGGTAAAAACAAGAAAGTCCAAATTATGGTAAAGAGTATAAATGATGAAAACAGGTAAAGAGATATCACATGGAGGCACAAGGAGTGACTATCACGGTGTGGTGATAGAAGCGAGGGGAATCAATCAAGATTGGAGAATGCAGCAAAGAGCCAGGTAAATTGCTGGGGAAGGAAGGAAATACATGTTACTATCCATAGGTCATGCAATCCTAAATGGGAAAGGCGTGCTGGTGTAGAAAGTACCTGTAACGTATGGTGAAGGGTCCACGGTACGTCAATGGATGGGATGGGTACAGAGTCTAAGGGAGGAAAGGGAGGGAACAAAAACCAAGGACGGGTCAATGTAGGGCTAACCAAGTGTACTGGAATCAATTGTAGGGTTTGAGGTTAGAGGGGAAGGGGGAAAGGAGGGCAGAAGGCCTTACCTGGGCGCTGTGAAATTGCTGTATGGAGTGGATTAAATCTCAGTCAGCCGCTGAGGCCTGAACATCGCATTGGGGGATACCACATACTTTACCCAGGGTGTTCATACGATGAATAAAGCCGGGGGGACGAGCATGGGCATCCGCAGAAATTTTTCCAGGGGGTGGGCAAAATGTTAACATCATCACCATCCTCCGACATGATGTGTGCCAGGTGAGGTACAAGAAACACTGGGGCGCAGGAGGAGCCATGGGGGGCAGGGAGCATCCCGCATATGATCTCATACACCATAGGGTTGTTGTGCCACAGCCATCTCTTTCTTTTGTGGAACCCCAAAATCCATACCTGCCCTGGTACCTATAATCAACCCCTAGCACCTCAAAACCCATACCCACCCTGAACCCTAAAATTACCCAAACCCCCCCAAAACTCATACCCTCCCTGAACCCTAAAATTATGCCCCTGTCACCCCAAAACCCATACCCACCCTGAACCCTAAAATGACCCCTGCCCCCAAAACTCATACCCGCCCTGAACCCTAAAATTGTCCCCCTGGCACCCAAAAAACCCATACCCACCCTGAACCCTAAAATTACCCCCTTGGCACCCCATAACCCATTCCCGCCCTGACCCCTAAAATTGTGCCCCTGGCACCCCAAAACCCATACCCGCCCTGAACCCTGAAATTTCTCCCCTTGCACCCCAAAACCCGTAAACGCCCTGAACCCTAAAATTACCCCCCTGGTACCTCAGAACCCATACCCATCCTGAACCCTAAAATTATCCCCCTGGCACCCCAAAAGCTGAACACTACATTCTGATTGAGTATCGCGCCGTCTATCTGCTCAGGGAGGATCTGCTGGTCTTGATCGGCTCGCCCTGGTCTGGTTCTGTTCGCACTTCCGGGTGATGTTCTGCCTGCCCTGTCCCTCTTCCGGACCCACAGAGCCTTTCTCCGTGCACACTGCCTGGACCTACTCTGTCTGGCCTGGTTCTTTCTCCTTTGGATCCGCTGTCTTCACTGGCGGAGTTAGGACACAGGTCTCACTTCTCTGAAGCTGCTCTTCCTCACCCAAACCCCTCTACTCCCCCTCCACTTGCTCTCTCATCTTCCTTCCTCCCTATTTTTCGGTCTCTCTTTCCCCGCTGCTTCTCTCTGTCTTTCTCTCCCCGCTATTCGTTCACTCTCACCCCCACCGTATCCATCTCCCCGACCCCACCAAGTCTTCCTCTGTCTCCCTTCTCTCTACCGCCACCTCATGTCGGTGATAGGGAACCCGGGACCCTCTCTGAAAATGCGAGCTGGAGGTGACGTTAAGTGTGAAAGCACCAAGGTGTGAACCTAGAGAAGAGGGGGGAAGGAGTGGGCGGCAGGTAGAGGGTCAAAGGGGGCTCAGGCTCTCAGAGAGGTGACAAGGGGTGGGGAGCAGCCTGAGGCCAAAAACAACACCAGAGCAAGAGGCAGACGCTCCGCGGGGAGCCTGGTGTAAACTAAAGAAACGTACACTACTTAGCACTACAAAGCAGCCGAAGGGCGCCTTTCCCTAGATCCAAGAACCTGAACCATCGCGAACAAACAGCAGCCACAGGAGAAACCAGCGGTGTCATGAAAACAACAAAGGACAGAGTGACAGATGACTGCCACCGAAACCTGGAAGTACAACTTACACCTTTACACCTTTAACAAAAGGCAAATACTGATGCAAGTACCACACGCCAGAACACTATAAATATATAAATCTCCCATCTTTACTTCGGGAACTGGACCAGTACCTGTACTATCCTGGAAATCTTCCTGTCCTGGGGCTTGGGGTGTTAGCTACAACTTGTGGTGCCCCCTGCCTAGAAGTAGAAGGTCTATGTATGCGAAGGATCTCGGAAAAAGGGCCCTCAATTTTGCAAATCTCAAAACCACTACATTTAGAACCTGCATTCTTCAAAGAAACTACTGGCTATTTAGTTGGCTGCCTGTGTCAAATGTATGCAAAATTAAAAACACGTGTTATAGCCATTTACAACGCTTTACTGTGATTAAGAACAGCTGTGAACAGATGGACAGAAAAAGAGATTCAGCCCAAAGTTAAAAAAGGATGGCAGGATGGCCTTTTTTGTCGCGTTACAAAGTACCCAATTATGGATTCTTGACCTTTTGTACTGTATTTTTGGTAATTAGGGAAGGGGATGATACATGAAAATGAAACGGATGTTTGTACAACCTTTTTTACTTTATACCTCACAAATTACATTTACCTCTTGTACTGGTGTTACTTAACTTGGTTACCTTTATCAAGCTCAAGCAGTCTTGGAGCACGTGTTGCAATTCTAAAATTAGGTCAGAGTGGAAGTTTGAACTGCTTGGTCATCGCTGCCCCACTAACCCCTGGTTTCTGACGTCACCAGATAGTCACTTAGTGCAGGTGAGGAATGCAGACATCGTTTTGGCAGGATGCTACAGAAATATCTTCCCCAGTGTTCTCAGGAGCAATTGCTACGCTGAGTTTGTGTTATGTTTTCATACTCATTGCTGTGTCATTGCATGACTCCCTGAGTTTTACTGTTTTCTCTCTCTGACTGTCTCATTTTGACGACAGCGAGGGCTCAGACTCTAGTGCACAGGTTGGGAGACCCTTAAGTGTGTATGAGGCACTGCCCAAGTTTTGGGTCCCGCCAGTGGTGAGAGGTAGCTGCGAAAAGTGGCTCTGCCATCGGCAGCCAGGTGCTTTACTCACTTTGTCTGTCTACGGTCCTCACAGAGGTCTGAACTCCCTGAGGCCACATTCACCACACAAGCGCAGCCACAGCATCTTATTGTAGAGCACCCGGGTAAGGCAGGCCCAGCCTTACTCCAGCAATCACACTCTACGCTGTGAGTAGAATATGAGGCACTCAGCAGGGTCACCCTAACAGCAGGGCCACTGTAATTATGAGGCAGGGAGGGTCACATAAAGCGGAAGGGTTGAGTGAATTATGTGTCAAGAAAAAGCAAATTATGTGGCACATTTTGTGACAGTATAACTTCATTTTGTCATTTGTAAACTTGTTAACACTGTTTGGGCATTAGTTGCACCTCATTAGTACTAGTTAAACACCCAAGTATAGCATCAAACTACAGAAAGGTGGTCAGTCAACCTTTGCAAAGGACTTTCAACTGCCCGGCAACATGTGTTGCTGCGTTTTTACTAACTTTTGAACCGTTTGAGCTAGACACAATTTTTTTCTTAAACTCTGCAGAATATGCGGCATATGTTGGATTATGCAACAAATGCAGCAAATATACAATTTATGCGAAAATGGCCGCACAATTGCATAATTCCAGTGCCCTACCTATCAGTCACATGGATGTAAACTTTCCGCTGTTTGGCTATCTATACCATTGGGCGGAAGAAAATTATTTTTAAAGAATACATCCCTGAGTTGCATGAGAAATCTGTAATGTTGCGGCAATGCGGGTAAGTGCCCAGAACGAGTTGCTCTAACCCTCAATGAGTAAGACTCGGAAGGGCTGTATGATAATTTCTACTCAGGATACATCTTACATATGCCTGCACATTGCGCCTCCTACCTAATCTGGACTACAATGGTCACTACACATGGACCCAGCCCCTCTCCTCTTAGCATCCACGCTTCCTAACCCATCTGGATATCCCCCTCTGTACTGACGTATGTCTAACACTTAATTTTCATTTGTTTTCTGTTTGTGTTATCTTTCTTGATAAATGCAACTTATTAAATTAAAAATCATCCATTGATGTTCACCATTTTATGTCAGAGCCGTGCCTATGTTAAAATATACTCTTTTATTCAAATGTAACTATTCTTTCTGCTTAGCAATGTACTTAACAGCAACTGATCTAGGCAGTCCATCACAATAATCCAATAATTATTTGAAAAGACTGCCTCAATCTTGTTATTGTGTCAGAGCGCGCTATAAAGTCCGAGGTCTCCTGGCGCTTCTGACTAAATTATAAGATGGAAGGGGGGGTGCAGAGGGTACTCAGAAGGATCTGGAAAAGAGCAGAATCTCCAGGTGTTGTCTAGATGTGACGTGCGATGAGATGCACAGGAGTTCACCTAGAAGAGAGTGTCACAGGGACGGTGCAGGAAAATGAAGCCCGCGTCTTGCCCTACTGAGCCCTGGGATGCAGAGGAGCTTCAGACTAGAACAGAGAGTGCGAGCTGGATAGGTACAGTGGCTGGAGCACCATGTGCAATGCATAGTGTCATGGGCGTCCACAGGGGGCAGGGCCGGCTTTAGCGTTGGTGGCACCCAGTGCGACAATTTTAGTTGCCCCACCCCCAATTACCACCTCCACCACAGATTCTCTCACTGGCACCCTTTAACAGTGACCAAGTCTCCATAACCACTCTCTCTCAGATGCATTGAATTCGTTATATAGCGCTACTCATACCATTAAAGTATGTCCGAGCACATTGCATCACACACACATTACACTGACAATCAATCATACTTGTGTAAATCAGTGTATAGAAAATGTTACAAAAGCCAAAGGACTTAAAGTGTAGGAGTCACACGTCATCCATACTGGTAGGCAGTATATTTTAGGAGTGCTTGGGGTGGAGAAGGACAAACTCAGAGTCGAAAAAGAAACAGCATAGTTGGGAGTTTTCTTTAATAAGAAGAATCAATTTCTACCCAAATTAACCTTTTTTGCAACATTAATCAATGTTCTATACTTAGCAGAGTGTATGCACTTCTATGATGAAAGTTAATACCTCACTCTTCTGTATTAGGACTTTCAGTTATAAATTGAAAGTAACAAAAGAATGGCTGCTGATCTTTTTACATTAAATGCACTCTGTAATCTACTTGGTACATGTTCTTTGCAGTAGGCATATTAACCCTCTGTACTACCTTCACATAAGTCAAAAACCTCAACTACACAAAACTCTGATCTCTGGCCAGGAAGAACATTAATCACAGGATTTATCTTGACATTTCTGTGAGGCCCCATAATTGCAGGAGGAAAGGAACTTTCAGCAGGTGCTTTCAAAATCATAATTAAGTTGTAAACACAGAGCCCCAAGGAAGCCAGCACCCGGTGCGATGGCACCAGTCGTACTGCCCTAAAGCAGGCCCTGGCAGGGAGGGCAAGGAGGGGTGCTCCAGGGGGGGGGGGGGCAGCGCCCCTCCTTGCCCCCCCTGCGGACACCCATGAGGACGAGTAAAGCATCCACGATCGCTGCACGGCGGGAAGGGATTAAAAGCCAGAGCCGCGGGCTTCCTGCTCACGTGATAGGAGAAACACTAGTGTGTATCCATCACAGACGGCTGGTGCCCCGGGGGTACTTAAGAAAGAAGAAATGCCTCAAGAAAGATGGCATAAAGTAGCGGTAAAAGGCTACGATCAACATAATGAATTGCCAAACAGAGTATAAGGTTAAGTGTATGTACGTGCAAAACATATTTGAACCTAGATTAGGAATGTACATTCGCAGGACGTATTGTTACAAGAATGCATTGAAGGCATAAAACAAATAAAATAAAATAACGGTTAGAGAGCCTGGCCACGTAATGAATCATAGTTACAAGTAAGCAGATTGAACATTTAACATGAATGCAGTTAATGCTTACAAAACTGAAATAAAAGGTGTAACTTGATGGAGTGGGCCAGGTATGTACATTCACAGGATGTATTTATTACACAGAAGCACTGCAGACATAAAATAAATAACAGTTACATAAAATGGCCACGTGATACATCTTAATTATACATAGGCATATTGGACAAATGACATGAATGCACAGCGATACGACAAAGTTATAAAGTTAACACAGAAGTGGTTTACGCATATAAAAGACTGAAATGCAAGGCAGTGACTCTGTGGAGTGAACAAAGTGAGCATGCTCACAGACAGACCTAAGCATATTCATTAAAAGCAGATTCATAATTGTCTCGCCCTAAAGTATAGTGCGAAAAATTGCAGGGCACGCATGCTAGGATGTAGTAATGACCGTATTCCATTCATCAAGAGAATTAAGTCTGTGGGCAACAGAGTTGCAACGTGCGATCCAACGACATTCACATTTGTTCAATAGGAGTTGCAAATTACCCCTCCTCACTGATAGGTAGTTGGGGGCGGTCAATGACCTGCCAAGTCAGGTCGGTTTCAGAGTGGTTGTGATCTTTGAAGTGTGTCACTAGTGGTGCAGTCTCCATGTTACATCTAATGCGGCTCTTGTGCTGAGCAATGCGTTGTTTTACCATTTGTGTGGTCTGGCCAATGTAAAGCATGTTGCAAGGACAGCGTATCGCATAAATGACTATGGTGGTCCTGCAATTTGAAAAAAAATTTCAAATGGTAAGTGTGATCATTGGTGTCAAAGACTTTGGTGTTAATAGTCAAGTCACAAACGCTGCATGTCTGGCATATAAAGTGGCCTATGATGGGGGGCAAGCCCCACATGGACATAACAGACAAATTGGTTTTGTCTTTTCGGGGCCATGTAATGGCATGGACCAGTTTGTCCGTGAGGTTGTTGCCTCTTTTGTAAGAGAACAAAGGTGGTTCTCTAAAGGATCCGAAGGTACGGAGTGCTGTCCAATTCTTTTTGATTATGTTGCTAACCTTTTTACTGGAGGGACAGTACGTGGATACGAAAGAAATGCGTTGGTTAATCTGTTTGATGGATGATGTCAAGAGTATCTCCCTGTGGCTGTACCATGCTCATTTGGAGGCCCTTCTGACTAGATGTTTTGGGGTAGCCTCTGTTGGTCAATTTCTCTGATAGAATGGCTGCTTAACGAAAATAGTATTTTCGCCGTTTACAGTTCATCCTGATATGGAGGAACTGCCCATAAGGTAGGCCATCGCGTAAACCGCGGGAATGGTAACTGTGGTACAATAGCAAGGTATTGCGCTCAGTGGGTTTGCAGCAGAGTGTGGTACCAATGGTACCATCTTCTGCATGAAGTGTGAGGTCTAGGAATAGTAAATCATTTTTCCTTATATCTGAAGTGATGGTAAGGTGACCTTGACAGCTGTTAAGCCAGGAGATAAACAAGATCAGATCATCTTGTTGGCCATGCCAGAGGAGAAGAATATCATCAACATAACAACGCCATAATGTGATGTTATTCAAAAAGGGATTCTGGAGGGATAAGATATGTGTAGTCTCAAGATGGTGGGCATAAAGGACAGCAACATTTGGGGCAAAACAAGCTCCCATTGAGACTCCTTTTGTCTGGAGATAAAAAGTATATTTGTAAAGGAAGTAGTTGTTGGTGAGGGCAATGTGGAGTAGGTCTAGGATAAATTAGCTGGGAATGGTCTGGGTCTGGTGTCTAATAGATGTTTGATGACAGAGAGAACATCAGTGTGGGGAATGTTGGTGTACAATGATTCAATGTCGAGACCAACCATGACGTCAGTCTCTGCAGTGAATGGGCGGACCTCTATGATATTAATCAAGTGGGTGCTGTCCCGGACAAAGATGTTGGTGAGTAGGACAAACTCTTTTAAAATAGAGTCAATGTATTTGCCTAGAGGCTCCAGAATAAAGCCACATCCTGATACCATTGGGTGGCCTGGTGGCTGAGTGGGATTTTTGTGGATTTGGGGCGGTATATAGATTACTGGTGTTCTAGGGTGAGGGTTATTGGAAATGCATGTTCTTTTTTAGAGCTAATGGAAGAATGAAGGGCCAGATTCTTGCTGTCAATATTTTCTCCAGGATATTAACCAAAGGGTCTGAGGGCAAGGCATGATAGTGTGCCGGGTTATTGAGTTGTCGTATGATTTTGGCATCATACTTATCATGATCCATGACAACTATGACACCGCCTTTGTCCAATGGTTTTATAGTTATATTTTTTTGTCGCTTAAATTGCATGTTTTTCTGAGAGTCGCAGGTTATAAGGAACGATCTCGGATTGTTGCTGTAGTTCCTTGACCTCATGCATAACAAGTCTCTCGTATGTCAGCATTTCGATTGGCATCATGGATGAAGGAGGCAGGAAGGAAGAAGGCAAGTGAAATTGTTCTTCGTAAGGTTTGTCTGTGTGTGGTTTGTCAGAAAAGAATTGCTTCAAACGGATACGTCTGAAGAACAGTAGTAGAACTTCCTGTAATTTGAAGAAGTTACTGAGATTTGCTGGTACAAAGGATAGGCCTTTGGAGAGGAGTGAGATTTTGTCTGTAGATAGTAAATGTTTGGATAAATTAAAAATAGGGATGGTAGTGTTCAGGCTGGGTGGTGAGCAATGAGCTACGCTATTCATGGTGAACACTGACTCAGGCTCTACATTGGGTGTGGTTAGAGTGGCAGGGGAGTCCATCATGGATGTATGTAATGGCTTAACAGGTAGTAACTCAGTTCTCACTGTGGGGGACCCCATTGGCAGACGTTGCAGCGAGTTTGTCATTCGCCCGCGTACTGGTATTGGTAGTTCTGTCTTTGTCGACCACAACCTTGTCCACTGTTCACTCCTAAAAACCAGTTGGTAGGAGGGGTGGTGGGTGGGCTCGGTTCTGTTGGCATTCCAAGCTAGGGTCTTCGCCTGGGTCTGAATACTCAATGGATGTATAGGATCAGTCAGAGAAAGTAATGATCTGCTCGTTACTATAGCGGCCCCAGTTCCTATATCTAGGTGGCTGGTAAGGAGTGTTGTAGAATGTGTCGTGTAAATAAGGGTAAGTCTGGTCCTTTTTGTAATTCTTGATATCTTTCTGTATTTTATTTATTTTCTTGTTTTGCTCAAAAGTGTTGAAGGTTGCGATAGTTGCGGAAACCTTTTCAATAATACCTTTGGTGTCAGAGATGGTTGTGTCAGCTAAAATGATTCTCTCTAGTTCTGCTATTTATTCAAGTACTTTCCTACTATGTTATATCGCTGTGTCAATGCCTAGCACCAGCAGGTGCCTAGAGCATGTAGTGGCTAGATGACTAAAGCTTTGGCGGAATTTGGGATCCTGTGTGAAGATAGCTGGAACGTTACGTATTTGAAGTCCTAATGGAATGGTATCCGACTTAAGATATTCCCTAAGCATACGGGCATGTAGGTCAGAGCAGATCTGTTTCTTCTTAAGATTCTCAAGCTTTTCTCGTAAAGCCCTGGAGGTGTTGGGGCCTGAAGGTAAGGGAGTGGAAGAGTATGAAAGTAGAGATCTCCCGCTTAGAATGAGCTGGATGAAGTCATCTGTATAGATGGGGGTCTCCCTAGAGGACATAGTGTGCTTGTTAATTGCACATAATGTAACACACTTAATGTGTGAAGTGTAATCAAAATGAAACTCTCGCAACCCAGCGGTTGCTCAATATCAAGGAACGTAACTCAGGAGTAAACCCGTTAACCAAGCTGAGACCGGGAAAAGTTTTGTAACATAAACAACAGTGTCTCAACCGGGAATCGTTAAAAAGACTGTTACAATAAAAGCATACATCACAAAAGGAGGGGAACAGGAGACCAAGGTAAGGTATAAAGGTTGTTATTTTAGAAAGTAGTTATATCAGCACTACATTACAACTGGATTGAAGTACCCATAACAACCAAAGGTGTATTGAGTGTGCTAGTGTAAGTGACAAGTGCAGTGACACAAGGGCATACCGAGACGCACACCGAGCAGTCAGACAGATTTCCTCAAAGGCAAAGACAGACCCAGGCACATATGGGTAAAATAACACAGACAACAGCACAGGTACAGGCACTTATGGCAAGGACAGAGGGACAAATGGAAGGGCGATAAAAGGGTCACGCAGCCGGAGAGAAACAAAGGCAAGAACAGACAGGAGTATGCACATGGAAAGATAGACAGGAGCCGTACTTTAAATGGAAACGGAATTGCGGATACTGTGTTAGCCCTGCTGTTGTTTGAATGGGTGACTTCCAGCAATTCTTAATGGAAACCAGTGGTGCGTGCGCACCACAGAGGAGCGGGGGGCAAATGCACGCCTATTTCTACGAACGCATATTTGACTCAACCTCTACCATGTGCCGCTGGTTCCCTGCCCGAGACACATGTTTCCAAATAATTTTGGATAGCATGCGCCTTCCCAGTGAATACCACTGTCATAGAAAAATCACCAAACACTCGACCTGTAAGCCTCTAAATTGTGTTTTTCGGATTTTTTTAAGTATGCAAAAAAAAAAAAAAGTAATCGTTGCAAAAATTAACAAAACACATTCCTGGTAACTCATGCTTGGTGTCGCCCTGTTTGTTGCCGTGAAAGAAAAGGCAATTGGAGTGTCGGTTCTATGTTCAATGCGAAAAAGGCTCGCGTTCCTCTTTTCTTAGTCACACAATGCTCATTTTGATTCTTAAAAACACTTTTAGCAATATGACTTATATGTGCTTCTAATTATATGTCCAGTCAAGGGATCTGTGTCCCCAGTGAAAGTTTAGTCAAGAAACAAACAACAAGCAAACTCACCGCCGCAGCCCGGCTTCAACAGGAAGCCAGGCAACCTTTGTTGGGACGGGGGAGGGGCCGGACAAATACAGGAAGCAGACGGGAGCCTACCCCGCGCTCCTGTGCCCGCCGGAAGATTTACGTCTCAGCTAGCGGGGCTCTCGTGCTCGTGGAGAGCCCCGCGGCCCCCGCCTGTTGCCCAGAATGACCCGCTGGCTGCCGAGGGACACGCGAGAAGAACCTGGTGAGTGGGGTGTGAGGGGGATGTGTGCGCGCGTGTGTCTGTGTGTGCGCGTGTGTGTATGTGTGCGATGGCGGGGGTGGGAGTGGTTCTCTGTATGTATGTGTGCGTGCGTGCATGGGCGCTCGTGTGTGTGTCTCTGTGTATGCACATGCGTGTGTGTTCTTGGAGCTTCCCAGGAGACAGCAGCTGGCCACAGCGAGCGCGTTCGCGTGCGCGTGGCCCGCTCCCATCGCTTTCTCGGAGAGGAAATGCGCGTGGCCAGGTGCTGTCTCCTCGAAAGCAGCGTCGCTCACAAATGGTCTCTGGCGAGACAGCGCTTCGCGCTGTAATCGCCACGAGACATAACAAACAATAATTCAGGGTCAAAATATAACTTGAATGAATACAAAAGTAATTCGTTTTGATTGATTTCAGAATGACCCCACAGTAGCCATAAATAACGCTGCAAAGTCGACGGCGTTTCAATCTTATCAAATTAAGGTCATCATCAGCAGGATGGTTACAAATTTCTAAGATAGTGCAGTGTAAGAAAAAGGGGAAAAAGAAATTAGTTAAGAACAAGAAATTCCAAATTACGGTGAAGGGAATAAATGATGAAAACAGGTAAAGAGATATCACCTGGAGGCACAAGGAGTGACTATCACGGTGTGGTGATAGAAGCAAGGGGAATCAATCAAGATTGGTGTATGCAGCAACGAGCTAGGTAAATTGCTGGGGAAGGAAGGCAATACATGTTACTATCCATAGGTTGTGCGATCCTAAATGGGAAAGGCGGGCTGGTATAGAAAGTACCTGTAACGTATGGTGAAGAGTGTACGGTACGTCAATGGATGGGATGGGTACAGAGTCTAAGGGAAGAAAGGGAGGGAACAAAAACCAAGGACAGGTCAATGTAGGGATAACCAAGTGTACTGGAATCAATTGTAGGGTTTGAAAGTTAGAGGGGAAAGGGGCGGAGGTCCTTACCTGGGCGCTGTGAAATTGCTGTATGGAGTGGATTAAATCTCAGTCAGCCGCTGAGGACGGATCATCGCGTTGGGGATACCACGTACGGGACCGAGGGAGTTTGTGGTATGACTAGGAGGAATAAATCCGGGAGCACAAGTAAAGCATCCACGATTGCTCTACGGCAGGAAGGGATTAAAAGCCGGAGCCGTGGGCTTCCTGATTACGTGATTGGAGAAACACAAACTTGTATCCATCACAGAGGGCTGGTGCCCATGGGGTAATTAAGAAAGAAGAAATGTCTCAAAACATGTGTGGACCTAGAGCAGGAATGTGTGCACTCGCAGGACGTATTGGTACATGAAGGCATTGAAGACATTAAGTTAAACAAATTAAATAAAATAACGGTTAGAGAGCCTGGCCACGTAATGAATCATAGTAACAAGTAAGAATATTGGACATTTAACATGAATGCGGTTAATGCTTACAAAACTGAAATAAAAGGTGTAACTTGGTGGAGCGTGCCAGGTATGTACATTCAAAGGATGTATTTAATACATGAAAGCACTGCAGACATAAAATAAATAACGGTTAGATAGCATGGCCACGTGATACATCTTTATTATACATAAGCATATTGGACAAATGACATGAATGCACAGCGATACGACGAAGTCATAAAGTTAACACAGGAGTGGTTTAAGCATATAAAAGACTGAAAAGCAAGGCAGTGACTTTGTGGAGTGAACAAAGTGAGAATGCTTACAGACAGACCTAAGCATATTCATTAAAAGCAGGTTCATAATCGTCTCTCCCAAAAGTATAGTGCTAATAATTGCAGGGTATGCATGCTAGGATGTAGTAATGACTGTAGTCCATTCATCAAGAGAATTAAGCCAATGGGGGCGTGGCTACTCACACAATGGCGGAGGACGTGCTGGGGTAGAGCTCCGATCTGAGCTCCCCTCTCACAGGCCATAAATCCGGCATAATTATCGTATCCAGCCAAAATCAGCAGCGGAGCCGTGGAGAGCAGTCGGCCACCACTCAACCGAGTTTGGGACATGTGGGACGTTGTTGGCTGCGCCGGGGGTACTGCGAGGTGTGCTGCCGCCCACGTTGCTCCGTGCCCGGAATGCGCCCCTACGCGAAGCCGTGGACTAGCCACGCCCACAAGGCCCCAAAATTGCGGCCTACTAGACAGAGCGGCAGAGAGATTCTGGAACCGCTGTGCCCAGTGGGGGTGCCTGATGCGGCGGCAACGGGGTGTGCTGGCTGGGGCGCCCCCTCTCCCCCCACTTACTGCAGCTGCCCGTGGTGAGTGATCCTCCTTGCCTACGGAGTGGCGCCTAGACAGCATCGTGGCCTGCCATGGCAGTGGTGCCCCACACAGGGATGGAACTGCCTAGAACTGTGCATGGTCGAGGTGCTGCCCGAGTTGGAGGAACAATACCTGCGATCTGCTGTCTGTGCCACCCTCGCCCAGCAATTGCCTCCCGACGCTGGCCTCTGCCTGCTGAGGACGCCTGCAGTGACACAGTTGAGGGCTCGCGCTCTGCATTGTACGGCATGCTGATAGACTTGGGGTTGAGTGCTGGCTAGCCCCCCCCTCCCACTGCACCTTTTTCTAATTGTGGGTTCCGGGGTTGCGTCCCGCCTGTCCCATCTGGCAACAGCGCTGCTTTGGGGATGCGCACCTCCTGATCCAAGGCCTCTCCTGCTGATCCTGGTGCTGACTAGCACCTCGTGGACCGTTGGACGCTAGTGTATGAGGCAACGGCTTGCTAACTGCAGCGCCGCTCATGTCTGGGGTTACCAGAGCGAGGATTGGAGCTGGTGGCACACAGACAAAGGGGAGAATGGACAAAAAAACGCAGTCGGCGGATTTGGACCAGACAGCATCCAAGCTTGACACGATGCTGGCCGCAATGGAACGTCTGGAGGAATCGGTCCAGCTAACCCGCACCTCCCAGGAGACCAAGATAGACGGTGTTGCAATTGATCTCACGCATTTACGAGCCGATCACAAAAAGCTGGCGGAGCGAACCACCACCTTGGAGGGTGCAGTTGCAGACCTCACGCCTAGGGTCACCCAGACTGACAAACAGATGCAGGACCTCCTCAACAAAGTGGATTTCCTGGAAGATCGTGCTGAGGATGCGGAGGGAAGGGCACGGAGAAATAACGTGCGCCTTGTAGGTGTGCCCGAGCGATGGGAAGGGAGAGATATTGCAACGCACATGTAGACTGGCTGAGAAACCTGCTGCCGACCGGCACACTGTCGCCACACTTCGTTGTAGAGCGAGCACACCGAGTGCCGACCCGACCGCTCCCGACTGGGTCTAACCCCCGGCCTATGCTCCTCAGAATTCTCAATTGCCGAGATCATGATTCCATCCTACGGAAGATTAGGAAATTACAAGAGATCCGCATTGATAACGCTCGAATAATGTTCTTCCCCGACTACACAATTCATGTTCAGCGCCAGAGACACTCTTTTCTGGCAGTCAAGCAATGGCTCCGTCTACTGGACCTGAAGTACTCCCTACTCTTCCCGGCGCGCTTGCGGGTGGTGGCGCAGGACAAAACTCATTTCTTTGCCACTCCGGGGGAGGTGGAAGCCTGGTTGGATGCTGGCATGGCTGCGGAGACCCGGAAGGCATCGGAGTCGTCTCCCAGGCCACGCATCAAGGGACCCCAGCGTCGACGTAGGAACAGATCATCTCCACTGAATAGATCACAAGAGACGACGGAGCTGAGCCTACCTGCGGAACTTATCTACAGTGGGCAACAGGATGCCCTCCGGATGGTAGCGGAACTAAGTGGCTCCCCAAGTACAGATGCGGCCCCGGATGCCAGTCCATGCGAACTGCCTAGCGATGAACACATATATGGACTTCCAGACTCTCAGATGTCTATAGAACGACTGGATGTCACTCCGCAAATGGCTGATTTGATCCACTGACTGTATTGTCTGCTGTCTGGAACTGTTTGTTTGCCGCTGGGAGCTCTTGCTGTACTACTAGGCCTGGTATCGACTAGGCCTTAGCGCAATGTGCTGACAGGAGCCAAGACATGCGTTGAACTCTCTGTCTACAGTGCGCTGCGCAGTGAGTACTTATGCTGAGGTGAATGGTTTCTGGAGCAGCAAGAGCTTGACGGAGCTGTCCAGTGACTGACCGAGCCTGATAGTGATGGGTCCTCACTCGGTGGGGGTGGGGGTGTGGAAGATGTATTGCCTTCTGATGGTGCCCTAACACTAAGACATGGGACATGCTGCCGTGGGCTTTCTGGCCAGACTGTTCCACATCTATCTTGGCTGACAAAAGCTGCCTGTGAGGAGTGGCGCTCCCTCTGCTTGGATTGCAGATGTAGCGGATCAGTCGTGCCAAGTGCATAGCGACCCCCCTGAACTTAGATATTTGTTGCCTCATTGGAGAGTTTGGACAACGGCATGTTCCACTGTCGACCTTTTGGCATTGGTCATTGGTTTTATTTATTCCATGTCATGTTTCAATTGTATTCTTCTTCTGTGCGTAATCTGCAACTGCCTGCTGGTCTGTGCTCTGTAGCTTGGTATGTGTGGACTGTGGGGGCGGGGAGTGGCCTATCTGTTGTAAACCTGTGGGGGTTGGAAGTCAGGAGGTTGCCGGGGATTGCCATGTCAGTGATTAAGATATGTACGTGGAATGTGCGTGGAATGCATACACCGTCACGCAGGTACCAAATTTACTCTTACCTTAAACGGCACCACATCCACATAGCTCTATTGCAAGAGACACACTTAGCCAGTACGGAAATACAGAAACTACATCATAGGTGGCGAGGGCAACTGTATGCGACAGGATACTCAACTTATGCCCGTGGGGCGCTGCTTTGGGTAAGGCCTGGGACCCCATTTGCAATCTCGTATTCCCAAGTGGATCCTGAAGGCAGATATGTAGTTGTGCAAGGCAGGTTAGATGGTCGGCCGATTGTCCTAGCCTCATTATATGCTCCCAATACGGACCAGGGAGGTTTTTTTACACAGCTGTCTAAGGTTCTGGCGCCTTGGCATGGAGTCCCTCTGGTGCTAGGGGGCAAATATAATTGTATTTTAGATGTTGCCTTGGACCTTTCCTTTCCACCCCTCTCTGGCGCACCTGTACACGGGGCTATAAAAGTACTAGTGGCCTGGGCCTCGCAGTGGGACTTGCACGATGCTCGGCGGAGCCGTAATCCACAAACCAAGGTATATTCATATTATTTGGGTGCACACACATTACATGTCCAGCTAGATAGTTACATGCTATCGAGGGACTTGCTCCCCCATGTCACTGACACTTACTATATGGGTAGCACCACTCTGACCACAATCCTCATGTTCTAGAGCTGGCATGGGAACACCCACCTCCGCCTATACCCACCTGGAGGCTCCAGACTGACTGACTACTTGACGCACCCTTTCGCACTTCCATGTACGCACATATTGCACGCTATTTTGAGGAAAATATTCACACTGCATCCACCCCCCAAATTGAGTGGGACGCGTTTAAGGTCGTAACTAGAGGTCACTGCCTAGGCACACAGGCAGGTATGCAGAAGCACCTGGATAAGGAGCTGACGCGCATCGAAACTGATTTGCTCAGGAGGGAGCAGGACGCGGCAGAGGGTGATGAGGGGTCGCTGTCAGAGGCTCAAGAGGAACATACGCGTTTACTTGACAGGTTGCGGCATTTAAACTATACAACCCATTCGGCACACACCCATCATCTTGGTGACAAGCCGGGCAAGTTATTGGCCTGGCTGATCAAGCAGGATGCACTGACTGCACCAGTGACAACAGTGCGCCTCAATCAAGATACTGTAACATACACACAGACTCCCATGTAGTCCATTGGCTAGCGCAGGCGCTGCTTGCCCATACGCAGTGCTCTACTCAGAGCCTGCGAGACAGGTGGGCGGTGGACAGGGGACTAGCATGGATAGATAAGGAATGGGCGGTAGTGCTTGCGGGCGCCACAAATATCCCGCGCAACTCCTGCTTCAAGCTTATACAACTTTATATTATACACCGTGCATACCTGTCGCCTGACAAGCTCAATCACTACTTCCACACCACGACATCCGCATGCCCGAGGTGCGCACTTGTAGATGCAGATCTCTTACATATGCTATGGTCATGCCCCGCATTACAGACATATTGGCACTTTGTGACAGCTTCCCTTGCGGAAGGGGTTGGCAGGGAAATGCAGCATACATGGGAGACGTGCATATTGGGTCTATATAAACGGTCGAAACACACTAAGGTCCCCTCTAGATTTTAGGACCTAGGGCTTATCACAGCGAAGAGGTTAATCACTAAGCGCTGGAAATGCAGCGAACCCCCGCAGGTGGCACACTGGCGCAACTCTTTTGATAACTGGGCGAAGGCGGAAAGTACAACCCGTCATAGGCAGGAAACGGCGGGGCTACAAAAAAACCCTATAGCACAGTCCTGGGATGACACTTTAAAGGCTTTTCATCAAGCATGCCTTCGAAGACGGGCTCCTTAGATATGCCTTTGCTGGCCCTGCTTGGGGGAGTAGCGACACCGGGAACTGGGGCCCGTGTGATCTCTTTGTTCCTTATGCCTCTCCACAGACCACTCTTGACACGCTGTATTAATGTGTAGTTGACCTAGGCACTCTCGCTGCGCCATGAGCCTGGCGCTGGGGTTGCACAAGCTGATGACCCTTACCTCCTCGATAGATCCTGAGCACAGTAGTGGCATATTTCCTGGCCCCCACACAGGCTATGCCCCAGGAGCACAGTCACAAACTAGCAGAAGCACACCTAGGATTTCGCTATTAGATTATTTTTCTTTTTTTTCCCTTTTATCCCCTTTTCATTTTCTTGCTTTTTTATTTTTATTTTTTATTTTGTGTCTCATTATGATTATAGTTTTAGCAGTTGTTATAAGGTTATGAATATCAGATAACGACACATTACTCCATATTTCTTTGCATATGCCAATAGTAATGTTTCGGATGTTTCGTTCTATGACTATTTAAAGTTGCAGGCCAATGGAGATGCAGGTAGTAGATCGAATCCTTTGTACTGCAATACTAGAGACTATAGTGCATGGTCAATATGGCCTAGATGCTATGTACTCACTGAAGTTCATCTTGGTTTACGAACTCCTTTGGTCCTCCTGCTCCTTGGGGTTTGTTGAGGTTTACTGACCACAGCCACATCCTCCTTTGCTATATGGACCGACCGCTAAACAGATGCAGGATATCTCGTACGACATGCCCTCGAGCGCATCTTCGATTTGTGTAATATGAAACATGTGTAATACTGTGGCAAGCTATTGTTTATATTGAATATTATTGTTTGGCTACCAGATGTAATGCCAACTTTTTGCGATTATTTCTATGGTATGCACTGTGCCTAAGAAAACATGAAAAAGTAATTAAAGATATTCAAACAAAAAATCAAGAGAATTCATTCCATGGGCAATAGAGTTGCAACGTGCGATCCGACGACATTCACATTTGTTCAATAGGAGTTGCAAATTAGCCCCCCCCCCCTGAATAGGTAGTTATGGGCGGGCAATGACCTGCCAAGTCAGGTCGGTTATGGAGTGGTTGTGATCTTTGAAGTGTGTCACTAGTCGTGCAGTCTCCACGTTACATCTAATGCGGCTCTTGTGCTGCGCAATGCGTTTTACCATTTGTGTGGTTTGACCAATGTAAAGCATGTTGCAAGGACAGCGTATCGCAGAAATGACGTTGGTGGTCCTGCAATTTGAAAAATGCTTCAAATGGTAAGTGTGATCATTGTTGACAAAGACTTAGGTGTTAATTGTCAAGTCACAAACTCTGCATGTCTGGCATTTAAAGTGGCCTACGATGGGGGCAAGGCCCACATGAACATGACAGACAACTGGCTTTGTCTTTCTGGGGTCATGTAATGGCATGGACCAGTTTGTCCGAGAGGTTGTTGCCTCTTTTGTAAGAGAACAAAGGTGGTTATCTAAAGGATCCGAAGGTACAGAGTCCTCTCCAATTCTTTTTGGTTACGTTGCTAACCTTTTTACTGGAGGGACAGTACGTGGATATGAAAGGAATGTGTTGGTTAATGGGTTTGGTGGATAATGTCGAGTATTTTCCTGTGGCTGTACCATGTTCGTTTGGAGGCCCTTCTGACTAGATGTTTGGGGTAGCCTCTGTTGGTCAATTTCTCTGATAGAATTGCTGTTGCACGAAAGTAGTCTTTTTTCTATTTACAGTTCCTCCTGATATGGAGGAACTGCCCATGAGGTAGGCCATTTCGTAACCCGTGGGGATGGCAATTGGAGTACAATAGCAAGGTATTGTGCTCGGTGGCTTTGCGGTAGAGTGTGGAACCAATGGTACCATCTTCTGCGTGAAGTGTGAGGTCTAGGAATGGTAAATAATTTTTCCTTATGTCTGAAGTGAAGGTAAAGTGACCTTGACAGCTGTCAAACCAGGAGATAAACAAGATAAGATCATCTTGTTGGCCATGCCAGAGCTGAAGAATATTGTCAATATAAGGACGCCATAATGAGATGTTATTCAAAAAGGTATTCTGGATGGATAAGGTGTGTAGACTCAAGATGGTGGACATATAGGACAGCAAAATTAAGGGCATAACAAGCTCACATTGAGACTCCTTTTATCTGGAGATAAAAAGTATCTTTGTAAAGGAAGTAGTTGTTTGTGAGAGCAATGTGGAGTAGGTCTAGGATAAATTCGCTGGGAATGCGAAAAGGTCTGGGTCTGGTGTCAAATATATGTTTGATGACAGAGAGACCATCAGTGTGGGGAATGTTGATGTACAATGATTCAATATTGAGCCCAACCATGAGGTCAGTCTCGGCATTGAATCGGTGGCCCTCTGTGATATTAATCAAGTGGGTGCTGTCCTAGACAAAGGTGTTGGGGAGTGGGAAAAACGCTTTTAATATAGAGTCAATGTATTTGCCTAGAGGCTCCAGAATAGAGCCACATCCGGATACAATTGGGTGGCTTGGTGGCTGAGTGGTATTTTTGTGGATTTTGGGCAGTATATAGATTACTGCTGTTCTAGGGCGAGGGTTATTGAGAAATGCATGTTCTGTTTTAGAGATAATGGAAGAATGAAGGGCCAGATTCGTTGCTGTCAATATTTTCTCCCACTCTTCCTCTTCAACTTTAGATCATGCATTATACATAGATAAAGCGGCAATGCAAACGTTTGGGTTCTTTTAAATTACATTTAACAGTAACACCATGCTTTGTATGTTTTGTTGCACTTATGAGATAGTACTTTTGGAATTAAACACCTATTGGCTATTTTTTTCATATGGAGTAAATGAAGGCGCAATGCTATATAAGAGAAATTGAGCAATTGTTTCTGAATTTCCCTTCAATGGAGGCACTGTCAGCTTTGATTATATATTTGGAGCAACTTAGCTTGTTGCTGAACCCCGAGGTCTATGTGGTCTTCTTGCTATAATTAGAATTTTGCTTTAAGC
This sequence comes from Lissotriton vulgaris, assembly GCF_964263255.1. Taxonomy (NCBI): domain Eukaryota; kingdom Metazoa; phylum Chordata; class Amphibia; order Caudata; family Salamandridae; genus Lissotriton; species Lissotriton vulgaris. The sequence goes on from NC_141687.1 coordinate 1,683,630,495, forward strand.
TGTCAGTGTCCATCCAAAAGAAGGGGGCCTGGGAGGCTAACCGGACCGTAAGCGGACTGCGTCTAATGTGTCCCAAAGGCTCCATGTCGCATGGGCATCGATTTGGAGAAGTAAGGAGATTGTGAGGCATAGAACCAAGGGCATATGCATCCCACCCCTACTCCATCGACTTCCTCAGGTAGCAGTACCTCGGCAAGATAAAACCTGTGCTCAAGATTGGCCAAGGTCCTTTAAAGTAAATAATACCGGAAGGGAGGGGGATGTGACCCCCCCTAAAGTCAAAAGACTGAGATTGGTAGTCAACAGTCAGTTCAATTGCTGATCTTGTAATATTGACTGCTGTAATGTTGTGGGTATTAGGCCCACATAGTAAATAAATGGTGTACACCGACTCACCTGTGTGTGGGTTACTCAACTGGCCTCAAGCACGTGTGCGCTCTGGCTCTTTTTTTGACAGTCACCTGATGGGCGATGCCTGTGTTAGATGCGTTTGGGGTGGTAGTAGTAGCCAGACCTGCTGGGAGTGGCTGGTAAACTGCTGCCTGCTGAGATACTAGAGCATGTCCAACAGGGGACTACAACCACAAAGGTGCCTAAGGGAATGCTGGCAGGGGTTGGTCTTTAAGGAGAGTGAGGTCAGGATTGGGGGGATAGCTTGCCTGGGGACTCTGCTTTCTGGATGTTGTGGGTACGTCTCTTACTTTTACCTTTGCCCCTTGTTATTGCTCGCTGTACCTCCTGTTTCGGCAGTTAGGGGCTGCTATCTGTATCTGCTGACTTGTGCATATATATTCATGCAGCACGTCAGAGTCAAGGCCTCTTGTGGTTCCAAAGGGTGGCACTACTCGTCCTCTGGTTTTTGCCTCAGAGTAGGAGTGAGGATGTGAGTGACCCCTGACTTACTCAGGACAACTTTGCACGCCCATTGCCCTTGTCCCTGGTAGGAAAATTCATGGAAGAGAGGATGTATGTGTAGAATTGTTTGGGCACGGCATTGGTGATGGTTGGCCAATATCTAGTGGAGTATGGAGGATGCAACAACTCTGACAAATCGACTTTGAAGGCTCATACTTGAATGGGTGGCTAATTTTTTGTGAACTTTCCGTTCTCTCCATAACATTGTCGAGCTATAGAGGGCAGTACAGCCAGCCTGCATGCTACCGTCAGCACCGTTTGTATGGCTCTCTACACAAGCAGGATAGCTGGAAACACTGTTGCGAGTAACTCTAGTAACGGCGCCATGATGCGGCCTAAGGGTATGTTGCAGTGCAATTAATGGTGAACACAGTGGGCAGTATATACTTTAAGGGTGGAGAGGTAGCTACCAAATGGGACTAAAGCCGGCAACCCTAACTCTTTGCGGGAAAGCTGGGGTTTAGTTGATTCTCAGCAATTGTACATTGTAAGCATGATCAGGGGGAAACATCCTTTACAATGCAACTTTTACCACGCAGTGCTATTACAACGCAGGTTTTACAACGAAAACCATTACAAAGCATTGCGCTGGGGGGCGCTCTAGGATAGGGAATAGATTTAATTTACTATCCAACACCTTCCCTAGTGTCCACGGGGACTGGAGTTGGAATAGTAAATTAAACTATTCACTATCCAGCACCCCAAAGCGCTATGCGTTTTAATGGTATTCGTAGTAAAATCTGTGCTGTAACAGCATGTGTGGTAAAAGCATGCGTTGTAACGTCATACATCCATGAGCAGAAAGAACTGGAGTTTTATTCCAGGCCTGATGGGAATGGTCTGTGAATAACACATCAAGGGGCATGACGGGAATGTTGTAGCCATCCGCGCTATAAATATTAAGGGGTGACCTTATGGATTAGTTAAAAAGTATCACACAGGCCCCTTTAATCAAGTGTTTAGAATATACAAACAATGTTCAGAGGCCTTAATTATTTCATTACTTTGTCAGTCTGAAACTTATCCCAATGCCTCCCCACCCCATCTCAATGTCAGCAATTGAGTGCCTTAGTTGACCATTACCTAAATGTATACGATTGACTATGCCGAACGTGCATCAGTTACTACCTCTGCCACAGTGCTCTTCACACTTTTTAATGCCACACCCGACTTGTAAAAAAATAAAAACAGCCCCCCATCAAAAATGTTTACAAATAATCTATTAAACTGGGAATTTTTAAATCTGTCTAGACTTATTTAAACATTACAGTTAAGTTCTGTTACCATTTTAAAACTGCCAACAAAATACATGATTGTCAAACATAATGTCTTGGTCAGGCAGGCCTTACTAAAGTGTGATAAAAGTATCCACAGTGTGATTATTAGAAGGGGAGTAGGGGTTTTGAAGAATGTTTCGAGTCCCTTACCTTCTGACACCTGATCGCAGTCAGCATATAACTGACAAAATATGTTAGTGATGGCCCATTACAGAGCGACTTCCTGCTGCTCACTGCTTTCCACTAAACCTTTCAGCAGAATGCTTCTTTTGGTCAGAGCCTGGCCCTGGATCACTTGTGGCTCCCCTTAGGGATTCTGCCTGCCCAGTTTGAAGACCCCTGTTCTAGCAGGACGCAGCATCTATATAGGCTATAGTGGAATCGTTTTTAAGTGCTGCAGGGGAAAGAACACAGCTGTGTGTGCAGAGGCAGGTATGTTTTTCTCTGCTTCTCACTGTTCAGTAATTTAGGGCCAGATGTAGGTAAATATCATTTACCGATTCTAAAATACCGAATATTACCGATTCAGTATTTTAGAATCGGTAAATGATATGTAGCTAATGATTCGGTAAATTTTCCAGAATCGGTAAAATTCGGTACCGATTCATTATTCCCCATTCATTCCTAAGGGCCTGGAGGCCCATAGGAATGAATGAGAATTACTGACTTGGTAAATACCGAATCGGTTAAAGGGGATAGAATTACAAGGGTGGCAGGGTGTCACATTGACACCCTGTTGCACCCCTGTATAGGGCATGAGTGCACATGTGGCACACATACATGCCTGTCTGCCACAAGGCACAGTTGAAAATAGTACAAAATTGCTTTTTTTAGGGTTTTCGATATTTACCACCAGCTTGTAGTTGGTTGTAAATAACAAATCCTTACAATTGAAAAGCACTCACTTGAGTGCTTCCTACATTAAGGATTCGGTAATTTACCGAATCGGTATTTAAGAATTCTATAATTTACCGATCCCTTAAATTACTGATTCGGTAAATTACTGAATCCATAAATTAGGCCCCTACATCTTAAAAGCCTAATACCGGTCGGTAACGGCTAAAATTCGAAAATTTCAGCTGTTACCGACCGGTATTAGGCTTCCTACATCTGGCCCTTAATCTTGATTTTACTTGTAGTTGGGTTGATGTAGCATGTATTGCAGATAACTGTGGAAAATCTGCACAGTTAGCAGTGAGTACTGGCTATGCCCTACTCCAACTTCAGGCCTTCCAGGGCTGACAAGTTGAAAAACTGAAAGCTGAAGTTAGCATGTATTATAAAGGGGGGGCGGAGTTCAAAAAGGTTTCCTGTGGCACTTTTCTCACATAGATCATATACATACGCAGCAAATGTTTTTATAGGTTATCCTCTGATGCATCACTAAAGTAACAACCTGCTTAGTCAAAACAGGGGCAGATCGAGCATTGCTTTTTGCTGCGATGCCCACATAGGGGCATGCCACAACCCATGTAGATATCTCAAAGTAGATTTGAATGTCTCATCTCTATTGTAAATTTAAGCATGAGCATAGGAAGTGTGGGGGACATGGGGATATACCCCCCATATTTTGTAGTGGAGGTGACACTGGGTAAACGGTGGTGTGAACAGGGGGTCAAAAGAATATCTCCAATCTCTTCTGTCAGTCGCAGGGCCATTGGGACGTCAAAGTACGACATACAATGGCAGTGCACTTGACCTGTGTCCTTCCCTTTGGTTGTGCTACACACCTCCAGGATTTCTTTTTCACCTCGCCCTTTCCGCCAGGCTGCCTGCAGTCTGCACTTTCAGGACAAAGGGAGAGATGTAGTTTATTGATTGCTGTCTGCATCCTTCCCCTCCTCAGTACCACCCCACCTTTTTTGACTGTTCCACATTGTGCAATTCAGCCACTCAAAGGCTAATGTTTTGGTGAATTGTTTATTTTGAGCAGTTGAACCTCACCCTGGAACATAAGCACAGTTAGTATGAGGCATAGCCTACTCAACTTAGATCAATTAAGCACACATCTTGCATTATGTTGTGTGTCAGATGTGTTGGACTGTCCTAGTATTTACACAAATAACAAAATTCAATACCACTATTTTGTCTTATTCCTTTTATAGCGCTACTCAAGCCAATCCAGTGTGCTGGAGCACTTTACATCACTCATACATATACATTGACAATAATCATATGTGTGTAAATCTATCTGCAGGATGTGTTAAATAAGGTAGTGAGGGTTACCTGGTGTAGGCGTCACCTGTCCTTTCCTTCATAGTTCACTGTGCTATTTTAGAAGGATTGCAATGTATGAACTCCAAGTAACTAAAGGATTGCTTCTTTAAAAGCAATAACCCACTTACCCAACTATAAAAAAAAAAAATCTGCCATACGTGTGTCACATGATGTGCTTTGGGGGAAACATATTAACCGCCTATGCTACTTTGATTCAAAACTGGGACTAGACAAAAAACCTGTCTCTCCAGAAAGAGTATTAAACTCCAGTGTTATCTTATAATTTTTATTATTTTCTGAGATATACTGGGTACATAAAAATCTATGCAGCAGGCGCCTTTATCACATAAGACATTTTAAATGCAAATTTTGCAACCAATTAAGCAGAACAGATATACTGCCATGTTTCTTCTTGTTGCTAATTTCTTTCTGGCAAAGGTTTATTAAATCAATGTAAAAGTGGAGGCCTAGATCTTGCGCTGGGGTTGCATCACTTTTTTGGCACAACACTGATGCAAAATCTAATTTGTTGAATATTGTAATGTGCTCAAATGTACTCATGATAGACCTGCTTAACAAATGTATGGTATTAGAATTTGATGTCTTTTTTGTGATAACACTTCCGGTGAGGTCATGTGTTGTGATGTCACGTGCGATGGCACAAGCTGTGATGTCACTTTCATGCTGCCTATCTTGGTTAGTGCCCCACTTCAGTTTTTATGACTTGTGCTTTGGTGGGAGAAGTATAGTGGACAACAAGACCTACATCTAGTTTGACATGTTGGACAGTTTCAGTGGTAAGAGGTGTAGGAGAGTAGGGTCTGCTATCCTATGGTCACCCCAAATTTTTGCTTTTTGCTTCACTGGTTTATGACTTAATGTGGCTGTGGGCCTGCTAATCAGAGCCACAGCCTGCTGTTCTCTCTCTACATTACAGCCAATGCACCCTAGGTGCATTACGAATTGGAACTGGTTCACCTTATTTGCCCCTGTAACAGTGTACCCTAGGTACCCAGGGCATAGGTGTTTCCAAGGCCTACCAGGGGCTGCAGCATGTATTGTGCCACCCCTGGCCTGGCCTCCATATCTGACACAACTGGCTTATCACTCAGCTGGGGTAAGTTGGTGTAATCACCTCTTACTTAGATATAGTATCCCTATATCTAACCTTAAACTGGACACATATGTTCCTATCAGCCACTCCTATGGAAGGCCTCATCAATCCTGGAGGCAGAGTGCTTGGAAATATGTGAGATGGGGCTCTAGCATGAGCTGAGCCTGTCTGCAGCTGTCGGGAACCACTCCCTTAGCTGTTCCGGGATATTGCCATACCATATACTCTTAAGTGCATTATAATCCTCGCGGTTATTTGCTATCTTTGGTTTGGCTTTATCAAAACATGTCGAGTAAGGTGTCATACGAATTGGAATACTATCCCCTCGACAGTTCTGTCGACGGGGATAGCATTCCACCCTTCTAGAGGGACACGACATGTGTGTAGCCTTAACCCCGGGTAAAGTTAACCAGAGCCTCAGCATCACAAAATGGATGCTGCCACCACAGACACAAGTCTGACCTCCTGCTGCTGGGAGTCCTTCCAGCGAGGGAGGCTTGGACAAAGGGTTTCCTGCCTTGGGAGGTGCGAGCACCACCCCAGACAGGGTTTTGTGTATTGGGTAGGACACGGCTGAATAGATTGAGACATGCCCGGGGCACACAAGGTGTCCCCGTGCATAAGCCAGTCCAAACCGGTCCTGGGACTTTCCAGACCCAGGCCTGGCGAGGAGCTGGACAAAGGAAAGGGGGTGTAACCGCCCCCCTTCCTGGACCCACCCAGAGGAGGGACCTAGTAGGTGATCCACCCCTCAGATTGGGAATAAGTGGGAGCAGTGCCATTGCACAGCAGATCATCCTGAAATCAACTTTATACAAAGAAGAAGACTGGATTTCGACATTCTGCTGCACAGAAGACTGAAGAGAATCTCCCTTGTGGCCTAGGAGTGGCCACCCTGTGAAAGCAGGTACCAACCAGCAAATCGACATCTGCTTTGCCGCCGCCTCCCGCCGGAGCCCGAGCCCAAAGCCTGACAAGACCCAGACTCCCAGATTTCTCACAGCCCGATCCACAGTCCCTGCAAAGAAGGGACCTGTGGAGGCACCGGGATACGTGGGACCGGACTTCTTGGAAGACACCTGAAGAGCTGACTGCGCAGCATCAGAGGCATCCTCGACGTTGTGCTTTGGGAATTGAGAACCCCAACTACCGAGCAGCCCTTGCACTGAAGATCAGCCCCCCAGCATCTCTACGATCTGCGTGGGGCCCTTTTGCATTGTGCCACTCGACGCGCCATCCCGGCCACTAGCCACGTGGTCAGCGGCCATCTTGGCAGCGAAACCGAAGAACTACACTGTGGGTCTGATTTCCATCGACTTGCACTAGCTCCTGTAAAAAGGAGCACCCACTCTGACCTTGCTGGTCCGAGTGATAAGCCTTTTTTGACTCCTGCGTGGCTTGCATTAGCCAAGGCCTGTTTGCTTTGATCAAGTTGCCGACACCGCCAACAGCGAGAAGTCTGCGTGGGACAGCTCGTGACTGACCCCTGGACGTCCTCGACCCCCGGTGTCCACGTGGCTGCAGAGAGAAGCTACCCCTCAACGCCTGTTTGCACCCAACATCGCCTGGTTCCAATCTGGTTCCACGGTAGTCACTGGCTAGTGACTTTGAACATTGTCCCCTCTGCTTTCAGGTCTTCACATCTTCAGATCCAACCTTGGATCCACCGGAACTCTTCACATCGAGCCGCCTGCAGCATCTTCAGCTCCAAGCACCATCGACCAGCGTGACGAAACCCAACACTAATTCGACCCTATGCACCCGCTTCCTGTGGGTGAGGTAACTCAGCTCCGCCGGTGTTCCTACACTGGTACACATCTCTAGGGCCTGTGTCTCAAGTTTCAGCTTTCTAGGTCACTCGGAAGGTTCCGAACTAACTAACTTTGTACTTTTTCCGCACCATAGACTTTGCATTGGTGAGTGAGTGCACTTTAAACACTGCACCCGAGTCCCGCGGGCCTTTCCCGACTTAGTCACTGCTAGTCCCGAACAGCTCCAGCGATTCCCAAGGCCCTAGGCCTGTTTCCTTTCAGATTGGTATCTCTTATATCACTTTCTTAGAATATGGTTTAGGTGGCCCCTAGGGCTCATCCATATTGTGCAACTTTTGTGTATTTTAAACTGTCTTGTGTTTAACGCTTGTGCTTCTGTGCTCATAAAGAGTCCAAGGGATACTTTTAGTTAATAAATCTATATATATTTTCAATATATATCTGTGTGGTGTCCTTTCATTTGGTATTCAAGGGGGTTGTGTATGGTAATACAGCTGGCTTCACATGCCTTTCAGAGTTTAGCCTAAGACTGCTTTGTCCACGTTACCACTAGGATAACTGGTCTATAAGGTTGACTTACAACCAATCATCATAAGGGTTGCTTGGCGTGGTACAAAATGATCACTAGAATTAGTGAGCATTATATACCAGGCCAACTTCTCACAAGAGGCAGACTTGTGAGACGGCTACAAGGATGGCATGGACAAAGTGCAGTAATGCCAGTGGCAAGAATGGATTCATCTTTTCAGGACTCAGAGGTGATAGTTTGCCACTTTAAAGATTGTGTTTATTCTACCAAGTCAAGCGTGATGATGAGCGATGAAACAGCAAGTGAGATTGATGGGAAGTCAACACTGTCTATGAGTCAATGGGATTTTGCATTTCATAATCCGCTAATAAAATCCTGGCTGGCCTGCTAATCTATTGCTCCCTGTGCATGCAAGGTGATTCTGAATTTCGAAATACATTTTGAAATACTTGAATTTCACAGTTCCAGGAGACCTTAATATACATGTGGATGCATCTTCTGACCGTTGTGACTCAGCACACTCACATTGTGGGTCACACCTTCGACATCATTTTTTCTAAAGCTCAAGTTCCGGTACTCGACATTAGTACCCAAACTTGGTCCAACCATGCTCTCATTCACTTCCATTGGTAACTGGACCTTTACCCTCATGGATGTGGGTTGTGCTGTTCCCTACAGCAATGTAGTAGATAAGACACCCATTTATTCATATTTTAACCCAAAAAAACCCAAATTTTTTATATTTTCCCAACAAAAAAGTACATTTTCAAATTTTACCCAAAAACCATTACACACATGAGAAACTTTAATTTACCCCATTACTGACCTCACAATGCGTTTTGATCAAATGTATTGTTAAGGCGCCCACGTTGTCGGAGTTGCGTTGTTAACGATGTACTGCCTGTGTTGTAATGGTTGTCTCCCATGCCAAAGGCAATCCATTGGTTATGCCGTTTGCGTCCCTCTGCCCCTGGACAGCCCTCAGCACCAAGGAGCATTCCTCTTGGACACTTCACCGCTACAACGCCAATACCTTCCTCGCCATCCACCCTTGAAGCAACCTTGCCTGCCAAGACCAACCTCTGCTCCATGCCAAACATTGCCTTCACCATCACTGACAGTTGCAGTATCACCCACAAGGAGCACCTCAACCTTCAAGAAGGAGGCATTGCCGTCACCTACAGAGGCACACTCCGACTGACATCGCACTCTGATGTGCCAAGTGTGACCATGGGCCACGTCAACTCCCAGATCCAGACCAAGCCTAAGAACATCTTCTGTGGTACCCTCATATGCAGGCCCCCCCGGCCATGCCCCCCCCATTCTCCAATGCTATTGTAGACTTCATTGCACCCCAGGATCTCCCATCCACCAACGACAGTCCACTCGGTGTACTCAAGTTCCACTTGGACAACCCCAGTGACCAGAGCACCACCCCCTCCTGGGGATGGTCACCAACATCAGACGCAAGCAGCACGTCACCTCAACAGGCCACATGGCAGGACACGTTACCTCCGCCAGCGGGTACTTCAACTACAGCTACAACATTGGACTCTCCTGGACCGACCATCATTGGTAACATCACATCTCCACCTTGCCCACCGGACACCACTGCAATCATCGCACCCCCTCGCAGCTGGATCAAGGCCTGCAAAGAACATCTCATCAACTGCCTCCGCACCAACACTACACCAATGCTTCTAAACAACGACACCGCATCGCACAACCACTACCGATGGATCTCCAACAGCGTCGACATTAGGGCACCACTCCTGAACAGCACTGCATCAGTACCTTCCGCCTGCCTAATGGCAGGTGTGAGGGTGAGGCAGTGCCACAGGGATAGGCTGGCCCCATGCATTGCTGGAGTTGCGTCATGGTTGTGACACAACTGCAGCAATGCTTGACTTTAGCGGCAGCAGATATGTCAGGATTCCTGACGTATCTGTCATTACTTGCGCCATGGATCGCTGTCCAGTTATCACAGCGCATCCATGCTGTTGCAAGAAGGCCGTCGTGAGAAGTCTTGCAATGCTGTCTTGTCGCAGCGCAGCAACACTTTTCATGAATGGGGCGCTGGTTATTGATTGTGCACATTCCTGCACAGTAGTTATGTCACAGGGCTGCGCTGCAAAGCTGGCCAGCGCCAAAACCTGCAGATATGTGGGCCCAAGTTTTATCACCATTTTTAAGACCAGCTATTTTGTGGTCTAAAGTAACTGGCTCCAACTGCTGTTAGAGCCAGCTTTTTGGCTCTTCAGATTTTCAAGGAGCCCCTTGATAATATGGAGTAGTGGTGTTTGGGTGCCTTTTTGCACAGAAACGCCTTCTTCGCATGTAATTAGCGATAAATATCGCTAACATGCATGAAGACAAAACAACCGCCCACTATCGTCCAAAAACTCACGCTAAGGCCCATTTGCTGCAGCTTGCTAGTAGTGAGATAAAAGTATCACCGCATTAGCAGCAAAAAAGTGCAGATAAAGCGGCAATAGACCCGTAACAATATGCCCCAAAGTATCTAGACCTCAAAACCCTACCCAGAGTAAGTGGCCTGTTATACCCCTAACCATTACACTTGATGAGGTTAAAATAGGACTGAATGGAAGCAGGGGAGGGAAAGATCCGGGCCCAGATGGGGTTCCAATAGATATTTATAAAGCAGCTATAGATCTATGGGAGCCTGACCTTACCAGAGGCTTTAATTCAGCAGTGACAGAGAGTCCACTGCCTACATGGGGTCAGGCTGTAATTATTCTCATTTTCAAAAAAAGGGAATAAATCAGAAGCTAAAAATTATTGCCCTATTTCACTTTTAGATTCTTCAGTCAAAGTGATGAGCAAAGTACTATTGATAAGGCTAGAAGAATAGGTGGCGGAGAATGAGATTTTATCATCAGCTCAATATGGTTTTAGAGAGGTTGGGAACAATAGAGAAATGTATTAATTTGGAGCTTTTAATAGGCAGATTCACGTGTGCAAAGCAGGGGAGTTTATACTTAGTAGTGCTTTTGATCCTGTTGATCATGATGTTGTGTGGCCACCTTAGCCTAACCTTGGAGCTCCTGAACCTATTATATTTTTCCTCGCAAGGTTATACGAGAGTTTATCATGCAAAGTTTGGTATGGGCAACATGGTGAGTGCACCCCAGACTTTGAGGTTAAACATGGCATCCGCCAGGGCTGTATTTTAGCACCACTGCTATTGACATTATTTTAAAATGAAGTCGATAAATCCCTTCAGTAGGTGCAGGCGATGCAACCCAAATGGCAGTCAGGCCCATACCGGTCCTGCTTTATGCAGACGACGCTGTTCTTATGTAACTTTTATCTGTATTTTCTTTTTTGACCTCATCTCATCAATAAGCTTCTGCAGATCTTAAAAAGCCGCCCTTCTCCAGCTGGGTGCCCTATGGCTTACTGCACTTGCTTAGGTCGACCCGACCGGCCCCATTTGATGAAGGCTTGGAGTAATCATAGGACCATGGGGAAAGCCAACTTGAATTATTTTATTCTCAAGTCTCGGCCTCAACTCATAAGGGGCTGCCAGATGTTTGTCTAGCTTTCCCCGGTTCCATCCTGATCTAAAAGAGCCGTGGCAAATGTGGCTTTAAGCCAATCCTTGCTCTTCAGGGGGTTGGGTCTTTCCACTTCATACAGATCTCTCTCCGGGCAAGGAACACCAAGTATAGCAGCAACCCACTATGAATCTGTGATGAATTCAGACTAAACTACCATCATCGCCAAAAAAAACTAATGATAGATTAGGAATACTTCCACTAACACTGATAACAGTACCCACAGGACCAATTGTGGACTCATCCTGAAAGAGCACAAAACCTTTAATGAATGGGGGATACTAATAAGTCATCTGCCATCAAAGGTCTGTCCAACACCCTTTTTAAACACAGGAAGTCACACAAATAAATTGCGGCTTGGAGAAAATAACTGTTTTCTCCATATTAAAAAATCCTCTCGGCAAAACTAACCTGGAAGACAAAAAATGCCCTAACATATTAGAGAAAGAGTACTGAAATGATGTAAATGAACAATGGATCATGACATCCCTGCACGGTAACAAGGAGCACTGACAAACTTTACCACCAGAACTACTGCAAAAAAAGAGTATGGCCACTTCTAAAATGAAGATATGCTCATGGAACATAAATAGGAGTTGTGGAAAATTGATGGAAGCTAAAATACAAGGATTCTCAAACCAAAACCATATAATACTATTGCAGGAAACATGGGCAATAGACCTATTTATGTTAAAACAGTACAGGGGATATTTTGAACCAGCAGTTAAATACCTGAAATTTGTACGCCCCTGTGGAGGTCTAGCAATATTCATATCGAACAAATTATATGCAAAACATGAGATAATCCATACGAACAATCCAAACCTTCTTGCAGTAAAAATTTGCTACCATCTTGTAAAAGAAGGCCATATAAAGCTCTAACCTTAGTCAATGTTTAAATACCTCCAAAACGGATCTCAAAGAAAGAGATGACTATTGCCCTAAATGACTTATTATAGGAGCAAACTTTGGAAGAGACATTGGCCGATTACATAGGGGACTTTAATACAAACTTGTTAATGCCCTTAGTGCGGGACGACTTTGTCCAATCCCAAAATCAACAATGGGCAATACCGGACCCAATAATGGAACCTAGAACAGACAATAAACAAAATAGAATAGGGAGAAATTTGGTGAAGGACATGGAAGCGCTGGGACTCAGGATACTAAATGGCAGATTTCCAACAGACTGTCCACCGGCTTGTTCTTTTAACTCAAGTAATGGTAATTCACGAATCGATTACACAATAACATCGTTGACTACTTAACAAGGTGGTGACATCTTATTGCGTGATTAAAGTCTCGGACAGTGATCATAGCCAGCAAATCATTGAGATAAAACTATCCTGTCCAAAATCTGAAAACTTCCAGACAATCCCAGTGTCCCATTAACTATAAGAAACTCATATGGAAACCTGAAAACACGGATGAGATCACGGCAAAGGCAAAAAACCTAGTGATAGAATGCATGGACGAAAGAACAAAGACAACTGTCATGGACCGATGGGAAAAATGTACCCAGAAAGTAGTAACCGACAATACAAAAACAACAGGTCTACAAAGGGGAAAAGTGGCCCAGAGCAAAAAAAGAGAAACCAGAGAATCTAACATCTTTCTTCTGCATACTGTAAGGAAAATCAGAAGTACGCGAAACAGGCTCAGGAGACAGCTAACCAAGTCCCCGCTCAACGAGGAAATAGTGGCATTATTAAGAAATACAAATTATACTCTAAGGAAATTGATTATGAATGAAAAGAACAAAGCCAGACAAGACCTGTGGACAAAAATATTCAACGCAAGCACATTAGAAAACTCGAGGGAGTTCTGGAGATTAATTAATAGCCTGTCTAGACCAAATAAAGCTGCTATAGGATCTAGTTTATGTGCAGATGGGTGACGTTTCTTAAAATACATCTAAATCCTGATCAACCTGCATATAAACAATGCATTGCTAATGTGAGCACCACAAAAGTTGACCTAGAGGTGATAGTGAAATTTTAATAACCAAAACTCAAATAGCCAGATTGATAAAAAAACAAAAGGATGGGCCCCCCGGTCTCAATGGTATCCCTTTTGCACTATTCAAAGAAGCACCTGATTTTTGGTCAATTTACCTTACAGATGTTTTTAAAGAAGTGGCCCAGAGCGGTCAAATCCCAAAGTCATGGAAAGGATCACTAATAACACCCATATTTAAGAAAGGAAATTGGCAACTGCGGGAAAACTATCGCCTAATTACCTTGCAGGATACGGATTCCAAGCTTTTTGCTGTAATTCTACTGACAAACTTAAAGGACTGGGCAAAAGAGAAACGGGTAGTGCCCCTGAACCAAACAGGCTTTATCAAAGGCCTTGGTATGTCCACAAACATTTTAACATTATTAATACTAATTGACAAAGAATTTTATCTAAACAACCGTTATACCTATGTTTCGTAGATTTTAAATCTGCTTTTGATTACGTTGACTGAGAACTTCTATGGGATACACTTAGAAAACAAGGAATACTGGATAATCTGTTAAAGATGATTAGGTTCCTGCACTCAGAAACTTGGGTTAGGGTGAGGACAGGTGAAGGAAAAACATTAACCAAAACAATTCCTACATCTAGTGGTCTCAAACAAGGATGTGTGTTGGCCCCCTTACTTTTTAATCTATTTTTAGCTGATCTTACCACTGAGTTAAATGAAATCAACGCACACCCTTCAAGGTTAGCTCAAAAACAGATATACAACCTATTATACGCAGATGACGTCATACTTTTAAGTCACACCAAAGTCGGAATGCAACAACTAATTGATGGTATCTCTAAGTATGCAAAGGAAAACGGCATGTACATAAACAAAGCTAAGACCAAGGTAATTGTAATTACAAAAAATGTACGACCTAAATCTACACATTAAATGGATCTTGCAAGACAAAAAATTGGAGCGAGTAGCTGATTACAAATACTTGGGTGTCACTTTCAACGATAACAGCAATTTCCAGATGCAAAAACTGGACATTACAAGGAAAGCGAACTCCCTTGTCGGGGCATTTAGAACAATTCAGAAAACCACAGGAGACTTGTCTTATCGCCCCTTATTAAAAATAATTGCCGCAAAATTACTGCCTACCCTAACATATGGTAGTGAGGTGCTCAACAGGAAAGACACGGAGATCATCAATACCGCTGTCGCCAAAATGTTATGAACCTTATTCTCTCTCCCAAAGAATGCCTCACAAGCCCAGGTGAGATTGGAGTTTGGGCTAAACAACCAATTGTACATAAGGAAAGGGCACACACTGAAAGTGTGGAACAGAATAAAAAATTATCAGGACAATGAAATGTCTCACTTACTGTGGCAAGAAGTAGAAAATAATAGAAACCTAACTGCCTGCACCTACCTAAACAGAGCAATTGGCGAATTTGGTATAACACCCATTAAGAACACCACCATCGTGCAGGAGAGCCTAAAAAACAGTAAATAAACTTACTGATCATCTCTTCCTGATAAAGGACAAAGATTCTTTTGTTAAACGAAATCATGCATGGCCGATCGTTAATGGATTCAAGAAAAAAAAGGTCCAAAATTACCTGGAAAAATCATGGTCGAAAAAAAACCCCACATTTTTATTAATGCTAGATTTGGCTATCTTCCAGGCTTATGTCACTTGGCACCATGGAAAAGATTAAATGATAACAACCTATGCAGGCTATGTAAATTAGCACAAGAAAACATCCTACACTTATTGTGTCTTTGTCCAGATTTGGAATCTGAAAGAAAAACTATACTTAAGAAACTATTTAATAAATGTGGTGCAAGGACATGTAGGCAGGCCTTAATGGCAAGTTTAAATCCAGAGGATCTACCAATTAATTCAGCATTCGTCAAATTCCTTTGTGCTGTACAAAAAAAGTTAGAGGCTTTTGTTTGATTAACTTACGGATTGTGTGAATATGAATCTACAGGATTAACTTTAAAAATAACGAAAAATGATTGATTATTATAGCACCTAATGTGTACGGTAAATGCGAACGTTTTAGGAAATTAATTGAACGTATGGATTGTTTTATAATTTTAAATTTGTTAATGTTTTAGCTGCTTTTTGTAAGATTTGAATTAATCAAACTAATAAAATAAATTTGAAATTTGAAATTAAGGATAGATTAACCTCAATATTGACTTTAAAAAGGCTGCAGAGGATGTCTCCCACCACCTTCCTGAAAGTTCCTAATTCGGGGCATTCGTAGAAGATATGAATATGGTTGGCATTGAGAGTCATACACCTGGGACATTTTGGGATGGGCAGCAGGGCGAACTTGGCTATCCTGGCTGGTGAGTAACAGAGCCTGTTGATGGCAAAAAAGTGATTCTTCTTTAGGCAGGCTGGTTTAATGGATTTGAAAAGTAATTTCAGAGAGGCTCAAAAAGGTCTGTAACGTTAGGCTCAAAGGGGTATTGATTCCAAACCGAAGATTATGGTGGAAGTTCCATGTCTTCTGCATCGAGAAACTTCTTATACCAAATAGAAATCTCTTTCTGTTTTGGTTGCACTGATTGAATAGAATGCTCCATTTCCCAATTTCCTCTTATATCCCCCTTTTCTACTTCAAACCAAGAAATAAGTTGTAAATAATTAAACCTGGAAAAACCAGTACCTATCTTAGCCCTTAATAGTTCCCAAGGATGAATTCCTTTGGCATCTAACAAGTCAGACCAAATGATGATGCCCACACTCTTAATTGGTAGAGCCAGACTACATTTGCAGATTTTACTTAAACACTTTATAGTCTGTTGTAACATTTCCAGTTAAGAGTGCCCACTTCATTTAATTAGATGCACTTAAGGTATTCAATTTGCAGACATGTTTTCTACTTATGTCTGTGGTGAGACAAAGATAGTTCATTGTACATAGTGGTGTCCCAGGGGAGTCCCATATTGGTGCAAAATCTAGGTAATGTCCAATTCTGCATCTACATTTAACTTTGTACCAAGTTTCCAGGGCTGCCTTAAGGACCTTCAGGCATACTCGTTTGAAATACCTCGAGCCCCAAACTTATATAGAAAGCCTTCTCCGCCTCCTCCCCCCTCCGTAGCCATTTCACCCAGGAGCCTTCCCCACGATGTCTCCTCTGGCATCCGAACTCCTTTAAATTGAAATGTCACAGAATACGAACCAATATCTGAGAGAGCCAACCCCCCTTTGATAAGCCTATGCCTCAGCTTCTTACAAGACAGCATTACTCCCTAGTCTCACCAGATAAAGCTCCTGATCTTGCTTTGATTCTTGTGAATACTCTTACTGGGCAAAACCAAAGGGACTGCATTAAACAGATAGGTCAGCTTGGGGAGGATAACTATCTTCACCAGGTTAACCTTCCTGTAGATTGTCAGGGGAAGGTTCCTCCATCTAGCAAAGAGGCGATCTATGTCCTTGATGGTTTCATTGAAATTGATCTGGGGAATTCTATCCAGTTCTTTAACAATATAAATACCCAAATATTTTAGGTCTTTACTAGTAGTACCTTCCCATTGATGGATGTTTCAACACATCACCTCTGTTTTAGAGGTATTAGCTAAGCAGCCCGAAATAGAGCTGAATTCTTCCAGAAGGGCTTCAACGCATGGAATAGCCATCCCCAGGTTACTAGTATATAGCATTAAGACATCTGCGTACGGGGCTAACTTACATCGATAAAGCTGGGATTTGAAAGAATAGATTGAATCATCCAGTCTACCGGCTTGCGCTAATGGCTCTATATAAATACTGAACAATAGACGGGAAATAGGACAGCCCTGTCTTGTTCCCCTTTGGATGTTAAAAATGGAAGTCAGCATACCATTCAACAAGATCCTTGCAGAGGCTCTCTGGTCACATTTTCTCATAATATGAATGAAAATGGGGCCGAAGCCCATTGGCCCAAGTACTTTCTAGAGGTACATCCAACAGACCCTGTCAAATGCCTTGGCCACATCCAAGGCCACTACGGCTAAGGGATCAGATCTTACCATTGCCAAGGCAATGTTGCCTATCAGCAATTGTGTCTGCTCCTGGATATATCTCCCTGCTACAAAGTAGGGGTGGGCGGAAGTCGCGGAAGGGACTATCGTGGGGAGGCACGGAGATTGAACTAATCTCTGTGCCTCTCCGTGATATTTTCGTTACACGAGCCTTTAAATATACTTTAATAAGGCGGGCGGGTGGCCAACTTCCATTCCGCCCGCGAATATGCAAAATTTTGCCGCGTTTTTCCGCCTTCTTTGCGGAAGGTGAAAATTCACGCACAATCCGTGGGCGGAACGGTAATGTCCACCCACCCCTATTACGAAGCCCTTCTGATTGATGTTAACCAGGTTAGGGACCAAGTTGGCCAATATTCCTGACAGAATACCCATAAAAATCTTATAATCGGCATTCAACAGGGAGATTGGACGATAAGAGTCAGCTTTTAATGGGTTCTTTCCTGGCTTTAGGATCAATACAATGGTTGCTTCCTTCCAGGATCAGGGGACCTGACCTGTAGGGCTATGTACTGAATTAAAAAAGGTACCCAGCGCCGGGGTCAATTCATCTGATAGGAGTTTGTAAACTTCATTCGGGAGTGGATCCATTTCCGCTGCTTGATTATTTTTGCATTTCTTTATTTGATATTTAATCTCTTCCTGAGTGATAGGGGCATCAAGAATGTTGCGACTATCATCTGTTAAAGTTGACAGAGATTTACCCCTCCACCAAGTTTGTATTTGATCAAGGAAAGGGGCATAATTCTCTTTATAAATGTATTTATTTATTTATTTAAAGAGTTTTGTATAGCGCGAACGTAACCCTTGTGTATGAGAGCGCTTCACATTACATGAGGAAGAGAGAGATACATCTTGTATAATAGAACGTTTCACAATGATATGAGGTAGGTAAGTACACAGCCATAATTGTTAACATAAATATATACAGACATATGAGATAAGTTTAGGATACAGCTTGGTATCAAGGAATACTGGGACTTACAGTACCAAATAGTTCTGGAATGTATTTTCCCTATGCAATCTCCTTTCCTGAGTCAGGTGTGGTATACTACCGTCAGTGGTTCTCCCCGGTATAGCTGTTGATTTTCTTTTTACTTACATTGCTGTTCTGTTTGGTAAAATCTGTGTCATGGTGCTAGTGATGAACTATCTTGTCTATGGTAGGAACTTACTCACGAGGAAGATCTTAGCTTCCCTCTTAAATGTTGCCTTGTTTGGAATTTTCCTAATGTTTGGAGAGAGTGAGTTCCAGATTCTGGGGGCTGCTCCTGAGAAAGCTCTATCATAGGTTTTCTTCTTCCGGAAGATGGGTGGTCTCAGCAACAGCTCCTTGGCACTCATGGCAGGTCTGTTTCCTCCTGATAATTCATTTTTTTGGGCCAGGTATCTTGGTGTATTGTAGTGGAGTGCTTTGTGGGAAATACATGCCATTTTTAGTTAAATCCTGGCTTTATAAGGTAGCCAGGTACATATACAATTGGGGACATGCCCAAATTACCCTCCTATATCTGGGCAAAAAAGAACATCAACGATGTAGAATCAAAAGAAAAACTGTATAAATGGATCAATTGAAAACATTTATTTTCAAACAGAGTGCAGTTAATTACCCTGCTTGCACTAATTTCTATTTGTGGCAAATTAATTTCCACTGTTACAACTTGTGTACGTGTCAGGTGAAGGGGAAAAACACAATATAATCACAATAAACTGATACGTATATCAATTTCATATATACACAATGTACAATTCATTACAAAAACATATAAATCACACTCATATATATGATACACTACATAAATACAATCATACAACATATACAACATATATCAAACACACACAAATATCATAAAACAAATAAATCAATAAGTAGTTCCCCTACTGAGAGCAAAACAATCAGAGTTTACACTCTTAATTCAGCGTAATACACTGTAAGGTAGTCCCTATTGCGCCTGAGGAATGACACCTCGACACTATTAAAAGTGTGCTTTCCTTCGTTCACACAACTCCAAATAATGGGACTCCTTTGCAAGCCACAGGCGTGGTTGCGTATCCGCTAGTAATTTCTATAGGTCTCATCAGGACAGGGGGATCAATATCTCTGAATAGAAAATTAGCTCTCTCAAACAGAACGGCTGGCAGGGACCAATCCCACTGCCACCTGACCCAAATGGCCAATGGGCCCTTAGGGAGATGTATTTCACTTGTGCGATGCAACGTCAAAACTCCAGTCAAAGTATTCTTGCAAAGAATATATAATACATTTTCAATTCCTGAAAAAACATGGTCCCCGTCACGGACACCAGGTCTCGCTACATTTTAACTGCTTCTTTCCAAACAGCAAGAGCCAGTTTAATGCTTTCAGGTGTGGAGAGATATGGTTAAGTTTCCTCGAACCGGAGATGAGTCTTGCAGCTGCATTGAGGCATGCTTTTAGTGGTGCTGTGGAAATTTTTGGTAGACCTGCTAAGGTTGTACATCCATATTCAAACATCGAGATAACCAAGGATTGGACTGCCACTTTGAGATCCGCTGTTAAAATGAATGGTTTCACTTTTCTAATGTAGTTCAAATGAAAATGGGCACTTTTTGCCATTGTTTTGATGTAGGCTTTCAAGTCTAGGTTCTCATCCAGCATGATTCCTAGTGATTTCACTGAGTCATCTAGAGTAGGGGTGCAATACAATGCTGTGATCTGTTTGGTCCATTCCTTCACTTCTGTGTGGTTCTTTGGTGGTGAGATTAATAAGAATTCCATTTTTATGCATTTTGCTTCAGATGATTGCTAGTTAACCATTGTAATGACACTTTTAACGCCTCATTCATTAATTTGATGTCTTCCAGAGACGTGATCCTGATGTATATCTGCGTATCATCTGCGTATGTGTGATAGGAAATCTTCGAATTTCGGAGAATTTCTGTAAAAGGTTCGACATACAAGTTGAATAGTGATGGAGATAGTGTAGATCCTTGGGGGACACCAATTAAGTTAGGGCATGATGGTGATAGTGTTTGATTGACCAGGAATGTTTGTGTTATATTCTGAAGGAAGGATTCAAACCATTTCAGCACATTTCCAGACATTCCCATCCTGTCATGAAGCCTGGTTAGTAGTTTTTCATGATTTACTGTGTCAAATGCAGAAGACAGGTCAAGAAGGACTAGTCGAAACGTTTGATTATGGTCTAGGGCCTGTAGTGCGTCATCAACAATATGTAGGTTCGCTGTTTCCGTGCTGTGTCCTGTTCTGAATCCCGACTGGCAATCTTCCAGTAGCGTGAAATTGGCGATGTGATGGCTCAGTTGATTTTGAACATACTTCTCAATGAATTTGGCAAGTAATGGAATATTGGTCACTGGGCGAAAGTTATCAGGATCTGCCGGGTCCTCTGTAGGTTTTTTGATGATGAAGACAATTTGCCCTGTTTTTAGGCAATCTGAAAGGATCCCTTGGGATAGAGAGGCATTTATAATTTTTGTCCATATTGGAATCTGGAAGGATCCCTTGGGATAGAGAGGCATTTATAATTTTTTCCATATTGGAATGACAATGTGGCTGATTTCTTTCATGCATTTTGAGGGGAGTGGGTCATTATAGTGGTTATTAGGTTTGATAGCGCTTAGAGACCCCTGTGGTTATAACGCGCCATATAAATTAAATAAATAAATAAATAAATACCCAAGAGCGTTTTGGCTATGGTATTTTGGTCATATAGTTTGAAGGTATCCTACTGAGCCTTGTTTTTTGCCTTATTATAGTCGATATTCGAGGTGTTATTGATCAGTGAGAGTGGTTGGTTAGGAAGGTTGTCCGCTGCTCTCCTGAGCTCTATTTCTAGAGTGTTGGCCTTGTTGGTGAAGAATGTTGAGAATTCCTCACAACTCAGTTGCGTTTTTGTAGTTTTTTGGGCAGATTTGGCCAACTTATTGGATTGTTGTTTTAAGATCTCAAATAGTTTCTGTGGTCTGTTTTTGGTGTTATCTATCTGATCTACTAAATTCCTTTTTGAAATTGAGGATCTTTTTGTTGTATTCATTTCTGATTTTTCTGGGGGATTTCAGTTCGGGGGGATGATGGGTGTTGTCTCCATTTTCTTTCAGCAAGTCTTAGCTTCCACCTATCTTCATTCAGTGTCCCGTTAAACAACGGATTTTTAATCTTCTCTGTGACTCTTTTCAGTTTTAGTGGCATAGTTGCATTGACTATATTCATTACTGATGTAGTGTAGTGATCCGTTAGATCATTCACATTCTGCAGGTTGTTAGGTGGATGTAGGTCCTTCTCACAGCTTTCTACTAGTGGTTCAATGTTCGAGTTTTTAGTGTCCAGAGTCCACTTTTTAAGTTTGATAGGTTGCAAGGTCTTGTTCTTTTTCACAATGGGTATCAGGTAGGTTATGGCATGGTGATATGACCAGT
Organism: Lissotriton vulgaris; assembly: GCF_964263255.1. NCBI lineage: Eukaryota > Metazoa > Chordata > Amphibia > Caudata > Salamandridae > Lissotriton > Lissotriton vulgaris. Next base: position 1,683,652,320 of record NC_141687.1, read on the forward strand.
TGCACAGAACAATTGAGTGGATTGAAGTATCCATATTTCTCGATATTATCCAGTCTAACATAGCCCCTTTTGAATGTGTTGGCTGTGTGCAGGCTTGGGTGAGGTTTAGTTCCGATAAAAAGTCTTTGAGAGCGTTGACCTGTTTGTCATTATTGTCGACCCAGCGTAAATTAAAATCACCTAGGAATATGTTATTAGCGTGAGTGTTAGAGTTAGCTGTTATGATCTCCAGTAATTGGTCTATGAAAGTAGCATTGTTTCCTGGTGGGTGGTAGAGCGCATGCAGGTTGCACCTTTCATTGTCTGCTGATCTCATATTAAGACCTAGATATTCACAGGATTTGAGTGGATCGGATTATATTTGGCTGACCTCTATGTCCAATCAGTGGATGCTGGCTATACCACCTCCTGTCTTTTTTAATCTATCTAATCTCACAATGTTGTAAAGAGGGGGCACTAGATCCATAAATGGGGACGAGGATTCCGAAAGCCATGTTTCTGTTAGGATTGTCAGGTCAATTTCCTGGCTAATGAGGGCAGCGATGTCTGATGTATGCTTTACTGCGGGCCGACTGTTAATCAATAGGCATTTCAGAGGTTTCCCTGAGCTACTAGTGTTCGGCTTTTGCGGGTCGGTGGTTAGCTGAACCTGATGTAAGTTGTTAAGGTTGGGTTTCCTTTCATTATGTCTGGATGTTCTATTTGCATCAATTGGTTCTGTTCTCATTAACTCCCCTCTACAGCGATCCATAGGCTCATACACCCCGAGTAAGGCTAGGGTTTCCTCTTCCGACACGTAATTACGATTTCTGTCTGGTCTCTTATGCCTATTTGATAATGGCATGGCCATCTCACTGCTCTTTCTTTGAGAGTTATCTACTAGTTCTTGGATGTGCTCGACTTTGGGGTGAGTGCTTACCATGATTTCCATCGCTTGTAGTGTGCTTCGTATGTTCTGTGACGTATAGCCTATTTGTGTTTGTAGCTCTTTGATTTCTCTCTGCATCTTAGGTGGCGTATTAAGAGTGTAAATCCGCTCCTTTCATTATGGCTGAGATACCCGCCACCCCCTCTCAACACAATCCCCAAAAGGAGGGAAACCGGAAACAGTTCTTGAAGTTTTTGGAAGAGGGAGGGAGTGACCCTCCCCGGCCGTATTTATTAAAACAAAATTAAACGTTAAACAGTTCATATTAATGTACAATTTCATAACCACATTGCGATGTTTGGCTAACCTTAACAGATTCTCTAATACAGAGGTTCTCCTAGCCGAACTACCAACCTGCAAAACATTTTCTTGAAATAATGAAATTGTACATCCTAACGTTTAAGGGCCAACGGCAAGGTCGTAACCGGTGTCAAGATCCCTAACCAGAAATACCCCCCCCACTTGGGAGGGGCGACAGCACTGAGGCGTACCCCACGTGCAACTACCAATTTCCCTTGACTTGTCGGGGGCCCCAATAAACTCGACGCCACTTAAAGGTCGTTCGAGGACTCGTGTGAGTATCTAGAAGGTAGCGTAGACCTCCCCCCAAACCCCACACAAATTACCACATCTGCCGTCGCAGACGTCACTGGCCCCGGGAAATTCCCCAGGAGGGGGCTGTAACCCCTCCTACACAGGAAGGGGCCTTGACCGCCTTTCCTTTCCTTCCGGCGGCCTCTCCTTAGACAGGACCGCCTCCCCGTTGAGGGGCCAATGGTCACCTCTCCCGAGCGCTCCCATCCGTGTTGGGTGACGCCCACTCATAGGGATCTTCCAATTACTGCTCACCGATCATGACCTTACCGCCTGTCTGGTCTCTTATGCCTATTTGATAATGGCATGGCCATCTCACTGCTCTTTCTTTGAGAGTTATCTACTAGTTCTTGGATGTGCTCGACTTTGGGGTGAGTGCTTACCATGATTTCCATCGCTTGTAGTGTGCTTCGTATGTTCTGTGACGTATAGCCTATTTGTGTTTGTAGCTCTTTGATTTCTCTCTGCATCTTAGGTGACGTATTAAGAGTGTAAATCCGCTCCTTTCATGATTCACTGTTTGCGTTCCAGTGTTTTAGATCTGTTTCCTTCCCGCAATCCTTTTCTTCTTGTCACTAGTTCAGTTGACTGCTCCACCTCTATTTCCGATGTGGGCTGCGTTATCTATGTCTTGTGATCTTAATACCACGTTTGGGGGAACTACATTTCGTACAGTTCTAGGTGTCATTTGTGCTGTAGTATAGGGGGGAATGGAAGGGGTGATATCTTCCACAACAGATATTTCCAGGTTCTCATTGAGTGGCCTACTTGTAGGAGATGTCCCATCATGGGGGAGAGGTGTTGATTCTTCCTGCTGAAACAGCTCCGGGTTGAGGTTCTGTGACGATTTGAACCCGTGTTTTCAACATTGTCGTAAATACGTAATTTTGGTATCAGTGAACCGCAAATGATCCATTTAGCATATCCTGGTGTTTTCCCTATGCTACGAGCAAGAGCACTCCTGTTATGAACACATTTCTGATCTACCCATAGCATCCATCTTAGATTACGGCAGCCATTTTGTTTTTCTTGCCCTCACATAGTCAATGGACACGCAGTGACCTCTTTCACTTAAGGACACGTAAGCTTTAGCCGGCGATTCACCTTGCTAGTGACACGTGCACCTTAGAACAGAACATGCCTTGGCCGCATGACTCGACAGAAGCTGCCTCCTCTGCCTGAGGCCAGTCCTGCTATACTGGTTCTCGTGTTCGGTAGCCTGATCATGATTAGGCGGCCGAAACTGGTAGCCTTGCCCATTTACGACCCACAAACATCTCTTATCCTGCTTTTCTATCTTCTGCACCTGGCTCTGCTCCTTTCCTTCTGGGCCTTTATTAGGGGGAGGTAACGAAATTTACGATGAGGCGGTCCGGCTCTTGAATAAAAAGTTGACATGAGATTATGATGGAATAGTGGGAACCCCTCGTTCGTAATGTTTTGACATCAGATATTGTTGACGATTCCTGTACAACGCCAAATATTTATTGTTTAGGACACAAAGGTTTAGAAATGTACTAACATGTAAAGAATTTGCCCCAAGCCTAAAATTTAGTATTTAAGGAGCAACCCACTTTGTACAAATCGAACAGGCTCCTAGATACTGCCCGTGTGTAGTTTCTGTGACTTCTGTGTCCCTGCAATAATAAACCTTTGGTCTTTGACGCCACCATCGAGAAGCCCATGTTTCTGTTTATTTGTGCACCGAGACAGGTAGAACTCCGGGGTCTTCGGGTGTTATCCCTGACACCTCTGGACGGAACCAAAAAGTCCAGAACTCCAATTGGCGCCCAATGTGGGGCGACGTCATTTGGTACCGGTCCAAAAGCCTGAAGAGTTCGAGAAGCTTCGTGTGAAGATTCCAGAGGGAGGCGCCCCACTTCATCGATCCCGGCATATCGCAAAAGTGGCCCGACGTTCTCTTCCATGAGGGTTCCCGTTCGGACGGCTGCAGTGGTCCGTTGCCTTGACTGTCGCCCTGTCTTGGCCCCGAGGTGCAGACCTTGGTACGGCGAGACGTAGACGGGTTTCTCTTTGGTGACGTCTTCAGTGCCTCAGTTAAGTATTAAGTTTTTGCTAGTTGGTTACTTCGTAAGGGTTGCTCCTGTTTGGAAAATCCTTTTAGTTCTTGGTTTGGTTTGGTTTCGTAAGATTATCACTGGTTGTTCTAGTTACAATAATCTTTTGGTTTAGTTTGGGTATCGATACATTTGTTCGCTTTGGTAGGCCTAAGTTCTTGGTTCGAGTGCGCACCTTTTTTTTTGGTTTGTGTCTTGTCTGTTCTGTGTTCCGGATTATAAAATGGTAAGTCGGAAAAATTGTATGTTGTCGTGTTTTGGTTGCAACAGTGATTCCCGGTTGGAGGACTCATGTCTGGTTCCTCCGATTGGAACTCCTCTTTATGATCTGTACTGTAAGTTCGGTGTGGGTCCTATATCTTATAATGAGGTGTGGATCCGATATACAGAGAAAGACGGTGTCCTTAGTTGGCCACTGCATGGTAGTTTTGAGCCCAAAGTTCTTGATAATTTAGAAGTGAAATTGTTTAAGAAGAAAGCCCGGCCGGCAATGTTTGATTCTTTCCGTTATTGGCAAAAAGAATCCAAACAGAGAGAAATTAAGAAGTTAAAGAAAGAACAGAAAGAGCAAGAGTTGACTTTGGAACAGTCTGCCAAGCAGCTGCAACTCAACGAGTCTGAGAAAGCGATGGAGGTGGCCAATAGAGAGCGTAATTTAGCGATAGACAAGTGCTATCCTGCCTTGCCATCGAGTACAACTAAGATATTAGAGGACCCCGAAAAGGATCCCCTGCTGTCTTACTTGTTAAGATCACCCCCACCGTATGCACAGGGTGCTACAGCTCCACCCTTGCCGAATGTTCAATTACCGGTTCCTGGACAGCCTGGTATTCCTGCTCCCGCTCCCCTGAATCAAGCTCCTGTACTTCCTGTGGTCAATGTTAATGTTCCTCCGGCACCCCCTCTTCCAGGGTTGCCGGCTCCTTTGCCTATACCTGTACCGCTCATACCTGTTGTTTCACAAGCTACTTTGCCTGCTACTCCTACTGTTCCTGTTTTATCTGTTCCGACTGCTACTCTACTTACGGCTTCTGCTAGCATTATGACTCCGCTTTCTGTTCGTCGGAGAATCACTGACTCTGTCTCTAATATTCTATCTCCCTTCTATAAAACTTTAATTAAGACTCCTGCCTCTGACTCTGTTCAGAGACGCAGTCAGCTTCCCAGTACTGAAGAACGGGGAATATTAGATTCCACAGCTCTTAGATGGGTTTCGAAAAGTGGAAGATATAGTACTAGAGATGTATTAGATACATTTATGCAATGGAATGAACCGACACAGCGATATGTGTTTGATGAAATGTGCTCCCTTTTGCATGAGGAATTGGAAGAAGATGACTCTGAATCAAATCTAGGCGAATTAATTCATGTCCAAAAAGAATTTGCTGCAGGTATGATAGTTGGTCAGAATATAAAGGAAGCGATGGAACTGATTTTAAGTTATAGGAAAGATCCATCCCTTCGCTCACCAAGAGAGTTAGAGAAACGTAGCACGAAGCAAGGTCGCCAATATCCTATGAGGGAGGTTCCTCCAATTTGGCGCGAAGCTGTGCCAGCTGATGTGAACCGTGGTATTGCAGCCGCTCCGGCCCAATTCCAGAGAGTGTGGATACACATTCCGTGGAAGCGAGCTGAAGTGTTAGCAGTGAAACAGGCCTTGCCTGATCCACGTAAGAATCCAGCCGGATACTACAAAGAGTTAGCGCAGACAGTTGAAGCTTGCGTAATGAATTTAGCGGACATTGACATGTTATTTGGTAATGTAGTTCCGCAACCAATTTGGGCTAAAATTCGTAAAGAAAATCATCCAGTTGCCCTAGGTGGTGATTGGGCAGCTATAATAGCGGCGGATGGTCAACAAATAGGTGGTTCTAAATCCGAACCTCTAATTGCTGATTTGCCTGGTAGAATAATTGATTTAATGAAGACTCTGATGCCACCATTGCGCGATAACTGGGACAAGTTGTCCGCATGCAGGCAGAAGAAGGATGAAAGTGTCTCCGACTTCTTCACAAGGTTTGAAGAAACTTTCATAGATCACAGTGGTCAGGATATGAGCACGGAAGGAGGACAGAGACTATTTGTCGATAAATTTGTGCACAATCTGTTACCAGAGCTTAGTAATAAATTGAAAGATTCTGAAAGTGCGTGGGCTGTCTCTACGACTGCACAAATACTTGCAACTGCCCAGTATTATGAAAATAGGGATAAAGAAGAAAAGGAAAAGTCAGATAAGAAAACGAAAGATTTAAAAACTAAAGTCCTTTTGCAGCAAGCATATCCGCCTCGCACGAATCAGACTAACACACAGCAAGGGTCATATCAGAGGACAGATTATGGTTCTCAGAGACCGCAATATCAATGGAATCAGTGTGCTTACTGCAAGAAAGAAGGTCATTATAAGAATGAGTGCCCAGTATTAGCACAGAACAATGCTGCAGCAGCTCAGAGAGGTCGTGGTGGTTCTATGCAAAATTCTAGAGGTCGAGGACGAGGTGCTATGCCTCCACAGACGAATGATCGCCCTTCTAATTATTTTGATCAGCGAAATGGACAGTCTGCCCAACAAAATAGATCTCAACAGTATCACGTTGAAGACTACTGTGAAGTTGGTGAGGAATTTCAGCAAAGTGAGTACTAGGACAGCCATGGACAAAGAGAGGGAGTAGTATCAGTTCCAGTAGATCAGAGTGGGCCTTATGTCGCAGTAGCAACATCAGGTGTAGTCGAACCGTTTCTGTTGGATACTGGTGCAGCAAAAAGCTCTATCATTCATGCGAAACTCCCTGGCGCACCTTTGTCTGGCTTAACAAATGTTTCTGTAGGTTTTTCAGGCGCCCCTGTTTACAACCCCGCATCTGGTCCTTTGTCTATTTCTGTTGGACCCCGTCAATTGAAAGCACCCTTGATTTTGACAACCGGTTGTAATGAAAATCTGCTTGGTTTAGACTTGTTAAAACGCCTTTACGCGACATTGTACTGTTCTCCGGCAGGAGTACAGCTTACATTGGGTAAGAGAATCATCTCTCTGATGTACTTGTCGATGGATGCACTCCCACCAGAGCTGCATTCTCTCCCTGACGATGTAGGTCTCTTAGAAATTCCACCTTATGTAGTCACTTTGAAAGCGAATGTCAAATTTCCACGAATCCCTCAATATAAGATCTCTAATGAAGGTGAACGTGCACTTTTGTTGATTGTGCAAGATTTGATCAAGAAAGACGTAGTAGAAGAAACTAGAGGAAATGTCTGTAACAGTCCTGTATTGCCAATTCTGAAACGCACTGATCCTTCAAAGCCTCCAGTCTATAGGTTTGAAATAGATCTTAGAGAGGTTAACAAAATTGTGATTCCACAGTTTCCTGTGGTTCCAGACATTACTGCATTGTTAACGTTGATTCCTGCTACAGCCACATGGTTTTCAGTTATCGACTTGAAGAATGCCTTTTTCAGCATTCCGATAGCCGAGGAAAGCAGAGATATTTTCGGCTTCTCTTTAGGAGGTCGAAGCTTCAGGTTTAAACGTGCTCCACAAGGCTATTGTGAGAGCCCATCCATTTACAGCCAGGCATTAAAAAGTCAGTTAGATTCCTTTGTACTTCCTCCTGGTTCTGCTTTAGTGCAATATGTAGATGATCTTCTAGTGGCTGCCGATGACAAGGAAACTTGCAAAGCAGCTACAATTTCCTTATTGCATCATTTGTCTAGTTTGAATCACAAGGTGTCACCTTCGAAAATGCAATACTGTTGCCAAGAAGTGACCTACCTAGGTCATCTCTTGTCAAAGGAGGGAAGAAAGTTGACCCCAGAGAGAATAAAAGCAATTACGCAGATAAATGTTCCTAGCACATAGAGAGAAGTACGTGCCTTTTTAGGTATTACCTCATACTGTAGGCAATGGATCCCAAATTTTTCTCTTTTGGCAAAACCATTGGTGGCCTTGACTGGGAAAGGTGTTCCGAGTCCGGTGCCATGGTCTGCCGAATGTCAGCAGAGTTTTTCTGAGTTACGAAATGCACTGTGTTCAGCTCCTGTATTGGGTACACCCGACTACAGTAAGCCATTCATGCTCTATGTTCATGAGAGAGAAGGTTGCGCGTTGAGTGTTCTGACGCAAAAATTTGTGACAAACAACGCCCTTGTGCGTATTTTTCATCAACTTTAGATCCGGTAGCTAGAGCGTTGCCTAGTTGCTTGAGAGCTACAGCAGCAGCTGCAGCTTCCATTCGACAATCTGCTGGGTTGGTGATGAACAACATGCTAGTGGTTATCAATCAATCAATCATTGACACTTATAAAGCGCGCTACATACCCGTAGGGTCTCAAGGCGCTGGGGGGGGGGGGGGTGCCGCTACTGCTCGAACAGCCAGGTCTTCAGCTTCTTCCTGAAGGAGAGGTGGTCTTGGGTCAGGCGCAGGTCGGTCGGGAGGGAGTTCCAGGTCTTGGCGGCTAGGTAGGAGAAGGACCTTCCTCCTGTAGTCGCTCTTCGGATGCGGGGGACGGCGGCGAGGGCGTGGTTGGCTGATCGGAGGTGGCGTTTGGGAGCGTAGAAATTGACTCGGCTGTTGAGGTAGCTCGGGCCTTGGTCGTGTAGGGCTTTGTGTGCGTGGGTGAGGAGGCGGAAGGTGATTCTTTTGTTGACGGGGAGCCAGTGAAGGTCTTTCAGATGTCCGGAGATGTGACTGGTTCGTGGGATGTCGAGGATGAGTCTGGCTGAGGCGTTCTGGATCCGCTGGAGTCTCTTCTGGAGCTTGGCGGTGGTACCGGCGTAGAGGGCGTTGCCGTAGTCCAGTCGGCTGGTGACGAGGGCCTGGGTGACGGTCTTCCTGGTCTCGGTGGGGATCCACCAGAAGATCTTCCGTAGCATGCGTAGGATGTTGAAGCACGCCGAGGAGACGTTGTTGACTTGCCTGGTCATGGAGAGGGAGGAGTCCAGGATGACGCCCAGGTTTCGAGCATGGTCAGTTGGTTTGGGTGCGGTGCCCAGGGCGGGGGGCCACCAGGAGTCGTTCCAGGCGGAGGGTGAGGAGCCCAGGATGAGGACCTCCGTCTTATCTGAGTTCAGTTTCAGGCGGCTGGTCGTCATCCATTCGGCTACCTCTTTCATCCCTTCGTGCAGGTTGGCTCTGGCGGCTGCGGGGTCGTTGGTCAGGGAGAGGATCAGCTGGGTGTCGTCGGCGTAGGAGATTATGCTGAGGTTGTGTTTGTGTACGATGGCCGCGAGGGGGCTCATGTAGACGTTGAAGAGGGTGGGGCTCAGAGATGATCCTTGGGGGACGCCGCAGATGACTTCGGAGGCCTCTGACTTGTACGGTGGTAGGCGGACTCTCTGTGTTCTTCCGTCGAGGAAGGAGATGATCCATTCCAGCGCCTTGTCCTGGATGCCGATGTTGTTGAGGCGCCGTACTAGGGTGCGGTGGCAGACCGTGTCGAATGCTGCGGAGAGGTCTAGGAGGATGAGGGCCGCTGTTTCTCCATTGTCCATCAGGGCTCGGATGTCATCGGTGGCGGCGATGAGGGCGGTCTCGGTGCTGTGGTTGGCTCTGAAGCCGGACTGTGAGGGGTCGAGGGATCCATTCGTCTCGAGGAAGGCGGCCATCTGCTTGTTGACGGTCTTCTCGATGACTTTGGCTGGAAACGGGAGGAGCGAGATGGGGCGGTAATTCTTGAGTTCGGTGGGGTCCGCTGTGGGTTTCTTGAGAAGAGCGCTGAGTTCGGCGTGCTTCCAGCTCTCGGGGAAGGTGGCGGTGTCGAAGGATGTGTTGATGATGTCTCGCAGGTGGGGTGCGATGACAGCGTCGGCCTTGTTGAAGACGTGGTGAGGGCAGGGGTCGGTCGGTGATCCGGAGTGGATGGAGTTCATCGTGCGGGTGGTGTCTTCGGTGCTGATCGGGGTCCAAGCGTGGAGGGTGGTGGTGGGGGGTGGTTGTTCGGTCATGGTGTGCGTTGGTTGGTTGTTGAAGCTGTTGTGTATGTCGGCGATCTTGTTGTGGAAGTAAGAAGCGAGGGAGTTGCAGAGGTCTTGTGATGGGGTGATGTCGTTGTTTCCTGCGCTGGGGTTGGAAAGCTCTTTCACGATGTTGAAGAGTTCTTTGCAGTTGTGTGCGTTGTTGTCCAACCGGTCCTTGAAAGCTGTTTTCTTGGCGGCGCGGATCAGCTGGTGGTGTTTCCGGGTGGCAAGTTTGAAGGAGGTCCTGTTGTCCGGTGTCGGTTCCCTTCTCCAGACTTTCTCGAGGGCTCGGCAGTTCTTCTTGGAGCTCTTGAGTTCGTCGGTGAACCATGGGGCCTTCTTGCTGCCGGGTCTGCTGGGCGGGGTCCTCAGTGGGGCGAGTTCGTCCGCGCAGTTGTTGATCCACTTCGTGAGGTTGTCTGCGGCCTGGCTGGGGTTCGCTGAGCTGGCAGGAGGGTGCTGGCTCAGGGAGGTGGCGAGCTGGTCTGCTGTGATCTTGTTCCAGCATCTGCGGGCGGCCTGTTTCTGGTGGTGGTGGGACGTCGTTCTCTTGAAGGTGAAGTGGACGCAGCTGTGGTCCGTCCATTGAAGCTCTGTGGCGTGGCTGAAGTCGATGTCTGTGCTGGAAGAAAAGACTGAGTCGAGTGTGTGTCCGGCGAGGTGGGTGGGGGTGGACACCAGTTGCTTGAGTCCCAGGTTGGCGAGGTTGTCGAGCAGGGTGATGGTGTTGCGGTCGTTGTTGTTCTCCAGATGGAAGTTGAGGTCTCCCAGGAGGATGTAGTCGGCGGAGGGGAGGGCATGCGGGCTGACGAAGTCGGCGATGTCCTCGCTGAATTGCGTGCGTGGTCCAGGGGGTCGGTAGATCAGGGTGCCTCTGAGGGTGGTGTTCGGGTTGGTGTGGATCTGGAAATGCAGGTGTTCGGCGCTGGTCAGGGTGTTGTCGGTGCTGGTCGTGAGACGGATGGTGCTCCTGTGGATGATGGCGATGCCTCCTCCCATCTGGTTGGCGTTTCGGTCCCTCCGGACGATCTTGTAGCCCTCTGGGATAGCGATGGCGATGTCGGGAGCTGAAGAGGCGTTCATCCAGGTCTCCGTGAGGAAGGCAACGTCAGGAGCTGTGGTGTCCAGGAGGTTCCAGAGTTCGATGGCGTGTCTGTGGACGGAGCGGGTGTTGAGCAGGATGCACTTGAGGTGGGTGCTGCTGGTGTTCGTGTTGGTGGGTGCTGGTGCGAGGCTGGTCCGGATGCAGGAGAACTTGCAGGCGTGGCAGCTGAAAGGTCCGTGGGTACCTCGTGGAGCGGCTAGGTGGCAGTCTGGGAGTCGGCCGGTGTTGAGTGCGGTGAGGGTGGCGGCGGAGTACGTCAGGCGGGTCGGTCGGGCTCTTCGGGGGCCAGGGGGCCTGGCGCTGGTCGCGATCCGGTCGCGGACGGGCGCAGACGGGCTTACCTTTGGCGCGCCTTCGGCGCACAGACGGCGCACCCGCTGCGCGTGACCGCTGCGCGTTCGCACGGTCGCCATTTAAGGCGAAGTGCGCGGGTGGGCGGAGCAGCTGGGAGGCGGGAGCGGGGAGGGTTACAGAAGGCAAAAAGGGGCGGGGACAAGCGGCGGTGGCGGGAAGGGAGGGCGGGGGGTGTCGAGGTAGGCGGGCAACCAGGAAGGAGGGCAACACGGAACAGAAATAGAAATACAGTACAAGCAGGCAAAAATGCACGAAAAAACGGGGAAAAACAAGTTTAGCCCAAACAAGCACAAAGAGCAGTCAAAACAAGGAAAAACCACTCGCAGCGGCGGCAGCCGGCAAAACGAGGCAGCAGCGAGGCAGAGGGCGGCAAGGGGCACACGCAGCAGCTGGTGGCCGTGCGGCGCGGGGGTGTCCCACAAGTGGGTCACACTCACCTGCGTCGCACGGTCGCCATTTAAGGCCAAGTGCGCGGGTGGGCGGAGCAGCTGGGAGGCGGGAGCGGGGAGGGTTACAGAAGGCAAAAAGGGGCGGGGACAAGCGGCGGTGGCGGGAAGGGAGGGCGGGGGGCGTCATGGTTCCTCATGCTGTGGATACACTCATGAACCGAACCAAGACACAGCACCTTACCAGTGCTAGATTATCAGGCTACGAGCTGACACTGCTAGCGAGTCATATTCAGATCAAAAGATGCAATGTATTGAATCCAGCAACATTGTTGCCGACTAGTCAAGAGTTGAGTGATTCGGAACCACATGACTGTTGTTTCAGAACCGAGGAAGAGACAAAAGGACAAATTGATCTTAAAGACACTCCGTTACCAGATCCAGATGGCACGTTGTATGTTGATGGGTCTTGTTTTAAATTGGAGAATGGTGATGTGACAGCTGCTTACGCAGTAACGACTTTGAGTACGATTGTGGAGACTGCAAGAGTGAGTCAGAATTCTGCCCAAGCTGCAGAATTGATCGCACTAACGAGAGCGTGTGTTTTAGCTAAGGGAAAGAGAGTGAATGTGTTCACAGATAGTCAGTACGCGTTCGGCGTGGCCCATAGTTTTGGCCGTTTGTGGAAAGAAAGAGGTTTCATTATGTCCCATGGGACTAAGATTCAACATGGTCAGCTAGTTAATGACTTGTTGGAATCTCTAACCTTGCCGACTGAAGTTGCGATTGTGAAGTGCAGTGCTCATAGAGCAATCGCGGATGATGTTGGTCGTGGGAATGCTTTTGCTGATGAGACCGCTAAACAGACAGCTAGGAATATGATGAGTAGAATGTATGTTGCAACGTCTGCAAGATGGATTTCTGAGTCTGGAATGTGTGAGGATACAGTGGAAAGTGTGAAAGAAATTCAGAAAGAGGCGACTGAGGAGGAAAAGCTTGCATGGAAAGAGAATACGGGTAAATTGGACTCGAGTGGGTGTTGGATTGATTTGTCAGAACAGCAGCGTTGGATGTTGCCTGATGCGTATGTGCTTGCAGTAGTAACGATGGCGCATGGAGCAGCGCACATCAGTTCTAAAGGGATTTGTAAGATGTTGGCTCCAGTCTGGAAGAATGATGGGATTAGTAAGTGTGCAGAGAGATTGGTGAGAAATTGCATGATATGCCTGATGCATAATCCTGGCAAGGGAATCCCCACACCCGCTGGTCACTTCGCTCCTCCTTCTTGCCCCTTTGAAGTGATTCAGTTAGAATTCATTCACATGGATCGTTGCAATAATCTAAAGTACGTCCTAGTGGTAGTCTGTGCTTTTCCCAGATGGATCGAAGCATATCCACTAAAGGACAACACTGCCTTGTCCACTGCCAAAATCCTTCTCAAAGAATACTTCCCCAGGTTTGGAATGCCACGGATTGTATGGTCAGATAATGGAAGTGAATTCGTAGGGAAAGTTATGCAGAGTGTGTGTGCCGGTTTAGGGATAAAACAGAAGTTCCACAGTGCGAATCATCCCCAGTCTGCTGGTTTAGTTGAGGGTTACAATGGCACCCTCAAACTGAAACTTGCTAAAATACAGGCCTCCACAGGTTTGTCTTGGCCAGATGCACTACCTTTGGCTCTGTTATCCACAAGAGCGACTGTGCATTCTAGAGTAGGGCTTAGTCCTTATGAAATTGTATTTGGTTGTCCTGCAAATGTTTGGGGGGTACCTAGACCGAAGGAGTTTAAGCAGCTGGAATACCCAATGTTAATTGATTACCTTTTCGACTTGACTGCTAAATTGAGTCTTATTCACCAACAGGTTTTCGATGCATTGCCAAAGCAACCGGAGAGTCCAGGTCATCAGCTGAAACCAGGTGACCAAGTGGTCATGTGAAACTTTGGACGGACGAGAAATCTCCAACCCAAATTCGTCGGACCATTCCAAGTCCTGTTGGCGACGAGGACTGCTATACGTGTGGCTGGCCGAAAGAACTGGATCCATGCAACGCACGCCAAGCGTGTGCCCCTGCCGCTTCCTTATGACACCTGGGTGAAGAAAGGAATCGGTGCCTCTGAAACTGAACAAGTCCCCAGGTTCATCCCTTTCAGCGATGCAGAACTGATCACTGATTCACCGAACTCTGACTCCCCTTCTGAAACTGCTCCTTTGAACTCCGAACATTTGTCCTCCGCATCAAAAGAACATTTGCCATCTGCGAACCTGAACATTGCAACCCCTGCTGAAAATACACTGTTTCCGGATCAAACAGCTCCTGGAAAATTGAGATACAACTTACGATCTCACATAAAGGACAAATAAAGCAGGAAACTGCCTATTTTACACATTTGAATTTTGATACATTGCCTCCAGCCAGGAAGTTTGCTAATACTTTGTATTGTTATGTTGTTTTAAATTGCCTTGCCGTCTGGGTAGCCGTAGGGTCGTGGCTGTGTGCCTAGTTGAATCTGCGGGGGTCAGACACAAGGTCGATCTTTCTGTTAGTTCTGGGAACTCCCAGGGCTGATAGAGGCATTTTCATCTACGTACACATCATCAGTGGTCGCGAGCGGTCATAGAAGATGGAGCTTCCTGAGCTGCACCGAGAGAATGTAATTTATGTTCGCAGAAATAGACTTTACAAAATTCTTCACAGCAAATGCTTTCTGATGCAATATGCAATTACGTTTTTGATTGTTTTAATAACGTTGGTGGGTGGAATCGTTTTTGGTATGCATTTAATTTTTACACTGGTAACAACTACAGTACCTCCCCTTGATCCTGTTTCTTCTACTGTTGCTTCTTATCATTCTTTTCACTCGTTTCCTGAACATGAACAAGCTCGACGCTCAGAATTCATTAATAACACTTTTGTACAGCTCTTGCATCAACACCAACTGGTAGTTAACACAACAGACTGCTGGGTGTGTGGTTTGATACCCCACACTATGGATAAAGGCATTCCCTATCTAGTCTTGCCTTTTAGCTATAATGGATCATTTCAGGCCTTTCAGACTATTTTTGTCTATGCCCTTGAGACCTATCCTCCGCGTCCACCACGTTCCACTAAATATAACTCTGCCAATAAAGCTTTAGTCAAGGGAATCATTGACATGATTAAAGACGTCAATAACACCCCATCTTACCCTAGAGATGAATTACGGGTATATTTGAGTTGGAATTCAACAGAGTATCGCATTAGTGTGGGTGAAAGCAAGCGTAAGAGCTCCGCTCCAGTCTGAGTCGTACCTCACTGAGGTCAAGTCTGTTTGCAAGGAAATGGGAGAAATCCAAGAGCTCAGCTAGGGAAGAGTGAGTGCGTTGAGACTTACGTGTATCCGTCTAACTCTTCCCCTGCCTTTCTTACTGCTAGGGGTACCTACTTCATTTGTCAGGATAGAGCATATACATGGCTGCCTGCTGACTTTTCAGGTTCATGCTATATTGCTCGACTGTTGCCTCCAACGTACACTGCTTCCCCAGATTATCACAAGACCAGAGTAGCAAGAGGTGTTTTCAGCAAGGAAGATACCGCTGGTCAGGAAGCTGGAGACTTCTTCAAAGGATTCCTTCCGTTCTGGGGGCCTATGGCCAATAGTAGAAATTTACGTCAGCTAACACGGGTAGTTGAATCTACTATTACAGAAACTGCTGGTGCCCTTAGTAATTTAACAGCTGAGCTTCAGGCAGATCGTCTCATGACGTTGCAGAACCGTATGGTTCTAGACGTAATACTTGCAGATCGAGGTGGGGTATGCAGAATGATCCAATCGAGCTGCTGTGTTTTTATTCCTAATAATGCTCCGACTGTCTATGAAGCAATCTCGAAGCTACACAAGATTTCCGACTCTATTCACGTAGACAAGGGAAACTGGTCCTTAATGGAGTGGCTTTGGACCCTATTATCAGCGTGGGGATGGAAGGTTCTGATGGTCATTGGTATCATCCTAGTATTCCTGGTCTCGTGCTGCCTTATTATCCAATGTGGTCCCGCTTTGTGCAGTCTCTGTGCTGCAACCTGTTACAGAAAACCACCTGCGTTTGGAGACAAGGTACGAGAAAGGATGATGATGCAACAACATGTCACTGACCGGATGAGCATAGAGATAGACTCTGACATAGACTGAGTAATTGCCCATGTAAGGGCAAAAGGAGGGCCTGAGGTTCTGTGACGATTTGAACCCGTGTTTTCAACATTGTCGTAAATACGTAATTTTGGTATCAGTGAACCGCAAATGATCCATTTAGCATATCCTGGTGTTTTCGCTATGCTACGAGCAAGAGCACTCCTGTTATGAACACATTTCTGATCTACCCATAGCATCCATCTTAGATTACGGCAGCCATTTTGTTTTTCTTGCCCTCACATAGTCAATGGACACGCAGTGACCTCTTTCACTTAAGGACACGTAAGCTTTAGCCGGCGATTCACCTTGCTAGTGACACGTGCACCTTAGAACAGAACATGCCTTGGCCGCATGACTCGACAGAAGCTGCCTCCTCTGCCTGAGGCCAGTCCTGCTATACTGGTTCTCGCGTTCGGTGGCCTGATCATGATTAGGCGGCCGAAACTGGTAGCCTTGCCCATTTACGACCCACAAACATCTCTTATCCTGCTTTTCTATCTTCTGCACCTGGCTCTGCTCCTTTCCTTCTGGGCCTTTATTAGGGGGAGGTAACGAAATTTACGATGAGGCGGTCCGGCTCTTGAATGAAAAGTTGACATGAGATTATGATGGAACAGTGGGAACCCCTCGTTCGTAATGTTTTGACATCAGATATTGTTGACGATTCCTGTACAACGCCAAATATTTATTGTTTAGGACACAAAGGTTTAGAAATGTACTAACATGTAAAGAATTTGCCCCAAGCCTAAAATTTAGTATTTAAGGAGCAACCCACTTTGTACAAATCGAACAGGCTCCTAGATACTGCCCGTGTGTAGTTTCTGTGACTTCTGTGTCCCTGCAGTAATAAACCTTTGGTCTTTGACGCCACCATCGAGAAGCCCGTGTTTCTGTTTATTTGTGCACCGAGACAGGTAGAACTCCGGGGTCTTCGGGTGTTATCCCTGACACCTCTGGACGGAACCAAAAAGTCCAGAACTCCAGGGTCAGTATTCGCATATCATGTAGACATTTCTGTTCTCTCTGTATCCTTCCCATTCAATGTGTCTCCTGTTCCAGTTGTGTCTCCTAGTCCCGTTGAATGTTGTGATTCCTGAGGATCTCAAGTTGGTATGATGCCTGTGGTGGTATTGTTGGCGAAGTATAAGGTGTCTACTTGTGGAGTCCGGTGTTGTTGAGATCTTGATTTCTCTACACATTCTTTTAAGGTTGGGAACAAGTTGTCAAATTTTTCTAATTCATTGTTGGCTGCTTGTATAAGCACTATTCCGTTCTTGTAAATAGTTATGCATAGGTCCGCTCTGAATCTTGGTGATGATATGTTCATAAGTTTTGTGCCATGTGGGATATTGCTTATAGTTTTTATGTTGAACATTTTTTAAATGGCATCGCACCATTTAGCCATTCTACTGGTGAAGCAGGCAGGCTTGCATGTTCTCTACGCCACTTGACTTTTACCCATTGTTATTTACTATCAGTTCATTAATATTATTTTTTGAATGGTCAAATCTAGCTTTGTAGGCCAGTAAAGCACTGGCCTTCTCCCCATATTCATAGTTTTGCATGCTCTTAATGGGCCATTGTGCCCTGCACTTCTGGTCTATTTTACCTCTGGACTCCTGCCTAGCACCTTCCAGGTCGCCCTGGACTTATGCCAACCTTCCTGGGCTCCCATGGCTGAGTCGATTCTTCTCAGCCTCTAATTGCAGAATTCTCCTGTCGATGGCATATATCTCCCGGGCCTCAGCCCCATTCTTGCAACATATAAGACCATGCAGCCTGCCCCTCAGGTTGGCCTTAAAAGCGTCCCAAATAAAATCCATGGTCGTAGAATCAATGTTTAATATAAAATATTCTAGGGGGGGATGATTTAATGACCCAGATAATCTAACAGCATAGCTCTAGTAAGAGTACATCTAGGTTGTAACATAAAACTCTTCCTAAGATATGAAAATGAAACTGGAGCTTGATCCGAAAGGTGACTTGGTAATACTGAGATCCCCATCAAGCCATCCAGTGTAGACCTATCAGTTAGAATGTAGAAAAATCCTGGATGAGTGACAATATATTTTACCGTAAAATGTGAACCCCTGAAGGTCTCCCCTCTTTGCCCTCCAGATGTCCACCAGATCCAGGTTGTGCAACAGTTTTTTCATAGCTCGACGGACTTGGGGGCCCCTTTATAGTGACTCTGGTAAGACCTATCTTTTAATGGATCAAGGAGGACTTTAAAATCTGCACCTATGATTAGGGGGGGGTTACCACTGTTAATTTAGATTGTAGCCGGCAGATATAAGTTGGATCGTCAACATTAGGTCTGTAAAAAGAGGCACAAACGAGCTCTGAACCTCCTAAATCCAACTGAGCCACTATCTAACTCCCTCTCTGGTCATGATGCACAGATTTAATAGAACAAGAGGCCCCCTGCTTAATCAAAATTGCAACACCTCTACTATTGATCGTTTGTTGAGAGGAGCAATAATATTTTATCCAGGAGATTCTAGAGAATATTAAGTGACTCTCTGTAAAATTTAAATATGTCTCTTGTAAGAGACAGACCTGATCTAAGGAAAGTTCTAAATATTTTAATGGCAGCCTTGGTCTGCTGGGGCGTCTTAACCCATTTACGTTCCAGGAAATAAAGTTGACCTTGCTATATCTTATAGGAGTTCCTGCCATAGGTTTACAGACCTTTGGTGCTAGCTAGACGAGCATTGCCTAAAATTGAGATGCAATGAGATATTTTTTATTTTACCCACTGATCCCCACCCAGTGCACCCCACCCTTCTGCCCTCCACCCACCCTGTGACCCCTTTCCCCATGAGGAACCCTCCCTTCCATTAGGCTAAGCCAATTCGATCTCCACTCCCTCTGGCATTATAAAAATATACAAGTACTAACAGATGAATCTAGGGACTTGCTGCCTGAGTACCCCCTTAACTTCAAGGTTCTCCATGTCTACCCTCCATCTCCATTTTGTTTTTAACCATAAGGGCATCCACCTCCTCAGTCGTGCGCAACTGGTACATATTATTATTCCACATTATGCGTAATAGCACAGGAAACCTCAACTGAGCCTTCACCCAAAGCTATTTAACTCCTTGAGCCTCTTCCCCAACTCCCATGGTGTTGTTGCAGTGATATGAGAAATATCAGATCTTATAAAAAAGGAGAAGGGGTTTTGACCCATGGATGTTATGGTGCCTTCCTTGAGAGCAGTGTCAGGGTTTAGACTGCGTGCCTACCTGGACTACAATTCCCATGAGTTTTTGGCCTTTGACTACATCTCCCATGAGCCTCTGCTTGCTGGCTGGATATAGTGCGTTCTGGCAGGGAGGTGAGTGTACATGATTATGTTTGGATTCTTGCGGGAGCGGCTGGCTCTCATTCCGGAGGTTCCTGGAGGCAGTATCAGAAGAAAACAGGCGTCTGCTGAGAAAAGGCGTTCTGTATGGTATTGTTACCGCGTCATTATTTTGGCGCGTCTTGTACATTAAGAAGAGCGGGTCGCTCTTGAGCCGTTTGCAAGCATTTCTGGTGTCTCGCTTGTTTGGTGCTACATTTTTGCATCTCTCACTTCAGAGAGAGTGAACTTGGTTGTGCGTTTGTTTTTGGGGTTGAGTTGTTGATCCAAGTGGCGGAGTGCAGGGGGAGCTACTCTGCATTGCCGTCATGAATACATGACGTTTTGATTTATCTATCCTGTGGAATACAAATACCAAAGCGGACGGCGGTGGTATTGGAACTATGCCCTACCGTGTTTGGTTTAACTAAGAACTCGGAGATTTGCTCATTTGTTTCAATCGGTGTTGATGAAGAAATCTGTACCGGTTGCCTAGGTACCACCTTCGGATATCTCTCTTTGTTTACGTTACATTATTTTCATTTTACAAGGAAGCTGGATAGTAGTCAAGAATTGTGACTGACTTACTATGGTTGTTATATGTCGGAGTTCTTAACTCTTCTGGGGTATGTACTTTGCATTAGCATTCCATACATAGGACTCTGTCGCAAATGTAGACAGTGTATACTAACTGTGGTCATTGTGTTGTTTAAGAAAGGAAGGCGCGAAGAGTATATCGCTGCATGGATGCTAAGAAACATAGACAGCACAGGTGACACCCCATCCATTTAGTGAGAATTTAATGAGAGATTTAATGAGAGTAGGATTAAGGAAGTGTACTAACCTGCTGTGTATTTTGTCTTACAGCTTCCCTTCCCTGCTGTCCCTTTCCTTCCCTTTTCCGTTTTTTTCCCTTTGGTTTTTTTTCCCTCACCGTATCGCTTGAACACCCTGTGTTTATATATCAGGGTGTCCGGGAGGTCCGGAGGTGGAGCTTCATTACTGCGAGCGGATCCTGCAGAGTGCCAACCTGACAAGCAGAGGATAAAATTAACTCCTTGACAGAGTATGACAAAAATTTTACCAAAATCTTCCTGTGTTTTTGCTTAGGAAAATTCCTCTTGAAGGGACCGTGGTGCTCCCTTTGAATCTCCTGCACAAGGTCTATGCTGGGCGAGTTCTTTAATACTGTTCCCTTTAATAAGAAAATCACAAACCCCTTTATGTCCGACCCCTCAAGGGCTTTAGTAATATTTAGGAACCTCAAATTATTCATTCTAGAATGGTGTTCCAGACATTCAAGATCGTCTTTTAGTTCTTTATTCTGGGGCGCTAACTTTGCCAAATCCACAGAAGTGGTATGCATAGCTTCCTTAAGTTTGGGAATCTCCAACTCTATTGCATCTGTTCTTATGGTGACCTCTTCCAATTTCTGAGCCAACACATAGGATGCTTGAATGGCAGCCTGGTTCACCTCTGAAGTCGAGAAACTACTGGCCATCTCGGCCTGGTTTGTCGCTGACACAGTGAACCTACTTGTCAACTCGTCCTTCAAGGCAAGTAATATATCTGCCAGCTAGCGTATCCCAGAATCCGATGCCACACAATTATTTGTGACTGTGTCATTAGTGACTTTAGTGACATTCTGCTGAGCTTCCTGAGTGTCTTATGTTGCCAGGACAGAATATCTGTTAGAGATGCTCACTGCGGGGTGGATAGCAGATGGAGCTGCTAATGACCATCAAGACTCTCAACTGGATCCTTCAGAGGGACCGGTAGCTTTGGCCCCTTCAAACTGCTCTGCTAGGTGGTATGAGTAGCTTCTGATGCTGCACTTATTCCATCTGGAGGCTTACTTGTGCCGACAGCTGGACTCTGTAGATTATGCACACCCCCCAAGGGGCTATCCTTGACAGCATACTTTATGGACTCACAAGCAGTTGAAGCTGAAGTAGACATGACTTTATAATACGTTTTCAATGAAGGGGTTAATTTCACTTTTAGGGGCGATGGCTTCTTGCCCCTACTTCTTTCCTTGCCCTTACTAGCCTCTCTCCCCATAATGATGGTTCTGTACTCCATTGTATCCCCTCTCTGTCTACGCTGCTTTACTGATGCTCTGACTTCTGAGATAGGAGGGGAGACTCAGGGGGACAGAATAGGCTGAGTAATATCAATGTTGAGGGAAGAGTGGGCGACTTTAGCTCGCAGACTATATCTGCTGATTTTTGGTGGTGAGTTACCCACTTTCACTGCGTCGCTTGTCTCCATATAATAAGGGAGTACCTTTCCCTCGACAGGTGGCCTGGTGATTCCAAAACCCTCTTATTGTGAGACAAAAGAACTCTGCCAGTAAAGCTGCCTGAGAAAAATATATCACCCCTCTTACCAATGCTCCAGCCAACCATGCTGGCGTCTTTGGAAAAAATGGAGCTCAAACTCCCTACCTAAGGGCCAGACTGGGGGCCGGACTCTGCCGTGCATTCATCTTTGGTCCCAGAGCTCGCATAGATGCCAGCGCTTGTGCTGACCCTACCTTGAGTGATGCAGAGCTGGAAGCAGGCGCTGTTGTGGCGCTGCCACTCCTGCACCTCTTCCTCCCACCGCCAGTCTCCTGGCCTGGTCGGTTCACTACAAGGATCCGGGGCCATATGCCCCCCGAAGCCTGAAAATGAAAACTTGCTGCGCATAAAAACCCCTAAGGAAGGAGTGGAGGACAGGGGAAAGTTAACTTAGGCAAGGGGATATCGGAGCTCCAGCACCAAGACCCATTGAAGAACCCGAGGGAGCGGTACCGCAGCCGTTTAGCTAGCGGCCGCTATGTTCTTGCTTTTATCTGTGTTTTTGACATTTTTATTTGAAGCCACTGTCTCGCATTCAATACTCCTGCAGCACCTCAAAGCCAAAGGGGTCTGCAGTTTTGCTTTGTTATGGCTCCATTTCTTTTTGACAAACAAGTATCAGTCAGTCTTGATGGTCCCATTTGCCTCTGATCCTTAACCATTATGGGATCCCAAAGGGGTCTACACTAAACCACATGTTGTTTTCAATGTATATATGACCCCTTTGGCACCCCTAATTGAATCCTTTGGAGTACAGTCAATATCATATGCAGATGATATGCAAATGCTCCTCAAACTTGACAGAAATTGACCTAATGCACTGCGTCACTTCCAGACCTGCTTGGCATCTGTGTTTCAGTGGATGCGCGATAGTAGCCTCCAATGTAATAGTAACAAGACAGAAATTCTGCTCTTTGGGTCCCCCTGCACAGCTGGGACAGATGTCCACCCGCTATATCCCCCTACCATGGTAAAGCGCAATCTTGGAGTAAAATTAGAAAATACTGCTTCTTTCGCCCCCCAGGTAGGTGGGGGTGTGTGCCTGGTTTGGTCTGCTAAAAACATTAAAGTTCCTCTAACACCCCCCCCCCCCTAAGCAGAAAACCTTGATCAAGGCCTTGATAACCTCAAGGCTGGATTATGTCTGTACTGGGACCTACTTGCCTATCTCCTGAAGAGATTGAAGCTGGTGCAGAATGCTGCTGCTAGGCTTCTGCTACGCCTTCCCAAGAGAGCCAACATTTAGCCATTCCTAAAGGAACCGCAATCATTGACTATAAAAAAAGTGTGAGGTTCAAAGGTTTAGTTCTGGCACACTGAGCTTTTCACCACAAAGTCCCTTAGTATTTGTAAACAGATTAACACCTTACCAACAAGCTGTGTCTCTTCGGTCATGCAACTGCTAACTGGTAGTGATTCCTCATTTTAGATGAAAAAGGTGGAGCAGCAGCTCCTTTTCCTATCTGGCCACCAGAGCCGGGAAGTGAAATGTCCTCCCATTTCAGCTCCCTGCGTCCTGGGACATTCTGACCTTTGAGACACTTCTTAAGGCCTGGCTCTTTGGGTTTGCCTTTTAGTACCTCTGGTATTGAGGGATTGGACTTGACACTTAGGGCTGGGATGCTATATTGAATAGCAGTTGCACTTCACAAATCTTTAATTAATAATAATAATAACTATGTGCAATTGCTTCAGCATAAGGTTAGGATTGAAAAAACATTTTGTCCTTGGAGAAGAACAGGATGAATTATTATTTTTGTGGATTTAGAATAAATAAGTTATTTAAATTGTGTAAATGTTGACAAGTGCAGAACAAGTATATCCAGTGGTAAAGATATGTTTTGGTAGCTTGGGGTGTCATCTAGGTATTGTTGGATGGAGACATCTCTTTCCACCAGTTACATAACATGACCATGGGCGATAAAGCAAACATGTAAAATGAGACCCCACTCCACCAGATACCTGCCCCAAATCCCCAGTGCACCTTGCTACTTTAAACTTCCACAGAATTTTCCATACACGTCTGTCACAGGAGGTAACAGCAGTGACATACCTTTACTTAAGATTAAATAGCATAGATGTCACTGCTAGCATATCACATTGTCTATGCTATTGGTGTTCCTAATGGCTCATGTTAGCACAAAACTAAAATAAATACAAGCCCCATTATTAAAACATAATTTTACATTCTAAACACAGTCAGAACAGAGTACGTCACCATAGCATATATTTGCTATGTTTCTGGAATCCTATATGAATGCTCATCCGCCTAGTTATACATTATCCAAAGGTGAGTAGTAGGACACTTTTTTGCCCAGTATTGACAGTGATGGTGCAGTGCCATATGCCTGAATTTTTCACAGTGATACTGTAAAGTTCAGATTTGCCAATGTTGGTTAAACTTGTGTGGTGTTCTTCTCAAAACTACCCAGTTTTGAGCAGCATTCAGATATATGCTCAGTTTAGAAGTAATATGTTTGTTTAAATATAATAAGTTGTGTTGTGCGACAGCTCCTCCTCAGACAAACTCATATTTTAGTTGCTCACTTCCAAGACAGCGGAATTCCTTTCCATTGACCCTTCTGGGAGTTTCCCTTACTCGTTGATTTTTGAGTCTGAAAAATGCTGTGTTTAATAAGAGGAAAATACAAGGATTTTACTACAGTCAGTGTGAGGGTGAACTTTTTATTCTAATTCTGGTTTCCCTTCCACCTCCACTCAAATTAGTGTGATCCTGGAAACATTGTTTAATCTAATTTAGCTTCAGGCACTGCTAAACTATTAGAAAGTGGCTACTAAAATGTACATGTAAAGTATCTTTTAGCCCCACCTTACTTACTGTTGGTTGGTGTCATTGTCACCTTTTTTTCTTCCTTTTTAGTGATGAGCGCATCTCTACGCATGCCTGCTTCACTTAATCTCTATGTTTTTGTTTTCTTTCCTGAAGCATGGCGCAAGTAGTGTTTCTCAATGTCTTCTTATCCCAGCTTCCCCTACAAACAACTTTCTTCTTCTTCAAAGCTGATCCAAAAGCAAATACAATTCGTTTGCTTCCTCTGCTGGATCTCCCACTTCACACTTCCCAAATGCTCCAGGTTTATATATATGTGATATTTACCCATCATAAACTTGATGTACATTATTTGTAGCACAAGACACAAATCATCCGCCTTCACACAATTCTACAAAGAGGTGTTTAAATGCCTTGCCTGGGCGGAGTTCGTGGAGTTCTGCCGCAAAGTGCAAAAAAAAACTCTGCTGTGCTAAACGGACCTCTGCAACCCAAGCAGTGGCAAGCAAATGCGACAACTTGCAATCAGAAATCTGACCAGTAACCATTGAGTAATCTTGCCGAGAGGTTGATTTTCCACACTCGCCAAATTTATGTTGATGATCGTGAACAAGTAAAAATCTCGCCAGGGGGTGAATTTTCCTCACTTGCTCTCACCAACTTGATGTTGACCAAGACGAGAAAGGAAAAAACTCTGCGAGCTCCGTGTAATGGGGAGTTTGGAAATCTCCACGATCGGAGAGTAGTTCACCCCCCCATACTTATTAAATACATAAGGCCCTAAAGTACTGCAAGCCACAAATTACAAGTTATTCAGTTATTGTATCTATAATGCACTTTTCCATAAAATATGGGTAATAGTGTTTCACATCGGCTTAGTGAATCTGTAACCCCTCCATGGCTCAAAATTTTCCAGTCTACCAGATCAAGGTCACCTTCACTCAAGCTTCTCCCAGCAATGAAGACATGCATCTTTATAATCTGTAACCTTTGGACAAATATTGTCATCAAGGAGACCAGTCACCAATAATCCTCCCCCTCACATCCCAACATTGCCAATGTTATCACACAAAGGGTGTGTTTTTCCTCTGAGATTCTTAACATAAAAGCAAATACACCAATCAAAAATATGCTTTGAGAAAATGATGTTTGTGTCAGAGCTACCAAACCAGGGCACTCCTTTTGTTGGTAACAATAACTTTTCCCCAAATATTACCTCACTGGTAATACACAACTCTCCAAATCTCACTTTTAAATAAATCATCAAAGGCTTAAGCAAGACCTCCATTCATTCAATCATTGTTTCAAGTAAATGCTCAATATGTTGGCTTCAAGAATCCTAGCACAAGACATATTTGCTAGTTTTGAGTAGTTTATAGTTTTTGTGAGCCTCCCATATACCAGTGTTTTAGTGGTTTAGTGCATCCATGTGTTACTGATTTGTTACCTAAAACCAACTGTATTAATTTGTAAGCTTCACATATAAACACTATGTTACAGGTGTTCATTACCAACACCTCATATCTGAGCTTTGCCCACAGACCTCATTCTGCATATCTCAATATACCTATCTTCTGTGAGCATCTCATATTTCTCGCACAACAGGCTTTTTTACATTGAGACGTATCACTCTTCGACAAAAACACTGTACATCTAATTTTTGTCAGCATCCTTCACAGTGCTAAATCTTATTGCAAATGGATATCATAGAGCTTTTATAGTTTTGTGCAAGATAATGTTGCTTTGAGTGCGCTCTCACTCATATCATCCATTTGGAATAATGATTCCCATAAATTAGACAACAATAGTTTCTGTATTGTGTTGTATATTTTGTGAGGCATTAGTGTTTCTCTGCCCTCCAGCCACCCAAATGCAGGCAATAAACTTCCAGTGTTTGAGAAACTATTCTCACACTCCTTCTTGTGCCCTGCTAAACCAGGTGCTTCCAAAAGGGATCCGACTGACTTCAATACTCCAACAACAGACACAGAATCCTCTACCATACTGTTAGACCGCCAGCCTTCGGGTGGTCTTCCCCCAAACATTTTGCCTACTTACCCCCTCTTTTTGATGATTCTTTTTGTTGGCCATGGGGCTCTGAGTATTTTCCCAGTGCTGAACAGTGCTAAAGTACATGTGCTTCTCCCCAAAACATGATAACATTGATGTATACACAATTGAAATATTTAGTTTACTTGTAAGTACCATGTACAGTGTTCTAGCATATACCCATGGCCTTGAAACTAAATGCTACTACTGTGACTGCAGCACTGATTATGCCACTCACACAAGTTGCAGTTTAAACATGTCTCAGGCCTGTCACTGCAGAGCCTGTGTTTGCAATTTTACTGACATGCCAACTTGGCATTAAAAAACCCCTTGCTAAGCCTTAAATTTCCATTTTATTACACATAACTCACCCCTAAAGTAGGCACTAGGTAGCCCGTAGGACAGGGTGCTATGTAATTAAAAGGTAGGACATGTACTTTTAAATTTATCATGTCCTCATATTGAAAAATACCCACATTATTTTTCACTACTTTGAGGCTTACTCCTCTCATAGATTAACTAGATTAACATTAGGAATTCCTTATTACACTCTTTTAGGCTGCAGTTCCTGGTTAGACAGGAGTATCTGCTTCATGTTTTATATCTTTGGAATGGTAATGATAAATCATCTTTACTGGTAAGGTTTGATTTCACATTCCTATCTTACATATGCCACTTTTAAAAAGTGGACATTTCTCTGCTCTTTCTGCTCTGTGTGTCTGAAGCCAGTCTCCAATACACTCCAATATTACTTCAATTGCATTTTGGGGTTTACGCATGTCGCTATTAGCATTCAGTTTATTCTTCCTTTTTTTGGTCCCACCTTTGTTTACTTGGTGCATGAAGATGTAAGATTCAAAAATATGTTTTTTCACATTTGATCTAATTACTTTGTGAATGTAAAGAAGAATTAAAGTATACTTGCAAACTGTGACTACATGCCTGCCTTTATCAATGTTTCACTACAAAACTATGTGATAGTATCAGTTTAACGGAGCGTACGCCTCCCAAACAATGGGCGATTTGTATAGGGGCAGTGGAAAATCCAAAAGGTTGACTTTGTCCCCATCAGAAATTTTATGTCTCCTATGCCCCTGGATTTAAGGGCAGTGTGTCTGAATTCACAATCCCATGTTACTCTAATATGCGTTGCGTCCCAACTGAGATTTGCAGCCCCTGCTCTCACATTCGAAATATGTCAGCTGAATAGAAAATGAATGGATCCAAAAAAGTACAAGGTAGCAACAAAGCTAAGCCACAACTTTGTTTTTTCAGATGTAAGTGTGAGGAGTGGGATAGGAATGAATGGTTCTCTCAGACACAGTTAATTGTGTTACCCATGCCCTATCAATTGTTGATGTTAGGGTCTCATGAATTGCAGTAAACTTCCGCTCCCCTTGCTCTTTGTCCTTAACATAAAGAGCTATGTTTGTGTCCTGGTTCTGGGATATCTGGGAGTGCCACAGGTTATGACGGATGAGCACCAAGTGGGTGGCAGTAATAGAATTGAGGAAGTGCCACAAGTCAATAATGCGGTGCTTAGTTTTACCATATGTCTTCATGTCATAAGGAAACAACAACTCCAGTCGTGTTTATTCTTTTACAAATCATTGTTCTCAGGTGTGAAGAGTGCAATGGGTTTGACTCAACTAAATCAAGACTAGTCCTAGACAGCACTAGGGTAGTACGGGAAATCTTCTGGCTCAAACCAAAACAGTCATTCACATCTGTAATCTTAGAGGTGCATTTTTATAGCTTAGGCTTCCCAGCGCTAGGAACGCACCAGGGTTACCAGTTTTCTTCATTACTTTGAATTCTGGTTGTTTTGTGAGGTAATGGTGCAGTGCACTGGCAGGGCTGTGACAGGACTAGGAAAAGTGTGCTTCAAGACAGAAGTAGGTTACACAAGTACAGCGGTTCCGTCTGTGTTCATTGCTGGATTCGGATGTGGTGATGCAGGCTACCATTGAGGATCTGGACTGGAGTGCTCTGGCAGAGCTACTGCATCTGTTCGAATATCTGAAATGGCATACTCTGTTGCCCGTTATGGCAGAGGTACAATAGAAGATACTGTGTTGTACTCACTGCTAACCAAGCAGGTGTCTATGCTGGTTAAGAGCAGTGTTCATTGAAAGAATTGTGTGTAGGTTCCAGTAGGGAAATAGGATGTGATGCTGCAGTTCACAATTGAGGTGCATTAAAATAGCTCAACGTGAGTCCTGAGATTTAGAATAGTAGAAGATGCAAGCAGCAAAGAAGAGCGTGAGGCTGCAAATGATGTGGTTTATTGGCAAAGCTTTTGTGTTTTCCCTCATGCCAGGGTCTGCTGTATGTTAGGTTTGGGTTCCTTGGACAAGCTGTTTATGAGTCCCAGCGATGGATCTGCAGAAATGATGCAGGTTGTTTCAAGTACATTGGGGAAACTAAATTCCTTGCTGGGTGTTGTCCCTAGGTCCCATAATGATTTATGTGGGGTGTCATTTATTAGTTTTATGGGGCTTCCATGTAGTATTACGTGAGTATTTGTGCTTAATTTGTAAAAACATGAGAGGGAAAACTTCATGCCTCTTTCTTCAACCACCCTATAATTCTTGTCTCTAAATCTCACTCTTGCAGGGGTTTGGGTCTATAATATTGCAAGCACAAATGTAATCTGACAATAGAAACATTTGAGTCCTAAATGGAGTTTACAAACCTAGTCCCCCATTAAAGTTAATATTAAGATGCTTAGGACACACTGTTTCTGTCGGATTATATTTTTGCTAAGGATATTCTGGCATGCACCTCTTGCATTTTCTTTTTAATCTTTCTCTTTTGGTTGCTATTTTCTTACCTTTTAGAGCCCTATTCTTTTTCCCTTTTGTGCCTTTCGCTCTCTTCTTTTGGGTAAAAGTCTGATCATGAAAATTGAGTCCCGATCCCTAAAAAATCAATACAGGTGCCTACCACCTGCAACTGCTGACACCAGTTACGTGCTGTTAAGTGCTGAATACCGGGAAGCATGGTGTGTTTCAGGGAAACTTTTGGGAGCAATGGCTGAAGGGTACAATGCTTTCAATATAGCCACATGATGAGGTTCTACGGACACTTGTAGAGCTGTGTGTTGTGAAAAAATCTGTCAAGAACCACGGAGGGGGAGATTGATGGCATGTTGGAATAGTACTGAATTCTGAACACATTGTCTCTTAAAAAATAGCTGCAGGCCGAGATTTAAGAAACTTCAAAAAAGACAATGTATAATTAAACGATTTTAAAATCAGACAGGTAGATGAAGGAATACCTTAGGGGTTAAAAGCAGGTGTGGAGTAAGTGAGACGTGTGAATGTATCACTCACAATGATGGTGAACTGACCTTGATAATTGAAATGAAGTTGGAAGCACCATGATGGTCCATGTAGGTCATCTTCAATCATAATTTATTTAGCTAACTGTGCTGGAGCTTGTTAATGCACAGCTACAAACTCGAGAAGCAAAACTACAAGACCTAGAAATCCAGAGTGTAGTTGGCTAGAACTAGCTGTGGAGGACCATCGTGATGCATGGATAAGCAGAAGTTATGCGCATCTGAGATGAGGATTTGGGTATAGCTGATTATGCCTCCTGCTATAGTGTGGGTATGTGTCTAGGGTCCTTAAAGGGATAGGTGGACAAGAGAAGGCCATCTTTTAAGTGAAGCAGGGGATAGTGCATGGGGGAGAGTTGTAGGTGCCACGTGATCCTGTCTTTTGTTGCTCCTTCCACCAAGCCTGCCTTTTTCTCCCCCAGTAGTCTGTATGCTGGGATTTTTAATCCAAGACCCATACTGAGGAAAGGGAAACCACAAGTCCTAGCATGTAAAGAACAGGTATCAGTCTTTCCACTAAAAACACTTATTTTGAGAAAATCCCAGACTTACACGTGCAGCATGTGTCGACTGATTCATGTGTATGAGTTAACGAAGAATACAATGATTTGTTCACCCTTTCCAAGGAAGAACATTGAGTTTGATTGTATATTAGGACCAGGGGCGCAACTAGGTCTTAATTTCGGGGGGTGGGGGGGGGGCTAACATGGCAAATGAAGGGGAGTGGCTAATGTTAAAAAAATGGGGCGGGGCTAAAATGGTAGATAATCGGGATTGATTAATGCTCAGGTCAAGCGGAGAAAACATGATGAATTCTGTATTTGAAACTGGACAACAATTAGAGCACACATTTTTGTTAATTTGATGCATTTATATCCTATTGTCTTATGAAAAAGGAACAGAATGTACTGAATTAAAAGACCAATTTAATATATTTTACTACAAAGCAATTTAGGAACACAATATAACCAATTTTCACAATGCCATTTCAAGGCGACAACCCTTTTTCGCCAGTTCGTCAACAATTGCTTCTATAGGAGGACAATGTGCTCTTGAAATGTTTATCATTGCAAGTCCAAGATCCATACCCACCCTGAACCCTAAAATTACCCCTGGTACCCCAAAACCCATACCCACGCTGAACCCCAAAGTTACCCTCTTGGCACACCAAAACCCATACCCGCCCTGAACCCTAAAATTACCCCAGGTACCCAAAAACTCATACCCACCCTGAACGCTAAAATCACCCCTGGTACCCCAAAACCCATACCCACGCTAAACCCTCATATTACCGCTTGCCCCCCAAAATCCATTACCACCCGAACCTCCAAATTACACCCCTGGCACCCCAAAACCCATAACCACCGAACCCTAAAACTACCCCCTCGCACCCCAAAACCCATTACCACCCTGAACCCTGAAATCATCCCCCTAGAAACCCAACCCCCATACCCGCGCTGATCCCTGAAATTACACCCTTGCCCCCCAAAACCATACCCACCCTGAACCCTAAATTTACCTCTGGCACCCCAAAACCCATACCCGTACTGATCCCTAAAATTACAACATTTCCCCCTCAAATCCATTACCACCCTGAACCACAAAATTACCCCCCTGACACCGCAAAACCCGTGCCCACCCTGAACCCTAAAATCACCCCCCTGGAGCCCCAAAACTCATACCTGCGGTGATCCCTAAAATTACACCCTTGCCCCCCAAAACCCATACCCACCCTGAACCTTAAAATTACCCCTGGCACCCAAAACCCATTACCACCCTGAACCCTAAAATTACCCCCCGCCACCCCAAAACCCATACCCACCCTGAACCCTAAAATTGCCCCGTGACACCTGAAAACCCACACCCACCCTGAAACCTTAAATGCTCCCCCTCCCACCCTAAACCCCATACCCGAACTGAATCCTAAAATTAACACATTGGCACCCCAAAACCCATTACCACCCTAAACCCTAAAATTACCCCCCGACACCCGAAAACCCACACCTGCCCTGAACCCAAAAATTACCCCTGGCACACCAAAACACATACCCACGCTGAACCCTAAAATTAACCCCCTCACACCCTAAAACCCATACCCGCCCTGAACCCTAAAATTAACCCCATGGCACTCCAAAACCCATTATTTCCCTTAACCCTAAAGTTACCCCCTAGCACCCCAAATCCCATACCGACCCTGAACCCTAAAATTACCCCTGGAACCCCAAAAACCATGCCCTCCCTGAACCCTAAAATTACCCCTGGCACCTGAAAACCCGTACCCATTCTGTTCCCTAAAATTATCCACCGGCACCCCAAAACCCATACCCACCCCAAACCCTAAAATTACCCCCTGGCATCCCAAAACCCATTACCACCCTGAACCTTAAAATGACCCCTGGCACCCCAAAACCCATACCCACGCTGAACCCTAAAATTAACCCCATGGCACCCTAAAACCCATTACCACCCTGAACCTTAAAATGACCCCTGGCACCCCAAAACCCATACCCATGCTGAACCCTATAATTATCCCCTGGCACCCCAAAACACATACCCGCCCTGATCCCTAAAATTACCCCCCTGGAACCCCAAAACCTATACCCACTCAGAACCCTAAAATTACCCACTGGCACCCCGATCCGTAACCCACCTTGAACCCTAAAATTGCCCCCTGGCACACTAAAACCCACACCCACCCTGAACCCTAAAGTTACCCACTAGCACCCCAAAAAATGAACACTACAAACTTACACTACATGTGCATATTCGGAGGGGACTCTCCTCTGACGTTTCCTTGTATGTAAGTCAAAAACAACATTCACTTAGAGTAACCTAGATATGCAGGCAGTAGGTAATGCTGTGCTGAAGAATTCATTAAAGTTACTGAAACTTACATAAAAAAGCACTTCTGATACTATTCAGTTAAGTTGGGCTGATCAGCAGCACTGCGTCCTGGCATTCAGCCCCTCCCGAAGATCTCACAGTGTAGATAGTGGTGTGTTAAATGTTTCCTGCTTTCTTCTTGCCAGGGCCTCCTCTGCTTCTGTGTCGTTGGTGCCCATGGATGCAAAATAGAAAGATCCATGGCCCTGTTCACCATTTATTTAGTGAGCAGCGCCGTGGATGTGAATTCCACCCAAGTGCACAGACAGCTTTTCCTTTGTAAATTAATTTCTGCTGGCATAGCCCAGGGTTTGCTGTCTGTGCACTTGTATGGAATACACATTTATACAAGTGCGCAGACAGCACACCCTGGGCTATGATGCCAGCAGGAATTCCTTTACAAAGGAAAAGCATCACCTTAACTGGCCAGCCCTTTCCCCCTGCTGTACACATCTTCACACCCCATGCTCACCAACATCAAGTGCTTAGGTGAAATCCCTGCCTTTAGGCAAGGATTTCACCTCAGCGCCACTCTAAAGGAAAACAGAGGTGGGGGCAGGGGGGTTCACTCACTGAAACTGTTAGAGGCTGGCTGTCTGGCTCGGGCTGCTGGGCCTCTCAGAAGCCATAATAAATATCATTCTCGGATCGGATGCGCAGCCATCTTGCATCGTTTCAGTGCGTGTCATCTTAGCCCGGGCAGAAGAGGCGAGGGGGGGGGCTGAAGCCCGGTGAGCCCAACGGGTGTTGCGCACCTGATTAGGACTATTTAAGCCTTGAATTTCACAGAGTGATTTTTAGCACATTATTCTGCAATTTAAATACATGAGCAGTGCCAGGAGTGACAGAAAAACTTCTAGCCTGCATCACTATCATGACAGCACAGATGTCCTATGGAACTGGCGACTGCTGTGCTACAAAAAATAGCCAACTTTACATTCACATGTGATGTTATGTGTTATGTTTGACTATCTTTGCATCTGCAGGTAACACCATGAGAGGCACGTGGAAACAAACGGTTTCAAAATGCATTTTCTTTTATACCAACTTTATCAGATATATTGGACATCGCTAATTCATAACATTAATTGTAAGAGGAAAACAGAAAAAGTTACATATAACATCTTCCAATCATTATAATCTTACACCACTCCCAGGGCTTTCAATCACAAATGCACCCCAGAAATAAGTACTATGAGCTAGAAAGAGACCGCAGCCTTCATGTATGCTAGGGCAAGAAAGAGACAGCAACATTTCATGTATGATGCGGCCTAGAAAGAGACCACAGCCCTTCATGTATGATGGGGAAAGAAAGAGACCGCAGCCCTTCATGTATGATGGGGAAAGAAAGAGACCGCAGCCCTTCATGTATGCTAGGGCAAGAAAGAGATAGCAACCTTTCATGTATGATGCGGCCTAGAAAGAGACCGCAGCCCTTCATGTATGATGAGGCCTAGAGAGAGACCGCAGCCCTTCATGTACGATGCGGCCTAGAAAGAGACCGCAGCCCTTCATGTATGCTAGGGCAAGAAAGAGACAGCAACCTTTCATGTATGATGCGGCCTAGAAAGAGACCACAGCCCTTCATGTGTGATGGGGAAAGAAAGAGACCGCAGCCCTTCATGTATGATGGGGAAAGAAAGAGACCGCAGCCCTTCATGTATGCTAGGGCAAGAAAGAGATAGCAACCTTTCATGTATGATGCGGCCTAGAAAGAGACCGCAGCCCTTCATGTATGATGAGGCCTAGAGAGAGACCGCAGCCCTTCATGTATGATGCGGCCTAGAAAGAGACCGCAGCCCTTCATGTATGCTAGGGCAAGAAAGAGACAGCAACCTTTCATGTATGATGCGGCCTAGAAAGAGACCACAGCCCTTCATGTATGATGGGGAAAGAAAGAGACCGCAGCCCTTCATGTATGATGGGGAAAGAAAGAGACCGCAGCCCTTCATGTATGCTAGGGCAAGAAAGAGATAGCAACCTTTCATGTATGATGCGGCCTAGAAAGAGACCGCAGCCCTTCATGTATGATGAGGCCTAGAGAGAGACCGCAGCCCTTCATGTATGATGCGGCCTAGAAAGAGACCGCAGCCCTTCATGTATGCTAGGGCAAGAAAGAGACAGCAACCTTTCATGTATGATGCGGCCTAGAAAGAGACCTCAGCCCTTCATGTATGATGCAGCCAAGAAAGAGACCTCAGCCCTTCATGTATGATGCAGCCAAGAAAGAGACCAAAGCCCTTCATGTATGATGCAGCCAAGAAAAAGACCTCAGCCCTTCATGTATGATGCAGCCAAGAAAGAGACCGCAGCCCTTCATGTGTGAGGCGAGCCGAGCAGAACGCAACAGATCTCGAATGTTCCAGGGATGAAGTGGTGGAAGATTGCAGCCAGTGTTCCAGCCATGTTAAGGTCCGAGCGAGGAGTCCCGCGTGCATTCCTGTGTCGCAGTCGGGGTCTTCCCAGCAGCTCTCCCAGTGGCTCTGCAGAGTGAAGGTTTAGTCTGCTCTCAGGTGTCACCGACAGTACACATTTCATGGGTCTATCCTTGAGCCTCCTGCAGTGGACATTTCCGGTGACTGTATTCGTCTCCGACTGTGATGCTGCAGGTGTCTCGAGCAATGAGTGTTTAATGTGACTTGAAGTGTCTAAGACAGTAAGTATTTCGTGTGAATCTACAAGTGTCTCAAAAAAGGACAATACATTTCCAGGAGCCTTATGCAGCGATCATTTCACGTGACTCTGACTGTGGCAATGTCATGTGTGTCTGCAAGTGTCTCAAACAAAGGGCATTTCATGTGACTCTCAATCTAGCTCATATGATGAGGGATCATTTTCGGCAGAGCTGGTGGGGGGTTTAAATAGAAATATGGATTGGAAGTGTCGCGGGAATACGGTTTTGTTGAAGGAAAGTATTCATTGATCAGGATTTGGAGTGAATTTCTAGGGAGAAGATGTTCTTTGTAGCAGTGTTGTCTAGTCGAAGCCATTTGTTTTTTGCTGGCTGAGATTTCAGCAGTGTGGGTAAAAAAATGTTTATTAGCATGGAGTGTCTGGGCAGTTTTTTTTCAAAAGATATCTTTGGCAGATATTTCAGGAGTGTATTGTTAAAGGATGATGATTTTTTGTGAGTATTACAGTATCAGATCTATTTGTTAAAAGGGCTAGTGGATTTTCTGGCAGAATTTTTTTTTCAATGTTTGAAAGACGTTTTTTGATAGGGCCTGTACTGGGAGATGCTTGTTAATGGAAGATGTTTTTGACCTGGATTATATGGTATCTTTGTGCTGAAGGAACAATATTGCTGGTGGGTGTTGTGGTTCTATTGTTTTTGATGATGGAAGTTGCTTTGTGGCAGGCACTATCGGGGTGTTTCTTCTTGATGGAACGTGTTTGTTGCAAGGAAGGAGAAGCGTCTCCTCACTGCTTTAAAGCAGCGCAAAGTAAAAAAAAAGATAAGTACGGAACGTCCGTTATTATTTTATTTTTACTGTTAGAGTTGCACTATATTGGGTTGACAACTTAATTCTAATGTCTTTTTTCAATCAAAGTCGAGATTCGCAGAACAATTGGTATGATTTAATTAACTAAACAATAAAGCTCATTATCATTACCACCGCAGTGCAGCCCCATTGATAGGGCGAGGCCCCATTGATGTCAATGCCAGAGGAGGAGTGGTGGCTGCACCTATAGTGTGCATGACTCTTTGGCCGGCCGGCCGGCTGGGGTCGGCCAAACAATCATGCGCACTTTACATATCCTCCACTGGCTGTATTATACAGCCTCAGTGGAGAATAGGCATAGCCTCCAAGCCCCTGTCTGAGTGCCAAACCACTGCGCTTAGACCAATCGCAACGCTGCTTAAAGTAGCATTGTGATTGGTCAAGGGAGGCTGGGTGCTTTCTGCTGGAGGAGAAGCGGCGGCTCAACAGCAACTACAACCTCCAGTTAAGTTTGCCTTTTTTTTTTGGTACCTCCCCACCTTCCCCTGCCTACCCGCTACTGTTCCCCACCAGCCGCCACTGTTTGTTTTTTATGAAATACGTTTCTCACTGGGCTTTGCAGAGAGTCAGAGACGTTTTAAGGCATGGGCAAAGTGGGCTCTGGGCCAGGGCCCCAGCCTTTCAGCGGGAGGCCTGAAAGAGCTTGCTCTGTTCTACTGAGAGTCGTGCCTTTTTGACGGATTGGTTTAGATAATGTTTTTCCTTTAATTTGTTTTAATTTGGATGATGTGTGAGCCTATTCCAGACATTTTGCAGAGAAATATATATGTTTCATGCAACACTTATAAAAAAGTTTTTTTTATGACAGTAGTTCTTAACATATGAAAAAATTGACGGTGTCACAGAGATTATTTGCAGTAACATTAGTGACCTGCTGCTGTGTTTCAAGATTGTAAACACGTCACTATCCCTGAATATTAGATAGTAATACATTCAGAATTTGAATTAGTGTGCCTCTACACTGTCAGTGGGCTGGCCAAAGAGTGCATGAAAGACCTGAAATTGAATCATAAATATAAAGCTGTTCCGAACAGGGTCCCCCAAAATACATGTGGTCCAGGGCCCCCAAAATCTTTAAGATATCCCTGCAGAGGGGGGTTCATTGGCCCTTTCTTGTTAATGGGATGCATGGGTGGTGGCTACTATGAGAGGACGCTTGTCACAGGAATGTTGGATATGTGTCTATCGTAAGTCTTCCTGTGTATTAGGTATAGATAGTTTGACTTCGTACATAGTGATTGACATTGTAAATATGGGTAAGGGGGCCAAGGGCATTAACATAGGTCTTCCAAACCTATAAATATTAAATTCAAATGTATTTTTCACATATATTTCGCACATTCTGTGCTCTCCCCTGTGTTCCTAGGTTTCAAGGTAGATGGCTACCTTTGATTACTGGCTGGTATTGGCAATAATGAGTAGAAACATATTTCCAGTGGGCACAAGTATGATCTCTAAAGTGGTTTATGGAATTATCAGACATGAAGGTGCTTAGTGAATTATCAACGTGTATCACCAGGCTATGGCTGCGGAAAATACGACTTATCGATTCCTCTACTCTAGTCAGCACAGACCAAATGAGGCTACACCAACAGCAAGCTCCCACTCTGGTTCCCAATTCTGTAAAAAAAAAAACACCAAGTTCCTGAGTACATATGTGCTCATGGCTTGAATGTATGTATTATTTCCTTTTTTAATGTCTTGGGTGGCAATGCCTTCCCCATGCACCTTTGTGACCAAGCCTTAGAACCCACTTGAGGGCATTTAGCAAATGCCACTGGTGTAGGTAACGAATGTGCCCTTCCAGCCATGCTATTTTGACATACATTGAGCATCGTGATCAGCACAGGAGGAAGGGGTGATGTCTGTGAATGCACCTATCGGAGAGGTTCCCGCTTCTAAACCCTCCACTGGAAACTAAGGAACATACTCTCTTCAGTATTCTGGCTTACTAAGTAATTTGGTGCACTTGATGTAACATAAAATGGTACAAAACGTCTTGCAGTACTGCGGTCTGATCTGAACAGTCTGCAGCTCTTGATTCAGCAGTCATACGACTGAATTTGGTTGAGTGTCTTAAGTGTCAGGCATTACTTCAGAATATGTTTTATTGTAAGGGGGCTAAGTGCACATCAGCTGGCTGGAGTGTCTATCCCTTGTGTATTTTCTTTTGGCTCTTTAGGAATAGAGTAAACGCTTGGACTGCCTGATGTAGTGTTTCACATTGGTCTAACAAATTGAAGTAAATGTATGCTCACAATTTAACTGAAAATTCACGCCACTGGAAAGGGATCTGTTGTTGTGGACTCGGCGTTTAGAGACTTCACTAGAGCTGTCAATTGTTTAGTGACTGTGGTATCCTCTCCTGAAGCTGTGGTGGTTTCTGTAGGTGTAATTTATCAGTCTAGCTCTTGGATAAATGGCAAAGGAAGCACGCATCATTTCTCAATGTTATAATGTAGTGTCTCGTGCGAGGACTGTGCGCGCTCTGATGAATTTTGGGTGTCCACAGTCACAGATGTGCCGATCTTTATGATTGTGATGAAACAGGACCTGGAGCTGATAGAGGCTGTTTTTGTGACCTGTCTTGTTTTTATTGTTTCCGTGGTGGTATTTTAGTGGTCTCTTGCGTGGTGATTATAGTGATCAACTTCCCTCTAACATTTAGTAGTTGTTATGCTTTTAGGTTTGGTTTCAGTTTACATTTTTTTTACAGTGGGTCCTGGTATTGTTACGATGCTGTGTCTGTGGATGGGTATGTGCCTAGTGTTGTTGATTCAGATGTGTGTTTGTTTGATGGTATAGATTTTAGAAGCTCAGAAGTACTTTGCACAGGATTTGGAGGCTCAAGGGTTTGAGGCTTGGGTGTGGGAGACTCGGGTGTGGGAAGTGTGTGTTTGGAAGGCGTGGGTGTAGGAGGCTCGGGTGTTGGGGGCTCAGGAGGCGAAGGCTTGGAGTGGGAGTCTTAGGAGTGGAAGGCTCTTGTGTTGGTGGCACTGGTGTGGAGGGCTTGGGTGTTTGAGACTCAGGAGTGGAAGGCTTAGGTGTGGTAGGTGCAGGCTTGGGAGGCGGGGGTAGAAGACTCAGGTTTTGGAGCCTCAGGTGTAGAGGGCTTGGTTATTAGAAGCCCAGGAGTGGAATGTTCAGGATTGGGAGGCTTAGGTGTGGGAGGCTCAGGTGTGGGAGGCTCAGCTTAGGGAGTCTAGTGTGTGGGAGGGTAGGGTGTGGGAGGCTAGGTTGTGTGAGGCTTGAATGTGTGGAAGGCATGTGTGATGGCCAGGTGACTGTGGGAGGCAGGGGTGTGAGAGGCATGTGTTTTGGAGACACAGGTGTTGGAGGCATGGGGGTTGGCTACTTGGTTGTTTGGAGCTCTGGAGAGAGACTCTCAGGAGTAGGAGGCTCAGGAGTGGGAGGCTCAGGATTGGAAAACTCACAGTGTTTGAGGCTCAGGAGTCATAGGCTCAAGTGTGGGATGTACTAGTGTGGGAGTCTCGGGTGTTAGAGTCTTAAGTGTAGGAGTCTAGGTTGTTAGAGTCTCAGGTGTGGGAGTCTCAGGTGTGGGAGTCTCAGGTGTGGGAGTCAGTGTGGGAGTCTCTGGTGTGGAAGTCTCATGTGTGGTCGTCTGGAGTGGGAGTGTGGTCTTTTGGAGTCTCAAGTGTAGAAGTTTACAGCGTGGAAGTCTCGGGGGCTGGAGACTCTGGTGTGGGAGTCTCAGGTGTGGTCATTGTTTTGCTGTTGTTGGTGTGGTAGTTGTTGGAGTAAATATTGGAGTTTGTGGAGTTATATCTGGATCTAAAAGGAAAACAGAAAATGTATCATAAATTAATCATGACAGTCAAGCATTTCATATAATAAACAATGTTTATTTCTCTGTATTATACATCCAAATATGGATCATAATCAATCTCAGATTTTGCAATTTTTTCAAATTTCAACAACACTTTGTCATATGTCCCATGCAGGTCCATTGTCGATTTTCCTATGTTAGCATGAGCATGCTGCAGTTTTTACTCTGCTTCGCACACGTTACTATGCATGCATATTTTGCTTTGTGCCATGCTGTACTTTCACACAGAATCCACTGTTTTTGCATTCTGTTCTTTCCTGGGATTTAGTCTGAACATCATAGGCTATAGCACCTACATAAAAGACATACATGCAGATGTTGTTTAAAAACACATACTCCTTGTCATATAGATATGCACAGACATGCAACTACTTTCTTGGAGAGAGACCTTACACAGACGAGATCATGACTGCACCTGAGATGAAGAACTTTCATCTGTGCATGCTAAGGTATGTGGTCCACTGAAAACACCCAGAGATCTTTTGTTATATAATATTTGTGCTTCTTTAGAAGGGGAGGGGGTTAGTTTACCCTGTCTTATACCATGACATCTCCTTTTATGATTAATGGATTACTTACTATGCTGACTACATTTGTGTTAGGCATCGTTCTACTTCTTGTGCTGCGTATACTGCATACTACAGCTCAATAGTTAAAATATATATTTTAAACTTTCCTCGCATCTCTGTCAGATCTTATTGTAGACAAGTACGAGTGTGAGAGCGAAAGAATGTGTTGCTTTTACCACGATTCCTGATAGGGTCAGGAGTGCTGTTTTCTGGGGTGTCTGATGACTTGTTCCTCTGTGAGTGAATAGGAGTGTGAGAAGTTGGCCTGATTTATGATGTTTCCAATTCTGGAACCACCTTGTATCAGTCCAAACAACCCTTATGATGATCAGTTGTAAGTCAAACTTATAGACCAGTTATCCTAGTGGTAACGTGGACAAAGCAGTCTTAGGCTAAACTCTGAAAGGCATGTGAAGCCAGCTTTATTACCATACACAACCTCCTTGAATACCAGATGAAAGGACACCACACAGATATATATTGAAAATATATATATATTTATTAACTACAAATATCCCCTGAACTCTTTATGAGCACAGAAGCACAAGCGTTAAACAAAACACAGTTTAAAATACGCAAAAGTTGCACAATATGGATGAGCCCTAGGGGCCACCTAAACCATATACTAAGAAAGTGGTATAAGAGATACCAATCGATAGGGAAACAGGCCTAGGGCCTTGGGAATCGCTGGAGCTGATCGGGACTAGCAGTGACTAAGTCGGGAAAGGCCAGCGGGACTCGGGTGCAGTGTTTTAAGTGCACGCACTCACCAATACAAAGTCTATGGTGCGTAAAAGTTAGAAAGTTAGTTAGTTCGGAACCTTCCGAGTGACCAAGAAAGCTGAAACTTGAGACACAGGCCCTAGAGATGTGTACCAGTGTAGGAACACCGGCGTTGCTGATTTACCTCACCCACAGGAAGCAGTGCATAGGGTCGAAGTAGTGTTGGGTTTCGTCACGCTGGTCGATGGTGCTTGGAGCTGAAGATGCTGCAGGCGGCTCGATGTGAAGAGTTCCGGTGGATCCAAGGGTGGATCTGAAGATGTGAAGACCTGAAAGCAGAGGGGGCAGTGTTCAAAGTCACTAGCCAGTGACTACTTTGGAACCAGATTGGAACCAGGCGATGTCGGGTGCAAACAGGCGTTGAGGTGTAGCTTCTCTCTGCAGCCACGTGGACACCAGGGGTCGAGGACGTCCAGGAGTCAGGCATGAGCTGTCCCACGCAGGCTTCTCGCTTGTGGCGGTGTCGGCAACGTGATCGGAGCAAACAGGCTTTGGCTAAAACAAGCCACCCAGGAGTCAAAAAAGGCTTGTTACTCGGACCAGCAAGGTCAGAGCGGGTGCTCCTTTTTACAGGAGCAAGGGCCAGTCTGGAGCAAAGAGACCCTCAGTGTAGTTCATTGGTTTCGTTGTCAAGATGGCCACTGACCATGTGGCTAGTGGCCGGGATGGGGCGTCGAGTGGCACAATGCAAAAGGGCCCCACGCAGATTGTGGAGATTCTGGGGGGCTGATCTTCAGTGCAAGGGCTGCTCGTTGGTGGGGGTTCTCAGTCCCTAAAGCACAACATCAAGGATGCCTCTGATGCTGCGCAGTCAGCTCTTCGGGTGTCTTCCAAGATGTCCGGTCCCACGTCTCTCGGTGCCTCCACGGGTCCCTTCTTTGCAGGGACTGTGGATCGGGCTGTGAGAAATCTGGGAGTCTGGGTCTTGTCAGGCTCTGGGCTTGGGTTCCAGTGGGAGGCGGCGGCAAAGCAGATGTCGATTCGCTGGTTGGTACCTGTGTTCACTGGGTGGCCACTCCTAGGCCACAAGGGAGATTCTCTTTAGTCTTC
This sequence comes from Lissotriton vulgaris, assembly GCF_964263255.1. Classification (NCBI taxonomy): domain Eukaryota; kingdom Metazoa; phylum Chordata; class Amphibia; order Caudata; family Salamandridae; genus Lissotriton; species Lissotriton vulgaris. The sequence continues at coordinate 1,683,694,386 of NC_141687.1, forward strand.
TGTGCAGCAGAATGTCGAAGTCCAGTCGTCTTCTTTGTTTAAAGTTGATTCAGGATGATCTGAGGTGCTCTGGCACTGCTCCACTCTTATTCCCAATCTGAGGGGTGGATCACCTGCTAGGTCCCTCCTCTGGATGGGACCAGGAAGGGGGGCGGTTACACCCCCTTTCTTTGTCCAGCTCCTCACCAGGCCTGGGTCTGGAAAGTCCCAGGACCGGTTTGGACTGGCTTATGCACGGGGACACCTTGTGTGCCCCGGGCATGTCTCAATCTATTCAGCCCTGTCCTACCCAATACACAAAATCCTGTCTGGGGTGATGCTTGCACCTCCCAAGGCAGGAAACCCTTTGTCCAAGCCTCCCTCGCTGGAAGGACTCCAAGCAGCAGGAGGTGAGACTTGTGTCTGTGGTGGCAGCATCCATTTTGTGATGCTGAGGCTCTGGTTAACTTTAACCGGGGTTAAGGCTACACACATGTTGTGTCCTTCTAGAAGGGTGGAATGCTAACCCCGTCAACAGAACTGTCGAGGGGATAGTATTCCAAATCGTATGACACCTTACTCGACATGTTTTGATAAAGCCAAACCAAAGTTAGCATATAACCGCGAGGATTATAATGCACTTTAGAGTATATGGTATGGCAATATCCCTGAACAGCTAAGGGAGTGGTTCCCAACAGCTGCAGACAGGCTCAGCTCATGCTAGAGCACCATCTCACATATTTCCAAGCACTCTGCCTCCAGGATTGAAGAGGCCTTCCATAGGAGTGGCTGATAGGAACCTATGTGTCCAGTTTAAGGTTAGATATATGGATACTATATCTAAGTAAGAGGTGATTACACCAACTTACCCCAGCTGAGTGATCAGCCAGTTGTGTCAAATATGGAGGCCAGGCCAGGGGTGGCACAATACATGCTGCAGCCCCTGGTAGGCCTTGGAAACACCTATGCCCTGGGTACCTAGAGTACACTGTTACAGGGGCCAATAAGGTGAACCAGTTCCAATTCATAATGCACCTAGGGTGCATTGGCTGTAATTTAGAGAGAGAACAGCATGCTGTGGGTCTGATTAGCAGGCCCACAGCCACATTAAGTCATAAACCAGTGAAGCAAAAAGCAAAAATTTGGGGTGACCATAGGATAGCAGACCCTACTCTCCTACAAGGAGCACAAGTGAGATACTATAGCTAGTTTGTTGGTCCCAGGCTCATGGGTATTAAGGTGGTATGATTACTCAGTCCCTGCCTAATAAGGTTCTATGGTCCCAAGCATAGTTCTGTGATTTCACAGAATCCCAGAAACATGGTGCTGCCAACATTTGGTCTGGTGCATATTTGCAGGCCCCCAAGTAGTGTTTGTGCTTGTCCACAATACCCTTGCACCATTTCCCAGAGATGTCCATGGTGTGGAGGCTTTACCTCCTCAGTCTGTAGGGACTTCCTCTTACATTAAAATTCCTTGGAAAAATGAATGGGTTAGAGAAATGCAATAAACTCAAAAAAACATTTCCTACAGGGGATCTGCGTCATCAATGTTGGGACCATAATAGTCTGCTAGTGTATATGCTTGATCACTCATCTCCCTGCCTTATCTGTTCAATCCCAACTTCAGATGCTTCTAGATCAGAATACCTACACTTTTTTCATGACTAGCACAAACCAATTGTTATACTCTGATACAGTCAAGTGCATCTCCTGCAAGATGATGATATGGGCTGGGGAGTCCCTTGAATATTGAAGAAATCTATTCCATCTACTCCTTAGTCGTAATCCATTTGTATTCCAATATAGGATTTTAATAGGTAGAGCCATACCATTGATTTCATGCTTCCCGACCATATGAATATTACTCTTGCAGTCTTGACATAAAACCACGTATTAAATCTATAAGGAATCTGAGGTAAGTAAGAACATGTTTTCAAATGTTTTCCCACTTGCCTTCTATCGAGCGCCCTCTCTCTGCCCAAACCCTCACCTACACCCCCATTAAAGTACCCTCGCTGTCTTCCTCATGGCCTAATGTCTTTGGAAACAACGCCCTCAAAGTGTGCATATGGACAGTGAAAAAATAATACAACCAAGTGTAAAAACGTAAGAAATGTTGGTGAAGCTTAAAAATTGGGATAGAAAAAGTACTTTAAGTATGTGAAGCTCCAATGGGGTACTTAACTGGTTTCACATTCACATTACTTTGATTCACTTTAGATTTGCCCTTTTAATTTCTTCAATTAAATCATCCACCTCCTTAGTTTCTCTAAGATTATGCATACTTTTATTGACAGTGGTGAGTAATTTCAGCTGGACCATGGCCCCCAATTTTCGTAATTAATCTATCCTCTCCCCAACTTCCACTGCTTGCTGAGGGTGATTCTGGACACATCTGATTTTATCTTAAAGGCTCCCCCTTCTACACTGAACGTTCTTTGCTTCAGCGCACTCAACAGAATATGTTCCTTAATAGTGTAAGTGAAGAAGTTCACTAAAATCTTCCTTAGTTTACATTTGCCAGGGATATTTCCAATGCTGCAGCAACAAATGATGAACAGAATGCTGAATGAATCAAACATTCACCCCCAGTCAAGAGATCTGGGCTAAGCCCAGTGTTATTTTGCTCACTATGCCTCCCCAATGGACCTAGCCATGTGCAAATCAGTCTTGACCCTGCTCTTCATGGTTACAGTCCAGCCTGAACTGCCAAGCCAAGTCCTCCCCAGGCAAGAAAAAAATCATCCTCGGACTGGTTTCAGGGTATCACCCCTCATTAGCCAGGCTAGCTTGAATCCAGTGACACAGCAAGCACTGGATCCACGTATCGGCATAACCTTTAAGTATGGGCACAAAATCCGTTCCGCTTGCGGATTTTGCCTATTTTCGTGATCCGCGAATCTTGCGAAATTGCCCAAAAATTCGCCCACGAGCAGATTTCTTGATTTTTTCAACACAGTGGCATCTTCGTGGATAACTATGCAGGCAGGATTCATTCTGGTACGATGCTCCTGTCACAACAATTAAAGCTCAACAGGAAGCACTTCCAGATATAAATAAAGCTGGTGCCCAAGTTGAAGCTTAAATTCAGTCACGCATTATAATAAGCCCAAACAACTAGTGACGTAGTGAGCACGGTTGATGCTATGCAGTTGTGCTTCCTCCCTATATCTAACGCCTACAACTAGATGTAATCCTTGATGGAGGTTTTTGCATCCACAAGTTTCTTGAGCGCAATCCCCGTGTTCTTCCTGTGACCAGAAGGTTGCTTCCTTCTCATCTGCTGCTTTGATCGGCCTCTGACCCTTTATAAACAAGAGGCATGTGAACTCGCATAGAAGCCCCGCCCGTTTGGCCCCGCTCAACACACACTAGGATATGCACCATCTTCACGCCCTTTCCCCCACTATGATGGACAGCTCAATCGAGGGACCTCGGCGCCTATCGGCGCGGTGGCATAGGTACAGACACACGTGGTCACTGGACACAACTCTTCTGGCCCTTTGTGCAGCTGTAGTGTAGCAAAAGCACTATACATTTACCCAACGAGGTAGGCAAAGGTACAGACACACGTAGTGGAGAAGTGTGGCTCACCGGTTAGAGGAGGCAGTCCATGGTGCAGAGGTTAGACCCGGGACCAGGGTTCAATCCCCCGATGCGGCAGGGCCTTGAGCTCAATATGTCCAAAGACTCGATAATTCTCGCCTCGGCGCCTACTCGAATCGTGGGTTTACACTCTGCAACTCTGGGCAATAGCTTGCTTAATCTCCACTACGGCCCCACCGCGATGGGATGCCTGGTCTTCACCTTGGGGATGCCCAGTAGGGGTAATTTCGCAGGGAAAGGCTAGGACGGGTTCCCAAAGCAAGCGCCTTGAGACCTTACGGTGAAAGGCGCTATATAAGAACGTATGATTTACGAATTATTTTTACGTCGTGAGCACGGTCGAGGCTAGGCAGGTGTGCTTCCTCCCTATATCTAATGCCTACAATTAGATGCAAACCTTGATGGAGGTCTTTGCATCCATGAGTTTCTCGAGCGCAATCCCCGTGTTCTTCCTGTGACCAGGAGGCTGCTTCCTTCTCATCTGCTGCTATGATCGGTCTCTGACCCTTTATAAACAAGAGGCATGTGAAATTGCATAGAAGTCCCGCCCGTTTGGCCCCGCCACACACACACTAGGGTATGCAACGTCTTCCCGCCCTTTGCTCACTATCAAGGACAGCTCACTCGAGGGACCTCGGCGCCTTTCGGCGCAGTGGCAAAGTTACAGACACACGCGAGTACATATTTTTGCAAATGGCAAACAAATCCGTGAGTTCGCTGGAAAATCCACGAACTCGCTGATTTTTTTGCCATTTCGCGCGAATTTGGGGACAGCGAATCCGCAAAATTCACCCATACTAAATAACCTTGCCTCATAGGGCTGATTTTTCTGAAGCTTTACGAATGGACTCTCTGAATATCCTTTGAGATAACTTGCTTTGACTCATCGATTCAAACCACAACCTTGATCAACCTCAACACAAACATGTCCAGGTCATCACCCTCTAAGCCTTCTGGAATGTTTAGAATCTTTAACTTTTCCTCCTTTGGCTGTTTTCAAAGCTTCAAGTCTTCACCTGACACCCCTCATCATTTGTCTTCAAGTAACAAATTTCTTCTTTATTGGTATCAACTGCAGCTTAATTCAAAGACCGTCCCCTCCAAAGTAAATATCCTATCTGCCAAGTCATCCAATTTCTTACTCATGTCTTCACACAGCCCTCGAATCTCCTTTTGATTCAATGCAGAGGTGTCAAAACTGTGCGGTATTTCAATCGATAGAGAATGGGTCATGCTTCTGTATATGTATTTACTTGTTCATGTGCCTCCTATTGTACCATAGGACTTGTCCTACCCTCATACCCTTTAGCCATGAATCCCTCCATTTTCGAAGGGGGTACAATAGGGGCACTCTCACACAAAAGAGCAGGTTTCCGTGCTGTGCCCAAGCTTTTGCTGCCTTTCCATGCTTTCCTCTTCCCGGTTTTATTTTCAAGAACCTGAAATTCGCCGGGTCTGGCTAAACACTAGAAATCTCTGGAGGTCATATTATCTACAGTTAAATGTTGACGTTGTACCACCTGGGATGTCCTAGGGGCCTCTTCCCTAACTTCCTACTCCCTCATTTAAAAAAGGTATCTTGAGATCTTGAGTAACACCTTGAAGTAGGTCCACAATAAAGGGGTATTTTTGGCTCTTTTAGCTGGTTCTCTAGACTTCCTCCCTCTCTTGAGATAGGAATTTTCACTGAAACCCAGCTTTTTAATTATAATTGAGCCTTTATGTTCTTATAGTACATTTACTTGCCCCTCTAAGCTCTCTGACACTTCTTCTTTGCCTCGTGGTAATGATGGCTCAAATGCTTGAGGAATAACCTCTATTGTAGCTTTATCAGTGCTTCTTAGCGCTTATCTGCCCCACCTGCCATGCCCAGTCATTAGTCCAGATTCAACTACACTTTTCTTTGAAACCTTAGAAGGGACCTTTTCACCGCTGGTACCTGTAGCCCCTTTAGCACTTCCTCTCCTTACCGGTGTACTTGTGTTCCTCTCCCTTGCAGGAGCTGCTGCAGCTTAAGGCACCTTGACTTCTGCTTATTCCGTGCTCCAGAAATTTCCTGCCTGAGTCACTTATTTATTCCTGAACTTTCCATATCTCCCAATACTGTCAATGCCTCTGCTCCCCTGGCAGGAGATCCTTGTGGCCGCTCTCCGCCCTCTAAGAAGCCCGAGCCTGGCTCTCAAATAACGCTCAGACCTGCGTTCTCTCACAACTGAATCCACTGTGGCTGCCCCGCATAGCAGCAAAACAAAAGCTGCGCTAAGCTGTAAAGATTACCCAAAAAAAGGTGGGTAAGTAAAAAAGAAATGAAATGCTCTTTCCCTTAATCTTTGGGCTTTTGCTTCTACATACCGCTACATGTTCTATATGCACAACTCGGGCTGAGTGTTCACGGGGCTGGCCACTATGTTCTAACAGTAGGGAAAGTGTTGAACTGCCAAGTGGTTGATTTTACTATTCCTACTGCAATCAAAACAAGAGTAGAGAAAGTGCTTCACTTCAAACACATTAAATATATATAAGTAACACCAAAAATGTCAGAATAATATTAAACTACTAATATAAAAATTATAAATTAAGATAAAATATATACTATATATATATATATTATATATTCATAATAAAAACAATTGTCAATTTACATTATTACTATTCAATAAAATAATTATCAGTTTATAAATCATTGTTATTCAATCATTTATAGCCCTGCAAACCTTGCAGCCCGTATCTAAAATATACATTAAAAAGTATTCCCCAATTTACATATTTAAAATCATTTAATTAATTAACTAATACTATTTAATTGTTCATTACTACCTAATTAACTTCCCAGCCTATACTCCTACAAACCTAGCAGCCTGCCACTGCAATATAATTAAAATAAATAAGTATTCCATAATTTACACACTTAAAATACCATTAAATGGGTTGAGGCAAGATGGCGGCCGTTCTCATGGCCGTGTGAGTGTGTGTTCCCTCCTCCTCCACAGTGAATGAAGACAGGAAGCCGCTTACCTGTTTCGTTTCAGCCGTGCTGCACCGGTAACGTTGGGTGCCGTTTGGTGTGTGACGGATTTCCAGATCAGAGGTCTCAGAGGTCTCAGAGGTTTCAGTGTGGGTTGTAACCCACCGGTAGCCGCGGTTCTTCCCCGCTGCCTCAGTCGGACTCCAGACAGCGTGGAGCTTGGGCGGTCCTTCCAGCTCGGCAGTAACCAGCAGTTTCAGCGGCCACGAGGGGTCAGAGAGCAGCTGGAGCGATAAGGAGCGGAGTGGTGCAATCAACCTCCAGGCAGCACTGGTAACAGCTGAAAAACTATCTGCCGATACTTTGTTGCTGGTACTGGGCCAGGTGGACACATTATGGCCCCGAAGGGAAGAGGTGCGAGATCGCGGGGAGCGAACAGCAATGCAGCGAACGGCGCCAATGTTCCAAATCCTTCTGACCCTGTGATTATGATAGCTGGAGCTGGAGTTGTGACCCCGTCCGCGCCCTCGCAGAGCATACCAGTCACTCGAGGTGGGCGAAACGAAAGCATTGGAGGAAATGGAGGAACTACGTCCTCCGTGGTTATTCAAGGTGAGCCAAGTGTGATTGGAAACGAAAAAGGCCCTGAAGCCCCCACAGTTCATGCAATCTTCATAAAGAAAGGCATCACTGCTAATGTGAAATCTAACACTGCGATAATAGCAAGTGGCAGCATCAACACTGCTGCAGTCATGAATGGTTCAACTGCTTCTGATTGCCTTGTCAATGTAGTGGCTGAGGTGAATAAAGCTCAGCGAAAGGCAAATGGTGACCTGGGTGACTCGGAGTCCGCTATCTCAGAGGGCAAGTTTTATTCTACGACAGATCTCTCAGTTATATCCAAGGATGATGGTAATAGCTTGCCAGGAGAATGGGGAGATGAAGGTGAACTTAGGGGGGAAGATGATGATTTTGAGCACTCACCAACTCAGATTAAGGGTCCGGTTGACGATCAAGAGACTGTCAGAGGGAATCACGAGGCAGAGAGACTCTCATGTGCGATGTCTCCCCTCGTGCAACCCGCCTGGGAAGGTGGGGAGCAAGAACAAGATTATAATCAGGATGTGGCGGAGGAGGAGGAAGGGGACGGGGCCACTCTGGACATCATTTATAAGAGCATCATGGCACACCGGGCAGAGACCAAAGCAGAAAGTAATCGCACTCAGGGGACAGTTCGGAAGCTCCAAAACACGATACGGCGAATGGTTAAATCTTTCAATGAACTGACCACGAGAGTCACCGAAACAGAGGAGCGCATTTCAAGTGCCGAGGACTTGCTGGTAAAGCAACAAGCGGCTATAGAAACCCTGCAGTCAACAAGATCAGATGTAGAATGGAAACTGACGGACTTTGAAAATCGCGCAAGGCGTAATAATTTAGGTGTTCTAGGCATACTCGAATTAAAAGAAGGGAAAGATGTTCGTAAGTTTACTATAGAGGTTTTTACAGAAGCCTTCCCTGAGCTAAATGAATGGCAGTGGAAGAACGAGGTCATTAGGGCACATCAATTTCCTTTTACCCAGCGAAAAACCAATGGAGATTCTAACGCGGCGGGGGATCAAAAGCACAGCCGCGAGCGATACTGATATGCCTTAATAATTTTATTCTGAGAGAGGCAATATACGACCTAGCACGCCCTGACAGGCGCCGCACAGGCAGCGGATGTGAATTTTTTGTTCGTCCGGATTTTTGTCCTACAACTGGGAGGCAAAGATGGCAATTTCGGCAGTTGATCTCGTCCTTTCAAGCCAAGGGGTCACAAGTATTTCTTTTAAATCTGGCGACGTTGAAAGTGATTTATAAGGGGCAGACCAAATACTTTACATCTGAGATTAAGGCACAAGATAATTTGAAGTCCATGGACGTCAACATCTGAAGTTACAACTCTGGAAAAAAAAAATCTGCAGTCCGTTACATGGTGCGAGCTCGGTGTTATTCGGAGCTCAGTTGACTGTGGTGAATTCATTCTCCTCTTTTTGAACTTTTTTTTTTTTTTTGAAGACCTCAGCCTAGTTCTGCAGCACAATTTAAGACTTTTCTCAAACTGTATAAACTTTGTTTGTGTGCGGAACAATGAGATCATTTATAGTTGAAATAATCAGATTGGTTGGTCCAAATATATATATATTTTTTGTTACTTGTTTTTGGGATCTTGATCTTGATTAAAGGTTTAATTGCAATTGAGATTTCTTTTTAGCCTGACATTAAATAAGGAATTTCGGTCAATATAGTGGTCTCGGTTTGGCTAGACATATCTTGTTTTTACTGGTGTCTCTGTGGAAAGACATGGAAAAGGCATTAAATGGGTGGCGGTCTGGTGGTTTTCCTGTGGAGGGGGCATTCGCACACTCTCATCACTGAGGACTATGTCCTTATGCCCTGTTTTGGGGGGGAGGGGAGGGTGGAAGGGAGGGCAGGGACTGCTGGGGGCAGTCTGGGTGGGGAGCGATAAACATAAAAAGAGTTCATGAGCACATTTTTGTTGTTGTATTTGTATGTGTAGTATGCAAGGCAGTGGAGGAACGATATTTTGGGTTTTTTGAGATTACGGAATGGCAGCTAGAACGTTAAGATTAGGTACATTGAACGTTAGGGGTCTTAATGCCATTAACAAAATACAGCTGTCGGCCAGGGAATTGCAGTGGCTGTGCTGTGATATCATTTGTCTCCAAGAGACGCATGTAGCATGGTCGAAACAGAATTTTTTGACTGAACCTGGGTACAATGTTTTAGTATGCACTAAACAAACTTGCACGGCCCGCGGGGTTGCCATATTAGCAAAAAAGCATGTTATTAGTACGGGTCGGTCTTTGGAGGATAGCAGTGGTAGATGGGCAATTATAGAATGTGCTATAGGCTTTTTTAAATGCACGCTATGCTCCATTTATGGCTCTAATTTCGATGAGCCAACTGTGCTAGATCACCTTAATGTTGAGTTAGCAATGTGGCCCACCCCAGTAATAATATGTGGGAATTTTAATATAAATCTTCAATCGGACTCATGGTGCAATGATGATTTTGTGTATGTCGGAAGGAAACCAAAAGTATATAGTTCATTACAAGCACTTCTCACTTCACATGGATTGGTTGATGCATGGTCCTACCTTAGGGGCAGTAACCCCAGTTATACTTTCTTTTCGGCACCTCACCAGAAGCTGGTGCGGCTGGATTACTTCTTCGTGCCACAATGTATACTCTCTGGTGCACAAATTCAGGTATACCCGCGAGCCACGTCAGATCATGGCCCCGTTGTCCTCTCTATTATATCAAATTGCCCTGTTAGTAAGCCCCGGGAATTTAATTTGGACCGCAAACTGCTGTTAGATATAAAATTCCAGGAGTATATGATGGACTGGGTAGTAGAGTTTTTTAATCACAACAGGGGGAGTACTGAGATGGGGATAGTGTGGGACACGTTTAAAGACGGTTTAAGGGGGGAGGTTCTCAGTTATGGATTATATGCGCAAAAGCAATCACGTGCTCAGTTGCAGGAGCTATACAGCGATCTAGGGCAGGCCGAAGAGCGGTTGGTGCAGGATATACGTTCAAGTAGAGATACCCAGGGCTTGGTAGCGGAGGTGGCTCGGTGCAAGGCAAAAGTAAACTACCAATGGAGCAAAGAGGCGGCAAAAACATATGCTATTAAACGACAGCTCCTTTATGAGTATGGGGAGGCAAGTGGCAGGAGCCTGGCCCAGAAAATGAGAACGAGGGAAGCCGCACAAAGAATCAATAGTATCAAGGACATAGCTGGGCAAGTGGTAGAGAGCGAGACAGAAATAGATTACTACGCTTGCATGCTCCAGCACATGAATATCTTACTTACAGGGGTAGGACCATCGGATCCAGCGTTGCAACCCTCAATATATAGCCTACTCCTTGGCTCGGAAGCTAGGAATCGCCTTTTCCTCAATATGGACTGGAATTATTACAAACGCACCAGATTTAAGGTGGTCGCTGCCGCTTATAAAGTATGGAAGGCAATTAAAAAGTTGTACAAAATTGAAAAGGTCTCCAGATATACTCCATTGAATGCCCGATCTTTTTCCCTAGTATTTTTTGGGATTGTATAGTGGTGAGTTGGCGAATGAGAGGTCTAATCACTTTGGGGGACTTACATACAGGGGATGGGTTAAAATCTTTTAGTCAGTTGAGGGAACAATTTCATCTCCCAACCACACACTTCTTTAAGTATTTGCAAATACGCGATTACTTACTGAAAACTAGTTTGTGCTTGTCACCCAATCCTCTCATTGAGGCCAATAAGAAAGGAGCTTGGATAGGGGTACTTTATAATTTAATGCTAGATGCCATGCCTAATGATTTAGAAGTACAAGTAAGCAAATGGGAGAATAGGTTAGGCAGCCAAGGAATTCTGCTTGAGAAGTCAATTGAGCTAGCGGGACGAGTACTTATGTCTGCCAACCTTGTCACGCAACACTATAAAACTCTATTATATTTGTACCATACACCAGACAAAATTTCAAAATGGGGTGGGGACCCGGATGGGAAATGTTTCAGGTGTAGTGTCCAACAGGCGGACGTGATGCATATTTTTGGCACTTGTGTTAAATTGAGGGACCTGGGTATTCAAACAATTACAAAACAATATTTTAACCACTATATCATTGAATAAGATATTGAAAACGTCCATATTGTTTAGAAAACATTACTTACCTCAAAAAAGCAATATACTTTTCAGTGATATTTGTGCATCACAATATGTGTGTGTCATGATATTTAATTTCAGATATTTCTGTTTCCCAATATTTTTAACTAAATATTTATTCCAAACACCCAGAAAACTCTCAGACCTATGTCTTAACAGACCCGTCCTTCAATTCAGAGCCTTATTAGGTGATGTCCGGAGTTTGGAAAGGAGCTGGTAAAAGGTTGAACTCACTGACATAGGAGAGATTTACTGAACTGATCAAAGCAGTAACAAATGGTAGCGGGTGGTGACAGAAAGATGTCAACAATCAGAACAGTCCCCACTGTGGTCGGTGGAATATTACATTCTGCCCAGCGGTGATTGAAGGAGTCGGTATTGACCATGCCAGCCTTTTCCCGTAGTTCCTCTCCTGAATTCGCACATGGTTTCACCATTGACAGAAACTCACCTGGTAACAGCCAGGTGTTCGTGCACCCAGGGTTACTAGGTACCAGAACACTGGCATCTTAGAAAGTCCTTGAGTGGTTTCTCCTGGAATAACCTCTCCAAGTGCCGTCTTACAGACAATGGGCAGATGCGCCCACTACGTGCCCCCCTGGTCCACTTTGGTATTACAGAAAGGGCCTCAGTTGCTTGTGCGTCCCCTTCTGTAGCACTGAGAGCGTGGCACACAAATAGCACCAATGCTTCCTCATGGGGCATTCACTCATTTGAATGGGGACGTGCCTCGTGCAAATGAGAGAATCCCTTTGCCTCTGTACCGTATTACAGACGCGGGCGCAGAGGCAAAGAAGCTCTCAGGAGGCACACTGACACTGCGCAAATTAAAAGGTGGCACACTGTGAGTGCGCCCCCTAGGAACAGCCCTCTGCATGGATTATGGGGGTCGCCTGGAACCCCCGGACATCCCCTTGCAGGCGGGGGCAGTCACTGACTGCACCCACCTGCAAGGGGAATCTAATCCTCTTTAAAAGTGCAGGCAGCTTGCCGTCTGCACTGTGAAAACATGGAGTGACTTTAAAGCAGCCACTTGATTTTCCACCAGAATACGCTTCCCCTAGGTCAGCGCGAGTTTGCGACTGCCTTGGGCGCAGCGCATGCATGGTGTTAGGGTGCATTTTCATTGTTTGTGACGGGCGCACCTTTTAAAGGGTGTGCCCAGCGCAAACAATGCGAATGCGATTTTACTGTAATACAACCACATGTGTCCAATACAGAAGGCCTCAGAGTTATTCTGAGAAAAATAAAAAATGGTGATTGGAATACAAAAATTAATCAAAATATCAATGGGGAAGGATCACTGGTCCTGCATAACCAAGGGTATGCAGATCGATTCGTGGTGTCTCACAAAGATAAAAGGCCCTCATGCACGTGTTTTTGGTAGTGATTCGTAGCGGTATATTTTGTCTCCCCGCTTAATAACACGTGTGTGCATAATCATTGGGTCAGTTGTTATGCAACCTCCACCCGGAGGGTTTACCCATGGTTAAAAACAGTAGTGATCGTGAATAGGTGACGTGAGGAAAAATTAAAAGTACCCGTACAGCCAGTAGTCGGAACTTTATTAGCTCTGGATTCGGGTAGTAATGGTCATTAAGTAGGCGTGTTGCTCTAGAAAATTAAGGATTTCAGGCACACTGATAAGTGCATTCTAAAATGGTCGACATGTTTCAGCCTTAATTGCCTATGTAGGTCGTTTGGCTTTCTTCAGGACCAGTGTGAAGTGAACAAGTGAAGTGAAAAATGGATTCTAACCTGATTTAGGTAGTCCACGGTAACTTTGTACCTGTTGGCAGAAGGTTAAAAAACATACATGGTGGGGTAGGGGGAGGGGTCAAGGACACATAATGAGACACACAATAAACATACCAGAAATAGACATATTGTTAGTCAATTCTAGGTTCTAAACATCTTTAAAATGGCAATACTTTAGCTCCGATACATACTCCAAAAAAGTGTCAACTCACACAGACCCATGCCTTGAGTGGAAAATCCATGCATGACTATTTGTTGGTAGTGTGGATAGGTTTTTACATATATGGTAAAGTTAACTCATTGCGGCCGGGGGTTGGTCTTATCAGGAGCCGCGTCTTTAAACAGTGATTTGTACAGTTTACAAAAAGGTGAGACGCTGTGTAGTGCTCTCGTCATTGATAAACTGCAGAATGCCCCGTAGTGTTATAGGTGCGGTACATGCTGGTATGGTGTGACCTGGAGGCAGTTAATTATAGATATTCTAAATTAATATCGGTCAGGAAACAATTGTACTGCGGAGTTTAGCTGGCATATGTAGCCTCGTGGTGCATGCATCGTGGTGGTTGCACGTTTGGCATGCCGTATCGTTTGACTAGAGGAGAAGTTGTGAAAAGCACATTTGGGAGCTTTAACAAAAACGAGCGTGGTATAATATGAATGGCAGAACAGGTCGGGCGATATGGGTGAATCGGCACATACCTGGTTTAGTACTAAAGTGCATTTCATCGGATATTGGGGCTGAGGAGGAGCGCCTCTCTAAGGGGAAAAATACAATGCTGAAATAATTGCGTTACCTTAGTCTTTAATGCGGATAGCGTGGCGCTCACTTCCGACATTACCTGTGGCGTTTTTCTCCTCCTACCGCAGCTTGTGCTGGCGCTGCCACCTTCTATCCGGAAACAGAGAATACTGTTTCCCGGGCTAGAAGTAGTGCAGGATGAGCATGGAAGAAATACTTCCGTAAATATAGTACTCCTCTTGAGATATCTTATAGCGTTTTATCAGAACTTTGAAAAATTGATTATGAAAAAAAGTAGGTAATAAAGAATTCCAAGAAAGAAATAATATATTTAAAAAATGGGGGAAATAATATATTTAAAAAATGGGACCCACTCGGCTCGATTAAGCTGATCAAGTTTGTTCACTATTTGGTGAAATGGTGTCACTACACTGCTTACTGTTTCGAAAGAAGTTATGATAGTAAATAAAGGAGTTACTTCCATATCTGTTAGTAAAAAATATATAGTCAAGTAAATTTCACAGTTTGAGTAGCACTGGTGAAAGGACATTTCAGATTTGAGAGAGTTCATTGATTCATACAAGGACCGTGCTTAGACCAGTAGTGGTGAAGAGTTATCTGTTTAGGCTAAGCCAAGGGATATTGTCATTAAGGCCTCTGGAGTCCGTGCCCAATCTATGTATCCAACGCTGTTCTTTTTCGAAAAGGATTTTTTCTGCGTTACTGTCTTTGAAGTCCAGAGTTTCTAGGATGATCCATTGCAGGTCGGTTACACTGTGGCCAGCTTCTAAGTAGTGGGAAGCCATTTTCGTTGTACTTTTTTTACAGTGGACATTACTCCTGTGTTCGCATAGTCTTTGTCTTGCCTTTCTGCAGGTCATGCCTATGTATCGCATATTGCACGGGCATGTGATCATATAGATCACATGACTAGTTTGACAATTGGTGTGTTTTCTCATAGTCCATTTGAAGTCCGGGAGTAATTCAATTTCTTTCGTGGGCTTTGTCAAATGGCACACAGAGCAAGTTCCGCAAGGATAGTGTCCAGTTATCGGGGGATTGTTCCACAGACCAGTTCTGTCTCTAGGTCTTTTGGGTGGGGGTCTGGTATGAACCAGTAGATCTTTCAAATTGCGGCTCCTTTTATTGGCAAATCTAGGTTTTTGCCAACGGAGGGTGTTAGATGTTAAAATTCTCCAATTCTTTTGGATGATTTTCTTGATCTGGTTGCTTACGGGACTGTAAGTTGTCACACAGGTAATGGTATCATCTTCTGGTTTTTGTGTAGTTTCTAGAAGGGCTTCTCTGGGTTGGTTTTGAGACCTTTTTTTACATTTATTGATCACTGCGGGTGGATAGTCTCGTACTTTCAGTTTTTCGCAGAGATCGTTGGCTTGCCTCTTGTAGTCCTGTGTTCTACTACAGTTCCTCCTCAGTCTGAGGAATTGACTGTAAGGGAGGTTTTCGCGGAGTGGTCTTGGATGAAAACTATTGAAAGAAAGTAAGCTGTTTTTTGCCGTGGGTTTGAAAAAGGTTCGAGTTTGGAGTGTATTATCCTCAGCAGAAAGGTTGATGTCTAGAAAGTCTAGACTGTGTTTGTCTGCCGTGTATGTGAATTTCAGGCAGGTGTCCAGTGAATTTAACCATACGTGGAATTCTTGCAGGTTGATGTTGTCACCTTTCCATATCAGGAGGACATCATCAATATACCTTTTCCAAAAAAGGATATGACTCTGGTAGGGATTGCTTTCATTGAGGATGTGATTGTTCTCAAGGGTGCTCACGTAGAGACCGGCCACACTTGGGGCAAATGTACTCCCCATAGATGTTCCATGGCACTGTAGATAAAGGGTGTCCTTATATTGGAAGTAGTTTTCTGTTAGGGCTAGTCTGCAGCACTCGAGGACAAAATGTCTGGGTGTCCTGTGTGGCCAATCAGAGTTGTACAGTATGTTCTCCAGGGTATCCAAAGTCTTTTGTTGGGGTAAGCTTGTGTAAAGACTCTCGACGTCTAACCCAACAAGTAGCATTGTCTCTGGGGAGTACTCAAAGTCTTGTAATTTTATTAGAAGATCCCTTGTATCTTTTAAGTACGTTTGTGTCTGTTGTACCAGGGGTTTTAAATATTGATCTGCGAATTGGGAAAGGGGTTCCAAAACAGAATCAATCCCAGAGACGATTGGTCTTCCTGGTGGTGGTATCCTTCCCTTGTGAATTTTAGGGAGTGAGTAGAAGTATGGAGTCTTAGGGGATCTTCTTTCTAGGTATTCTGCCTCTTTCTTGGATATCCATCTATTAGTCTCTGCTTCCTCAATCATTATTGAGATGGTTCTTTGCAATCGTATTGTGGGGTCTACTGGAAGGACCTGATAAAACTTGGTATCAGCCAGGAGGTCCATGCACTGTTTATCATAGCCAGTAGATGTTAGTACCACTATTCCTCCGCCTTTGTCGGCTGGTTTTATGACGATATTCTCATCATTCTTCAGCTCTGTCAGGGCTTGTTGTTCAACCTTTGTGATGTTGTGAAACACTCTGTGTGGTTGTTGGTTCAGTGCATCTACTTCCTTCATAATGGCCTGTTCGAAAGTTGTAATTTCAATTGGAACTTGTGAATTCAAAGGGCAAAAGGTAGATTTCCTCTTTAAGGATGTGTCACCTTCCATTGGGGGTGATGGTTTGTCTTTAAAGAATGCTTTAAGTTTGAGTGTCCGGCAGAACTCAGCGAGTTCACATTTAGTTTTAAAGATATCCAGTTTGGGTGTAGGTACAAATCCTAGACCTTTGTTGAGTACGCGTTCCTGTTCTGCTGTCAGAATTTTATCTGAAAGGTTCACGACGAGGTTGTTGGCCCCGATCCTGTTTTGGCTCGTGTCACACTCCTTGTCTGGACTTGTCTGGACTGGTCGGACCAGGTCACTCCTCTTTTTCCTGTTCTTTGTCTCGACTGGCCATTCCCTAAAAAAGGAATCCCTTGTTGGTAGTTTTGGCCTGTCTGTTGTTGCATCTGGTGGGTCATCTGTGGAGGCATCTGAAAATAAGGGTTCGGCCAACCTTGGAAGTGCGGATTGTAAGGGGGGAACTGCATTCCTTGTGTATTGGGATGGAAAAATGGGGGGCGCCAAAAGTTTCGGCCCCGTCTGTTTCCTCGTCTGTTCTGATACTTGCCTCTTCCACGATTGGAGAATTCATCTCCACTCTGGTCAGAGCTTTCATTTGATGAGACGCTGGTAGAATCGTTGTTGGATGAGTTGTCGTATAGTTTGTAATCTTTACTGCTGTAAGGATGTATACGTTCCAAAGAGAACCTCTTAAGTTCCTTGGCTAGTTTCTGTAATTTTGTTTGAGTTAGATATTCTTGGCTCTCCTTCATTTCTTTATTGATTTCGTCTAGCCTCGTCTTGTAGATGGTAATGTTGACGGTGTTGTTAAGTTTCGTCTCTAAAATATCAATTTTGATGGTTAATTCGCTTGTGAGTCTTGTTGCAGTTTTTATTATGAGGACTAGATAATCTCTAGTGCACTTCCAACTGATTGCTGACCAATCCTTTCTAAAGGCCAGGTCTTTGAGGAAAATTCTTGGGGCATTTGTGACCCATAGGCCTCTTGGTGCGGCATTAACCCTGAGATATTCCGTCATTATGATCCCGTGTACGGCCGTTCTGACTTGTTCTCTTTTTGCCTCTGTGAGTTCATCCCACTCTGTGGTGGTGGATAGAGTCTGCGTGAGGTCACCCTCTAGGAGCAATGGAGGTTTGGCTAGTATTGCGTCGATCTCCTCAGTTGTGTAGCTAAGACCGAAGTTTTCTGCCATGATGGAATTCTATGGTAGACGTATTGAGGTGAGGGAAACTCACTCTTGAATTTCAACGGAAATTCTCCCACAGCTGTGCGCTGCTTAATCACAAAAAATCACAAAAGGGGAGGTAGAGTACTGATCCATTCAGTCTCCTGGGATTATCAAAATATCAATGGGGAAGGATCACTGGTCCTGCATAACCAAGGGTATGCAGATCGATTCGTGGTGTCTCACAAAGATAAAAGGCCCTCATGCACGTGTTTTTGGTAGTGATTCGTAGCGGTATATTTTGTCTCCCCGCTTAATAACACGTGTGTGCATAATCATTGGGTCAGTTGTTATGCAACCTCCACCCGGAGGGTTTACCCATGGTTAAAAACAGTAGTGATCGTGAATAGGTGACGTGAGGAAAAATTAAAAGTACCCGTACAGCCAGTAGTCGGAACTTTATTAGCTCTGGATTCGGGTAGTAATGGTCATTAAGTAGGCGTGTTGCTCTAGAAAATTAAGGATTTCAGGCACACTGATAAGTGCATTCTAAAATGGTCGACATGTTTCAGCCTTAATTGCCTATGTAGGTCGTTTGGCTTTCTTCAGGACCAGTGTGAAGTGAACAAGTGAAGTGAAAAATGGATTCTAACCTGATTTAGGTAGTCCACGGTAACTTTGTACCTGTTGGCAGAAGGTTAAAAAACATACATGGTGGGGTAGGGGGAGGGGTCAAGGACACATAATGAGACACACAATAAACATACCAGAAATAGACATATTGTTAGTCAATTCTAGGTTCTAAACATCTTTAAAATGGCAATACTTTAGCTCCGATACATACTCCAAAAAAGTGTCAACTCACACAGACCCATGCCTTGAGTGGAAAATCCATGCATGACTATTTGTTGGTAGTGTGGATAGGTTTTTACATATATGGTAAAGTTAACTCATTGCGGCCGGGGGTTGGTCTTATCAGGAGCCGCGTCTTTAAACAGTGATTTGTACAGTTTACAAAAAGGTGAGACGCTGTGTAGTGCTCTCGTCATTGATAAACTGCAGAATGCCCCGTAGTGTTATAGGTGCGGTACATGCTGGTATGGTGTGACCTGGAGGCAGTTAATTATAGATATTCTAAATTAATATCGGTCAGGAAACAATTGTACTGCGGAGTTTAGCTGGCATATGTAGCCTCGTGGTGCATGCATCGTGGTGGTTGCACGTTTGGCATGCCGTATCGTTTGACTAGAGGAGAAGTTGTGAAAAGCACATTTGGGAGCTTTAACAAAAACGAGCGTGGTATAATATGAATGGCAGAACAGGTCGGGCGATATGGGTGAATCGGCACATACCTGGTTTAGTACTAAAGTGCATTTCATCGGATATTGGGGCTGAGGAGGAGCGCCTCTCTAAGGGGAAAAATACAATGCTGAAATAATTGCGTTACCTTAGTCTTTAATGCGGATAGCGTGGCACTCACTTCCGACATTACCTGTGACGTTTTTCTCCTCCTACCGCAGCTTGTGCTGGCGCTGCCACCTTCTATCCGGAAACAGAGAATACTGTTTCCCGGGCTAGAAGTAGTGCAGGATGAGCATGGAAGAAATACTTCCGTAAATATAGTACTCCTCTTAAGATATCTTATAGCGTTTTATCAGAACTTTGAAAAATTGATTATGAAAAAAAGTAGGTAATAAAGAATTCCAAGAAAGAAATAATATATTTAAAAAATGGGGGAAATAATATATTTAAAAAATGGGACCCACTCGGCTCGATTAAGCTGATCAAGTTTGTTCACTATTTGGTGAAATGGTGTCACTACACTGCTTACTGTTTCGAAAGAAGTTATGATAGTAAATAAAGGAGTTACTTCCATATCTGTTAGTAAAAAATATATAGTCAAGTAAATTTCACAGTTTGAGTAGCACTGGTGAAAGGACATTTCAGATTTGAGAGAGTTCATTGATTCATACAAGGACCGTGCTTAGACCAGTAGTGGTGAAGAGTTATCTGTTTAGGCTAAGCCAAGGGATATTGTCATTAAGGCCTCTGGAGTCCGTGCCCAATCTATGTATCCAACGCTGTTCTTTTTCGAAAAGGATTTTTTCTGCGTTACTGTCTTTGAAGTCCAGAGTTTCTAGGATGATCCATTGCAGGTCGGTTACACTGTGGCCAGCTTCTAAGTAGTGGGAAGCCATTTTCGTTGTACTTTTTTTACAGTGGACATTACTCCTGTGTTCGCATAGTCTTTGTCTTGCCTTTCTGCAGGTCATGCCTATGTATCGCATATTGCACGGGCATGTGATCATATAGATCACATGACTAGTTTGACAATTGGTGTGTTTTCTCATAGTCCATTTGAAGTCCGGGAGTAATTCAATTTCTTTCGTGGGCTTTGTCAAATGGCACACAGAGCAAGTTCCGCAAGGATAGTGTCCAGTTATCGGGGGATTGTTCCACAGACCAGTTCTGTCTCTAGGTCTTTTGGGTGGGGGTCTGGTATGAACCAGTAGATCTTTATCTACAGTGCCATGGAACATCTATGGGGAGTACATTTGCCCCAAGTGTGGCCGGTCTCTACGTGAGCACCCTTGAGAACAATCACATCCTCAATGAAAGCAATCCCTACCAGAGTCATATCCTTTTTTGGAAAAGGTATATTGATGATGTCCTCCTGATATGGAAAGGTGACAACATCAACCTGCAAGAATTCCACGTATGGTTAAATTCACTGGACACCTGCCTGAAATTCACATACACGGCAGACAAACACAGTCTAGACTTTCTAGACATCAACCTTTCTGCTGAGGATAATACACTCCAAACTCGAACCTTTTTCAAACCCACGGCAAAAAACAGCTTACTTTCTTTCAATAGTTTTCATCCAAGACCACTCCGCGAAAACCTCCCTTACAGTCAATTCCTCAGACTGAGGAGGAACTGTAGTAGAACACAGGACTACAAGAGGCAAGCCAACGATCTCTGCGAAAAACTGAAAGTACGAGACTATCCACCCGCAGTGATCAATAAATGTAAAAAAAGGGCTCAAAACCAACCCAGAGAAGCCCTTCTAGAAACTACACAAAAACCAGAAGATGATACCATTACCCGTGTGACAACTTACAGTCCCGTAAGCAACCAGATCAAGAAAATCATCCAAAAGAATTGGAGAATTTTAACATCTAACACCCTCCGTTGGCAAAAACCTAGATTTGCCAATAAAAGGAGCCGCAATTTGAAAGATCTACTGGTTCATACCAGACCCCCACCCAAAAGACCTAGAGACAGAACTGGTCTGTGGAACAATCCCCCGATAACTGGACACTATCCTTGCGGAACTTGCTCTGTGTGCCATTTGACAAAGCCCACGAAAGAAATTGAATTACTCCCGGACTTCAAATGGACTATGAGAAAACACACCAATTGTCAAACTAGTCATGTGATCTATATGATCACATGCCCGTGCAATATGCGATACATAGGCATGACCTGCAGAAAGGCAAGACAAAGACTATGCGAACACAGGAGTAATGTCCACTGTAAAAAAAGTACAACGAAAATGGCTTCCCACTACTTAGAAGCTGGCCACAGTGTAACCGACCTGCAATGGATCATCCTAGAAACTCTGGACTTCAAAGACAGTAACGCAGAAAAAATCCTTTTCGAAAAAGAACAGCGTTGGATACATAGATTGGGCACGGACTCCAGAGGCCTTAATGACAATATCCCTTGGCTTAGCCTAAACAGATAACTCTTCACCACTACTGGTCTAAGCACGGTCCTTGTATGAATCAATGAACTCTCTCAAATCTGAAATGTCCTTTCACCAGTGCTACTCAAACTGTGAAATTTACTTGACTATATATTTTTTACTAACAGATATGGAAGTAACTCCTTTATTTACTATCATAACTTCTTTCGAAACAGTAAGCAGTGTAGTGACACCATTTCACCAAATAGTGAACAAACTTGATCAGCTTAATCGAGCCGAGTGGGTCCCATTTTTTAAATATATTATTTCCCCCATTTTTTAAATATATTATTTCTTTCTTGGAATTCTTTACTACCTACTTTTTTTCATAATCAATTTTTCAAAGTTCTGATAAAACGCTATAAGATATCTCAAGAGGAGTACTATATTTACGGAAGTATGTCTTCCATGCTCATCCTGCACTACTTCTAGCCCGGGAAACAGTATTCTCTGTTTCCGGATAGAAGGTGGCAGCGACAGCACAAGCTGCGGTAGGAGGAGAAAAACGCCACAGGTAATGTCGGAAGTGAGCGCCACGCTATCCGCATTAAAGACTAAGGTAACGCAATTATTTCAGCATTGTATTTTTCCCCTTAGAGAGGCGCTCCTCCTCAGCCCCAATATCCGATGAAATGCACTTTAGTACTAAACCAGGTATGTGCCGATTCACCCATATCGCCCGACCTGTTCTGCCATTCATATTATACCACGCTCGTTTTTGTTAAAGCTCCCAAATGTGCTTTTCACAACTTCTCCTCTAGTCAAACGATACGGCATGCCAAACGTGCAACCACCACGATGCATGCACCACGAGGCTACATATGCCAGCTAAACTCCGCAGTACAATTGTTTCCTGACCGATATTAATTTAGAATATCTATAATTAACTGCCTCCAGGTCACACCATACCAGCATGTACCGCACCTATAACACTACGGGGCATTCTGCAGTTTATCAATGACGAGAGCACTACACAGCGTCTCACCTTTTTGTAAACTGTACAAATCACTGTTTAAAGACGCGGCTCCTGATAAGACCAACCCCCGGCCGCAATGAGTTAACTTTACCATATATGTAAAAACCTATCCACACTACTAACAAATAGTCATGCATGGATTTTCCACTCAAGGCATGGGTCTGTGTGAGTTGACACTTTTTTGGAGTATGTATCGGAGCTAAAGTATTGCCATTTTAAAGATGTTTAGAACCTAGAATTGACTAACAATATGTCTATTTCTGGTATGTTTATTGTGTGTCTCATTATGTGTCCTTGACCCCTCCCCCTACCCCACCATGTATGTTTTTTAACCTTCTGCCAACAGGTACAAAGTTACCGTGGACTACCTAAATCAGGTTAGAATCCATTTTTCACTTCACTTGTTCACTTCACACTGGTCCTGAAGAAAGCCAAACGACCTACATAGGCAATTAAGGCTGAAACATGTCGACCATTTTAGAATGCACTTATCAGTGTGCCTGAAATCCTTAATTTTCTAGAGCAACACGCCTACTTAATGACCATTACTACCCGAATCCAGAGCTAATAAAGTTCCGACTACTGGCTGTACGGGTACTTTTAATTTTTCCTCACGTCACCTATTCACGATCACTACTGTTTTTAACCATGGGTAAACCCTCCGGGTGGAGGTTGCATAACAACTGACCCAATGATTATGCACACACGTGTTATTAAGCGGGGAGACAAAATATACCGCTACGAATCACTACCAAAAACACGTGCATGAGGGCCTTTTATCTTTGTGAGACACCACGAATCGATCTGCATACCCTTGGTTATGCAGGACCAGTGATCCTTCCCCATTGATATTTTGATAATCCCAGGAGACTGAATGGATCAGTACTCTACCTCCCCTTTTGTGATTTTTTGTATACAAAAATTAATCTCAGCCATTGGTAAATGCCCAAGACATATTCTAGTACATTGCTTTTTTGTTCACTGTTAAACTTAAGTAGCAATCAAAATCTTGGATTGCAGCTGAGGAGGAGAGTGCAGCCTAGTGCTGGTTGGGCTGACAAGAGCAACACGAACAAATAGTGATGGATGAAATTAATTTGGTCAACTGGCAAAAAACGTAGATGAAATGAAATCAGAAGCTAACTTCCAAGTGGTAACTTGGACTTTGATTGCATTTGGCTGATTCAAAAGTATTTAATAGGTTTACCAACAGGCCCGGCTCCAGGAATTTTTCTTTGGATGGGCCAAGGGTGCATTTTGGTGGGCCATTGTGGGCCCAATTTGGGCTTCTTGTGGTAGCCTACATGCCCTAGATTACATCATATCTATTTGCAAACAGTCACCACGAAACAACAGATCGATTGTGTGTATGTATACAGAGCATGTGGAGAGTTGTTTGAAAGTAAGAGCAATATATGGACTTAAGTGCAAACCCTAAAATTCCAGTTGGCCAGGCTTCAGCACAAGATCTTTGTTATATTCTCACCATGTTTATGTGGGCTTTCCCTTTAAAGATTAGTTCTATTTAGATTTCTTGTTGTGGCGGTGTTCTATGTCTGGGCTTCTGGTCAGTTACCCGTTAGCCTTGATGTGGACACCAGCTTTTCTCTGTGACTCTTAATAAACCACAATTACGTTTTTAATACATCTTTGTGGACAGCAATTCTTCCCCTACAACAATCTTCCAGGCCATATTACCCACTTTTGTACCATCCTTCTCCTGTGCACCTTATCTCACAGCTAACCTTGGGCCGCAGCCCCAAATCAGCCACCATCCAGCTCAACATTCATTAATCCCGTAAAAAACATTACTAAAATCCCCTTCAAACTTAAAACATTGAATATAGCAGTAAATATAATTTGCACGCATGTTAAAATATGTTCCACAGTAACCCATATGGCATGATTGCTAATTAAATAACAACAGAAAGGCCATCATGACAGGGTCGGCTTTAGCGAAAGTGCTAAAGATTTTTTTGGGCGCCCTACCAGTTGACCTCTCTCTCCGCAGATACCATTATTACCACCCCCCCCCCCATCAGTGCCCTTCATCTGTCCGTAGCCCCTCTCTCATATGCATTTCATTTGCAGTATTGCACTACTTATATCAGTGTAGGGTGTCACAATATCTTACATCACGCGCGCATTATACAGGGACAATGACTCATACAGGTATGTAAATCAGCCTATAGGGAATGTCACATAAGCCAATAAGGATTAGAAGGTGTAGGAGTCAGTTGTCATCAATACTGGTGGGCAGTATATTTTAAGAAGGTTTGGGCTGGGAAAGCACAAACTCAGGATTTAAAGCATACCCCAGTGGTTGGGGGTTGGCTTTACTAATAAAGATGTATATTGACCCTAACTTTTTTAGCAACATTAAAATAATGAAAGACTTGAGATGTTCTAACTATAACATTCATGTTTGTATGCATCTCTTTGATGACAGTTCATAGGTCTCTGTCCTGTGTTAGGATTGTATATTATGAACTGCAAGTAACAAAATAATCTATGTAACAAGGGTAGTAACCCACTGAGCTATCCACATAAAATTAATCACCAGATACCTGGACATTTTTATTGTTGTCTTGCATCCATGGCCATAATAATGAAAAAACTATGTAAATGAAGCAAGGCAAGTATGTGCCTTGCCCGGCCTGTGTAGATTGTAAAAATAAGCACAAATAGTAACACATTCTCTTACCTACTCCCTTAGTCAAACTTCGTGTCACAGCCCGATCTGATAAGCAGCTGCAGGGGTCAGGAAAGGCGAATAAGGATAAATACACGTATTTTCTCCAGCGCTGAATACACAGCAGGACAGAAGTTACTCGGTACCAAATAAAGAATGTTTCCCCTTCGCCATGCCCCACTGCAACTGCATAACACCGTCCATCTTTCTAAAAGGAAATAAGTGATTGGGGTGCCTGTGAGAAATAGCCCAGGTCCAAACACACAACTCCCAAAAAAGAAGAAAAACAATGTTCGCCCCATTTTCTATTGGCCTTCATGTCCTCACTGCGTGGGACAAGGATCTTGTTTGGGTGGGCCACGCTCATGTCTAGGTGGGCCTGCCCCACCCAGCCCACCCGCTGTAACCGGGCCTGTTTACAAATAAGTAACCATCTAACATTCCAACAAACCACACGTGCAATCAGTGATTTGTTAAGTCAGATATACCTGCTGGTGAGACACCTGAGACCGCTCAGCATCACGCTGCAACACACTGGTGTGTGTACTAATACTCATGAGCCTCCACCAAGGCTTTGACATGGTGTTAATGATTTGCCAGGCAGCCTAATGGTCAACTGATCCTGGGCTCTATTCATTTGTACCTGGTTCTGTATGGCCGCCTAATCAATACCTACATCTGGCACTTCTAATTAATTAATTAATTGTGGGTTTGTAATGCGCTAGAATTGACTCCCGAAGGAGTATCTCTGCGCAGTAGACCGCTGGGGAACCCGTCCTGGCTTTCCCTGTGAGATGGTCTCTACTGGGTACCTCCAAGGTGAAACCAGGCATCCCCGGCGTATGTGGGGGGCCGTTGTGGAGATGAGGCAAGTTAATGCCCAGAGTTGCAGAGTGTGATCCCTGGTTAGAGTAGGCACCGAGGTGAGAATTATCGAGTCCGCTGACCCTGGTCCACGACCCTGCCGCGTCGGGAATTGAACCCTGGTCCCGGCCGCCCTCTGCTCCCGGGTCTGCCGCCTCTAACCAGTGAGCCACACCACTCCACTTCTAGGCCAATCCAAAGCCACAGAACCTGCTTCCATTTGCAGACCCGGAACAATATCAATATCAGACATTGCAGCTGTCAGAGGTGTATGGCCTAGATCCCTCCCTTACCACCCTAGAGTCCAGCATATGTTGTTTCCAACTCTACAGTTTATGACAAGATCGGGTTCATATTTCAATGTCAGAAATGATTTCTATACATGTTTACCCTCCTTCCTTCTCCGCTAACTAACCCCCTTCTTCACTTTCTCCAACTTTTCCTTCCTTCCTCTTCCTTATTCCCCCAATTTATTCCCCCTCATCTCCATTCCCACATCATTCCTTCCCCTCTATGACTCCTACCTTACGCTGATTGTTCTCCTCCCCCCTTATGTACACGCCATCATTACCTCCTGTCCACTTACCTATTTATACCATATCTTCCCCGCCTTTCTCCTCCTGCATCGTGTTTACCAATTCCAGATCGATAAAAGACCTTGTGTCGCATTATTGTTAACATGTAAAGCGCATCTATGCCATTGGTGACCATGCGCTAAATAAATCAGTGAAATAAATACATATAGAAATGGCGAAAAGTCTACTTGCCCAGGTGGGATCTCGGTCAGCCGCCTGCTATGGAACTCTGTGCTATGAATGAAGCTATAGCTGTGGCTACTACCTTCAAAGCGCTGAAGAATTGCTGATCGCCTGACATGTTTAAAAAACACACTAAGTAAACTTGTTTTAGTCGAGGTTTCACTGGTCCTGACTAGGCCAGGGTGACATTTTAATTATGCCCGAGTAATTGGAGCAATTTCAGATTACTTTAGTGACACAAAATTATTGAAAATGACACGATTACGCCCTTTGCCTACTTTTGGGTAATTTGGGGAAAAAATCCCACCCACGAGCACAGCAACAGAGAGTGAGTGGCTGCTGGCTGCTGCTCTTCCTGTCCTGTTGGATAAATGCTATATTTTAGCGCAAAATATATCCTAAGGTCCATTTTGAAAGAAAGGTGAATTTTACACTATGAAAATAATGCTAAATGCAGTTTTGCGCTCGGCGAACAATTCCGCATAGTCGCACACAATTTTTTCTGCAATTTCATGTAATTGAGCTGCAGTAAATTCCAAGATTGACGCCTCCCCCCCAGTCCTGACTCAGGTGCACCATGTTATGTTCTCACGTTCTCTTTACTTTTGACACACATTACAGGATCTGGGCCTCAGTAACGGGTTGCCACCTTTTTCACAGATTATTTCTAGACATAGGTTCCTGTTTTAAGCTTCTGCAAGGGCCAGGAGCTGTACTTGATTTTTCAAAATATTCTTTATAATAGTAATTCTTCCTCTGTTTTCTATAATTAAAAACATAGGGATGTGTTAGACAGTTCTAAAATGCTATTCAGTTTCTTATTGTGTTTATTGTTTCACGTTTATATTTCAGAACGGTATAAATACCGGTTTTTGCAGAGATTTCCATTTATTTCCTGGCGGTGACATAACATTACCAGCTACACTGCCCATGTGGCAACCAGTCTCACTCCGCCATCGCTCTGAGGCACTGCGCATGTTTCCTATTCACCACGCAGGTTCCGTGACTTACTTTGTCATCCAAATACATCATCCAGATGCCGGAACACACTCTGGTGGTCTTAGTCGGCTGCACCACGAAGGTTTGCTAGCAAGATTGTTGTTTTACTCCACATAGTTGCCACTGTGATACTGACTCTGTAAATTTGAACAGCTGTCAGAAAGAACCCTCACGGCATCTCTCGCGTAGCAGTATAAGTGATTTGCGGGTCTGATCGTAAAGTAAATACCTCACACACTCATTCATCGCTTCAGTCGTTCACTAAGGGATACATTCGTTCGTCCATTCTGCACCCCTCTTACCCGTGCAGTAAACCTCAAAGGACAGGAATCGCGAGAACTTGTAGACGTAGAACCCGTTGCTCGAGCTCGTATCCCCGGCTGGCTTCGGGCAGGCCTTGATCAGGATGGAGCTGGCCTCTTTGCAGGTGTAATCGATTTTGTTTGACAGGAGGTTTGCGGTTGTGATCCCAGATCCCAGGAGCGGGTGGCTTCCTTCTTGGAGGGTGAAGGGCTGTCCTGAGCCACACTTCACTGGTCCAGTGCAGCCCTCCTGCAGCCTGACTCCGGCATTTCCGATGTACCGGAACCAGCCGGATAAATACCGGTCGGTGGGGAACGCGCCTCTGGAGTCAGCATTGGAGAGCCGAGCGACTCCAGACAAAGTCTGATAGTTCTCACAGGGGTCGGCGCACCTGATTTCTGCACCGATCTTCATACAGTCGGTGTTGTCGTCACAGGGAGCTGTAGGGCACTGGAGCGCGCGGTTCAGGGAGCACAAGTGGTTGGTGGGGACATTCGTGCAGGATTGAGGGGCGCACGTGTTCAGGACGGAATCAGCGCATTCATTGACGTCGACGCACTTCTTCAGTGAGGAGTTCCAGGTGGTGCTTCCGGGGACACAACAACTAGCCGTGGTGCACCTTACCACAGGAGAGCAGTCGTTGCCGGTCCCGCTCCCGCAGTATCCAGCTTTGCACATGCATCTCACATATGTGCGTCCAGGCACAGGTCCTTTCATGATCACTGAGGCTGTGTGATGACAGTGAAAACTTATCCGTGCATCTGGTGGGCAAAGAAAAAGAGATAGATGATCATCGTGTCACACTGAGCAGTTCGGATCTGAAGGTGGTGGCATAGAGTGGAGTGGCATAGAGTGGCGTGGAGTAGTGTGTCATAGTATAGAGTAGAGTAAAGTGACATAGAGTGGAAACAGGGAGTTGTGTAAAGCATTGTAGAGTGGAGTAGTGTTGTAGAATGGCATCAAGTGGAGTAGAATGTTATAGAGTGGAGTGGCATAGATTGGAGTGGAGTGTCAGTGGAGGAGAGTTTAATGGAATAGAGCATCACAGAGTGGAGTATCACGAAGTGGAGTAATGTGCCCAGAGTTGAGTGGCATAATGTACAGTGGTGCAGAGTACATTAGCATAGAGTGCATTGGTGTAGAGTGATTTGGTTTTGAGAAAAGTAGTGTAGAGTGCATTGGCGTAGAGTTTATAGTGACACAGAGTAGCATAGAATGCAGCGGCATAGAGTAGAGTAGTGCAGAGTAGATTCCAGTGGTGTAGAGTGCAATGGAGGAGAGTGGCATAGAGTGAAGTGAAGTGAAGTGGCATAGAGTGGAGGGGTGCAGTGGCATATAGTGCAGTGAAATTGAGCGCAGTGGCATAGAGTGCAGTGGTGTAAAGTGCAGAGGCATAGAGTTAAGTGGTGTAGAGTATAGTGGTGTACAGTGCAGTAGAGTGACATAGAGTTGAGTTGTGCAGAGTAGAGTGCAGTGGCATAGAGTCTAGTGCCATAGAGTGCAGTCATGCGGAGTAGAGTGTCATAGAGTGCAGTGGCAGAGAGTAGAGCAGTGCTAATTAGATTGCAGTAGAGTAGAGTGCAATGGCCGCGAGTGGAGTTGTGCAGAGTGGAGTAGAGTGAAATGCCATAGAGTGGAGGGGTGTAGGGTAGAGTGCTGAGGTGTAGAGTGCAGAGGGGTAGAGTGCAGAGGCATAGAGTGTAGTGGTGTCAACTGCAGTAGTGTGAAAGTGTAGTTTCGAAGAGTGGTGCAGAGTAGAATAGTGCAGAGGGGAGTTGTGCAGATATCAGCGATGTAGTGAACAGCGGTGAAAAGTAAGCTAGAATGGTATAGAGTGCAGTGACATAGAGCGCAATGGTGTAGAGTGACATAGTGTTCAGCGGTGTCGAATGGAGTGTCATAGTGTAGAATGTTGTAGATTATAGTGGTGTAAAGTGCAGTAATGCAAAGCTTTTGGCATAGGTACAGTGGCATAGTGTGCATTGGTTTGGAGTAAAGTGATGTACAGTGAATTGGTGTGAAGAGCAGTGGTTTAGAGTAGAGTAGTGTAGTGTAGGGTCCAGTGGCATAGAGTGGCGCAGTGTAGACTGCAGTGGCATAGAGTGAAGTGACATAGAGTAGATTGTTTCAGACTACTGTGAAGTGGAGTAGAAAGATGCAGGGTAGAGTGCAGAGGCATTGAGTGGTCGTGTACAGTGCAGTGGCGTAGATTAGAGTGGCATCAAGTAGAGTGGTGCATCGTTGATTGCAGGGATGTAGGGTGGAGTGGTGCAGAGTGGAGTAGAGTGGCGTAAAGTGCAGTGGTGTAGATTAGATTGTTTTAGAGTAAAGTGAAGTGGTGTAGAGGAGTGTTGCATTGTAGAGTGGAGTTGAATAGAGTAGTGGCATAGAGTGAATTGGCATAGATTGCTGTGTTGCAATATGGAGTGGCCTGGAGTGTGGTAGAGTGCAGTGATGCATAGCAGAGTGGGATAGTGTAAACCGGCAGAGTAGAGTTGTGCAGTGTAGAGTAGATAGGTGTATAGTGGATTGGTGTAGCGTGCAGATTCAGAGTTCAGTGGTGCTCAGTAGATTAGAGTGGCGTAGAGTGCAGAAGAATGGCATAGAGTGGTGCTGGATAGAGTGCAATGGCATGGAGTAAAGTGGCTCAAAGTAGACTGGCACAGACTAGGGTGGCACAGAGTAGGGTGGCGCAGAGTAGAATGGCCTAGAGTTCAGTTGCATAAAGTGCAGTGCTATAGAATAGAGTGTAGTGCTGTAGAATAGAGTGGCAAAGAATGCATTGGTGTAGAGTGCAGTGGTAGACAGTGGTGCCGAGTAATGACGTAGAGTGCAATGGTGTAGAGTGGCTTAGAGTGCAGTGGCATAGAGTAGAGTATATGGGCATAGAGTGCATTGGTGTCGAGAAGACTGACGTAGAGTGCAACGGTGTAGAGTGCATTGGCTTTGTGTAAAGTAATGTAAAGTGCAGTGGCGTGGGATGTTGTGGAGTGGTGCAGAGTGCAATAGTGTGGCGTAGACTGCAGGGCCAGAGTAAATTGTTTCAGAGTTGAGTTAAGTGGCATAGAGTGCAGTGCCAGAGTGTAGTGGCTCACAGAAGATTAGAGTGCCATAACATGCATTGGTGTAGAGTGCAGAAGAGTGGTGTCAAGTGGTACAGATTACAAGTGTAGTGGCATAGAGTACAGTGGCACAAAATAGAGTAGCACAGAATAGAGCGGCACAGAGCAGAGTGGAGCAGAGCAGAGTGGGGCAGAACAGAGTGGCATAGAGTTCAGAGAGTTCAGTAGCAGAGAGTGAAGTGCTGTAGAATAGAGTGTCATAAATTGCCTGGTGTATAATGACATAGAGTGCATTGGTGTAAGGTGCAGTGGTGTACAGTGGTGCAGAGTAAAATAACATAGAGTACAATGGTGTAGAGTGCAGCAGCATAGAGTGCAGTGGCATAGAGTAGAGTGTAGTGGTGTACAGTGCAGTGGTGCAGAGAAGACTGGCATAGAGTGCAGTGGCATAGAGTGTATTGATTTTGAGTGGAGTTGTGCTATAGAGTGCAGTGGCATAGAGTACAGTGGTGACATTTGTGCAGAGTGCAATTGAGTGGCACAGACTAAAGTGACAGAGTAGATTGTTTTAGAGTAGAGTGAAGTGGCGTAGGGTGCATCGGTATAGAGTAGAGAGTTGTAGAGTTCAGTGGTGCAGGGTAGATTAGAGTGGTTTAGAGTGGAATAACATAGAGTTCAATGGCATAGAGTTCTGTAGCATAGAGTTCCGTGGTGTAGAGTGGCATAAAGTAGAGTGGCAAAGAGTGCAGTGTTGCGGAGTATACTGTATAGAGTGCAGTGGTGTGGAGTAGAGTTGCACAGAGTACAGGGGTTCAGATTAGGATAGAGTGGTGTGGAGTGCAGTGGCATAGGGTATAATGGTGTAGTGTGACTTGGTGCAGAGTAGATTGGCATAGAGTGCATTAGTAAAGTGGTGTAGAGTGCATTGGTGCAGAGTGCAGTGTTGCAGAGTAGGGTGGCATAAAGTGGAGTGGTGCAAAGTTTTGTATAGTGCAGTGGTAAAGAGTGCAGTGGTGCATAGTAGATTAGTGTGAGGTAGAGAGCATTGTCATAAAGTAGAGTTGAGTGGTGTAGAGTAGAGTGGCATAGAGTGGAGTGGTACAGGGAGGAGTGCAGTGACACGGTGTGGAATGGAGTAGCATAGTGTGGAGTGGTGCAGAGTAGAGTGCAGTGACGTGGAGTGGTGCAGAGTGGAGTGGGGTAACGTGGAGTATGCATTATAAGGTAGCATACTGCCACTACAGACACCACTTCTTCAGTTGAAATTACCATTACATTTGCACTCCCATGCAGTTTTACTGATAAAAGTATGCAACACACAAACAATAATGTGTGAAAATGTCATCACTAAGTGTATTGATTTGATCGTCTTCACAGTTCATTATTAGTCTTTTAAATGTTGTTGTTTGCTACAAAAGAAAATAACATCTGTACAGCTTTCCTCAAGCAGACCATCAGTAGCCAGCATGATTGTCACATAAATCCTCTTCCTTTCAAGTCAGAGAAATAAAAAAAAAGCCTAGCTATTTGGAAGACACAGCCAGACATTTGACTTCTGTCTTTAAATGCTGAGCAAATGTGACAAGATAAGAACATGATTTAAAAGCCTGTTCACAGAAAGCAAGTTTCTTAAAGAATGCATTAAACAAGGTTTAGGCACAAGGAGGGACAAACTCAAGCTAGACAGCCTAAAGGAAATAAATCCAGCAAAAATAAAGCCAGAAAACTTTAGTCACAAACCACAAAGCCAATGGTAAGCAATGGGTGGAATGCATTCCTAGGTCATCTTTCTAAATGCCCCCAAGATGGCTTTAGCAAACCAGACAGCCTGGCTGTCTGGTTGGCTGTGACCTAAAAAAAGAAGTGTGGGACTAACTAAGTTAAACAGTATGCAAGTGACATCACAGCCTGTGAAATCAATGCACATCACATGACATGTGCATCACAGGAAGTCACATCTGTAAAAGTTCAATTAAAAAAAGGCTATTTGAATGGCTATTTGTGGGTATTGAATAAAGTCAAATGTTTGCTTCCAAATCCTAGTTTCCCCTAAATGATTTTGAAGTGATAACAAGCTGTGTGACTTTGGTTCCCCACTACTACTCTTGCACATAGGTATGAGGCATAGGATTGCCACCAGACAAGACTATAATGCACAAATGAAGAGCTGATGGCCTTTAAATCAGCACCTTGTCATGGGCCAGCTGGAGGGGAAAATAATAAAAAGCATCTGCACGCTATTGCTCGGCGGAAAGCAAACAAGGTGCAAGCACTGCTGAATGTGTCCTGGTGTCGGCAAATTATGCTGAGACAAGTTCAGCCAAATTTGCTTGAGCCCAACTTCTTGTCAAGGGGGAGGAGTTCACCCTGGGAAAATAGTGGGTAGACACAATATACCTGCCTTTATCCCTGACTTGTGCCCTAACTCAGATGATGTTACATGTCCAGACCAGCAAGAATATGGTTGCAACGGCCATAGCTGA
This sequence comes from Lissotriton vulgaris, assembly GCF_964263255.1. Classification (NCBI taxonomy): domain Eukaryota; kingdom Metazoa; phylum Chordata; class Amphibia; order Caudata; family Salamandridae; genus Lissotriton; species Lissotriton vulgaris. Next base: position 1,683,727,839 of record NC_141687.1, read on the forward strand.
AGGGTCATTTAAGGCTTTCCTCCTGCCTGCTTTGTACCATTTTTTCTTTTTGTTATTATTGTGTTCTGACTGGTTTCTGCATTGGAAGTTAGGAGAGAGAATCCTGGATTATGGGCTATTTTGTTTTCCTTACAGTACTGATCTATAATTCTGCTCAACAGTGGCTTGCTGCTTAAGCATTATAGCCTTTGTTAGGAATATTTGGCAAAAATACACATTTTTTTTACATGAACTTATAACATCTTCTGAAATCATTGCTAAGATCACAAAAATTGCTGATATAAAAATGCAAAAATACACACAAAATTAGGTTTAATAGAAAACAATCCCAGAAAAAAACACTTTCCTGTGGCGATTCACATATTTGCAACACATTTTGTCCACAGGTGACATTTAACAAAGTTTATATAATTTTACATGTTTTGCCAAATTGGAGTTCTGTTAATTTCGCAAGACTCTGCAAGTGGCATAACAATTTATGAACAGTTATTTAAAAAAAAAACAGATGTGTGAGGGGAGGTACATCTGGGGACAGGGATAGGCATCTGGCCTCTATTTGTAGAATATGAAATTATATGGGTTTGCACACTGCTCTTGTGTTTGTGGCCAGCTTTGAAGTGGGGAAGGATGCTCTCTTCCTGTATGTTTACATGGTATCTGCCATTGAGTTTCCAGAAATTAATTTTTATACCATAGAATTTACAATCTGTTTTTATTGACATTTTCATATTTGCAGTACAGAAACAATACTTATCTGTGAAATAAATATGCTCTTTCAGTGGTACATCAGCATCATGTTCGTTTAGCAGTGTTAAATGGTCGAATAGCGGTTACATGTTCCTAAGGTTCACCCTAGGCCCTTTTCCCTCCCCCATCCGTGGCCCCAATCCTAGGAGGTCATTGTGAGCCAGTGAGCGTAAGTCCATAGGGCCCGATTCACAGAATGAACTTAAGACTCAATCCTAAACTTACTACTATTTTGGTATTCACAGAATGCACTTACTACTTTTGGCATTCACAGAATAAACTTACTACTTTTGGTATTCACAGAAGTTAGGATTTTGTCTTAAGACAAACTTAAGACAGACTTAAGACAGACTTAAGACAAACTTAAGACAAAATCCTAACTTCTGTGAATACCAAAAGTAGTAAGTGCATTCTGTGAATACCAAAAAAGTAGTAAGTTTAGGATTGAGTCTTAAGTTCATTCTGTGAATGCCAAAAGTAGTAAGTGCATTCTGTGAATACCAAAATAGTAGTAAGTTTAGGATTTAGTCTTAAGTTCATTCTGTGAATCAGGCCCATTGTGTGTGAGCCACGGCTCCAAATTCTCCAGAACCTTTTGGGACAGCCCTTGCTTGAGAGGTTGTTTTCTTCCCAAGCATGTACATATCCATACTCATTCTCCACTCTGCCAGTGTCAGACTCGGTATAGCCCCCCCATGCCTTGGCCAGGTCACACTTTGCCACCACCACTCCTAGCCGGAGTAGTGTTAACTTTGTTCTGGGGAGATCAATCTCCATGGATATTCCCAACAGAACAAACTGGGGACTCAGAGGAATTGTCTCCTCCAGGATAGCTCCTAGCTCATCCATCAGGGTCACCCAATACATTTGAATCTGTGAACACTCCCAGACCGTGTGGAAGAAGGTACCTTCTGCCGCATGACATCGCAGACAGTTGGGCGCTTCGGCCCTCCCTATGTGGTGCAGTCAGGCTCTTTCAAAGTACGTTCTATGTAAGTATTTGAATTGAATCAATCTAAGTCTTGATTTGATGGCCATCTCCCGGGGATGCATCAGCACCATTTCCCATTTCAGGTCCTCTATTTCTCCCAGATCTAATTCCCACTTCGCCCTCAACTTCTGCAAGAAATCCCGTTAGTTATTGATTATGGTTCTGTATGTCCAGGAGAATGACTTTCCCCCGATCTCACCCATCAGGAGGCGACCCTCTAGGGGTACGTATTCAGGGTTGTTGCTCATGTCTATGTGTTGTGCCCACCATGCGTGCACCAGCTGTAAGTACTTATAATGTTTGGTCTGATTCATATCATACTTAGTCTGGAGATATGAGCAGGTTACCAGCTCCTTTACGATATAGTATGTTTTTAAGTTGTGAGATGCCCAACAAGTCCCATTACTGGAAACCTTGCAGTTTCACAATTTCCTCAAATCGGTTACCCACCCAAAGTGGGGTTTCCTGGTCACCCGGCCCTCCCACTTCATCTGCCTTTCCACCCTTTTTTCATGCCACTATCACAATCTGTGTAGCTGTTAGGAGTTGTGCGGATCTCCTCCCTCCATAAGTGTAGTGTGTGTATGGGCGCCCAACGAATTGAGCACATTCAAGTGCATATGTGGGGTGGTCTCTCGCCGTATGTTCCCATTCGTTAACAACAACAAGATGAGTCTCCCAGTAGTATGCCCGAAGGTCGGGTAGGGAAATGCCGCCATTATTTTGGTTGTGTTGCAATGTCGCCAGTGCTATCCTCGGCGGTCTCCCTGATGCATGTTTTGCAGAACGTAAACCAATTTCGGGAGCACTATCATTTTATAGAGCGCTGACCTTCCTAGCAGCATCAACGGCAAGGACCGCCACTTTTCCACAGCCGCACAGAATTCCCTGAGTACCCTATAAAGAGTGCGATCCAGTGCCACCGCTGTATTTGTTGTGGCATAAATCCCTAAGTACTTTATACCCTCCTGAGCTAGCTGAAGCCGGCTTGGGCAGGCCGTGCACCGATTTCCCATGTCCGCTGGATAGAGACATGATTTCTCCCAGTTCATTGTATACCCCACGTGTGCGGTGTAAGTTTTGCAACTTTCCATAATATTAGGGATCGACCTTTCCAGGTTTGTGACATGCATCTATATATATAAAGAGATGAGCTCATCCAAACCCTTGTTCTCTTTTCCCCAGAATCCTGTTATGTCCGGGTGCACTCGAATGATACAGGTGAGCGGCTCTAGGATCAGATTGAAGAGTAGAGGGGACAAGTGACATCCCTGGCGAGTGCCTCTACCTATTAAGAATTCCCACGACACCACACTATTAACTCTGGTTCTGGCCAGGGGTCTCTCATTGAGAACAGCGATCCATCGCTGGAATACCGGACCAAATTCAAACTCCTCAAAGCAGACATAAGAAAGGGTCAATGAACGGTGTCAACTGCCTTTTCGGCATTGAGGGACAGGATGAGATGTGGGTCTTCCCTTGTGGTCACCACCTCTAGCCAATCGTGCTCCCTGCGAAGGTTCAGCCTAGTCGACCTCTTTGGCATGAAGCCAGATTGGTCCCGATGGATGAGACCGGTGATTACCACAGTGAGCCTGTTGGCTACTATTCTGGTCAGTATTTTGGTTTCCATGTTAATAACGAGTTAGGTTGGTACGAGCTACACTTCGGTGGCGGCCTGTCCTTCTTGGGAATTACCACAATCGTGGCAATCCTCAGATGTCAGAGTAGACTGCCCACCTCGCTTGCCTCTAAATATAATTGAAGGAGGTGGGGGCTAAATAGCTTCACGTTCTGTTTAAAAAACTCAGGAGGGAGCCCATTAGGGCCCATTAGGGCCCAGATTTGAGCTGGCCAATGGCAGTTGTAATATCCTCCTTAGTAATTTTTTCATCCAACATCTGTGACTCGCTATTTGTTAACTTTGGGAACTGTATAGTTTGAAGGTATGCCTGAATTTGAGTTAGCTCTGCCGGGGCACGTTCCGTGTAGAATATCTCGTAATACTCCGCAAATGCGTTGGCTATTGCTTAAGGGTGGGCGGACATCTCCGTTCCGCCCACGGAATGTGCAGAGATTTTCCCCTTCTGCCTTGGGCAAAGAAGGCGGAGAAACAAGGCAAATCTCTGCACATTCGGGGGCGGAACAGAAGTTGGCCGCCCGTCTCCCGCCAGCCTCCTGCCAGCCTCCTGCCCGCCTCCCGCCGTATTAAATGATATTGAAAAGCCTAAAATTAAATTTAAAATAAAACTTACCTTATTGAGGGCGCATCCTTGCCCATTGCAGTTTCGTCTGGGAACTACGCATGCGCATTCCTCGCCACGAATGCGCTTGCGCAGGCTCCCCCACATGCGCAGTTCCAAGAAGAAGCTGCGATGGGCAAGGATGTGCCCGCAATAAGGTACATTTTATTTTACATTTAATTTTAGGCTTTCAAATATCATTTAATGAGGCAGGCGGGAGGCGTGCGAGAGGTGGGCGGCGGGCAGGAGGCGGGTGGGATGTACATAACGGAAATATGCGGAGAGGCACGGAGATTGGTTCAATCTCCCTGCCTCTTCACGAAAGTCCCTTACTCGACTTCCGCCCAACCCTACTATTGCTACGGGAGTTACATGAGTCCGGCTGTCCTCTGTCTGTACCTGGGCCAACTAACTACTATCTAACTATTTTTTGCTAAGCCATGCAAGCAATCTACCTGTCTTGTCACCTGCATTGTACAAACGTCGATGCATGGCTTGCATCGCATGTTGCGCGTCTTTTTTGGCCAATGCAAAGTATTCCTGTTGAAGAAGTTGCAATCTGCGCAACAAGGAGATGTTGTTACTTGTAATGGCTTTTGCTTCTATCTGCAATAGTCGGGATTCAATCCCTGCAAACTCCTCACCTTCTTTCCATTTTTCATGGGTTATAATGTTCTGGGCCCTATCCCGCAATACGGGTTTGTATGCCTCCCACAAAGTGATGGCCGAGTCTACTGACCCCACGTTCTCACGAAAGTAGAGTTCCATGTGTACCCTGATTTCCTTAGCGACCTGAGGGTCTCTTAATTCCCATGGGTTGAGATTCCATTCCCGTGCCAGACATTGTGTATGGGTACCCACTGTGAGCCACAGGGGCGAGTGGTCCGAGAGGCCTCTCACCAGGTATGCCACCTTATGTATCTCTCCTAGTTCTCCCACTGGGGCCAGTATGTAATCTAGCTGTGAAAAGACTTTGTGAGCACCTGAGTAAAAGGAATAGGCTCTGGTCTGGGAATGTTGCCTTCGCCATATGTCCGTAAGTGTCAGTGTTTCTGCGAACTGTTATAGCGGTGACGCTTTGAGGTCTCCCATTCAGACAGTCGTATGGTCAGGTGTGTGGTTTATTATGACGTTAAAGTCTCCCCCAATAATGTGTGTGTCGGATCCCGCTTCCAGCAGGACCCCTGCAAGCTTCTTCAGCATTTGTCTTTGTAGCCTGGGAGGTGCATATTCACTGATGAAGGTGATGTTTCGACTGTCCCACACTCCCTTAACCGCTACATATGTACCATTGGGATCTGTCCATGTGCGTTCAAGTCTGAAGGGCGGGCTTTTCCTGACTAATATTGCCACACCTCTTGCCCCGGTGGAGAACCCGGTGTGGCCAAGTGTCTTGTATGCCTCTCGACCTAGGAAACCACAAAGAGTGCACTTTAAGTGTGTCTCCTGCAGAAGGATGAATAATGTGGGTGGGTCTGCACACCTCTATTCAACTACTATATTCACAAAATTAAGGTGTTAATCAAATTGTATGCGTGCGGTGCATGGGGAGAGGGTACCACCCCCCCTGTGTATATGTGAGTTGAGTCCTCGGCAACCAGGGACTATGCAGCGCACAGCTCTAAGGTAATATATATCAATCTCTGATAATTCAACTTACAAGAAAATGCTTTTCATATTTAATAAACAAAGCTCAAGATTCTAATGAAATCAATAGCCATGACATTAAAGACGCAATGTAATGCCATATATTTTGTTCAGTTCTTGAATGCATAAATGACAATGTTATTCATGATAATCCATAATACAAGTTTTCAAAAAAAGAAGAAACATTTCAAAAATAACCCAATGCATTTCGGGTCTCTCCTGACCCTTCCTCAGGGGTGTAGAAGGTATTCACAAAGAAAGAGTTTCAGAGTTCAAATCTTCAGGAAAGATTCAGGTTGCGAATCTACAATAAAGTACGTATAAAGTTTCAAATTCAAAATAACATATATTTCAAACCAATGCCAACAATGATTACAGCTACTCGAGTCACACTCAAAGAGATCTTAGGGTGAAACTTGCACTTTCCAATATTCACGGTGAACCAACAAAACCCGTGCTCTTAAACCCAAGTATTCAATTGATGATTTTATAAAAAATATATAAAATAGTCATAGACCCCGAGGTTAAGTGCAATGAAGAAGAAAGGTGAAAATGTATAACCTATTGCTGAATGATGTGTGTATGTGAAAAGGAAAATTCTTCAAAAAACTTTTGTGTACTGGTGCAGGTGAATAGAAACAGGCATGCCACAAATACACATGCAGTGTTATATGTACCGTCAAGTATCCAGCAGGATACTGTAATTCAAAGGAATGTCTTCCACCTAATCGTCCCGCTCTGTAGTTAGAAAACAACAGTAATGTACCAATAAGCTACTGGAAACACCAGTCTGTCAGAGACTAAAATAGCAGCGGAAAAATTGTTTACATACCCTTCACTCTAAAGTGAATCCGGACGATAATCCAAAATTATAGGTGTAACAGCGTTTCTGTTAAAAAATATATATGTGTGTTAACTCTATATGTTGTTCCTATTGGTAAACAGACATCTGTATAATCAAAAGGGACTAAGTCTCCTTCTTACCCCCAACTGTAGTGTCGGTATCCTAAGCTGTTAACGTGTAAATGACACCAAGTTCTTATCGTCTTCCGTTTCTGCAAATGAACACACATGCGGGAATCATAAGTAAAACCCACGTGCGTAGCCTCCCACATATTCCCCCTGACATCGAAACGGCTCGTACCTGATATTCTCTTACACTCTCCTGCTTCTGAAGTCGTCTCTAGTGAACGCGGTAAATGCTGATCTAAACGGTGGCTTAAAATGATGCGTGTTAAAAGCGACTCGCAATAGAAAGAGGACTATGGCGAGTTAGTCCATTCCAAAATGGCCCTATCAAAAAACGGACGTATTACATATACTGTGTATCTACCCTTATCTGGAAGAATTTGTATGCTGAAAACAGAATGAGTGAAATGTGAGCACAGACTATTTAAAAATAAAAAAATTGAGGGGCGTGGCCAGGATGGCGGCGCGGTAGGACGTGTTTCGTGTCCCCTCCGGCCCCAGGCCCTACATAGCGCAGTTTGGTGAGACCCCCGGAGCTCTTGTGGGGCATTTGGTGGTCGGAGTGACCCTCCGTGGCAGTGGCCGGCAGAGCCGATCGCCCGACATCGAGGAGCTCCGCCTGCGGAACACCCGATCAGGCGGCTGTACCGGGCCCGGGGAGAGTGGTGTGAGGCAGTGGCCGCGGCGCACCGGAGACGGGGGGAGAGGAGCAGCGAGCACTAGTGCTCCCCGCCGGACCCTGAGGGGAGGCACTGCGGACCGTACCTGGCGAGGAAGGAGAGCCAGTCGGTGCCGGACTTCGGGACCACGGCGGGGGCGGAGCCTCATGCCCGGAGAGCCTGGAGCAGTGAAGCGGCCATCCAACTAATTTAGGCCGGGGTCTGAGGCCTAGCGGGAAGACCGCCGGAGCGGATTTCCGAGCCCCCTGCGGAGGCGCAGGGCACCGGGGAGCGCCGGACAGTTGGTAGTGCGGAAGGAGGCACACAGCGCGACCTGGATGAGCACTTTGGATCGGCGGCAGCTGGGAAGGTGCATCGTTGCCGGGGCACTGCTCGGAGCGGAGCACTCGGACCCTGGCACGTCCTACTTGGGGGCTCGGCAGCTAGGTGGAGGAGCTTGGAGGAAGGGGGAGAGACCGTCGGAGCGGATCTCCGAGCCCCCTGCACCGGCGCAGGCAGCAGAGGGCACCGGACAATTAGCAGTGCGGAAGGAGGCACACGGCGCGACCCCGGACGAGCACTCTGGGTCAGCGGCAGCTGGGAGGGTGAGTCACTGCGGGAGCACTGCTCGGAGCGGAGCGATCTGACCCCTGGCACGTCCTACTTGGGGATCTAGTAGCCTGGCAGAGGAGCTTGGACGGAGGGGGAGCCCTCTCGGCGCCTGTGGGGCGGTCCCCCGCTCTGACTGGCGCGGAGTGTCTGTGGGCCTCAATGCTTCTGTGGAGGTGATTGCTTTTGGTCCTAGCGCGAAGGCGCCGAATCGAGCCCTCGTGGAGCCCTGGTCTGGGGGCAGCAGAGCGGACTTTAGGGTGCCTCCCAGGAAGACACGTGGGGCCGCGATGGCTACGGTGGTACGCAAGGGAAAGACAGTGAAGGACCAACCGAAGAACACCCAGCAGCCGGCGTCACCCGGCCCGAGCGCATCTCCTAGGCCCTCAGATGATGAAGCACCGGCCACTAAAGACTTCATGGCGGACCTTTTTAAGTCCATAAAGGAGGATATCTCAGATCTCCAAGCACAACTCACATCTGATCTTCGGGAAGTAAGGAGAGATGTAGACGCGGTGGGGGAAAGGGTGGCCACTTTGGAGGACCATGACCTCAGCATGGCGAATGATGTTCACCAGCTGCAGCAGGACGTTTTGAGGCTCACCGAACAGAACCTAGACCTGCAATCCCATGCGGAGGATTTAGAGAATCGCTCACGGAGGAACAACATTCGCATTCGGGTGGTGCCGCAGGGCAGAGAGGCGGGAGACCTCCGTGAGTACGTGCAGGACCTCTTCATCCAGCTTCTGGGGGACGAGGATGTGCGTGAGATTAGAATGGACCGGGCTCACCGGGTGGGCTTGCCAAGGAGGGGAGGTGGACCACCCCCAGACATCCTGGTGTGTGTCCACGACTTTCAGCTCAAGGAGAGGATCCTCAGGAAGGCGAGGGACACCACTGACTTCCAGTTCCGGGGGCACCGGCCACAGCTCTTCCAGGACTTGGCGGCAACGACCCTTCAGAAGCGGCGTGAATTCAGGCCTGTCACGGCGTTCCTTCGGCAGCGTAGCATTCCTTACTCGTGGGGCCACCCTTTCCGCATAGTGTTTCGCTGGAACAATAAGCTGGAACAAATTCGCTCGCTGCAGGTGGCCAAGGACTTGCTAGGCATTGAGGAAGAGACACCAACATCGAGGGCCGGCAGCCCGTCACCTAGACGGCGACATCGATCTTCCTCTTGGCATCGAGTGGGGCAGGCGGCGGATCGCGGGCGGCCTGATCGGGCTACCAGCCTACAAGCGATGGGAGACGCAGTGGCCTCCGTCGCCTCTGCAACGTTGACATCCTCTCAGCAGAGCTCTGGGGCGGCATAGCGGCCGAATAGGGGCCTGGAGGCTCCGGAGGGGCACACGTTCATTCATCGGTCCATGGTGCAGCAGGAACTTTGTGAGAAGACCCCCGGGACCGCGGCCTTGGAGGACCCACCCGAGGTCTTTCACCCCCCTCCCAGAGACTGTCCGGTGCGCTGCACTGTTCTGGGAGTCTTCGTTGAGACTGTAACGTATTATTGTTTTTGTTTGACATGGGGTTTGGGGATTGGGTGGGGGGCTGTGGGGAGTTGTATGTGGCTGCCTCCGCCAAGGGAGGAATTGTGGGGTGTTGGTCGGGGGGGGAAGGGGCTGGGGGGGTTCCATGGTGGTGGTGAGAGTGTTGAGTGGGGTGCTTGGTCAAGGGGTGATTTGGTAAGGCGGGTCGAGGGGGGAGGAGATTTGCGATGTCAGTTAGCGTAGGGACATGGAACGTAAAAGGGCTTAACTCACCGCAGAAGCGACAAAAAGTGTGGAAGTATCTGGTGGACCATCAGCTGGATGTGGTGGGCCTCCAGGAGACCCATCTAGCACGGAAAGATGAAATGCGCCTTAGGCATAGGGCTTACCCGATCATTTACAGGGCCTCTGCATCCACAAAACACCGAGGGGTGGCTCTCCTCTTCCGTGCGGCGCTACACTTCCAGCCAGTTGAGGTACGGGCTGACAGGGACGGCCGGTGGCTGATGGTGAAGGGGTTGGTTCAGGGTCGCTTGTGTACCTTTGTTGTGTTGTATCTTCCTAATGCGGGCCAGAATAAGTTCCTACAGGCGCTGTTGCAGAGGGTGGGGGAATTCGCTGAGGGATGCCTGTTTCTTCTGGGTGATTTTAATTTGGTGTGGGACAAGGTTGTGGATAGCTCTAGGACTCACAGGGCTGCTGCGGGGGTGTTCTCGGCAGCGACACAAGGGCTGCTGGGGGAACTGGGCCTTGCTGACAGCTGGAGGTTCTTTCATCCAACTTCTCGGGATTACACGTTCTTTTCACATGTGCATCAGTCCTACTCCAGACTAGACTATGTTTTCATCAGTCAGGCACTTAAGGGGGATATCCAAGATGCTGCCATTCTCCCACTCTCGGTCTCCGACCATAGCTTGTTAGTGCTCACCCTCCGTTGGTCGCCATCTGGCGATGGGCTGCGGAAGTGGTATTTCCCTGCCTTGGTGGTCAGGGATGAAGCTTCCAGCCGGGCACTCCGGGAGGCCATTCGGGAGTTTATTGCCCTCAACCCCATATCGGATACGTCGGTAGCCAATACCTGGGACGCACTTAAGGCGTCAGTCAGGGGTACCTGCCTAGCACTTAATGCCAAGCTTAATAAGCTGCGGAGGAAAGATCGGGAGGAATTGGAAGCCGAACTGTCTAGGCTGGAGCGGGAGCACAAGCTTAATCCATCCAGGGCGACCATGCGTCCGCTGACGGCGATTCGGGGGAAGTTGAGGGCCCACTATAATAACAGGGCAGAACTCACAATGCTGCGACTGGGACGACACTCCTACTCCTCTGGGAATAAAGTGGGGAGACACCTGGCACGTCAGCTGTGGGAGAAGAGGGAGAGGGAATACATCGGAGGAGTGATGGACGAAGCAGGCGTACTACAACATAGGGACGAGGAGAAGGCGAATATCTTTGGCCGCTTTTATGCGGACCTTTACGCAGGGGACGGGCTAGACGCGGAAGCACAGCGGGAATACTTGCAGCAGCTGCCACTTCCTCAGGTGTCACAGCAGTGGAATGAGCTGCTGGAGGCCCCGATCACCAGGGAATAGGTCCTTCAAGTCATCAAGGAACTGAAATTGCACAAGGCGCCCGGTCCGGATGGCTACACGGCCATCTTCTACAAGTCGTATGCTTCCGACCTCTGCGATTTTCTGGTGGCCCTGTTTAATGACATGGCCACTTCTGGCTCGTCAGCTGGTACTCTGGCGGAGGCAGTGGTCACGGTTTTGCCCAAACCAGGGAAGGACCCTGCCCTTTGTGCTTCCTATCGCCCCATAGCGCTTCTAAACTTAGACTCTAAATTGTATTCAGCGATCCTGGCCCGTAGGTTGCAAGACCTGATGCCTGCGCTTATTCACCCAGACCAGTCCGGCTTTATTAAGGGGCGCCAAACCCATGATAACACGCGGAGGGTGGTGCATCTCATTGAAAAGGCCGACAGGTTTCGTATCCCGGCGGTCCTTGTGGGGCTGGACGCCGAAAAGGCCTTCGACCGGGTGGATTGGGGCTTTCTATTTGCCACTATGTCGACGTTTGGCTTTTCGGACAGGTTTATCACTATGGTGAAGGCCAATTATAGCAACCCCAGGTCGCGAGTGATGGTGAACGGACACAAATCGGTGTACTTCCCTCACTCTAGGGGCACCAGGCAGGGTTGTCCTCTCTCACCCTTGCTGTTTGCGCTCAGCATCGAACCTTTGGCGCTGGCGGTCCGGACATGTGAGGGGATACGGGGCATCCCGTTCGCAGGAGAGCAGCATAAAATAACGCTCTTCGCGGATGACATTCTGTTTTCGGTGGCAGACCCGGAACGGTCGTTACCCTGCGTCAGGGAAGCATTGTTGCAGTTTGAGACTGTGGCCGGCTTTAAAGTCAACTACGGTAAGTCCTATGTTCTGAATCTCACCCTGTCGCAGGCAGAAGTGGACAGGGTTCGCCCGCTGACACCCCTAGCTTGGGCCGTCAACTCGATAGTCTACTTGGGGGTCCATCTGACCCCAACGGTGGGCAAACTGTTTTCAGCCAACTTCCCCCCTCTCTTGGCCAGGACACGGTCAGAACTGGATAGGTGGAAACCTAAATTTCTGTCTTGGTTAGGTAGAATCCACTCAGTGAAGATGGTTCTCCTTCCTAAGTTTCTTTATTTGTTTCAGGCACTGCCTATACTGCTGGACAATGATTTCTTTCGGCGCCTCAAGACGCAAATACTGCGATTTATATGGCAAGGGGGACGGGCTCGTCTCTCTTTTGCGGTCTTGCGTTGTCCAAGGACGGAAGGGGGAGTGGGCCTCCCAGACCTGCAACTCTATTATAAAGCGGCTCAATTGAGGGTGATGGTGGAGTGGTCGCAGCAAACATCTGAAAAGCACTGGCTCCATATGGACCGGAGTGTGGCTGGCAGGTCGATATGGGACCTCGCGTGGAAGCCTAAGAGGGACAGGCCTCTCAACGCGTATATCAGTACTCCGACGAGTACAACGCTGAAGGTGTGGGACACGCTCGCCTCGGATGAGCGTTGGACGACCTTCCCCTCTCCCTTTACGCCCATCCATTTTAATCCTGCCTTTGCTCCGGTGCTCCATGATGGAGCCTTTGACGCCTGGAGGGAGGGGGGTTGTAGGGCACTGACGCACCTGTTTCATGGACTGGATCCCCTCTTCTTTCCCAACTGCATGAGGGACTATGGGGTTTCCCAGACTGAGCGATTTCGCCACCTACAGATGCTCCACTGGGCCACTTCGCCTGGGGTGCGTGACGCGGCTACGAGACCACCCACGCCGTTTGAGGCCTTTTTACTTCGGACGTCCACCATGAAGGGGACTATCTCCTTTTTATACCGCCACCTGCTTCATTCTGCAGTGGCCCCAAGGCCGCGGTATATGGCTCAGTGGGAAGACATGGTGGGGAGAGAAATCTCCGATGCCGAATGGACGGCATTATGGAGAGATGTCACTGCATTCAACCACTCCCTGCAGTTACGGGAGGCACACCTTAAGACCCTTACACTCTGGTATCTTTGCCCAGCTAGACTTCATCGCATATACCCGGCTACATCCGATAGGTGCTGGAGGGGTTGTGGACTCCTGGGTGACTTTCGCCACATCTGGTGGGACTGCCCAGTGATTCGGCCCTATTGGGAGGAAATCCTCTCGCATATTAAGGACATTCTGAGCTATCCCATTGAGGACTCCATCGCATCGGTCTTGTTAGGCCTGCGGGATCCCCACCTGAACTACCAGACACGGGCGGATAAAAGGATCTTGTGGCTATGCTTGGGAGCCGCCAAACTTACTCTGGCTGCCGCTTGGAAGCAGAGAGGAGCCCCTGCTATTTCTTTGTGGCACGCAAGACTGTGGAGATACTTGAGTCTGGAGAGAATGGCGGACATCTATTTGGGCAATTTCAAGAATTTTCGTTATCAATGGGGTCCTCTAGTGAAGTTCCTTTCTAAAGGGTTGCCTTCGGCAGTTTGCCCGGCCTCTATTAGGTCACTTCATCTATTTCAAGTCTAGTGTGAATGACGGTGGACCAGCCGGAGTGTTTGCGGGATCACCACCATGGGGGAGGGAGGGGGTTATGGGGAGGGGGGGGGGGTTGGGTACTTCTGTTTTGGGTACGGGAGCCCCCTGAGGAGAGCGCTGTTGGGCCGGTAGCTATCTAGCTGATTAGACACCTGAACTTGTGGATATTTTACGCTGTGCTCTCATGTTGGACTTTGACAGCTTTTGAGACGTACCCACAGACTCAGCTACTATTGCTTTGAACTTGATATACGAGTGTCAGTATATAATGTATGCCCTGTTGCTTCTTAATGCGCCCCTTGGGCGGGGAACTGATGGCACCTTGGGGGCCCTCGCCCTGTTTGTTTTTTCTCTGTAAACCAAAATCAGAATAAATTTTTTTATAAAAAATAAAACATTTAAAAATTAAAAAAAGAATGAGATGAAAAGTAAAGGATAAAGTGTGGATGTTAGCTGTAAAGAATGTGAGTGGATATTGTACAATGCAATTTACCCCTTACAATCTAAACACAATCAATTTATAAGTAACATAGCAGTTCATAATGGTCATTCAGACCCCCTGGGATTATGGTCCCCAGTTTTTTTTTATCCAGGCTGTTTCTTTTTGGGCTAGAGTGGTATTGATGTCCATGCCCTGGTGTTCAGTAATGTGTTCTAAAACAGTGAAGCGAAGTTGAGGAATGGTATGTGTAGCATTTACCCAATGTGCTGCCAGTGAAGAATTTAGATTTTTGTTCCTAATGCGACTTTTATGCTCCACTATTCTAGTTTTTATTTTCCTACTCGTTCTGCCTATGTAGACTAACCCACAGGGGCATTTTATGGCATAGATGACATTTTCTGTTGTACAATCAGAAGTGTGTTTCAAAGGTATTGGAATTCCTGTCCTGGGATGTAAAAAAACTTTTCCTGTGATTACGTTTCCACATTGTCCACAATTATAACATTTTCTCATTCCTTTGAAATTCTTGGGATCCTGTCGTTGAGGTGGTTTTTTCAGTAACTCACGTAAATTGGATGCCCGAGTTCAATATTTTAGTACTAGTACTAGTACTAAAATATTCAGCACAAGCACCAAAAATAAAAACCATTATACGTAAAAGATGGGAGCTGATAGAAAATGAACCAGACTTTTGTCACATTTTCACTCAACCACCGCTATTTGCGCATACTCGGGCATCCAATTTACGTTACATAAAGAGTTAACACACATATATATTTTTTAACAGAAACGCTGTTACACCTATAATTTTGGATTATCGTCCGGATTCACTTTAGAGTGAAGGGTATGTAAACAATTTTTCCGCCGCTATTTTAGTCTCTGACAGACTGGTGTTTCCAGTAGCTTATTGGTACATTACTGTTGTTTTCTAACTACAGAGCGGGACGATTAGGTGGAAGACATTCCTTTGAATTACAGTATCCTGCTGGATACTTGACGGTACATATAACACTGCATGTGTATTTGTGGCATGCCTGTTTCTATTCACCTGCACCAGTACACAAAAGTTTTTTGAAGAATTTTCCTTTTCACATACACACATCATTCAGCACTAGGTTATACATTTTCACCTTTCTTCTTCATTGCACTTAACCTCGGGGTCTATGACTATTTTATATATTTTTTATAAAATCATCAATTGAATACTTGGGTTTAAGAGCACGGGTTTTGTTGGTTCACCGTGAATATTGGAAAGTGCAAGTTTCACCCTAAGATCTCTTTGAGTGTGACTCGAGTAGCTGTAATCATTGTTGGCATTGGTTTGAAATATATGTTATTTTGAATTTGAAACTTTATACGTACTTTATTGTAGATTTGCAACCTGAATCTTCCCTGAAGATTTGAACTCTGAAACTCTTTCTTTGTGAATACCTTCTACACCCCTGAGGAAGGGTCAGGAGAGACCCGAAATGCATTGGGTTATTTTTGAAATGTTTCTTCTTTTTTGAAAACTTGTATTATGGATTGTCATGTATAACATTGTCATTTATGCATTCAAAAACTGAACAAAATATATGGCATTACATTGCGTCTTTAATGTCATGGCTATTGATTTCATTAGAATCTTGAGCTTTGTTTATTGAATATGAAAATCATTTTCTTGGCGGAAAACCAGAGCACACTATATTTTTTTAAAATTATATTCCTCATTGAGTACTTTATTGATTCCGGATAGATCACACCCAAAGTAGAATTTTCAAAAGAGTTTTATTTGTGAACAGTGTCCTCTTTTCAGGATTCACTGTATTAATCACTTAAGCCATTAATCACTTAAGCCTACACGTGTTTCATCACAGCATGTGGCTGTGACTCATCAGGGCTAAATAAAAAGTAAAAAGAAAAATGAAAACATAAACTAATAATGTCAATAACACGTTGAAACGTGCGACTAGAGGGACACCAGTGAGTGGAAACCAACACAGAAGGGCGGGAAAAGAAAAAATGAAGTAAAGTGACTTTTGCATGTCTCAATCGAGCGACAATTTTGGACAGGTTATAGATCTTAATACTGATGTGTGATAGTAAAGTGTCGTGACATACGGCGCATAAGTTATTATCTCCGATAAGCGGTTGTGCTGTGAGGTGAGGTTATATCATACTGTTCGTATTCATAGAAAAAATCCTAAATAGGCATTACTATTTGTTTACATAACTCAATTCTCCAAGTTATTAAAAAAAGCTGCTCATTGGTTTCTAATAAAGCCTTCATTTTTGGACAACACATCATTTTGTTATTGCAGTTATAATGTTACAGGTTCTATGTACCTCACCTCTCTTAGTTAAAGTATAGTTATCAGTCATCATTCTATATCTAGTTTGCGGTACTACATCTTAATGCATGCTTTACGCTTCATTCGCTGACACCATTAATGTACATAATAAACACTTATCTTCGTGCCATTTTCTAACTCATAATGATATTTACCAAAGTTTGGCAGATTATTGTCATATAACTTATTATTTTCTTCTAATGTTTACATCAATTGTGACTATTTGTTTGTATTTTTTGACTATAATATTCCAAAAGTCTCAATCTTAACCTTCCTCTAATTTTTTCAAAACCATTTCATTCCAAAGTCACAACCTCTGAGTACCGCTAGAAACATTCACTTTAGTGCTCATTATAATTAGCGCCGTGTCATTATATTACCGAAAAGTAGGATTCAAACCTATCCTTCCAATTTGGTCAATGCAAAGGTGAGGGAAATTAATAAAAACAACTGTGAACGGGTTCTTTATATTTATGTGTTTACCTGATCAAATGATCGTGACTCGTGGTCTGTGAGGAAAAAACGGAGGGGGTAGTTGTTATTGTATTAAAAGATTATAAGCCAAAGGAAAATAAAAAATAAAAAATAAGGCAGATAACGGTGAAATTGCATAAATTGCCACATAGTTTCAAGGAACTCACCGGGGAGCCGGTGATAATTCCAACCCGGTCCTAGTCGGGTGGTTTAAATGGCACAGACGATTATTACGTGTGCCATCAGAAGAAATATTCAGTAGGGAAATGTTCTTAATTCAAATTCAGGCTGAAAACAGAACAGAAATGGCGGGACATGAGAGTCAGCAGCCGGATTGTAATTTAGATATCTTGACTGGTTAAATCGTCAGCGGCAAAAACCCGCCGAGAACTCTTACCCGTGTGCAGCCCGGGTGCAGCTTGTAGAGCTTCTGTCTCCGAATGCGGGAACAGTTGTGATCTTTAGCCCGCCCCTTATGTAAGGTGCGTGAGCCGCGAGAGACTAGACCGCTCAATAGTCACAATGAAAAATTAAAAGAAAAGGGAAGAGTTACTCATGCTTGGGTCCCGACCATGGTAGTTGTGTCTCAGAAGAGGTAATTGACACCAAATTATTGTAACCGGGGACGTATTGTTGAAAGGTTAAAATAATTATTATCAGCCTGATATTGTTGATGAAAAGGAAAATATGGACCGAATAAGGAAAGGGGAAGCGTGTTTTCGGCAATCGTCAGTTCAAAAACCAATTAGACTGGACTGCTCCGTTTTTTTATGAGAAAACATTTTTTTTAAAAAAGGTAGTTCACAGTTGCTGGTGACTTTAGGTAGAAGGGTGGTGATTTAAAACAAGAAATCAAAGACCAATCAGTAGGTCTTGTCTTGTGTTCGATTTTTCTGGGATATTTGTATTAAGGATGGACAAGGTTAGGCATTAATAATGAAACAGGACTCCCTTTTAAAATTGGGAGGAGAAAGATCCTGAAAACCAACAATCCGTAGAGTCATTGATTAAATTGACTTGATTTACTCATAAAGGTCAGATAGTCATTCTCTCGTATGGACATGTCATTTGTTTGACCCTGATCTGGTTAATATATATATTTTTTTGTATACATATACTTAGTTGTGTCGTAACATTTCAGTTTAGATATTTTACACGATTTATACAGACATTTTTAATAAGACAAAATGAAATGTAAGCGTCATTCCGGATGTTGGACCCAACTTGTATACGTCCCCGGTTACAATAATTTGGTGTCAATTACCTCTTCTGAGACACAACTACCATGGTCGGGACCCAAGCATGAGTAACTCTTCCCTTTTCTTTTAATTTTTCATTGTGACTATTGAGCGGTCTAGTCTCTCGCGGCTCACGCACCTTACATAAGGGGCGGGCTAAAGATCACAACTGTTCCCGCATTCGGAGACAGAAGCTCTACAAGCTGCACCCGGGCTGCACACGGGTAAGAGTTCTCGGCGGGTTTTTGCCGCTGACGATTTAACCAGTCAAGATATCTAAATTACAATCCGGCTGCTGACTCTCATGTCCCGCCATTTCTGTTCTGTTTTCAGCCTGAATTTGAATTAAGAACATTTCCCTACTGAATATTTCTTCTGATGGCACACGTAATAATCGTCTGTGCCATTTAAACCACCCGACTAGGACCGGGTTGGAATTATCACCGGCTCCCCGGTGAGTTCCTTGAAACTATGTGGCAATTTATGCAATTTCACCGTTATCTGCCTTATTTTTTATTTTTTATTTTCCTTTGGCTTATAATCTTTTAATACAATAACAACTACCCCCTCCGTTTTTTCCTCACAGACCACGAGTCACGATCATTTGATCAGGTAAACACATAAATATAAAGAACCCGTTCACAGTTGTTTTTATTAATTTCCCTCACCTTTGCATTGACCAAATTGGAAGGATAGGTTTGAATCCTACTTTTCGGTAATATAATGACACGGCGCTAATTATAATGAGCACTAAAGTGAATGTTTCTAGCGGTACTCAGAGGTTGTGACTTTGGAATGAAATGGTTTTGAAAAAATTAGAGGAAGGTTAAGATTGAGACTTTTGGAATATTATAGTCAAAAAATACAAACAAATAGTCACAATTGATGTAAACATTAGAAGAAAATAATAAGTTATATGACAATAATCTGCCAAACTTTGGTAAATATCATTATGAGTTAGAAAATGGCACGAAGATAAGTGTTTATTATGTACATTAATGGTGTCAGCGAATGAAGCGTAAAGCATGCATTAAGATGTAGTACCGCAAACTAGATATAGAATGATGACTGATAACTATACTTTAACTAAGAGAGGTGAGGTACATAGAACCTGTAACATTATAACTGCAATAACAAAATGATGTGTTGTCCAAAAATGAAGGCTTTATTAGAAACCAATGAGCAGCTTTTTTTAATAACTTGGAGAATTGAGTTATGTAAACAAATAGTAATGCCTATTTAGGATTTTTTCTATGAATACGAACAGTATGATATAACCTCACCTCACAGCACAACCGCTTATCGGAGATAATAACTTATGCGCCGTATGTCACGACACTTTACTATCACACATCAGTATTAAGATCTATAACCTGTCCAAAATTGTCGCTCGATTGAGACATGCAAAAGTCACTTTACTTCATTTTTTCTTTTCCCGCCCTTCTGTGTTGGTTTCCACTCACTGGTGTCCCTCTAGTCGCACGTTTCAACGTGTTATTGACATTATTAGTTTATGTTTTCATTTTTCTTTTTACTTTTTATTTAGCCCTGATGAGTCACAGCCACATGCTGTGATGAAACACGTGTAGGCTTAAGTGATTAATGGCTTAAGTGATTAATACAGTGAATCCTGAAAAGAGGACACTGTTCACAAATAAAACTCTTTTGAAAATTCTACTTTGGGTGTGATCTATCCGGAATCAATAAAGTACTCAATGAGGAATATAATTTTAAAAAAATATAGTGTGCTCTGGTTTTCCGCCAAATCAACATAAGAGGGGTGGTTTCACCACTTCTCTTTACAGAGGTTAAGGTTTTCCTCTGACCAAGAAGCACCTACTTTGATACAGCAAGAACTTGCATCTTTACCGTTAGAAGTTGAGCGCCTATTCATTCTGAACACTTAAAAAACCGACCCACAGATATAACCAAAATCTTGACTCAGAAAGGCAGCCACTACGGTCATCGATCAACTAACTGAACAGCTAAAAAAATGGATAGGGATAAGATCGCCTCAGAAATGTTTGAAAACCTTTCTAAAGGTACACATTCAGCTACTACCTCTACAAGTGGAAACCAACAACAAGGAACCAGTCTAAAACAAAAATTTCTCAAACTAGAGAGATTGAAGAAAACTGAAAACTCACGTTGGTGGGATGGCGCAACACTCAAACAATATTTAAGAGTACAAAGAATACCTAGAGGTCTTCGGTCACAGACCTTTCCCACCTTTGATGATCTTGATGATGACCTCCTAAACAAATGGGAGGAATCAGTGACTTTAAATTCCACTAATCTGATGAGAATTCTAATAGAAAATGCGGACAGAAAAGTGACAAAACTACAGGCAGAAATCTTGGAACTAGAGAAGGAAATAGAAGCCCTCAATCTGAAGGATGCCACTGAAAAAAACTACAAGATTCTTGAAGACATCCTGACCAAGCACCAAAATGACATCAAGGACCGCAAAGCGAGACAAATACGCAGAGATGAGGCAGATTACCGTGAAGGTAGAGTATTCACCTTTGCAAAAAAGTATGATCAGCAATTCCAGAAACCAACTGGCAATCAACCAACTGCTAGATCTAGTGCCTCAAATATCTCCTCAAGCAACACCTCTTTGAGTAGTGCTCCTGGAACAGAGAGTGAAACAGAAGATAATGTAACTAATAATCAGGACTCAAGAGCTACACCTACCACCTCAGGAGCTAGCAAAACTACTTTTTCTCGAGAGGTGTGGACAATGAAAATAACGAATCGCACAAGAGGAAATCAAACCAACGCAAAACCCGCAGAGGTCAGAGAGGAGGACAAAGACGACTACCGAGAGAGATTGAGATCCGGCAACAAGAAATGATTAACTTGCAGGATCAGGATGTACAGGTAATTAACCTTTCATCTATAGAGCTGGACAAACATATGGTTTCGCTGTTAAGTAAAGGCCTGAGTTTCAATCCTACTGAGCATGGGGATCCATGTAGGATGAAAATTGATTTATTTAAATTTATCAGAGGACTGAAGCTAAAAAAACACTTTTGGACTACATTACCAGACAATACCACTGGCATTGATGATTCAACGGAAGTTACCACTAATCCTGTAAGCATCCAGGAGGTCCTGGCTTCACATTTGCTCTTATCAATCACGGACTTTGATGATCCTCCCAATTCTTTTAATGATCTATTAACTGAGCTTGAACTGAATACGGACAACACCATAGACAGTGGGTTAAAAAACAAATCAACATGGACTCCTACGCTGCCTAGCGGCAACACTGTGGACACATTCTATAAATTAGTATTGGAGGACATCAGCAAACATGAGACTAAAATCTCTAACCAAAGACATTTGAAATGTGACAATTTAAGCAAGGAAGAAAGAATAGCTCTAAGATCTTTAAGTAACAACCAGGAGATTGTAATTCGAGAAGCTGATAAAGGGGGTAATGTAGTGGTAATGAATAAAAAAGACTACAATGCGGAAATTCTTTCCCAACTTTCGGACAATTCCTGCTATGAAACAATATCCGGTAATCCCATGGGTCCCGTTACATTCCTGATTAACAATCATCTAAGAGACTGGAAGGATGCTGGCTTAATAAACGATGCTGAATATTTGTACCTAAAAGTGACACGTCCATCTTATCCTTGGCTATATACTCTCCCGAAAATCCACAAACCAGCTGTATTCCCACCAGGGAGACCTATTGTGTCTGGGATTGGGGGTCCGACAGAGAGACTTTCCCAATATGTTGATAAATTTCTAAATCCATTGGTGAAAAATATGCCATCTTACATACAGGATTCAAAGCACATCCTGGGTATCCTAGCGGATATCACATGGCAACCTGGATTAATAATGGCAACACTGGATGTGGTATCCTTATATACCTCCATCGAACCAGACTTAGGACTAGCTGCCGTAACCAGAGTATTGAATACAAGACCCATCCCCTTACTGGAACATACCAAAATGCTGGTTTCAATGATGGATATTATCCTGAACCACAATTACTTTGTATTTGACAAAAAATGGTACAGACAAACGAGGGGGGTAGCCATGGGCTCAAGGTTTTCCCCTTCTTTTGCTAACATCTACATGGGAGCCCTAGAAACAGATATGATTTGGAGCATCAGGGGCAGTAAATGGATCGACTCTATACTCTACTGGGGTCGTTATATAGATGATTGCCTACTAATATGGTCAGGGACAGAAACAACACTTGTGGAATTTTGTACGTATCTGAATGACAATGAAATGAATATGCGATTCACCACGCACATCAGCACATCCAGTGTCTCTTTTCTGGACCTAGAGATATATATCAAGAATGGGACTTTACACAGCAGACTCTATCGCAAGGAAACAGCATGCAATTCTATTCTGCACAGCAGCAGTTGTCACCCTGTTCATCAGATCAATGGCATCCCTTATGGGGAATTTGTGCGAGCTAGGAGGAACTGCAGTGAAGAGCAAGAATTTGATACCTGCATAAAAGACATGCAATTTAGATTTTCCAAGAGAGGTTACAAACCTCAGGTCATTTCTAAGGCAAACAAGAAAATTAATAAAACAAGCAGGGACTCTACCCTAACACCGAAAAGTCGTACTGCAGAAAAAAATCAACAACCTGTGAGACTTATAACAGACTACAATGAACTAAGTCCTGTGATACGAAAGAGCTTCCAAAAACATTGGGGGATCCTTAGTGCAGATAAATCGTTAAAATCCGCAATAGGAAATCATCCCCAAATAACCTTTCGTAGAGGAAGGAATTTGAAGAACAGACTCAGCCCTACTGTTCCTAGAGACATAAAAGCATGCGATTGGTTGACCCAGAAATCAAAGGGTTTCTTTAAGTGTGGAATGTGCTCAATGTGCAGATGGGCTAAACATGGAACTAAGACATTTTTTGATCACAAGTCTAAGAAATACACAATCAACACAAATATTAATTGTGACACAAAATTTACAGTGTACATTATCGAATGTGCGTGTAAAAGTAGATATGTGGGAAGTACAATCAGGGCACTCAAAGAGCGGATCAGAGAACATGCAAGAGCATATGCCACCAGGGATCCCAGATACCCCATGGCCATACATATGGCCTCGTGTCCCTCACAAGGCAACATTAAATCCTTTTCCTTCTATGGCATCGATGTTGTACAAGCTGCAGTAAGAGGTGGAAATAGGGAACTTCGACTGAGAAGACAAGAAGCGCTTTGGATTATGCGTCTAGACACTACCAGAAATGGCCAGAACACTGATGATGAACTGCATTTCTTCTTGGGGTCAGATAACTAGATTGGTCTCAGTTGTGAAAATTTATTTTCATACAAGTTGGGTCCAACATCCGGAATGACGCTTACATTTCATTTTGTCTTATTAAAAATGTCTGTATAAATCGTGTAAAATATCTAAACTGAAATGTTACGACACAACTAAGTATATGTATACAAAAAAATATATATATTAACCAGATCAGGGTCAAACAAATGACATGTCCATACGAGAGAATGACTATCTGACCTTTATGAGTAAATCAAGTCAATTTAATCAATGACTCTACGGATTGTTGGTTTTCAGGATCTTTCTCCTCCCAATTTTAAAAGGGAGTCCTGTTTCATTATTAATGCCTAACCTTGTCCATCCTTAATACAAATATCCCAGAAAAATCGAACACAAGACAAGACCTACTGATTGGTCTTTGATTTCTTGTTTTAAATCACCACCCTTCTACCTAAAGTCACCAGCAACTGTGAACTACCTTTTTTTAAAAAAATGTTTTCTCATAAAAAAACGGAGCAGTCCAGTCTAATTGGTTTTTGAACTGACGATTGCCGAAAACACGCTTCCCCTTTCCTTATTCGGTCCATATTTTCCTTTTCATCAACAATATCAGGCTGATAATAATTATTTTAACCTTTCAACAATACGTCCCCGGTTACAATAATTTGGTGTCAATTACCTCTTCTGAGACACAACTACCATGGTCGGGACCCAAGCATGAGTAACTCTTCCCTTTTCTTTTAATTTTTCATTGTGACTATTGAGCGGTCTAGTCTCTCGCGGCTCACGCACCTTACATAAGGGGCGGGCTAAAGATCACAACTGTTCCCGCATTCGGAGACAGAAGCTCTACAAGCTGCACCCGGGCTGCACACGGGTAAGAGTTCTCGGCGGGTTTTTGCCGCTGACGATTTAACCAGTCAAGATATCTAAATTACAATCCGGCTGCTGACTCTCATGTCCCGCCATTTCTGTTCTGTTTTCAGCCTGAATTTGAATTAAGAACATTTCCCTACTGAATATTTCTTCTGATGGCACACGTAATAATCGTCTGTGCCATTTAAACCACCCGACTAGGACCGGGTTGGAATTATCACCGGCTCCCCGGTGAGTTCCTTGAAACTATGTGGCAATTTATGCAATTTCACCGTTATCTGCCTTATTTTTTATTTTTTATTTTCCTTTGGCTTATAATCTTTTAATACAATAACAACTACCCCCTCCGTTTTTTCCTCACAGACCACGAGTCACGATCATTTGATCAGGTAAACACATAAATATAAAGAACCCGTTCACAGTTGTTTTTATTAATTTCCCTCACCTTTGCATTGACCAAATTGGAAGGATAGGTTTGAATCCTACTTTTCGGTAATATAATGACACGGCGCTAATTATAATGAGCACTAAAGTGAATGTTTCTAGCGGTACTCAGAGGTTGTGACTTTGGAATGAAATGGTTTTGAAAAAATTAGAGGAAGGTTAAGATTGAGACTTTTGGAATATTATAGTCAAAAAATACAAACAAATAGTCACAATTGATGTAAACATTAGAAGAAAATAATAAGTTATATGACAATAATCTGCCAAACTTTGGTAAATATCATTATGAGTTAGAAAATGGCACGAAGATAAGTGTTTATTATGTACATTAATGGTGTCAGCGAATGAAGCGTAAAGCATGCATTAAGATGTAGTACCGCAAACTAGATATAGAATGATGACTGCTAACTATACTTTAACTAAGAGAGGTGAGGTACATAGAACCTGTAACATTATAACTGCAATAACAAAATGATGTGTTGTCCAAAAATGAAGGCTTTATTAGAAACCAATGAGCAGCTTTTTTTAATAACTTGGAGAATTGAGTTATGTAAACAAATAGTAATGCCTATTTAGGATTTTTTCTATGAATACGAACAGTATGATATAACCTCACCTCACAGCACAACCGCTTATCGGAGATAATAACTTATGCGCCGTATGTCACGACACTTTACTATCACACATCAGTATTAAGATCTATAACCTGTCCAAAATTGTCGCTCGATTGAGACATGCAAAAGTCACTTTACTTCATTTTTTCTTTTCCCGCCCTTCTGTGTTGGTTTCCACTCACTGGTGTCCCTCTAGTCGCACGTTTCAACGTGTTATTGACATTATTAGTTTATGTTTTCATTTTTCTTTTTACTTTTTATTTAGCCCTGATGAGTCACAGCCACATGCTGTGATGAAACACGTGTAGGCTTAAGTGATTAATGGCTTAAGTGATTAATACAGTGAATCCTGAAAAGAGGACACTGTTCACAAATAAAACTCTTTTGAAAATTCTACTTTGGGTGTGATCTATCCGGAATCAATAAAGTACTCAATGAGGAATATAATTTTAAAAAAATATAGTGTGCTCTGGTTTTCCGCCAAATCAACATAAGAGGGGTGGTTTCACCACTTCTCTTTACAGAGGTTAAGGTTTTCCTCTGACCAAGAAGCACCTACTTTGATACAGCAAGAACTTGCATCTTTACCGTTAGAAGTTGAGCGCCTATTCATTCTGAACACTTAAAAAACCGACCCACAGATATAACCAAAATCATTTTCTTGTAAGTTAAATTATCAGAGATTGAGGTATATTACCTTAGAGCTGTGCGCTGCATAGTCTCCTGCAGAAGGATGACATCTCGCTTTAGTTCTTTGAAGTACGCTGCCACCAGCCCCCTCTTAACCTTATTCCCCATCCCATTCACATTCCAGGGGAGGACCGAGTACATCCCTGGATTAGGTGTAGCCATCCCGGGGATGTATTGTGCCCGTCCCGCTATCTGGGCCACCACCCCCGCCCCAATGCTGCTGTTTCTGTAATCTCATTGTTAGGCTTGGGGGTCTCTGGTTGGCACAGGTATGCACTTGTGACAAACAGGGATCCTCTCCTCTAGTCAGGGCAAGGGAATCACCCCTTAGGAATAACCCCTGCTCACCCTCTAGGTTGCGTGGCGTGAGCAGTCAAGGCTAATCTCCAGAGCGCTAAGTTAGTTAAGCATTTATGACCATACACAGTAAAAATAATGACCCCCCACAAATGGAGACCAGGCTATAGGTTGTATAAAAAAATATGTGTACTTTATGTAAAAATAGTAGATTTTCAGATTTATCACAAGACCATAAATAACGTTGTTTACAGGCACACAATACTTTTAGGCAAGGATAGGTAGTGTTTCTGAGGAAGGGTCTCTTAGCTCATAAATTACGCGTTAAACGGTACCCAAATCCGAGTGTGGACGACAAGGGTATTTTTGTACTTAGGTTATTTCCAGGTTAGTACTGCTCCTTCGGTCTGGGGTGTCTTTAGGAGGGTGCCACTCACAGAGAATGAACCTGTGGCAATAAAAATGGGCTCACGGGCCCAAGGTGCGCACCCTTAAGCGGTGCGAGGGGACACAGTACCTGGAAATTGCTGGATCGGTGCGGGCAACAGACGGAGACGGACGTTGGCAGCCTCAGGGAGATTCGGTTCGGCCCTCACCAGCGCAGCGATGCGGGGCGTGGGGGCAGACTTCCAGAGGCAGTGCGGAGGGTTCACCAGTGCGGGCACAGTCCAGCGGGACGGAGTTCCTTCGACGTAGAGCGGCTTCTATCGAGGCAGCAGTGCGGCACCGGGCGATCTGTACACCACGCACAGGACGGCTCTGGTGCTGCGCGGCCTCTGGGTGGGGGCCACGAAGCGAAGTGCTTCAGTACGCTTCGGGCGTACGGTTCGCACTTGTCAGCGAGGAGCGGCCGCCTTAGTAGAAAGGCCCGGCGTACGAGGCGTATGGGGCCAACAGCAAGGGCGGAACGATTCCAGGCGGCGCAGCTTGCGGTGCAGAGTGATACGCTTCTGGCGTACGCACCATACCGCTTCGGGGCAAAGTGTAGCACGGACAGCTTTTGGCGGCTGTCGGCGGTGGCAGTGCGGCTCAGTCCATAGAGGGGCACAGCAAGGCAAGTGCGGGCGGCCCTGGGATGACATGGTGCGGCGGCGGCTGAAATCAGCGGGGCACACGGTGTCGGGCGATGACGGCATAGACTCGGGATACCTCCGGGCCGGATCCAACGTTGGGAGGCGCACAGCGACGGCTTTCAGTGGGGCACACGCGTAGTTCTGCCCATCAGCTCAGTTCGAAGGGGGAGAGAGAGCCCAATGGTCCTGGGGCTCAGTTCAGGGGACCAGCTCAATTCCAGGCCCTTGGAGATTCGCTTTGAAGCACAAGTTTTTGAAGCAAGTAAAAATAAAAGCAAAGTCTTTCAGCAGAGTTTCTTCCTCTCCTTTGGCATCAAGGTTCCCACTGTTGGCCAGTCCCCCAGGATAGGGACAGTCTTCTTCCTTCAGCTTCCTTGGTTCCTTCTCCTCAGGCAGAGGGGTCGTCTTGGTTCAGAAGCAGGATCTAATGTTCAGGAGCAGGGCTCCTACTTTTATACAGAGTTTCCTTTGTCTTTTCAGGCCAGGGGGGCTGAGCCTGGTTCAGCCCAGTTTTGGAGCACTTTGTTTACAGGAAGCTGCCTTCCTCTTTCAGGGCGCAGGGCAGAGACATCAGACGCTCTGCAGGAGGTGGAGCCAGCATTGTGGTAGCAGAGCACAGCCATATTCAGAGACAAGGGGCACTCCTCCCACCCATCCTGGGGGTAATCCCTCTATACGCCACCTGGCAGCCCATACTGCCCCCTTGAATTCCCCAGCCCTGTCACTCACAGAAACCAGACAGCAGATACACATCCTGGCATAGGCGGGCAGAAATGGTCAGGCAAGCAAATGCTAACTTTCTAAAAGTAGCATTTGCAAACAAAGGATATTAAAATAAACTTTACTAAAAGAAGTATTTTATTATTCTGAGTTCAGGCATACTAAACTTGACTTTCCACCATGTTCTCTGAGCCTACTGGGATTATAGAGTGTAATATTTCCAGCAGCCCATTCTAGCCTATGAGAACAGGTAGCCTTACAATAGTGAAAAACGAAAAGGGCTGCAATTCACTATTAGGACATGCCACACACATCAGGGTTTGTCCTACCTTATGCTTTCAATGCACCCTGCCCTTGGACCTACTATAGGGGTGACTCACATGAAGTAAAGGGAAGGTTTAGAGGCTGGTCAGTGTGTACACTTGCCCAACCAGCATGACAGTATCAAACTGCACGCAGGTTCTGCAATGGCAGACCTTAGACACATTTTAAAAGGCTGCTTCTGTGGGTGGCGCAACCAGCGCTGCAGGCCCACTAGCAGCATTGGTATTTACAAGCCCTGGCACTCCTGGTGCACTTTACTGGGGTCTGACAGTAAACCAAATAAGCCCATCATGGAAAGCAATCAATGTATACACTTTTCAGTAAGGAGAGCATATGCACTTTAGCACTGGTCAGCAGTGGTAAAGTGCCCAGAGTAATTAAACCAACAAAAACAGGTCAGAGAGAATATTGAAGGAAGGCAAAAAGTTCAGGGATGACCCTGCCAAGAGGGCCAATTCCAACACTCATAATGTCTACCATCCTACTATTTTGCCACATAACAGTGTAAGAACCTCATCCCCCACCCCCATCCCACACCCCCACACTCCCTCATTATCCAACCGACTGCCCCTTCGGTCAACAGGACCAACTGTGTCCTGTATGAACTGGAGAGGTCTGTCGCCCACCCCCCCAACCCTACCCTCTCAAACTGCTCCCTGCCTTTCCAGGTCCCTCCTGCTCAGGTATGCTGGACTTAACTAAGCTGTCTGCAGGTGGGCCCTCATGCTATTAATGACCAGCGCTAGCTAGTGGGCTGGAAGCCCCCACACCGAATTAAACTTTTCAATATGTCCAACCTACAATAAAGGGACAAAAACAAAAAGGGGGGACATAGGGGTGAGAAGGGAGGGGAAAGGGGAGGGAAACACAAAGGAAATGAACACAGGAAAGTCAAATAAAGCAGGGGAAACAAAACACGTGGGGCGGCATGCAAGTTCCTCTGTCTGTCCCCTATCCTTGCAGTTCTCCAGGCCAGTTACTGCTCCTCATTCTTCTTTGTATGCCTGTTGGGTCAGAGTGTCCGTGTCATTCTCTGTGTCTGCCTCTTCCTGGTTTCCAGTAGATTAATGTTTTGCAACAAGAGGTGATCTTCCTCTGAGTCCGTTGTTATGTTCTGATCAGTACAGTCCGCTGAGCGCTGCATAGCAATGTCCTCCGTCTGCGATGGCTTACTTGGTCTATCCATGTGGTGTAGGCTTTCAGAGTCTGAAGCTCATGGCGTTGATCCTGCTGCTCTCCTACTCCGATATGGCTTTGCCCTCAGTGTCATGCTCTGTACAGTATCGGTGTTCCTCTCTTTGATGCGCCATGATCTGGGCCATTTACTGTGCATTGATGGGGCTTTCCCTAAGAGAGATATTGGGCCTCTGGCAGCTCTCAGCAGAGGGTGCTCCTCCAGCCAATGACAGGCCTCTTCTAGGGTATTGAAAAACAGTGTCTTGGCTTGATAAGTCACCTTAAGTTTGGCAGGAAAAAGGGGCATGTACGTGATTTGCATTTGTCGTAGTTTGTCTTTCACAGAATCAATCGTTTTGCGTTGCTTCTGTACCTCTTGGGAGTAGTCCGGAACTACCATGATCTTTGCATTATCCATCCGAATTTCCCCCTTTTGCCAGAATTCTCTGAGGATGAGGTCTCTATCTTGATAGTTAAGGAACCTCGCGATCAGCGGTTGTGGGGAAGCTCCCAATGGCGGCCGGGTGCCCGGTATTCTGTGTGCTCTCTCAATTATAAAACATGGTGAAAAGCGGGCATCGAGTAATAAGTCCAGCAGCCATTTACGCAGGGAGGCATCCGCATCTGCTCCTTTAATGGCCTCTGGAAAGCCAATTAAGGGAACATTGTTTCTTCGGGCTGGATTTTCCGCATCATCGACCCTCCAGAGCACATCTTTCATAGCCGCCGTCAGGGCTGTGACCTCACCCCGGAGCGTATAGGTGGTGTCCTCATTCTCCGATATATGGTGCCTCGCTTGTGTGACCTTGTGCAATATATTCCACAGGCCCTGACGGATCAGGTTAAAATCGATTTTGATCTCATCAATTTTACCTTCCAATAACTCTCTGGAAGACTGAATCACTTGAAGGATGACATTATTGTCGGGCATGTGTCCATGGAAATGGAGGGAGGGGGTCTGTCACTGGCAATGGCTTAGCAAATGTGTCCATCTTCCCCTGTCTCTGTAGTAGTTTGGGGTCTTTGTCCCACGCCAACTATGGCCGCCATCCGTACAGGCAATGTAGGTGCGATATCAATAGAACCACGGGGCTCCCCGTATCCATTCGCCCTCTGCAGCCATCCCTCCATCTGGCCACTACAGTGACGGTGGTCCTCAAGAACTGTCCCACCTGGGTGAAGTCATGGGTCCCACCTATGCCCTCTGTGGCAGGGGGAAGGTTCCGACAACCATCTGTCTATCTTGAGGCCAACACGTCACTTTGGCTAGCACTGATCCCGCACTGTGGTCACCTTTTGATTTGCCAGTTCACCTGTCACTCCCTCTCTATCTCGCAGGGTTCGTATGTCCGGGTCCAGGGGGAACATCGTCTTTGCATCCCCATGTGTCTCCCACAGTCCCGGGTGTCTCACTGCTCTGCCCCTGCGGCTGAATGCTGTGACTTTGCTCATATTGGCCCCTTCGCAAGCTTTCTTGTGCCACACTGCCAGACCCTCACTTCACACCATATGCTTCCCCAGGCGTGGGTGCAGGTCCACAGCCCCACTTACTGAGTCAATCAGCCAGGGGTCAGGCAGGGAGTACGGTGGGGACCAGCACCAACCCAACGGGCTTCAGTCCCTTCTTTGTCTCACTCCCCGAACCCCACACTGGCTCACCTTGCCGTTCCTGACGCCTCCAGTCGGTGGCCCCAAAGTCGTCACCGATCTGTCCTCGGTCTGAAGGGCTGCTAAATGCCCCCTGCCCCTTCTCAGTCAGCCTCTGGTTTCTGGACAGGTCCGGACCTCTCTTCACTGTGTCATTCGACTTGGTGCATCCAGACTCATCGCCGATCGCGGGCCGATCCGCCGTCCCATGGGCAATCCAACGATGCAGGTACTCCTCCATGTCTCTGAGTCCCCACTGGCACTTCCCCTGTTAGAATCAGCGGAGCTCCTGGGTTACAGATTTTACATTGATGGCCCCTGGGCACACTGGCCACCACCTCAGCAGCTCTCCTGTCGCTCTCTCGCTCCGGCTGGCCGGGACACCACCGCTGGCACCGACATCGCACTACAGGCCCTCGCACCAGTTGCCGGCCTCCTGCACGCCATCCTCCACATCGCCTCCATCATCTACCTCACAGCTCAATGCCACGTCACAGCGGTCTCAGCATGTGGCATTGAGCTGTGGGGAAGCCAATGGGGCCTCACCAATGCTCGCTCCCCACCACTCCTGCCGCCCCTGACCAAAGAGCCATCTGCAGCCCCCCTGCGATGCATCCCTCACTTCTCGAAGCGGGCTGTCGCCAATTCGTCCGTGGCCGGATCTCCGCTCCTCGGGGTGTTTTTCGCCAATACGGAGTGATTTTCGTTGGTTCAGACCGATCGGGGCATGGGTACTGTCTTCCGGCACTCTGCCCGTAAATTTCAAAGCAGGATCATGCTTGTGAGCATAGGATTAATGCAGGATCCTTTGTCGGCCATCGGAGCTCTGGTCAGATACGTCTAGTCTGCCATGCTGCTGGCCACGCCCCCTAGAATTTACTTTGTAGAGTGAAGGACTGTTAATAAACCACATTGTGTGTTTTTATCAATTATCAATATTAGATGTTCATAAGTAAATATGCTCACGCCTTCATACCCATATATTTTAGTATCAGATAAGACAGTTTTGATCCTCGGCCCCACCTAATAGAAAATCCACCAGACATATTTATTTGGAAGACATGGACTGCCAGATATTGAGTTCAATGCATTTTCTAATTACTCTATAGCTATAAAACCTATATTTGGTTTGGGTTTACCCTTTCTCACCAGTACTTATTTATCACTGCTTTACCCCTGTCTATTTTGAGTCTGGTGCATTTACTGTTTTGCCGATAATTTGTTCCTGAATTACATACATTAATTCACTGTGTTTCTGTGAAAAATATTACCCTTTGTTACTCCTGATGCCCTTACCTGAAACCTCTCCCACATCTCATAAAGTGGCAACTTGTTCTAGAGGTACTTCTGAGGGGATGAGAAGCTTTCTTCTGCAAATTCCAAAGTCATATTTGTACTGCTTTTGGGTCATCCAGATATGTCATATTTCTCTGAGTCAGCCATAACCAGGGCCAGGATGAGGGCTGACCTCAGCAGGCTGGATTGATAACCTTTCTTCCACAAGCTAAGGCCTCCTCTCTAGGAAGAGAAGATGGGTGGGCTATAGGCTCATCCTTCAGCAGCTATCACCGGCTGCCAGGCACCAGGCTGCACCGGGGAGGGACAGTAGCATGGGGGGAAGGGGCTTCAGAGACCATGTGGCAGGAGACCCTGGATGAGGCCATTTTGAACAAACCCCGAGGCTGGTCAGGAAGGAGGGAGTAGGGGCAGTAAAGTGATGTGTCACTGTTTGATAGGACCAACAGAGACTTCCTGCCAGAACCCCTCATCAACTTTTTAAAAGTGCTTGCACAGGAAGAGAAGCTCTCTCTGGGGTGTGGTCCGCTGAGGCAGAAGGTGCTGGAGCCTTGTGCAATGGGCAGTTAGAAGATGGAACCCCCTGACTGCCCCCCAGCATCCTGAACTGTGCCAAGAGAAGAGTCCAGGACCAGTGCGCAGAAGTAGGGGCCTCTGCGCAGGGAGAAGAGAGGCCCAGGGGGAGAGCAGTCAAAAGGCTGGTGCAGGGAGCCAGAGAAGTCAGCTCCCTGCTGAAAGCACCCTCTTTGAGACCAGGAGGGCAAAGGAGAGCGTTTCCAGTGTCTGGGGCTGGCCAAGAGGAGCAAGAAGAGATGGAAATTGTGAAAATCGGCAACCTGGGGGCCGAGGTATGCCCCCCAGAAGGTAGGCCACCTTTGACCCATCAGTGGACCAACGACACAGCACGTTGGTCTCGGCCGTCGGTCTCAGCTATGCCCCCGGGGTGGGTCAGGTCCCCAGGGAACGGCCCTAGCAGAAGGGAAGCTGTGTAGTGCTGTCACGCTCCCCATGAAAAAGCCCTGCAAGGGGGCCAGGAGCCCACCCTGGACCCTGCCGAAGATGGATGCAGGGAGCTCTTTCGTGCCCCCCTGCGAAGATGCCAGCCGGGGAGTGTACCCAATGAAAATGCCCTGAAATGGGGCCAGGAGCCCATCCTGGCCCCCGCTGAAGGAGGAGGCGGGAGCACCGTCACGCCCCCCCACGAAGTAGTCTCTAGGGGCCCGGGACCCCATCCCCAGGCAACGAAGCCAAGCCAAGTCGGGGAGCGCTGTTGTGCTCCTTGTGAAGATGAGGAGGGGCCCGGGACCCCATCCCCGGGCCCGAAGTGAAGGTGGGTGTGGGGAAAGTGCTGTCGCACTCCCCCGAGGACTGGAGGAGCCAGAGAAGTCCTGCGCTTCCCGGAGCGGGCAGACCAAAAATGCTTAGCCGGCTCCCGCGGCAGCACGCGAGGGTGCTGGCAGCACAGGGTGTCTGCTGGAGCCACAGGGGGTGGGCTCCCCAGGTGGCTCTCCATCAGGATGGCCATGCGGGGCACGGGTGGGACCGAGCCCTGCGAGTAGAGGTGCCAGGGGTCTGGGTGGGACTGTGCCCCGGAAAATCTGCATGAGCAGCCGGGTATGGGCTCCCCTGCTATAGCACGTACCTGGAGGTCTGGGTGGGACCGAGTCCTCCAACCGAAGTCCCCAGCAGCCAGAGGCCCGCACCGCGGTGCTCCTGACATCATGACTCTCCCCGGAGAAGCGGGAGAGCAACTGTGGCTAACAGCATTTTTTGTCTGCTTGCGGTGGCCCCAGGAAAACGGAGTCTCCACCACACGAGTGCTGGGGGAGCTGCTGGAGAAGCACAGTCTCCCCCCAGCACAAAGAGACGTCCCTCCCAAGGTCACATGGGGACTTGAAAAGAATAATCCCTCAAGGGCTCCGCCAATAGTTCAACACCTCCAGGGCTGGAACTTTTGTTCCACAGCAGGGGGTGTATGGAAAAGTGCCTCAGAGAGTGAGGGGCTGAGTGGGGGATGACTGGAGAAGGGCATCCCCTGGAGGTGAAGAGGTGTAATTGCACCAGAAATTCTTTTACTAATGGTTATTTCTTTTAGAGGGACTGAAGTTCACATGTCTAATGTGAAGTACCTGGGTAAGGTGATGTAGGGTTATGTTGTCAGAAAATACAATATATGGGGCAAACGGGTTGGCATCGCCCAATATGAATTTCTTCTCAATATCGAAGATGTATAATCCCCCCACACTAGGAGCGACTGTGCCATGGGGAGTACGTTCGCTCCTAGTGTGGGGGGATACATTGACGACGTCCTTGCCATTTGGCAAGGACCGAACAACACTCTGATGGAGTTTATAGTGTGGATTAACACGTGTGACAGCAACTTAAAGTTCAAACACTCGGTGGACAGCGAAACCAGGACTCACCACAAACCCACTGCGAAAAACAATCTGCTGATTTTTGAAAGCTTCCACCCGAGGGCCCTCAAGGAAAATCTGCCATATGGACAGCACCTCCAGTTGAGGAGGGACTGCAGTAAATTGCTAGACTATCGCAACCAGGCTGCTGATTTCACCACCAAACTTTCAATCAGGGGATACCCTGAATATATACTGAAGAAATGCCAAAAACGTGCAAAAAATCATCCACAAGAAGCACTCCTAGAGGATCACCTCAAAACTAAGAATGAACCTCCACTGACCTGTGTTACAACATATGACACTCTTTCTAACCAAGTGACAAGGTCTATTAATAAACACTTGGGTATCCTAAACACTGGATACTTAAAATGGGACAAACCCCTTTTCTCCTATAAACTTGCAAGGAGCATCAGAAACACACTAGTAAATACCCACCCTAGAGCTGAGGAACATGGACAAACAGCGACAGTACTGAGCACTTGGGGTCTCCCTAATGTCACTGGTTATTTCTACCCATGTGGCAATTGCAGTGTTCGCCACCTAACATCTGCTACCAAGACACTCACTCTTGAAATAGGCAAAGTATGGACACAAAGGGCACACACTAACTGTAACAATACTGATGTTGTGTATTTGATAACTTGCCCTTGTTACGTGGGCATGACAGGAAGGAAAGTCAAACAAAGGATTTGCAAACTTCGTAGCACAATCAGGTGTAAGAAAGTCACAACAAGACTAGCAGAACACTTCCTCCAAAGTAACCACACCATCAATGACATGAGATGGACAGTGATAGAGGTAGTAAACCCAGGCCAAAAAACAACACGTTTGTTTGAGAAGGAACAATGTTGGGTCTACAGAATATCTACCAATACCAATGGTCTGAATGATAATATTCCATGGAACACTGTCAAACAGAGGTGATCTGCAAACCTACCCTATACCATCAATGACACACTGAGATTTGATGATGCAGATGTACATCAGCACATTCTTTAAGTAATTACAGAATAGATGCTTTGAATGTACTTGATTTTCCGACAGTTTAATACTTTTGTCTCATCCCCTAAACCATCAGGTGGCAGTGCTAAAAATGTTCCTGCTTCTTACACCTACGAGTCATGGAGTCAAGCTATTTGCTATGCATCCCTGAATCCCATTTAATTACACATTCCAAGATTACACTCACCACTCAATATAATCATATGCATTGTAATTACTCAGTATCCCTTCACGCTAAGTAAGAATGTGGCTTCAAACTCTTACTGCAGAGCCCATAATATCCACTAGGCTTTGTTTGTTATTTGCCGTTACTCCCTTAATGCTAACTGAGTTACGAGTATTTAATCTATACCCCTTAGCAAATATGAACCTACTGAGTCACTCGGCTTGATCTCGTACACGCCCACTGCCCCACCCCGACGTACATGCGGTCACATGACCGCACCGTGTACCATGTGCACGGACCGTGTACCATGTGCACGGAGGGCTCTGGAGTTATAGAACGTGAGTAACTGTAAATGCGGGTGGGCACCGCTTACGCCCCTCCTTTTCTCTCTCTCCTTTGGAGGCAACGTAACTTTGAGTAGCCTGACTCTCTTAACTTTAAACCCCACAGAATGCAACTATAACCAGCCCCCTCCCCCCCCC
This sequence comes from Lissotriton vulgaris, assembly GCF_964263255.1. Classification (NCBI taxonomy): domain Eukaryota; kingdom Metazoa; phylum Chordata; class Amphibia; order Caudata; family Salamandridae; genus Lissotriton; species Lissotriton vulgaris. Next base: position 1,683,764,249 of record NC_141687.1, read on the forward strand.
CACGGGTTCCATGAGGTGAAACTGAATATAGTTTCCTGTAAGTCCATTTTAAAAAAAATACCTTGGTTCCTCTTTTTTAAATGTCTGTCTCTCAATGTTGTTTGGCACTATTAGAAAAAGTACAGCTATACAGGTGATGCTAGACCAGAGACTCAATTGATCGATATGTTAAGACGGTCTTAACTAAGAGAGCTGCAGGACACCCACCTATAACCATGAATGACTGTGGGTATGTAATGGAAGATAGGAGTAAACCTTAGACTCCTAAGTGCATGAGAATTATGTCACAACAAAATGACATGCAATGTGTGTTGTAAGGAATAACCACACTGGAATAATGAAGAGCACACAAAAAGTATGATGCTGTTACAGATTCACAGTAGGAACTATGTACAAATGTTCTGCTCTATCACTTTCAGAATTTTTTGCCCCTTCACAGAACGCTGTAAGGTTGCCTCACCGTAAGTACACGGTCTGGCTAATTGCTGAACCAGGGACAGGTGTGTCTTAGCATGTGCAGACCTCCCGGTTCTAACACTTGGTCCTGATGAAAATCTTGTATTACCACGGATATGTTGAAACATGTTGACAGATCATTTTTTCACTAATCACTGATACGTTTTGGTCAATCTAGCCATCTTAAGTATAACACTTGGTATTAATCTTGTCTTATTGCTCCAAATAAAAACTTAGGAATTATAATAAAGACATTTGTAATCCACTCCCTTACACCATCTTCACACTGTTCAAACAACCAGCTCCACTGTAGTTCAGGTGTTGAAGCACACCTGAGTGGCATTCGGCTACTCGGGAGGACCCCGATGATATAGCATGTCACCAACTAGGTTGGTGAGTGAAGGGTTTCTTAAATAAGGAAAGACTTTTTCCTGTATTATCTCTTTTCATCTTTCTAATTCACAAGGACGTCATTTGTCTTTGGGACAGTGCCTCTTTTTGTTGTGTTATATACATATATATCGTAATGGACATTATAGTTAAAAATTATCATTTAAAACACCTTTGAAATTCACTGAAAAATAACATAGGTTTCAGGGACGTTATAGTAAGACATTAGCATTTAAAAAAACATTGAAATTCACTGAAAAAAACCTAGTTTTCAGAGACGTTTTAGTTAGAAACTAACGTTTAAAAAAAACATAGATATCCACTGAAATGGTCATCAGCATAGCGGGGGCTGAGTTATGGTTAGCTGAACTAACTATAACGTCCACATTTCTCTGGTTTTGTATAAGTTAAAATTTACCAACTAACTATAACGTCCCGGAAACCTATGTTTTTTTCAGTGAATATATATAAACATGCATAAGGGCATATTCAGGGTTTACAGTGGCCAAAGGATTTTGGGTGGCAAGGGTATTTTTATGGTTTAGGGTTTGTGTGGATTTTTGGGTGCCAAGGTTATTTTTAGGTTTTAGGGTGGGTAAAGGTTTTGGGTGCCAAGGGTATTTTTAGGGTTTAGAGTGGGAAAATGTTTTTGGGTGTCAAGAGTATTTTAGGGTGTATGGTAGATATGGGTTTTTGGGTGACAAGGGTATTTTTAGGGTTTAGGTTGGGTGTGGGTTTTTGGGTGGCACAGGTATTTTTTAAGGGTAAAGGTGTGTATGGTTTTTTGAGTGGCAAGGGTATTTTTGGGATTTAGTTGGGTGTAGGGTTTTGGGTTGAACAGTTATTTCTAAGGTTTAAGGTGGTTGCAGGTTTGTGGAATGCAAAGGCATTTTTAGGGTGGTTGGCAAGGGTGGTTTTAGTGGTTAGGATGAGTAAAGTTTTTTGGGAGGCAGGGGTATTTTTAGAATTTAGGTTGGATAAAAGTTTTAGGGTGTAAAGGATATTTCTAGGGTTTAGAGTGGGCATGGGTTTTTGGATGGCAAGTGTATTTTATTTTATGATTTAGGATGAATGTGGGTTTTTGTGTGGCAATGGTATTTTTAGGGTGTGTGTGGTTTTTGGGAGCCAAGGGTATTTTTATGGTGGTTCTGAGTTTTTTGTGGCAAGGGTATTTTTTGGGAATAGGGTAGATATATGTTTATGGGAGATAAGAGCATTTTTAGGTTTTAGGGTGGCTATTGGTTTTTGGGTGGCAAGGATATTTTAAGGGTAAAGGCTGGGTAAGGGTTTTTGGGTTTAACGGGATTTTTAGGGTGGGTATGGGTTTCGGGGTGTGTGTTAATAAGGTAACATAAATATATGTATGTTTATTAATATTTATACACACACATACACTCATATGTATGTGTGCTTATATACATATTACCTACTGCCAGTAGGTAGTTATAGTTAGTGCCATGTTTCTATAGAAAAAACATTTTTGATCTCCATTTGATGAATCTTCATGAAATAATTGAAAAAAAAGTGTATTAATGAATCCTGGCGTGAATGGAAAGTTTCAGAGTGATCTGACAAGTGGGGAGAGGGGGGTCAAGAAAATAGGGGTTGAAAAAATATACAATTTCCAATGTTATTTTTTGTAGGAGCTTCGAACATGACTACAGCCCGAACCGCTGGATGGAATTACATCAAATTTGGCTGGAAGGCAGATTTTGGTTAACAGATCACGCATTTAATTATCCGGTATACATCCATTCAGTAGTTGTTGAGAAATTATGGGAAAGCAAATAAAATTATCAGGGAGGAGCCATAGCACAGATCTCATGGTGAGGTCTGATTGTGTGCCAACACTTCAATCAGGAAGTGTTGGCACCCATCCTGGGGCTCAGCTTGTGCCCCTCAAGTAAGTCCCCGACAGCGAGATTGCTGAGAACTTGTCGGAGGCCCACCGCCTTTCTCCCCCACTCTGTAAATGCGCCTCCTGGTGCACCACTAGTTGAGGGATGAACTTCCCTTGGGTGCTGAGGGCATTTGGGGGCTAAGAACCCCTATTTTTGCCACAGGTAAGCCCCCACAGTGGGATTGCTGAGACCTCTTTGAAGGCCTCACCCCCTTTCTCAACCACTCTGCAAACATACCTTTCAGTGCACTACTGGCTGCGGAAAGAACTCTACTTGGCTGCTGAGGGTCGTTGGGGGTCAAGAACCCATATTGTGGCCACAAGTAATCTCCCCACTGCGGGATTGCTTAGACCTCATTGAAGTCTCTAACCCTTTCTCAACCACTCTGCAAAAGACCTTCTGGTGCACTACTGGTTGGGGGAAGAAGTCCCTCTGGCTGCCCCACCCCCTTTCTCAGTCACTCTGCAAAGTGGACTCCTCGGGCACTAAAGGTTGTGGAATGAAGTCCCCTTTGGCTGCTGAAGGTTGTAGGGGGCAAGAAACACTATTGTTTCTACAGGTAAGTCCCGCACAGCGAGTTTGCTGGGACCTCGTCAGAGGATCAACCAACTTTCTCAGCCATTCCGCATACGCACCTTCTGACACACTACTCATTGGGGGATGAAGTCCCCTTGGCTGCTGGGGGTCACTGGGGGCCACTGACCCCTCTTTTTGTTACAAGTAATTCCCCCAAAGTGGGATTGTTGAGACCTCATTGGAAGCCCCATCCCCTTTCTCAATGACTCTGCAAAGAGTTCTTCTGGCGCGCTACTGATTGGAGGATGATGCCCTCTTGGCTGCTGAGGGTTGTTGGAGGTCAAGAACCCTATTGGTGCCACAAGTAAGTCCCCCACAATGGGATTGTTGAGACCATGTTGGAGGTCCCATCCCCTTTCTCAACTACTCTGCAAAGGGGCCTCCTAACATGCTATTGGTTGGGGGATAAATAATAATAAGAATAATAATACAGACATTTATAAAGTGCGAACAGCTACCTCAAACGGAGGTGTCCTGGCAGTATAACAGTAGGCGGCACGTGAGATGAAGAGGAGCAGGTCATAAAGCTCTACTCTAGGCTAAAGAGTTAAGTTTTTAAGGACTTTCTGAACAGCGTCTCTGATTCAATTTGGCGAATATAGTTCGGCAGGGAATTCCAAAGCTTAGTATCCCCCACTATGTAGGATCTGCCTCCTAAGTGAGCTTTAACAAAGCGTGGAGTACATAGTAGATTTTGAGAGTTGGACCTCAGTGAGCAATTTTGTTTGTAGCGGCACAACCATTGTTTAAGGTAGCTAGGGCATTTGCCATGTATTGTCCAAAATGCCAGAGTTAAAGCCTTAAACTCAATCTTTCTTGCTATCTGGAACCAGTGAAGCTGTTTAATATGCAGAGAGATATGATAATGAAACGGTACACGTCTAATCAATCTCACAGCTGCATTCTGTACCATCTGCAGTCTTCTGACTAGGTACGCGGGCAGGCCCAGGTAGAGGCAATTAGCATAGTCCAGCCTTGATGTCACTGTGGAATGGACAATGACTCTGCAACAGTCCTCCAGCATTAAATGTAAATATTTCCTCAGGCTTCTCAATTTGCTGAAGCATGTGGCTGTCACCTGCTGAATTTGATCTGTGAAAGAGAGATCTACTTCCCATTTTACTCCCAGGTTTTTTGCCATAGTTGCTCATAGTTGCTGGAGTGGGAGGGGGACCCATTTCATCTGGCCACCAAATACCAGCAGCTGGTGGCAGAGCCTTGCCGAAGAACAACACTTCAGTTTTCTCTACATTAAGTTTGAGTTTATTGTTGTTCATCCACTGGGCAATGTCTCTCAGACATCCCTTAAATCTCTTGAAGGAGTCCTCAGACTGGTCTTTAAAAGAAAACACCAGCTGGGTGTCGGCGTGTGGTATCGCCTTCACTCCCCAGTTAGCTATGAGTGATAACAGATTAAGTCCACTTGGCTGCTGAGCGTCGTTGGGGCCAAGAACTCCTCTGTTTGCCCATATAAGCCCCCCACAGTGGGATTGCTGAGACCTCATCAGAGGCCCCACCATCTTATTCAACCACTCTGCAAACGTACCTCCTTATACACTACTAGTTGGGGATGAAGTCACGGGGTGAGTGGGCTGGTACACTCTGCTATGCCAGCAGTTGGCAGAGTTTTTGCTGAACTCCACATTGCAAGCATAGTGCGAAGTAGCAAAACTGACCTTTTATTCCTCTGTCTATTCATTTCTGAAGTTTATTTTGCCTCTTTCTGCTCATTGCTGTCCTTTGTTTGCTTTCTGCTCATTTCTGTTATTTATTTTGCCTCTTTCTACACATTTTTGATATTTATTTAGCCTCTTCCTGCTTGTTTCTGACCTTTATTTTGTCTATTTTTGATCATTTCTCTCTTTTATTTTGCCTCTTTCGGCTTTTTTCTAACCTTTATTCTGCCTCTTTCTGTGTGTTTCTGAACTTTATTGCTTCTTTCTGATCAACTTTCACCTATATTTGAGCTTTTTCTGTCTGCTTCTCCCCTTTATCTTGATTCTTTGCTAATTGCTGACCTTTGCTCTACCTCTTTCTGCTAGTTTCCCACCTCTATTCTGGCTCTTTCTACTTGTTTCTCACCTTTAACTTCCTCTCTCTGCTCATTGCTGACCTTTATTCTGCCGTTCTGCTCGATTCCAATATTTTTTCTGCCCTTTGTTTATATATCTGAGCTTCATATTGCTTCTTTCCGCTTGTTCCTGACCTTTATTCTGCTTCTTTCTGCTAGTTTCATACCTTTATTTTGCCTCTTTCTCATCTTTTACCAACCAAGACTATGGGGGGGGGTGGGGGGGGGGGGACCTCCAAGCCCCAGTGACCCCAGCTGGCTCCTACCTCCTGGCATTGAGCTGACAGAGAGGGAGCTGCTAATAATGCAGCTTCCTGTCTGTCAAAGCACTCCTTTAGTCTGTTTCCCTGGCTGCTTGACAGCAGGCAGGAAAACAAAAAAAAATTTGGCTCCCATTAAGTGGGAGTGGTTTGACAGCTCTCACTTGCTGAAAGCGGAGTTCGTATTTGCTATAACTTGGCAGGAGCTATCAAAGCTCCCAGAAAATCAGAAAAAAATAGCTATGTCACAGGGGGACCCTACCACCACATCTAGGGGATAGGGTATTCCCTGAAGGTGCCCCTCCCCAGGTCGATTTTGGCCCTGGGGACCTCAACCACTGGGGCCCAACCTTTCATTTCATTGTTATTATTAATACTAGAGGATGGCCCCACGGACCCCCTTCCCCAGGCTGATATTGGCCCTGGGGATCCCATCCCCCAGGGCTCTGCCATGGTTCTCTGGGTGCCACCATGGGGGCAACAAGTCTGCTTTGAGCCAGCTCCCTTCTCCTGTGAGAGCCGGCATTGCTTTCACACCCAGGTAGCTGCTAAACATGCAGCTCCCCGTGTGTGAAAGCAATTCATCCATTTATCTGCTTGCTTTACAACAGACAGGGAAAGAGATGAATGCTCCACTTTCAGCAAGCAAGAGAATTCCTCTGGTTTTGCTTGCTGAAAGACGAGGGGTTGCTGTGGTTTGGTGGAAGCATTTACAGCTCTGTCCCAGCCACAGCAAACAGCTATGTCCCAGGTGTGAGCACCCCAGGACATATCAGGAGCCGGCCCTGGGGCTTTGCTGTCCCCATGGCCATGCATGGCTCCAGGAGGGGCAATGCAACTACCAGTTGGGGATGAAGTCTAGGGGTGAGTGTGCTGGTACACTCCGCTATGCCAGCAGTTGGCAGAGTTTTTGCCGAACTCCGCATTGCAAGCATAGCACGGAGTAGCAAAACTGACCTTTTATTCCCCTATCTATTCATTTCTGAAATGTATTTTGCCTCTGTCTGCTCGTTTCCGACCTGTATTATGCCTCTTTCTGATTGTTTCTGATCTCTATTTTGCCTCTTTCTGCGTTGTTACTCACCTTCATCAGGCCTATTTCTGCTAATTTCTGACCTTTATTTTGCCTGTTTCTGATAGTCTCTCTTCATAATTTTGCCTCTTTTTGCTCATTTCTGACATTTATTTTGCCCCTTTCTGCTCATTTCTGATATTTATTTCCCGTGTTTCTGCTTGTTTCTGACCTTTACTTTGTCTCTTTCTGCTCATTTCTCTCTTTTATTTGGCCTCTTTCTGGTTCATGTTGACCTTTATTCTGCCTCTTTGTGTGTGTTTCTGACCTTTATTGCCTCTTTCTGCTCATCTCTCACCTTTATTTGAGCTTTTTCTGTCTGCTTCTCCCCTTTATCTGGCTTCTTTGCTCATTGCTGACCTTTGTTCTGCCTCTTTCTGCTAGTTTCTCACCTTAAACCTCCGCTTTCTGCTCATTGCTGACCTTTATTCTGCCTTTCAGCTCGATTTTGATCTTTTTCTGCCCTTTTCTGATATATCTGAGCTTCATCTTGCCTTCTTCTGCTTGTTTCTAAACTTTGTTCTGCTTTTTTTCTGCTTGTTGCTCACTTTTATTTTGCCTCTCTCTAGTCTTTTACCAACCGAGACATGGGGGGATCCTCCAAGCCCCCATGGCACAAGCTGGCTCCCTACCTCCTGCAGCAGCTGGCATTGATCTGACAGAGATGGAGCTGCTAATCATGCAGCTTTGTCACAGCAATCCTTTAGTCTGTTTCCCTGGCTGCTTGACAGCAATCAGGAAAATAAACAAAAATTCTGCTCTCAGTAAGTGGGAGTGGTTTGACAGCTATCACTTGCTGAGAGCAGTGTTTGTATTTGCTATAACTTGGCAGGCGCTATCAAAGCTCCTGGAAAGTCAGAACAAATGGCTATGTCACAGGGGCACCCTACCACCACACCTAGGGATGAGCACCCCAGGGCATAGCAGGAGCTGGCCCTGGTGTTTTGCGGTCCCCATGGCCATGCATGGCTCCAGGAGGGGGCCATACAACTCCCCTCTTTTGATGTATTAGGGCATGTCCCGGGGAGGTGGCAATCTCCTGTCCCAAGAAAAGCCTGGGAGGGGACTGTTTCCCCACCTTCCATTTTAATAATACAATATGACCCCTGAGAGATGCAGTTTCCTGTGGCTCAAGCGGGTCTGTAAGGCTACCGCATTGCACACAAAGTAGACCCAGGGAGGTGGTGGTTCCCGGGGCAAGGGAGTCCACAAGGCCCACCCCCAATTTTTTCGTATTAACCATTGGGAAGTGGCAGTCTTTGGGTCACTGGGGACCTACAATAATTTCTTTTCAATTAGCCCAGGGGAAGTGGTGGTCCCCAGTGCTCATGAAGGGGGGGCCCATGCACATCCCTCAAATATCAATTTTGTTAAGCCTGCATGCGCCTAGGACCTGGTCCAGCTGGAGGTTAAATAGATGAGAAGTGCGGGACATGCACTTAATTTTTACTTACTTTTCAGCAGGAGCCATGGCTTCAGCGCAGCTTCCACCCAAAAATGTTTTTGCCCTGGTGATGTCCCCCAGGGCCCCCCAAGAGGCCTAGGGGGTCTGGGTATTCCTACCCTGCCTCCTTCTCTTCTTTTTAAAAAAAATTTTGTGCGACTTAGCTCTGATTGATGACAACACTTACTGGTTTGAAGTGTTGGCAGCCAATCAGATTTGAGCCCGGGGACTGTTGGATCCGCAGAGGAGCTGCATCCCTATATATATGAATGTGTTTTTCTTTTAATAACTCCAGAATTACTGAAGGGATTTAAACCAAATAAGAAAAAATGTACTTCTCAGGACCAAAACCTACCTTCCTGCCAAATTGGTTGACATTCTGTTCAGCAGTTCTGGCTGTAGCTGTGTCTAAAGTCGTTTTGGGACACCTCTTTTTCTCGGCTGCCACTTGAAGAATCACCCCAACAACTACTGGAAAGTAAGCATGAGGAAAGAATTACCACGTTCTTTTGGTTCATTTCCCTCTTCTTTTTTGGCCCCGTGTTTCCACTCCCACTGGGGTTGTATTCGCGTTGCCACCTTCCGCCTCTCCTGACTTGTTTTTGGAGTTTGTGGCATTTCCTCCATCTTTGCCTCCTCCTCTGCCTCTTCCTTGAAATCCCGTCCCCCTTCCGCGTCCTCGGTCTATCTGCCAGTTTTGTTGCTGAGCTGATAGGTTCATCATTCGGAATTCCTCCCAAAAATTTGGCGGCTTTGGGGGGTTTTTGTTGACAGGAGTAGTGCCTTCCTGAAGCCAGGTTCTGAGCTGGGATGGTGCAGTGAGCTAAAAAACGGTGATGGATCAAGCCCTGATCTTTGGACTTGGTAAGAGTGGTCTGCTTAATTCAGACACTCTGTTCATCACCACCCCCTTTTCTGAATCAAGAAGTATGTGGGGAGCACCATGTTTCCGGCGAAGAAACGTGTTCTCGAACACATGCAGGCAATCCAAAATAAGGACCAACATTCACCAGTTGCCAGACATTTCGAAGAACAACACAACAGTAATCGGAATTTGCTGAAGTTCTTTGTAATCGACAGAATTCCCCCCAGAAAGAGAGGTGGAGACAGGATACGAAAGCTACGTCAAATGGAGAGTAGATACATTATAGATCTAGACACTAGAATTCCATACGGGTTGAACTCAGAAGAAGAATTGGCCTGGCACCTGGGAGATTGATTTCCTCTTGGTTTGATCAGTTAGTGGCAATGCTATCAATTGATGTATAGAAGCTATAATTGATATGTGTTTCTCTGAGCCTTCTGCGCTCGGAGCTCTGATGTTTTTAAATTCACAGATTGTAAATATTTTTCACTGTTTTCAATATGTCATAATACATACCATGGCTGTAATCTGAGACATCTAGGTTTGTCCTGACAGGCACTATTTTTTCTTTTTATGCCCAGTAGGCGTGGGCGGAAAATCCGTTCCGCTCGCGGATTTTGCAGATTTTCGGGAAATCCGCAATCCGCGAGATTTGCGAATTTCCCGCAAAATCCGCAAATCCGCGAGCAGCGGATTTTGCTCGCACTGCTCGCACTGTTCGCGTGAGTTCGCGCCCCGCGAATAAGTGCAAAATTGCAGAAATACGATCTTGGCAAAACTGAAAGTAACTACTTACCAGGTTCAAAAGTTCAGGCACATCATTAGTAGCCATTTCCTGTAGTGCTTCCTAAGGGGCCCCTCCAGAGTTCAGTTGCCAGTTGAAACTATTATGTGACCCTGCTCTGAACCTCAGAATAGTTACACATATGCCACAAAGGTCCTGAATTACAGCTAAGGGAGACAAGCAGGAGCCAGGCTGGAAGTTAAAATCCATTAATCAGCCCCTAATTCATTATTGTCAGTTGGGGCAGGGCAGGTGTTGTAACTAATTTTGCAACAATGAAAGCACTTAGCAAGTGCAAAAGATCACTAATCAGGGCGCACTAAGGAAGCAGGTGCCAGCTAAAAAAATATTCTGTGACACATTAATCAGCCCCAAATTAATTCAGGTCACTTGAGGCAGGGAAGGTGTGCTTTGCTTTGCCGAAAATAATGTACACTGGACAACCAGAGGGTGTAGTGATGAAACAGAGGGTGGCATGGGTGGGCCAGAGGGTGGCATGAGTAGTCAGAGAGTGGCAGTGGTGACAGAGAGTGGCAGTGATGAAGAAGAGTGTCCCAAACAGGCTGGACACGTAGAAACAACAAGTTCGCAAAACTTGCGACCCGACAGGTAAGTTCGCAAATTGCGAAATTGTAAAAACCCTCGCGAACTGGCAGAAACACGGGCGAACACAAAAAAAAAAAATCCGCAAATTCGCGGGAATTCGCGGATTTTGCGGATTGCGAATCCGCAAATCCGCAAAATTCGCGGATTGCCAATCCGCAAAATCCGCTCATGCTTAATGCCCAGGTCAGGCAAGCTTGAAGGTTTCTATGTGGAGAGTTTCGAATGTTTATACCCACTGGGAATGAAGAAACAAGAGGGTGCTATACTGACTTAGTAGATATTACAGTCTTCCGCTATTTGTCCACTGGGACTATGAGACTATGACATTTGATGCATTCTCTATGACCTAGTATATACTGCAGTCTTCCACTATTTTTCCACTGGGACTATAAGATTTTATGCACTTTCCATGGGTTGACTTACTTATTGTCTTTACCGAATTTCTTGAATTTTTTTCCCACTTGGGATACCAACTGTTCAATATGAGGCATGTATGAACATCTATATATATTTGCCCGCATTGTCGCATTATTAAGTTCTGACTGACTAGGTATGTCCCGGCATGTTACCAGCGGGTACGCATCTACACTGCTTCTCTTCATACAATTTTGTTCCTTCAGCTGCATAAATTATGATCCTTTGACCTGGGTTAATGATTCAATAGCCGATAATGTCAGTTGATCTAAAGCTAGATGAAACTAATGTGCTATTAGTTACACAAACTACATGTTTATCAATGGCCACGATGTTGGAATGTTGGTTTGAAGTCCTTTGTTTATTTTGTCTACACTGTGATGTCATGCACTTTGTTTTTGAAGAAACTTTATTTAATGTATTGAGCTCCATGTGTTAATCACCCGTGACCAAGGCGAGGTGATCGCTGAAACGCGTTGGGTTTTTCCATCTCTTAAAACTTAACATGCTGGAATAAATTAATCTTTTCTTGCAACTATACGTGGATGTGGTAATTCTATCGGAGTGGAGTGCATTTGCAGAACGTGTTTTTCCTGTGAAACTTGTAATTGACTGCAGGACAACCTCTGATCCTGTTTTTGCACCGCTGTCAAGGTGTCCCGGCAATTTCAGAGGAGGTGAAAACAATGTATGTATATATATATATATATATATATATATATATATATATATATATATATATATATATATATATATATATATATATATATATTAGCAGAACAACTCAGCAGAACCCCACGGAGTATCCACAGCACAGAGAATGTCCACAGCACAGCAGTTTTCCTTCAAGGTAATTTTATTTCCTTCTCTCACACCATGTGCAACACACAAAGGACGGTTGAAGCGTTTCGGCTAATGCCTTCAACTGGACCATGTATATATCTATATATATCTATATATATATATATATATATACATATATATATATATATATATATATATATATATATATATATATATATATATATATATATATATATATATATATATATATATATATATATATATATATAATAACCTACTGGCGGTTGCCAGTAGGTAGTTATAGTTAGAACCTGGTTTCCATAGGGAAAGCATTTGTTGATTTGCTAATAACTTAGGCCTTGTTCGATGAATCTTCGCAAAATTCTAAAAACAAAAAGGGTCTATCCAGGTTAGTTCCTATTCTGAAAGTTTGGGGGTAATTTGTCAAGCGGGGTCTGAGAAAAAAGGGGAAGCCTGAACTGCTGAGCGGATTAGACCAAATTTGGCAAAAAGGTAGTGCTTGATCCAGAAAGCGTTTTTTTAATGGTGTAAATCCATTCAGTAGTTGCTGAGAAATTTAAAAAATAAAAGTTTCGATATCTGGGGCAGCGGTGAGTTTGTGCACCCTCCCAACCACGCGCTTGACTGTGATTGGCTGTCACGACCACAAGCTTTACTGTGATTGGCTGCCAACACTCTAAAAAAAGGAAGTGTTGGCAGCCATCTTGTGACACAGTAGAACCGAGTCAAAAGAAAACAGTGAAACAAAAATAAAAAACAAGAATAGGGGGCAGGGTAGAAATGCCCAGACCCACTAGTCCTGCTCACTGTGGTTCCACAAGGATTTGCAGACCCAAAAACAATTAATTTTTTAAATTTCAGAATGCATGCTGGGTGCGTGAACCCGGAAGAAGAAAATAAAAAAAACTGAAGTGGGTTCCCCCAATTTATTTAAAAGTGACCCCAGGTGGGGCAGGCTCTGGGGGAAGTTCCATAATTATATTACGGGGGCGTGCGAGACCTCAGCAGGTCTGGGGACCGTCGCCTCACTGGGTCCATGTAAAGTAGGTGCAGGGGGGCACACGGACCTCCCATAGCCCCAGAAACCGTTAACTCCATGGGGCTTGGTAAATAAGTTTTGGGGACCCTTGGAGTCCTCCACAAGCCTCAGGGATCGGCACCCCCAGGGGCTTTACCTAAATATGCAGGGAGGCAGAAAAAGGAGAATCATTCATTCATCATTGAAAGTCCCACAAAAAATCAGATTCATAGATGACTCAAAACAACTATTAAGAAGACTCATGGTGGCTCATTCCAGGACAATCTGTAAGTCACAGACAGCCTGTAAGACAAAATCCAAGATAAGAAAGTGTGTCATGCACTCATCAATGGACAGAGAGAGAGAGGGGAGGCAGAGAGAGAAAGAGAGAGAACGTAAAATGAGCTCAATGATACTCGGGCCAATGGGACATCCATCCCAAATATTGTGTGTCTATTCCTATTGGAGCAACATAATTCAAAGGCCTGGCATCAATTGCAGTGCCAAGGCCTTATCACAATTATAAAACACAAGCAGTACTCAGACTGACATTAGGAATTAAAGCTGCTTTGTCTCCAAACATAAGGCGTTTTGTTGAGGAGTTTGGAATGTAGGCTTGGCTAAAGTTTCCTATGGAAAATTGATTTTGAAACTTTTATTTTTTCAATTTCTTAGCAACTATTGAATGGATTCACACCACTTAAAAAAAAGGTGGCTTTCTGAACCAAGACTGAAGGACAGACGCACGTACGACCTTGGTTGTGAATGAGGCTGTTACCCAAGGAAACAGATACCATACTATATTTTGATGACTCCCACACCACGAACTGCGTCAATGAAAGAGCTACTTGTCCACACCCCACACACAGTATTTACTGCATGAGGCACCCCTCCATGGGATGCCCTTGACACTGATATTAAAAGCAATTTATAAGTACAATTGTTGCACACACATAGGACACATTGCTCGTTTGCCGAGTTGTTTTTCTCGATATTTTGCGAGTGCTGCGCCATTTTGGATCTTGCTGCGGGATCCCGCGGGAATTTGGCGAGCGCGATTACGTCATCGCGGCTTGCCACCTTGCACAGCGAGAGTTTGTCAACGCAAGTACGCGGGTTCCCGTGGGAATTTGGCGAGCGCGATTACGTCATCGCGGCTTGCCACCTTGCACAGCGAGAGTTTGTCAACGCGAGTACGCCGTGTTCACGTATCGCGGGAATTCGCAATTGCGACCTTGTAGATGCGGCGAGCAGGAACAATCTCGCACTCGTGAAAATAAAAAATTTGCAATTCTGCACAAGAAATCCACCAGCAAGCAGCATAAACCTTCTGGAAATGATGATTTTTCTCTGAATAACTCCTCAGGTTGACATTTGCCTGCACTTTTTTTGCGAGGAGTCCATTTTGGGGCGGGGGGGGTGAGAGGAAGGAAGTGCCCCACAGTCTCCAACTTTCTGTTCCTGTCCAGCAGGCTCCTCCCAGTGCTTTGTCCATCTCCTGGTCACTTTTCATTTGGATCTGGACCTGGAAGGATTACTTTTTGTGGATGCTGCTGGATATTTGGATTTGAGGTCTTTTTGACTTTCTTTGGATCACTTTTGGATTAGAAATTTCACAAGTAAGTTTGTTTGGGGCATTACAGTTGCTGCAACTACAATTTTGGAATTTTCGATTTTTGGGCAGTTTTGGGGCCTTTTGCCCAGGGGTACTCAGTGGTGGGTTGACTGAGTCTTTCTGTGGGGTGTCTTGAATTTAAACATCATGGAGGGGCTGGATGGTTTGGGATTGTGCTGATTTTTCAGTGATTTTCGTTTTTTTGGGCTGTACTTGTGGCCTTTTCACCAGGGGTAGTGAGTCTTGCATGGGCCTAGTCTTTCTGTGGGGTGTCTTGAACTTAAACATCATGTAGGGTATAGATGGAATGGGATTGTGCTGATTTTTCTGTGTTTTTCGATTTTTGGGGGTGTTCATGGGGAGGGACAGGCCATGTGGCTGGGGGCCATTTTGAGTGCTGCTACAGGCCCTGGCCATGTGCTGGGAGGCAAGTGGCCATTTTGAATCCAGGCAGTGTTGTTAGGCCTGCAACCATTTTGCCTAGTTTTCAACCTTTATGCCCAGGGGTAGTGAGTGTTGCATGGGCCTAGTCTTTCTGTGGAGTGTCTTGAATTTAAACATCATGGAGGGGCTGGATGGCTTGTGATTGTGCGGATTTTTCAGTGATTTTCGTTTTTTGGGGCTGTACCTGTGGCCTTTTCACCAGGGATAGTGAGTCTTGCATGGGCCTAGTCTTTCTGTGGGGTGTCTTGCACTTAAACATCATGGAGGGCATGGATGGGATGGGATTGTGCTGATTTTTCAGTGATTTTTGTTTTTTTGGGGTGTTCATGGGGAGAGACAGGCCATGTGGCTGGGGGCCATTTTGAGTGCTGCTACAGGCCCTGGCCATGTGCTGGGAGGCAAGTGGCCATTTTGAATGCAGGCAGTGTTGTTAGGCCTGCAACCATTTTGCCTAGTTTTCAACCTTTATGCCCAGGGGTACTCAGTGGTGGGTGGACTGAGTCTTTCTGTGGGGTGTCTTGAATTTAAACATCATGGAGGGGCTGGATGGCTTGGGATTGTGCTGATTTTTCAGTGATTTTCGTTTTTTGGGCTGTACTTGTGGCCTTTTCACCAGGGGTAGTGAGTCTTGCATGGGCCTAGTCTTTCTGTGGGGTGTCTTGAACTTAAACATCATGGAGGGCATGGATTGAATGGGATTGTGCTGATTTTTCTGTGTTTTTCGATTTTTGGGGGTGTTCATGGGGAGGGACAGGCCATGTGGCTGGGGGCCATTTTGAGTGCTACTACAGGCCCTGGCCATGTGCTGGGAGGCAAGTGGCCATTTTGAATGCAGGCAGTGTTGTTAGGCCTGCAACCATTTTGCCTAGTTTTCAACCTTTATGCCCAGGGGTAGTGAGTGTTGCATGGGCCTAGTCTTTCTGTGGGGTGTCTTGAATTTAAACATCATGGAGGCGCTGGATGGCTTGGGATTGTGCTGATTTTTCAGTGATTTTCGTTTTTTGGGGCTGTACCTGTGGCCTTTTCACCAGGGGTAGTGAGTCTTGCATGGGCCTAGTCTTTCTGTGGGGTGTCTTGAATTCAAACATCATGGAGGGCATGGATGGAATGGGATTGTGCTGATTTTTCAGGGATTTTCGTTTTTTTAGGCTGTACTTGTGGCCTTTTCACCAAGGGTAGTGAGTCTTGCATGGGCCTAGTCTTTCTGTGGGGTGTCTTGAACTTAAACATCATGGAGGGCATGGATGGAATGGGATTGTGCTGATTTTTCTGTGTTTTTCGATTTTTTTGGGGTGTATAACTGAACTGATGTTCCTCTGTCTTCCATTGCTTTTAGGTGCACAAGACTCAAGAGAACCACCAGTGCCAGGAAGAAGTCCTGCAGCGGTGTGTGTGTGTAGCATAACGTCACGCGACGTCACGTCCGGCCACAGACAACTCTTCAACTCGTGCAACTGCGGTCTGCTGTTCTGACCTGCTCTGAAGAAGATGGCCCCAAGAAAAGTTCCCCGTAGCTCCTCTAGCAAGAAAGCTGCCAGTAAGGAGCAGAAGAAGCAAGTTACCAAGGAGACTGGTGTGCCGCCCGCCACATGTTTTGGGAGTAAAAAAAAAAGTACGCCTGCAGCAGCAGCAGTATCTGCTGGGGACCAAGCTGGGAGCAGCACCCCCGCACCATTGGGCTCAGTGCCACCACCACCACGACCATGCCAACTTAAGTCCAAGCCCTTGAGTGCTGCAGAGGCACTTAGTCTAGTTGTTCAATCACCATCGACCAGTGATGTTGGCTCATCGCAAGAAAGTAGCAGCAATGTCCTTAAATCAACACAGGTTGTTGTAACTCATCTGACGAGTGTTGAACAACCACAGCCGCAACAACAACCACATGTGCAAGTACAAGCCCAAGTACATGTGGAAGGAGAGGCAGCGCAAGGAGATGCGCAAGCAGAGGTGCATGGAGGGTCACAAGTGTCCACAATAGTTGTTCCTCCCGAAGTAGGGGCACATCAGGAAATCGACATTCAACCGGAGGCATCGTTTGAGGAATCCTCTTCTCCCTATCAATCATTGTCTTCCAGATCCCTAGCAAGGAAAAGATCAAGGATGGTGTCTACATCTTCTTCAAGCCCCCTTCCTTCTGATGATATGGATCCAACTTGGGAACCACTGCCGTCTGAGAGTGAGGCACACCACGATCTGACAAAGGTACTTAAGCGTAAAAGGAAGGTCGTTGAAAAACTCATAGTTATGGAGGGTGATGAGGCTCAACAAGTAGTGGCGGATACTGCTGTTGCTGAAGGCTCTCACGACGACGAACCAGTCATCATAAAGGTCACTGCAGCCCCAGCGGGCATGCAGCAAAAAGACATTTTGACCCTAGCCCGAGAAGCTGCTGAGCGTGATGATGTTGTCGACGAGGAGGCAATGGAAGAAACACCACAATCATTGGAGTTAACTAGTACACCAATTCCTACCGCTTCCATATTTCTTACTCGCCAGAAGGGACCTCCATCCACCTCGACCTCAATTAGTGGTGGTAAAAGTGCAAAACGTACTGAAGTTCGGCAATCCACATCCTCCACTTCATCTGGCATTAGCAGCAGGACCACCACCACCAGTATCGCCACCTCCTCCGGCCCCCAAAGACATTTCAAGTCCTCAGTTTGGGACTTCTTTAGTGTTTGCCCAAAAAAGGAAAACCTCGCCATTTGTAGCATTTGTAAGATGGCAGTTAGTCGTGGTAAGTTTGGTTCAAACTATGGTACCGGAGGCCAGAGAGGTCATCTTGAAAGAAAGCACTCTGTCCAATGGTTTGCGCACCTACAGGCGATCAAGGAAGGCCGAATTGCACGTAATGATGTTTCATCTGATGAAGACGAGGAGGAAGAAGACGTGTCAAACACTTCACTTACACCCAGTACCCCTGTCAGCAGCACACCCCATGTGAGCCACACTAAGAGTGTGGGAGAGAGTGATACACCAATGCGAAAATGTTCATCAGCGAGCGTAACTGGGTCGAAGATATCATCATCATCATCCCGTAAATCCTTGGTCCAGGGCAACATTAAAAATATGTTGTTTACAGAAGCGCAATATTAACGCAACCACCCACTGACGCGTCTATATAACACTAAGCTGGCTAAAATGCTAGCTCTGGACCTTCTCCCTTTTTCTTTTGTAGAAGGGGTTGGTTTTCTAGAATTAGTGGCAGCGCTCTGCCCTAAATGGAAGGTTCCTAGCCGGTTCTATTTTGCCCGAGTTGCGGTTCCAGCACTACATGAATATGTTCTGGAGGTGATTGGGGCAGCTTTGCAGAAGAGTGCTGTTCACACTATACATCTGACAACAGACATGTGGACCAGTGGCGCAGGCGCTGATTACATGTGCATCACTGCACACTGGGTCTCTTTTTCAGGGGTCAAAGCAAAGCTAAACGCAGGTGTTGACCCGGACCAAGTTTTTAAAGCTGCTCGGAAACATGCAACACTAGCCATGTTTGGTTTGGAGAAACGTCACACAGCAGAAAACATTTTGGATGTGTTTAACACAAAGGTCCTTGACTGGCTGTCCCCCAAAAAACGCCAGATTGGTTATGTTTCCACGGATAATGGCGCCAATGTAGTTAAGGCCATGGAGCTGGGTGACTATTTCAGAGTGCCGTGTTTGGCGCACTGTATAAACCTGGTTGTCAAAAAATTCTTGAGTGATAAAGACAGTGCAGCGTACTGGGTAGTGGACACCTGCTGAAAAATGTGCAAACATTTCAGCCATTCTTTTAAGGCCCGGAAGCATCTGAGGAGCCTGCTATATGAACGTCGAATGCCAGTGAAAGCACTCATCCAGGAGGTGGCAACACGTTGGAACTCAACCTTCTACATGCTTGAGCGTCTGTATGAGCAGTATACGGTACTCGATCACTATTTCTTAACACAGGGTACAGCTCAGAAGGAGGACCTGAGGATGGGTGCGGCGCAATGGGACATAGTTAAAAGCCTGACACGCATGCTTCGTCCTTTTGAGTTCTTCACGCGTGCAGTGAGCAAGGAGGACTGTAATTTGGGAAAAGCTATCCCATTGTTGTACATGCTGGAGCATCAACTAAAGGAGGTGTGTTCTGTGTTTCAAAAAGATGAAAAAAACCAAGACGCTTTAGTTCTGGCGGAGAAGTTATTAGAGCGTCTTAAAATGATCCACTCAAACCAGCATTACATTTGTGCTACTATTCTGGATCCACGCTACAAAAAGGCGCTGGCAGGCCAAGCATTCTTTCCTTTTGCTGATGAAGATGTTACAAAGTACAAACAGTGGCTAGCCTCCTCAGCCAAGAGGTTTGAAAGAGAACGGCAGAAAATTGAAGGAAAAGGCAGTACATCAGCATCAGCAGGCCATCCCCAGTCACAACAATCCACTTCTGCACCTGTGGCAGCGGCACAAGTGACCTCTCAGCCGTTAAAGACACCGGCAACCGGATCATCTGCACCACCAGACACAACAGTAACATTGGAGGCTGAAGAGGATTGGCTAGCTCGGCTTGGGTTTGGTTCTCAAAAGGTCACAGCAACAGCTAAGCAAAGTGGAGGAACCTTGGAGGAGCACCTTGAGTCGATGGTGAAGGACTATCTGAATGACTCAACAGAGGTCTATGTTAATGCTGACCCATTGGCGTATTGGCATGGGAAAAAAGAATTGTGGCCACAGCTCTCCAACCTGGCTTTAAACTACTTGTCTTGCCCACTCGCAAGCGTGTCTTCTGAACGTGTTTTCAGTGCTGCTGGTGGCATTGTAACTTCCAAACGGAGCCGCCTCTCACCCAAAAATGTGGAGAGGTTAACAATGATCAAGATGAATCAGCACCTCATACCACCAGATTACAGAGTACGAGAAAACACGCCGGATGAAGACGAGGTGGACAGCAACATAGATGAGGGAATTTCTTCTCTGCCAGGTGACACTGAGCTCACTCTGCCTGAATTCGCAGAGTATGATGACGAAGCCTTATTCTTATTCGTGGACCGTGACACTGAGCCCTGAAAATGAGACAATGAATCAATAACTTTCTTTTTCGTCCTTATTCACTTTTATTCCTGTGTGTCTGTCTTTCTTTGTTGTGCACAGTTAATATAATTCAAACTTTAATCACCTAATCACAAAAACAAGCCCATCAGCAGAACTGTCTTCACTTGTTTGCTTATTGATTTGAAGGTGCCGCAGTCTGCATTCCTCAGGTTCACAAGTTCAGAAGAACATGCTCCTCTATCCTCCTCCTCCAGACTCCTATTTCCATCAAAGCAGAGGGCTGGTTTACGCCCAATGAAGAAAGACTCAGCACTTGTGGGGGTGTTCTACTTCTTTGCGGGTGAGTTGACGGCTCTGGGGCCATTGCTGGGAAGCTCTAATACCGGATAAAAGTGGTTTGGACCAAATCCGAGTCGGACATTTTTTGGTGTTTTTGCTGACTTGCTTGCCTTTGAGGTTCTCTTTGGGGGTGTTCCGGCTGTTTGTGGGTGTGTTTCGGAGTCTGGGAGCACTGCTGGGACACTCTAATCTTGATTGCATTTGCTTTTCAGGAAATCCGTGGTGGTAAACCGGAGTTATGGCCTAGCTACTATTGTAAGTATGAGATTTTGCTTTTGGGCTGTTTGGGGGTGTTGGGCTTTTTGGCGGGTGGGTTGGCAGGTCTTGAGGCATTCCTGGGAAGGTCTAATACCGGATAGAAGTGGTTGGGACAAAATCCACGCTGATTTTTGTTGTTGTTATTTCTGACATTTTGCTAAATGTAGCGTTTTCGGGGGCCTGTTTGGGGGGCTTCCTGGTGTTTGTGGGTGGGTTTCGGGGTCTGGGAGCACTGCTGGCTATGGATACTTAACTTTGCAAGAGGTTTGAAGCAAATCCATGGTGGCAGAGGGGAGTTAGGGCCTAGCTGCAAAGCGCACGCAGAGTAATTTGGGAAATTGGCAAAAAAATTACTAAGTCCCCATTTTTGTACTTTTGCTCTTTGGCTGTTTGGGGGTCTTCTACTCGTTTTCTCCTGGGTTGACGGCTCTCAACAAAACCTACCCAAAAAGAAACCCCCATTCTTATCCATTTTACAAACCCTAACCCTCTTCCCCCGGGTTGTGTGGTTTTGCTTGATGAGTGACTAACTGACATCAATAATTCCACACACTTGCTGGGGAGGATAAGGTCATAGCAACAGGCTGGTGAAGGAATCCGAGGATATATTCTAGACTTACTCAGCTTCAGTACTATTTCTTGTAGTATTAGCCAATGTCAAAGAAATCCTACGCAAGTACAAGTTATACTATAAATACTTTACCATTTGTTAGGCTACATTGTGGCTCTGTTGTAGTCTAGTGTACTGTCACCTGCTATATTCTCTATCGTACCGTTGTAATGCTACAGTAAGGACAAACCTGGTTTCATTTTCTTTTTTTCCATAGCCATGCAACTGCCACTGTGTCACACCACTAGTACCACCACAAGGAGGAGGAAATTTCAGCCGCCCTGGATTGCAACCTTAATCGCCATTTCCCGTGGAGCCAGCCCTGGGCCTAGCCCTACTTTCAAACAGAAATTACAGGTAAGATAAGCGTTTGGTTGGAGGTAGTATAATGGAGTATTAGGAGAAACGAGAGATTGACGGTAGTTACTGTTAAACCCCCACCCACCAGACTGAAAAGCAGTAAAAAACAGGTATGGTCAGATAAAGTTTCAAAAAGTATATCTTTATAGCCCTAACAAAATAATCTCCCACAAGACCCTCCCTAACCCCAACGATTGTCCTTCAAAAGTCCCCAAAAACCCAACTCCCAATTCCCACCCCCAAAAGTCTCTAAAAAAAGGGCAAGGGACACTATGGCAGGGTGCTATTGACTTTAGCAGCCAGGGCATCATGCTCCTTGCGGAGGGTGGCATGTTCGAAGCGGAGGCCCTCCACCAAGTTCTTATAGTTCAGGACCTCCTGCTCCAGGTAGGACAGTCTGAGGGATAAGCGGCGCCGGTGTGCCTTGCAAATCTTGTGGGGGGCAGCTGCTGTCTTTGCTGCTCGGCGGTGGCGTTTGGCTTTGGTAGCCCGGCTCCGTACCGCTGGAGCACTGCGCTGGCTGGCAGCCCGCACGGAGGAGGATGCAGCTGTCCCAGTGGACGTTGTTGTTGTACCAGACTGCGTCTCCTCCTCCTCCAGGGCCACCAGCCGCCGATATTCAGCGACAGTGGCATCCAGCCTCCGTTGCCGGGCCATTCGAGCCAGCTCCTTCCTCCTTGATGGTCTCTTGGATTTGGAAGGAGCAACTACATGAAGAAAGAAAGACATAGTCTGTAACCAATGCTCTTTAAGATTAACACAAAATGATTGAGCAGAAAGTTGTCACAGTACAAGTAGCAAATTGAAAGCACAGTACATAACTATTGAGGACAGTATCTATGTAACCTTCGACTTCTTCATCCTTGCTCTAACATTAGTGGGAGTTTAAGGAACAAATTCTACGAGCACTATGGACTTCCATTACACTCGACTATGACAGTACACCAGTCTTATTCTTCTTCTTCTCTCTTGTTTACGAAAATTGGTACGTTATGTTATGCAAGCCGGCATAATGCCAGCGCAGTGAACTTGCACCCGAGAAAAACAGACGCACACCATGATGAGTGAGACAGACTTGCGTTACTGTACCGGTCCAGTACATGCAGGTGGTGAAGCTCTTACTTTTCTATTACGGGTGGCACTGAGAATACTCTGTTAAAAGGGCTACTGCTTAATTAATTTAGCGTTCACCCTACAGTGCAAATGAGTATTAGAAAAGGAAAATGAAGAAGCTAAATAATCTGATTATCTATCACTTCATATGGGATGTATTTGATGACATATGGGATGACTTTAGGTGCTTTTCTTATTATTGAGTGAACAGTGATACACCCACACATGAATGACGTACTACTACTAAACTAAAGTTATTAAGAGAGGTAGGGAGTGTCCACCGTAATAACCGGATATATGCTGTGCTTGCAGTTGCAATACAAACTACTGCTACTATTCATGGTAGTATTTAGACAAAATTACAACTTCTTTTCCTTGCCTTTCCTACACTGGAACGGACGTGCAGGTGCGGTGTTACATGCTCTTCAAAGTAACACTTAGTTCATCCAGTGACCGTCTACTCTCTCTAGATACACATATGCTATCTAAGAGTCAGATAGTACCATGAATGATCCAGGCATCCATCCATTCAAAGTATATGCACACATACAGTTTCTGTTTCACCCACCCAGGCTGTTCTCCTTCCACCCATCCTACCTTCATCATTCACCCAGCCATGCACCATACCATATTCTTTCCTTCCCAGCCACCTCGGGGACCAAGCAAACACATATCATTCTTCTTTGCCAGTCATCATTACATTTCTCGTCCTTCCACACTTACTTACACCCTTCTTTCGCTTTTCGTTCATCCCATCCATCAAGTTCATCTCAGATCTGATTGGGATTCTTCTAGCCAAAAACCTCACAGCTAAGTCGAAGTACATTTAGAGGAGGCTACTACCTGGTTTATTTATAATACACCCGTGCAGAAAGCACACTCGGCAGTCTTCAATCTCAATAAGTAAGGAATATATAGCTTACCTCTGCCCGCCACCACCGTGTCATCCCCCACAAAATTGTCCGGCACTTCCACTGCCTCCTCCCCAGAGTTGTCCTCGTCCAATGCCACCACCACCTCCGCGCTGGCCCCGCCTCCAGATGTTCCACCTACAAAGTACATTTAATAATGTTAGAATACACCACTCACTACTATATAATATTTGGTCTAGGAGGAAGAAAGAAATGTGAAAAAAACAGTATACAATGTAATAATTTGTGACTGTCTACTCTAAAGTAAAAATGTCCCTTTTTCCAGGGAAGGCTGTTGTCTTGCTGCACTTTTTGGCACAACTGATGAATGCTTGCTTTTTATTTTTAACACGCACCACTTTTTTTCCTAACAGACAGAAGCTTGACATCTAAGAACACGAGCAGGATCAAGTTCAAACCAGGTGAGAGCTCGGCTCGACCACAAGAAATGTGTCCAATTAATCGTCAGCACTAAGGACTTTTCCATTTTCAGTTAAACGTTTTACTTTTATAACAAAGTTGATTTTAATAAATGTGTTTACTTTTAATAAAGCTTTTAAACTTAAATAGACTCTGTGGTTTTTGGTCCTCCAGACTAGAGTGGATGAGCTAAAGGTTTTGCAATTTTTGCAAGCATGGGTCCGTGCCTCTGACATCATTGGGGAATAATCATCAGTGACTTTGGGAGCTAAATGACTCTGCCACACTATCTAGTCAGTAAGGAGATTGGGGGTTCAACTACAAAGTCTGTTATCACTGAGGTATGTGGAAAGTCTAACAGCACCTATTATAATTGATAAGCTAAGCAATGCATTATTTAGTGTCCATAGTTCTGTTTGTGCAGATTTGTCCCTGCAACAGTAGTAGAATGGATTGTCCTCCTATCCAAACCAAAAGTAAAGTAGTATCTTATTCTTTCTTGGTGGTCATTCACCTTTTTATTTTTGGCAATTGTCAAAGCATAAACATTTAGAAGACTTGAAAAGACATTATGGACAATCCCAGAGGACTGCACTCTGTGCATAGAGCCATTGCTGACTAGAATGGGAGTCCAATGGAATTACCAAATGTGCAATCTTAGTTAGCTACACAGACAGACTAATAAGAATAATCTAGTAATACCACACGAGTCATAGTCGAGGCAGGATAAGAATTTAGATCCAGTCTACGAGAATATCAAAGACGATTTAGAAAAAATCGAATGAGGAACGCTGGGAAAAAATAAGTACTCTATATTAAAATTAAAACTTACTGGGGCCAGCAAAGGAGCCCTCCCCTGCCCGATCCTGGCCTGCATCCTCAACAGCACCCTCCTCCTCCTCCTCCTGTGTCCTCCTCTTGCCCCTGGGGGAAGCTGATGTACAACATGAAAGAAAGAAAAACAGAAAACATGGATGATATTTGTCAACCAAATCAAACATTTCAAAAGAACTAACAAAATATTTTGGCGAAATAGCAAATAGACAACTATTCAACGGGATATATTATTGACCAATCTCATGTGGTCTACTACATTATTAGTATTGCTTGATTTGCGGACCGTCGAATTGGAAACTTCTAATGTAACTCACTACACAAAGTACTAAAAAGGTTTGCCTAGGATTGGCAGGCAGCAGTCCGCAGCGCGCGAAGTGACAACCAAAGTCCATCGTTACTGCAGATCAGCGACAACACTAAAGTTTCCTACTACATTAACCAGTCATTAAAATACTCAAACTATCAATCCACCACCACTATTTCTTCTTATCGCCATGTGTACAAAGGAAGGACTGGACTTGAGTCTGTAGGGGCTAATTTAGAAGCCCCTGGAGGCTCTTTTGCTCCATTGTTGCGTGACTTTTGTGACGCAGCGGCAGCACAAAAGAGGCGCAATGGTGCGGTGTATATTAACAACGTGACTCATATCGGAGATGCATCACGTTGTAAAGCCCTGCGCCATCCGGGGGCGCTCCGGCGCAAGGGAGGGCGTTCCTGCACAGGAACGCATCCTAAAAGTGGCTGCGGGAAATCTACAAGATTTCAATCAGTCACTTTTAGGACAATGATGCGTGACTCAAACCCTGCGCCTGCTTGAAGCAGATGTACGGCTTGACGCAGCATTGGGGAGATAGGGCACCCCAGAGCATTGCTGGAGCTGCGCCATCGTTGCGACGCAACTCCAGCAATGCGCCGCCTTTACGGCACAGATGCGTAACGCTTCGGTGACGTTTTGGGCCCATGGTGCGCCGCATTGTAAATACGGCGCACCATGGGTGATAGTGGCGTGGCGCACAATTACTGGCGCATCCCTGCTACTTTGCAGGGATGGGCCAGTAATTAAACATCTGAACCTTAGTGTGTAGCATTACGCAGTTCTTTAAACTACACTCATACATAATTTCACAGGCCAATGAAATGAACACAAAATCGAAAACAAATAAGCATAGTAGCAACACTACTGAGAAGGAGAGCAGTGCACCTGAAATGCACAGAAGATTTTGAAATATAATATACCTACAAAACAGAGTAGTAAATAGCTACTACTACTACTCACCAAGCCCGGGGATCTCGAGCAGATCTCGTTCACGGGTCAGGACATCCGTCCAGCGGTGGGTGGCCTGGTTGTAGGTGCGCCGGACCCGAGAGTGGTGGTACATGGCCCGGCACACCTTATCCCACCGCTTCCGGCGATCCCGCATCCCGTACCCGCCTCCGATCTTGCCGCCTGCCATTATGGTCCTAGGGAGGTGGCGCAGTACAGAGAACACTAGTGCGCCCACCTCCTCTGGGCTGAAAATCTCCCGCACGGGAGCCGGGCACGGGGTGCGGGACCCCTCCCCTTCTTGGGATGCTTCCCGGCTCCCTTCACCATGGTCTGGGCGGAAAGGAATAAAGAAAATAGAATAGGGAAGAGAAGAAAAGAAAAGAGTTTAAAAAAGTAGTTTAATAACAAAAAGTAGCAGTAAACACAAAAATATAGGGCTAGAAAAATAGAGGGATGGATAATAAGTAAAATAGATCAAAAAAACTTCAAACAAGCAAAGGATGGCACAGATTTAGAGAGGATACAAGAAGCATGCCCAGAACCATAGCAATGAATGAGAAACAAGATGGCCGCGCCCGTTCACGACCGTGCGGGTAAGTTCGCGCGAGATTTTACTCGCGAACACTCGCAAAATTGTACTGGCGAGCCGCACACTTTGGTAGATTACACTTCGCGCCCAGAAACGGAAATACGTCATGCAAACAAGATGGCCACGCCTTTGAACGACCGCGAGGGTAACTTCGCGCCTTGCGCTACAAGCGGCTCGCGAAAATGCACAAAACCTTGCGAACTAACACGCCACAAAAAAAGAAATCGCATATTCGCACGAATTCGCGGCTTCCGAATCTGATCTCGCGCGTGTTCGCGCCACGCGAATCCCGCGAAATTGCAGAAAAACGAGTTTTGCAAAACTGAAAGCAATCGGCAGGTGCAAGAGTTCAAACTCATCATTAGTAACAATTCACTGTAGTGCTTCCTGACTGGGGCCCCTCCAGAGTTCAGTTGCTAGTTGCAACAATTGTATGACCCTGCTCTGACCCTCACAGCAGGCTCATAGAATAGCTAGAAGTAGGCCACAAAGGTCCTGGAAAAAAAAATTGCACTGCAACAGAAAGCAAATTACTGATAAGGAAGCAGGTGCCAGACCTGGAATTTTAAAGCAGTGACACATTAATAAACTAATCCCAAATGAATTCATGTCAGTTGAAGCAGGGCAGTTGTGCTTGCTTTTCCCCCCCATCATCTACAGCGGTGATGAACCAGAGGGTGGCATTGATGTAACAGAGGGTGGCATGGGTGAAAGAGAGGGTGGCAGTGGTGAAACAGAGGGTGCTGGGAGGCTGTCATGATGAACCAGACGTAGAAACAAAATAGTCGCGACCGTTGCGAGCCAACAAGTAAGTTTGCAATTGCGAACTAGTACCAAATCCTCGCGAACTGGCAGAAACCCTTACGAACACACAAAAAAAAATCTGCAAATTCGCGAGAATTCGCGGATTTTGCGGATTGCGAGTTCGCAAATTCGCAAAATTCGCGAACGCCAGATTCGCAAAATTCGCCCATGCTTAGTTATGTCTAAATATGGTTATGCTTTCTATGCCTATATAAGGGTAATGTGAATTGTACCTATATAAGGGAATGAATCAGTAAATTTCGCTGGGGTCCCAGAATGCCATACAACACCCACTCCACTTTATTATGTTCGACATTACTAAATTCTAAGCATCTAAAACATATCTGAAGCATGATGTGTAAAAACCCCACCCAAAATACATAGAATGCATTTGAATTGGTTGTAGACGAAAATTAGTATTTGTGCTGTACGCATTTTAAAAGCAATGTTTTCATTCAAAGCATATAGTATGACATTGGAAACGCTATTCAAATGAATTATTAAAATACATCTATGAACTGGCTCTTAAATACAGAAGAGAAAGAAATCGAGACCATTCCATGACACAATATATAAAATGTTTGGTTGTGGACAAGGTCAAATATTGTCTCTTGGAAGTATTCAAATAATTCTTGTTCTCTATGAGTAGTTTTACTTTAAGCAGATTACTTAGTGTCAAAAAAGGTTCAATTTTGGAAAATAAAGTCTAATCGTAGAAAAATAGAATTCTAAAGTTGGAAGTTTTGTTTTGAAAACGTGAAGGTCGAATACAGAGTCTCATAGGACGCTGTGTGCTATTTCAAAAGTCAATCTCGTTGTTTGGAGAAAACATCAAGTCTTTTAAGCTGGTAAAGAATTTGCCTACCACAGTTGGTGAAAATTGGACCACTTCATTAAGTAAACCGATTGCACAAAAATGTGAAGCATCGCCCTCAGCGTCAGCCTCATTAGCAATGTTAAATGGAGATAGAGATGGTACCTGTGTGCCTGTCGATCCAAGTATTTCACCGTCAGCAGTTTGCGTCTGTGAGACCTCAATGAATGCCATCATCAGGATTGGTAGCCGCTGGGGACAACACAATGCATGAGCCGTTACCGAACCAAGCAAAGTATCAACATCCATTCGCAGTGCTGAGGGAAGTGTTATACAGATGTCAAACACGCATTCTTCTCCACATAGCAGGCATCGTAGAACAGGTAAGATGCAATCTTGCCAGATTGGTCTGAATGTTAGAAACCAC
Organism: Lissotriton vulgaris; assembly: GCF_964263255.1. Classification (NCBI taxonomy): domain Eukaryota; kingdom Metazoa; phylum Chordata; class Amphibia; order Caudata; family Salamandridae; genus Lissotriton; species Lissotriton vulgaris. The sequence continues at coordinate 1,683,792,752 of NC_141687.1, forward strand.
GTGGTATTCAGATCTCTTTAATTGAGCCAAGCCCATAATCTCTACCATGCGCTCATGACACTTCATTGCCAGGAGAGTGTTCTCTAAGGCCTGGACTTGCCATATTGGAGATGAACGAACAAAAATAGTATTCCTGCTACACGAGTCCCAAAATGAGAGGCAGGCCGCCGAACACAGAGTGCACGAAGTTTGGAAAAATGCCGAGCACTGCTTCAAAAGGTGCTAACAGTCCCGAAAAAACTGTCTTAAATACATGTACAATACCACTGGTATCAGACATGTTTAAGATACGACCTAACATTTCTACGAAATGTACAGGGCAGTTTGTGGATGAAAGGGCATGTATTTCTGCAGAGGACCTTGCAACTTGTAGTTCATACGTCTCTTTGGACGAGGTCAGTGGCACAGTTTTTTGTAAAAGAAAGGCTTTCATTCTGCTTAAAGTATCAATTTGTATAGAATAGATGTTCAGTGAAGGCCATAATGGCGACTTCCCGTCTGACTTCGTTTTAGGAAACAAAACTTGCATGCAACAAGTGACCCTGACCGACACATTTACGAGATAGGCTATTCTTGGCAACATGCCACAGCAGCTGTGATCGTTCAACATAGCTTCCATTAGAAAGCTGCCTAAAAATTTGATCTATCACTGCAGCTGGAGAACCTCGCAGGTGGCAGGATAAATTGGTCGAAGAACCATCCAAGGCCCCGTGTAAGTTAATACCCTGATATAAACGTGTACCACTTAGTGCGCTTTTGCATTGTGTACCACTAAGAAATACTTCTTTTAACCACTCCAACATCTGTGTGTATATGGTAAATCCGAGGTTGACTTGATGTGTTTGTTACCCAACCTTTCATATACACCAGATGGCATATGTTTCAAACAATACTGAAAATGGAAAATTGTGACAGGCAGAGTGATTGTCCCATGTATTAGCGATTCTGTTGGAGGTTTTTCCGAAACATTTAATGGAAATCTTTCCAGTTTTTCAATGCTCAGCACCCTATAGTCTGCTCCTCTTTGTACCAAACTGATTTGTTTATCTGTAAGGTAAATACAGAAAACAATGATGTGGTTTTGATTAAACGCCATGGCACATATCCAAAACGAAGATTTTGTAATGTCCAGCCTAACAGCATTATGGAACATAATTGTGACTGACCATGCTGTAGCATGAACACGTCCTGTTCCATTATGTCTATAGCAGAAGATACTATGCTGTCCAAAGAATAAATTCTGGATGACAGAGTTGCTAACCCATTGTCAACTACAGAGGGAGCTTTCTCTAAATGAATACGATCAATTTCTCGTATTCGTTCTGCAGTCTCCGCTTGTGTTGCTTTCCAAGCTTCATTATAAATGGCATATATACCAGCATATATAAAACGTTTATGACGCCATTTCGCAGGACCTTGTAAGAAGTCCCTTAAATCAAAGCCATCTTTAAGTAAAGATAAGTGTTGTTTTACCTCTGTAAGTATAGATTTTTGTAGCCAGTCAAGGCACAGTTTTCCTATACTGTTAGTTGTCACTATCCCTGGATGTTGTCTCTGGACATATCTTGGATCTGGCCTAGTGAATGTACACCCTTGTGTCTTATTCAGGAATCTATCTTGACAGTTGTTTGTGTCTGTGGGCCAGATTAACCATTTTTTCCAATCAGGATCAGTTCTGTTTTTAAGTAAAATAGTTTTTACATCTACCACCCCCTCTGTAGTGTTCCCACTATCAGGTATAGGTGTAGGTATGGACGGTTTGTTTAAATCTTTTATCTTAGCTAAGCCAAGACAAGATGTCTGTTAAAAAGTATCATTCAAAAACATTATCTGTTCAGGGATGATGCAGGCTCTAAATAAGACTTCTAAACCCCTCACCTGCCAGTTTTTAGTACCCCAGACAGTTTTTGTCTCAATGTAGTCTTTCCAAAAGTCAAAACCTAATGAGGATAGCTGAGCATAAAAGGCCGCAGAATAAGTTTGCTTAGTATTAGTCAACATACTTTTCATTCCTGTCTTATTCATATTTTTAAAGTAAAATGTTTTTGGATTTGAGACATTAAAGCCTGAGAAGTATGGACATTTTTAATAAAATGTTCTCGGGCTACCTTTTGGTAGCGTTGGACAATGTTTCCATTGGTTATAACTACAAACATTTCTAGGGTTTGCAGATTTGTGCAAATAATGATGACCATAGTGATTATAACAGTACATTTGTTCCTAATCCAATGAACCTTCTAAGTACTCATGTTTTGTAAATTTTGCAGACATCTCTAAGTCTGACATCATATTGTTAACTAAGAAAAACCAAAGGGGATGATGGACAGAGCGTTGACAATACAAACACTCACCCCCAGTCAACTGATCTGGGTTTAATCCATCACCATTCTTTAGTTCACTCTGCCACCACAGTTCAGACATAGCCATATGCAAATCAGTCTGACCCTGTGCCTCATGGGAACAGTCCAGCCCGAACTGCCAAGCCATGTCTTCCCTGGACTGGAATCAAGCTTCCCAGGACCGGTTTCTGGCTTTCCAGCCGTCTTCAGCCGGGCTTGCTCGAATCCAGTGGCTACGTGAGCAAGGGACTCACGTCTGAGCATACCCTGCCAACTTAGGGCGAACAACGAAAAACCAAAGGGGATGATGGACGGAGCGTTGACAATACAAATGTCATGAAACCACACTCACAGCCTCTTCAATCCCCATAGAAGTAAAAACCTGCAACACGCAAGTTTAAGAGTAGGGCCAATACTCTGTTTAAGAAACCCACCCCTGTCCCGTGCATCCAGCACTCCTTGTGTATATGTATGTGAAGATCCGTTTATTAGGGTGTTTAACATGGTTTGAAAGTGCATGCATCATTTTGTGTTTACACATATTTTCTTTTGTGACTCTTGGCGGGGTAAGCTTGATATAATCTGTTGACTAAAAAGTAACTTTTGGCAGGGTGCTTCGTCATGCTTGAATTTGTAAAGTATTTGGTTTCTGCCTCCCTTCAGCAGACAATTAGAAAGACGTGTGTGCTTCGCTTCAGCTGAAAGCGGAAAGACGCGTTTGTTTACTTTTGGAAAGACGCGTGTGCTCCGCTTCAGCTGAAAGCGGAAAGACGTGTTTGTTTACTTTTTTTCTCTACGCAAAGAGAGAAGTCCAGCGTCTGATGGCACACATGCGTCTCGGCGTTTGGGTGTGGTTCAGCTATAAAAACCACACCCGAGCTTCTGGAAGATGCTTAGCCTTCCAGCCTTGCTTGGGGAAACATCGCGCATCTTCTGAAGACCTTCAGGAATCCTTCTAAGTTCTCAGCTTGCAGAAAACTCGCTTGAAGGAACAATTCAGGACAATGCAGCAACAAGATATAGAAAGCTAAGTACAAACTCTTTTCTTCATAGGCGCCCACCGCTAGCAACTCGTTTTATTTGGAAAGAACAATTTTTGGAACATTCCCTCTGAATTCACAAGAGGGGAATTAATGGAAGAAAGCCATTTGGACTATTGTGTACATTGTGAACATTGTGAAATAGTTTATAGTTTTGGCTGTATGTATATTTCTCTGTCTCTTGCTGTATATATACTTTCATAGTTTTTAAAGCAGGAAATCAAAGTCATCTGAAAACGCGGGAGTGGTGAAAGACATTACAGTTAGCAAAAAAGTAAGTGCAAGTGGAAAGGAAGTCAGTTTAGGGTCTTTTTAGTAGAGTTGGTATAATTGTGTAATTGTATCTTTGTAGTGATATGGATGCCACGCTGCATTTCACTTCAAGGACTTCATCTCCTCGTCATCTCTGCTAACCAGCTCTGACTCCACACCACTTCCAGGACGCGAAGCCTCTCTTAGTAGATCGCAGGTAGGATACTTAAAAAACTAGAAAGAGGTTTAAAAGAGTTATAGAGAGTGCCAACCCAGTTGTAGACAAGATACTAAAGGTGAGCTTGTTGCTTTGCAGGTCGACTACAAGAACTCACATTAGCGTCAGATCCGGCCACTCTCCCTTTTAGCTATCCAGCATCTTGGCGCGTAAACCTACAAACCACCAGAGGTAGGATAGGTTTCAGGGAGTTTGGCTCATAGCGTCTCTGCAAAACCCGTCAAGCACCTTACAGGTAAGATCACTGAGTCTTTCAGGTAAGAGTGACTTGATTCACCTGACAGAAGGCTAAGCACACGGAAACAGTTTTGCCCAGACGCTATGGACCAAACAGATCAGGTGTCTCTTCAAGACATAGCAGCTATGTTAGCTGAGTTAAGACACGAGAATGCAGAACTACGTAGGGATGTTTCTGAACTACAAAATAATTTACAAACTTCTAGAACTTCTTGGACTTCTCCTATTAGGCCAGCAACCTTTCAACCTACGATGCAAACTCTGTATAGTGGTAACACATCTAGTTCCCCTTCTGCAAATACCCAAATTCAGGTGGTTACCCCTGTTCCTGTACCCCTAGCACCGCCAGAGAGATTTTATGGCGACTGCAACAAGTTTGCTATATTCTTAAATCAATGCCATCTATATTTTGTAGCCAAACCCACAGCATTTCCTGATGATTCGGCGAAAGTAGCTTTTATCCTTTCCTATTTGGGTGGTGAAGCAGCTCTTTGGTCTGTACCTTATGTAGAAAGAAATGATGCAATTCTATATGATCTAAGACGATTTAAAAACACCATGAAAAAACTATTCGCCAAACATGTCTTTGTGCAGTCGGCTGATTACGAGCTGCTAAGTTTGAAACAAGGGTCCTCAGATCTTTTACATTATATCTCTTCCTTTAACAGATTAGTAATAGAAGCTGAATGGCCAGAAGACAAACGAGTGTCCTTGTTCTATAGGGGGTTGAAGGACGAATTGAAAGATATGGTGACACAAATTCTTGATCCCCCCACTGACTGTGAGGAGTTTATTGATCTTGTAGTTAAGCTAAATCATCGCATAATAGAAAGGAAGGGAGAAAAAGGAAAGACAGATTTCAAAATGTTCTTATCAAAAGACAAGACAAATCTAAAACATGAGTCCACTCCAAGACAAGATCCAGTTGAACCAATGCAAATAGGGACAGCTAGAGGGCCTTTGTCTAAAGATGAAAGAGAAAAGAGAAGAAAATTGAACCAATGTATGTATTGTGGAAAATCTGGGCACTTTGTTAAGGAGTGCCCAACTCGACCCACAAAACCTAAAGCAAAGTCAGCTGATGTCAACGCAATATCACAGTCGGAAAACTTGTAAACTCGGTAAATCAGGAGGTCAGTTTATCGGGTAAGCAACTTAGTTTGGCCTCTAATGCTCCAACTATCTCACATAGTCATCTCAGTATGAGAGTTCTACTTCAATCACAATTAGACAACACTCGCTCATGGTCTGTGGATGCCTTAATAGATTCAGGAGCCACAGGCAATTTTATCGACACTCAATTATTTGAGAAGATAGGGTTGCAAAGAACTGAGAAGAAGTCTCCAGAAATAGTCAGGGCCGTGGATGGAAAAGAGTTGACTTCAGGTCCTATACAACACAACACCGAGATCTTGACTATGATATGTGCAACTAAACACAGTAAGGATATAACCTTTGATATTATTGATGCCCCTCAGTTTGGTTTAATCTTGGGAATTCCTTGGTTAGTACTCCACAACCCTTACATTGATTGGGTTAATAGAACCATTCTCTTCAAATCTGATTACTGTCATGCAAAATGTTTTTGGCAATATCCAGGTACAGACCTCATAGTTCAGGGCTATAATTTTCCTAAACAGATTCAGAGTGTACTAACTATTACAGGGGTTCCAGAAGACTATCATGATCTACTGGATGTATTCGACAAAACAAAGGCCAATACCTTACCACCGCACAGGGATTATGATTGTCAAATTGACCTTATTCCTGGAGCCACATTACCTTGTAGTAGAATTTATGCCCTTACAGAGAAAGAAAATGAACATCTGAGGGCATATTTGGATGAATATCTTGCTAACGGTTTTATCAGACATTCCAAGTCTCCAGTCTCCTCTCCTTTATTTTTCATACCAAAGAAAGGGGGAGAATTGCGCACTTGCATCGATTATCGCGCAATTAACAACATGGCTGTCAAAAATAGGTATCCATTGCCCTTGATTCCGACTTTACTTGACCAAATTAAAGATGCAGCAGTATATACAAAACTAGATTTACGAGGAGCATATCATCTAGTAAGAGTTCGAGAGGGTGATGAGTGGAAAACTGCTTTCCGCACAAAGTTTGGACTTTATGAGTATCAAGTCATGCCCTTCGGACTCTGTAACGCTCCAGCAGCGTTTCAATTCTTTATAAATGAGGTATTAAGGGAATTTCTTGATGTTTGTTGTATCGTCTATATAGATGATATCCTCATTTACTCCAAAAATACTTCTGAGCATGTAAAGCAAGTACGAGCCATTTTGAAACAGCTTTTGCAGAATTCTTTATTTGTTAAATTAGAGAAAAGTTTGTTTCATGTTACCACCGTGGATTTCTTGGGGTATATCCTCAGTCCTTCTGGCATAGAAATGGATCAAAAGAAAGTGCAAGCCATAATTGATTGGCCCATCCCAAACAGCGTTAAACAAATCCAGAGCTTTTTGGGATTCGCAAATTTCTATAGGCGATTCATTAAAGATTTCTCAAAAATCATCACCCCGATTACTAAATTACTGAGAAAAAACATAAAATTTGAATGGGACGCTGAAGCTGAAACTGCTTTTCAAAAATTGAAAACTCAATTTACAACCGCTCCGATCCTGAAACACCCAGATCCTTCCCAACCATTTATTGTAGAGGCTGATGCATCTCAATTCGCTATTGGAGGAATTCTTTCCCAAAGAAGTACGAGTACTGGTCAGATGCATCCAGTTGCTTTTTACTCTAGAAAATTAAATCCCACAGAACTATGCCATAGCAGATAGAGAATTACTAGCCATTAAAGCTGTCTTCAAAGAATGGCGACACTACTTGCTAGGGGCCAGACATCCTGTGACAATTTACACAGACCATAGAAACTTACAGTCACTTAAATCTGTAAAGGCTTTATCAGCTCGACAGTTAAGATGGACTTTGTTTTTCAATGATTTTGATTTTATCATCACCTATCGTCCCGGAAAAGAAAACAATAAAGCGGACGCTTTATCCAGAATTGGAGGTAGTGATGATATGAACATAAGACAAGAGCCGGTGCTTCCGATCATTCCTGCTGAACGTTTTCTTGTAGGCCTTGTAGACTCTGATGTAGTGTTAGATCTTAAGGAAGCCTTTCAATCACAATCAAAGGAGGAATGGAATAAAGCCTACCCTTTGATACAGTGGAAAGAAAATGTGTTATACATGAATAATCAGGTGTTTGTACCTATTAAATCTCTTCAGAAAAGAGTTTTACAGTTGTATCATGATACTTCTCTGTCTATACATCCTGGAGTAACAAAAATGTACCAGTTGATCAAGAGAAAGTTTTGGTGGCCTTCAATGTATAAAGACATACAACATTACGTGGACACTTGTGCTGTTTGTAGTCAGAACAAGCCGGTACATCATGCTCCTAGTGGTTTCCTATTACCGTTAACTTTACCACCTCAACCCTGGCACACAGTGTCGTTAGATTTCATTGTTGAATTACCTCGCTCCAAGTCAGGCTACACTACAATACTCACGGTAGTAGATCATTTCACTCGCTATGCTCATTTCATACCTCTTGCTAAGCTTCCATCAGCTTCTGAATTAACTCAAGTATTCATGAAAGAGGTAGTAAAATTACATGGAATACCATCAGTTTTAATCTCAGATAGAGGTCCACAGTTTATTTCCCATTTTTGGCGTAATTTGGGGAAGGCTTTGAATATGGAAGTTCGTACCTCTACGAGTTATCATCCACAAACTGATGGGTTAACAGAGCGCACAAATCAAACTATAGAACAGCTGTTACGATGCATGTTAGTCACTCATGATCAAGATTGGTCAGAAATTCTTTGGGCCGCAGAATTCGCATACAATAATGCTGATCACTCCTCTATAGGTATGTCCCCCTTCTTTTGCACTTTTGGTTATCATCCTAAGGAGATACTAGGTTCAGATTTGGGTTCAACCTTAGTTCCAGCAGTTTCTGATTATGTAAAAGATCTAGTAGGTATTCAGCAAGAAGCACAACAACATCTGGCACAAGCAAAAGAAACCCAAAAATTGTATGCTGACAAACATCGTTCTAAGTCACCACTGTATTCGGTAGGAGACAAGGTTTGGTTGGCAACTAAAAACCTTAGGTTGAAATGTCACAAAACTTTCCGCCCCAGGTTCATAGGCCCCTTTCCTATAGAAAGAGTGATTAACCCAGTTTGTGTGAAATTAACGTTACCTGCTAGGTTTCGCATTCATCCTGTATTTCACATCTCTTTGATAAAACCATGTAATCCAGGAACCAGAAGTCTTAAACACCCTCCAGCTATAGATATTGATGGAGTTCCAGAATTTGAAGTAAAAGCTGTTCTGGATTCCAAAAGGGTTAAAGGAAAATTACATTACCTAGTTGATTGGAAAGGTTACGGTCCTGAGGAAAGAACTTGGAAACCTTTGGTGAATCTACAAAATGCTCCTAAAATTCTGAAGGTTTTTCATGCTAAATACCCTAACAAGCCCAAACCGGTTCCTACAGTGTTAGGGGGGATTCTACGAGGGGGGTACTGTCATGAAACCACACTCACAGCCTCTTCAATCCCCATAGAAGTAAAAACCTGCAACACGCAAGTTTAAGAGTAGGGCCAATACTCTGTTTAAGAAACCCACCCCTGTCCCGTGCATCCAGCACTCCTTGTGTATATGTATGTGAAGATACGTTTATTATGGTGTTTAACATGGTTTGAAAGTGCATGCATCATTTTGTGTTTACACGTATTTTCTTTTGTGACTCTTGGCGGGGTAAGCTTGATATAATCTGTTGACTAAAAAGTAACTTTTGGCAGGGTGCTTCGTCATGCTTGAATTTGTAAAGTATTTGGTTTCTGCCTCACTTCAGCAGACAATTAGAAAGACGCGTGTGCTTCGCTTCAGCTGAAAGCGGAAAGACGCGTTTGTTTACTTTTGGAAAGACGCGTGTGCTCCGCTTCAGCAGAAAGCGGAAAGACGCGTTTGTTTACTTTTTCTCTCTACGCAAAGAGAGAAGTCCAGCGTCTGATGGCACGCATGCGTCTCGGCGTTTGGGTGTGGTTCAGCTATAAAAACCACACCCGAGCTTCTGGAAGATGCTTAGCCTTCCAGCCTTGCTTGGGGAAACATCGCGCATCTTCTGAAGACCTTCAGGAATCCTTCTAAGTTCTCAGCTTGCAGAAAACTCGCTTGAAGGAACAATTCAGGACAATGCAGCAACAAGATATAGAAAGCTAAGTACAAACTCTTTTCTTCATAGGCGCCCACCGCTAGCAACTCGTTTTATTTGGAAAGAACAATTTTTGGAACATTCCCTCTGAATTCACAAGAGGGGAATTAATGGAAGAAAGCCATTTGGACTATTGTGTACATTGTGAACATTGTGAAATAGTTTATAGTTTTGGCTGTATGTATATTTCTCTGTCTCTTGCTGTATATATACTTTCATAGTTCTTAAAGCAGGAAATCAAAGTCATCTGAAAACGCGGGAGTGGTGAAAGACATTACAGTTAGCAAAAAAGTAAGTGCAAGTGGAAAGGAAGTCAGTTTAGGATCTTTTTAGTAGAGTTGGTATGATTGTGTAATTGTATCTTTGTAGTGACATGGATGCCACGCTGCATTTCACTTCAAGGACTTCATCTCCTCGTCATCTCTGCTAACCAGCTCTGACTCCACACCACTTCCAGGACGCGAAGCCTCTCTTAGTAGATCGCAGGTAGGATACTTAAAAAACTAGAAAGAGGTTTAAAAGAGTTATAGAGAGTGCCAACCCAGTTGTAGACAAGATACTAAAGGTGAGCTTGTTGCTTTGCAGGTCGACTACAAGAACTCACATTAGCGTCAGATCCGGCCACTCTCCCTTTTAGCTATCCAGCATCTTGGCGCGTAAACCTACAAACCACCAGAGGTAGAATAGGTTTCAGGGAGTTTGGCTCATAGCGTCTCTGCAAAACCCGTCAAGCACCTTACAGGTAAGATCACTGAGTCTTTCAGGTAAGAGTGACTTGATTCACCTGACAACAAACACTCACCCCCAGTCAACTGATCTGGGTTTAATCCATCACCGTTCTTTAGCTCACTCCGCCACCCCAGTTTAGACATGGCCATATGGAAATCAGTCTGACCCTGTGCCTCATGGGAACAGTCCAGCACGAACTGCCAAGCCATGTCTTCCCTGGACCGGAATCAAGATTCCCAGGACCGTGTCTGGCATTCCAGCCGTCTTCAGCCGGGCTTGCTTGAATCCAGTGGCAAAGTGAGCAAGGGACTCACGTCTGAACATACCGTGCCAACTTAGGGCGAACAAAGAAAAACCAAAGGGGATGATGGACGGAGCATTGACAATACAAACACTCACCCCCAGTCAACTGATCTGGGTTTAATCCATCACCGTTCTTTAGCTCACTCCGCCACCCCAGTTTAGACATGGCCATATGCAAATCAGTCTGACCCAGTGCCTCATGGGAACAGTCCAGCTGGATTGCCAATCAAACACTGGGAGGGGACCTGCCCGCAGTAATTTTAGTAAATGGCCTTGGAGAGGTCCTTTGTATTATAAAAATTGCCCTGAACCCAAGCAAGTCATATAACAAATTGGATTTTATCAAAATTTATTTTTTTATTTTTATGAATTCATTTTCATTGTATATGGATATAAATAGTTTAGCATCAAAATAAATAAGCATCTTAACAACAATTAAATAGTGGTTCTGACTCCATACTAGCATACCATTAACACTCATACAAAAAACATTCACACCTCATACATCATACAACACTAGGCAGAGATGATTTTAGATGACAAGGGGACCGATGATCAGATGTCCGGGTTGGTTCAGTGGGTTCCTAAATAGGAACAGACGCCCGTTCCTATTTAGGAACCCACTGAGTAGGTGTTCCCGGTGGTTGTGCCAAGGTCATTTACGAGCCTTTTTTAAAAGGGGCAAGGGATAACCTCGTTCACTCAATCTGGCAATAAGGAGAGAGGACTCATCAAAGTAGTCCTCCTTCTTGGTACAATTCCTCCGTAACCTCAGGAATTGGCCAAAAGGCAAATTATCCCTGAGGTTACGGGGATGATGGCTCGTGTACCTGAGGAGTGTATTATGCTCGCTACTTTTTCTTTAAAGGGTGGTATACAGACTGCCTGACTCAGTCTTAATTTGTATGTCTAAAAGGTTTATTGAGATGTTGTCAGATTCCAGTGTGAACTTAATATCCTCCGAGCATGTATTAATACAGTCATGAAAAATCATCAAAAGTTCCTTACTCCCTTCCCAAATCAAGAGGACATCGTCAATATACCAAGCCCATAACGAAATATGATTCTGGTATGGGTTGTCCTTACTAAGAACAAACCGATGTTCATACTCACTCATAAATATTATGGCTAAATTAGGGGCAAAGGTTGCGCCCACAGCTACACCTTTCGTTTGTACATAGAATTTGTCCTGAAAGATAAAAAAGTTTTGTGTCATTGCTATGGTGAGTAATTGGATGATGAACTCAGTAGGTACCCTATGAGGGGCAGGTCTCTGATTCACGACGGTCTCAATGCACTTTAAGGTAAATGCCAAAGAGGCATTATAAAGACTAGCAAAAACTAACCATGAATTAGATATATATACCCAGGGCACTAAGTTGGAAAAAATAGCCAGGGATATAAAAGTATATGATAAGAAAACCACCTATCCCTATCTGCAGGAGGGCTATTATGTGAGAGACCAACGTGGTGGCCTTACAAGTAGAGGTAGAGGGGGTTACAGACGGTATAATACATTCTCAGGTTCTTCATTTGGAAGTAGCTCTGATAGCGATTCTGAACGCCCAAGTACCAGCACAGGGGTGTCAACCAACATCTCAGCCTCGAACTATCCAGATCAACAACCTTTTTAGGTGAGGACCCATGGTGGGGCCAACGCGGGAGAGGGCGTCCCTGGGGGAGACCCTGGGGCACACGCACCCGACCTGGAACCAAGGCTCAGGGAGAGGGAAGAAAACAAACTTCCAACAAGACTCACATGGCGACATCAAGACGAGACGCCAGCACTACAGATGGTAATACATGAACCGGAGAATCCAATAATCAATATATCTGATTATAGATTGAATCCTCATGAACAGGAGATTTTATCTAAAGGACTATCATTTGTCCCGACCTCTATACCAAATAATTTCAATCTCAGAATTGAATTACAGCAATTTTTCCGAAAGGTGCGACTCAAGCACTATTTCTTAAAAATTCCTTACAATCCTGTCTTTTCAGGGAGTGGGCTGAGACCTCCCTCTAAGTTCAACTCTCCAACTCACTTGGTAGACCATAAATAGTAGCCTATGAAAAAGTGGTATTACGGGATGTTGACAACATACTTGCCGGACGGCAATATGTTGCATACAACATAAGTAAACATGAGAAAGAGGCCTTGGAAACTTTGAAAAACAACACTAATATTGTAATAAAGCCCGCCGATAAGGGTGGGGCGATTGTTGTCCAAAACATCGACAAATATAAGAGTGAAATACTTTTACAATTGGCTGTAGCAGGCAATTAAGCCCTACTCAGAAAAGATCCAACTAAAGGAGTGAGTGAGTCTATCAACAAAATAACATGTAAAGCATTGGAGGATGGGTTCATTACTAAACATGAACATGAATTCTTAAACAACAGGTGTCCCTGAATGCTCACAATATATACCCTCCCGAAGGTACACAAACGGATGATTGACCCACGTGGGAGACCCATCATATCGGGATGTGGTTCATTATTGGAACCATTGTGTAAGTATTTTGATGTCTTTTTAAAACCCATTGCTACATCGACTCCCACATATTTAAGGGACACTATGCACACGATCCAGCTTATTGATGGATGTCCATATGATTCCAACACATGTCTGCTGGCTACCATGGATATTACTGCCCTTTATACGAACATCCCCTAGCAAGCAACCTTAAAGTGCATTAAGACCGTCTTAAATCAGATACCTGCCCCTCATAGGGTACCTACTGAGTTCATCATTCAATTACTCACCATAGCAATGACACAAACCTTTTTTATCTTTCAGGACAAATACTATGTACAAACGAAAGGTGTGGCTATGGGTGCAAGCTTTGCCCCTAATTTAGCCATAATATTTATGAGTGAGTATGAACATCGGTTTGTTCTTAGTCAGGACAACTCATACCAGAATCATATTTCATTATGGGCTCATTATATTGACGATGTCCTCTTGATTTGGGAAGGGAGTAAGGAACATTTGATGATTTTTCATGAGTGGCTCAATACATGCTCGGAGGATATTAAGTTCACACTGGAATCTGACAACATCTCAATAAACTTTTTAGACATACAAATTAAGACTGAGTCAGGCAGTCTGTATACCACCCTTTATAGAAAAAGTAGCGAGCGTAATACACTCCATAGGTACACGAGCCATCATCCCCGTAACCTCAGGGATAATTTGCCTTTTGGCCAATTCCTGAGGTTACGGAGGAATTGTACCAAGAAGGAGGACTACTTTGATGAGTCCTCTCTCATTATTGCCAGATTGAGTGAACGAGGTTATCCCTTGCGCCTTTTAAAAAAGGCACGTAAAGGAGCTTGGCACAACCACCGGGAACAGCTACTCATTCCACAACCTAAAATGACTGGTGAAGATCGGCTGGTATGAGTTACTACATTTAATACGAAGAGTAATGCCATGAAGAAGTCGATTAATCAACACTGGCATTTAGTCAGTGAAGAACTAGGGGGGATACCTCCTCCTCTTCATGCATTTCGCAAGGGTAAGAACATCAGGGACCATTTGATAAAATCTTTTCTTCCTACCAACCAGACTGTGAATCAAACTACACTATGGGGTCTCCCTCCATTGATGGGACATACCAAATGTGGTACCTGTAAGGCGTGTCCCTTAACTGTAGAATGTACCTCGTTTACCCATAATATTCAAGTGCACATGTTGAAGCAACATAGTAATTGCAATACCACAAGGGTGATTTATGCCATCATGTGCCCCTGTGGTTTTATGTATGTGGGCCAAACGATTCAGAGAGCAAAATGCCGCATTCTACAACATTGCAGCCGCATACGTTGTAAAACACCAGGAGCACCGTTAGTGGAACATTTTCCCACTTTGAACATGACCCTAACAGCCTTAGATGGTGGGTCATCGAAAAGGTGAGGGCCAACCCAAGAGATGGTGACCTTAGCAGTATCCTGAGTAAAAGGGAGTGTAAATGGATACATTCATTGAATACAGTGAACAAAGGGCTGAATGAGTTGGAGGAGATTAACAGACAAGTGGCACTTTTAGGGGTATAGAGCTTTTTTCCCCTTTATCTGGCAGTTTGGTATGTTGTACTGCATGATCTGTCACACTATTATCCAAATGTTATGAAAGAGCTTCTATATGTATGTCTAGGAGTAAGGCAATGTCTAATGTCTTTTTTGATTAAGTATTGGATTGATGTATAATGTTTGAAAATGTTGTATGTCATTGTATATATTGTTAAAAATGTTTTTATATGTATGTAAAATTCTATGTATTGCGTTTTAAATGTTGTAGTAGGTCAATGCAGACCTTTAGGGCTTGATTACATTGGTCTTAGCACAAGTAGCGTGTATATCACTCCTACTCAATATGGTGACCAATGGTGTCCACTTTCGATGTTTATGACTCCGTGACGAGGCCTTTGAATTTATGCCTCGTTTAGGTGCGGTGACGGGATACTGTGCCACGAAGTACCATGAAGTACCACGAAGTACCATCGTCAGCCATGGCAATATAGATTGTAATTGTTTTTTAGGTCTGTGATGCATGGGGAATATCGCCACTATCGGTAACCATGACTACTGCCTAAGATGTTCACTTTCGGGTAGATTTGAACCCCCTTTCACTTTCTATTAATGATGGTTTTAGACGCCCACGATCCAGAGCTCAGTTCAGAACGCTGTGGTTTCAACCGGGCAGAGTCATTCACCCGATTACCATTATCGGAGCGGTAAGTGTACTTTAACTATGGGTGGAACGCCTTCTCTCCTTGAGTACTGGTCCTGGGAACGACTCTGAATCCCATTTTCAAATTAAATATCTTTATTCGGCAAATTGATCACCATAAAAGAATACATATACATAATAAATTTTTAATTCACCGGTAAAACTTTAAAAAGATACGGATAAAAGGGAAGAAATGCACCACAGTCACTAGTTTGCTACAGGCGGTTGTCAAATTATTTTTCAGCTCCTGATCTAAAATGACAGAGACTTGGAGATTCATTCACAATACGATTATCGCATAGACAAGGTAATGGGCATCGCCCTTCCTGAGTATGTGAGGATTGTGAATAGATAGAAAGGGTTTAATTGATTACACCCTATTATTATCTTTAGGTCGAATGATTACAAGTGAACTGCTTAGTGGTTGAGGCCAGCTTCTTTTTAGGAACTACATGCCACCAGATTTCCACCATTGTTAAGGTAATGTGGGTCGCTTTACCTGAGTATGGTAGTGTTTTTTATTGATCCACTTTGAGGTCTTTATTCTCTGATTACACCTTATAAATTATTTTTTAGGTGTGGACAATTAATAATAGGGATACATAGTGAACACACACAACTGGGTCCCTCCCTTAGGGTAAGCGTCTCTCCCCTTTTATGAGATTAATTTCATCTCAAAGCTTTTGCAACAACCTCAATTTGTATTCTCCTTTCTTTAGGGGTATCTACAACCCTTGGTTGTCCCGTTTTTAGTCCTGATGAAGACTCGCATGGCCCATGACTAACTAACCCACAGGCCCTAAGACGAGTCGAAACGTTGATGCCTTTATTATCTCCCAACCTGGATCATACTTTCGCCATACAATGTGCAAATAAGAAAATTAACACTGTGTGTTTCTTTGAGAGTTTTTTGAAAAATGTGTACATAATTAATTTTTGTGGCCAGGTCTGTGAGGATGGTGAAGTGGCCAACCATTCCTCTGTATAGCATCATTGTAAATAATTTTTATGTCACTACTGTCTTGAATTTCTCTTCATTCCAATCACATATCACTGTCCTAATTCACTCCCTCTTTTTTCCTTGCACGCCTTCTTGGGGCAATCTACATATTTCTAGCAATTTTTATTAACTGTGATTCATCGCATTTAATCTAGATACAAAGAATTAAAATTGTTTCTGGTTTTGCATTTGTTCTGTTGCAATCCTTTCCTCTGATTGGTGCATATTTTAGCCTGAGCTGATCTGATGGACATGCTCCAAAATGCTTTTTGAATAATCACTATGTACTGATTGATTCTTGTGTATTTGAAGGAATAGGTCAAGGACCATTGTCTTCAATATCAAAGTCCCAATCATCAGAAAATGTGCTGGGTGTAACACAGTCACTCAAGGAAACCTTGAATTGATGTGGAATCTTCAACAGCTCTGCAGGGCCAAAGATGTCATAATCAGTTCTGTCCCATGCAATACCACCAGGTATAGGAACAGCTGTGATGTTCACTTAAGTCTCTATGTTCATGATGAGATGATTTGTGTGGCTTGAGTAGTAAGTTGATGTTCTTACCTGCTGTGTCCATTTTACTATATCTTCCATTGATCAGCATTCCCAAAGTTAATACAAGAATTAGCCAAAGTAGAAGAAAAAGTATGCCTTGCACAATCCAAAGTTCAACCCATGGTGAAATCAGATAAGTTTTTCCACATTGCTGAAATAGTTCTGTTACTTGTTCTTTAAAAGTTTTATTTGCTAGCGTTGTTTCAGGTTCACTAGGATCCTCGGAAAACATATCAAAGTCAATGAAATAGCCAGAGGCAGTTCTGTCTATTGTAGGTATTGCTTAGTGAAAGAAGGGGGTTCCCCAGTGGGTTTTAATGATGTGGGCAGGCTGTAGGGGGAAAGAAACTATGAATAGAACACAAGAGAGCAACCCTGCCCTATGATATAGTGGTCCCAGAGAGGATCCAATCAGTATTAAAGGGGTCATTTATCTAGGAGCCAGCACTGCACATAACAAGAGACAAGTCAATCCAGATATACTCAGAGAAGATATATTTTTTTTGAATATATATATATTTTTTATTTGTTTGTCTTCCTTGGTTTTATGTAGCAAAAGGTACAAAAGTTAATTACATTGTTTAAATCCACATTATATTTATAACATCAAAAAACACATGATAGAGGGAAAGATAAAAAGGAGGAAAGTTAATCCTATAGCATAGCCTACCCAGTAACATACCACACTGCATTCATACTCTCAAACTCACTCATTCCATTTCAATCAATCTAGTGTTCTTTCATTCAACTTTCATTCACTCATATAGTCCTGGTACTTGCAACATAAAGATGTTAAGTTTGTTGCATAGGTCAGAATGTTATTCCAGGGGGCAGATGATGTATAAAGAAGTCTTGATGAATATGGGTCAGTGTGCCGTTTTCCTGGAAACGCAAGCCGACGCGCGTTTCGGTGACTGGCCGGTGGGGCCGCACCTTCGTCAGGGCTGGGGGTTGTTTACTGGGAGGGGGACAGGCATAAAATCTGGAAATAAAAACAGTGTCTTAGATTTTTGTTCAAAATACAAAATGCAAATTCAGATCATACAAATGTACATTTCCTGTTTATTTAATGCATTTCGATATTAATCTAATATCTCCCTGAACTGTTTTTTAGCTTCTTGCTTAACTGGGTACCGCCTTTGTGCAGTTGTTTGAGTTTTTAACTGGATTTTAGGGTGAGGAGAAGCCTCATCCCATCCTACATGATTTTTATATAATGCTGGAGCCTAGGCTACAACCCATATTCTGGCATAGATGTCTTTTAAATGAATTGGTATATGATTGGAGAAGGCTGGCATAATGATGTCTTCCATGTGAGCACTCCCTGACAAATTTTGGTGACCAGTCTTTTTCAGCTAGAAGAATGTCATAACCCTTCGAGAGCTTCTCCCAAAAGAGTGCTCCTATTTTCCTAGTTAAGTCCCCCTCCATCCGGATCGTTACTTCATATAACGTATGGGATACACTAACCCTGGTGTTGGCAGTTTCAACTTGGATGTATTCATTCAAGTCCACTGTCTCCAGATGATCATTCAAGATCTTGCAAGCTATGGTGACTTCTGCTGCGCTGTCCAGCATTCTCTGGGCCCACTCCCCGTTCTTGAGTTGTGTCCTCAAGATCCTCGGCATGTCTGATGTTTAGACCTGCTACCTTCTTTTTGGTGAATTGGGTTTTCTTATTTTTTGGAAGGTGTTGATCATCTTTGGACTTCAAAAATTCTTCCTTGTGTTCTGACTGTCCTCTTCTTTCCGATTTCTGTGAGGAAGTCTGACAGGTATGAGAGGAACGTGTATCAGTATCTTGATATCTATCAGGTTTATTCAAATGATCCCTGTTCCTGAGGTTATACCTCTTTGCAGAGGGCTCCTTTTGAGGAGGTCTACCTCGAGATTGAGAACGCTTTTCCTTTAGAAGTTTGTTTAGTGTTCTCCCACTTCTTTTAATGAATAGTGAGAGTGTTCTTAATAAAGACCTTTTCAGGACTTGCTGTTAGTTGGGGTTTGACTGGTTTCCCACCCAAACTATCTCTACCTAGTTCTTCATAGGATTTTTCTATTATTCTGGACAGTTCATATGGTTGCTCAGTTACATCAGTTCCTCTTATTTTTTGGCGGATCCCCACAGATGCTGCTTCACCTTATATTAGCTAATATTATAGCTAAGACCTGTTAGAAATCTTCCAGTAGTTTCATACCTAGATTTAAAGCAGGCTCTGCCCCGTTTTCATTTTGAATCTGTTTCAGGACATCTGGTATCACTGCCATAGACGGAACACCATGTGTTTTTGTGTAGATTGCAGCAAAGACTGTACCCCAAGTGTCACAGTCCTCCAGGTGTGGTGCAATCCTCATTGGTAAGCAGATTGTTAGAATTCTGTGTTTCTCAAGAGGGGTAGTATCAGGAAATACTGCCTTGATTTGAGTATTTTTTTTAGCTATCCAGAATGGAATTTGTTCCCTTTTTGTGGGTAATTTACCAATGACTGATTGTATAGTCTGTGGTGTGATTTTATTTGTGTTCCCCTGGTGAGGGGTTTGCTGTGGAATTCTTATCGGAGGTTGGACTGTTAGAGTCCGCATAACATATTGAACCAATTGACTAAGAATTTATTTTTTTAAAACAGATTTTATTTATTGCATAGTAAGCACATATTTCGCAATGCTCTGTCACCCAGAGACAATCACCATTATCAATGTACCAATCACAAATGCAGTCATTTCCTATAATGAAGCAGAATATACAAACAGAAGGTGTAGCTATGAAACCTCCCCACCCACCCGCAACTCCCACCCCCGCGTGCCGCTGCCTGCTCCACCTGTATCATATACATCTAGTATAACATGTGCCATGTGCACCGATGTGCCAACAGTTTAGCCATGACTGTCGAACTATCAGGGAGGTTGGTTGGCATTGTCCTCAGGTGGCGGATCCAGCTCCAGACCACGATAGTCCGCCCACCTCTTCCAGATTTTGAAGTGTTTTCGAGGGCAGCCCCTAGCCACATATATAGGTTGCTCCAGCCCCATACAGAAGTCCATCCCATTTTTCCAGGCCATGAGTGACGGAGCCCGGGCGCCTTCCATGATCGTGCAATATCTCTCTTTGCTAGTGTTAGTCCCAGTAAAAGTAAATGGCACTTATACCTGTTGCCCCCTACCCCGGCCAAGTCGTGTAGCAGGGCCAGCTTAGGATCCCTCTGAAGCACCCAGGCCAGAACCTCATCTAGGCACTGGAATACCCCATTCCAGAATCTCTGTAATGCCCTGCAGTCCCAGACTGTATACATCAACGTTCCCACCTCCGATCCACACCTAAGACAATCGGGGGACACAACCAAGCCCGCCCTCCACAAACACTGTCTAGTGTAGTATGTACGGTGTAGGTATCTAAAGTGGACGAGTCGCAGGTGCGTGGAAATTGCAGCTCCCCTGGGACCCTCCAGAGCCTCCACCCAATCTTCCTCATCTAATTCCCCAACATCATGCTCCCATGTAGTTTTAAGTCATTGCAGGTCATGGAGCAGTGTCGTACAAGGGTTGGGTAGATATGGTACAGTTTCTTGTCGGGCAGCTCCCCCATGAAAACTTTAGCTTCCAGCGGGCTGAACTCAGGGAGGCTCTCCAACCCCGCAATGTATGGTGTTAGGGCATGGCGAAATTGGAGATATTTATAGAATTGGGTACGTGGCATCCCAAATTCGTCCCGTAGATCATCGAAGGACTTGAGCACGCACCCGGACATAACATCCCCTAAGGCAGAGATGCCGATCGCATCCCATCCCCGGAAGCCTATCAGTGTGTCCATCTGGGGGCAGCGGACCATTGCGCCACAACGGGGTTTCTTGAGTAAGAACATTCCACCAGTCCATCCTACGTAAAGCCTGTCTCCATATCTGAAAGACCACCTGCGTGATGGACGGCAAAGACTTCCTGAGAGGTGCTGAGTATAGCAGTGTGTGGACGGACGCATTGCCCATCAAGGCCCTCTCAACTGCATATGCGGGGTCACTCCTATCCGCATACCACCAGTCATTTAATACCAAGAGGTGGGACACCTGGTAATACGATAGGACATCCGATGTGGCCAAGCCCCCAGTATGCGTCGATCGGAAGCAAGTCCGCAGGGCAACCCGTGCGGCGCCCCCCTCCCACGATAACCCGCTTAGCGCCGAGTTAAGGCGCCGGAACCAGCCAAGCGAAACCAACACTGGATGATTTTGCAGTTGATATATCAGGCGCGGGAGCGCCACCATCTTAAAGATGGCCGATCTACCAAGTATAGAGAGCGGCATCCTAGACCACACCTTCAGGTCTTTACGAGTGTGCTCCCAGACCGGGGTAATGTTACGCTCTCGGGCTGTGGTCTCGTCCACTGATAAAAATACTCCCAGGTACTTCACTCCGTCTGTGGCCAACTGGAGCCCCCGCGCCCAATCCCCCACCGGCTGCAGGCCTCCCAATATCCAGAGTGTAGATTTCCCGGGATTCATATATAGACCTGAGGTTTTTCCAGAGATTTGTAAAATTCGCAGGAGACGGGGCACCGATCGCCCCAGGTCAGTGAGGAAAAACAACACATCATCGGCGTATAGGGCTATTCTATCGGTTAGGTCCGCCGACCACCGAAATCCATTGAGCTGAGCGTCTATTCACACCTAAGCTGCAAGGGGTTCCATAGCGAGTGCAAAAAGATATGTAGAGAAGGGGCAGCCCTGCCTCGTCCCACGCCCGATCTGGAAGGAGCGGGATACCCCCCACCCGCACCGCGGCCGTGAGATCTATGTAGAGGAAGCGTACATATGCCAAAAAGCGAGGGCCTAGGTTCAGACGTCACAGCAGAGCAAACAGGTATGTCCAGCTCAGGGAGTCAAATGCCCTATCCATGTCCACGAAAAACAGCGCTGCCTATTCCCCCAATAGTCGCCATGCCAACACCGCGACCAGGGCACGTCTAATATTATGTCGAGTGGCACGCTGTGGCATAAAGCCCGCCTGATCCGGATGAACTAGATCCGTGATGTATGGTTTAAGTCTATTGGCAAGGGCCTTAGCCAGTATCTTGGCCTCAGTATTCAGCAAGGAGATTGGGCGGTAGGACGCGTGACTCTCTGGAGGTCGCCCTGACTTCAGGAACACCACCACTTCCGCATGCCGCCAATCTGTGGGCAGCGTACCACTCTCCCGCTCTTCTTCTGTGACCGGGCAAAAATGTGGGCTCAGCTGCATCGCAAAGCGCTGAAAAAATTCACTAGGGAACACGTTAGGTCCCGGCTCCTTACCCGGATTCAATTCGCCCAGTGCCGTGGCCAGTTCAGCATCTGTCAGGGGGCGGTCTAATACCTCACGAGCCTCGTCTGAAACGGCCCTCGGTGGGAGGTCATCAATAAATCGTTTTATGACCACTGCCTCTAAGCACTCCTGGGGCGCGTACAATGCCTCATAGTAAGTAGCAAAGCTTCCGGAAAGCGCAACAGGTTCCAAGATAGGTTCCCCATCTGGGCCCACTATCTGGGGCAGTGGCTGGGCATGCATAATGCCCTGACAGAGGCGATGTAGCATCTTGCAAGACTTGTCGCCCCATTGGTATATAAGACTGCGTGTTGCCAGCCAAGCCTGTCGGGCTTCGTCTAGCAGCACCGCAGCATATTGTTGTTGCACCAAAGCCAGCTGCCGCCTAGCCGGCCCACCATCCTCCTCTCAGCCCCTGCGCTCCAAAGCCTCCAAGTCCCCCTCGCGCCGCACTAGGTCTCTACGCTTCTCCCTACGCGGCGATGCGCACCATGAGATATCAATGCCTCGCAATGTGGGTTTCATCGTCTCCCAAAGCGTCACCGGGGAATCTACTGCACCTACGTTAGCGGATAAAAAATGATCAATTTCACAGGTCATGTGAGCACGGTAGGCGTCTTGCATCAATTGCCAAGGTGACATACGCCACCGAAACGGCTGCCGAGCGCGACCAGTATCAAGTATGACATAACCCGGCAAGTGGTCGGACAGCGCCCGTGGCAGGATCTCCGCGGACAACACTCTATTCGCCATCACTCTCGGAACAAACACGTAGTCTAATCTAGAGAAGGAGTCCCGCGCTGTGGAAAGGTATGTGAAGTCCCTACGTGACCCATGCTTGTACCTCCAAGTGTCCACCCAATCGAGACCTGTGACCAAGTCCAGCAACCTAGTAGCCGGATTTTCCTCCCCACCGCATCCTGAACGCCAGCAGCGCTTCGCCATCTATCACACGAGACATCCATAACATCATTCCAATCTCCTCCTACAATGGACAGAGCAGTGGGCATGTCCACCCAAAGGGACAGCAGCCTCTCCACTAGGGGCCACTGCAAAGGTGGCGGGGCGTATATGCTGCTAAAGAGTACTGGATCTCCTCCAATCTCTCCCTGCACAAATATAAACCTACCCTGCGCATCAGTCCACGTGCGTTTATGAGCAAAAGGAACCCTACAATGTATGAGGACTGCCACCCCTCGTGATCCTCTTGTGAACCCCGAGTGGTATGCATGTGTGAATCCATTTCGCTGAAGGCACAGCGCTTTGGTACCAAGCAAGTGTGTTTCTTACAACAGGAGTATGTCTATTCCCCTCCTCCTGGCCCATGTAATTACCGCCCCCCTCGTCACCTTATCCAGCATCACCCGCACATTCCAGCTCATGATCCGCGTCCCACCTGGGCCTAGCCGCACTCCCTCACTATCAAGAAACATTTGTCCAGTATGACATGTCGCGGCCCAGCCTTACACGGGCAGCATTGGCAATTCTTGAAACAGTCAGCAAGCAGCAATTTCAGCGCGGGCACTCCCTTCCCCCTTTGAGACCAACCCCCAACTCCCCCCCAACCTCCCCCCACCCCGCACCTCCCAAACACGGATGCACCTGTCGTGGTCGGAGCGTGGTCCCGGCCCCAACCGGGAGCGCAGGTACCACCCCCTCATTGACTAAGAATTTTGATTAGTTGTTTTAGTTGAACTAATAATTCCTCACCTGTTATTTCTTCAAAGGCAGGATATGGTGTATAGCTGGCTAGTACCGGCCATGTTGCTCCTGGTCTACCTAGTCGACCGAGCCTGGAAATGTGATTTTGATGTTGTAAGGCGCCTTTAAACCAGAGCCCATGCTCTTGGTAAGTTAATGGAATTTCGATATCCTCGAAAAGAGTGTATTCCATTGGAGTTTCCTCTTCTTTGTAGAAGTGAAACACATGTGTTACTGGATTTGCTTCAGGGAAGAAAATCCTTGACGAGAATTCCTCTCTCTGCCGATAGTCATGTGCCTCTATGACAAAAATCACCCTAACACCTCTTGGTGATAGGCCATTTGTTAGAAGCTTTATAGTGATGGTTTTCCTTAAATTTTCCAGGATGATTATAGCATCCGGGTCGTTTTGTTGGAAACCTGTAACGTCTAAACCCGGTTAGGCTGTAGCCCCACCATTCTCGCTTTCAGTCATTTTGTTGGCTGAAAGTCTGCAGAGCAAATTTCAAGGAACCAAAGATAAGGTGCACAATATTATGGAACTAATAAATCGGATTTTCATCCTACTCAGTTATTGCGGATATTTTATCCTTTTACCCACTCCAGACGTCTATTGGAGTATTTTACGGGAAAAAGGGGTCTCTGTGACAAGCACGACTGAGTTAATCTAATATCTAGCTTTAAATTAGCGCCTTACCAAACGTTGGGCGCCATGTAGTGTAGTTCCCATATTCCCAATATAGACTCTTCACATTGGAATAATACATCCTATAGAATTGACGTAGGACTGAGGTCCACTAGGTCTCTATTGAATATATTAAACTTAATAGTGAGTGCCAGTTAGCTCAGAGGTCACTAGAAACGTCCTCGAATAAACAAGAAGGGATTCGTTTCTGACAACTGCATAAACATGACAACTTTGTTTCCCCAAGAATAAACGTATCTTCAGAGTCGTGGAAACAATGGATAGATATTTTACTCAGTCAATCGTTCATTCTTAGTTTCATCAGAGGTGCAGAGAAATAGCGAGATGGGCGTTTTCAATAAAAGGATTTATTGACAAGTCTTTCTCTTGCAAGTAAAGTGAACTGCTACAATCGCAAAACTGGTTGCAAAGTGTAATACGTACAGCAAGAAGAGTATTATAAAATAATAGTGTAAAAGCATTGTATGGTTTCTAAGCCATAGATAAATACATACATAAATAACAAAGCTAAAAGTACTCAACTGGTGGTTCTAAAATACAGAAACCCCAATGTACCTAACCTAAGTCTAGTACGAGGGAAGAAGAAAGTGTGGTGTAGCATAGGTTTAGTTTCTTTGCCAGGAATCTATCCAAGATTTCTCTTAGGGTCTAATCAGCTCCGTACCTTGGTTTTAGAATGAAGGAGGTCTGGTATCTCTGTCTCGGACTCAATTTCCCAACACCCCGCGAGGGGAGCTTGGAAACACTGGAGCTGGATTCTCAGCGAGAGAAAGGACAGCTTCTCGATCAGTGCATCAGCTGGAGAGTCGGCTTCCTTTGGCACTTGCTGTTGCGAGCTGCGTCGGGCAAGTAGATAGTCGAGCTGCTCCGAACCACTGTGTCTTTGCTAGAGCAAGTGAAGGCATATTTATACCTTGAAGATGCCTAGTTTGACGTAAAGTTGGGCATAATAACATCATCAAAGAACCCCAAGGCAATGGTAGTTCTTTGAAAACTCCATGAGTTCTTGGACAAATCAATATTCAAGCAAGGGGATGTCCCTTACTGTTTAAGCCAATTATTTTTAAGAAATCGTTGTGGCTCTTTGGAACGAGTGGAAGTAGCCATGCCTGTATTTGGACTGCATGGGTTATGTCTAAATATGGTTATGATTTCTATGCCTATATAAGGGCAATATTAATTGTACCTATATAAGGGCATGAATCGGTAAATTTCGCTTGGGTCCCAGAACGCCATACAACAGTGTGTTGAGCGCGTCGCCACCCATACGGATCTGTGTTCATTTTTGCATCCCCATGTAGTGCACCTCTACATGTACTCATAATTTTTGTTATTGTCTGATGCATTTGTCTGCAGTTTCTGGCACTTGCCTTGCCCGTACTGACACTCACATGCTAATAAAACATACGCTGCTTCACCAGTGTCCAACTGTGATGAGTGTTGATGAGAACGACAAACTGTGTGCCTCATTGAGCATTGTCGGTACACAGAGAGGGACTGACTGACGCATGTACATTGGGGGTGAGTCTCTCTAGCCAGCCCCACCTCTGTGCGATAGAAATTGTGGTTGTAACAGCTGCTGATACAACTGTGCCCTTACGAGTCCTTAGCAATGTGAGTATAGTGTCCAACTTCCTGCCATGTGGATCAATGTGTTCCATCATAACAGGCAGTGTCTACACAGATGTGTGTGAGTAGGTAATGCGAACAGATGTTATGTTGCAACATGTGATGGGTACACTGCTTCGGGCCAGCTACCAACTTTGACATTTCTACACACAGCTCCATTTTATACATGTACGTGGGCCTACGTTGGGGGATTGTGAGATTGTTGTTCATGTGCAATGAGACCACAGCTAGTTCACCCCTTCACAGTCATCTAATTGGCCATGTGTTTCAGGCTCATAGTTGCGTATTGATGTCATTTACCTGGGTGTATTTTGTGTGCAATCTATGTCCCTTTATTCATCTAATTTTTTAACTTTGAGGGAACATAGACATGACACATCTGTGTGAATCCGAATGTTTTGCTCACATTCTGTGGTGTGTCAGTGCCGGAGCTGTATATGGTCATGCAACGCCCACATTACATGTTTGCCCAGTGTTGGGCCTACCAGAGTCTTTTGGGGAATGAACAGTTACACGTAAGAGGAAGAGTTTAGTTTGCCGCCAGATTGCTGTGTCATTGGCAACCAGAGTGGAAATAGCAGTCCATGTTGGGGTCCAGGTGAATTTCGCAGAGTGTTTCGGGGGACAGTGGTAGGTGTTGTTCTAGAGCATGATGCATAGGGCTGAACCAGTGCATCAAATTTTCAAAGAAGAAGGCAAAATTGTAGAATGACGGAATTCAAAGAAGTCTGGCTATACTTGGTAAGAGATAAGTTTTGTTAGCCCCATTGTTTGTGGTCCCATAAAGATGATACAAGGTTGCAGTCAGAATAGAATAATCATAGTGTACACTATTTTACCTAAGAGTGTCTTCATCGTCAAAGAATCAAAGAACATGGTGGGTTGTCCCCAAAAAAGGGTTGTATGACCGAACTGTGTATGCAATGAAAGCATTTAATAAGAGTGTAAAAAAAATATATACAAAGCCCTTCCATCACACTTCAGATGCATGACCAATCTACTGACCTTCAGGAAAGCATTAAAAACCTGGCTTTTTATTAACTATCTCATTGATACCCCTTCCACTTTAGTCTCCGGCAAGATCTCATATAGCACCAGGACACCTTCGGGTAGCAGTTAGCACTTTATAAATGTAATTACCATGAACATCATTAACATTAACACACCCTTGTAAATAGGGGGAGGTGTCAAAATCAATGGTTGTTGTTGTGGAATGCCCACTACAACACCCATGGCCCTCCCCTTTCACGTAAAGTATTGAGTGAAAGGGTGCCTTATTTACAAGGCAGCGATAAGCCACGTTAAGTGGCTTAACGCTACTTTGTAAATAAGGCACAGCCCCTATCGCTACCACGATGTGCAAAAAGGTGACATTGTGGTGGCAATGGGGGCTTGTAAATATGCCCCTTTGTGTGTTGGTAAAACACTTCATAATTTATGCAGGAGGCATTGTGTCCCTCTCTTACCTCACTTCCAACATTCCACAGAGTGTTCCAGACTTCCTCCCATTCATTGAGGGATACCACGTGTTATGACTAAAGCCTTTTCACGGGTGTGTCTATCTCCAAACTATCCAACCAGATGCTAGGAGTTTTTCACAGATGTGCCCCAAGTTGCCATAGCTCTTTCACCCTCTTACTAATGATGAGCTTGAGATTTACTGCATTTTACCAGCATTTGCAAAATGACACTGAGTGACAGTAGCCCCATTCTAGCAGTATTAGAGCAATCCTCATGTGACTTCCTGCCTCAGCCCTCTAGGCCCCTCCTGGACGAGTCTGGTGCTGTCTTAGCTTCCCCAAATTTGTTAAGGTGACTCCAAAAGACTGGAGATCAACCACGTTTTCAGGTGACCCCAACATAGTTGAGTGTACCCTAGCCCTACTGGGCTCTCTGAGATGACATAGCATGGTATACGCTCCCAACTTTAAAATGGTCCTTCCTCCCTCGGGTGTTTTTGCCTCATGAATGAAAGTCATGAGAACAGCCTGATGCAAGGCGGTACCATTCACCCCATTTTGTTGCAGATATAAATCTGCATGCTGGCCCTTGTTTAATAATTTAGGAGAAACAGTTGTCAACCCTGGGATGTTGGGCCTGTAGTCTTTGTCTCTTGTGAATACTTGAGGGTGTTTTTATCTCTGGGAGTGCTGCAGTAATCTTCCCCAATCCAAATGGGATGCAGGCACTATGTTGTTTCATGTTTCACTCAAACGTCTGCTGCATATCACCATGCTGCTCACAGGTCTGTGTTTTTCTCTCCAAGGGTACGCTGCAAGCATACCTTTAACTTTAAAAAGATCTTTGCCTGGCCGTTACCCAGCAGCTATATTAGTGCATCTCATCTGACAGTATCTACTTGTTCTCTTTCCATACGCAAACAACACGGCGAAGTTCTTCTGTGGGGTCTGTTTAGATTTAGATTAAGGCTTCATACAGCATTTCTTGCATGAAGGTGACTGGAAAAGGCAGCTCTCGCTCATCTGGAAAAACAGTTGAAGAGAGCGTTGTATGAGTTTAAGGCAGAGGTCTTCAAGATTTTTAATGCCGAGAACTTTTTACGGCGTAAGAACCCCTTCTGACAAAAATTTCTAGAACCTTGAACTCCTCATCATTAACCACTATCGTCACCCATAAATGCCCCCCAATTACCATAGCAAATAATTTTTACGTTGGGGAAATACTATTAAACAGTGTTTAGCAAACCATATGTCAGTGAGTGTGAGGGTGTAGTTAAAGGTGCAGCTAAAAACATAGGGGGGCATATTATCAAGAGGGTTTATCTCCGCTTTTTTGGCTTTAAAAGCCAAGAAAGCGGAGATAAAATTATCTCCCTATTACCAAGCTGTCGCTAACACCAGTTAGTGACAGCTAAAAGGAGATAGCGACCATCTTGGGCCCCGCTTTGCATGTCAGTGATATTTATCACTAATGACATGCAAAGTGGGCGTGCCAAGATGTTAGAGACTGGAAACAGTCGCTAACATCGCTATCTCCTATTACCAACTTTTGGAGATATTCGCGCTAAGCGCGAATATCTCCAAAAGCTAACACCTGCCCTGAGCAGTTCTTAGCCATGTTATCCAATGGGAGGTGGATAACATGGCTAAGAGCATTTGCTCGATAATGCATTAATACGGCTGACTTTTCAGCGGTATTCATGGAAAGCGGCGACCGCTCGGTCCCCCCGAACGTATGGTGGAGTACCCCGATCCCCCCAGGAAGCCATTTTGGGCGGGAGGCGAGTCTCGGCTGGTATGCCCGAAGCGGCGTAGCCGGGGCGCGCCTTTTCCCGCCCAAGAGGGGGCTGTTCCTAGACACCTACGCCGATGGCCACGCCCCGGAGGCGGATTGGAGGAGGGTCCACGCCCGCCCGAAGAAGGATAAAAGGAGCATCAAGCCAAGGAAGCATCCTCTTGTTCCTGTGCTCTGAAGCTGCACCTCCCCGTTGCACGTGAGCTCGAGACGGAACGAAGAGCCAATTTTGAAAATTTGTAATTTTCTGTTTTCTCTTTTAGCGCTTCAAGCTTTGGTTCCAGGACCTTTCGGTCGACTATCGTGAGAAAATGCCGGGCAAAGGGGTCGGAAAGAAGGTTAGCACCGACCAAATGCTTCGTATGCTGGTAAAGGACATGGCGAACATGAAGAAGCAGATGGCGGCCATGAACGGTACGGGCCGGCCTAAGAGAGTCATCGGACCAGCATTGCCGGGGGTTGTCCCTACCGGGAGAGGTAAAAGGGCCAGGAACAGGGCGGCTGGGGATGAGGCACCGGTTCCCGAGTCTCCTCCGGCGAGCCCGGTCAGGCCGGTGGAGGCCCCAGTTCCGATTCCGGACGCAGGACAGCCGATCCCTGTCGTAGTTACACCTGTGAACGAGGGGGATATGCCACCTGAGTTGGCCGCCCAGTTGGCGGCGTGGTTGGGCAAGAATAATGAGGGTGCCATTGCTCCTGGGGATACGGCCGAAGAGGCCAAATTAATAATGAAGCAGTTGCGGCAATCGCGAGATGCTGCGAAGGCACCTTGTCCTTTTGTTCCCCCTCAGGTTCCCGCGGAACAACCGTCTTCGAGCGTTGGAACAGCGGCTGCAGCGAGTTCAGCTGATTCGGGTAAGAAGCCATTGCCAATGGCTGGGGAGGGGTCGTTACCCTCAAGGAGGGAAAAGGTGGTCCAACATATTCCGTTGGCCACAAAGGAAATGATATGGGCGGATAAATATGTGAACATATTTTCGCTATTGACTGATCATTATGAAATAGAACATGTTAGAAATCAGAAGGAACTGTTGCATACAAATGTATGGCGAGCAAAGATGGCGGGTTTCAGAGTTGATGAGACAATCGCTAATTGGGCCAGGGCTTTTGGGATGTTCACTGCAATCATGGGGGAGCGTAGGCCCGAGGTGTTGACTGAACTGGCTTGTTACCAGACACGGATAATGGAATTTTATGAATCGTACGAAGGTGATCAATGGCTGGGTTATGATAACAAATTTCGTAAGGCCAAAGAGCACGACTCATCCCTGACGTAGGATTGTTTCGACTCCATTTCCTGGCAGAAGCAGGTTAGGTCTAACCCCGCAAAGCCGTCTTCGTTTGGCGGGAATGGGGCAGAGCCTTCCCGCCATTCCCCGTCGGCGCCCTTTCGAGCGGGCACCGGTAGTGATCAGCACACAAAGAGTAATGGGAACTCTGGCAAGAAAGGGGTCTGTTGGAGCTTCAACAGGGGTAAGTGCACTAGACCACAAGGGACGTGCAAGTTCAGGCATGAGTGTGCAGGGTGCGGACAGTCTTCACACCCCGAGAGTTCATGCCGAGCCAAGAATGGCGATACAGGGGGCAGAGGCGGCGCCAAACAGGTCTAATAATGGCCGAGGGGCGCTGCTACCTACTCCCATCGACATCATGGCAATGGTCCCCTGGCTGAACAAATACCCCGATCATGTCTCCGCTGGGGTGTTGAGAGACGGTTTCTCAAGTGGTTTCCGCATCCCGGCGGGGGATTTTCGGGGGGAAGCACTGTGTAAAAACCAACTGTCGATTCAACAGAATACGGTTGTAGTACAGGCAAAGATTGCAAAGGAAGTGGCCCGAGGTCGGGTGTCGGGTCCTTATGCGAACCCGCCTGTTCATAATTTTGTTTGTTCACCATTGGGTGTAGTCCCCAAGAAGGACCCAGGTGAGTTTCGGTTAATACATAATTTGTCCGCTCCTAAGGGTCTTTCCGTGAATGATGCGATTGACCCGGGAGTTTGTTCGGTGCGGTATGCTTCCTTTGATGAGGCTGTCGCCATGTTGAAACGCCTGGGGCCCGGAGCGCTGATGGCTAAATCTGATATCGAGTCAGCGTTCCGGTTGCTCCCGGTACACCCGCAGGATCAGCGTCTGTTAGGTTTTGTATTTCAGGGAAGCTATTACATGGATAAATGTATGCCAATGGGTTGCTCCATCTCTTGTGCGTATTTTGAAAAATTCAGTAGTTTTTTACAATGGGCGTTCACCAGAGCCACAGGCTTTACGCAGGTTATGCATTTCCTTGATGATTTTCTGTTTCTGGGGGCAGCCGGGGGCACGGAATGTGCGCAGGCTTTGAGTAAATTTTGTGATCTCATGAAAAGATTCGGTGTGCCATTGGCACCAGGCAAGACTGTGGGGCCGTCTACTTCACTCGAGTTTCTGGGAATTGAGCTCGATTCTGAAGAGGGGTGCTTCCGTTTGCCTAAGGAGAAGGTGTTAAAATGTAAGGCCTCGCTTGAGACATGTATTGGCGAGACGAAAGTAACATTGCATCAGTTGCAGCAGGCTGTGGGTCAGCTTAATTTTGCCCTTCGAGTGATACCAATGGCTCGCCCCTTTTCTCGCTCTATTGCTCAAGCCATGGTGGGCCTTAAGGAAGGGCATCACCGCACAAAACTCTCGGCAGAGGTTCGCCAGGACATGCGCATATGGTTGGCATTTCTGGCGGATTTCAACTGTCGTGTCCTGTGGAACAAACCAGCGGTCTCCTCCGAGGAGCTGGGATTGTGGACCGACTCGGCAGGGAGTGTGGGTTTTGGCGCCATTTTTGGTAATCATTGGTCGGCACAAAAATGGCCGGCATGGTGGCACGAGAGTGGGCTCACGGGTAACATTGGGTTTCTTGAACTGTTCCCTATTCTAGTGGCCCTGAAGACATGGCCAGAGGGGTTTCGTGAGCGCGCTGTGGTGTTCTGGTCGGATAACATGACAGTGGTAGAATGTGTCAATAATCAGGCAGCACGCTGCAAATTGATCTTAAGATTGATGAAAGAAATTGTCCTGCTATGTATGCACTTGAACGTTCACTTTAGAGCAAAACATGTGCCTGGGGTACTGAACCAGGCGGCTGATGCACTCTCTCGTTCCCACATGCAGGCCTTCCGGGGCCATCTGCCCTCTGCGGACTTGGTGGCGGCACCATTTCCCGAAGTTCTCTGGTCTCTCGGTGCCCCGGATTACAAAACCTCGTGGGAGAGAGTCTAGCCCCCAGGACAAGGAAGGCTTATGAAGGGGCGTTCCGTTCTTATTGGGCATTTTTGGGTCCAGCTAGGGGGGAACATTGGGGGCAGGAAGAGTACATCCTGAAATTTCTAGTATCATTGCATCAGGCAGGCCGATCAGTGGCAACAGCCAATAGACACCGAGCCGCCATTGCGTTCATGGCGCAGGCTCACGGCATTCAGGACCCCACAGCGTCCTTTCTGGTAAAAAAGGCGCTGCGCGGGTGGCAATGCCTTGAGGGTCGTAGAGAGGACGAGAGGCGCCCGATACGGCTAGCAAGGTTGTCCCAGTTAATGTCCGTACTCCCTGCGACTTGTTCATCTCAGTCAGAGACAGTGCTGTTCCGGGCCGCTTTTGCATTAGCATTCCATGGGGCTATGCGAATAAGCGAACTGGTAGCAAGGAACAAGCAGGATACGGGGGGAGGTCTGTGTCGAGAACACATCCAGATTAAGGGTGACACGATGGTAGTCACTATAGCCAAGTCCAAAACCGATCAGGGGGCGATCGGAGACAGTGTGGTTGTTCAGCGCATGCTAGGGTCCCACATGTGCCCAGTGAAATGCGTAGAGGAGTACTTAGCGCAAAGGGCGGCAGCATGGGGGGGAGCTTGCTGAGACATACCGACGCCACCCCACTGACCAGGTTTCAGTTTCAGCGGGTGTTGACAATGGCAATCGCGGCAGCGGGTTTGAACCCGAGCGATTTTGGGACCCACTCATCCCGGATAGGTGCTGCTACAGAGGCTACAGCCAGGGGTTTGAGTGTGGATAAAGTGAAACAGTTGGGGCGTTGGTCCTCGAATTGTTATAAGAGGTATGTGCGGTTGCACATGTTGTGAAGCTAATGTCATGCACTCACGCTTCTTGTTTTCTGTTTGGTTTTCAGTTTCGCGAGCAGGCTTTGCGGGGCGGACTGTGCAGTTGACCCGACACCTGGGGACCAGCGGTCAAAGATCACCGGCTGAGGCAAGAGTGGTGTGGGTCGTCGGCCACTCATACGTGAGGCGCGCCGCAGACGTATTCAAAGCAGGTGACATGATTCACATGGCTGGGGAATACGGGTACAGGGTGACCTTCTACGGAAGGGGTGGGCTCTGTATTGACCAGTTTCAAACTTTTATGGAGGGTTTGTTAGGGCGGACAAGGTCACCGCCATCTGTAATCATAGTGCATCTTGGGGGCAATGATTTGGTGACCACTGGTCGACGAGTACTTCTCGAATTAATACTATCCACAGTAAGTTGGTTGGCGAGAAGGGTTCCGGGGTGCATGGTCCCACATGATTCCGCGGAAGGTGTGACGGGGGGCTATTTCTGTGTCAGCTTTAAATCAGTCTGTGAAGAAAGTGAATAACAAACTGGGTAGGTTGTTCCGTACAGGTACATTGCATTCTATTCCTCATGGATGTATCAGGGGGGACCATATGTATCTGGAGGATGGGGTCCATTTGTCCCGGGAGGGGAATGCTTTACTCATAGGAGACTTCGTAGCTTCGTAGCTTGGTTAAAGAGTTTGTGCAGCCATGACCTTTAAGTAGGAGTTTTGTGGGGGGTCCGGATAGCCGGTCAACTATCCGGCCTGTGGCGGTAAGGTCATGATCTGTGAGCAGTAATTGGAAGATCCCTAGAGGTGGGGCGTCACCCATTATGGATGGGAGCGCCCGGGGGGAGGCGGCCATTGGCCCCTCAAACGGGGAGGCGGTCCCCTCTAAGGATGGGGACGCCGAAAGGGAAGGCGGCCATAGGCCCCTCCCTGGGGAGGAGGGGCTACGGGCCCCTCCTGGGAATTTCCCGGGGCCAGGACATCTGCGACGGCAGATGTGGTAAGCAGTCTGGGGTGGGAGGGGGGTCTACGCTACCTTCTAGACACCTCACACGAGTCCTCGGACGACCACTAAGATGGCGTCGAGTAAACAGGGGCCCCCGTTAAGACAAGGGAAATTGGAAGTTGGCACAGAGGTACAGTCCTCTGTGCGCCCGCCCCTCACAAGTGAGGGGGGAGTTCTGGTATTAGGGATCTGACACCGGTTACGACCTTGCCGTTGGCCCGTAATGTTAGGATGTACAATTTCAATTTTGAGAAATGCATTTACAGGATGTTTTAGTATCGGCTAGGAGAACCTTTGTATTAGAGAGATGTTAAGGTTAGCCAAGAACATCGTAATGTGTAAATGAAATTGTACATGATATGAAACTGTTATTTTAATGTTTTAATTTTGTTTCATATTTTAATAAATACGGCCGGGAGGGTAACTCCCTCCCGCCTTCCAAAAGTTCAGAACCGTTTCCGTCTTCCCATTCTTGGGGATTGTGTTGAGAGGGGGTGTCGGGTATCCCAACCATATGCATTTCGGCCGTTTTTTATCACATTTGCGATAAACCTTGCTAATAGCAAGGTTTATCTGCGATAAAAATCGCCGATGTGCGGCGATAATTTTTGTCTCTAAACAAGTTAGAGACAAAATTTATCGCTAGTTGTTGGTAATATGCCCCATAGGGTCTCCTTTATGAGGAATTGGTGCAGGGCAGCATGGCAAGTAAACTTGCTGCACTGCCCTATGCCAATGTGAAATGGCAGGAATGTACTGTATTTATGAAATACAGTGCATTCCTGTCCTTTTCCCTTGCATTGGTGCACAAATTGCGGCCTACCACCAACACAGGCAGGATTGTTTTTATACAGGAAGAGGCACCTTCCTTTACAAAAACAATCCTGAGGGGTGGGGTTTTCCTCTTTCTATGTGAGCTGCAGAATACATATGGAAAGAGAAAAGAACGAAGAGAAATTAAAACATTTCTCTTCATTACGCCTCCATTGGGGAGACGGCAGTTTTTGGAGCTACCCAGGTTTGTGATTTGTGACTTTGTAAATATGGGAGAGCATCAAAATCCATGGATATCACGTGGGAACCCCATGTAAATCCCATGGAATACCTCCTTTATGCAGAGTAAGGCAACGCAGTGACTTGCGCTTCTATGTAATACTCCATGTCTATGAGGCCATGCAAAGCCCTGCAGGGTGACTTTACACCGCCTCACAGGTATGGTTGAAGCGCTTGTGCCACAGGAGCATAAAAAACAAGTGACGTTCTGGCAAAGTAAGCCTCTCATAAATAAGCCTCAAAATATTTGGGATATTTTTTAGGGTGAAAGGACATAATGTTGAAGGAAAAATATAGAATGGACATAATATCGAGTTAAAAATATAGAATGGACATAATATCGAATGGACAGAATATAGTGTCGATCAATTTTTAAAATATAGAAAGTCAAAATATCGAAGTATCTAATATAGGTATTTAAATAGATCGAATTTTTAATAATATCTAAAGTGTTTTTTTATGTTATTTAATTTTTGCATAATCTAATTCTGTAGCAGGTTATGGGTTTATAGGGGAATAGGGTGGGAAGTAATTTAATTGTAATTAATTAAAAATGTTAATTTATTTATTGGTATTTATTATGAATCAATTGTTAATTAACTTTAAATTGGTAATTAATTATTTTTTAATTGGTAATTAATTTTTAATTGGTATTTTATTTTTATTAATTAATTAATTGATAATTATGTTTATTTTATAAATTTATTTTCCGTAGCGGGTTTCGGGTTTATAGTGGAATAGGGTGGGAAGTAATTTAATTGTAATTAAATAAGTATGTTAATTTTGTAATTGGTATTTATTTTGAATTAATTGTTAATTATTTTTTAATTGGTAATTTATTAGTTTTTAATTGGTAATTAATGTTAATTTAATTAATTTATTTTTGTAGCGGGTTGTGGGTTTATAGGGGAATAGGGTGGGAACTAATTTAATTGTAATTGATTAAATATGTTAATTTATTTATTGGTATTCTGTTTGAATTGTTAATTCATTAATAATAATTAATTTTTAATTGGTAATTTATTTTTATTAATTGATTATTTGATAATTAAGTTAATTTTATTATTTATTTTCTGTAGTGGGTTTTGGGTTTATAGGGGAATAGGGGGAGAAGTAATTTAAATGTAATTGAGTAAATCATTTTTATTTATTAATTGGTATTTATTTTTAATGTATTAATTAATTGGTAATTAATTTGTATTAATAGGTAATTAATGTTATTAATTAATATTAATTTGTATTTGTAATTGATTAATTATTATATAATATTACATTGGTAATTTATTTTAATTAATATTTTCTTGGTATTGATATTTAATTAATTTGTATTAATATATTAAATCTTTATTTTCCCTACTGTTGCACTGACTGGAGTGGGAATAGTAATTTTTATCCCTACGCTATCCAGCGCTTTCTCTACTGTTGCACTCTCTGGAGTGGGAATAGTAATTTTTACCCCTACACTATCCAACACTTTTCCTACTGTTGCACTATCTGGAGTGGGAATAGTAATTTATACCCCTCCCGCTATCCAACGTTTTCCCTACTGTTGCACTCTCTGGAGTGGGAATAGTAATTTTTACCCCTACGCTAGCCAACGCTTTCCCTATTGTTGCACTCTCTGGAGTGGGAATAGTAATTTTAACCCCTATACTATCCAACGCTTTCCCTACTGTTGCACTCTCTGGAGTGGTAATAGTAATTTTTACCCTCCCGCTATCCAACGCTTTCCCTACTGTTGCACTCTCTGGAGTTGGAATAGTAATTTTTACCCCTCCTCTATCCAACGCTTTCCCTACTGTTGCACTCTCTAGAGTGGAAATAGTAATTTTTACCCCTATGCTATCCAACACTTTCCCTACTGTTGCACTCTCTGGAGTGGTAATAGTAATTTTTACCCTCCCGCTATCCAACACTTTCCCTACTGTTGCACTATCTGGAGTGGTAATAGTAATTTTTACCCCTACACTATCCAACGCTTTCCCTACTGTTGCACTCACTGGAGTGGTAATAGTAAATTTTACCCTTTCCGCTATCCTACGGTAAAATATTGCAATTTTTTATTATTTATTACGTATATATATATATATATATATATATATATATATATATATATTTATATATATATGTATTAACAAATCAATTTGTATGTTTTTTTAACTTACATTATTTATTTATTATTTTAACGTTATGTAAGTATTTTAAGTATGTTTAAGTTAATTATATTTATTATTTCAATAATTTTTAATTAATTTAAAGCATTTAAAAAAATTCGATATTTTGACTAACTATATTTTTTTACATCGATATTTTTGATTCAATATTTTTGTACTTACCGGTTTGGAGATAGGAGTTCGATATAATTGTATTCTATATTTTTACCTCGATATTCTTGTAGTTCTATATTTTTGACATCGATATTGTTTCAGTGATCCATTTTTTAGACCTTTCACCATCAAGTATCTACATAAAAAACTAATGGGCTGCGTAAATGAAAAATAAATATAAAAAAGTTATTACTCAGTGGGAAATGCACTGTAGTACGTTATGATAACTCTATTAATTAATATACTGCAGTGGTCTGTGTGTAGCCAGAGAGCTAAAGAATTAAATCTTGAATGGTGCAGTGGAGAATAGCGATGTATATTTTTAGTGCTATGAGATCACAGCCTGTGATAGAAAGCACTGTGAATATGTAATTCATTATTTTATATTTGTATTGTACACAGTATAAGATAGAATGCTGCAA
The DNA here is from genome assembly GCF_964263255.1 of Lissotriton vulgaris. NCBI lineage: Eukaryota > Metazoa > Chordata > Amphibia > Caudata > Salamandridae > Lissotriton > Lissotriton vulgaris. The sequence goes on from NC_141687.1 coordinate 1,683,830,917, forward strand.
AACATACAAATAGTGTTATGATATAATGGTACTTCCAAAATACAGATTTTAGTAATACCAGAGCGTATGTAATGCAATTTTTTTAGATAAATTCCCCTTCAACACCTCTTTATGGATACTAAGGGCTGTATAAATGCAGTTAAAATTAAGCACTTCCCAACCCAGTTAATAACTCTTTGCACTTCCACTCACAAAAACCAAATCTTTGTCATCACAAAGCATGGAGTGATTTGATCAATTAAAGCCAGATGCGCACCCAAGCATCCTTTACACTTGAAGATTAACTGATAGGCACATTTGATTTTCATTAAGGCAAGAATCTGATGATGATCTAAATTAGCTATCCTGGATGGCTGTCTTTTTCTAAAAGGAAAGGAAACATTTTGGATCACTCTTTGGGCCTCATTAGGGTGGCGGGCGGACTTTGCCCGCCTGCCATCCCCGTGGTAATATGGACCGCCTGCCTTAAGGGCGGGGGTCCCGTCGCCAGTATCAGGATGCACCCGCCACAGTGGCGGGCGCATCCTGCATTCATACCATTGTGGTTGGTGGTGCACTCAGCACCGCCAGCCACAATGGCAGGAAAGCATGCTGTGCACTTCCATGCACAGCATGGCAGGCACCGCATGGTGCCTGCCATGCTGTGCATGGAACTGCTGGGGGTACCATAGGTACCCCCCAGGTGCAACCCCCAACCCCCCGGAGTCCCTGGGGGCCCGCAACAGGCCCCCGCAGGGATTCTCTGCATGCCTTTCCGTGGCGGCATTGCTGCCACAGAAAGGCATTCAGAGAAGCCCATCCTAATATGGCTGGCGGTGTCTGATAGACACCGCCACCATATTATTCCTTTTCCGCCCCGGCCGCAAGGCAACCGGGGCGGAAAAACAGGGGAGGGTCTTTCCGTCCGCCGAGGTCCCCCCGCCATCCTAATGATGGCGGGGGGTCTTTAGTGCAACGGTGTTGAGCAGCCTGGCGGGGGCAATCCACCCAACATCGTAATGGGCCCCTTTGTGTCTGCTGCATCATTATCATTGGATTTGAGGACTTTTGAATTTGATATTTTGATAGGTTGGTGTTGTGTGCTTGATTGGGGCATTGCAATTGATGCAACTACAATTTTGGTACTGATCATTCTTTTTTTTTGTAATTGTCGTGGGTAGCCAGTAAGCCCAGAGCTAGTCATGGGTGGGTGCATGATGAAGCAACTGTTCCTTTGGTGTGTGTTGAATGTATTTCAAACATCATTTAGGATGAGTTGCAACATGTTTTTTGGGGAGGTATTGTGGTTATTTTGAGTTTGTGTTAAAGAAATGCCTTTGTTTTTTTTTTATCCTCATTTGCGTGCATAGCTCCAATCTATCCAATCCGGAATATGCCACAGAGATAGGAAGAACCGGCTGTGCTTCAATACCGTCTCAGCGTAAGCTGGGAGGGAAATCTTAGTTGGGGGGAGTGTAGACCAAATCCCATCAGTACATTCACACAGACCTGGAAATTCCCATATAGGGCTGTTCGTTGGAAGATAGTGCCTGTGACACCGTAGTCCCATTTGTTCCTTATTAAAAACAATGGCTTGAAATGCTCGCATTAATCATAGGAATCCTGGGGAAAAAAAGAAAAAAAAAGAAAGAGAAAAAAAAAAACCAAAAAAAAACAAAAAAAACCCCAGGCTCAATATGACTGTGCCAACTGTAACCAAAAAGCTCTTCGACTTGTATTTCCACCTCTAGCTAGATCTAATTTAGGGATCTGAAGCACCGAGGTTCGCCATTCGTGTATTGTAGGAGGCTGGGCATCCTTCCAATGTCTACAGATTTCTCTCCGGGCTGCCAAGATGGAGTAGAAAATGAGGTTTGAAGCTGCGTTCCGTACTTTGTTCTTCAGGCCAAAAATGACAAGAGCAAGATCTATAGAAAGATGAGAACCCAAGGCCAGGGATATATCATTTCCTATTGACTCCCAGTATGATGTAATTTCTGGGCATTCATAAAACATATGAATATCAGATGCAGCGACCATCTGACATCTTGGGCACGAAACCGGACCTGTCGATGAAAATTTTGACAGTCTCAAAGGATAATAATAGGCCCTGTGAATAGTGAAGATGTGATTACGACGCAGCCATGCTGGCTTCACCAGGTCCCACAGTGCTTCACATGAAGCTAACCAAAGCTCCTCCAAGTCAACATCCGGCAATGCGTCGGCCCATAGTGTTACTGGGAGGCAAAAGTTACCATCTATTTCCTCCATTATCTTCTTGTACCACAAAGAAACTTCTTTTTTTGCAGGGGGGCTGTCTAGCAGACACGTTACTAAATCGCTGATGGCTCCAATAGGTAATCTGCTATTTTGGGATGTCTGTGTATTATATGCTTGGGACCAGCTTGAAATTTGTATAAATTTGAATCTGGACAAGTTTGGCCCCACCTTATTTATTAAGTAGTCCCAAGGCAGTAGTATACCATCCATGAACAAATCACCCCAGGTGCCTGCTACTCTTAATGGTTGGGTTAATGTGTCTTCTGCCCAAGCTGGGGGAGATGGTAAATCCCATATTGTAGTTCTCTCTAAATAGTAACCTAGTTTAATTGCCTGCCTCATTCTGTACCATGTAGTAACTATCCCCTTTAAGGTCTTTAGTTTTATTTTTTTTAAATTTTGGGTCTCCAAATTTAAACAAGAAGCTGCTCTGTCCGATACCCTCAGAGTTCAATAACATAGAGAACATTTGGCCTACCCCTGTTGCTGCTGGCACTTTTAGCAACATACGAGTGTGTGAGAGCTGAAAAGCCCATGCGTAGATCTGAAGATCCGGTCCCGCTAGCCCTCCCTTCTCTCTGCGGCGTCGTATTTTCTTCCAAGATATTCCTGGGTTTTTACTGTTCCAAATGAAAGTTGAAATCGCACTTTGTAGTTTAGAAATTAATTTAGGATCAAAAAAGAGTGGGATTGAGTTAAATAAAAAGGAACCCTTAGGTAAGATACACATTTTTACTAGATTAACTTTGCCTAGGATGGTAAGTGGAAGATGCGACCAATCCCTCATGTTTTTACGACACTGTGCTGCTATTGTAGAAAAGTTTAATGAAGCGATACGATCAATGTCTTTAACTATATTTACCCCTAAGTAACGTAATTGAGGTCTAGATGACTCGTTAACCGTATCCAAGACTGCATTCCATGTCATGGATTCCGTCTTAGAAGCATTAACTTCGTATCCAGAAACTTTCCCAAATTTAAGAGCAAGATCTATCGCTTCTGGATAGGCTGTATTAATGTCTGACGTGAAAATCATTATGTCGTGGGCATAGAGTGCCACCTTTTTTTCCCACTCACCAAAAATAAAAGGTTTAATAAGTGCGCTGTCTCTTAATGTTTGTGCAAAAGGTTCTATGTATAAATCAAAAAGGAGAGGAGACAAGGGACAACCCTGCCGGGTTCCTCTGGTTATATTGAATGGCGCTGTAAGGCCCCCATTGATCAAAATTGAAGCAGAAGGACTTCTATATAACAGATCTATTGCCCTTCGAAATCTCTCGCCAACGTTGAACCCCCTCAAGGCCTCCGACAGGTACAACCAATTTACCCTGTCGAAGGCCTTGGTGGCGTCCAACGTCAGAACAGACAAAGGGAGAGTTTCCTTTATCGCCACATCGATAGATCCAATTAACTCGCATGTAAGCTCATTTAGTTGTCTCCCTTTTATAAACCCTTTTTGGTTCAAATGAAGTATATTAGGGGCAACCTGGCCAAGCCGCTTGGCTAATATAGTGGCAAAGATTTTATAGTCGGCATTTAAGATTGAGATAGGCCGATATGAGCCACAGTCAGATGGGGGCTTCCCTGGCTTTAGAATAAGAGTTATAGTGGCTTTATCCCAGGAGGCTGGCGGTGCTACCCCTTCCCTCAATATTTGGTTAAACAAAACTGTTAGAATTGGGGTTATCTCTAAGATCAGGTGTTTGTATACCTCGCTCGGCAACCCGTCGGTACCTGCCGCCTTTCCCCCTTTAGAACCTTTTATGGCCTGTTCTACCTCGACAAGACTTATTTCCTCTTCCAAAGATTTGCTCTGTTCTATTGATAGAGAGGGAAGGGAAATACCCTCGAACCAGTTACTAATATCATTGATATTGATATTAAGATTTTCCTGATATATTGACTGAAAGAATGATTTAAAGGTCTCTCTAATTTCTGCGTCACTGGTGAAGGTACCCTTATCCGAAGTTACTGAGGCAATATTATTCCGAACCCGGTCTGATTTAACTTTCCAGGCCAACAACCTTCCCGCTCCCTCACCATACTGGAAATGAGAGAGTTTGCTTGTCTCGCATTTTTGCAATACTCGTTTCTCCATTAGCGAGGACAAGTTATTCTTAAGCTCATTGAGCTCTGATAGTTTTAGGGCTAGATTGTGATTGTCTAGAGATCGGTCAGTGTCTATACAGGACTGGATATCTGACATACTGTTCTCAATAGAAGAAATTTCTTCCCTATACTGCCTTCTTCTGTGAGCTACCCTGTTTTTAACTGTTCCTCTTAGAGAACATTTGAAAGCGTCCCATACTATACCTACTGGGGCTGAATCCCTATTGAAAGTAAAGAATTCACGAGTCTCGGATTGAAGGAATTCTATATCTTCTGCCGATGTGAGAAATGACCTATCAAATGACCAGAGTTTCGGGGAAGAAGACTTAGTTCCCCGCTCCATTTCTAGCTTCATTGCTGAGTGGTCCGATTGATGAGATGGAATATACTCTACTAAAGTTATGGAGTCGACCAGAGATCTACTTGTTAGGATAAAGTCTATTCTTGAGCTGTGTCTGTATTTTAGATTTCTAAAGGAAAAACACTGCTTTTGGCCCTCTCTCAGCCTCCAAATATCGACATAACCATATTGTTTCATTAGTCCCAGTAGACAGTTTCTTGATTTGGAGGGAACTTGTTGTCTGCTATTTGTAGATTTGTCCAGTAGAGGGTTAATGGTGATATTAAAATCGCCAGTTATGATCACCGGCTCTGGGAAATTCAAGAGGTGTTGAAATAAGGATTCTAGTGCGGAAGTATCGTCGCAGTTGGGCCCATAGTAACCAGCCAATGTTATGACCGCCCCTCTTATCTCTACCGCTGTTATGGCCCATCTCCCTCCCTTATCCACTTTTTGTTGTAAGATCTTCAAATTTAAATTTAAAGATTTTTTAAAAAAGATTGTAACCCCCCGCGTGTTTAGTGATTGAGACGTTGTAATTGAGAAATGTATCCACCTATATTTCTTCACTAATTCGAATGTCTCAATTTCGGTTAAATGTGTCTCCTGGAGTATAATGATCTCGACATCCACATCCCGAAGGTATTGTATGATTTTATAAGCTCGAGGTTTGGTGCGGAGACCATTAACATTCCAGGACAAAATTCTAGGCCTACTCATGTCTCCCAAAATAAATGTTAACCATTAAAACTAACAAGTGTTTCTGTCTATAAAAGAAAGGAACAGAAAAAAGAACAGAAAAAAGAACAGAGCTACAAAGTGTGTCGACTGGAGCGTTATTGGAAATGGATATTTTTCTTTTTTCACCGCCACCCGCTACCACCCCGTGACCACCCCTCCCATGGGAAACCTCTGAACTCACTACCCGGAAAATTCCGGAAGTAAGTGCTCCTAGCTCTCCCCCGACCCCACCTCATGTGTCCCACTATTTATTATAATGTGCTAGCTCGCCTTATTATAAGTATAACAAGCATGAATTGCTTAGTACTATTACGTTTGAATAGTAAGTGACAATATGTAGATTTATATTTATATATATCTATTTTTTTGTTTTAATTTTTTTTTTTTGTGTTGTATGTTATATGTCCCTTTTCCTATCACCCTTTTTTTTTTTTTTTTCGTGGATTATGTACCTTTGTGAATTGTTTTCCCTTTTATTTTCCTACCTTTTCACAGATCCGAGCTAGAACCTTTATTGCTCCTTCCTACCACCTAACGACATTAGAAGCTCATCCGCTGCCTGTACCGATCGAACATTATGCATTTTATTGTTCATCATTATTTTGAGAGATGCGGGAAAGCCCATCTGCACTGTTGCTCCTAGTTTGCGAAAGGCTTCCATTCTTCTTCCTAGCTCCCACTGCTTTTCTAGAGTATATCTTGACAGGTCAGAGCGTATCTGAAAATTAAAGCCTTTACCTACTAGCGACTTTTGCTTTAGGGCTAAATTCAAGATGTGTTCCTTGACAGAATAGGTGTGAAAATTGATAAGGATTTTCCTTGGCTTGGCCGTTTGTGGATTGTGTCTGAAAGGATCCCTATGGATTCGTTGAATATCCAAAGCAAGTTCCTCAGGAGTGTGAGGGAGGTTAAGAGAATCTTTTAATAACGAGAATATATACCCTTTGATGTCTGTTCCTTCACTACCCTCCGGAACGTTCAAAATACGCAGGTTACTGCGCCGGGCGTTATTTTCCAAGACCTCCATTCTTTCTGAGATGGCCAGATCTTCCCTTTTTAGCTTTTGTATATCTTCCTGAGTACCTTCTGCCCGCATAGATATTTGACCTACAGTTTCTTCCAGGGCTTGTGTTCTTATTGACAAGTTACAAATCTTTTCATCAAGAGTCTCACAAAAACTCCTTATGTCCCATTGATTTGACGCAGACTCTGCAAAACCTTCCTTGATCTCGGCAGACAATGAAGCAAACATCTGTTGCAAGGATGCCATTGAAATAGGTACCAGGGTGGAGACTAGAGTTCCCTCTTCTCTCTGACATGGTTGATGATTATCATCCAGTGAACTCAGGACTGAATGTGAAGCAGAGAGGGGTTCGACATTCTCTCTTCCTTCGTTGGTAACGAAAGTTGGATTATTTGAGGGGTCTCCCTGTTTGCTCGTCATGACAGTAGGCTCCCCTATATGGACCAGTGTCCCGGGTTGATCACTGTGTACACTGAGTACTCCTTCACCTTCTATTAGGCTGGGGTGTGCTACTGTTTGTGATGTAGAATCAGCATCAAGTTCTTCCTGTAGTTCTTCCAGTAGCACCATGTCATCTATGGGATTGATAGGATCAATATGCTCAGAGACTGGAAAAGAGGCTGAGGCGGAGGCTGAGGCTATGGCAGTAGCTGTGGCTAATACTGAGACTAGGGCAGAGTCCTGCTCGGAAGATGCCATAGCCTTTAACCCAGGGTTGTGCTTCTGAGAGGTGAAATCTCTCCGTAGGTGGTCTTGTCCTATTTCTAAGACTTGTGGGACAACCTTAAAGTAGGACCGCAGGGAGGGGGTGATTTTGGCGTTGGATTCTGCAAGGAGCTTAGCTTTGTTACGCTTCCTTCCTCTCTTTGCCTTAACTTCTGCTGTAAGGTATGATGACGTCCTCAAAGTTTTTAGACTGAGAGATTTAACTGAGCTAGAAGAGTTGTCCGCTCCCTCTGTCTGCTTGGTAGACAATTCCTCCTCTAAGTTTGGTGACCTCCCCTTGCCTTTTCTTTTACATGAGGTACCTGTCCTAGCCGCGCACCTTGCTGCTCTTTTATTTTGTGGACTTTTTTTAAGGTTTGTGGTAGTAACAGGCTTATTGGGCTTATTGGGCTTATCATCCGCTACAGAGTCACTCATGCATTTAGGAAGCAAACTAGCCTCACTCAAGCCCCCCCTCCCTTTACCTTACTTTTATCTCCTCCAGAAGCAGCACCTTCAACTGCCTCCTCATGGTTTTCTGCTGTTACTGTTTTATCTTCCTTTTCTGCCGTTGGAAAATAGTATGGAACGTTAGAGGCAGGGGCGCCCTCGCTGCTCTGTTCCACAAGGCTTGAATGCGAGTTGCCATGAAGGCTTCTCACCCGCCTGTTCCACCGCAGCTCCAGTGCGGCCTGCCTCCAGCGAAAAAGCCCAGGTGCGCTCTCACTCCTCGAAGCAGGAAGGCATCGATCAGGAGCAGAAGGGCGTTGGCCGCTGCTGCTGCCGATACCGCTAGGTGTGCTGCTCTCTGAGCTCTCCGAGCTCCTCTCGCCGATGACCTGGCGCCCGCCTCCTTCGCCGAGGCACATCCGAGAACGCCCGTGTGCACCCCTGTGACGGGTCACGGTAAAAGGGAGCTGGAGCGGGAGCGGGTACGGGTACGTGAATGAAAGGGAAAGGGAAAGGGAAAAACACGGGGAAATGCTTCATGAAGCGTTCTGAAAACCAACAAGCTCGAGATTACTCATAGCGAGCGGAACGGGCATAAGGGACTCAGAGGTGAAGGCGGAGCGGAGCACTGCAGCAGTCAGCCGACTGCCGCCATGTTTCCCCAAGAAATGCCTTTGTTGTGTGTGTCTGGTGTGTTGGTGTGTACCTTGCGGACCTTGTTAAGCCTTGTGGATTTTCGTTTTTGCATTTTATTGCATTGAAAAGACAAAGCAGTGTGGTTTAGCATGCATCCTTTGCCTGGCTTTTATAGGCCTTTTGTCAGTACATTGTTTCCCAGGCCTCCTGCTTGTTGCTTGTGATTTGTGAGTGTCCATGTGGCTGGAGGCCATTTCTGGTGGGAGTTATTTGTGTGCTGCTTTTGCCATATAGGCCTGCGGTGGATGGAAGCTTACTTCTTCCATCCACCCCTTTGCCAGCAGCAGCTCCCTGAATGATGTGATGATCAAATAATTTAATTCCAAACAGGGTACAATTCTATTACATTTGTATTTTGGTTGTTGTTCTTATTCTTTCCTATCCTTCCTGAGAGTGTAGTGTGTACACACAGTAGTTTACCATAGCCCTTGTTGACAAAGTCTCACAAATGGCTACACTATATCTTTTGTTTGTTTGTACTAGTAGTAATTGAACCACAACAACAAATGCAACATTTCACTGATGTTCTTCTTCTGGCATCTTTGCTTTTAGGTGCACAAAAACACATAGGAGGAGGTATCATCATCACCCATGGTACTGACAGAATGAAGTCCTGTGCGCACCACATCACGTCCATGTGTGACCACAGGCATCTCTGCAATTTGTGCACCTGTGTCCTGCATGACATCTGAAAAAGATGCCTCAAAGAAAGGTACCAGGTCCTCCAGTACCAAGAAAGTTGCTGGTGAGAAGAACTTCCCACTTACCAGGACTGGTGTACCGGGAAATGTGTTTTTTGGGACAAAAAATTATGCCTGCAGCAGTGTTGTCCAGGGACCAAGCTGGAAGCAGCACCTCTGCACCAGCAGGCCAACCCCACCAACCTAGGCCCAAGCCCATGAGCGTCACAGAGGTAGCCAGTCTACTAACGAGCTGCGATGTTGAAATGTCATTATCGCAAAGTAGTACACAAACAACGCAGGAAGAAACTCAGCAGATAAGTGTGCAGTAGCAGGCACAGCCACAAGAACAGAAACAGCCACAAGAACAGCAGCAGCCGCAGGAACAGCAGCAGCTACAACAACAGCCCAAAATAGTAATTGTTCCTCCTGAAGTAGGGGCATTTCAGGAAATCGAGCTTTCTGCAGACAAAGTGGAGCAAGCCACTTTTTCAGAAGATCTATTGTCTTCCAGACCCCCAGCAAGGAAAAGGAGGGTTAGTCCATCATCTTCTTCTTCAAGCCCCACTTCGAATGATCAAGATGCCACTTGAAAGCCACCAGCTCAGTCTGAGAGTGATGCACAGCACAAGACAAGGCTAGTGAAAAGGAAGGTTCCCGAAAGCCATAGTGTTATGGATATAGAAGTACAAGAGGGGCATGATGATGATGATGACGAGCTAGTCATCAAGAGCATCACTCAAAGGAGATGGATGTTGTACCTTGGGTTATCTCCTTGTTAGCTGCTCAGCCAGTATGAATGTGATGTCTGCGTGGAATGTTGAATGCTGGATGACAGAGTGAGTAGAATGTTAGTGTGCCTGGTGTGTTTGGGGAATGACAGTTGAAGAGAGTGGGCTGAGCAGTAACCATCCTGCTCCTGGTGGGGTTTTCTGCTGTATATCCTATTACCATCTTACTTGAATAAAGGAGCTTCAAGAAACTACATGACTACCCATCTTTTTATTCACAACAGAGACCAACATTATTACCCTATCCAAAATGGCTGCGAGGGATGTAGCACCGATACCATCAATATAGGTAACACTACCAGGACCTCCAGCTTCCATATTTGCATTTGCAGAAGTCCCGGCAGGCACCTACATCCAGCTCAACCACCACCTCAGTAGTTGTGTTATGTTCACCTTTTCCTTGCGCCAGGACGCTCCTTAGCTGGAGCATCTGTGCGCAAAATAAATGATAATAACATAACATAACATAACATAACATAGAAGTCCCAGTGTAGCTGCACAGAGTCACATTCCAAGCACACCCTCCAGTTCATCTGGTATTGAAAGTGGCACATCCAGCAGCACCAGAAAGTTCTCCTCCCCAGTTCGGGACCTCTTTTTAGTTAGCAGTAAGGAGGAGAACATTGCTATATGCTCAATTTGTTGACATGCTGTTAGGCGGGGTAAGCGAGGTACAACCTATTGTACTGGAGGCCAAATAAGTCATCTCAAAATACACCACAATATTGTGTGGGAGGCTCACCTACTTCGCTTAGAACAAAGTAAAACTCAACCCGTTGTTGTTGGGCATGAAGAATTAGGAGAAGATTGCGGTGGATGGTGATCAAGAGGGAGACATTTCTAGCCCTGTCCCCAGCAGTGTAGTGGTACCACCCACATCCTCAGCAACATCTCAGTGGCAAGACCAAGGCAACTGAGTACTGCAATGAAACAAAGTGTGTCATTGAGCCTAATGGGGTTCAAGAAAACAACTGCATCAAAAAGGAAAATAATCCAGCCTACCATTGGGAGCATGCTTAAATTGGAGGGGCAGTACCAACGCAACCACCCAATGGCACGGTTGTACAATGCGAACCTGGCTAAAACGTTAACGCTGGACCTTCTCCCTTTTTAATTTGTGGAAGGGGTGGGTTTCCTTGGATTTGTGTCAGCCATCTGCCCTAAATGGAAGGTTCCCAGTCGGTCCTATTTTGCCAGAGTTGTTGTTCCAGCACTACATCATGATGTGCTGGAATTGGTTGGACAAGCTTTGCAGCAGAGGGCTGTTCACAATATCCACCTGACAACAGACATGTGAACCAGTTACCAAGCCACTGATTACATGTGCATCACTGCACATATTGGTCTCTTTTGTGGGGGTTAGAGATAAGCTATCTGAAGTAGGTGCTGTTGACACAGCTGAGATTTTTTATTCTACTCGGAAACATGCAACTGTAACCATGTTCGCCATGGAGAAATCTCATACTGCTGTAAACATATTGGAAGTGTTTCACAGCAAGGGTTTTTGAATGGCTGTGCCCAGGAGGACTTAAGATTGTTTTTTTTCCACAGATAATGACAGTAATGTACTTAAGGCCATGGCGCTTGGTTCATATTTCAGGGTCCCGTGTTTGGTGCACTGCATTAACATTATAGTTCAAGACTTTCTGCAAAAAGAAGCCATAGTCAGCAACTTACTGACGACCTACTGAAGAATATGCACTCATTTAGCCATTCTTATAAAGGTCGGAAGCAGCTGATGATCATTCAACGTGACTATAGAATGCCAATCAAAGCACTCATCCAGGAGGTGGCAACACGTTGGACCTCAACTTATTACATGCTTGACCATCTGTTTGAGCAGTACAGGCCAATCAATGAATATATCATGCAAAGAGGGGATACTACTGTGAAAGGCATGTCCCTTCAGGTGGACCAATGGTGCCTAGTTAAATGCCTGACTGAGATGCTTCTTCCTTTCGAGGTCTTCACACGTGAAGTCAGCAAGGAGGACTGTACTATGGGCCAAGCTATCCCATTGTTGCAAATGCTAGAGCAACAGCTGTAGGTGGTGTCTGAAGCATACAAAGGTGTAGAGGAAAAAAAGAAGCATATGAGTTGGTGGAGAGCTTAGCCCGTCGCTTAGCTGACAATACAAGGGTGCAAAATAAGATTTTGTCACAAGAACATTACATTTGTGCCAAAATTCTGGATCCACGGTCAAAATGGGCACTGAAAAGTAAGACATTAATTATTTTTTCAGAAATCGATTGCCCGCAACAAAACTTGGATAGCTGAGTCAGCCAGTAAGTTGGAAAATGAACGGCTGCTAATTAAAAGCCTGCTAGATAAACCCACAGCAAGTACTGCAACAGGGCTTCAGGCGTCAAGTTCAACTTCGGAGCCTGAGGGCAGTGCATTTGGCTCAGAACACTCACCAACACTATCATCACCAACAAGAACTGGATCATTAGGCCCAGTAAAATCATTAAACGATTGGTATTTACAGCAAGGCATTGGTAGGTCCAGTGCTGATGCAAAGATAAAAGAACCCCAAAAAAGTGTAGCACCCCTGAACATTGAGCGGATGGTTCAGGCCTATCTGGACAACCCAACAGATGTGTACATTGATCAAAACCCATTGCGGTATTGGTATCGGAAAAAGGGGCCTATGGCACCTACTCAGCAGGCTGGCGATAAACTATCTGGCTTGCCCTGTCGCAAGTGTCTCTTCTGAACGTGTTTTCAGTGCTTCTGGTACCATTGTAACAGTGAGAAGAACCAGTCTCTGGCACAAAAATGTGGTTAACCATGATCAAAATGAATCAGCACTTTATACCACCGAATTACACAATACATGAATCAAGGGAGGAAGATGAGGACGAGCTAAGCTTCCCTGACAATTAGACTTGCACTTCTTACTGTCTTCCTCTCTTATTTTCTTTTATTTGTGTGTCTGTCTTTCTGGTTAGAAACTTTGAATTACAACAAATCCATCACCACCGTCTTCTAGTCTTTGTATTGCCATATACGAGTTTCAGCTGTCTGCATTTCACAGTTCACTCCTTCGAATCCTGCTCCTCCCTCCTCCTAAATCTCTCTAAATCCATTGCCCTCAAGCAGATGATAACTGGATGATGCAAAATAGAAGAAAAAAGAAAATCTTTCATAGTCACTATGTAGTAATCCACTCAAATTGTTGAATTAAGATGACTTTTATTCAGTACAAGTCAAGTACAGCAACCATCAGCAAACCCACAAATACTGGTTTAAATTGGAACATTCACATTGATGCAATTCCACTGCATCATGACCGCATCATCTAATTCTAACCATTACTACATATCTTCCCCCCTATGGAATCAAAAAGAAAGAAAATAAGAAAACATTAGAAAATGTAACACATTGCAAAGACCAATACATATCAATGAATTGTTTTAAAAATAAATCACATCCACAGTTTGCATTGCATCAAAACATACTTACAAATGAGACACTTTACACAAACTACCAAAACTCCATTTCTTCCCATCATCTAATTCAACCACCGAGCCTTTAACTGAAACAACTTTATGTGGCTGAGAAAACTTACTTTCTCCCTTTCTTACAAAACCAAACTTCCTCACAACAACCCAATCACCTTCTTTGAAAATTAAATCCTTAACATGTCTCCTATTATCAAATTCCATCTTGTTGCACCACTGACAATCAATAGCTCTCGATCTCATTTTTTCCCTATCAACCCAAACTTGATTTTTTTCCTTCAACCACATTGGAGACTCCTTAGTACCTGGTTCTCTTCCCTTCAAAGCCACAAAAGGAGAAACTCCAGTAACAGAATGTGATGTAATTCTGTGACCCCACACCATTCTTCGCAACTCATCCTTCCAAGATAAACCATTAGCCAAAGAAAGCTGTATGGAATCCATTATCATTCTATTGACCCTCTCTACAAGTCCATTTGCTTGAGGACGGAACAAAGCCACTCTCTCATGACTAATGCCCAAACTTAGAAGAAAACTAGTCATATCTGAAGAAACTAACTGAACACCATTGTCAGTTATGAGCGTTTTGGGTACCCCTTCTTCCAAGAAAACTTCTTTCAAAAATGCAATCACACTTGAAGTGCAAACTTGCCCCATAGATTTCCAAGTAAACCACTTGCTATGGTAATCCACTAATACAAGCACTACCTGTCCTCTGCGCAGGTCCTCGTCGCCAAAATATGTAGTAATCCACTCAAATTGTTGAATTAAGATGACTTTTATTCAGTACAAGTCAAGTACAGCAACCATCAGCAAACCCACAAATACTGGTTTAAATTGGAACATTCACATTGATGCAATTCCACTGCATCATGACCGCATCATCTAATTCTAACCATTACTACACACTCCAAAAGAAGTGGAAAATGATGAGGACTACTATAGCTATCCTCATTTCTGAGCCGAGAGAGACTGCCCATTAACTGAAGATGAGAAGGAACAGGTAAAGAATGATGCCATGCATTGTACGCTGATTGAGTCATTTTGTTGTTGTTTGTTGTATATGAAGGTAATTCATTGTGTACTACATGTAATCTATACACTAAAAGTAACTCAAGGCAATTTTTCCCTTCTTGTATTTTTAATACAAAAATTGTACTTCTACTGCAGGCCCGATACATTGCATTTTTGAATATGGAATCTGGACACTCAGTACAAGGATTGGAGATGATTGATGGAATAAGTCATGGCGTTTCATGAGTGGCATAAAAGGTAAACAAGTCAACAACAACTACAGCAGACCTAAATAGCTGTGTAGCGGTGGAGTCAAGTGTAGTGTGGTATGACTGCAATACATTGATTTAGTCACTTAAATTGTAAAATGCCATGTTGCTGGATATGTCTTTGCCCAACTCTTTCAAAAAATGTATGCTAAATGGAGGATGTGCAAAGGGTGCCATCACTGTGGGCCTGCTCTGTCCTGTTGTTGTTGTAGGGTAATGCTAGAAACAGACTAGAGTAGACATGATGCTTCCGTGCCACCTCTGAAAGTGTTCTTGTTGCACTACACTATAACTTGTGCATTTTTTCAAATTGGTTTCTAAATATCCCTTTTGTTTTTCCACTACAATTACAGGCCGGGCCTTACCCTGTGCTATACTTGGGAAAACAATGCACTTACCTTACCAATTAATCTAAATCTGCCAGGCAGGTAGTGGATTCACCCATGATTGATGGACGGAGCAGCCATGGAAGGAAGGACCAAGAGGAATGCCGAGATGCAACTTCTCATTTTGACCAGGATAACACAGTAACAGTATCAACTTTTATCATCTTTTAAATAATTTGATTAATTTTTTTGTCTTCCATCATTACAACATTGTGTTCTTGTTATTATCATTAAGTTTGCTCTCTGTTTATAATTCATCCCTATAGATATTTTAAAATTCTTGTTGCAGTCTTTAAAAGTAAGCCCAGCACAACTGGACACAGACTGTATGTAATTCGGGTCTCCTTATCATCATCATGCATGCATTTCCTTTTTTTTCTTTTAGCAGATTGATATGAATATGGTAGTCTACAAAGATTGTGTCGTTTGTTGTTTGTCCATGCGTACTGCTATTCTTTGTCAAACTTTTCTACAAACCCCCCTTCCCAACCATTCAACAAACCCTAACCCTCTACCCCCGGGCTGTTTGACTCATTGAGGTATGACTAAATTAAATGTACACCGATAATTTATCAGACGCTTGCTGGGGCGGATGTTGCAAAAGCACAGTAGTTCAATTTCTTCTGCTTGCCCACCCACGAGCAGTATATTTGTGAGGTACTTTTTTTACCAAAGGAACCTAATACATCAGCATAAAGTCTCTCTCAGGCGACTGACTGTCTCATTTTCTTTTTTTGCAAATGCCACTGCCAGTGTCTACTACTACTACTACCACCACAACCATGGCATGTTAGGAAAGAAAACCACCATCTACATGCAGCCATCGCTGTGCCTAAGATAAAAATCAAGCAAAGGTAAGAGAAGTTTGGGGGAGACATAATTAATAATGGACATATTTTAGTTAATTCAATTTCACACACCCCTTTGAGTCCAGTTGCAGAATGCAGTTGCAGAATGCATAGTCTAGGAGAGACTGACAGTACTAGTAGGCAATTCACTCAGTGAGGGGTGCCACAACTATCTGTTTGTGTTTTACAAAGTCAGCCAAATATTTAAATCAAACACTGGCTGGGGCCATGCACCAGCAAGGAAACCGTGTGATGTAATACCATAACCCCATCCACAAAACATTAACAACATTGTATGTAAAGTATTAATATATAATTTAATCCTCTAACAAAAATAAACTATGTAAAAAAATCCAACAACACCTGACCCACCCCTCCCTCTAACCCCAACCAATGTCCATAACGAAAAAGTTCAACCTAATATCCAATTGTCCAAAGAAACCCCAACGCCCGATTCCCACCCACCAAAAGAAGAAATAAAAAAGGGGCAATGAAAAGAGCCTTATGAATGGCAGGCTCGTCTCTTCTGGAGGACACGTACTTGCTCCTCTAGCTGGGCAGCATGGCCCTTCAATGTGTGGCAGTTGCATCCACAGGGGGGGCAGCAGTGATGTTAAAGGAGGGGCGGTGGCGAGCAGCTGTCAGACTGTGGTGCCATAACACTGTAGGGGGATGGCTGGGCCCCGGGGCATCGGAGGAGTCTGCAGCTGCTTCCACCTCCTCCTCCTTCTCTGCCACAACCACCAGCCGACTGTATTCCCACTGTATAGCCTCCAGCTTCCCACGCCAGGCCTTGGCTGCCAACTCCTTTCTGTCCAGTTTTCCCTGGGAAGGAGTGGCTATATATCAAGAAGAAAAAACAAGACTATTGTAAAATATACTCTTAGCAAAGCAGTAAGACAAATTAATTCTACACATGGTGGCACAGTAGCACTAGCAAGCACAGTACATAACATTTGTGGTATGTATCTATCCTCCCACTTCCTTGGCCTTTAACATTTTTTGGGAGTTTCAGGCATTCAACCAACCATGCATCTGATTCTATCAGCCACCTATGCATGCATGCAACACATGTATCCTTCTGTGCCAGTCATAAATATTAAATCTCGCCCGTCCTTCTTCCTTCCACTCTTCTTTCACTTTTCGTTCAACCCATCCATCAATGCTTTTACCAATGCTAAGTGAAGCGTGTCTTCAGCCGTTCACAACAACTTCTTACTTAGTAAGTCTCAACAGTACAGTACAGTACACAGTATACCCTTGCAGGGAGTGTAATGTCAATAAGTAAGGATTAGGAATCTAACTTACCACCGCCCGCCACTGCTGCTGGCTCACCCCCGCAGCTCCTCCTGCAACTGCCGCATCCTGTCCTCCCTCAGCAGCTGTGTCACCTTCGCCGCTGGCACCGGCCCTAGTGGTAGCTAGTGCATCTAGAAAAAACATTACACATTTTTTAGATGTCATATACACCCCCCTATTTTTCACTAGCAAGAATGAAAAATTAGTTAATAGTAAAACATACATATACAACATACATCGCTAGTACAAATCAGGTAGTAGAGTAGACACTAGTAGTTATATGGTCCCTAGGGTCATTCTTGTCTTTGATTAGTTAGCCTGAGCCACACAACCATTTAACCTTTGTGTCTTTTATTTTTGTGTATGTTACCTCGCAGCATTGCTTCAATGACTGAGAGGTCGGGAGTGTTAATATTCTGGGTTGTCTATTCATTGGGTATCTTTTGGGGTTCGGAGAGCTAATAGTAATGAGACACTACTATAACTAGTCGAGCAGGGGATTGTGGTGGGTTCTGATTAAGGTGTGAGGAAGGTCCAACCTCCCTTCAACAATGTCCTATTTTCTTGTGAAAAGTTCTTTATGTGCAAAATCCCTGCAACGGTAGTAGTATATCCTATCCTATCAAAATAGTAAAATCTGGTTTGGCATTTTGTTGGTGGGAATATTTGAAAAGCCTCAAGATTAAGAAAGCCTCAAGATTAAGAAGACTAGAAGTAGTAGAAGAGGACAACCCAAAGGACTGGACTCAATGGCTAGAGCTACTGGTGAATCTTAGTTTTATTTAAAACATTTTAAATAAAGAGTGGCCAACTGGCCAAGCTTAGCTACAGGCAGACTAATAGTAGTAGTACAGAGAGTCATAGCAGAGTCAGTTAGAGGCAGGGATAACAAGAATTCAGAAACAGATAGTCTAGATCGATGGATAATTGGTAAAAAATAGCATTAGGTAATGGAAACAGTAGTTTGGAAAAAATGTGGTGCAGTAAAAGTTAGGGAATAAGAATTATTAACATTAAAAACAGGAAGACTTACTGGGGCCAGCAGAAGAGCCCTCGTCCAGGTCCTCCTATCCCTGGTGTTCAACTGCTCCCGCTGATTCCGACCCCGTCTCCTTGCCCCAGGGAGATGATCATGAAAGATATAAGAAAGAAAAATACAAACATTGATGATTGGTGTGAAACAAATAAAATATTTTTAAAGGACGATCAACATTTTTTTATGTAAACAACAATTGCAATAAAATCGACCTATCTAATGTGGTCGACTAGTAGTATCGGGGGATTCACGGACCGACTAGTCATTATTTATCAACACTAATCCAGTGTTCCATTCTGATTACAGAAAACTAACTAAGACTAAGTACCACCTGACCTAGCCCACCTATTTCAGGTATGCCAATTGTTCATTAAGTATGCATTTCTACTTCTTTTAGTCCTCAAACATGCATAAATGGAGGACATATGCCTACTTTTTTGCATACACTAAATTGTTGGTTGGTTGCTGCTGATGTTCTGCTAGTGCTAAGCCTATTACAACTCACTGAACAAACTATAAAAGGTTCTACTAAGGACTGGGTTAAGCACTAACAGCACTCAGCAGCACGTGACATAACAGAGGGGGTGTAACGCAGACCACTAAAAAATTACAAACTCTTACTAATAAGTAACTAAACCTAAGTATCAACCCAACACTATCTCTTAGTGACAGGACAAAGGAAGGACTAGAGTCACTCTAGCATTACCTAACTCAAGTTATCTAAAATAATCTCTTACATAATCACGCAAAGCGAGTGCAAAGTTGAAAACAAGTAAGATTAGTAGCGCAGAGCACCTGTGTCATAACAATCGCAGAAGACTTTTAACGTAATTTACTAGCAATGTAAGCGGCAGCATTCTAGCTGGTCGGAAAAATAATATATTCAAAATATATATCACAGAGCAGAAGAACAGACACAAAGTAGTAATAATTAAATAGTTACTCACCAAGCCCTGGGACCTCCACTCCTAGCAGGTCCAGCAGGTCCTGCTCCCGGTCCAGGATATCTGGTTATGGGTGCGCCGGACACCAGAGCAGCGAAAAACTGCAAGGCGCACCTTTCCCCACCTTTCCCCACTGCTACCGACGCTCCCGGAGCCTGTACCCGGACCCAGGCCTGCCACCTACTGCCAGGGTTAAGGGGAGGTGGCGTGACAGAAAAAACACAGTGCGGCCAACTCTGCTTCCCCTGCACCCCTTGTGGGCGCCACCTTCAATGAGCCCTGTGGCCCTTTGCCATGGTTCTGAGTAGGCAGGAGACGGAAAAGAAAAGGTCAAAATACAAAAAGTAAGTAAAAGAAATGAAAGAAGCAGGTAATAGAAAAAGAGTGAAAAAGTACTTAAAAACACACAAAAAGTAGACAAAAACAAAACATCTAGGCAAAGAGCGCACAGTCCAAATTCAAACTACAAATGGAGTTGTTTCGGGCCCCCTGGATGCCTTTATCACCCGAGCTACTGGGATTTTGGAAAAGGAAATTGCGATGGTGGAAAAAAGACTCTCTCTCGACCTTGTTAGCGGGAAGCGATCTTCGCTGGGTGGGTTGGCAACTACCACCAGTCCTGCAACACATGCAGCATTTAATTGCATACAATCCGTCACCACTGAGGCAATAGTTCATATAGATGGCGTGGGGGAGGGCCCTTCTGCTCTTTCCCTGGTCAATGTAGATCATAATTTAGATGATACCCAATCAAGCGGGGGGGCTGAAACCCAGGATTGTGGGGAAATTGACTTTAGTTTAGAATCTAGTCACTTATCTCCTAACGCCCCCAATGCCAATAATATCGTATCGAATTCCCTAGTAGAGGTAAACCCCTCGGGCTTAGATATAACATCTCGAAAGAGAAAGCAAGACTCGAGTCACTCGAGTCACCGGGGGGGGAGAGATCGCAAGATGCCCAAATTAAAAGAAACATCTAGTAATGCTGCCCCTGCCCCTGCCCATGAGCACCCCCCAGACACACAAATACCCCCACTATTCCCTAATGTGTTATGCCCTGCTCTTATTTCCTCGGGATCCTCTAATGCCTGCCCAATGTGCCTTAACAGTGATGAAGTTTTACTGGTAAAAATGGAGGCAATGATTAAAACCCTCCTACTCCCCGTCTTGGAGAGTACAAGGCTGATGACCTCCAAAATAGATACCCTGGAGTCTGTAGTGAGCACAAACTTGGGCTTGCTACAAAAACTAACTAGTACATGCTCAGCGGGAGGTATCACTACACAGCTTGTAGGTAAGACAACATGTATTAATAACTCCTCCACCAGTAAATCTACCAAATCCACTAAACCAATACCAACAGGGGCAGTTAACAACAATCCGACAGGGGGGGGAGGGCAAGAGTTTCCCCCACTAAGGTAACTGAGGGTACTCTATCACAGGCTCTTAAAACGAAGGCCACTGATAAATCAAATCCAGTTAGACCTCATATAGCCCGGCCGACTGATCGGGCAAAACCTAACCCCAGCACCCCCAACAGCAACCACCAGGGCATACATTTAACCATCGAAGTCCTAAAACCCCAACGGTAGCAAAACACACTAGGCACACCATCCCCCGTGCAGACCTTCCCCCGGAGGCAACACAATATACAATAGTATTAACAGGTGTCGCCCCTCTAAAAGCTGGTAGCAAGGAGTCATATGGGGACCTACGCAACAAGGTGATTTTCTGGCTGAATAAAAACCGTCCCCTGCCACCATCTTCGCCAACTGAAATTCTCTTTGTAAGGAGAGTTGATTGGGTGGGTCATGGCACCAAAGACCTGGAGGGCGACTGCATACTAATTTCGTTTAAAGATCCCTGGGTGGTGGACACCATTCGAAGAGAAGCTAGGTTTGCTAGACAGGGGGACGTTCAAACTTTGGGGCTAGCATATTTCTATCCCCAAAGACAGAGCTTTTTTCCAACTGGCCCTAACTATAGGAGACCCCATGTTAGGAGGCATCCCACAGTAATGACTCCACATCCCCAGCAATTCCCATTTCTCTTCAATCATTTTGGCCCCCTCTCTGATCTCGAGGCCATAGATTGACATCATACACCATCTAGAATGACCAACTCTGTCGAGAATTGTGGGTATGTGGTAGTAACGCCATGTCAGGAGGTCCCATTACCTACAAATAATGTAGAGGAGTGTTTGGGAGTACCAGCAACCGAAGAAGTCACTGTTTTAGCATCCAAGGTTTCAAAAGAGGCTTTGATGGTAGGGAAAACTTTGAACAACCATAAGAGCATAGAGAGTAGGCTGGGTACAGGGGGTGAACTGGTGTCTACTGTAGCTTTAGTCCCTATGATCCCCACCGTAGCCTCCCCCCCAGAAATAATTAACATAGCGTCCTGGAATGTTGCCGGGGTTAAGGGCCGTATGCTCTCTAAAGACTGGTTGGAGTTCATCGATACATTTGATATCATCCTATTACAGGAAACATGGGCACCAGACCCAATCTATAGGATGGGCTATGTCAACTTTTTAAACCAGCAATTAGAGGTGGTAAGGGGCGAGCCTCAGGGGGTCTGCTGATTTGGGTGAAGCAGTCACTGGGATACTACCCTACAGAGATACTTGTAGAGAACCCCGACCTTCTGATAATTAAACTAAGTAAGGCTGGCCAACGGGATTTGGTTGTATTTAACATATATGTTCGAGGCTTACCTAGCGGTCGCTGCCCCGCCATGCTAGATGTATTGGACCATAACCTTCATGGCTTGGGCAGTGAAAATGTTATCATCTTAGCAGGAGACCTAAATTGTACTTTTGAGCCGCTTTATGATATGGGGGACAGTTGGGGATCAGCAGAGGATGCAGCTTGGGACATTCCTGATTTGTTGTCTAATAAAACCGTTAATGCGAGTGAGGCAGCAGTAAATTGGATGGCTCTTTGTCTAACCCGGGGATTGCGGGCCATCAATGGTCGCACTAAATCAGATCTAGGTGCCAATAACACCTTTGACAATGGCCTAAGGAAAAGCCGGATAGACTATTTTTTACTAAAGCTGGAATATTGGCCTCTGTTGGTGGACATGGAAGTGGTATCCCGCCCTGAAAGTGACCACAATCCCCTGGCACTCAAACTAAGGCTACCGGGAACGAAGAGATTGGAGGGACCGGGCTCCTCACGGACAGGGGATGTGCTTTTGACTAACGACCGGAAAAGGTTAAAATGGTCTAGGTTTGTGGAAGATGAGACCTTACAGGAGAATGTTAATACTGCGGTTTTAAAAATGTTTAACGAAATACTGCCATATGATTTGCCGGGGGGTAGCCCCGAAAACACAAACATGATTATTGACCATCACGAACACTGCTTTGACCAACTAAAGACCCTACTTTCTCTCCCGTGTCAGAAGGATACCACTAAATCAAATGTCCCCCGTCAGAAATGGTATAATAAAAAGTGTAGGGAGGCCCACAGCCACCTTATTAAGGTAGTTAAATCCCGGAATATGGATGCAGTTAAAGCAGCTAGGTTGCAATATAGGAAAACACAGTGGGAAGCCAAACGAGAGTGGGAGGACATGTATTGGTCGGACCTTTTGGATGCCTCCACATCGAACAACCAGACTAAATTTTGGGATTTAGTAAAGTGGGGGAAGGACCTAGACTCATGCACCCCCTCAAACCATGTGCCTTCCAAAGCTTGGGTGACTTTTTATTCGGCACAATTTAGTGCCCAGAACACTAACCCCCCATGCATAACGGGTGAGACGCTCTTGCCACCCATCTGCGTGGAGAAACTTAATTTCTCCGAATTTGAGGTAGAACTAGCACTTGGCCTGACCCAACGGGGGAAAGCGCCAGGGATGGATCTCATCCCTGCCGATTTGTTTAAAGGCAACCCCGCCCTCTGGGTGCCCTATATAACTAAGATTGCTAATGCAATAGCCAAAGGAGCTAGAATTCCCAAGTCGTGAAAGGGGGCGGAGATACTCCCAATACATAAAAAAGGCGACAGGTCTAATCCGGGCAATTATCGCCCAATTAGTCTTATCGACTCCATTCAAAAAATCATCGCACGCATGGTTCTGGGCAGGGTCCAAGGTTGGATCGAACTAGAGGACATACTATCTCCCATGCAGGCGGGCTTCAGATCAGGAACGAGCACCATCGACCAGGTGTTCAGATTTTGTCTGATCTACTGGAAGGTGGTCTTGCTCGGCGGTGGTACCATCTTCGCAGCGTTCATCGATCTGAAGTCCGCCTTCGATCTAGTGCCGAGGGACAAACTGTGGGGTGTCTTGAGGGAATTAGGACTACCCAGGGAACTACTTGATCTAATAGTTAAAATGCATGAAGACAACTATGCAAGGGTGAGGTGGGGTGGTCAGGGACAAGTGACGGAACCTTTTCCCGTAACCCGAGGTGTCCGTCAGGGGTGCATCCTGGCGCCTACTCTCTTCCTTTTATTCATAGATCAGGTGGTCAAATTCTTCGCAGACACTCCCACTGATGCCCCTTTGCTGGCAGGGACCAGGTTCCCATTGCTCATCTTCGCTGATGACACCCTACTCCTCTCAAGAACACGTAGCGGTCTACAGCGGGCGCTGGACCGCTTTGAGGAGTTCTGTGTCATTAACGACCTTAAGGTAAACGTGGGCAAAACCAAGTTTATGGTCCTTACAAGGAACCATCCTGTTCGGAGCTCCGTAAGTTTGAGTGGAGTCAACCTGGAACAAGTTGAGACTATGACATACTTGGGGGTTACTCTTGACCGTCATCTGGGATGGAAAGACCAAGTCGGTGTCCAACAGCTTAAGCTCGCCCGACTCACTGGTTGTTTATTGAATGAGCAAAAGAGATCAATTACAAAACGTGTTACCCCAGCACTTAAGATTTACGACACCAAGATTAACTCAGCAATCTTATATGGTGCCAACCTCTGGGGTCACATGGATCTCTCTAGTCTATTTAAAACCCAGTGTAAGTTTCTACGGAACTTAATAGGATTACCCCAATCGACCCCATCCATTCCCCTTTGTTTAGATCTGGGGTGCCTTCCCATTAATGAGATGGCCAGATTTAGACTAGTGGCATTTTGGAGGCGCATATGGACCTCCCCTGATCTTACTCTTTTTGCAAAAGAGCTGGCTGAAGTAAGGTCAATCGGGGGATCCGGGAGAATTCCTTGGCTCCAAATGGTAAAAAAAATTCTAGTAGAAATGGGGTTGGAACAGCTGTGGATTTCTCCTAGCACCAGTGCCTTTCCCTCCAAACAGGAATTTAAGGCTTTGTATTGGGCTTCGCTCCGCCAAACACGTGCTTCTGCCTCCAGCTCCACTAGTCTCACTGGAAGGTTTCTGACTTTCCTGTTGGATCCCTCCCGTGAGTCATTTTGGGACGTTATTACGAAACCGCTGGACAAGAAACTCTACCATCAGTTTCGGGTAGGAGCTTTGCCATTAAACACCTTCACAAATAAGTGGACCAATGGTACTACTGAATTTTGTAGATGGTGCCCATGCCATAAGGAAACCGAGGGCCATTTTTTGTTTGCCTGTCCTTTTTACTCAACACCGCGAACCAAATGGCTAAAACCCCTGTTTCAGCGCCTCCCTCTTAGAAAGTCTGCAGAGGCCATTTGGGTTTTAAGAACCAATACCTCAGAGGTGATTGTGGTGAGCCTAGCCAAATTCTTAGGGTGGGCATGGATTATCAGGCTAAAAAGCAGATCAACTCTTTGATTGAACTTCTGATGCCCTCATTTTAAGATCAACTGCTTTTCTTCCCCTTTTAACACAGGATAATATATTATGTATCTCGTATTAGGAATGGTTTTGCTAAATTGTATTTTTCCAAATCCTTCGAATTTTATAAATTTTTTACGCTTTGGACAGGTCTGTCTTTGCATTTCATGTTGTTTAATAATATTTTAATCTCAAAAGTGGTCTGGTTTTTGTTTTGTCTTGTTTCGTCTAGTCTAGTTTTATTTTATTTCGTTTAGTTATTGTATTAAGTTGATGCGGTGGTGTTCTTAAATCATAAATATCACAAATGTACTTTGTTAAGATTTTCAAAAAATCTTGAAAAAATGTTTTATGTTACAATGTGTCTTTTATGATTTTTTTTTTAAATCGAAATAAAGACTATAAAACCTGAAGTAAAAGAAATGAAAGAAGCAGATAATAGAAAAAGAGTGAAAAAGTAGTTAAAAACACACAAAAAGTAGACAAAAACAAAACATCTAGAATCAGGAAAATAGAGAGAGAGATACTAAATAAAAAAGATTTTAAAAAAGTTTCCTGAAACAAAGGATTGAAAATATAGAGGGAGGATTGAAAAGCAGGCCCCAGAACCATAGCAATAGAGTGAAAAACAAGATGGCAGCACCCATTGCACCCACATGGGCAAGTTTACGCCATATTTCCCCCCGAGCACGCAGAAAGTGTTGCACACACGTAATACGCATTCCCGAACGGGAAATACTTATTGCAAACGGGCGGGATAATGCAATGCGCGACCCGGAACAGGAAATAAGCATCGGGAGCGGACAGGACAAGTGAAAACAAGATGGCCACGCCCATTAGCGACCACATGGGCAAGTTGGCAACGCGATCATGAAAAAACATCACAAACAGGCGGGGCAAGAACTTCTAGCATCTTCTCGATATTTCCGTGTGTTGGCGAAGATTTTTTGACGCTTTCGCATAGATTTTCGTAACGCGATTATGCATATTCCGCCCACCCCTATACAACAGTTACAACAGTAAAGCAGAATTACTAAATTACTCCAGTTCCGCCACCAGAATAAAAAATTCCGCACACCCCTATAAAAAATGCAAACTTTCTGCAAGTGACATTTTCAGAATTGCATTTTAAAACCGGACTTCACCATAAGTTGGGAAATTGTGATTCCAGAGACACCAGAGTAAAAGGGATTTTCTCTTCCCCATTGGAAATTACTCTTATAAAATGTCATATGTCAAATGTCTAATGGGAGAGATGGGCCTTGCAGTTGTGAATGATGAATTTGAGAGTTTTCCACTACCAAGACATGTAAAATGTAAAGGTACTTGTCCTGACTTGTAAATACATTGCACCATATTCTCTGGGTTGTTTAGAGCCTACGCCAGTGGTTAAATATGTGTATGAAAAGAGAAGGTTTGAGCCTGGCAAAACATTTCTTATACAAGGTCGACATGGCAGTTTAAAACTGCACACACAGGCTTTGCATTGACAGGCCTGAGACATGGTTTGAGGGCTACATTAGTAGGTGACACAATCAGTGCTGTGGTCCCACTAGTAACATTTAAATTACAGGCCCTAGGTACAGGTAGTACCACTTCATAGGGACTTGTAAGTAAATTAAATATACAAATTGGACATAAACCAATATTACCATGTTTAGAGGAGGAAAAGAGAACAAACACTTAGCACTGGTCAGTGGCAATGTGCACAAAGTTGTAGCTCCAGCAAACACAAGGTCAGAAAAATGGAGAAGGAAGGCAAAAAGTTGTGGGGAAAATCCACCTAAGGCTGTCAGGTCTAACAGTGAGCTGATGTAAGTTGGCATAACTCCAGGATATTTACCCCTCTGGATATTCCTTGATAATCAGCACCCCTGACATTCAATAGGACTTTTGAGCAAAACTTTGGGGCCCAGCAGTTATGCTCTTACAAATGAAGCAGGAAACAGACTGCATCAAACATTTGTTACACCTCCATACATTAATCAGAGGCCAAAGGACATTTAATTATGGACTAGCTGCTGTAGGTTTAACATTGCTACACTGCTACACTGGGAAAGATATTTTTAAGGCCTATTGAGCTACAGTTTCAAGGTGCTGTAAAGGTGAAATTGTGGACTACCGTTTTGACTACTGTAGTGTTTGGCTACCTGCATGGCCCTGAGGTGTTGTGAATAGTGATTTCTCCTCACTGTTCACCGAAGCAATAAAGTCACTGGGCCCGAGAAGATAGACATACGTACAGTAGATACTTCAACCATCCACACACAAAGAATGCATGCTGCGTGCGCATCAGAGGTGAAACATTATATCACTCGTCCCCAATGGAAAGGCTCTCTAAATAGGACCCGGTTATATGCAGGTTGCAGGCTGAATCCATATTGTTTGCTGTCTCTCTAGCACCTAGTAATGCTCGAGTCAGTTATTAGGCCACAACAAAATGTAAATTAGGCCAGTGAAATCTGCGGTATGTTAAAGTGTTCACGTTTCTCAATATTTTGCCTTATCTAACATTATATGTGTCCAAGGGAGACAAGCTCATACAGAGAATGTCTCACTGATAGATGTTTTCTGCTAGAATCAGAGTTTAGCTGGATTTTTTAATCTTTTTTATGTGAAGAATGTTTTTGCATGAAAAAGTCACAAGGGTCTAGCAACCTACATTCGCAGTTAAAACACAATTTTGCAATGTCTGTATACATTGTAAGACATTTTGCATATCAGAAAATCATCCAAGTTTGTACACCCCTAGTCAGTATGTAGGATTACATGGGGAGCAAGGGATCTGTAGTTCAGCTGTATTTCCACTCGTGTCAGCATACTTCTATTGCAGGTCTTGCTTTAATTTAGGTGTAAAGTAGATGTTGGGGCTGTGGTGTGTAGGTATCAGTGTTGGTTAAATTCTGTGTGAGTTAAGGGTCTCATTTATGGGATTTTGGCGTAGGGCAGTCCACCAAGGCACCTTAATGTAGACGCAAATTTAAAGGATTGAAATGTCATCACTCGCACTGCTTATGTTGGGAATCATCACATTGAACCACATGAAAACATAATCCTTGTGTTTGCCAAATCATTGTACAGTTAGTGGTGAAGGAAATTAAAACTTTTACCAGCAAATCTTTATGAACGTAATAAACTTTGCGACTGAATAGATGCAAAATGTGACACACGGTGGCAAACATTTTATGAGGTAGACTTTTGTGCTGAACACATTTGTTGCAAAAACATTCTCAGCCAAAATGATTGTTTAAATGATTTTGGCATGTTGTACCTTTTAAAACCTTCATATGTATTTATAGAAAGCATTCACAATCTTCTTGAATACGACAAAGCTTGCAAAGAATGGAAATCCTCTATTTGTTTGCAGAGGAAAACCTTTGCAGCTTTACATAGTGTTTTCCAAAGGGTTGGTACTTACCGCCAGAATATGTCCCACCAAAGCAAATGAGCAGTAGTACAATTCCTACGAGTGCCTTCATAACTTTAACCAGACGGTCTTTCGATTCACACCTGTGAACAATCACAGACACCTTCAATCACCAGGGCTGACAGTAAGACACATGTTCTAGCAGCTTTATTAATAAAAATAAGTATTCATTTTCCTGTGTTTAACTTAAAAAAACAAGGACGCCAAACTCATTTACTGGGCCTTTGGACTGTTTGCGCTGATAGATGAAAATACAATATGGCTTCTAAAAGTTGCACTGCGTTCATC
The DNA here is from genome assembly GCF_964263255.1 of Lissotriton vulgaris. Lineage (NCBI taxonomy): Eukaryota > Metazoa > Chordata > Amphibia > Caudata > Salamandridae > Lissotriton > Lissotriton vulgaris. The sequence goes on from NC_141687.1 coordinate 1,683,859,432, forward strand.
ATTTCTCTCTCATTCTGTTGTTTTGTTTTTCATAAAATTGACAACATACAATCTTTTTGGTGGTGCTGTTCATTTGCACTGTATCAATCAATGCGCTTCATAGGAAGCCCAGCTGGAGATGCTCTGTATGTTTAAAAAATCAAGGCTGGTGCTGGTTGCTGTCACAACTGTATTGTCAACTAATTTTTAAATGGTTTACTGTTTAGGCATGCAATGCTTTTTATCCTTGCATACACGGTAAAGTGGATACTAATTATTCATAATTTGGTTGATCCCTAGAGTAGGCTGTTTTATGTAACACAATTTCTGTGGTTTGTTTGAACGTGTAACTTTTGAAGTTCAGCCCTGTGTTACCACCTCACTCTATGTAGAGAACATCATTTTTTATTCTTCAGCACACATAAAAAGTTCCTGATTTAGGATGCGTGCTAGGACTTTTGCCCACTTTCATCAACGCACCGGACTGTCATTTTGGCTCCATACTTAGAAGATTTCTGGGGGTCAACTTTATGAATTATTCAGTTGCCTGCCTATCTTTATTTGATGTTTTGAATTGTAATTATGGTTTTAGTTAAATATATTGTCCTACAAAGTTCTCTTTATTTGTCCTTGGGAGATGTGAATAAGACCTCTGTCACAATGTGCCATTTGATTTGGCTTGATTAAACTAATAGGTGAATTTGAACTAACATCCAGGTGTGCCGCCTGTTTAGTTTTGAAAATAAATCATTCCCACCCACACAACCCCCACACATACAGATACATGATCACACACAAGCACACACACATAAAGACACACACACTATAGTTAGGAAAACCTGCGTTATTCTTTCTATACAAACCAAGCTTAAACTGCACAAACATTAGAAATGCTAAAGTTTTATGGGTGACTGCCAGTAGGAAATATTGATATATGTATTCCACCATCACACATGCAGCTGGTGGAATTGAGCTTTAAGTGAAATTTGGAGCTGCCAGACCCCCCCAAAGGACTGCTCCAAATAAAAATTCATGGACTTCAGTAATCTGACTCATGCGCCAAAATCTTTTGAACATCCAGTGGCAGGTGAAGAGTCCTGGTATGCACAGCCAGAAGTGAGCCAGAGGGTGGCTGTAATTAATTATGATAACAGAGCAGCAACGCAGTGAAGTTTCATGAATACTTACCTATTGGGGTGAGTTTATTGAAGGAACCTAAGTCTTAAGAACAGTATGATGAAAGCTTCATTTGTTTTATACCACTGTGGCAGCTGTGATGTGATAAAAATAGTGAAGACTTTCTTTTATCGTTATGCAATGAACCTACCAAGGAAAACAAGGCTCCATAAATTTAAATGAACCCAGAATGATGTTTTCACTGTTATCATCAGTGATGTCACTGACCATGTCATGAGTGATGTATTTGTGAGGTTTATAAGCAGTGCATTATGATTGAGCACATCATAATTAGCTCAGTTAACTATACCGTCTGAATTTCTATGATTTTGTATAAGTGAAATCAAAGCCTAACCTCACCACAGAGTTCTAATGACCAACTAGAGCACTAACATTTTGTATGCAAGACAAAAGTGAGGCGCTCCTAAACTCTATTTTGTTGTAATACGAGCTGTTGAATTTAATGCCTTTCCTGAAGGGCGGGTTGAAGTAAATGAGCATTGACATGTTACCAGTGGGTTAAAAAGGTAGTTTGAGATAAGGTTTTTTAGTAATTTGAGACACAAAGTAGAGGTGTTTTAAGGTACAGGCAATGTGGACAATTGACCAGTGCACCCACCTTCCAAGGCCCCCCTGGTAAAGTGAACTTTGTCTCTAACTTCTATCTACTTTAAGTCTATTTCTCTTTCTCAACAATTAACACATAATTCACGATTGCTTGGAATCATTGAGCTTGAATTAGCAGAAAATGAGTGATAAAATGTAAAGTTTATCAGCCCCCAAAATATTTCTTGCTAAGGGCACCCAAAATCCTTAGGATGATGTTGGCATAAAGTATTTTTAAACTGCCTAAAAATAGTTAAATATGATACTTCTATGTAACTAGAGCCTCCCCTTCCCACATCATTACTCAACCTACCAATCTTCCTAGTCACTCTCTTAAATATAAGATAGTAACATTCTGGTATACAACTATATTACAGAGTGCGAAAAGTCATTCTGTAGTTGATTTTTGTCTCTTAATAAGTTTGCCCCATTTGAAGAATGTCAGTGAAACTTTGCAGGCCTGGTGCACTTATTTCATTCTCAGACAAAAGAACGTTTCAAGGCATTTGGTCATGAGGTGCAGAGAAAAATGGGGGGGTCCAAAAATTGTCTTGAAATGTAATGCATTTTCCATAGACTTTTGGTTTTTCACTCCGCACAAAATTGTCAGCTGGTTTTTTAGTAAATATGTCAGCATGACATATTACGGTGCGCAGATGATTCCCTGGGGTAGTGCAAAAAAGTAGAGTAAGCAAATGTTAAGTTATAGTATATTTTAACTTAGTAATATCTGCATAGCGATGACAAAGGATGATCTGGTTGGCTAATTTATCCTTTTCCAAAACATTAAAACAAATGCTGATTTTTCTTCTAGTTTACCTTTGTATTGTGTCACACCGTAAGAATAAGTTCATGAATATTTTTTGTGTTGTACTTTTCTTTATTAACACTTTAATATATTGGTGCTAGGTAAAAAAATCATTTGAACTACATGCTTTTAAAAAAATTGATGGAGTACCGCGGGACAACCTCAAAAGTTTATAGAGTACCGTGGCACCAGAAAAGTATTTTTAAAAAAGAGGCCAGATATTTTCACATTTACTAATAGACAATGCGGCTTTCTCTTAAAAGAGCATTTGATTGCAAGTGCTTAGTTTGGATTTATATATGATTTTGCAGCAATTAGTGGATGTTATTATTAAACACATTAGTGCCATGTAAGGTAAAAGGCAAAAAGAGCATGGGAGCACAGTGCCTCACAACCCAGCATTCCCTTCAAACCAATGCATCAGGGTAAATGCAGTGTATGATAACACTTACTTCAGTGGCCGTATCAGGGGTCAAATTACAATGGTTCGCTTCCTTCCTCCAAAACAGATCCCTAAGAGTCAAAATGAATCAATCTCTGTCTAAGTCCCATGCGATCACGCATGGCATTCCTCAAGGTTCTGCTCTTTCACCCATTCTATTTAACCTATTCCTTGAACCACTGCCTTACCTCCTAAAATCTTCTAATATCCAATATCATATGTATGCTGATGACACTCAGCTGTATCTCAAAATAGCCTCCCGAGAGGACATTATATCCCTCAATTCTACCCTACAAAAGACACATACCTCTGGCTCATGGTTAACCATCTCAAACTCAACGCTGCCTAAATCAAATTTCTTCTCATATTTCCACGGAACTACAGCCCCAAAATTGATCTTTAGTTGAAACATCTTAAAGCCCTCAAATGCTCTCTCCACATCATTGACTCTGCTAGATCATTCCGTATCACATTAGGCAAACAACAAAATATGCAGGATCACATCAGCACAGCCATCAAAGGAAAAGGAGCAATTACCAACTAGGCATTCTGCGGAAACCTAAACTCTATCTACCACAAGAACACCTAAAACAAGTGGTTCAAGTACTAGTATTACCCAGACTGGATTATTGTTGTGCCATACTATGTGGCTTACCTCATTACAAATTGGCCCCTCTAAGAGCATCCCTCAACGCGCCAGCCAGACTTGTCCTTGGATCAAAGAAAACCACAAACACCTCACTGGATCGAAAATCATTAAACTGGCTAACGTATGAGGCAAGAATCCAGCTGAAAATTGCCTGCATGACCCAAAAGACGTTACATCTCAATACCCCCAGTTACCTGGCTCAAAAGCTAGAAAAATGAGGGGGCAGCAGCTCCTCACGAAGTGCACTCACCTTGCCTCTGAAACCCCAACCAACTCACATAAAGATAACAGGTGCCAGAAAATTCTCGGCTATTGTACCCAAGATTTGGAACTCTCAACCACCAGATGTTCACCTAATCTCCTCTAGCTCCTCCTTCAAAAAAGAAGCCAAATCTGTTCTACTGACAAAGTTTTTACCTTAAGACAATATAACGGCCACATTGAAAATGTATAGCCAGCAAACTCCAATCCTTGTTATTCTATTATACTTTATGATTTGTTTGGTTCTCATGCATGTATTTCCTGTTTTTTTCTTTTCCAGACCAAATGTTACACTATTCCCATCATGTTGCCGGTCTGATACCCATTAGGGTCACGTTCCTGCTATACAAAAACTTTATAAATAAATAAATACAAATAAATAAGTAGCACTCTTTAGTTTTTCACTCTTGTTGGTGTAGACATTGATGTGTAACTCTAGACATGTGTTTCTGGACTCACTCCTTCATCAGTAGAGAGCAACTCAAGTCATTTTGGGGGTGTTGGAAATGCTACCCAAAGTCTCTTCCAGGGACTCTGTACCACTCATTGGGAGTTGGTGCATCAACACAAGCTTGTCAGTTCAGTAGCTCATGGAGACTTTTCAAACAGCAGAATAGTGGGAACACACTGCTTTAATCCCATCACAGTTGAACTCTTGAACTGCTGTAGTACAAATCAACTTCAACTAAAACTTGGATATTGAGCTACTTGTTGAATAATTGTATATTATTAGGAAAAAAATACGAGCATTTACTACTGTTTAAGGTAAATACAACTAAAACAGTCATATTGTAAAATAACCAAGCCTGTTATTGCTACAAATAATGTCTGATTTATAGTTTACTTTAGGTATCACTGATATTACTGTTACTTTATTTTATATATTTATATACAGATATACCTACATTTATCACACTGCCTTCAGAATATTACCAGAAAAAATTAAAATTAAAATGTACTCCAAACAAATTGGAGAAAACCTACCCACACCTACAAAAGGAGAAATATGACATTTTAAAATTAAAATTGATAAGGTTGCTAGTACATGCTTACAAACTGAGCGACTACTTTCTTCTGATAATATGGTTATACATCTGGAAAAGCTTCCTACAAATGATAATAGTATGGAAAAAAAACACATGTAGAAACATAAACAGGACAATTTTTTCCATCACTTGTGAATTTGCTCCAAAATAATTCCAGTGCAAGAAATAATACTGCTAAAATTAAACATAAACAATAAGTTCAACATATTGTGGGAAAATCGTTTGCTCTAAAACGGAAATTATTTATGTTTACCATGAATAACATTAAAGCACTCACGTTTAATTTTAACATCTATATTGCATTAGTTCGAAAAAATTAATTGAATCGTTTAAACTTTGAAATATATTTGGAGGCTGTTGAAGACATACGTTCAGTACTGAAGCTTATCATACATACACTGGTTGGGTCCTATCTATAAATAATGAAGGGCATTGCTATGACGTTTTCCATGGCTCTGTGGTATGGTTAGAAAAAGTGAGAAATATAACAGACCATTCAAATACGATTTGGAGGAGAATGCTACTAAGCATCCCGTTTACTAATTGAATTGCACTTCTATATGCAAGAATCAGACAAAATCTGTCAAGAAACAGATTCTCAGTACCTTTAAAAAAAAAATTGCAAGCCAAAATAAAGATTTTGCAAACATTGGGAAAATGCCCATTTACAAATATTACACAGCTACAAGGCCTTTCTCCAGGCTGCCTTCAAAATTAGATGTGTACTTCAACTTTCAATGACATTAAAATGCTTTCCACTCATAATTCAAGTAACTTTTTTTTGAGCCTAGAAAACAATCATATTACAGACAAATCTGCAGACTCTCCAATAACATATAATAAATAAACACTAAGTTTAACAAATTTCATACTCCATTAATATAGCCTTATAGCCCGCCGTAGAGGGCTATAACGGCTATTAAAGGCCCTCTCCAGCGTTAATGGCTCCGAGGCGATGGCGAGGGCCCTTAAACAAGGCAGAGGGACTCTAATAGCGGTATAGCCCATCTACGAAGGGCTATAAGGCTATTAGAACATTCTGTCACTAGAGGACAGAATGTTCTAACAAAAAAACAAAGCCTTTTGGAAGCGTGAGGGGATTGGATTCCCCTCAGGTTCCCTGAAGCCTTTGTTCACAGCCAGAGCTGTGAACAAAGAAACATTGGAATGTTGGAGCTCCAGGCTTATACCAGCCATTATCAGCCCAGAGCACTACATTGTTTTCAATGGAGCTCCCAACATTCCAATGTTCTAATTCATGATAAATATGATATACAAAATATACCAAGAGACAAAGAAGATAAACCCTATTGCATATTGGGCCTCAGACTTAATATATACAGTAAAAGAAGATGTAAATTCATGCCCATTTTACATGATGCACAATACCAACATTCTAAATAAGTATGGGCGAATTTTGCGAATCTCGCGTTTGCGAATTGTGCGGATTTGCGAACTCGCAATCCGCAAAATCCGCGAATTCCCGCAAATTTGCAGATTTTTTTTTTATGTTCGCACGGGTTTCTGCAAGTTTGCGAGGGTTTTGTACAATTTCGCAAATTGCGAAATTGTACAAAACGCGTGCAAACTTGCAGAAACCCGTGCAAACACAATGTGCCCAGTAGGGTATGTGCCTCTTGTGTGAATAAAAGGTCAGAGAAAGATCAGTTCAGCAGATGAAGAGAAAGAAGCTCCTGGTCACAGGAACAGCACGGGTATTGCGCTCGTGAAAGTCAAGGATGTAAAGCCTATCCAGCATCACAGCTGATTTTCCACGGTAGATTTGGGAAGAAGGCACACCTGTCCAGCCTCGACGACGCTCACAATTGTTTTTGGGCTAATGAATGAGTCACTGAATTTGAGCATCAACTAGTTCGAGCGACCATGTGTGTGTTACTATGCAATCGCCCGAAGAGTGCAGGGGTCCCTTGAGTGAGCTGCAGACCTGTGCCCAGCCATGCAACTATTTTACAATGGCGCCAGCAAGCTGCCAGCGCCGTTGTAAAATAGTTACAAAGTTAGCTTGCACAGGAAGCACTTAGATAAAATAAAGCAGCACCTGCTTCGTTTTATCTAGTGGTTCCTGTGCAAGCTAACTTTGTAACTATTTTACAACGGCGCTGGCAGCTTGCTGGCGCCATTGTAAAATAGTTGCATGAGTGGGGGTTAAACTTTTGAACCCGTTACGTTCGCGGATTTTTTTTTGCGGATTTTGCGGGAAATCCGCAAAATTCGCGGATTGCGGATTTCCCAAAAATCCGCAAAATCCGCGAGCGTAACGGATTTCCCGCTCACACTTAATTCTAAACATCAAATCTGTGATAGCATATGACCCCAAGCGTGATAACCTGTATGATTACAGTCTTTGCCTGGAAATTCCCCATAGATAAGTCACATAGCATTATTTATGTGTGTATTTGCAACATAGCCCTTCCATGTCATCCTAAATCTCTGCACCGCCCCTATCCTCTTCGTGTAGGCCTCCTCAAATTTGCAAGTCCTCTTCAACTTGTGTAGCCACTGGGCCATTGTAGGTATTTGCTGAGATCTCCAATTCTGTAAAATTAAAGATCTGGCTTCTGCTATGGCTAGGGAAACAAAAAATTACTCGTATAATGGAAAGGGAAGACCACTCGGTCCCCCCGAACGTATGGATGGGTGCCCCGATCCCCCGGGAAACCATTGTTGACGGGGGGCCTGTCCCGGCTGGTATGCCCGAAGCGGCGTAGCCGGAGCACGCCCCTCCCGCCCAGAAGAGGTTGTCCTAAACACCCGCCCGGAAGTCCGCACATGGATGGGCGTACCTGAGGCGGGCCCCCGCCCTCCCGCAGATGGATAAATAGAGCGGGAATCCAACGAAGCTTCCTCTTGTTCCAGTGCTCTGAAGGCTGCACCACTCGTCGCTCGTGAGCCCTCGAGGGAACAAGCTGCAAGTTTTGAGAACTTGTAATCTTTGTTATTTCTCTTTCAGTGTCAGGCGTGTGGAAGATCGAGTCACCCTTGCGGATCAAGTCGGACGGAGTCATGCCTGGCAAGAAAGCGGGAAAGAGCTCCGAGATGGAGAGGATGCTACGCACCTTGGTGAACTAAGTAGCGGTGATGGACCGAAAGATGGGTAAAGTGGATCAGCTCGGTCGTGGCTTAGCGGCCATCAAGAAACAGATGGCGGCCCAGAATGCCCCCTCGGGGCGGCCTAAAAGAGTCATAGGACCGGCCTTGCCGAATGTCGCCACAGGGGGTAAGGGTGAGAGGAAGAAGGGGAGGGCAGGTTCCAGTGAGGTCCCAGTCCCAGAGGTAACTCCATCAAGCCCAGGTGCAGACATCCCCGTCGCGCCGGTAGATAGCTCGGTACCAGGACCGGAAGGGGGTTTGCCAATTCCCGTAGTGATCACGCCAATTGGGGATGACCAAATGCCCCCTGAACTGGCACTTCAGTTAGCGGCAGTATTGCCATGGCTAAAGAAAGGAGCAGGGGGATCAGTGGCTGTGGGTGACCCGGCTGAAGAAGCCAGATTAATTATTGAGCAGTTGCGGCAGTCAAGGGATGCCGGGACGGCGAATGTACCTTCTATTCCCCCGCAGGTAGCGATGGGGGTCACGACGGATGGTCGAGCGAAGACAACGGACACGGCGGGGAAAACGGCTGAAGCCGGTAAGAGAGCGTTGCCATTGGTGGGGGAGGGTCCAGTACCTTCAAGGCGGGAGAGTTTATCGCAGCACATTCCCATGGCTACGAAAGAGATGGTATGGGGAGATAAGTACATTAACATGTTTTCAATTTTGACTGACCATCGTGAGGTAGAATATGCAAAGACCAAGAAAGATTTGTGGCACCCCAGCATATGGCGGGCCAAGATGGCGGAATTCAGGGTCGATGAAACCATGGTGAACTGGGTCAGGGCCTTTTCTATTTTTACGGCAATTATTGGGGAGCGTAAACCAGAAGTGTTGACTGACTTAGCATGTTATCAGAACAGGATCATGAATTTCCATGCAATGTACGGGGGAAATGAATGGAAGGGTTAAAATGTTACCTTTGGAGTTTAACGAGGCCTTGACATGGGATTGTCTGGACACAGTGTCATGGCATGCTCAGCTCTTGCCGGGACCGGCGGGTACGTCGGTACCAAGCACGAGTGGCTCTGGGACATTCCATCCGAAGCCGTCACTGCCCTTTCGGGCGAACGCCGGGGGGGATCCACATCCCAGGTCCAGCGGGAATGGAGGCAAGCGGGGGGTTTGTTGGGGATTCAACAAAGGAACCTGTACCAGGCCTCAAGGAACGTGTAAGTTCCGGCATGTTTGTTCGGGCTGTGGGAATTCCTCACACCCGGAAGCCAGTTGCCGATCTAAGACCAATGGTGGGGGAGGAAGGGGGGGATCCAAGCAGGATTGATGTGGTGCCTTGGAAGCAAACATCTTCGCCCATTGATATCTTGGCTTTGACCCCCTGGCTGAACAGATACCCAGATGATGTGTCCGCCGGGATTTTGAGGAATGGCTTTCGGTATGGCTTCCACAAGAGGAGCCCCTCTTGTAAAAACCAACTGTCTATTCAGCACAACCCGGCGGTGGCCGCCAGAAAGATATCGAAAGAAGTCCGCTTGGGGCGAGTAGCAGGGCCATTTGACTGACCGCCAGTTGCGGAATTTGTGTGCTCTCCTTTGGGAGTGGTTCCGAAGAAAGACCGGGGGAGTATAGACTCATCCACAATCTATCGGCCCCTAGGGGGGCCTCGGTAAATGAGGCTATTGACCCCGAAGTATGCTCAGTGAGATATGCATCGTTCGATGACGCAGTCGTTCTGTTGAATCGCCTGGGCCCCGGTGCATTGTTAGCAAAATCAGACATTGAATCTGCATTCAGGTTACTCCCGGTACACCCTCAGGACCAGCGCCTGCTGGGATTCACGTTTCAAGGGAAATATTACATGGATAAATGTATGCCCATGGGTTGTTCAATTTCATGTGCCTATTTTGAAATGTTTAGCTCCTTTTTGGAATGGGCGTTCACCGAGGCCACAGGGCATAGACAGGTGATGCACTATTTGGATGATTTCCTCTTCCTAGGTCCGGTGGGCACTGGGGACTGTGCACAAGCGCTGCAGGACTTCTGCACACTCATGCGGGAGCTTGGGGTCCCATTGGCGCCAGGTAAGACGGTGAGGCCATCTACCTCACTGGAGTTTCTGGGGATTGAGCTAGACTCAGTGGAGGGGTGTTTCCGTCTGCCAGTGGAGAAGGTGGCCAAGTTCAGGGCTTCCTTGGTACAATGTCTCCGTAAAGAGAAGGTGACCCTACACCAGTTGCAACAGACAGTGGGTCAGCTTAATTTTGCCTTAAGAGTGATGCCGATGGCTCGCCCTTTCTCACGTTCCATAGCACAGGCTATGGTGGGCCTTAAGGAAGGACACCACAGCACTAGACTGTCGGCAGAGGTTCGCAAGGACATGCGCATTTGGTTGGCATTCCTGGCGGATTTCAACGGTCGAGTGGTGTGTAACAAATCCCCAGCCTTGTCGGACGAACTGGGATTGTAGACCGACTCGGCGGGGAGCGTGGGATTTGGCGCGATCTTTGGAAACCGATGGTCGGCACAAACATGGCCGGCGTGGTGGCACTCAAGTGGCCGAACAGGTAATATTGGATTCTTGGAGCTATTTCCCATTTGGGTGGCTCTGATGGCATGGCCAGAGGACTTTAGGGACCGCTCAGTGGTGTTTTGGTCAGACAACATGACAGTGGTCGAGTGCATTAATCACCAGGCTGCACGCTGCAAGTGGATCTTAAGACTGTTGAAGGAAATTGTATTGCGATGCATGAGATTGAATGTACAATTCAGGGCAAGGCATGTACCGGGTGTACTGAATAATGCAGCTGATGCACTCTCTCAATCACACATGCAGGCTTTCATGGGTTATCTACCCACAGCGGAACTAGTGGCGGCACCTTTCACCGAAGCACTATGGCAGATCGGTGCCCCGGACTACAAGATCTCGTGGCAGCCAGTTTAGCGCCCAGGATGAGAAAAGCTTATGAAGGAGCGTTCCGTTCATACTGCGCCTTTTTAGGGCCCGTAGGGGGGCATAGCTGGGGGCGGGAAGAGTCCTTCCTCTGGTTTCTGGTGGCACTTCACAAAGAAGGCCGATCGGCGGCAAACGCCAACAGGTATAGGGCTGCCATATCATTCACGGAGCAGCTCTACGGGGTACGGGACCCAACGGGTTCATTCTTAGTCAGGAAGGCGCTCCGGGGCTGGCAGCGCCTGGAGGGTCGCAGACAGGATAAAAGGCACCCGATTGGGTTAGACAGGTTGTCCTTACTACTGGCGAAACTGGATGAGCCGAGCGGCTTTCGCATTGGCATTTCATCGGGCTATGCGGGTAAGTGAACTTGTGGCGAAGAATAAGAAGGCTATGGGGGAGGTCTATGCAGGGATCACGTCCAAATAAGGGGCAATTCTCTGCTGATCTCGATAGCCAGGTCTAAGACAGACCAGGAGGCTTTAGGGAGTAGTGTGGTGCTCCAGCAGCCCAGGGGAACCCCAGTTGTCTGGTAAGATATTTGGAGGCCTACATGGCACAGAGGTTGACAACTTGGGGGGGGGGCCTGCTTAGACACAAGGATGGCACCCCGCTGACAAGATTTCAATTTCGGAGGGTGCTGGCAATTACGATTGCAGTGGCGGGCTTGAACCCGTGTGATTTTGGGACCCACTCATTCAGAATAGGGGCGCTACGGAGGCTACGGCTCGGGGTTTGTGTCCGGAGGAAGTGAAACGGTTGGGCCGTTGGTCCTCGAACTGTTTCAAGAGGTATGTGTGACTGCACATGTTGTAAAAGACTGATGAAATGCACTCACGCTTGTTGTCTTTTGTTTGGATTACAGTTTCGCAAGCCTGTGACGCGGGGCGAAAATTGGGATTGGCCCAACACCAGAGGACCAGCGGGAAAGGATCACCGACTGGAGATCAAGTGGTATGGGTCGTGGGCCACTCATACGTGAGGCGTGCTGGGGACATATTCAAGGCAGGTGACGCGACTCACGCATCTGAGGAATATGGGTTCATAGTGACCTTCCATGGGAAGGGATGCCTCTGTTTTGACCAATTTTAAACCTTTGTGGAGGAACTCTTAGGGCGGCACAGGTCACCTCCATCTGTAATCATAGTGCATCTGGGAGGCAATGACTTGGTAAGACTGGGAAACGGGTGTTAGTAGAGCACATATTGTCAGCAGTCAGCTGGTTGGCTAAGAGGCTCCTGGGGTGTACGATTGCCTGGTCCCACATGATCCCCAGAAGAATCTGGCGGGGGGGTATCTCTGTGTCGGCATTGAACCACTCGGTAAAGAGGGTCAACAACAAGATTGAGAAACTGTTTCGCTCCACTCATTTACAAAGCATTCCCCATGGGTGTTTCCGGGGTGATCACTATTATTTGAATGATGGGGTGCACCTGTCCGGGGCTGGGAATGACTTACTCATAGGAGACTTCGTAGCATGGCTAGTGGCATTGAGGAGACATGACCTTTAGGAGGTGTGGGGGGCCGGATAGTCGGTCAACTATCCGGCCTGTGGCGGTAAGGTCATGATCGGTGAGCAGTGATTTCAAAGTCCCTAGGGGGGCGCCACCCAGTATGGATGGGAGCGCCCGGGGGGAGGCGGCCATTGGCCCCTCCCACGGGGGGGCATCACCCACTACGGATGGGTCGCCCAGGGGGAGACGGCCATAGGCCCCTCCCAGGGGGAGACGGCTATATGCCCCTACTACGAATTTCCCGGGGGCCGGATATCCGCTCCGGCGGAAGAGAGTGTGGGGAAGGGGGGGGAGTCCACGCTGTCCTTCTTATGGATACCTCGCACGAGAACTCGGATGACCTTAAGATGGCGTCGAGTGAAAGGGGGCCCCTATGACAAGGGAAGTTACAGTTGGCTGCGAGGGTAAAGTCCTCTGCGCACTCACACCGTGAGGGCGGGACTTTGGTAGTAGGGATCTGACACCGGTTAAGACCTTGCCGTTGGCCCTTAATGCTAGGATGTACAATTTTATTTTAAAATGTTATGCATTTTCAGGATGCTAGACTCGGCTAGGAAACCTTTGTATTAGAGATTTGTTAAGGTTAGCCAAGAACTTGTCTTCATCGAAATGTAATGGAAGATAAAAATGTACATGAATCATGAAACGTTTTAATTTAAAGTTTTAAATTTTGTTTCATATTTTAATAAATACGGCCGGGGGGGTAACTCCCCCCCGCCTTCCAAAAGTTCAAACCTGTGTCTGTCTCCTCCCATGGGGAATTGGTGTTGGGAGGGGTGGCGGGCATCCCGGCCCATATGGAAAGGGAAGACCACTCGGTCCCCCCCGAACGTATGGATGGGTGCCCCGATCCCCCGGGAAACCATTGTTGGTGGGGGGCGTGTCCCGGCTGGTATGCCCGAAGCGGCGTAGCTGGAGCACGCCCCTCCCGCCAAGAAGAGGTTGTCCTAAACACCCGCCCGGAAGTCCGCGCACAGATGGGCGTACCTGAGGCGGGCCCTCGCCCTCCCGCAGATGGATAAATAGAGCGGGAATCTAACGAAGCTTCCTCTTGTTCCAGTGCTCTGAAGGCTGCACCACTCGTCGCTCGTGAGCCCTCGAGGGAACAAGCTGCAATTTTTGACCCACCCACCAGCCCCCTTTTGCAATGTTTGTGGAGTAAAGTAATTGTTGGTGATTATTCGAATGTAATAAAAAGATACAGTCATTTTGCATCATGGATGTATGCCTTTGATGTAATAGATGCTTGTAGGCCTTTTTTCATTTGTAGAAATGTAGATGAATGGATTATATAATAAAATTGTCTTGTGCTTTAGGACTTTTTCCCTTGGTAGCAATGTCAAAGTTGGTGAATTGTCAAGCTGTTACAGATTAGGCGTATTTTCTTTCCTTAGTAGGTAAAACAGCTGTCGTATTTATTTTGGTCGGGCGGTAAGGTCATGATCGGTGAGCAGTGATTTCAAGGTCCCTAGGGGGGGCGCCACCCAGTATGGATGGGAGCGCCCGGGGGGAGGCGGCCATTGGCCCCTCCCACGGGGGTAGCGGCACCCACTACGGATGGGTGCGGCCATCCGTAGTGGGTGCCGCCCCATTACTCGTATAATGAAAGCTGATCAATTACATAAGAGAAGCCAAATAGCGGCAAGATGCACATGGAAGGATATCTAATAAAACACATTTACTAATAAACCTAAAAACCTCCTTCCAAAAGTGTTGTAATCTCGGACAAGTAAAAAATATATATGTCCTGTCCCCTGCCTCTGGCAGATTGCATCTGTAACAGTCATTCGGTAGCATGGGGAACCATTTAATGGAGCCTGGAGGGAGTGTTATAAGCCACCCATATAGAAAGGAAAGACATTCTTTGAAAATTGGCAGCTCTCAATGCCCTGTGGCCAAGCTCACAGACTCGTAGACATTCCTGTGTACTAAACCTACAGTTCGTTTCTTGAGCAATGTTTGGGAGCTTTAGTTCAATGAGGTTCTTGTTCTTCTCCTTGCGTAATATCTTATACCAGTTGCCAATGCTAGATAACTTTGAGTCAAAGGCAGCTTTTAAAATTACTCTAGTACTCTCACTGATTCCTCTGAAGTTATTACGGAGAAAGCATGACATCTGCCTAAAACTTAGCCAAATGTCACAGCTCTGCATTTCAAATTGCGTTACAAAAGCCTCCCACGTCATTTGATTATTACCATTATAAAAGTTGCCCAATTTACAAAAACTCAACAGAATATAAGGCTTTACCCCTTTTTGTGGGAGTTTCAGGTCCCATACCTCACAGTCATAAAGAGAGGAATATGCATGGCATGATGAAATATTATAATTTTTGTTGCATCGCTGAATATGACTTAACATTATATTCACAACCTTATATCTTGTTCTTTTTGGTAACTTTGCAGTGCGCAAGAATGCTGGTAACATAATAGCACTCTCCCTTAGCATACGATTAAATAAAAAATTATCAAACTTCGAAGAAGGGGACCGAAGCTGAGTTATTAGGTTAAGTAACGCAGTTTGGTACTAGTAGCTAAATGAGGTGCTGCAAGCCCTAGCTGTTCTACATCCAATTGTAAAATAGATAACTTAATTCGATATTTTTTCTTAGCCCAGTTAAACTCCTGAAACACCTTATCGACTTCATTGAAGTACAAGATTGGTATCTCTAAAGGAAGATTTAAAAATAAAAATCACAACAAAGGAAAAATCGACATTTTTATTAGAGAGACTCGACCTATTATTGACGAAGGCAATAATGCCCATCTTTCTAACAGACTTTTTATTTTGACAAGTGTTCTACCATAATGTAGGTGAAAAAGTTGGAGGAAGTCCACTGTCACATACAAGCCCAGATATCTAATGGGTTTAAGAGGTAAAAATTCCAGCCCTTTCGGTAGCTCTATTCCTGGTGCATTAAGTCGAAGAAGCTGCATTTTAGACTAATTGACCCTGTAAGCCCCCAAGTCCGTAAATGCCTGGATTTCTCCCAATGCTCTTTGAATGTTTGATTTCTCTGGATTCAGGTACATGATCAGATCATCAGCAAACAGAATTATGTTGACCATTTCTAATAGGGGGGCTTGGATTAGTATGTTAGAATGGATTCTTCTCGCTAATGGCTCAATAAAGAGTGAGAACAGAAGGGGGAAGAAGGGGGATCCCTGCCCAGTACCCCACCTTATTACTACATCTCCCACCTCCTCAGAGTTTATAATAATTTTTGCGATGGATCCCCTATAGATTCTCTCCAGCATCTCGATCAGATGGCTTGGAAAGCCAAACTCTCTCAAAAAAAAGAAGAGGGCCTGCCAATCCAACAGGTCGAATGCTTTTTCTGCGTCCATCATTAAAATGGCTGCAGTCCTTTGTAGCAGAAAAATAATTGATGGCTTGAATCAGGTAAAAAAGTATTTGCAGCGATTTATCTCCCAGGCAAAAACCCTGTTTGATCAGCATGTACCAAGTACTGCGCCCAGCCAGCAATTCTATTTGCCCAGATTTTCATGAGAAGCTTATAGTCTACATTTAGTAGGCCTATTGGGCGATAAGAACTTGGCTCCTTATGGTCTTTATCCTTCTTTAGAATTGAGATCATCATTGATTCCTTACATCTGTCTAAAACTACCATTCTAGCCAAAAGTTGGTTAAAAGTGATACCAAGAAAGGGGTGAGTTCCTTTAAAAAACAGTTTATATACTTCAATAGGGATCCCATCATTGCCACTCGCCTTCCAATCTGCCATTTGTTTAACGATTTCACTTAGTTCTGTGATTGTAATTGGTTCATTCAAAAGCATACAATCCTTCTTGCTGACTTTAGCAGGTAAACTGTCCTAAAATAATCCGCAAGAGCTTGAAGGTCAACAGTCTGGACTTCCGCATCTATCTTGCTGAAATGTGATATAAAAATATCTGCAATTCCGTTGTTATCATTCACCAGACACCTAGTACTCGGATTTCTAATTTGTGGAATGGACTGTTTGCTCTGTTGTGTTTTTGTGGACCGAGCTAAAAATGTCCCGATATGCTACGTGCAGCTTTACTTCCAGCAATTTCCTCAAGCAGAAAAAAAACGTTTCAGCTCCTTGTTAGCCCTTAGTAGTTTCTGCTGAAGAACCTCTTCCTCCAGTTTCCCAGTTAACCTCCCCAAAAGTTCTCTCCTAGCTTTCTTCACCGCATCCTGGAGTCCATCAATCTTGAGTTTCCTTAACTTACAAAGATTAGCTTTGTATGCCACCACTCGTCCCCTAAACATTGCCTTAAAAGCCTCCCACACCATAAATCCTGGCGCCGTATTCACGTTTTCCTTGAAGAACCACCTTATAAAATTGCGGGTTTCATCGATCCATTTTTGATCTGACAAAGGTGATTTATCAAAATGCCACCTATTACTCCTTCTCCTGGGAGCGGGCATGTGTAATATTAAGGATACTAAAGAGTGATCAGAAAAAGGATTTGAGAGAATCACATATTCCCCCTTTGTGAACAGATTACTTATCAAGAAGAAATCCAAACAAGATGCTGATTTAAATCTCGCTGAGTACACGTAAACTCAATGGCACCTGGATGGTCTACCCTCCATGGGTCCAATAAGGCGAGATCCTCTTTAATAATTTTTAAGAATGTGTCTGTTTTAGGTTTTAATTGCGTTTTTCCCTTGTTGGAGGTATCAAAAAGTAGAACTTTCATTATGTTAAAATCTCCCCCCATAATTATAAGCCCCTGTGCACCCACCAGCAGGTCATATACCTGTCTCAGGGTCACACTGTTGTCGACAATTGGGTCATAATAATTGAGCAGGACAACAACTATTCCATTAATTAAGACTTCTATCCACAACCACCTAGCTCCCTCATCATGAATCACCTTACCCACCTCCCAATCCAACTCCAAAGATTAAAAAAACCCACTCCTCGCACTGCCGCCTAGGCCAAGGCAAAGTATGCTTGGGCATATTTCTGGGGAGTGTAAAGTTGGGGGAGTTAGATTTGAGATGCACCTCCTGCAAGAAAATCACCTGAGGAGAGAAAGCTTCTAGCCATTCTAACATTGCTTTTCTTTTTTGTGCGTTCAAGAAGCCATTCACATTACATGAAATTACCTTCAACAATTGTGTAATCCCTTAGACCAAACATTGCATTTTACAAAAACATTTTCTAATGTTACACCCCTCTTCCCCCTCCCCTCTGCCCACCCCAAACTGTCTGTGGAATGAGACAGCCCTTCCCTCACCACCACAGCCTCCCTCCTACAACAAGGTGCCTTCACATGGCACCCGGGAGCACGTCCTCCCCCCTCACCTCTAAAAAAGAAATATCAATTATATTGACCACAGGATATTTAAAGTATATAACTTGACTCAGGAATCCCGTAACATACTTTCATAGTAACTAATATCAGCTTAAGAGGAACGCAATGCAAAAGTACAGAGAAAATTAAAGAAAAAATAAAGCATATGCTATACAATATACAAGATTCATTAATGCAAGAAAAAAACGCAGTACCAGAAAAAGGTAAAGTGTGATGTGCAAAGTGCCATACAAAAATATCAGCTATAGCCTACTGCAGCAAATGCAATGATCATTAGTGCAAAAACTGCAATTTACTACCTTGACACACATTATGAAAAAGGGGTAGCCCATATAAAGTGCCCTGTAAAGTGCAATACAACTCATCTGCCCCCCTTAAAAGAGAGTACAGTACAAAATGGCAATAGGTAACTGAAAACAAATTAACCTTCGAAAATAGTTAAAAATACCTAAATTGCCAAAGTGCCAAAATGCAAAGCAGGAAGGGAAAAAAATATCGAACAATTCTCTCAGTAAGCTAATTGTTATATACAGAAAAACTCTGGTTAAGTCTACATGAGTCTAATATAGTCTACTTAAGTCCCTTATTTTTCATTAACTTGAACAATCTTCTACAGTAGATCTTGGGCTTCTTCAAGAGAAGAACATAGATGGAACCTTCCTTTCCATAGAACTCTCAACTTGGACTGTTGTGCAACAGAGGCCTGGGCTCCTGCACTCTTGAATTGGCTCAGCATTCCAACAAAGTCCTCCCGTCTCCATGCTGCTGCTGCGGACATATCGGAGAATACTCATACTCATCCCCCGCTGGGTAGAACAATCTCTCTCTTCTGAATTGCCTTTGATAGTACTGCCTCTCTAATACAATAATCCGAGAAGTTCACAATCATTGCCCTGGAATACTGAGCCCCTGGAATTTTCTGGAAGGGAACTCTATAGGTCCAAGCTACTGTAAGATCTTCAGGTGCCTTCTCGAGTAAATGGTCTCTGATTATTAATTCAATATAAGCCATTGGATTGGATTGACCGTCCATGCGTTCACTATCTTCTGGAATCCCTGTGAAACTTACATTTGAGCGCCTTATATAGTTCTCCACCTCATCCATCGTATTCTGGGTGGCCTGAAACTTCTTCTGGAGAGAGACAATGCTAGAGGCCCAAAATGCAGATCAATCCTTAATATAAGATACCCGTTGCTTCAGCTCTTTAAATCTCTCAGGCATTTGCTGCATGGTTTAAATTTTATCTGGACGTTGGTTCAATAAAGAGAGTTTCTAAGCTTGCGAGGTCTTGCAGTTGCGGATTTCCCCCAGAATGGTCTCAAAGAGCTGCTGCATCAAATCCATCAGGACATCTGAAGACTGGGTCATAGCAGAAGCAGTACCAATGGCCACCCCCCCAACACTAGCAACGCTATGGTCTGTTCCCAGCTGAGAGGCCACAGCCCTCACTTCGGACCCTGGTGCCATCGACAAGACGTGCTCTAGTAAAGGAGATAGAGACCCCAGGTCCTCACTTATCCTGGAATTGCGTCTCGCCATCTCCAGCATTACCTTTTGTGCAGACCCTACCAGCTGCCTTAATTGAGCTTGATCCTCTGAACATTTTTTGACAAAGGTCTCTCCTTCTTTTCCTAAAGGAGCAACTGTACCCATGGTGGTGGCAGCACCTTTCTCCTGATTTACAGGTGCAGTTTCTTCAGGAAGTGTCTTGCCCACTGCGCGAACCGTGCTAGCCATATTAGCCAAATTAGACATCTGATTAATTTTATGATTTATCGAGAATACCGGGTATTCCTTGGGAGGATTAGGAGGATTAACCACTTCTGGGCCCCAATTACCTGTTGCAACAGATCCTGGCAGGCCGGACTTCACTACCATTGCCCCTATGACTCTGCCTTTGCTCTCAGATATCAATTTTGGCGAGAGCTCCAGTGAGGCCGAAGATGTTCCATGGGAGTCGGATAGGGTAGAAGAGAATAGCCACTTTTGAGCTTGTAGAGTTTATGTCTCCCCTAGTTTTCTGAACAATTCTTCCACTCCTAGCTGCCAACATAGGGGCCTGCGCTCTTTGACGTCTAGCTTTCTGTGCTGATGATGGAGAAGCAGAGGCTGTGGCTGGAGCTCCTGCTTGTGCTGTTGCCCCTCTCAAAACCATCTGATTTATAGCTCAAAGTCCACGCCCTTAACCCAATGGGCCCGGCCGCGATTCGGCGCCTGTGCGGCACATTCTGATCGCGGGTGTGGTTATGACGGCCAAGAGACGTAATCAGCACATGAGAACTGTGTGCCAGGACAGCTCCGGCCGTCATCAGCATGGAAGGGGTTAATTAAATTTGCTTGTGTGAGTTATATCTTCACTGTTCCACGTAGAACAAGTTGGACACCTTGTTGTCACCCAGTGGGCCTCCGGCCCCCTCATAAATCCCCACGAGGCACAGAATCACTTATTTGTTGCCAAGCTGCCATAGAGCCCCATAAGAGGCAGCTTAAGAGGAGTTATGCAGCAACTAACAATCTGCCAGAAAAAGTTACAGCCAGCACATACTGTAAATAAACAAAGCGCTGGTAGTCTTGAGAGTTTATGAAGAATTTATAAAAGAAAGCAGCTTGCAGAATTACTAGAATTAAGACCTACCAGGCCTCTACATACTTGGTGACAGGAATGCACTGCGTGTACCCCTACTCCATACTCACTGATCTGGCTCACAGTCCTCTTAAGTCTTCAAGCTCTTTAAGAACTCAGCGATTCTCGCTGACTTGCAGCTCCGTTGGTCCCCACCTTGAGAGACCCCTGATGGCTTCAGTCGGCTCTGCGGCTCCTCGTTGGTCCCGCAACCCTCGCCACCGATATCTTTCTTGTGTCTGTATACAGAACAGACAGAGCACTGCGGTGGGCAGCAGGAGTCCTATACCTTCCCGCTGCCTTGAAGCAGCTACATTTGCTGATGACGCCAATATTGCAGTGCACGCCTCACAACTTCCTTGCTGTGAGCTGCTGCGGTCAAAAAATCACGGAAGATGAGGAAAGAGGAAGATGGAGGGGCAACATGCTCAGCACCAGCAGGACATCTGGCTCACCTGCCGGCTCCTCATAATTCACTTAACTTGTTCGGACTTTATACTGTGTTAAAGGACCAGCAATACAATTGGATCAAATTAACTATGCTGTATTACACTATAATACACAAAAGGTCCTCTCAAATACAGATTACAAAAAATCACAATACTTTGGTGGGGAATCAGAATTTTGGTGTGTCCAAACATTGTATACTCATAAACTACTGGGGACAATCCAATTATGGGCTTTAAACAGTAAAGGGTTCATATTTCCAAAATTCCAAATAAAATATGCCTTTGCTGTAGATGGACACATTATGCCAAACAAAATAAATATATAATGATTTACTACAAGAAACTAAAATGAAAACAGAATAACTTGGCAGAAACTTGCTATTTATCTGATTGCCGAAAACAGATATGACGCCTGTTCTGATCAAATCATATAATAATATTGCCTTGAAAAACTGGACCATAACTTTATGCCTTTATGTCCAAATCATAATAATTTGGAGATTTACAGAATGTAAATGTTTATGAAGGTATATTAATTCAAACTCTACCTCCATGTTAAATAAACTGTTATTGGAATATATCCCAAATCTGGCAAATTTCAACCACATGAATTAGTCCGTGAACTAAAAGAGAAGGTTGTTTTCCTGCCATTAGTTTTTTTTAAAAACATTGAAATTGTGGGATTCCAGCACAAATTAGAGAACCTTAGGTATAATAGTTAATAGAGTGCCAACAAAAGGTAAACAAATTTTACAAGAATTAATAAGCATTTCTTAAATTCAAGATGCTATTTCGTACTTGCTATAACATAACACACACTAAATAAATTCAGAAACGAATTACTTCATAGATACTACTGAACTGGTATTTACAGATGAAAGTAACATGGGCCAGTTTAAGAACATTACTAAAAAACACTCCCAAGAAATATGTGAGTATTCGGGTGTATGCCCATTGCATTCTAAAGTTGTAATAGGTGATGTTTTATAACAAGATAAAATGAGAGAGTCTGCAGGAGATCCAGTTAGTAGCTGGGAATTTTTTGTGTGCTAAATGCTATGCCCATTTATTTCCAACTGGAAAAAGAGAGCGATATGATGATCATCCTATTCAAACTTCAGCATCGGAATATCATTTACTATGTTCAGTGGAGCAATCTTTTAGACAAAATATACCTTATATGTATGCTTTATTAAAGGAATGTGAATTATCCATAACCTCTTATGCTGTTGCACATATGATGCAAACTAGAACAAGCTATATAACAGCTAAACATTTTATACACAAGGGGAAAAGCAATGACGAAAACCTGAAATATAACTTAATATATATTAATAAATATTATAGCATGTCAGCGAGGTACAAATGAATAATGGTTCCAAAGACATGGAGGACTAGGATGTATGTTGAGGAATTCTGCACCATCAACTTGATTTCACACTTTGAGTTGTGCATAATACCTATGTGATGATTTATACACTTTGCTACGTGAAGCTAACAATAAACTAACAGATGGTGCATTTAAGACACCTAGGAAATTAGGTTATTTAGATCCAGCAAATGTTTTCAGAACATTTAATCACAGATTCCAAAGTATGCTTCAGTTCTTAGCAAATAAAAACAAGCACTGGCATTGCCAATAGGTTTCAACTTTTTGGAAAGTTGGAGCTATTGGTTTTGTAAATGACATTTTATATTTATATATCGTTATTGGCATTGTCAATAACAATATATAAATATAAAATGTCATTTACAAAACCAATAGCTCCAACTTTCCAAATGCGAAACCTATTAGCAACGCCTATGCTTGTTTTTGTTAGCCGTGGCATGAGTGTTATAATTTAAACATGCAGGCGATGTATATATATTGTGAAATGGCTATAATCGGCATTGAATGTCTGGAGGAAGACTTGCTCCATGTTCTTTCTATGTAAATAAAGTTTCCCTGAACAAATCCCTTGTTCCCTGAGGATTGCTCTTCCAACACTAAATCTATATGGTTCTGGTTCCCATTATAGCGTACGTTTTTACTAGTTGTATAATTTTCTGTACGCATCATGATAATTTATCATTAAAAAACATTAAATTTGCTTCAGTAACTCTGATTAACTGGGCAATATCGAACATAACACAGCAAAGGGGTTTCCAAAAGCGATCACTTCTAGTACTAGCAATTTACTCATAGTGTCAATCAGGTTCAACGTTAGAGGCGTCATCCCTGTTACCCTTTCCCACTCCACATCACGGCACCCAATGTAAAAACTCGTCGTTCTCTAAGCCCGCCTACCCATCGGCCAACAGTAGCTGCTGAAAGAATGCGCGCGGTGCCCTTCAAGAGCTGACTCATGGCGTCACTCGTTATCAGGCTGGGATTTGCAAGCCGCCACAGCTTCTTGTGAGTTTTCATGTTTGACTGACAATTGTGGGCGGAAGTGATTTGTGACGTGGCCGCTGGTCTTGCCCTAGCCTTTGCATACTGTTAAATCCAAGAAATACTGTTGAAGCACGAGGTTTAGCAGTTTACGACAACCTGTTTACACCGTACACTGTTTCAAGGGGCATAGTTCTAGTTCGCGTACCCTACAGGCGGAGCTACGGCATAAGACCAATAAAGGAACCTTTAAATAGGATGACGTGCCGTTGGTGTAATTTGCAGCCAACGGCAGCGTTCCTGATGAATCTCAGCTGTTCCGCCCCTTCCTCCGCAGGGTGTGGGAAACGCTGTATCTCTTTAAGCACTCCACACGATGAGCTTGTGCTCTGTATTTTGGCACTGGTTAATTACCCATGCGTATATTTTTTTATTTGTTGATAGCGCAAACTCGACCTGAGCTATTGGAGCGCTGTACAGAAGAACCAGTTGTATTACACATACATCATTTTTTTTGGTAGGCACGGCCCGGGGAGATAAAGTGATTTGTTCTCAATTACAGGATATTGAGGTGAGACTCGAACCTAGTTTCCCTGCTCCAATGGCGTCCAGAGGGGAGTATAGATATTGGTAATATTGAAAGTTAAAAACAATTAAAAACAAGTCAGGTCCCGGGCCGGCAGCCAATCACAGCGCGGCCCGGGGAATGACGTCACGGGGTGTCCCGGCCGGCAGATTCGGGGGCGTGTTTTTTGCGCTCTCCCCTTCCCATTGCCTGAAAGGTAAAATTCCAGCCAATGGGAAGAGGAGAGGGCGGGGCTTAAAAAAAGACCCAGAAACGCCCCCGAATCGCGTTTTCACGGGGAAAGCGTGATTGACAACGCGTTCTTCCAATGGCTAGCCTCCATTAATGGAACTAGCCAATGGAAGAAGGGGCGGATTCAAGTCCCCCATAATGTAAACAATAGCTTTCGCCTGGGCGGAGCACTGCTTCCCAACGCTACGGCAAGGTCGAAACCTAAAAAAGTCCTAGGAGAGGTTTTTGATTTCTTTTCGGGGGAAGAGTACAAAGAAAGGGCTGCATCTCATAGTTATATGCTGTTATGGATATCAAATGCTCAAAAATATGTCTATGACTCAATGACTCTGTTCTTACAATTATAGAACAAAAAATACAATCTGAAATATTATGCAATACTACAAGTACCAATGACATTTCAAATGTTACATCTGCAGACCTGTGTGGACATCCAAATAATGGTAAAGAAGGTACTGTTGGTATGGGTGAGGTAGAACTTGGTTAGAATGGTGAAAACTTTGAATACCTTATATCACAATGAAATACTCAACAACGTGAAATATTTGAACAGATTCAAACAACTGCTGATCATGACTTTAAACGTGAACATGATTTGTTTTTATGTTTAGATTTTCAGCCTATATTAACCCCTTGAGTGCTAGGGTGTAACAGGTTCATCCTCAGCCACAGTGCTTGTGTGCTGAGGATGTAACAGTTGCGTTCGGCACCCACCCATGGTGAAAGCGCTGGTGCTCCCTCCATGGTCCCCCTATCTGTCATCCCCCACTGGGTGTAGCAGCATTAGCGCTTTGGCTGCCACTCCAATCCCTCCGGCAATCTGATGATGTCAGTGCGCCCAAGGCGCACCAACATCATCATATGCTGCCATAGATGCGCTGGAAGCCATTTGCTTCCAGCGTGACCCGACAGAGGACATGATCAAGATAAGTCCTTCTCCAGGTGAGGTTGGTGGGAGGAAAAACAGTTCAAGGGGGAAAGGCAAGAGCTTTTCCATTTGCCCTGTGCTTGTTTTAAATGGATTCCTGCTCCGCCATCGTGGGTGAGGCTTACTTTTTATTTAATTCTGCCTCAGAGGGCTGATCTACCATCTGTGAGGCGGTCAAAAGCCCACTAGACACCAGGGTTTGTATGTTGGGGAGTGGACTCTTGGGCAAGGGTCACTCCCCTTTCCTGGGGAAATGTTTTGGCCATTTTCTGCCCCCCATGGGGAGCAGGAAGCCACTAGATACTTGGGATTTTATTTCTTTATGTGTTGGGGAGCGACCCCTTTGGCCAAGGTTTCTCTGCATCTGGGGATTATTAGTTTGTACATTTCTGTCTTCCTTGAGGGCAGATAGGCCTTATGTTTTAGACATATCTGCTACAAGGGGGGGGAAGAAGCCCCTTGACCACCAGGGATTATTTTCAAGTGGCACATAATTTTTTGGGGAGCTGTCCCTTGGGCAATGGTCTCTCCCGTTGTGGGGGTTAGTATTTTGGCTGTTTCTGCCCTCATTGGGGACAGATCAGCCTTATATTTTAGACCCATCTGCCCCCAAGAGGGACATAAGCCACCAGACACTCAGAGATTTTATTGTAGATGGCACAAAATGTTTTGGGAGCAGTCATTTGAGCAAGGTTTGCTCCACTTCTGGGGGTTGAATATTTTGGCTGTTTCTGCTCCCCTTAGGGGCAGGTTGGCCATATATTTAGGGGGGCAGAGGCAAATGGATAGCAGGGAAAGTTTGTATGTGAAATGTAGTTCAGATGATGGTCTGCGTGTTTCTGCATTTGGCTGGCAAGGTGTGGACTGGCGCTTGACTGGCGGTATGTGTGGCTGGCATTCGGATGTTAATAGGTAGACTTTCTAGTGTTTGATAATGTTAACTGTTTTATTTCTCATCATCAAATATATTTGTGATTTTATTTTTTTATTTCTCCAATTTATTTCAGGGCAAAACTTTTGTGAGTTCATCACTGGTTGATCAGCAGTTTGTGTAGTTGTATCGTTTTGGTAAGAACAAGTTTTTTGCACTGTTCAATCCAAATTAGTATTATTGCCCTGCATGAATGCTTTGTTTTATTAATGTTGTAATAGTAGCTTATTTAGCTACGGTTTTATTGTGTGGGAAATTCTCATTGTATTTGTGCACAATGTATATTGTGTTGTCTTGTGTGTAATTTTTTTTTCCTTTCTAGTTGGTGCTTGTTGTGTCTGTGCAGAGTAGATGTTCGGGAGACTAGCGATCTCTGGAAAGTCAGGGTTTTTTTCTAAATATTGGTCTTTGTGTGGTTTGTATTGGTTGACTTTTTCTTTCAAGCTACCGGTTGTTTTACTCTATGGTTGACAAAGGCACACTTTGTTGATTACTTAGTTTACACAGTGTTGGGTATTGTTAGCTTATTTGTCAAGTTACTTTTCTTAGAAAGGATAATGGCTAGCCGCAAGTTTACCGCTCTGCAGTTTGTTGATGTGTTTTTTGAGTCTTCCTCTGACCATGAGTATGAGACTGACACTGAATCTGAGGCAGAGGAGGAAGTCCAAGATTCTGGCAGTGAATTTTCTGTCCGGGAGGAATCATCTGATGATGAAGTCACTTTTAGTGTGGATGAAGTGTCATTTTTAGATTAGGACATTGATGTGCCAAGAGGCATCAGGATTGCAGGCTAGGGCTAAAAAGCTTTCCATTGGAAGTTCTAGATTCTGGATTGCCCCAAACATGTGCAGATGGTGTTGCCTGCCTTCAGTGGTGTTTCAGGGTGTAGAGAGAAGATTGAAAACATTTTGCCTATCATTTTTTTTGTATTTGTTCATGGACGATGTATTTTTGGATTAGGTTGTTGTGTAGACTAATTTGTATGCTGAACACTATTTGAAGGATAACAGTGCCAGACTGAAGCCCACCACTAGAGCCACCTGGTGGATTCCCACAAATCTGGATGAGTTAAAGAAGTTCTTAGATTTAACTGTTTTAATGTGCTTGATAAGGACAATGTTGCTGTCTTCATATTGGTCTACTAGTACCTGGATCGCAACTGCTATATTTCCTTCAACTATGAGGTGTGACCGGTATTTGCTTCTTCTTCAGATGCTGTATTTTGTTGATAATGCTTCATCATTGCCACAAAATCAACCTAGTTGTGAGCGTCTTTTTAAGATTCGGCCTGCTCTTGCTCACTTTGTAGATCGATTTTCAGAGATCTATGTACTAGGAAGAGAAATAGCTGTGGATGAGTCTTTGGTCCTGTTCAAGGGCTGTTTGGTGTTTAGGCAGTATATTCCTAGCAAGAGGGCATGTTATGGAATTAGAATGTATATGCTGTCTGAGGGTAGCACTTGATATGTCTATAATTTCAGGGTCTAAGTCAGTAGGGATTTCAATATAGAACTCCCTGGTTAACCATCCACTTTTGGAGTTACAGAGGAAATTGTGTGGGAACTTGGTAGAGGACTGTTTAAAAGAGGTCACCATTCATATGTAGATACGTTCTACACTGGTATGCAACTATTCAGGTAGTTGTTCAAAGTGGACACTATTGCTTGTGAAACACTCCATTCTAACAGTAAAAGTTTGCAAAAAACTTGCGAAGGGACAGTGCAATGCCTTACGTAATAATGAACTTCTGGCTGTGAAATCTTCTGACAGGAGAAATGTCTACATGCTGATTAACATTTATGAAGTACTTCACCTGTTACTTTTTGGGATCAGCTTGTTGAAGTGAACAAACCTGTGTGCATTTTAGACTACAATAAGCAAATGGGAGGTGTTGATAGAGTAGATGAAAGGTTGGAACCTTACACTGCTGTTCGTAAGGCTTATGTTTGGTATAATGAGTTGGCTATCCATTTATTCCATTTCACAACCTTCACTGCTTTTGATGCATTCAAGGATTGTTCTCCAGAGTCAAATATGACATTTGTTCAGTTTCAGCAGTCTGTTATAGACAGCCTTATTGTAGTAGAACAGGCAAGAGTTCCTAGAATTGCAACAGTGGTGGTTGTGACTAGATTGAAAGATCGCCACTTTCCTGATCACCTTCCTACCATCGCCAAAAAATACTTTCCCGCTAAGAAATGTATAGTCTGTGTCCAAAGAGATGTGCAGAAAGAGAGTCTTATGAACTGCTCTGATTGTCCTCCTAATCCAGGGCTGTGTGAGCCACATGTTTCAAATTGTACCACACGTAACATAATTTTAGGTTGCAACTGTGGCAGTAAAATTAAACTGACTGATTATTGTTATTTTTTTGCTCATATTTCACAGTTGGCATTCATGTGACTTATTTAGCTAGAGTTGTTGTGTGTAATTATAGTTTTGTATCAACTTCAAATATGTTTGTTTTCTTCTTTGTATTAAAAAAAATGTGATGGTGGTGCAAGGATTTCTGCTCATACACAGAACTGTGCACCGAGACCTAGGACATTAGTGAATTATGGTGTACCAGAAACTCACCTCAGTACTTAGAAAACACCAACCAGCTAGCATCAGTGTCACATTAGCTCATCGTCCTATAGCAAAGTAACCAATGATCAGACAACCTAGAACATACGACTTAGGACCATCTCGGGAATGGTGGAAAGTGAGAACACTCTTTTGTTATACTCTCATACCAGTCCACAACAGGAGTAAAAAAGAGACACAGTAAGGTTAAAATATTTATTTTAACAACGTGTTCTCATGCACAGTATTTTAGTCACCATAAGCAGACATATGATTAAAAATAATATGGTCAGCATGGTTACAACTCCATAAATACAATAGGAGGAATCATATTACAATGATAGTGCAAACAGGTGATATAGCGCCTAGGTTAAACACCCTCCCTATATAGGAACTATGTATTATAAACTAAAGAAGGTCTCTTGAGCTTGTTTTGGGGGACCCTATTACCTTTCCGTTCAGTAAGTGTAAATTACTTCTGGATCAGCAAGGCTCTCTTCATCCCTGGAATCTTCCAAGTGTGTGAAATTATGGCAAGTGTGCTATGATAAAGGCGCCAGAATCTTGCTTGGCTCTCAGCTGCCAAAATTTTATGTCTAGAATGTGTTACACGGACATGCCGATAAACACGCTCACATGTCATGATAACCTTGGCTGCTCAGCGCTCACTGTACAGACTGGGGGCACGATGTATGTCTAGAGATATCAAAAAACAAACCTTTTCTCATGTATAGACATTCGGGAAAGCTAACTTGCAAAAACAGCTAAGCAGTGTCGTGTGCAAAAAGCAGCAAAAGGTAAAATGGTGTTTAAACATCTAATAAGCCATGCTAACATAACGAATGCAAAAAGAGGCCCTAAACCATACTACAGTGTGGTGTCTGGGCTGGTGCTTGGCTGGCGGTGTGTGTGGACGGGCTCTTGGCTGGCAGTGGGCATTGACTGGTGTCTGCCTGGTGGTGTGAGTGGACTGGTGCTTGCCTGGGTGTGTGTGTGAAGTGGTGTTTGCCTGGTGGTGTGCATGAAGTGGCACTTGGCTGATGTATGTCTGGAGTGCTGTTTGGCTGCTGGTGTATGTGGAGTGGCATTTGGCTGGCGGTGTGTGTGGACTGGCACTTGGTTGGTGGTGTGTGTGCACTGGCACTTGGCTGGTGGTGTGCATGGACAGGTACTTGACTGGTGGTGTGCATGGAATGGCACTGGCTAGTGGTATTCGTGTACTTGCATTTGCACAAACACTGCTAGCCAAACGCCACTGCACACACTCCATCAAACGCCAGGCGGTGTGATAGCTATGTCAGTCATGGGGGCGTATGAAAGTGATGGTCACTTGAATGGAGGTGTCTGTTGATGTGAATGTTGTAATGTGCTAGGCCCACTCCTGGCGATGTGAATGGTCTTGTGTGTGCCATGTAAGAAAGGTGTGTGAGTTACCTGTAAAGAGGTTAGTGGCAGGTCGTGGCTTTACAGCTCACAAGCTGTGAGTCATTGGCTCAGGTTTTTAACCTTTTAATTATTAACAGTGTATTTCCTTTTTGTGAATTCTCTTGCTAATAAGAATTTATGCTCTGAACCTTTACCTACCCTTGTGCCAATTTTCTGCATTTAGTAGATAAAGGTGCCCCTATCATTTTGGAGGGAGACTTTAATGTTTGTCTGGATCCAATACAAGATACAACCTTCAAGAGGGGAGCAGTATCAACCCCTAATATGAGAGGGGCCTTGAAACAACTGATAGCTGACAAAGGTCTTGTAGATATTTGGAGTATTATGAGTTATAGGGATGGGTCCGAAGGAGAAAATGTCCCCTTCCATAATAAAAAAATATGGCCATAGTTTCAGGATAGATTTTTTCCTAGTAGACTCAACTATCAGTAAAAATATTAGGAAAGTCTTGCATGTTCCTGAACATTTATCAGACCACTCGGCGGTCTCTCATGAGATCATGAGAGTAAAGTCCAGCTGCTATGATGGACACTTAATCGTACGTTGCTTTAGATCCTCTGGTTGTTGACAACATCAGAGAGGCCACAAAGGAGTTTTTACTTTTTAACCTCCATTCAGCCCCTTCAAATATTGTTTGGGATACATGTAAGAAGTTCCTTAGAGACATCTTATCTACCTTAAGAAAGAAGGTCAGGGACGAACTCAATACTCTTGAAGCCTCCATAAAAATGTTGCAAAGTGACCTGGAAAAGGCCCCTACCCCTTCAAGTATATATCTAATTGAGCAGGAACTACAACTAGCAAAATCAAAGCTGGCTGAATTTCGGGAGGCTATAGTAAGGCAGAAATGGAAGTCCAGTAGGATATCCCATTATGAATATGGGGAGGGGTGCGGAAATTTGTTAGCTTTGGAAGATCAAAGCTAACCAGTCCAGAATTTTATAAGACTTAAAATGCCCGAGTTCATGTAAAATAATTTCGGAAGATTGTGAAATTTAAAATGCCTTTGTACAGTTTTCTCAAGACGTATACTCGGAAGACACAATACCAAGCAGGGAACAAATTGAGACTTTTTTTTTAAAGATCTAATCCTCCCACATCTTCAGGGGGCAGTAAGGGAAAATTTGAATAGCAATATTTGTATAGAAGAGGTTGTTAAAACTATTAATAGCTGTGTCCTCATGTAAAGTCCAGCTGCTATGATGGACACTTAATCATACGTTGCTTTTAGATTCTCTGGTTGTTGACAACATCAGAGCAGCCACAAAGGAGTTTTTGCTTTTTAACCTCCATTCAGCCCCTTCAAATATTGTTTGGGATACATGTAAGAAGTTCCTTAGAGACATCTTACCTACCTTAAGAAAGAAGGTCAGGGACGAAATTAATACTCTTGAAGCCTCCATAAAAACGTTGCAAAGTGACCTGGCAAAGGCCCCTACCCCTTCAAGTATATATTTAATTGGGCAAGAACTACAACTAGCAAAATCAAAGCTGGCTGAATTTCGGGAGGCTATAGTAAGGCAGAAATGGAAGTCCAGTAGGATATCCCATTATGAATATGGGAAGGGGTGCGGAAATTTGTTAGCTTTGGTAGATCAAAGCTAACCAGTCCAGAATTTTATAAGACTTAAAATGCCCGAGTTCATGTAAAATAATTTCGGAAGCTTGTGAAATTGAAAATGCCTTTGTACAGTTTTCTCAAGACGTATACTCGGAAGACACGATACCAAGGAGGGAACGAATTGAGACTTTTTTTTTAAAGATCTAATCCTCCCACATCTTTAGGGGGCAGTAAGGAAAAATCTGAATAGCACTATTTGTATAGAAGAGGAAGTTAAAACTAATAATAGCTGTGTCCTCATGTAACGGAACTGGTGCTAGGGAAAGCACTCAGATACCCGATAGCTGCGGGTCAAGTTTGCACTGCATGAAAAATCCGTAAAATAAAAAATAAATAAAAAAATAAAAAATAAAGAAGTGGAAAGCTGCAGGCCCGAATGCTCTTTCAAATTAGATAGATACAATACTAAAAGAAGAGTTAGCTCCTATTTTGCTGCAACTTCGTAATTCCATCTTTGTCTCTGACAATGATCTTCCATCTTAGTGGGACTCTGCCACCATTACCATCCTTCTTAAACAAAACAAAATTCTAGGGCTTGCGAGTCATATAGACCTATTTTACTTCTCAATAGTGATGATTAAATCTACTCCCAGATGCTAACTAAGCGTCTAGACAAGATTGTAGGAACTCTGGTCCTCACTAATCAGAAAGGCTTTATAAATAAAAGACAGCTGCACAAACTGTCGCACAAGTTAATTGGTGCAATTGACCTGGTTAAACAGTATGGCAGCCCACTGACGGTGATGGCCTTAGATGCTGCGAAGGCTTACGACAGGGTAAGCTGGTCTTTTTTGTATGAGGTGATCCAACAATTTAATTTAGAAAAGACCTTTTGGCAGCTTTTAAAGCCCTGTATAAGAACCCGTGAGACAGAGAGCTAGTCAATGTTAATCTGTCTAAAGTCTTACAAATTGGCAGGGGGACAAGATCGGTATGCCCTCTATAATTTTTAATCTTTATATTGAACCCCTGGCAGTAAAGGTAAGATCATGCAAGATTATCTCCTCTTTTGTGTGTAATTGATGGGCGAAAAAGATTGATCTAAATCCAGATGATCAAATGATCTTTACAGGTCACTTAGCTCTGTCTCTTCCAGCTATCTGGGAAACACTTGAGGGTTTTGGGAAGGTATGGGTTTATGCAATAAATCAACAATAACACAGTGGGGCACACACTTTCCCACTGATTTCACTAGAAAAAAACGTGAGATATTTGGGAATTCAAATTGTACAAAACTTAGAGAATATAGCAAAAGTTAATTATGAGAATCTAGCTTCCAGTGTGCGAAACAACTACAGGCCTGGAGCACTCTTCCTTTCTTGTTCTTAGGCTGATCTAATATGAGAAAGATTTTCGTTCTTCCCAAATTCACTTTCTTGTTTAACACCATCCCACTGGAATTTAGGAAAGAGTGACTTAAGAAGGTTCAGTGAGATTACACTAGTTAATTAGGGGAAATAAAGGGCCAAGAATCGCTTGGAGAAAACTTAGAGCGAAGAAGGCAGTAGGTGGCATTGCCAGTCCAAATTTACATCAGTATTATCTGTTGTTGCGAGACACGTCAGATATGTCACAATTTTTCCGGGCTCTCATAGCTGGCCCCTCAGACCTTAATGGGTTTTTTCTTATTAAATTTGGTCATCCTAAGTTTTTTATTAAAGTCAGGCAAAAGGTCCATTTGAGTGCGTACAAGGTTTGGCACCAAAAAAGACTGTCTCAAATACCCTACTTTAGTCACAACGCACCTATTTGGAACTCACCGGGTAAACCAGCTTGCCTTCGAGTCTCTTTAGCAATTCTCCTAAAGGAGTGTGGCATCCTCAGATGGGGCCAACTTCTAGATGACACTGATTTAATTTCTTCGCAGCGTATGCAGGAAATATTGGAAGGGACGGTATCAAGATTTTGATACTACCAGTTGACGATTTGAGCAAAACATTAGGCAAAGACGGAATAGGGAATCAATTTTGGGAGTCCAAGATAGTTTCCCATCCCCTTTTGCGAAAAGAGGTATTGGAGTGGTAGTGGATGATGATTAAGGTATCTGAGAAGGTGCAAGCTCCACCAGTGGCGATCTCGAGGAGGGAACTGCCAGCTCTAGACCTCAATCAGATATGACAAGAATCTATGTTTTACATATGGCTATTTGCAAAGTCTGCTGCACTCAACTCTTTACAGTCCATAAGGCTTATTAGACATCCAGGAGACTTTCGAAATTGGGAACCAGGTGGAGAAGAGGTGTCCGAACTGCGGTAAGGTCAACGCAAATGAAGTCCACATGTTCTGGCAGTGTCCCTCTATCCAGATCTTTAGGCAGAAAGTGGGTATGACAC
The DNA here is from genome assembly GCF_964263255.1 of Lissotriton vulgaris. NCBI lineage: Eukaryota > Metazoa > Chordata > Amphibia > Caudata > Salamandridae > Lissotriton > Lissotriton vulgaris. The sequence continues at coordinate 1,683,893,330 of NC_141687.1, forward strand.
TATCAGGAATTTTGGGCCTAAAATTTTAGGTGAGCTTTGTTTTGGTTATTTTTGGAGTGATGTTATAGGGAAACAGGGCAATTACAAAAGCGCATAGAGCTCTTGTAATTATGGTAATTCTCCTTGCACGTAGAGAGCTCTGTATTTAGTGGATTTTGCCCAACCCCCATAGCAGTGGAGTGGGTGAGATCAATACAAAGAAAAGTGACACTGGACCGAGCCACAGCAAACTCTAAGACAACAAGGTTCTGGGACCGTTGGGATAATTGGGATAAGATAACATGCCACTGATTGGTTTCTTTTCTTTCCTTTTTCCTTTTTTAGGTCGAGGTAATATCTGATCTGCCGAAGGCGACCGGAAGTCCAAGATTTATTGTCAGTAAGAGGGCTGCTTTATCCCTCCCTCTTTTTGGCTCTCCCTCCATTGGCTGGCTTCCTAAACGGAGGCCAGCCATTGGAGGAGAGAGCCGTCCCTTCGAATAGGCTTTGTCTTTTTTGGATTTGGGGGCGTACATTTTGCTGCTCTTTCGCCAGTGACGTCCCCCGTCACTCAGAACAACAAAACACATGCCCCCGTATGCGTAAATTACCATGCTTTCTCCGAGGCATTTCTGCTTTGCATAGAACAAAGACGGTGGTGGTTTCCAGAGCTGCTTTGCTCATCCCCCCTCCCTCCGCCCGCAGCTCTCCTCTGTCCCGCTCCCCCCCCTCCCTCCGCCTGCAGATCTCCTCCGTCCCGCTCACCCCCTACCCCCTCCCTCCGCCCGCAGATCTCCTCTGTCCTGCTCACCCCCTCCCCCCTCCCTCCGCCCGCAGCTCTCCTCCGTCCCGCTCCCCCCTCCCTCCGCCCGCAGCTCTCCTCTGTTCTGTCCCGCTCCCCCCTCCCTCTCCCTGCAGCTCTCCTCTGTTCTATCCCGCTCCTCCCCTCTCTCTGCCCGCAGCTTTCCTCCGTCCCGCTCCCCCCTCCCTCCGCCCGCAGCTCTCCTCCGTCCCGAAACGTGAATAATGTCTGCTGATGGAGACGTAAACAAGCATGGCTGCCTTAACTGTGGTAGTGCTTTAGATGGTTCGGGGGAGTTAAACGCTCGCTGCTGCTGGAGACGTAAACAAACATGGCTGCGTTATCTGTGCCAGCCTGCTCTCAAAGGAACAGAGCCGCAGTGTGAGCCACAGCTGCTGCTATTACCAAGTTATGGAGAGCGGGTGGTCGGTGAAACTGGCCACAATATGCTCCATCACATTCCGTCCCTACTTCTCAGCCTGCTGCACCGTCACGGTGGGTAGAAGGGGCACGCCCTCTGCTATTACTCATTCTAGGACAAACACGTGTTATTATTTTTAGCCCTCACCAGAAATCTCAGCTGGTGCTGAAAATGGACGTGAAAGCCACCTTGCTATCTGGAAAGCAGATTTCACCATGACCTTTCACGTGGTAGCCATGGTGAAAACATAATTTCACCACCACAAATTACAGAGAGGTATTTTGTCATTCTGCCAAGGGAGAACCGAGTGGCAGTGCCAAGGGGCATGGCTCCTCGCCCACACATCCGAGTGCCCCAACGAAAGCTCTTGTCAGTCCCTTCTCTCAGACCCTCTCAGGCCCACTGTGCCCTCTGCACTCTTTGAGGGACGGGTCTGTGCCCTCACACTTCGTGCCCTGCGGCCTGGCCCATCCTCGCCACCCCGCAAGCCGATGGTCAGTGCTTGGGGGGCATCAGCGGAGCTGTGGCACTAGTCCCCTCAGCCCCAGCTCTTTGTCGGTGCAAACACCAGGGTTTGGTCCATTGTCACAATTACAATCTTTGTTGTGAAAAAAAGAGTTCCTTGGTGGAATGTGGGGCTTTAACCCTAGAATAAAACTGTCATTCAGGTTATTTTCTAAAAATAAATTTGAGAGTTAAGAGGAAACTATGGAGTTTGAATAATTCTTCATGTCATGTTGAATAATTGATGGGATTTAACTGCGATGTACCAAATGGTCAAACAATTAACTGAATAACACAGAAAGGAACCCTCTCTTTTTTCTGTTTACACCCAGTCCTTTCTAGTTAATCTGGGAAACTCTCTTCTTTGGAAAGTGTGTGAACCTTTTACGCATGAGACTATCCAAAAGAGAAGAACTGTGAGTATTCTACACCGCGCACGTATGACAATGCAAGTTTAAGTGGTGGTAATCCATACCAAACGGTACGAGCCATCTGGCTTGGTCAGAGCAAAAAGAGGGTTATTCATTGGAGAAACAGAAGTTTCAAATACAACTTCCTTGATATTCAAATTGTTCAAGGATTTCCACAATGGAAGCTTTCGCTTCTCGCCGCATGGGGTACTGGGGTTGAGGCTGTGGCATCAACCGCAAAAGGAATCTCATGTCGAGGGGTAAGTTTGTCCCATCTTCAATGAGTATGGTACAATGTAGCCCAATCTTATGGAAAGGGGCGACCACTCGGTCCCCCTGAACGTATGGTTGGGTGCCCCGATCCCCCCGGGAAACCATTTTGGGCGGGAGGCATTGCTAGGCTGGTATGCCCGAAGTGGCGTAGCCGGGGCGCGCCCTTTCCCGCCCAGGAGGGGTTGTCCTAGACACCCGCACGGAAGACCATGCCCAGTAGGCGTACCGGAGGAGGGTCCCCGCCCTCCCGCAGATGGATAAATAGAGCGGGAATCCGAAGAAGCGTCCTCTTGTTCCTGTGCTCTGAAGGCTGCACCAACTCGTTGCTCATGAGCCCTCGACGGAACAAGCGGCAATTTTGAGAACTTGTAATCTTGCTGTTTCTCTTTCAGTTATTTGGAGTACGAAGGATCCAGGACCTCGTTGATCAACTAGAGCAGAGTACTCGAAACCATGGCTGGCAAGAAAGCAGGAAAAGGCTCCGAGATGGAGAAGGTATTGCGCCATTTGTCGAACCGAATGGCCAGCATGGACCGAAAGCTCGGAAAAGTTGACTCGATCAGTCGAGGTTTGGCTGAGGTTAAGAAACAGTTAGCGGCCCAGAACAACTCAGGCCGTCCTAAGAAGGTAATAGGCCCGGCCTTGCCGGGAGTCGTCCCCGAGGGTAGGGGGAAGCGGGTTAAGAGGAGGGCGGTTTCTGGGGAGGTTCCGGTTCCTGAGGTACCCCCAGATGCCCCCATCACACCGGCGGACAGCCCGGTACCAAACCCAGATTTAGGTTTGCCGATCCCGGTTGTAATTACTCCTGTTAACGATGAGGAGATGCCCCCCGAATTGGCCATCCAGTTAGCGGCGGTGTTGCCATGGCTCAAGAAGAAAGCAGGGGGGGCAGTGGCCGCCGGGGGCCCCGGCCGAGGAGGCCAGACTAATAATCGAGCAATTGCGGCAGTCGAGAGAGGCCGCAACGGCGAATGTTCCTCTTGTTCCCCCACAGGTGGCACCGGGAGGACCTGCGGTTAGCCGGGAAAAGGCGGCAGACACAACGGCCGAACCTGGTAAGCACACATTGCCAATGGCAGGGGAGGGTTCATTACCCTCAAGGCGGGAAAGGGTGGCACAGCACATCCCTATGGCCACAAAAGAACTGATATGGGCGGAGAAATATGTGAACATGTTTTCATTATTGACTGACCATCGCGAGATGGAATATGCAAAATCCCAGAAAGATTTGTGGCATCCCAGTGTATGGCGCGCCAAGATGGCGGAATTCAGGGTTGATGAGACGGTAACAAACTGGGTTAAGGCCTTTTTCATATTTATTGCAGTCATGGGGGAACGGAAGCCTGAAATTATGACCGAGTTGACTTGTTATCAGAATAGGATTATGGATTTTTATTCCATGTATGAGGGGGATGAATGGAAAGGTTACGATATGAAATTCCGGAAAGCGAAAGAGTTTGATGCTACTTTGACTTGGGATTGCCTTGACTCGGTGTCATGGCACAAGCAGCTCTTGCCTGGGGCGGCAGGTACGTCCTCGCCAGGCGGGAGCGGGTCGGGGTTCGTTCGCCAAAAGCCCGCGGTGCCCTTTCGAGCGGGCGCCGGTGGGGACTATCAGCCCAAGACCGGCGGGAATGGCGGCAAGCGTGGGGTTTGTTGGGGCTTCAATAGAGGCAACTGTAACAGACCCCAGGGAACATGCAGGTTCAGGCATGCGTGTGCGGGCTGTGGGAACTCCTCACACCCGGAGAGTAGCTGTAGATCTAAAAACAGCGGGACGGGAGGAAAAAGGGGGTCTAAGCAAGAGTGAGGTAAGACTTTGTAACCGATTGCCTACACCTGTTGATATCATGGCTCTGACTCCTTCGTTGAACAAATACCCTGATCATGTATCTGCCGGGGTGTTAAGGAAAGGATTCCTATAAGGCTTCAACATCCCGGTGGGGGATTTTCGGGGGGACCCCTTTTGTAAAAACCAGTTATCTGTCCAACACAACCCAAGCGTTGCGGCAAAGAAAATTGCAAAAGAAGTCAGCTTGGGGCGGGTGGCGGGGCCTTTTCATCGCCCGCCGGTGGCGGATTTCGTGTGTTCCCCGTTGGGGTTGTCCCAAAGAAAGACCCTGGGGAGTTAAGACTCATTCACAACTTGTCTGCCCCAAGGGGTTCTTCGGTGAACGAAGCCATTGACCCAGACGTTTGTTCAGTGCGGTACGCATCGTTCGATGATGCCGTGGCCATGTTAAATCACCTGGGCCACGGGGCGCTGATGGTGAAATCAGATATCGAATCGGCGTTCCGGTTGCTCCCGGTACACCCACAGGATCAGCGCTTGCTAGGTTTTGCATTTCAGGGGAGTTATTACATGGATAAATGCATGCCGATGGGTTGCTCCATTTCTTGTGCTTACTTTGAAATGTTCCGCTGTTTTTTACAGTGGGTATTCACCGAGGCCACGGGCCATAAGCATGTGATGCACTATCTAGATGACTTCTTGTTTTTGGGTGCAGCCGGCGATACGAGTTGTGTGCAGGCGCTACGGGACTTCTGCATCCTCATGCGGGAGTTCGGAGTCCCAATGGCACCAGGTAAGACGGTCGGACCATCTACTTCACTGGAGTTTCTGGGAATTGAGCTCGATTCAGTGGAAGGATGTTTCCGTTTACCGATGGAAAAGGTGGCCAAATTTAGGGCTTCCCTGATACAATGCCTGGGCAAGGAGAAAGTGACCCTGCACCAGTTACAGCAAACAGTGCGTCAGCTTAACTTTGCCTTGAGGGTGATGCCAATGGCCCACCCCTTCTCACGCTCTATTGCACACGCTATGGTTGGTCTCAAGAAGGGACACCACCGTACGAGACTGTCGGCAGAGGTTCGCCAGGATATGCGCATCTGGTTGGCATTTCTGGCAGACTTCAACGGTCGAGTTGTGTGGAACAAGCCGCCAGCATCTTCGGATGAACTAGGTTTGTGGACCGACTCAGCTGGGAGCGTGGGATTTGGCGCCATTTTTGGTAACCAATGGTCGGCGCAAGTATGGCCCACGTGGTGGCACTCCAGCGGTCTAACAGGTAACATTGGGTTCTTGGAGCTATTTCCCATTTGGGTTGCTCTGATGGCATGGCCAGACGACTTCAGGGACTGCTCGGTGGTGTTTTGGTCTGATAATATGACTGTGGTTGAGTGCATTAACCAGCAGGCAGCACGCTGCAAGTGGATCTTGAGATTATTGAAAGAAATCGTATTACGTTGCATGAAATTAAATGTACAGTTCAGGGCAAAACATGTGCCAGGTGTACTGAATTATGCAGCTGATGCACTCTCTCGTTCACACATGCAGGCTTTCGAGGGCTTTTTACCCACAGCGGACCTAGTGGCTGCACCGTTCCCCGAAGCTCTATGGCTAATCGGTGCCCCGGATTACAAGACCTCGTGGCAGGCAGCTTAGCGCCCAGAACAAGGAAGGCATACGAAGGAGCGTTTCATTCCTACTGCACATTTTTGGGTCCATTAGGGAGACAGAGCTGGGGTCAGGAGGAATCCTTCCTGGGGTTCCTGGTTGTGCTGCACAGAGGAGGCCGATCAGCGGCAACGGCCAATAGACATAGGGCGGCCATTTCATTCATGGCACAGGTGCATGGCATAAGATATCCGACGGATTCCTTTTTGGTTAGGAAGGCACTCCGCGGCTGGCAACGCCTCGAGGGTCGCAAGCAGGATACGAGGCACCCGATTGGTTTAGATAGATTGTCTCGGCTCTTAACGAAGCTAGATGAGATGTGCTCCTCCCTTTATGAAGCAGTTCTGTTCCGGGCAGCTTTCGCCTTGGCATTCCACGGGGCTATGCGGGTGAGCAAACTGGCCGCGAGGAACAAGAAGGATATAGAGGGAGGCCTGGGCAGGGATCACATCCAAATAAGGGGTGATTCGATGGTAATCTCGATAGCCAGGTCCAAGACTGACCAGGGAGCCGTGGGTGATAGTGTTATCGTGCAGCACGCACAAGGGTCCCCCACTTGTCCGATAAATTGCGTAGAGGAATACTTGGCATTGAGGACGGCTACGTGGGGGGGAGCTTGCTGAGGCACAAGGATGGCACCCCACTGACGAGGTTTCAGTTTCAGAGGGTGTTAGCACTGTCAATCGCTGCCGCGGGCATGGACCCGTGCGATTTTGGGACCCACTCATTTAGGATAGGGGCTGCTACTGAGACTACAGCCCGGGGTCAGAGTGCAGAGGAAGTGAAAGAGCGGGGCCGTTGGTCCTCGAATTGCTTCAAAAGGTATGTGCGATTGCACATGTTGTAAAGATCAATTGACTTGCACTCACGCTTCTTGTCTTTTGTTTGCATTACAGTTTCGCGAGCCTGTCACGCGGGGCGGAATTGGAAGCCGACCAAGCACCAGGAGACCAGCGGTCGAGGATCACCGACTGGAGAAAGAGTGGTATGGGTCGTGGGCCACTCATATGTGAGGCGCGCCGGGGATGTATTCAAAGCAGGTGACGCGACTCACGCATCTGGGGAATACGGGTACAGAGTGATCTTCGATGGGAAGGGCGGACTCTGTATTGACCAATTTCAATCGTTCTTGGAGGGTCTTTTAGGGCGGCAAAGGTCACCGCCATCTGTAGTCATAGTACACCTGGGTGGCAACGACTTAGTGAAGCTAGGAAGACGAGTGTTATTGGAACACATCCTGTCGGCAGTTAGCTGGTTGGCTAAGAAACTCCCGGGGTGCACGATTGCCTGGTCCCACATGATCCCCAGGAAGAGTTGGCGGGGGGGCATTTCAGTGTCAGCGTTGAACCACTCTGTGAAAAGGGTTAACAACAAAATAGGGAAATTGTTTCGCTCAGCTCAGTTGCATAGCATTCCTCACGGGTGTATTCGGGGTGATCACATGTATCTGAATGATGGGCTTCACCTGTCCAGGGAGGGAAATGATTTACTCATAGGTGACTTCATAGCATGGCTAAGGGGTTTGAGGAAGCATGACCTTTTGGAGGATTGGGGGTGGCCGGATAGTCGGTCAACTATCCGGCCTGTGGCGGTAAGGTCATGATCGGTGAGCAGTAATTTCAAGGTCCCTAGAGGGGGGCGCCACCCAGAATGGATGGGAGCGCCCGGGGGGAGGCGGCCATTGGCCCCTTCCACGGGGAGGCGGCACCCACTAAGGATGGGTCGCCTAGGGGGAGACGGCCATAGGCCCCTCCCAGGGGGGAGGCGGCTAGATGCCCCTCCGATGAATTTCCCGGGGGCCGGATATCCGCGACGGCAGATAGAGAGTGTGGGATGGGGGGGAGTCCACGCTGTCCTTCCTACAGATACCTCACACGGGAACTCGGACGACCTTTAAGATGGCGTCGAGTGAAAAGGGGGCCCCCACGACAAGGGAAGTTACAGGTGGCAATGAGGGTAAAGTCCTCTGCGCATGCGCCACTCATTGTGAGGGCGGGATTTTGGTAGTAGGGATTTGACACCGGTTAAGACCTTGCCGTTGGCCCTTAATGCTAGGATGTACAATTTTAATTTAGAATCAATGCATTTTCAGGATGCTAGACTTGGCTAGGAAACCTTTGTATTAGAGATTTGTTAAGGTTAGCCAAAGAACATGTCTTCATCGAAATGTAATAAATGTAAAATTGTACATAATTTATGAAACTTTTATTTAATGTTTTACATTTTGTTTCATATTTTAATGAATACGGCCGGGGGGGTAACTCCCCCCCGCCTTCCAAAAGTTCAAACCTGTGTCTGTCTACTCCCATTGGGAATTGGTGTTGGGAGGGGGGGCGGGCAGCATCCTGACCATATGGAAAGGGGCGACCACTCGGTCCCCCCGAACGTATGGTTGGGTGCCCCGATCCCCCCGGGAAACCATTTTGGGCGGGAGGCGTGGCTCGGCTGGTATGCCCGAAGTGGCGTAGCCGGGGCGCGCCCTTTCCCGCCTAGGAGGAGTTGTCCTAGACACCCGCACGGAAGACCACGCCCAGTAGGCGTACCGGAGGAGGGTCCCCGCCCTCCCGCAGATGGATAAATAGAGCGGGAATCCGAAGAAGCGTCCTCTTGTTCCTGTGCTCTGAAGGCTGCACCAACTCGTTGCTCGTAAGCCCTCGACGGAACAAGCGGCAATTTTGACCCTCCCACCAGCCCCTTATGGCAATGTTTGTTTGAATAAAGTTTGATTAAGATAGAAATGTATAGGCCTTTTTTCCTTTGTAGAAAAGTAAGGAGATGTGTCATATAATGAGGTGGGCTTCTGTTTTAGGATAATGTTTCCCTTTGCAGGAAAAATGAAGTTGATGACTCATCAAGGCTATGTTAGAATTTTTCTTCTCTTAGTAGGTAAAACAACTGTCGTATTTATTTTTTGGTCGGGCGGTAAGGTCATGATCGGTGAGCAGTAATTTCAAGGTCCCTAGAGGGGGGCGCCACCCAGAATGGATGGGAGCGCCCGGGGGGAGGCGGCCATTGGCCCCTTCCACAGGGAGGCGGCACCCAATAAGGATGGGTCGCCTAGGGGGAGATGGCCATAGGCCCCTCCCAGGGGGGAGGCGGCTAGATGCCCCTCCGACAAATTTCCCGGGGGGCGGATATCCACGACGGCGGATAGAGAGTGTGGGATGGGGGGGAGTCCACGCTGTCCTTCCTACAGATACCTCACACGCGAACTCGGACGACCTTTAAGATGGTGTCGAGTGAAAAGGGGGCCCCCACAACAAGGGAAGTTACAGGTGACAATGAGGGTAAAGTCCTCTGCGCATGCGCCACTCACACCGTGAGGGCGGGATTTTGGTAGTAGGGATTTGACACCGGTTAAGACCTTGCCGTTGGCCCTTAATGCTAGGATGTACAATTTTAATTTAGAATGTATGCATTTTCAGGATGCTAGACTCGGCTAGGAAACCTTTGTATTAGAGATTTGTTAAGGTTAGCCAAAGAACATGTCTTCATCGAAATATAATAAATGTAAAATTGTACATAATTTATGAAACTTTTATTTGATGTTTTAAATTTTGTTTCATATTTTGATAAATACGGCCGGGGGGGTAACTCCCCCCCGCCTTCCAAAAGTTCAAACCTGTGTCTGTCTACTCCCATTGGGAATTGGTGTTGGGAGGGGGTGGCGGGCATCCCGGCCATATGCAAACTGCAAAGCCGGCTCTTTCAGCACTGTGTGCGCGAAAGCAGGGAGGATCACCTTCTCCCCTTGTGGAGCAGCTAAGACAAAGGGTGGGGGCCAGTCGACCACCGCTAACAAAATATCATAGGTAGTAGTCAGATTTTCCCAAAATACCCCTTTTATGGTACGTGCTATGTCACCTTCAATTATGAAGACAATTTCATAAAGTCTTTTAGGGGGAGCCACTCTAGTGTCAGCTGTCTCAACTACAACAAAGGTGTCAGACGCTGTCACCTTCAGTAGTGGATGCAACACCTCTTGAATGATGGTAATCTCCGCCGCGCTTTCCAGCAGCATCAGTGTCCATGTCAGATTCCAAAGCTGCGTTCTCACTATTCGTGGTATATCTTGCTGTTACTGCAGCAACTTTCTTCTTTTGAAACTGGGGCCTTTGATGGGTTGACTCGTTCCACTTGCCTTGTCTGTTAGTCTTGCGCGGCTGCTCATGGCCTTTTTGGGCAACTTGTCCTTTGCCACCGCCTCCACCACCTGTGGTCGCTAAAGGAGAACGTTGTTCTGGAACCTGAAATCTATGAGGTGACTTAATAGTACTGCAGTCGCGCAACTCATATCTACGCTCAGTAAAGGCAGGTGTAGGAGACACTGGATGGGACCCCTATTTCTGTTGCTGTTTCCCCAGTTTTTTGTTCTTACTCCAATTTTGTTTCTGAACTTTTGGGCGGTCATCTTTATCAGATGATGCTTGTTGAGTTTGCTGCTGTGTTTCTTTTTCATCAAAAGGCTTAACACCCAAACAATTACAGCCAAAGGTCTAATAAGCCTCCGTAATAATTTTCGGTAACTGACGGGGTTTGTCAGCATCGGGAACATCGCGCAAAGCATTAGACACCTGGAAACTTACCGCATCCCCCTTGACATTTGCAAGGACGAGATCGTGTACCATGTCAAATGGTCCCACGAGTCGCATTTCCAACTCCACAGCCGCCTATGGCCACTTGTTCATCCTGCACATGCTTAATGATGGAGGGCAGGACAGTCGTTGATGGGGTGCCGAAGCACCTAGTATAGACTGCTGCAAAAATCACACCCCAAGTTGTACAGTCATTTATGTCTGGCACTACGTCTTTCTGCAAACTAATTGTAAGTATCCTGTGTTTCTCCACAGGAGGAGTATTCCGGAATACTGCTTCCAGCTGGTCAAATTTCTTGGCAAGCCAAAAAGGCATTTCATCCTTATCCTGGGGGCGCTTGCCCATCACCGCATTAACCATGATGGGACATAGGCCTAGATGTATCAAGCCGTTTGCGAATCACAAAGGCCAAAAGTCGCAGAATTTCGGCCTTTGCGAATCGCAAACGGTCTATTTGCATGTTTTGGCATGCATAAAAAATTCGCAAATTAAGGAATCGCAAAAATTTGCGATTCCTTATTTTGCCATAGCATTTAAGGAATCGCAATTTTGCAATTCCTTAAATGCTATGTATGTAGTATTTTTCAATTGCGAATTTCGGTTAAGAAATCGCAAATTACCACCAACTTGTAGTTGATGTTAATTTGCAAATTCTTTTAAAAATGCACAATTTGGCATTTTTTAAGGTGGCATGTGACGCACACACATGCCCATAGGGGATGTATGTGCGCCATATGCACACACATGTACATTTCAGGGGTGCAGCAGGGTGTCCTTGAGACACCCCTGCACCCTTGACATTATTCACAATTTGTGAATTCGCAAATTGAGATTCGCAAAATAAGAAATATTGCACAATCATTCCTATGGGCCTCGTGGCCCATAGGAATGCATGGGAAATTTTTTCTTAATTGCGAATTCGCAAATAAGGAAGACTAAGAAATCGCTAAAAAATAGCGATTTTCTACATACATTCCATTTTGCGATTTCTAAATAACGATTCCTTAAAAATCGCTATTTAGAAATCGCAAAATGGAATCTTGATACATCTGCCCCTAAGCCTCAGCCAGCCCCCTCCAACTGGATGCGCCACTCCACCCGGGACCCCACCCGGGAGGTTGCTGGTAATGTAATGAAACAGACCCCTAATAACTATCACAGCAGAGTCATAAAGGGGTCTTAGTTGCAGAGCTGTTCACTGCCCCACCTGTGGATGCGGGGTGCAAGCAGGTAAAACAGGCCATGTAGTGCCTGGGATTGACAACGGCCCTTGTCTGACCGCCGTTATTAAGTGTGGGAGGGTGCCATTAAACCAAACGGCATGCTGCCAAGCAGAAATCGGAATTTCCACTGTCCGATATGGAGCGTACACTGCAGGCACATAGCAGGGGTGTTAAGTGTGAAATGCACCAGACACAGCATCTACTGCAGGAAATGTAACCCATGAGTTGAACAACTCAAACGGGTACACTGCGTCAGCTGATACAACAAAAACTACTGCCTGCCCCTCCAATGAAATTAGGTAATCCTGCAAGTGATTCCGAACAGCCAAACAACTGTGATCTGGGATATCAACAGCAGCCATATCGACACAGTGAGATAAGTACAATGCAATATAAAATTGCACAACAGGTTAGTAATTCAATAGAAAACCATTTTTATATTATCAAGCTTGAAAAGACCTATGTAACTATAGGTAGGTTTTATCCGCCAGTACTGTCAACCAAAAACAATAGGGAGGGGGTCGTGTGTCTCACAAGACAACACTTGTTAGCGGCGCCATGTTGCAAGGATCCTACTCATACACAGAACTGTGAGACCTAGGACATCAGTGAATTGTGGTATACCAGAAACTCACCTCAGTACCTAGAAAAACCCAAACCAGCTAGCATCAGTGTCACATTAGCTCTTCATCCTATAGCAAAGTAACCAATGATTTGATAACCTAGAACAAAAGACCTAGGAGCATCTCAGGAATGGTGCGAACGGAGAACACTCTTTTGTTATTCTCTCATACCAGTACACAACAGGAGTAAATAAGAGACACAGTTAGGTTAAAATATTGATTTTAACGACATGATCTCATGTGCAGTATTTTAGCCAACATAAGCAGACATATAATTAAAAATATTATAGTCAGCATGGTTACAATTCCGTAAAATACAAAAGAAGAGAACATATTACAATGATGGTGAAAACAGGTCCAATGGCGCCTAGTTTTAACACCCTCCCGATATAGGAACTATATATTATAAACTATAGAAGGTCTCTTAGGCTTGTTTTGGGAGACCCCATTCCCCTCCGCTCAGTAAGAGTAGATCACATCTGGATGAGCATAAACTCTCTGCATCCCAGGAAACGGAAATCTTCCAAGTGCTTGAAATCATGGCAAGTGTGCAATGATAAAGGTGCCAGAATCTTACTTGGCTCACAGCTGCCAAAATGTTGTGTCTAGAATCCGTTACATGGACATGCCGAAAAACAGCTAACATGTTTTGATAACCTTGACGGCTCAGCACTCAATGTTCAGACTAGAGATGTCGAAAAACAAACCTTTTCTCAAGTGTAGACCTTCGTGAAGGCTAACGTACAAAAACAGCTATGCAATGTCGTGTGCAAAAGCAGCAAAAGGTAAAATCGAGTTTAAACTTCTTATAAGCCATGCTAACATAACATGCATGCAAAGGTAGGCCTTAAACCATACTACAGTATATCATTACATGAGATAACTTCTATGCTATATATGAGATAAAGTGTAACTCAAAGTGTCCCACATTGGGCAATGAAATGTCACACATTAGCACGGTATACACTCAAAATATTGAGTTTTTAATATCGAGTTAAATTAATATTGAGTTAAAAATATAGAATGGACACAATATCAAATGGACAGAATATAGACTACAAAAATATCAAATAGAATAGCATTAATATCGAATCAAAAATATAGAATGGACAAAATATCGAATGGACAGACTATAGACAACAAAAATATAGAATGGAGAGAATAGAGACAACAAAAATATAGAATGCACAAAATATAGACAACAAAAATATCAAATTTGAGGTGAGTAAGGTAATATTAATTTTTTAAAGTATTTTTTATGTTAGTATATGTGTGAAAAGTGTATATTTATTTTATAATTAATTTTATTAATTAATTGGATAGTATTTAATTTTTGTGTAATATAATTCTGTGGCGGGTTGTGGGTTTATAGAGGATTAGGGTGGGAAGTAATTTAATTATAATTATTTAAATATGTTAGTTTATTTATTGGTATTTATTTTGAATTAATTGTTAATCAATAATTAATTGGTAATAAATAAAAATATAATTGGTAATTATTTTAAATAATTGATTAATTGATAATTATGTTAATTGTATTAATATATTTTCTGTCGCTAGTTGTGGGTTTATAGGGGAATAGGGTGGGAAGTAATTTAAATATAATTAATTATATTTTTAAATTTATGTATTGGTATTTATTTTGAATTATTTGATATTTAAATTTTTATTTGGTAATTAATTACAATATAATTGGTAATTCATTTTAAATAATTGATTAATTGATAATTATGTACTTTTTTTAATGTATTTTCTGTAGCGGGTTATGGGTTTATAGGGGAATAGGATGGGAAGTCAATTAATTATAATTATTTATATTTCTTAATTTATTTATTGGTATTTATGTTGAATTAATTAATATTTAAATGTTTAATTGGTAATTAATTGATATATAATTGGAAATTAATTTTAATTAATAGTTTAATTGATAATTATGGTAATGTTATTATTTATTTTCTGTAGCGGGTTGTGGGTTTATAGGGGAATAGGGTGGGAAGTAATTTAATTGTAATTAATTAAATATTTAAATGTATTTATTGGTTTTGTTTTGTTGTAATTTTTAAATATTTTTTAATTGTTAATTAATTGTTAATTGGTAAATACTTTGTATTAATAGGTAATTATTTGTAATAATTATCTTTTTGTATTTTTAATTGATTAATTATTATATTATATAAAATTGTTAGTTACTTTTAATTGATTTGTATTTGGCATTAATATTTAATTTATTTTTATTCATATATGAAGTATTTACTTTCCCTACTGTTGACCTCTCTGGAGTGTGAATAGTAATTTTTACCCCTACGCTATCCAATGCTTTCCCTACTGTTGCACTCACTGGAGTGGTAATAGTAATTTTTACCCCTACGCTATCCAATGCTTTCCCTACTGTTGCACTCTTTGGAGTGGGAATAGTAATTTTTACTCCTACGCTATCCAACACTTTCCCTACTGTTGCACTCTTTGGAGTGGGAATAGTAATTTTCACCCCTACGCTATCCAACGTTTTCCCTACTGTTGCACTTTCTGGAGTGGGAATAGTAATTTTTACCCCTACGCTATCCAACGCTTTCCCTACTGTTGCACTCTTTGGAGTGGGAATAGTAATTTTTACCCTTATGCTATCCAACGCTTTCCCTACTGTTGCACTCTTTGGAGTGGGAATAGTAACTTTAACTCTCCCGCTATCCAACGCTTTCCCTACTGTTGCACTCTCTGGAGTGGGAATAGTAATTTTAACCCTCCCGCTATCCAACGCTTTCTTTACTGTTAGACTCTCTGGAGTGGGAATAGTAATTTTTACCTCTACGCTATCCAACGCTTACTCTACTGTTGCACTCACTGGAGTGGGAATAGTAATTTTTACTCCTACGCTATCCAACACTTTCTCTACTGTTGCACTCTTTGGAGTGGGAATAGTAATTTTTACCCGTATGCTATCTAACGCTTTCCCTACTGTTGCACTCACTGGAGTGGGTATAGTAAATTTTATGATTACGCTATCTACCCCTTTCCCTACTGCTGCACTCTCTGGAGTGGGAATAGTAATTTTTACCCCTATGCTATCCAATGCTTTCCCTACTGTTGCACTCACTGGAGTGGGACTAGTAATTGTTACCCCTACGCTATCCAAGGTTTTCCCTACTGTTGCACTCACTGAATTGAGAATAGTAAGTTTTACTCCTACGCTATCCAACACTTTCCCTACTGTTGCACTCTCTGGAGTGGGATTAGTAATTTTAACCCTCCCGCTATCCAACGCTTTTCCTACTGTTGCACTTTCTGGAGTGGGAATAGTTATTTTTACCCCTACGCTATCCAATGCTTTCCCTACTGTTGCACTCTTTGGAGTGGGAACAGTCATTTTTACACCTACGCTATCCAACACTTTCCCTACTGTTGCACTCTTTGGAGTGGGAATAGTAATGTTTACGCCTACGCTATCTAACGCTTTCCCTACTGTTGCACTCACTGGAGTGGGAATAGTCTTTTTTATGCCTACGCTATCCACCGCTTTCCCTACTGTTGCACTCTCTGGAGTGGGAATAGTAATTTTACCCCCTATGCTATCCAACGCTTTCCCTATTGTTGCACTCTCTGGAGTGGGATTAGTAATTTTAACCCTCCCGCTATCCAACGCTTTTCCTACTGTTGCACTTTCAGGAGTGGGAATCGTTATTTTTACCCCGACGGTATCAAATGCTTTCCCTACTGTTGCACTCTTTGGAGTGGGAATAGTAATTTTTACCACTACGCTATCCAACACTTTCCCTACTGTTGCACTCTTTGGAGTGGGAATAGTAATGTTTACCCCTACGCTATCCAACGCTTTCCCTACTGTTGCATTCACTGAAGTGGGTATAGTAATTTTTACACCTACACTATCCAACGCTTTCCCTTTTGTTGCACTCTCTGGAGTGGGAATATTATTTTTAACCCTCCCTCCATCCAACGCTTTCTCTACTGTTGTATGTACTGGAGTGGTAATAGTAAATGTTAACCTCCTGCTATCCTAAGTTACAAATATAGTATATTTTATTATTGTGTATATATATATATATATATATATATATATATATATATATATATATATATATATATATATATATATATATATATATATATATATATATATATATATATATATATATGTGTGTGTGTTAAAAAATGTAGTTGTATGTTTATTTATTTTTAACTTAAATTAATTATTTAATGATTTTAAGGTTATTTAAGTATTTTAAAGTTAATTATATTTATTATTTCATTATTTTTAACATATTTTAAAAATTCGATATTTTGACTAACTATATTTTTTACATCAATATTTTTGATTCAATATTTTAGTACCTACCTGTTTGGAGATACGAAGTCGATATTTTGGTATCCTATATTTTTTACTCAATATTTTGCTACATCGATATTAATGACATCCATATTATGTCAGTGATCCCATTAGCACACAGAGAAGTACGAAATGCCCCACATAAGCAAGCTGGAAAACCTGGCAGATTTGCTAGACTAAAGTCCTCTGATTGTGTAATAGATCATTTTGGTTGTTCATTTGGTGATGGCTGATTCATTGCTTGTAGAAGATACATCCTATATGAATTTAAAAGGTGTAAGTTACTGTTGGCTGCCACCGCTGAGTTTTATGGTATTAGAATTAGAGTGGGAAAGAAATGTTATGTGTGAATTTACATAATTATATATTATCACAGCAAATCTCTTGTCACCCTTCTTAACATACCTGCTTACCAAAATGAGTTTGCTGGCTGAGTTATTTCCAATATGTATATTGTAAGCTTAAGATTGAGCTTGATCTTGCAAATGTATTTCAAGGTTCTGTTGCTGGGTTGTGTGCTGCTGTAATTGTCTTGGAAATAGCCATATTTTCAAATCTATACTCTCCTGGATGCTTTAAATGCTGTCTGGTAGTGAGTTATGGGGCTTGGCAGCTAGTTCTGAGAAAGCAGTGCCTCCTATGGATTTCTTATGGTAAGGTGGTATGATGAAAAATGGTGCAAGCCTGGAGAACGGTTTACTGATGTGTTTGTATTGCTTGAATGTAGCTTGTAGTTATAGCAGTTATTTTCCTTGAAGGCACTGTGAACAAAGCAGAGTGCCTTAATCATTATTGTTCACTCTATAGTTGTGATTATAAGATTGGTGCCATGTGGTCTCTTGGTTGAAGGCAGAGGCAATGTCTTGCAGCAGCATTTTGTTTGTGTTCTATTTTGAGTATGATGAATGAGGCTGAGACAAGGTATTGGCCGTTGGCATAGTCAAGCTTAGAGATTACAGTGGTGAGCATAGCTTTCAATTTCTGTTAAGATACAACATTTGGGAGTATACAATGTAGTGTTTCTTGTGTATAATGCACTCTGTTTAATGTTGTTAACATGTGGTATCAAATGTAGGTCTGACTACAAAATTTTCTAGCTATCGCAACAAGAATTTTAGATTCTATTAAGGACACGGAGGCGAGGATTATGCTTTCTCATTTCTTTACTGCAACTACAGCAGCCAATGAAAATGAAAGTACACATGTAAAAAATAACATTTCTCATGAGGCTTTGAACCACGCCTCTCTTACAACAACCAATCACAAAGGTATCATGTCTATAAATCCTGGAGACACTAGTCCGGCCTCCTCTTTCTTTGCGCGAAAGTCAGTAACAGTCTCATCACACTGAAAAGTTTAATACTGCAACGGAAAACAGATCCAGCAGAAGTCCCAACGGAGAAATCTTGAACAGAAAAGGAAAACCTCCATCCGGAAGGAGCGGCAGCCAAAAGCACCGACGGTCTTCAACTCTTGTTGGAGTCGTTTCCTCTAACATAAAAAGGAAGTTTGAGAAAAGTTTCCACCACAACCTAGATCGTTGTAAGGGTGGGCAAAACAGTTAGGTAAAACCACGTAAACAACAACAGTTGTATAACAGTCCCAACGGGTGGGATAATCCTCGCCTCCGTGTCCTTAATAGAATCTAAAATTCTTATCGCGATAGCTAGAAAATTTTGTATTCTATGGCAGGACCGGAGGCTTTTGATTATGCTGGTTCAAAGCTCACATTAAAGCTCGTCAATCACAGCATCAGAAACATGAGGTATCGGTTTGTAATAAAACACCTTAAACATTGAATCTGAGGACCAGTCAGCTGCCTTCAGAATGTCCTCCAAGCGGGAACCCAATAAGTAAGCCTTAGAAGCCATCGCACCCCTCGCAGAGTGTGCCCCATAAGCAGAAATATCAATGCCGGCTTCCGACATGATCCACCTGACCCATCTGGCTAAAGTAGCAGCAGCGACTGGCTTGAACGGTTTTTGAATAGATATCAATAACTGCCCCAGAGGATCCGCCCTGTGTACACTAGTACGCTCCTCATAACATTTAAGACATTGAAGAACACACAGCTTGCCGTTATGAGGAAAGGCAGGATAATCAACTGAACAGGACATGGTCTTAGTACGTCTAGTAATGACAAAGGATACACCTTGGGGTGAAAACATCCTCCCAGCCAAAACCAAAGCTCTGACATCTGAAACCCTCCGACATGAAATAAGGCACAATAGCATAGTAAGCTTGGCAGAAAGCTGTTTCAGAGACAAATCACCATTATCGGGCCAGGATTCCAACAAATTCAGAACCTTATTAACATCCCACAAGGTGGAATACCTGGGCCGAGGAGGGTTGGCCACACTCACACCTTTAAGTAACTTACAGACCGAGGGATGCATCCCCACAGGTTTACCATCTATGTGGTCGTGACCAGCAGAAATAGCAGACCTGAAATTGTTAACCGACCTGTAGGCCAGGCCAGAAGTCGCACACTCTGACAAAAAGTTCAGTACCTCTGTTATATTTGATACCACGGGATCCACCTGTTTTGAAAGGCACCAACCCACCCACTTCTTCCACGGAGCAGAGTACCGTTTTCGGGTGGAAGGAGCCCACGCTTGCTGCATAAAGCTGGAAGCCTCTCGTGAAAGGCCTGCAAGGCGTTCATGTCTCCGGAGAGCGTCCATACCATCAATGACAGCTGGTTCTGCAGGACCAGGGGATGGCACGTTCCCACTGGGTCCTGCAGAAGCGTTTGGAAGACTGGGAGCCGGAAGGGGAGGTCTATTGACAATTCCAACAGTGTGGGAAACCACGACTGAGTCGACCAATAAGGCGTTACTAGCACCACCGTCGCCTCCTGTCGGCGCAGCAATGCCGCTACTCTCGGGATCAGTGCAAACGGTGGAAACGCATAATTCCTCTGATGTCGCCAATGATGAAGGAACGCATCCGTCCCCAGTGCCATCGGGTCCGGTCTCCAACTGTAAAACAGAGGAAGGTGGGCATTGAGGCGCGAGGCAAACAGGTTATTCCGACATGGGCCTCGTACTGACATGATCTGGGAAAACAGCGATGGATGGAGTCTCCAATCGCTGGAGTCCCGGAGAAATCGGGAATGCCAATCCGCCACTTGATTGAGTTTCCCGGGAAGGCATTCTGCCACCACGGAGATCTTGCGATCCAGGCAGAAGTGCCAGAATTCCTTCGCAATGTGCACCAGCATCCGGGACTTCGTCCCGCCCAATCGATTGATGTATCACACCGCGGAGACATTGTCCATCCGAAGGAGGATACAACAATTGCTCTTCAGCGGCGAGATAGATCTGATGGCAAAGGACCCTGCTAGAAGCTCTAGACAATTGATGTGAAGTGATAGTTCGTCTGCAGACCAACGTCCTCCTGTGGCAAACTCGCCGCAGCGAGCGCCCCAGCCCCACTGGCTAGCATCGGATTCCACCACCACATCCGGGGCTGTGCCGAATATAGCTCAGCCGTTCCAGGCTGACATGTGGTCCAACCACCACTGAAGCTCCTCCCTGGACTCGGAGGAGAGAGGGATCAAATGATCGTAGTGAAAGTTTCTCTGTAGGTAGAAGATCTTGAGCCTCTGCAGGGCTCTGTAATGCAAAGGTCCGGGAAAAATGGCCTGAATCGACGAGGCCAGAAGGCCCACAATCCGTGCCAGAACCCTCAAAGAAATCTTCTGCTTTGGCCAGGGTAGCTGTGATTTCTCTCTTGATCGACCTGATCTTCGGCAGAGGAAGGAAGCTGGGCCGAGACCGAGTCTATCAGGAAGCCTAGGAATTCCATCTGCCGATCCGGTATCAGCACCTATTTCTTGGTGTTGATCACGAATCCCAGATTCTGCAATAAGGACGTCGTCCACTCCAAATGCGTGAGAAGGAGGGACCGGTCCTGTGCCAGGATCAGCATATCATCTAGATAGACAATCAACCAAACTCCCATCTCCCGGAGGCGGGAGACCACCGGCTTGAGTAGTTTGGTGAACACCCAGGGGGCCGAGGACAGCCCGAAAGGAAGTACCTCATAACGAAACCAACGCCCTTTCCAGGGGAACTGCAAAAACTTTTGATGTGATGGGCAGACTGGGACCGTCAAGTAGGCATCTTTCAGGTCCAGTCTGACCATCCAGTCGTTCTCCAAGAGAAGGTCTCGCAAAAGATGGATGCCCTCCATCTTAAAGTGTCGATATGTGACGAAGGGGTTGAAATCCCTCAAGTTTAACACGAGGCGCTGACCGCCTCCTTTCTTTTGAACAAGAAAGACGTTGCTGCAGAAGCCTCCCGGCAGGAAGGGTCCTGCAGCAATGGCCTGTTTTGCCAAAAGCTCGTCTAGTTCTGAGTCTATAAAACTCTGTTCGAGATGGGAAAAAAGGAGAGGACGGGGGGGAAGGGCTGAATGGGGCAAGACACCATCTCTATCTCGTAACCCTGGATGGTCCGAAGGACCCACAGATCTGAAGTGAGATCTGGAGAAGGACGGACTTCCGCCGTTCCGAGGCAAGGGCGCAATTCACGTTGCCCAGCATACAAATGGTCCTCTGAGCCCAACCCGCCAAAACCTCAGGGTGTATGGCGGCACCAGTCTCTTGCGCCTGCAGGGCCAATTCCAGGATCTTGGCTAACGGGCCCGAAAGGTCGAGGACCTTATCTTGGCACGCTCTGAGTGCGCGATCAATCCCTTTTTTCGGGTCCTTTTTATACTTTTTAAGAAAAGCGGTCATGGAGCATCTATGTCCGGTGTGAGAGCCACTTTGTGGGGCAAATCAGGGCGCGGGCATTCAGATTTCAGGCGGGCACGAACCTCCTTGTCGAATCCCTTGCGGAGATGAGTCTCCAGAGAGGTCGCCACCGCCGGAGGGGAAACCCAGTCGGATGATCTGGGGTGGACAATGTCCGTCGGATCAAATAAAAAGGGAGTGGGAATGACTGGTGAAGTGTGTTTACACTTTTTAGTGCGTTTGCGCGGAGCGGCATCCGAGGAATCGGTTTCGGTGCCAGTATCCGTTGTGGTGATAACCAGGGGGGAAGTGGGGGGAGGGGTAACAGGCTTGTCTTGGGATCGAGACTCCTGGGACTTATAAAGTTTGTCGTAAGACTGGGCATGCGGTCAGGAAAGGTCAAGAGCCGCCTTCTTTGGGGGAGGGGGGTGAAGTGAATCTTTGCCCAGAGCGGGCATCGGCTTACCCGGGACCAGCAGGTCCAACTTCTTGGCCAGAGGGGAGAGGGGAGAGGGCCGAGGAAAGGGCTTTCTCCAATTTGGCATCGAGTTTTTTGTCTATGATCTCCTCCATGGAGTCCCCTTCATAGAATTCCTGCTGTCCCTGATAACCATACGCAGCATCCTCCTCTTCGCAGTACTCAGCGTCTGCCATTGCAATTAGGAATCCGAAATTCCAACTCTAGTTCCCAGCGGGAAGCAAAGACCAGCCCGAGCAAGGGCGTCGATGGTGGGGGGTGCCAGGTGCAGGAGCCGGAAATACTAGGAAAAGACAAGAGCAAGGCCAAGTCCCACTCTAGGACTAATGGAGGAAAAAGGGGGGTGTCGCCTGAACCAATATAAGCTGCCCAAAAGCACAGAAATCGCCCACGGCTCCTGGCCCAATCTGCGTCGATCCCCACTTCAGCCGGGGGCAGAGCGTCGTTCTGGCACCTTCGAGAACTGCGCGTGCCAACGCGGCGTGCGCGGGCTCCCTGAGACGTGCGTAAGGCCTCAACGGCACCTACGTACGCTCGTCCCCGAGGGGGGGCTAACCCCTCACTAGTGCGGCTAGCCAAAGCTTGCGTCGCGGGCAGCGACGACTGGAAGTCGGGGGAAAGGATCGGACGGGCCTAGGTGCGCAACACACCCCACCACGGGGAAGCGGGGAACGGAGCGAAGCTCCGGCCCCAATCTAAGAACAAAGCAGACAATGTATGAATAAACAGTGCCAAGAAAGCGTAAAGCGATCAATCAAACTATGCAATATACATGAATAATAAGAAAACAATAGTCAATGGCATCAACCCATGTACAGGCATAAAGCACAAGTAATAGAGCAAACATGAAAGGAAAGAGCACTTATCTGCGCTGCGGAGCAGCAAAGAAAGAGGAGGCCGGACTAGTGTCTCCAGGATTTATAGACATGATACCTTTGTGATTGGTTGTTGTAAGAGAGGCGTGGTTCAAAGCCTCATGAGAAATGTTATTTTTTACATGTGTACTTTCATTTTCATTGGCTGCTGTTGTTGCAGTAAAGAAATGAGAAAGCATAATCAGAAGCCTCCGGTCATGCCATAGAATCCATGGCTGTCCCTAGGTTTCTAATATTATAACTGGAAAGGTCTCATTTTCCTTAGGCCATAAGGTGGTAGGCTGGTGTTTTTGTCACTGTCTGCAGGTGGTAAGCTCGTTCTTTGCAGTATTTAGCTATAGATGGTTATTCATCATCCTTGTGTTTATTGCCCGACAGCAGTCATGAAGTTTTAAATTGTAGAGGTCTTCCAGACCATCAGTTAAAACAAAATATTTGGGTGTCATCAGCACAGTTGTAATAGGCGAGTGATTTAATTAGGTTTGGTAATAGAATTAGGTAGATGGTGATTATAGCAGGCCCCTGTGGAATGCTACAGTGTTTTGTGTGAAGAGCTTATATGAAAGGTGGTACCAACACTAGGGGGTCCATTAGGATGGCGGGCGGAAAAAGTCCGCCTGCCACCCTAACGGAGATTGGGACCGCCCGCCTAAAGGGCGGGGGTCCCGACATTGGTTTTAGGATGCGCCCGCCACAGTGGCGGGCACATTCCTAAAATTAACATTGTAGTGGGCGGTGCTCACTGCACTGCCCGCCACATTGTTAAAAACAAATGCACGCATTTGCATAACCGAAGAGGCAGGCACCGCGCGGTGCCTGCTGCTGTGATTATGCAAATGCAGGGGGACCACAGGTACCCCCCCTGTTTGCCACCCCCCTTTTGGCCGTCAGTCTGGAGGCCCCCAGGGGCCCCTCAGAGTGCACACCGCATGTCTTTCCATGGCGGCATTGCCACCACGGACAGGCTTTGAAAAATGCATATTCTAATATGGCTGGCGGTGTCTGATAGACACCACCATCATGCTATCCCTTTTCTGCCCCGGCCGCAAGGTGACCGGGGCGTAAAACAGGTGGGCGGTGTTTCCCACCGCTGCGGTCCCCTCCGCCATCGTAATATGGTGGGGGTAATGCAGGGAAGGATGTCGGCTGGATTGCCTCCACCAGGGTGGCGGTGGCCACCGGTACCCTGGCGGAGGCAATCCGCCTGACATCCTAATGGGCCCCTAGGTCTCTGTCACACCTGGGAGACCAATAATTCAATGGGAATTAGCTGAGCTCCATTCTCAGCTTTCACATAAGTTATGTCATACAAGAGTTTGCTGTGTGAAGAGATTGCACAACTGTACAAAACATTGAGTCATTATGTTCTTAAGCCAGCAACTTTCAAGACATTTCCTATTACTGATACATATTTGGTTGTCACTGCCGAAAGCTAACAGTCATTTAGAAGCAATGTCCAAAAAGGAAATCTCCAGATTCTAATATGGCATTGTGCTTTGAATAGCAAATTGCTTTGGGGCACAGTTATCACTAGTTAGGTACAACTTACATTTGACTGATATTGCTTCAGCCTACACTGGCTCTGGCCTGTTGTGAAATATAGTCTGGGGAGATAATGCATCTGCAGTATAAATCATTATTTTGTTTGCAGGAGCCAGATAGTTTGTTAGGCTAATGAGCCTGCTGCAGGGGGCTGCAAATACCCTAACTAGCAGCATTGTGAATCTAAAATGACCCAACATAGACTGTTATGCTACAAAGGGCTGCTAGAACGGTCTATCTATCTTTCAAAAATTGTTTAAAATCTAAATAGCCCTGCCATGGTCATTGGGCTGTGAATTTATTGCCTAGAACCAAATATTGTGGAAACCATTAGAATGGCACATGAGGCTGAAAGCATTTTTATTATATGTGACCTCTCTAGACATCTTCACAGGACATCAACTAAAATTTTCTGACTTTTGTATGTTGTGAATTAGGATCTGTGTAGCATGAATCTACATTTTAAAATGTATTGACTCATTTGAAATTCTGCTTAATCTTTATCTAATACTGGTAATAGCGAATAGATTGCTACTTTGAAGTCCTATGTAATTAATATACTATATGCATAATATTTGGTGAACATTTAAGGTAGCATTTTAATTGGGAGAAGTGTTGGAATGCAAGGTGAGAGAAATGTTTTGGATCATCATATACTCTGCAATTTACCTTCACAGAAATATGAGGAAAGTATGAGATTTAGCCAAAGTTTAGCATTTGCAGGAAATTCTGGCCCAGAAAAGCTATTGGCATCCTTGCAAACTACATAACTCCAGTATTCCCTAGGTACCTTGTTTTCATAAATGTCTCAGCCTGGCAGGTTTCTCTTGGTGCTGACTGAGCCCGCGCCCAAATTCCTAAACTACCCGCATTGCCTGCATTGGTCAAATTGGAAGGCAACCCAGAGATGTTTGCTTGTGTCTTAGAAGGCTGAGGAAGCCTTTCCTTTCCCAGGCGATAGTTCAGCAGGGGTAGATATCCCAGAGGATGCCCGTCCTTGAGCAATGGGTAGAATTAGTGTATTCATATGTCCTTGGGAGAGGGAAACACCTAACCCATTAGTATGTAGTTCACAAAGAGGTGAAGTACATAGCTGAAATGGTGTATATTCCATCACTTGTAGTTCTAATGTATTCAAGTTGTTAATCCTGGTTTAGTGCAGCATATTTTTATTTCAATTCTGCAAGGTTCCAGGGTCAGAACCATAGTTTGTACAAAAGACAGCCAACACGTGTTTCGCCCCACCTCTTGGCGAGCAAGCATTTGACATTCTCATGACAAATAGTGTAGACCAAGTGTAAGGTAAGTAAAGGTTTTATCAAAATGTACCATAAACATATACATTAGATCATCATGTAAGGGTAGTCACATAAAAGCCAATTGAGAGTGAAAAAAGAATGCGGAAAGAAAGGAGAAAAGGAAAAAAGAAGGGGGGAAACATAAATTGATGGCAAACCCAAAAGACAGTATAAAATGATTTTATGATGTATATGTCATGACCTAACCGAAAAATGACATGAACATAAACAAGATAAAATAAATCATATTTTTGGCATTATGAAGCCTAATTATAGAATCAGTCCAAACATATTAAAATTGCACCAAAAACATGTAAAGATGTATTTTTATATTAGCATTGCGGTACATAGCATCATGAACAAGGTATAAACAGTGCAATAGTTTAGTTTCAAGAGGATGTTTTTACAGTTAGACAATGATCAGAAGAAAGATATATTTGTAGTATGTATATGATAAAAAACAAAATAATAAATACAGGTAAAAAATGTAGCCAAAGTCCAAGATGGCTATCGTATTGAAGACAGCACCATGGGCAAAATATAATGTGTGAAAAAATCAACAGGGAGATGGATAAGGCTCAAAATACCACTGAGCCTATGCAGCCCCTTAGAGGCAGGATGGAAATAGCGAAAAACACCCTGGTGAGTGGAGGGTTACGTGCTCTGATAATAGCATGGTGTGTTAGCGTACAGACAAGGTGAACAGGCACCAATGGCAGCTATAGTGCCATAACCTTTGATACCAAATTCAGGGTGTGGAAAGTTGAACGTTTCGGGCAAGAAAGAGTGTCCATAGCCCAGGAAGGAGCTGGAAGAACATGGATCCTACAATGTACAAAATGATCAGGGTCTTACTGTTGATAAGATAAATAGAAGCTAAATAAGTAATATAAATATATAAACAATCACCTGTATATGGCATGGTAAGATGTAGGAAAAGTAGCAGGGGTTACTTGTATTTTAAAAATGTATCCTCAACTACGGTGTGGAAAAATCATCTCGCCACGGGGTCATGCAGGTGCCAGCAGAGTGTCCACAGACAGACATAAGTATTGAACAAAGTATAATTAGCCATTAAGCTGGGAAGAGGTCTTGGTGACACATGCATGCATTCTAAAGAGAAAAGCAGAAACAATACCTCTGAGTGGGTCCAGTCCTAGAGCTCCCCCGAAATGCACCACTGATACCAATGCGTTTAGACCTGGGTCTGGAGAGCACGCTCATGCGATCGCTCTCAAGCCCCTTACCTTCTGGATCCCCATTTGGTCAAATGACTCACCATTACCCTTGAAAAAATCACTTTTAGACTTATTATCATCTGACACCAGAGGGTGCGTCAAGTGGTTGAACTACAAATAGGGTTGGCTGGTCAAGTTGGACATTAGCGATCTTTTGCTCTACCCTGACAGATTACAAAAAAGGTCCTTAAACTTTCTTTAAAAGAGTTTTGGAGTTATGTGAATTACATTTGGCTGAGCAAGAGAACTGCAGGTGAGTTCACAAGCAGGTTCCTAGGTTTTAAAGACAAAATGCAGCTGGAAGAATTCTGAATCGTATAGAACCTACACTTGCGAAATCCCTATACCTAAAATTTAGATATAGTATCCTTCCAGTCAACAGTTTTTGCAGTAACTGGAATGATGCAAACATCTCATCCAGTTGTATGGCCTGCACGGCTGTACTTGAAACAGAAGTACACATTCTATTTTTCTGTCATAAGTACAAACAGATTAGAAGAACCTGGTTATTGCCAATATGTTGGATTTTGGCTGCCAATCGACTAACCAAGAGCATAAGAATTCTAAAAATTGATTGTACAGAATATCTCATTTTTGGTCTGTCCAGATTTTTCTACATGCCTGGAGATTAAGAAATGGGATACTGAAATCTGCGAATATCAAACGATCCAATTATGAAGTACTGTATATGTCTGCTACATCCACATTGTTTTAGATAAGATACATTGACTTGCAAGAATGGGGATTCATATGAGATTTTAACCTATGTTAGTAATGTACTCATTCATCTAGGAAAATCTTTGTAGGAAATTGTTGGTGAGTTTATGTTAAAGAACACCTGTGATACTAGCATACTTGTAATTGGTCATCGTTCTTTGAGAGTGATGTCTTCTTGTGATGAATGAATGTTATCTTTTAACTCGATCTTAAATGGTAGTATCTATGCTCTTAAATAGTGTTTTAACTCCTTACACAATGGGCACGTTTTAAATTGATTGCGGTACCCTATTTATTTTTACATCAATCTTACTATATTGTAAATATTTCATGGAGTTGTATACTTGAAACTTTATCAAACACCAAAATATATATGGTTCCTTAGTACAGTTATGATTTGCATTTTAGTCTTATCCCAAAACCAAACAGTCATTGGGAGATGAAAATGTGAATTGTGACAAAATTACATGTCTTATGAATTCCTGAGTTTTCATAGTTTTATTTTAAGAACAAGGCCCTGGGCAACTTTTTAAATCTATTCGTATGCTGTTGTGCTTTTATGATTTTTATGGAAAAATCGAAAAAGATACTACTACTACTACTGCTACTACTATGACTACTACTTGGCCATTAAGCCGGGAAGAGGTCTCGGTGACAAATGTATGCATTCTAAAGAGATAAGCAGAAATATTACATCTTAGCGGGTTCAACACAGTCAGAATGCGGTCTGCGGTGGGATGGGGAAACAGGATGGTTTAGTGATCATCAATGTTGTGGCATGTTGGGACGCCCTGTATAGTTATAGTCAAAGTGCTTCCAGTATGGGAAAAAACTGCCTAGTAAGCGCCTTGTGAGGCAAGCTCGGAAAGTGGCTGCCGCCATGTTGTTTTGCCTGTAGGAAGGCATGGGGCGCTCAACCCGGGGACTATTACTGGTAAAAGGTGCTGCCATGTTGGTTTCACAAACCAGTCTACTGCCATATGGCCTAAGGAAAATGAGGCCTCTCCAGCAATATCAATAAAAGTCAGAAACCTTGGGGTAGCCATGGATCCAGACATATATCTGATTTCACATTTTAACAACATAAAACAGAGTGCATTCTACAGAATGAAAACACTACATTGTATCCTTACATCCGTTGATTTCATATCAGCCATGTCTGCATTTGCTGGTATAGTCAAAGTACTACCTACTTGCTGAGAATTCCAAGTTGTATTAAGGAGGTGATTTGGCGTTCTTGTGTACCTTTAAATATCACATTTCCGTATATGTTTTATAATATAAAGCTTGACTTTATCTGTAGTAATGCCAAATAATCCACCTGGAAATATTTTCCATTTCTAGAACACATAGCAGGCTTCCAAGCTTTATACATTCATCACTCAGAAAGTTCTATGTTCATCAAAGCAATGTTAGCCATATAGAGGGTGCCACATTGAGGATTCAATGCAAGGAGTCTACTGCATGTCAGAGTTGAGGCTGTCCATAATTCCACATTGGACAGCTCTGTAGCATCCAAAAAGAAGGTACAATGCAACCAGCAACAACGATAGTGGTTATGACAGGGCAGGTTCCTAGATGAAAACCCTAAAATCCCCACTCAGAGGTGCTTCAAGACCATGTAGTTTTGGCTTGTGCTTTTGACAAAATGTAATTGAACTATCCATCTTTTCTCACAAGCTTAAAGTGTAATTTATGTTGGAACCTTACCAACTCCCCCTTCACAATGACATTTAAATGATTTTTTATGTTCACCATTGTTGCAGTCCTAAATTGCTTATGAACACTGTTTGCCACTAATTTGCCAAAATGTTCTTGATGGAAATGCTTCAAGCTCTCCGTAAAATGCTTGTAAATTAATGGAAAGTGAAATAAAAACTTCACTAATGAAGTGGTTCAGAATTAGAAAATAGCACCCTATATTAAATAGATGAAGTTTCCTAAATGTACGTAAGGTACAATTTATCCTTTCGGGCCTTCCAAGTATGATGAGTTCCTGAGCAGAATGTCCCAGGTGGGACATCTTCCGGCAAATAGATTTTGAATATGGAGGCTGGACATCCACCACCAAAGGTAAGAAGTGTGAGAGGGTGGGCTCTGAGCTGAGGCCAGCTTATTTAATTTAAAAAAAACTTGAAAAGGTTTGCATTGCTCAGAGCTTGAATAGTTTAGAAAATACACAAAGCTGCAAGTCAGTCTTGACACCCTTCTTTCTACTTTAATTTCCTTCTAGTTTATAGGATTTAAAGTTAGATTGTGAAAAGTTAATGGACTGTGCTTTTAAATGTACCTTCAGAAATCCACGTATCCCTTCACACTGAATCACACAGTGTGCACCTGAATGTCGAATCTAGAATGTCCATGACACAGAATATTGAGGAAAGTATTGTGATTCTACAATGTCAACAGGCAGATAAGTATAAATGTTTTTAAAATCTTACTTCATATATCAGTATGTACGTGATATATAGATCTTCAAAGTATGTTGATGTTGAGATAGGAATAGTAAATCTATACTTCTATATATCCACATACTTTTCAATATTCTGTCCTCTGTATTCTTATACCACAATATTATGTTTTTTTTAATTTAATAGTACAGCAAATATTCAGGAGGGAATGCACCTACAGAGAATAGCTTCAATGTTTGGCCATCACTGAGAACCGTGTCCCCTTACAGAATATACTTCTGGCTTCGAGTCTGGTTCAAATGAATGTAGCCGCGGTGAATGGAGACACATCTGTGCTGCGTGAACAGAGACAAACCCCTTTCTTAAATATAAATGGCTAACATGTGGAATTGGTAGGAAAGGACCCACATCCACCTGTGATTTAACATTCCATAGTATGTATTGTTGAGAAAATATCCTAAATATTCTAGAACATAGTGGTATGGCCATTCCATTTTCAGGCAATTTGTCCTGATGAGACTTTGCAAATGTCTCTAGGGTTGAAACATCAGTAATAAGATCAATTTTTTATAGTTTCTGATTGTGTCGAATGTGAGTCTGTAAACTTCGACTGATTTAGAGACCAGGGATTATGATAAAAAGCTGCTGTTTTCAGGTCAAGCCTGCAGGCAACATACTGCACTGTCCTTGGCGACCTAGTGTGCCTACAAATACCCTCTATAAAGGGCTTTAAGCTCACCCATTACTTATCATTATCACTCTTCTTTGCTCCCTTCTAAATCCAAGCACATACAAGGCATCACTTCTTGAGTTATTTCAGAGGAGCGTCACCCCACTGCTCGTTGAACAGAACAAAAGAAGAAGAAAATGATAATAACAAGAAGTTCTTATCATTTTATTTTTCTTTCCGGGACTCCAAATCCAGCCAGGTCAGGCGGTGCTGGGATCACTCATGTCAGAGGGAGCAGGAGTGGTTTACACCCCCTGTGCAACATGGCTAAAAAACATTGACAAAGCCAACAGGTCTTGCAAAAGAGTGAATTATTGGCTTTGCCAATGTTTGTTATTTGAACATAATTATTTTGTGCACCTTCAAACATTGAGTCATCTGCACCTTTATCACTAAGAAACAATTTCATCTTTTGTACCAAGATGATGATAAAATGCATATATGAATACAAACACAAACAATGAATGGATTACAAAGAAGTCTCATGTGCTGTATTCATTAAGGTTATTGAATGATTGAAGTAATCCTGGATATTGCTGATTGCTATACCATAGTCTTCATTTCTTAGAATAAAAAAATCCTGTGGGACCATTGTTCTGTTACTATCAATATATCCAAGTCCTGGTGGGCACATTGAATTGTTCTTTGTTGTTTATCTTACACAAGGAAGTCTGCAGTAGGTGCTTTTGATCCCACGGATATTTAAAAATGCACCCCCCCTTGAGCTTTGTGCTGAGTGCGGTGGCACTGGTAACAACACTCTAAACCAGGCACCAGATCATTATGAGCCAAAGCTTCAAAGTTCTTCACTATAAATGCCTGATTTGGAGTTTAGCGGATGTGTTAACCTGTGCACTTTACTGAAATTGCAATTGAATTTAACTCAAGTTGTCAAAAGGTGGACAGAATATCCATCACATTTGCAATGGAGTAAGCCATGCTCCAACCACTAATCAGGCCAAAAGTGGTGAGACTACCACCAGATTTTCTACCTTCTATCATGTTGTGTAGTTCCTATAAAACCTATACAGGATCTGCGCGTTTAGACAACCTAATGAGTAGGATTAGTGCCAGACTGATTTCAAGCAACCCTACCGGGTTTGTTAGCCTGTATGCCAGACAGTAACGGCTCGATGAGGGAGTGCCACGGGGTGGGGGAGAGGCGGGGGATGTGCAGGGTGGGGGGTAGTAAGCTCTGGCTCACGGCTGACCAGAGTAATATAAATAAATAAATAAAACAAATTTCATTGCGAGCGCTGAAACGACAAATGCTTTTCAGCGTGCAATGACATCTGTTTTATTTATTTATTTATTTACATTATTCTAGTCGGCCGTGAGCTGGAGTTGACTACTCCCCACCCTGCCTCCCACCCCCCACCATTGCCCTAGGGCACTCCCTCCACAAGCCGCTTCTGATGCTAGCTAGCTCACAGTATCACTACAAACTCCTCTTAACATGGAGAGAATAGTTCTTGGCAACCATCGAACATGACAACCCTGATCTCTCAGGACCATGGAAACAGAGTAATACGTTTTGCTCAGTCACTCATGCTTATTTTGTTTCAGAGAGATACACAGAATAACCGATGTGGAATTTTTTCAATAAATATTTATTAAACAGTCATCATTCTAGTGTAAAATAGGTATGCTGAAACAACCACTAGACAGAAACAGATATAAATGATTAGAAGCAATAGGAAAGTAAAAGGATGGTAGGTTTCTACCATTATACAAAAATCATGAATACAGGCAAGTGGGTAAAAAACATGACATTAAAATATGTACTCCTATGATGCAAACCTAACTAATTGTGCCTAAGTGTACCTAGCATGTGTGTAGGTGTTAAGCCAAGAATCCCTCTAGGATAAAGTCAACCCCATTACCTAAAGTGAGAGACTGTGGGACCCCGTCTTGATCTCAAGTTGGACACCCAGCAAGGGATGTTTGACCACTGCGAGCTGGAGTATCTGCATGCAGGAGCCTCAGCGTCTCATTTCAGTGTGTCGGCATGGATGTCCTAGTTCTCTGCTCCTTTTCTCAGGAAGATGTGATGTGTACATACCCATAAGTCACCCCGGGGGTTCTACCTTGCTGTGCCACTTGTATGATGTATGATGACGTCAGGAATTAACTTTATACATAGTAAATATGCAGGAGATGGTAGTCCTGTTGAGTTTCCAAGAATCCTTATGCATAATGTAGGAGGCTTTAACCAGGGAAAATCCTGTGTTCTGTGTGCAGTGTCATATCTAGGTAAAAGGTCAGTCCCCTAGAACCGTATGTATGTTATGTAGGGGAAAGTATAAGTGAAAGGTTACAATATTTCCTGAGCCTTTATTTAGGTACCTATATGGAATATAACAATCATTTCAAGTTGAATGGCTTAATAGTGTGCATGTTTGTACCTTCTTCTGTTTACTGGGTGTGCCCTGCTGTTTTCTGCGGATGTTCTAAAATGTTACACTCTTAACACCCAAAGACATATTACTTGAGACTCCTGCGACATTTAGGGTGAGTATGTTCCTTTGCACCTGTCTACGAGTCAGAATATAATGTTATGCTAATGTGTTTTCAGTTCAGGACGCATCTTGCACAGTAGCATCTGGGAATTTGTAACATGACATTCACTGCTGGAACCATACAAGCTTGAACAGTTTAGGAAATTAGACAACTAAAGTTTAAACCCATTCTTTCACCCCTCTTCATGATGATAACATATTCACGGGAGTCATTTGTGAAAAAGGGCCAGGTTTTCCACATCGCCAACATAATATAGCATTTGATGCATGATCTTAAAAAATAACCCAAGCTCACAATCTCAAAAACATACACATTGTGCATTCCAAAAAAATAAAATACAATTAAAAATTATTTTAAAAAAATCAACTGCTGATTCAGGACTTCATGCTACTTCTCCAGTCATTTTAATTTCCACTCAAAATTCTCTAGGCATCCCTCCCGACAGTTAATTTCCCAAATCAATTTGCATCTACTACTATAATAGTCATAATAACAAATAACACAGAGCTAAGAAATACATGGTTTTGGCCAGGCCCCTGGGTTCGGCTCTCCCTGTGAATTTTCATGCTTGCCCACTTCTGCTCCCCAATGCCCTGCCTGACTCTTGTCTTACCTGCCTTTCGGTCTGTTCAGTTCCTCTCAATGCCAGAAATGCAGCTTGTAGGTATTTTAATAGACCAGAGCCTAGCTGCTGGCCGCGCCCCTCAGGACATCTCCTAAAGTTAATTACCCTTGACCTCCACGAGAGAAAGACTGGTTAGACCCGTTCAGCCATCTTGAATCCACATTCTGTCATATTCCGCATACCATCTAACGGTAGCTTCAGGGAACTGGAGACCTCTAGTCTCAAATGACAGCTGTTACAGGACTTTCAGTTATTAGTGAAGGCATATTTTAAAAAATGAACTTGCACACACCCAAAAAACTTCATTACGCTGCATTTTGTGCACGGAAAACAACGAAATCTATTTTCGTGACATAGCTATGGTGTTCAAGACGTTGATACCGGACTTAAGAGGTGAAGTGCACACCAGTAAAATCCTCTGAAAGAATGAGTGTGCCAGTTGTAAATCAGCCGCTGCAGAGCGAGGTATGTATGAGCCCGACTCCTCCTCAGCACTTACTGGTTGGAAAAGCTGAATATGAGTGTCAGCATAGTCTGCGCATGGTATCCGAACCTTAGCTTGTGATCTAATGCTACTAGATCTCCTGACTAAAATGATCTTTACAAGAAAAATATAATAATAAAACGCAAATTAGTTGGTGGTTGCATGACAAGGAGTACATGGTGGCAGGCAACATACGTTGAAGAGAACACCAGTACGAGTGAAAACTGAGAAAGCAATAAACACATAACCATCACAGTTAGCTGATGGAGGTAGGACAGCTTGGGGCTCATAGAGGTAGTCGAGAGGTGTCTGTCTTGGGCTACAGTTGTGTTTCGCCTACCTGTTGGTGGAATCAGCACCTGCTTTTGAGAAGATGTCAACGGTAAACAGCAAATACAACGAACTCAATGCAGTGCTTTGCAACGTGGGCAGAACAACCAATACCTTTAAACCACGGATTCCATTTACAACGCAAGTCATTACAATAACATGCACTAGGTATATTTGGCTTTGGGCTTTTAAATCCAATGCTTTACCTACTATTGGGGGGACTGGAGTTGGAATAGTAAATAATGCAATTCCAAATTCCAGCGTCCCCCTAAGGCAGAGGTCCTCAAACTTTTGGATGCCGAGACCCCCCTGTCAACATTTTCAAGCGTAAGGACCCCCTCCTGACAAAAATTTAGAAACCTCTAGGGTATGAGGAAGGTGAGGACCAAATTATGCAACAGGCTTTACTAAATTGTGTGAGTAGAAAATGTAAATAAGGTTCTCTGATGCCTCGTATTTTGGGGTAGCATTGCTTTATTATTTAGAATTGTTTTAACCTCTCCCCTGCTGATGACGGAACCGCTCCGTCATCAGCTACAGTTTGGCTGTGCTGATGACGGAGCGGTTCCGTCATGGCCCGGCCGCCGCGCCTGCGCGGCGCTGAATTCGCGCCTGCGCTGCAGTTTTAATGAGCGGGGCGGGTCATGACGGAACCGCTCCGTCACCAGCACAGCTCAACCGCGGCTGGTGACGGAGCGGTTCTGTCACCAGCATGCGGCCGCCGCACGGCCGCCCCGCCCCTTTAGCACTGCGGCGGAATAGCCGCCGCAGCGAAGGGGTTAAACACAGTAATACTGAGGAAAGATTTCACCCCATCAGTACCAGTTTATAACCAAAATACAGCAATTAACATCAGAAAGAGGTCTAGTCAACCTCGGTGAAGGGCCTCCCAATCTGCAGGAATACGCGCTGCCACATTAGAAGCTCACCTGGCCATGGCTGGGAGCAGCAAGGGTGCATTCAAACCGTGGTGGTCTTGTGCAGAGTTAAGCAGTTTACCCATGCCCCTTTCTTCTCACCCCCTTCCTTCCTACCCTCTCTTCTCTCCTCTCCCAACCCCGGATCCCTTTCTCACATTGCAGTAGCGCACTACAAATGTAAATAATAGGCAGAAGCAGGGGATCCACTAGACCCGAACTTCAGGGAGGTGAGGGGGGAGGTTAACACTCCCAGCCAGGGCTTGTCCAAGCACTGGTCACACATGGTGCAACAGTCTTTCCACCTTCTCCATGAATTCCGTCACTACCACTCACCAACAATACATATCATCTCTCTGACAAACATTCCTTTTTTTATAGCGCTACCCATAGTTTACTCACACTCAGTTCTGTGATGTGCATGGTACATCTTCTTTGTACCAGGCACTTTAACCTTCTGCTCTGTGTGAGTGACAAGAGTGCCCATGTGACTGCACGGTGAGCAATGCAACAGTGTGAGAGTAGGATAAAAGGAGTGACTGCAGGGTGAGTGAGGTGACCATATGAATTTGGGTTCCGCTGTAAGTGCAGAGTGGGACGAATTAGTGCATGGTTAGAGATGGCCTTGTTTGAGTGAGCTACAGATTGAGCAGTAAGGGGGGACAGGTGAGTGAAGTGTCACATGAGTGCAGGGTGAGAAGTGTGCTCGTGTGACTGCAGGGTGGGGTACAGAGTGAACAATGCAAGCAAAGTTTTAGTGCAGAGTGATCACTTTGAGAGCAGGGTGAGTCGGTGAATGTTGTGAGTGCATGGTGATCAGTGTGAGTGCATTGTGATCACTGTGAGTACATTATAATCACTGTGAGTGCAGGGTGAGTGGGTGAATGTTGAGAGTGCATGGTGATCAGTGTGAGTGCATTGTGATCAGTGTGAGTGCATTGTGATTGCTGTGAGTGCATGGTGATCAGTGTGAGTGCATTGCGATCACTGGGAGTGCAGGGTGAACGTGAAAGTGAAGGCGAGAATGAGAAGTGAGTAGTCTGAAAGCAGGGTGCATTCCCAGAAACTTGAAGTGTAGGGTTTCAGATATAAGTTAAACTATTGCTATAATAGCATTAATCAGGTTTCGAGGGTGGAGGAAATAAATAATGTGCTGATCCTGCAACAAACTTCCAGTCTAATGATTAGGGTTACCATCTCATTATTTTGATGGCCCAGAAATAAGCAACCTACAGCTGTATTTTTTGCATTTATCCGTGCATATTTAGAACAGCAAATATAAATAGAAAGCACTTTCAATTGTGTTCTAGGGATGCCTCAATGATCCATGACTAATAATCAAAGAGAATAAAGACAGAAAAGTCACATAACTAATTAATACATACTTTTTTATTTATAACTCAATTTAGTGTCAAGAGCAGATCTCTGCAGGATCATTAAACAA
The DNA here is from genome assembly GCF_964263255.1 of Lissotriton vulgaris. NCBI lineage: Eukaryota > Metazoa > Chordata > Amphibia > Caudata > Salamandridae > Lissotriton > Lissotriton vulgaris. The sequence continues at coordinate 1,683,930,310 of NC_141687.1, forward strand.
CACATAGCAGGCATGTTTCTTTTGGCAACCCAACTTTATATTTCTTTTCATTAAATGCATTCTCAAACTACAGTAGTAAGTGTAAAAATACAAATATAAGGATTAGGCAGAGTGAGGGCCCAAGGGGCTTGAACCATTAAAAACTAAGCTTTGGTAATCAGTTAACAAAGGCATGTAAATATGCTAATGGTCTGTAAAGACCTGTGAAAAACTCGGGCCAGAGATAAGACTCCAGACACTGCCCAGCCGAGGCCCCAGGAGCGCGAGCAGCACTGCAGCAGCCCGGGGTGAGACACAGGATGGGGGAGGAGGGGAGCTGAAGCCCTGGAGGCCATGGCAGAAGTGACACTGTGAAGGCGCGACCCCCTTTGCATCGCTCCACGGCCCCCCTGGGGGTCGTGCCCCACAGTTTGAATACCTCTGCCCTAAGGGAAGTCGTTGTAACAACTTTCTATTGTTAATGGAATGCCTGGTTCCGACCATTCTTTGTTCCGACCTTGTTTTGGAATGTGTGAGAAAGGAAAGTGTGGTTGTGCCATACAACCAATGTCACCTAATAGTGCAAGGTACCAGTTAAAGGACTATTGTGCATGTATGTATACATGTAATAATTGCAAAAAGCAATCCTAGCTGAAAGGCAGAAGAGTACCCTTCGGTGCCAAAGGCAAGCACACAGTCAATGAGTGACAGGAGAGGTAGCTGTTTTTTTGGGAGAAGAATTGTACAGTTACTCCATTAGGATGAAGTGTTCTTTAAATAGGTGCTAGAATTCAAAACATTGATTTATAAAGTGATTTCTGGATCTCTGAATGATCCATGTCTGGCTCATATGTTCCATTTGATAAAGGGCATTAATGTTTCTGCACAACTTACTCTGCATTTTCTCATTGGGAAGTGAAAGCTGCCACTGTGGTGTTTTAGCATCTATCATCCGAACTCACTCCTTTCTGATCCCTCTAATATCCTAAAGCGTGAGGTCAACTTCCAGGTTTCAGTTTTTATCAAGAAATAGTTCTTAATGTTGCTCACCTAGGCTTCCGCCCCTTGAATGGTTAGGAGTTGGCTGACCAAGGGGGTGGTGCAGTACTCATGGTGGTGAATTTGAGTGCCTCATTTGATACTGTCTTGTAAGAGACCCTGTGAATGACTTTATGCATTTGATATCTGGGACTGGGTGTTAAATAGAATGTTCTCCTTTCTTTCTGATCATTCACAAGCTGTCATTATGTAGACTATTCAACATTCCCATATCCATCAGAACCTCTTCAGCACTGGTTCAGTGTACTAGAGTTGAAGACTTACCACTTTAGTGAATACTACGCCACTGTGCAATTACTGTCCACAACCCAGCTACACTCCTTTTACTCATTGACTTTATGATTGTCTTTGACTCTGTAAGTGCACTGTTACCTTTTTGCTCGATTCATGCTCTAGAAATGTCCAATGGTGGCCGTTTCATGTAAGCATGGTGGCAAGGAAGAGCGGGACAGGTTAGGTTCTAAACCATTTTAGTAATACTATTTTGAAAGCTATCTTGCTCGGTTACGTTTATGACCCCCGACTGCATGGGCATGACAGCCTCAGCATTTTTGACAAAGAAATATAGGTTAAGTTTTGTGACAGCTGAATGTTTCGTAAGACCCTTTTCATAAGGAGGACCATGTCACAGAAGGTATCTTCTAATTCAGGTTCCCGGAGGTACATTTTTGAGAAGAGACTTGCTGGGTTATCACCGTTAGGAATGTTGAGTGGTCTATCTTTGGTGATATGAAATTATACACAAACTATTTTGAAAGCTATATATGACTACTCTTTGCATTTTGGAGTTTAGCAACTGCGGGCCACATGTATCAAGCCTTTTTAATGCGCAAATTGGCTGGTTTGTAGAATCAGCCCGTTTACAAGCACAAAAAGGCCTTTTGCTATGTATGTAAGGCATTTGTATGCACAATTTAAATAATCACAATGTTTTGCGATCACCTAACTTGCAAACGCAAATAGGGGATTGCAATTTGCGAATCCCTAATGCACATGTAAGAAGCCTTTCCTAAATGTGAAATATGCATGGGGGTGCTTCATGGGAGCTTTCGGCCCCCAGGCACCCTTTGCTTTGCATTCACGAATTTGCGATTACCAATTAAGTAATCACAAATTAGATAATGCATAACCATGCGCACCTATGGCCCTTTTGGCCCTGAGGAACTAATGGAGTCATATTACCTATTAGCCGTTTACCGAATCGCTATTAGGTGATGTTAAGGAATCGCAAAATCTTTGGCAATTCCTACATACATAGCATTTTGCAGTACCAAAGAGTGAATTTGTAAAAAAAAAACTATTTGAGAGTTGCAAAATACTCTTTTAATACATCTGTCTCTAAATTATTTATTTTCCCAGAAAAAATATTATTTTCTGATTTCTGGTAGGGGAGGCTTTCTTCCATACCCTGTCATGGGTACCTGCAACCTTTCTCTGAGAATTATTTTTGTTGTTAAACCAATTAGCAGTCATTTTCGAACTGTATTGATTTCTGGCTGGAACATACTCATCAAAAATTCCAGATACTATATGATTCCAGTATATTAGCTGTTCAGTGGTTTAATGTTGGTGAGGTTTGTCTAGTGTGAGAGAGCGGATCATAGAACCTAGTTCCTTGTGCACACAATATTTAACATCTTTCACAGCTGTGAATACTGTTGTTTCTTGGTATATGTGTGTGTTGCAATGTTCATTGTCTCAAATAGGATGGAGTGGTCGATAGTCAGGGAGGATTATTTGTGCATCATGGGGTGACATGCAGGAGCGGGCAAGTTTTTGCTCAAAGTGCCGTGCCCCGGCGCCTCCCGGGGCATCCCACAACTTGTCCTGTGTGGTTTTTAAAGCGGTTTCTCCCGGTGCCCACCCAGGGAACCTCACAGTGCTTCCTTCATAGGTTGAGGAAGGGGAAGACCCAGGTTCCCAGCTGCCCTACCAACCCCCCTACTTGCACACACCATCCCTGAGCCTGTCCTCGGGGGATTGACATAACATGTACATTTCTAAAGCGCATGTTCACTCAAGGGTATTTTATTGCTGAAATAACAAATGTTTCAATCGTACTCATTTTACTTCAGCAGGATGACAAGCTAAGTAAACCTGCCTGGATTTCAACCTGTGACAATAAGGTCAAGCACAGGCCCCCTACAGTGAACACATTAGACCGCTAAGCCATCCGAACCGGCTTGACCCTGGATTGGGTCCCCAGGGCCATGGTATGGCTCAGAGAGAGGGGGCTGTGCACCCCCTCCCCTTTAAGAAATTATCAGCCCCTGGAGAGGGTTCCCCGGGGCCTACAGGAGTCTTGGGAAGGTGTGTTATGCCCCCCCCCTTTAATAAATGCTACATTTTCCTCCCTCTGCAAATTCATGGCATACTTTTTTTTAAAGCGTTTTGGGCCCCAGGCATGGTCTGGGTATCTGTGCCCTGCTGCCTTATGTATTTTTTTTGTTTTTTTTAGGACTTGGACTGGGTCCCGAGTCCGAAATTGGCTGCCACCACTTCCTGTTGAGGAGGTAGCAGCCAATCCGATCTCAGTCTGAGATCTGTCAGCTCAGTGGATCCTCAGCAGCATGATATATACAAATTAATTGAACTTTAATTTCTCCATACCTACTGAATGGATTTACAGCAAAACACTCTTTCTTGACCAAGATCTAGCTTTGCCAAATGTTGTGTACCTCTGTTTTAGTGGTTAGAGCTGTAGCAGTGTCTAAAGTTCCTATGGAAAAATGAATGGGTAAAATGTATTTTGGGACAAGTTCTTTTACTCCGCCTCGCTTGCCATATCTTTCCAAAACTTTCTGTGCGCAAACTAACCATAAAGTAGCACCTTTTTTTTAGGAATTTTAGTGGTGATCTATCACATGGGGCTAAAGTTATCCGCAACACAAAAAATGAATTTTGTATACTCGTACTATAAACAAAAAAAAACGCACTCCAGGATCATGGTCATATAGCTCTTATATTAATAACAATGGAAACAAGCTCTTCTTCAAAGTTATAGTTAGCTGGACTAACTATAATGGGGGAATTTCTATGGTTTTGTACCAGTGAAATGTCCAACTAACTATAACGCCCCTAAAACCTATGGGTTTTTCAGTGAATTTCTAAGGTTTTTTAAATACTAATTTCTAACTATAAAGTGCCTGAAACCTATGTTTTTTTCAGTGAATTTCAAATGTTCTTTAAATGCTAATTTCTAACTATAACTTGCCTGAAATCTATGTTTTTTTTCAATGAATTTCAAAGGTTCTTTAAATGCTAATTTTGAACTATAATGTGTCAGAAACCTATGGTTTTTAAGTGAATTTCTAAGGTTTTTTAAATGCTAGTTTCTAACTTTGCCTACAGAGGTAGGACATGTGAAGAAAGGAGAAAAAATGCACAGAAAGAAGCAAAAGAAATGCAGAAAGAAGCAACAAAAGTCCTCAAAGACGAATAAAACTGCAGGAAGAAGCAAGGCATACAGAAAGAACAAACAGAGGAGCTGAAAGAGGCAGTGTGGCAAAATCATACTGTGCCATCAACTTTTTTAGATGGGTACTGGTGGTTACTGACACTGACTAACCAGGCCTAGAGTCAGTGCTATGCTAAAAGACACTTAGAATACAGTGAAAACACCTACATACACTAGGGAACACTATGTGTTGGGGTACCCCTGTGATTAGCATGACCTCCTCTGTAAGGCCCTAGTACATAATAGGACTTTCGGTTTAAAACTACCTCTAAGTCAGAGGTGCAGAAAGGCCCCACCCCCTCACTTCACAATTGTGTAAACACGCCCCATGGCACATTTTAAGTTGGGGGATTAAGTCCCCTTGAATTCTGAGGGTCCCTGGGTCCAACTAACCCACCAGGTACCTCCAATAAATGCCACAGAGCTGCATTGCAGAGAGGTGTAAAAAGGTGCGTGGTCTGACCACCTCTCTGCAACGCAGGTCTCTGGCAGTTACTGGAGGTACCTGGTGGGCTAGTTGGCCCCCAGGAGCCCTCAGGATTCAAGGGGAATTAATTCCCCAACATAAAACGTGCCACAGGGCATGTTTGCACACATGTCACCTCAGGCCCCGCCCCCTCCCTTCACCACTGTGTAAACGCACCCAGTGGCACATTTTAAGTTGGGGGATAAAGTCCCCTTGAAAAATGAGGGTCCCTGGGGTCCAACTAGCCCACCAGGTACCTCCGGTAAGGGCCACAGAGCTGCATTGCACAGAGGTGTAAAAAGGAGCATGGCCTGGACCACCTCTCTGCAACGCAGGCCTCTTGCACTTTTTGGAGGTACCTGATGGGCTAGTTGGCCCTCAGGGACCCTAAGGATTGAAGGGGAATTAATTCCCCAACTTAAAACCTGCCACAGGGCATATTAGCACACATGTCACCTTAGGCCCGCCCCCTCCCATTATCACTGTGCAAACGAGACCCGTGGTGCATTTTAAATAGGGGGATTAAGGCCCCTTGAATCCCAGTATTTAAGGGTAATTACTTCCCCATCTTACAACGCGCCAGGGGGCGCGTTTGCAGAGTGCTGCTGGGAGGGGGCAGGGCTTCCGGCATGATCCTGAGATTTTTGAAATTATCTTTTTTTGGAAGGGGGGCTGTGTGGCTCCCTTCTTTTTACTTTTTATGGGCCCGGGGGACCCCATCCCGCAGGGCCTGATCGCCTTTAAAAATATATATATATAAATATGAACGTGAAGTGGGCCGTGTGGGCCCCCGACCCGTGGCCAATTCTGGTCCCCGAGGACCCCATCCCCCGGGGCATGGCCACATTTTTTTTTTATTAATATGGAGGGGGGCTGCGTGGCGCCCCTCCTCAGGCCATTTATCGCCCCGTGGACCCCATCCCCCTGGGACGGCCTCTGCGTGATTTAAAAAAATAAAATTAGGTGATTAGTGGGGAGGGGGCCATGTAACCCCCCTCCCTGGCCACTTCTGGCCCCATAGATCCCATCCCACGGGGCCTGGCCACCTTGTTAGGGACCGTGGGGAGAGCCCCAATTCCCCCAAAGTCCCTGCTGGCTTCCCACGTCCTGCGGTAGCCGGTATTGCTTTTCCACATGGGGAGCTGCTGACATGCAGCTCCTCGTGTGGAAAAGCAATCTGGTTTGAATTTTGGAAAAGAGAGCAGGTTTCCTGCTCTCGCTTCCAAAACCCAAACCAAGTGTGCTATGACAGGGCGGGAGCAGCACAGCTCCCGCCCTGCCTTAGCAAACTGCAGTGTCCAGGGGATGGGCACCCTGGGACACTGCAGGAGCCGGCCCTAGGGGGTGGTGATCCCCAGGGCCATCACATGCACCAGGAGGGGGTCCGCGCGGCCCATCTCCCAACATATACACAGTCCTGGAGGGTGGTGGTCTCCGGGGCCCGGGGGTCCGTTACGGACCCCCGAATTTGAATGATTAGTGCCCCGGGGAGGTGCCGGTCCCTGGGGCGTGTGGGGGGCTCGAACCCCCCCCACACAGGATGTTTTTAGAGGAAAAAAAAACCCTAGGGGGTTGCAGGCACTGGGGCTGCGGGGGGGGCCTTGTACCCCCGCAAATATTTAAATAAAGCCCCATGGGTGGCAGTCCCCAGGGCAGTTTGGGGAGATTGGAGCCCTCCCACTTTTTTTTCACTGCCCCGGGGACCTGGCCCACCCGGAGGCTAAATATTAACGAATCGCGGGAGCCCATGCTTCGTTTCTTTCATTTTCTCGGCTGGATCATGGATCCCCCGTGGAGTTTGCCAAATTAGTTTTTAATAACATGCTTTGTTTTACCCTGGGGGTCCTTGTGGGACCCCCTGAATAGGCCTAGGGCGTCAGGGGGTTTCTACGTTGCTCCCTTTTCTTGTTTTACGCCTTTGTTTTTCTGTTTTCTTGTGCCTCAGTTACCGAGGCACAAGATGGCTGCCAACACTGCCTGGTTTGGAGTGTTTTTAATTACACACAAAGTACTTAGGGGTCTAGGAGATGAAACCAGAAAAGTGTTTGCTGCTATAAAACCTATGTCTAACTAGTACTACAGGAATATAAGCAGTAATAGACCGAATCGCCAATAAATGAAACACCTGTAATCGTGAGTCACCCCGGTTGTTTTGGATTCCCATCAAAGTCTTACAAGATCAATATTATCATTTGGTAATCCCTGGCGGGTATTGTGTCTCTTGACCATTGAGATCACAAACATACCCTCTCGGATGGTTCGGGGTAGCGACCACAATCACACAGGTATACCAAATGCTGTTGATTCAATGGGAAAAGTGCAGTGCAAAAAGAAATAAGTGGTGATTTAAAATAGGATAGGGAACTAACAGAAGGAATTTTAATAGGCGTTGGCCCCTTCCTGATTAAAAACAAGAACAGACTGATAAAATTGTCGCATTGATAACAAATATCTGCGAGGAGACCAACATGTTTCAGCCTAAGAGGGAGTGACCTCGGGCTTTCTTCAGGGTCTCTGTTCAAGATGGTGCTACTGCCTGTATCAGTGTGATAAAGTGTGAGAAAATTATACAAAAAAACACACAAGTGAAAAAAGCCAGAAAAGGATATAGTGTTCCTTCTTCTGTGCGTACTCCTCTTCGGAAGCAGGTACTCGGTTACTGTAGTCGGGGGACAAACATACAAGTGAAACACTTTCAGCAACCCTGGTCTGAGTATTACCAAGCAGCGAGTCAAGAACTATTGTCAACCTGTGATACTCACCCAGTGCTCCCGGGGAGTGGACCTCACCTCTTCCTGGACCTGGCTCAGGATATGTGAAACCCCGCTCTACGGAACAGAAACCGACCTCATGGTTATGGTTATGGAGGGATCAGGTAGATCTACTCTCATGCATACTACATGAAGTCAAATATGTCCTGGACGTAGAGAATACTGTCATACACCTGAACGCGCTCTCGTGTCAGTGCCCCTCGTTGCACCCACCCCCCGCGAGTTCAAAAGGACTCGAGAGAAGTTGTATTGACAAGGCTATGGGTTGATGTCAAACGTAGCCCGCCTGGAGTGCTGGCGGAGCAAACGTCTTACCTGTCCGTCGTTGTCTCGAGCTGTGACTGAGTCAGGGGGAGGCTCAGAACAGTGTGCGTCATTCTTACTTGAATGGTTGGAGAAAAAGTTCCCAGCCAATCAATCAGAGATACAACGACGTAACCTCATACTGAGGCTCGAACTACTCGATGACGTCATACTCAACACTCGGGTAGTTCTAATGATATGTAAAGGACCCCGTGGAGGTTCAGTGGCTGGTCAAAAATGCCTAGAGGGGAAGCTAGGAGAGACTGAACCAGGGGATGTCATCATTCAGTCCGTGTTGATCAGTGCCCAATTTGTACACCCACCTTTGCTCTTTGCGAAACAAAAAGTTAGATACATCGCTTACATGCGTGGGGATGTGTGGTTTCTCAAGAACATGCCAATGGAAATCGTTTTCACCATGATTATGCTCGATGAAGTGTTTTGTGAGTTTCGAGATATCTTTCTTGCAGCGGAATGTGCTTTTATGTTCTTGCATTCTCACTCTAACCTTTCTGGTGGTCATGCCAACATATCGTTCGTTGCAGGTGCATGTAAGGAGATAGATAAGGTTGTTGCTGTTACAGTTGGAGAATTGTCTCAACTCCCAAGGTCGATCTGTCCCGATATCCACACTCGTGATCTTAGAGGTGAGGGGGCAGACAGAACAGTTACCACAAGGGTGGTGGCCTGTAACAGGTGGCAAGTCCCAGAGGGTGCCCACTTCTCTCTTGGCAGTGGTTTTGGGACGGGTGTGTACCAGTCGATCCCTTAGGTTTTTTGAGCGTTTGAACGCAAATAGGGGAAATTCAAGTTTGTCCTTCCCGCTATTCAGAATGCGCCAGTGTTTTTTGATGATTTTCTGAACCTTGTTGGACTTAGTATTGTAGGTGCTCACAAGTGTGAGACGTTCTGTTGGTGGTTTAACAGGTTTGGGTTCCAGTAGCGCAGCCCGATGGTTGTTGGCAGCTCTTTTGCATGAGCGATTCACCAGTCTTTTGGGGTAATGTCTTGCCAGAAGCTGATTGGACAGTTCTCCGGCATGTCTTTCAAAACTCTCTGTGGTGGAGCAGTTCCTCCGAACTCGTAAGAATTGCCCAAATGGGAGATTATCCCTAAGGGCCTTGGGATGTTGACTCTCATACAACAGGAGGGAGTTACGTGCCATCGGCTTACGGTAGAGTTCGCTCTGTAGGCCATTCGCTGTGCAATAGATGGAAAGATCCAGAAAGGCTACTCTTTCTTTGCTTATTTCAATGGTGAAACGAAGGTAGTCATTTTGCTGGTTAAGGGGCACTGACACGAGAGCGCGTTCAGGTGTATGACAGTATTCTCTACGTCCAGGACATATTTGACTTCATGTAGTATGCATGAGAGTAGATCTACCTGATCCCTCCATAACCATAACCATGAGGTCGGTTTCTGTTCCGTAGAGCGGGGTCTCACATATCCTGAGCCAGGTCCAGGAAGAGGTGAGGTCCACTCCCCGGGAGCACTGGGTGAGTATCACAGGTTGACAATAGTTCTTGACTCGCTGCTTGGTAATACTCAGACCAGGGTTGCTGAAAGTGTTTCACTTGTATGTTTGTCCCCCGACTACAGTAACCGAGTACCTGCTTCCGAAGAGGAGTACGCACAGAAGAAGGAACACTATATCCTTTTCTGGCTTTTTTCACTTGTGTGTTTTTTTGTATAATTTTCTCACACTTTATCACACTGATACAGGCAGTAGCACCATCTTGAACAGAGACCCTGAAGAAAGCCCGAGGTCACTCCCTCTTAGGCTGAAACATGTTGGTCTCCTCGCAGATATTTGTTATCAATGCGACAATTTTATCAGTCTGTTCTTGTTTTTAATCAGGAAGGGGCCAACGCCTATTAAAATTCCTTCTGTTAGTTCCCTATCCTATTTTAAATCACCACTTATTTCTTTTTGCACTGCACTTTTCCCATTGAATCAACAGCATTTGGTATACCTGTGTGATTGTGGTCGCTACCCCGAACCATCCGAGAGGGTATGTTTGTGATCTCAATGGTCAAGAGACACAATACCCGCCAGGGATTACCAAATGATAATATTGATCTTGTAAGACTTTGATGGGAATCCAAAACAACCGGGGTGACTCACGATTACAGGTGTTTCATTTATTGGCGATTCGGTCTATTACTGCTTATATTCCTGTAGTACTAGTTAGACATAGGTTTTATAGCAGCAAACACTTTTCTGGTTTCATCTCCTAGACCCCTAAGTACTTTGTGTGTAATTGAGTCCTTTGGGGACATTACTTAGGCATCGGTCTTTAAACGTCCCTATAGCCCTCCTCTACTGTTTGTTTTGTTATGACTTTGAGCAGCGTGCAGCTGCGGGCTATATCGAGTGCTTACATTATTCGCGAGCACATCTATTCTACAATTTAGAATAGCACTAATCTGTCATACACTTGCGCTTTCCTTAAGGTGCTTTTCTAGCTCCGACCCACACCTCCACCATGGAAGAACGCCATGGTTTAGCCTATGATGATGCCATGTATAAATCAATACTCGATAACATGCCAAGTATTCTGGACACTCTCCCCACACCCACAGTTAACAAGTCTGACGACTGGACCAAACTGCTAGCCATGAAGAAATCACACTCCCGCACTGAGACCCACGGGATTATCATGGCTGAATACATGAGAGCAAGCTGTGCACCTCCGGGGTTGATAGTAACTAATGCCCCTCGTCTCTTTCTTACTGATAAGAAATTTCTGGGTGACTGGTCTTTGATTGCCTGGCGCTGCACCCGTGATTGGCTTATTTTAATAATCAGTACAGCAAAACGGGTAGCAGACGCAATACTAGTAGAGATACAGGTTCTTGAAGGGCAAATAAAAACAGCGGTCACCGCTAACTTCAAGAAAAATAAAGACGAGTCTGACAGAATCAACAAAGAATTTGCTGAGTCTATATTACAAACTAAACTTGAGAAATTCAAGAAAGACTTAGACAAATTCAAACTGGAAACGGTGTACCCTTACACCAGTGATAATTACAAAGCTCCTGACTTTACCAAGAGTGGTAGGAGGTATGGTTCCAATTACTCTGGATCTAGCTCTGACACTGGCAGCGACTCGGATACCACCAATCAGCCACGCAATGCTGGCCCAAATCGGGGCAGAGGGGGCGGGAGATACCAGAACCAGAGAGGTCAATATAACATGCCCAACCAGCCATGGTGGCCACCAGGGCCCTGGGGCTTCCCTGGCACTTTTCAACCACCCATGGCCCCATTTCAAGGTTTCCCTAGTTTTAACAACCAGCCTTTTTTAGCGCGTGGCCCCAGACGGTCACGGGGCAAAAGAAGACCGCAACAGGGACAACCTCAGGTCCAATGGGAGGACTCAGCAGGCCCACACGCAGGGACCAGGAGCCACACAAGGAGGGGTGCCCAAGAATAACCAATACCACCAGTGAGAGCTTGGTAGTCAACCTCAGCCAACGCACTCTCACAGACTTGGAAGAAGCAGTTCTCAATAAAGGGCTTGGATTTGTAACCACGGACGAGGGAGACCCATTCCAACTCCAAATCGAGCTAGCTCAGTTTTTTCGTAAACTTAGGCTCCACTACTTTTTCAAACCGAAAAACAGCGATGAGATTCGTACTGAACCTGATAACAACACAGGTCTCAGGAACAAATCCACCTTCCTCCCTCCCACTCATTCTATACCCACCCAGCTTCTCACATTTGAGATGGCTGTGAAAAATGACATTGACCAAATCCAATACTCGACCCACTCAGGTTACAATAACTTATCTGCAGCGGAAAGAAAGGCACTGAATTCCCTTTGCCAAGATGACACTATAGTGGTGAAGCCCGCTGATAAAGGGGGATCCATTGTGGTCCAAGACGTGGAAACCTACAGAACGGAATGCTCCCACCAACTGAGCATTCGCACAGCCTATGAACCATTAACCAGCGACCCCACTCCAAGGTTGACGAATCAAATCAAAAATCTAGCAGAGGAAGCTTTGGCAGAGGGCTGGATAACCAACCTAGAGGCACAATTCCTACAGGCCAAAAATCCCACCATGCCATACTTTTACACCCTGCCTAAGGTACATAAACCACAAAGACCTCCTCCTGGCAGACCCATCATTTCAGGGCAGGGGTCCTTATTGGAACCTTTATCTGCATTTGCGGATCATTTCCTCAAACCTCTGGTGCACACCATGCCAACGTATCTGAAGGACACCACTGATGTCCTACGGGTAATCCCGGAAATTGATTTTTGTAAAGAGACTGACTACCTCGTCTCGTTGGACATTGAGTCATTATACACTTCGATCCCTCAGGATGCCACCCTAGACACTGTCCGCACCATCCTGGAGGAATCTGAGCTTGACTCCATCACTCCTGTCCCCTTCATCATGTCACTTGCCACCATAGCAATGAAAGAAAATTTCTTCATGTATGAAGACCGTATATATCATCAAATCTCAGGAACCAGCATGGGAAGTATTTTTGCCCCGTCCCTGGCGAACCTGTATGTTCACAAATTTGAACAGACTACGGTTCTACATGCTAGCAACCCTCATTTTACGTCTATCATCTGGTGGAAAAGATACATAGACGATGTCTTGTTAGTGTGGAGAGGGTCCCAAGAATCCATTCTACTATTTCACGAATGGCTTAACCAGCAAAATGACTACCTTCGTTTCACCATTGAAATAAGCAAAGAAAGAGTAGCCTTTCTGGATCTTTCCATCTATTGCACAGCAAATGGCCTACAGAGCGAACTCTACCGTAAGCCGATGGCACGTAACTCCCTCCTGTTGTATGAGAGTCAACATCCCAAGGCCCTTAGGGATAATCTCCCATTTGGGCAATTCTTACGAGTTCGGAGGAACTGCTCCACCACAGAGAGTTTTGAAAGACATGCCGGTGAACTGTCCAATCAGCTTCTGGCAAGACATTACCCCAAAAGACTGGTGAATCGCTCATGCAAAAGAGCTGCCAACAACCATCGGGCTGCGCTACTGGAACCCAAACCTGTTAAACCACCAACAGAACGTCTCACACTTGTGAGCACCTACAATACTAAGTCCAACAAGGTTCAGAAAATCATCAAAAAACACTGGCGCATTCTGAATAGCGGGAAGGACAAACTTAAATTTCCCCTATTTGCGTTCAAACGCTCAAAAAACCTAAGGGATCGACTGGTACACACCCGTCCCAAAACCACTGCCAAGAGAGAAGTGGGCACCCTCTGGGACTTGCCACCTGTTACAGGCCACCACCCTTGTGGTAACTGTTCTGTCTGCCCCCTCACCTCTAAGATCACGAGTGTGGATATCGGGACAGATCGACCTTGGGAGTTGAGACAATTCTCCAACTGTAACAGCAACAACCTTATCTATCTCCTTACATGCACCTGCAACGAACGATATGTTGGCATGACCACCAGAAAGGTTAGAGTGAGAATGCAAGAACATAAAAGCACATTCCGCTGCAAGAAAGATATCTCGAAACTCACAAAACACTTCATCGAGCATAATCATGGTGAAAACGATTTCCATTGGCATGTTCTTGAGAAACCACACATCCCCACGCATGTAAGCGATGTATCTAACTTTTTGTTTCGCAAAGAGCAAAGGTGGGTGTACAAATTGGGCACTGATCAACACGGACTGAATGATGACATCCCCTGGTTCAGTCTCTCCTAGCTTCCCCTCTAGGCATTTTTGACCAGCCACTGAACCTCCACGGGGTCCTTTACATATCATTAGAACTACCCGAGTGTTGAGTATGACGTCATCGAGTAGTTCGAGCCTCAGTATGAGGTTACGTCGTTGTATCTCTGATTGATTGGCTGGGAACTTTTTCTCCAACCATTCAAGTAAGAATGACGCACACTGTTCTGAGCCTCCCCCTGACTCAGTCACAGCTCGAGACAACGACGGACAGGTAAGACGTTTGCTCCGCCAGCACTCCAGGCGGGCTACGTTTGACATCAACCCATAGCCTTGTCAATACAACTTCTCTCGAGTCCTTTTGAACTCGCGGGGGGTGGGTGCAACGAGGGGCACTGACACAAGAGCGCGTTCAGGTGTATGACAGTATTCTCTACGTCCAGGACATATTTGACTTCATGTAGTATGCATGAGAGTAGATCTACCTGATCCCTCCATAACCATAACCATGAGGTCGGTTTCTGTTCCGTAGAGCGGGGTCTCACATATCCTGAGCCAGGTCCAGGAAGAGGTGAGGTCCACTCCCCGGGAGCACTGGGTGAGTATCACAGGTTGACAATAGTTCTTGACTCGCTGCTTGGTAATACTCAGACCAGGGTTGCTGAAAGTGTTTCACTTGTATGTTTGTCCCCCGACTACAGTAACCGAGTACCTGCTTCCGAAGAGGAGTACGCACAGAAGAAGGAACACTATATCCTTTTCTGGCTTTTTTCACTTGTGTGTTTTTTTGTATAATTTTCTCACACTTTATCACACTGATACAGGCAGTAGCACCATCTTGAACAGAGACCCTGAAGAAAGCCCGAGGTCACTCCCTCTTAGGCTGAAACATGTTGGTCTCCTCGCAGATATTTGTTATCAATGCGACAATTTTATCAGTCTGTTCTTGTTTTTAATCAGGAAGGGGCCAACGCCTATTAAAATTCCTTCTGTTAGTTCCCTATCCTATTTTAAATCACCACTTATTTCTTTTTGCACTGCACTTTTCCCATTGAATCAACAGCATTTGGTATACCTGTGTGATTGTGGTCGCTACCCCGAACCATCCGAGAGGGTATGTTTGTGATCTCAATGGTCAAGAGACACAATACCCGCCAGGGATTACCAAATGATAATATTGATCTTGTAAGACTTTGATGGGAATCCAAAACAACCGGGGTGACTCACGATTACAGGTGTTTCATTTATTGGCGATTCGGTCTATTACTGCTTATATTCCTGTAGTACTAGTTAGACATAGGTTTTATAGCAGCAAACACTTTTCTGGTTTCATCTCCTAGACCCCTAAGTACTTTGTGTGTAATTGAGTCCTTTGGGGACATTACTTAGGCATCGGTCTTTAAACGTCCCTATAGCCCTCCTCTACTGTTTGTTTTGTTATGACTTTGAGCAGCGTGCAGCTGCGGGCTATATCGAGTGCTTACATTATTCGCGAGCACATCTATTCTACAATTTAGAATAGCACTAATCTGTCATACACCTGCGCTTTCCTTAAGGTGCTTTTCTAGCTCCGACCCACACCTCCACCATGGAAGAACGCCATGGTTTAGCCTATGATGATGCCATGTATAAATCAATACTCGATAACATGCCAAATATTCTGGACACTCTCCCCACACCCACAGTTAACAAGTCTGACGACTGGACCAAACTGCTAGCCATGAAGAAATCACACTCCCGCACTGAGACCCACGGGATTATCATGGCTGAATACATGAGAGCAAGCTGTGCACCTCCGGGGTTGATAGTAACTAATGCCCCTCGTCTCTTTCTTACTGATAAGAAATTTCTGGGTGACTGGTCTTTGATTGCCTGGCGCTGCACCCGTGATTGGCTTATTTTAATAATCAGTACAGCAAAACGGGTAGCAGACGCAATACTAGTAGAGATACAGGTTCTTGAAGGGCAAATAAAAACAGCGGTCACCGCTAACTTCAAGAAAAATAAAGACGAGTCTGACAGAATCAACAAAGAATTTGCTGAGTCTATATTACAAACTAAACTTGAGAAATTCAAGAAAGACTTAGACAAATTCAAACTGGAAACGGTGTACCCTTACACCAGTGATAATTACAAAGCTCCTGACTTTACCAAGAGTGGTAGGAGGTATGGTTCCAATTACTCTGGATCTAGCTCTGACACTGGCAGCGACTCGGATACCACCAATCAGCCACGCAATGCTGGCCCAAATCGGGGCAGAGGGGGCGGGAGATACCAGAACCAGAGAGGTCAATATAACATGCCCAACCAGCCATGGTGGCCACCAGGGCCCTGGGGCTTCCCTGGCACTTTTCAACCACCCATGGCCCCATTTCAAGGTTTCCCTAGTTTTAACAACCAGCCTTTTTTAGCGCGTGGCCCCAGACGGTCACGGGGCAAAAGAAGACCGCGACAGGGACAACCTCAGGTCCAATGGGAGGACTCAGCAGGCCCACACGCAGGGACCAGGAGCCACACAAGGAGGGGTGCCCAAGAATAACCAATACCACCAGTGAGAGCTTGGTAGTCAACCTCAGCCAACGCACTCTCACAGACTTGGAAGAAGCAGTTCTCAATAAAGGGCTTGGATTTGTAACCACGGACGAGGGAGACCCATTCCAACTCCAAATCGAGCTAGCTCAGTTTTTTCGTAAACTTAGGCTCCACTACTTTTTCAAACCGAAAAACAGCGATGAGATTCGTACTGAACCTGATAACAACACAGGTCTCAGGAACAAATCCACCTTCCTCCCTCCCACTCATTCTATACCCCCCCAGCTTCTCACATTTGAGATGGCTGTGAAAAATGACATTGACCAAATCCAATACTCGACCCACTCAGGTTACAATAACTTATCTGCAGCGGAAAGAAAGGCACTGAATTCCCTTTGCCAAGATGACACTATAGTGGTGAAGCCCGCTGATAAAGGGGGATCCATTGTGGTCCAAGACGTGGAAACCTACAGAACGGAATGCTCCCGCCAACTGAGCATTCGCACAGCCTATGAACCATTAACCAGCGACCCCACTCCAAGGTTGACGAATCAAATCAAAAATCTAGCAGAGGAAGCTTTGGCAGAGGGCTGGATAACCAACCTAGAGGCACAATTCCTACAGGCCAAAAATCCCACCATGCCATACTTTTACACCCTGCCTAAGGTACATAAACCACAAAGACCTCCTCCTGGCAGACCCATCATTTCAGGGCAGGGGTCCTTATTGGAACCTTTATCTGCATTCGCGGATCATTTCCTCAAACCTCTGGTGCACACCATGCCAACGTATCTGAAGGACACCACTGATGTCCTACGGGTAATCCCGGAAATTGATTTTTGTAAAGAGACTGACTACCTCGTCTCGTTGGACATTGAGTCATTATACACTTCGATCCCTCAGGATGCCACCCTAGACACTGTCCGCACCATCCTGGAGGAATCTGAGCTTGACTCCATCACTCCTGTCCCCTTCATCATGTCACTTGCCACCATAGCAATGAAAGAAAATTTCTTCATGTATGAAGACCGTATATATCATCAAATCTCAGGAACCAGCATGGGAAGTATTTTTGCCCCGTCCCTGGCGAACCTGTATGTTCACAAATTTGAACAGACTACGGTTCTACATGCTAGCAACCCTCATTTTACGTCTATCATCTGGTGGAAAAGATACATAGACGATGTCTTGTTAGTGTGGAGAGGGTCCCAAGAATCCATTCTACTATTTCACGAATGGCTTAACCAGCAAAATGACTACCTTCGTTTCACCATTGAAATAAGCAAAGAAAGAGTAGCCTTTCTGGATCTTTCCATCTATTGCACAGCGAATGGCCTACAGAGCGAACTCTACCGTAAGCCGATGGCACGTAACTCCCTCCTGTTGTATGAGAGTCAACATCCCAAGGCCCTTAGGGATAATCTCCCATTTGGGCAATTCTTACGAGTTCGGAGGAACTGCTCCACCACAGAGAGTTTTGAAAGACATGCCGGTGAACTGTCCAATCAGCTTCTGGCAAGACATTACCCCAAAAGACTGGTGAATCGCTCATGCAAAAGAGCTGCCAACAACCATCGGGCTGCGCTACTGGAACCCAAACCTGTTAAACCACCAACAGAACGTCTCACACTTGTGAGCACCTACAATACTAAGTCCAACAAGGTTCAGAAAATCATCAAAAAACACTGGCGCATTCTGAATAGCGGGAAGGACAAACTTGAATTTCCCCTATTTGCGTTCAAACGCTCAAAAAACCTAAGGGATCGACTGGTACACACCCGTCCCAAAACCACTGCCAAGAGAGAAGTGGGCACCCTCTGGGACTTGCCACCTGTTACAGGCCACCACCCTTGTGGTAACTGTTCTGTCTGCCCCCTCACCTCTAAGATCACGAGTGTGGATATCGGGACAGATCGACCTTGGGAGTTGAGACAATTCTCCAACTGTAACAGCAACAACCTTATCTATCTCCTTACATGCACCTGCAACGAACGATATGTTGGCATGACCACCAGAAAGGTTAGAGTGAGAATGCAAGAACATAAAAGCACATTCCGCTGCAAGAAAGATATCTCGAAACTCACAAAACACTTCATCGAGCATAATCATGGTGAAAACGATTTCCATTGGCATGTTCTTGAGAAACCACACATCCCCACGCATGTAAGCGATGTATCTAACTTTTTGTTTCGCAAAGAGCAAAGGTGGGTGTACAAATTGGGCACTGATCAACACGGACTGAATGATGACATCCCCTGGTTCAGTCTCTCCTAGCTTCCCCTCTAGGCATTTTTGACCAGCCACTGAACCTCCACGGGGTCCTTTACATATCATTAGAACTACCCGAGTGTTGAGTATGACGTCATCGAGTAGTTCGAGCCTCAGTATGAGGTTACGTCGTTGTATCTCTGATTGATTGGCTGGGAACTTTTTCTCCAACCATTCAAGTAAGAATGACGCACACTGTTCTGAGCCTCCCCCTGACTCAGTCACAGCTCGAGACAGCGACGGACAGGTAAGACGTTTGCTCCGCCAGCACTCCAGGCGGGCTACGTTTGACATCAACCCATAGCCTTGTCAATACAACTTCTCTCGAGTCCTTTTGAACTCGCGGGGGGTGGGTGCAACGAGGGGCACTGACACGAGAGCGCGTTCAGGTGTATGACAGTATTCTCTACGTCCAGGACATATTTGACTTCATGTAGTATGCATGAGAGTAGATCTACCTGATCCCTCCATAACCATAACCATGAGGTCGGTTTCTGTTCCGTAGAGCGGGGTCTCACATATCCTGAGCCAGGTCCAGGAAGAGGTGAGGTCCACTCCCCGGGAGCACTGGGTGAGTATCACAGGTTGACAATAGTTCTTGACTCGCTGCTTGGTAATACTCAGACCAGGGTTGCTGAAAGTGTTTCACTTGTATGTTTGTCCCCCGACTACAGTAACCGAGTACCTGCTTCCGAAGAGGAGTACGCACAGAAGAAGGAACACTATATCCTTTTCTGGCTTTTTTCACTTGTGTGTTTTTTTGTATAATTTTCTCACACTTTATCACACTGATACAGGCAGTAGCACCATCTTGAACAGAGACCCTGAAGAAAGCCCGAGGTCACTCCCTCTTAGGCTGAAACATGTTGGTCTCCTCGCAGATATTTGTTATCAATGCGACAATTTTATCAGTCTGTTCTTGTTTTTAATCAGGAAGGGGCCAACGCCTATTAAAATTCCTTCTGTTAGTTCCCTATCCTATTTTAAATCACCACTTATTTCTTTTTGCACTGCACTTTTCCCATTGAATCAACAGCATTTGGTATACCTGTGTGATTGTGGTCGCTACCCCGAACCATCCGAGAGGGTATGTTTGTGATCTCAATGGTCAAGAGACACAATACCCGCCAGGGATTACCAAATGATAATATTGATCTTGTAAGACTTTGATGGGAATCCAAAACAACCGGGGTGACTCACGATTACAGGTGTTTCATTTATTGGCGATTCGGTCTATTACTGCTTATATTCCTGTAGTACTAGTTAGACATAGGTTTTATAGCAGCAAACACTTTTCTGGTTTCATCTCCTAGACCCCTAAGTACTTTGTGTGTAATTGAGTCCTTTGGGGACATTACTTAGGCATCGGTCTTTAAACGTCCCTATAGCCCTCCTCTACTGTTTGTTTTGTTATGGTTTGGAGTGTTGACAGCCAATTAGAATGCAGCTCATGATCGGCATGGTGCACAGATCCACAGCGCCTATTAATATCAAAACTTTTTTTAAAAAATTTTTCAGGAAATACTGAACGGATGTACACCATTTAACAAAAAAGGTTCTTTCTCAACCAAGGGCTACCTTTTCGCCAAATTTGGTGTAATTCCGTTCAGCAGTTCGGGCTGTAGCCGTGTCTAAAGTTTCCTTTAGGAATTAACATGTAGAAAACATGTTTTGGCACCCCCCTTTTTTTCTCGCCCCCCTCTTGCTAAATCACCCTGAAACTTTCAAGATAGGAGCAGACCGGAGCACCCCACTAGTTTTGGAAATTTTGTGAATATTCGTAAGCCGATGCCAAAGTTATTGGGAAAAGAAAAAACACTTTTTGAATAGAAACAAGGTCCTAACTATAACTACCTACTGGCAACCGCCAGTAGGTAATATATATATATATATATATATATATATATATATATATATATATTACCTACTGGCGGTCGCCAGTAGGTATATATAGTTAGGATTTTTTCTCTATGGGATTTTTGAAAATTCTATGTCTAATAACTTTGGCGTTTGTGGACGGAATTGGCTGACAATTTCAGGAAAATGGAACATTTTGTTTCTGAGCAGCCCCATACAATTTGGGGGAGTTTCATCAAGGGGGGGCCGAGAAAAAAGGGGGGTCCCAAAACGTGTTTTTCCCATGTTAATTTCCATAGGGCGGTTGGCCTCACTTTTAGCTCGAACGGCTGAATGGATTTGCACGAAACTTGGCAAAATTGTAGGGACTGTTAGCCCGATGTGCCTTTGCTAGGTCTCAATATATGTGCTCCAGTGGATTTTGAGTAATTTAGGTTCAAAAAAAGATATATATCTGGGCGGAGCCTAACCACACATCTGATCTGATTGGCTGTCAGCACTTCATCCAAGAAGTGTTGGCAGCCATCTTGGGACCAATATACATGATAGCACCTCATTAAAAAGCATTGTAGTTAATAGAGGGTTTTAGGACTTTAGTTACATTATAAATCATTTGTTGATGGTACCATACTCGTTTTAGGAATTGTGGTGGGTTCTAAGGTGATTTTACCATGTGAAAAAACCTTCTGCTGTGATATCATGAATATTGTTTGAAAGAAAACTAATATCTCATGATTTTCCCACAGTGGTTTGGAAGGGGATCTATAAGCTAAACTGAAAGCATATTTTCTGTAAATTCACATTATCTTTCTCAGTCATGTGAAAATGAAGTCTGACATTCTCAGTAAAACATGTACATCCAACAAGGACAGAGACTGTCAGTTGATTCCTTTGTGTTCTACTGCAGCCTCCTAGAGTGTTCTAAAGAACAACTAGAGCGCTAACAGTCCTACTTATTACAAAGGTATGGCACACCTGAAGCCATCTTGATTGGAATAAAGTGGTAACTCTTAAAACATTTAATTTAAAAAGAAACAACATGAGGGGGTATATTTTGCCATAGAAAGTATGATTAGTGCTGCAGAATGAAAAATTAGGGCACATTTTGAGTGACTTCTCAAATCCTTTTCTATTTCATTAAAACATTCTGACATGCAGTCTCCCAAAATGGCCACCAGAGACAAAAGAGCCCAAATGTAGCCCAAATATCACCCAGATGTAGCCCAAGTATAGCCCAATGACAGAATGTCCCAGAGTGTTCTAAAGAACAACTAGAGCGCTAACGTTCCTACTTATTACAAAGGTATGGCACACCTGAAGCCATCTTGATTGGAATAAAGTGGTAACTCTTAAAACATTTAATTTAAAAAGAAACAACATGAGGGGGTATATTTTGCCATAGAAAGTATGATTAGTGCTGCAGAATGAAAAATTAGAGCACATTTTGAGTGACTTCTCAAATCCTTTTCTATTTCATTAAAACATTCTGACATGCAGTCTCCCAAAATGGCCACCAGAGACAAAAGAGCCCAAATGTAGCCCAAATATCACCCAGATGTAGCCCAAGTATAGCCCAATGACAGAATGTCCCAGAGTGTTCTAAAGAACAACTAGAGCGCTAACGTTCCTACTTATTACAAAGGTATGGCACACCTGAAGCCATCTTGATTGGAATAAAGTGGTAACTCTTAAAACATTTAATTTAAAAAGAAACAACATGAGGGGGTATATTTTGCCATAGAAAGTATGATTAGTGCTGCAGAATGAAAAATTAGGGCACATTTTGAGTGACTTCTCAAATCCTTTTCTATTTCATTAAAACATTCTGACATGCAGTCTCCCAAAATGGCCACCAGAGACAAAAGAGCCCAAATGTAGCCCAAATATCACCCAGATGTAGCCCAAGTATAGCCCAATGACACAATGTCCCAGAGTGTTCTAAAGAACAACTAGAGTGCTAACAGTCCTACTTATTACAAAGGTATAGCACACCTGGAGCCATCTTGATTGGAATAAAGTGGTAACTCTTAAAACATTTAATTTAAAAAGAAACAACATGAGGGGGTATATTTTGCCATAGAAAGTATGATTAGTGCTGCAGAATGAAAAATTAGGGCACATTTTGAGTGACTTCTCAAATCCTTTTCTATTTCATTAAAACATTCTGACATGCAGTCTCCCAAAATGGCCACCGGAGACAAAAGAGCCCAAATGTAGCCCAAATATCACCCAGATGTAGCCCAAGTATAGCCCAATGACAGAATGTCCCAGAGTGTTCTAAAGAACAACTAGAGTGCTAACAGTCCTACTTATTACAAAGGTATAGCACACCTGGAGCCATCTTGATTGGAATAAAGTGGTAACTCTTAAAACATTTAATTTAAAAAGGAACAAAATGAGGGGGTATATTATGCAATAGAAGGTATTATTAGTGCTGCAGAAAGAAAAATTAGGGCACATTTTGAGTGACTTTTCAAATCCTCTTCTATTTCATTAAAAAATTCTGACATGCAGTCTCCCAAAATGGCCACCAGAGACAAAAGAGCCCAAATGTAGCCCAAATATCACCCAGATGTAGCCCAAGTATAGCCCAATGACAGAATGTCCCAGAGTGTTCTAAAGAACAACTAGAGCGCTAACAGTCCTACTTATTACAAAGGTATGGCACACCTGAAGCCATCTTGATTGGAATAAAGTGGTAACTCTTAAAACATTTAATTTAAAAAGGAACAAAATGAGGGGGTATATTTTGCCATATGAATTATGATTAGTGCTGCAGAAAGAACAATTAGGGCACATTTTGAGTGACTTCTCAAACCCTCTTCAATTTCATTAAAAAATTCTGACATACAGTCTCCCAGAGACAAAAGAGCCTAAATGTAGCCCAAATATCACCCAGATGTACCCCAAGTATAGCCCAATGACAGAATGTCCCAGAGTGTTCTAAAGAACAACTAGAGCGCTAACAGTCTTACTTATGACAAAAGTATGGCACACCAGAAGCCATCTTGATTGGAATGAAGTGGTAAGTCTGAAAACACTCAATTTAAAAAGGAACAACATGAGGGGGTTAATTTTGCCATAGAAAGTATGATTAGTGCTTCAGAAAGAAAAATGAGGGATCATTTTGAGTGACTTCTCAAATCCTCTTCTATTTCATTAAAAAAATTCTGACATGCAGACTGAAACATGCACTTTGAATACCAGCAGCAGACGTCCCTGGTGAGCAGTAGCTTTACTACAGTGATCTAATGTGCAACTAGAGTGCTAACATTCAAAATTTATGGCAAATGTGTGACACATCTGAATGCCTTCTTGATGGAACCAAAGTAAACAAGCATTGAAAATGCAATAGATCTCGCCCTCGTTTAAGTTAAAGCCATTCTGTTTGTTATGAGGTGGCTTTTTAGCTTTGCTTTTATTAGTGTTTTTTCAACTTTCATGTAAATAACATGCATCTGTATGCATATAAGTATATGTATGCATGTATTTATGTTTGTATTTATATAGATATACAGATGATATATGTTTATATATGTATGTATATATATATATTCACTGAAAAAAACATAGGCTATAGACCATATATAGTTAGGAATTAGCATTTACAAAACCTTGAAAATTCACTGAAAAAACCATAGGTTATAGACCATATATAGTTAGGAATTCGCATTTACAAAACCTTATTTTACTCACACAAAACCATTGAAATTCCATATATAGTTAGTTGCACTAACTATATATCGCGCACCCGCAATCCACTGCTGATGATGTCACATATTACATCATTCATGACATGGTCAGTGACATCACTGATGACATCACTGATGACATCTCAAATGACATCACTGATGACATCTCAAATGACATCACTGATGACATCACTGATGACATCTCATTTGACATTACTGATCACATCACTGATGATATCATTCATGTGATAATACGATGAACCTCTTCAGACTCTAATATAACCTTAGATACAATCAGTGTAAACAGACACTCACAGACTGTCACTCATCCATGGAGTTACTCACACACCTAGTCAGTCATGCAAAGAATCAATCACACCTCCATTTCCTCAACTATACAGTTATACAAACTTTACTTATTCAAACATATACTAACACATATTTACTCTCTTATACAATCCCTGATACAAGTTCACAATGATCCATACAGCCAGTCACACATTCACTGGCTCTTATGCACAGTTATTTATATATGTCAACTCTCACATGTACTGTGTTTTACATATGTACTTACTTTGACATGTAGCACTGAGATATCCATTCACTCACCAATACACTCATGCACACAGTCAACCGCCCATACAGCTGTTTCCACATGCACTTTTGAAACCATACATCTAGTGAATCAACTGCTCACACATCTATGCACAGAGTCATACACCTCCCAGCCACCCACACACACTCAGTCTCCCATACAAATACTTGGGCAACCAATCAATAACCCATATAGTTACTCATATAGCTACTTATCAACACATGCAACAGTTTACAGAACAACAGACATAATGATGCACAAATTAAGACAGTCTAGTCACTAACCCATGCACTCAGTGAGACACATTTAATCACTCACTCATACAGTCAGTCATGCACCTACTAAATCCTTCATCCAGACACTTATACAGCCACTCATTCTTCAATATGTAAGACATATTTTAACTTTACAGAAACATACAGTCACTGGATGTTGTCATCAGTGATGGCATCAGTGATGTCATTTGAGATGTCATCAGTGATGTCATCAGTGATGTCACTGACCATGTCATGAATGATGTAATATGTGACATCATCAGCAGTGGATTGCGGGTGCGCGATATATAGTTAGTGCAACTAACTATATATGGAATTTCAATGGTTTTGTGTGAGTAAAATAAGGTTTTGTAAATGCGAATTCCTAACTATATATGGTCTATAACCTATGGTTTTTTCAGTGAATATATATATATATATATATATATATATATATATATATATATATATATATATATATATATATATATATATATATATATATATATATATATATATGTATGTATGTATATATATATATATATATATATATGTATGTATATATACATATATGTATATATATATATATATATATATATATATATATATATATATATATATATATATATATATATATATATATTCTTTTTCACCACACGCTAACTAACGTGTAAATGCACTCGACCTCCAAACAGTATTCACCAATGAATTAAGCCATCCAGCAAAGTTCGTAAGTGTATCCTTTATTCCAGGATGGAACACAGTTCTATGAACTGTGTTCCATGCTGGAATAAAGGATACACTTACGAACTTTGCTGGATGGCTTAATTCATTGGTGAATACTGTTTGGAGGTCGAGTGCATTTACACGTTAGTTAACGTGTGGTGAAATAGAATACGAACAGGGTGCCTTTGACCCTGGTTTGCACCGCAGCCCGAGGGTCCCGGTCTTTCAAAGGACGTGAACTGATATATATATATATGTATATATATATATATATATATATATATATATATATATATATATATATATATATATATATATATATATATATATATATATATGTAAACAGCAAACTCCCAACTGCTCTAGATGCAGTTAAAGCGGGCGCAGACCTCCAAAGCAATCCCTCAAGTTGGAAAAGATGAGCCAGCACAACAAAAGTTTTTAGTTGTAGCAGTGCATTTTAATCGACAGCAAGTAGTGCAGAGCAAGTGCCCTCCATGACACGTTTCGCCCCGCGGACGGGGCTCGGTCACATATATATATATATATGTAATGTAATGAAGAGAATATTTGTAGAGCGCACTGCAACCCACTGGGTATCCAGGTACATATATATATGTATGTATATATATGTATGTATGTATATATATATATATATATATCCCTGGCTTCATCTCCAACATCCACTACCACTCAGACAAGATGAACGTGGACCCAAATTTCCTTGTGCAGTTAAGAATTTAATTAATTGCCCTGCATCTCTGCCATAACACGTTTCAGCCCCACCTGGGTCTTGATCACATGACACGTTGCCTTATTTAAAGTGCCAATGCATAACATTACGTGGCCGAATAGGTGACCACTTCATGGACATGGAAGAAATACTTAATAGTATTCCCTTTTCTCTGAGCGCTCCAACAAAAGGTTCCCCATGTGCAAATAGGCATACATTTGATTCAATAAATACATCAATGTAAAATAGAAAATAAATATATATACATAAATGTCAAATAAATATAAACACAAATGTAAACATGTGACCTGGTACTTGGCATTTAAAATCTGGTAAAACATTCCACAATATGAATTGTTTAAAAAGCTAAAAATGCCATTATTTGCAACACTGTAATATGGTCATAAATATACCTACGATCTTATTTGCACAAAACCACTTCTATGTAAAAACAATCTTTAACACATAGGGATGTCGAACAAGTGTGATTAAAAATTAAATAATACACACTTAATAACAATGAAAAAATCGTTCACATGCTGGTGTCAAGATTATCTGCTCTTTAACCCAGGGCGAAGCACTAGGCTATGCTCGCTTAGTTTGCGAAGTTTGCGCAACTTTGCACTACGCGAGCTGCATGCAGCACAGTGCGAACACGCGTGGTGCAGAGTAGCGTAGTGCAGCGGTCATTTTATGCTTGGTCGCGGTCCTCAACGTCATGTTCGCGAACGCAAGCAAGCAAAATTACATCCCGGCGAGATTCTCAATGCGGAGAGGTCAGGTTTCTCATTGCAAGTGGTTGCGCATGCTCGCGACCGCTCGCGATGAGAAACTACCAGTTCGCGTTGAGAAAGCTGCCGCTCGAGTAAAAATCTAGTCGAGCAGCAGAAAACTACAGATCGCACTGTGCAAGATGCATTTTCAATGATTGCACAGTGCCGGATGCTTGTCCGTACTGTGCAATCATTGAAAACGCATCTTGCACAGTGCAAACATGCTACTACGCAGCTCGCGTAGTGCTACATGAAGTTGGCGTAGTGTGAACTGCACTTCGCGTAGCTTCGCGTAGAGCTACTTAGCGAACTACGCCTACCCTTACTGCTCTTTGTAAATATGTTGCTCATCGCAATAGGGCCCCAGTGGGCTAACACATACTCCATGCCTAAGTGAAATCAATATATGTGATGTGCAACATGTGTCACCCACTTGAACCTACAGGTTCAAAAAGTGCTAAGTGCCATAAAATACAAAATAAAAGACTCTTGTGTCTAAGGGTTTTGAAATGTAGATATAAAATAGGGAATATGTTTACATGTATGTGCGTATGCACTGTCTCTTATACTGGAAACTTAGTGCTACTAGCAACCCATTAAGCAAATATTCTGATAACCTTACTCGCCCTCTACAAGCAAGTGTAAAAATCTTCGCTCGCATTTAGCCCTGAGGGTGTCTTAGTGTCAAGCTCCAATATATACCTCGTTTCTAAATGGCGGAGTGGTGCTTCATGATTTCCTCCCTTTCTCAAGGGGGAATAGAGTCAATAACAAAATATTGTAAATGAGTTGGGTTGCTGTCATGGCTCTCCTCAAAATGACTGGCCACTGGATAGGCTTGATCTTTATTGGTGATGGTCCTTATGTGCTGGAGTATCCTCTTTTGTGCCGGCAGTTTAGTACTGCCTATGTATCTAAAGCCACAGGGATACTCCAGCACATATATTGCGTACTCTGTCTTACAAGTCAGTCTTTTACTAATAAGTATAAGGTCTGACTTGAATGAGCTGGTATAGCTTGTCTTATTGTGTGCAAACTTACATGCTTTACAGGTCGGGCATTTCATAAAATTCTTTGTGTGAGGTGAGCCAATTGGTAGGAGATATAAGTTCAGGGCTGCTCTTAACAAGTCTATTGCCCATAGACCTTGCTTTTCTAAATATTAGATCCGTTTTTTTTGGGCAGGCAATTGCCCAAAATAGAGTCACTGCGCACCAAGCTCCAATTTCTAGTCAGTATTTTCCTTAGGGCTTGATGCTGCCTAGTGTAGGTTAGAATCACCCTACAAGGATATTCTGAATGGTCTGGGACTACATCCTGTTGACTAGTTTTTACTGCAAGTGCATGGGTTCTACAAAGTGACCTGGTTTTATCCATGGTCCTATCTATAACATCAGGAGCATATCCTCTTTCCAGAAATCTCTGTTTACTTGCTTGCTGCGCTGTATGACAATCTTCCTCATTGCTACATGTGCATTTGACGTGAAACGTCTCTTGATTACATCCTCATCCTTTTGAAGACATGCATGCATTTCATCCCTTAGTTTTTTTATATTTTATGTTGCCTCCAATTTTCCTATTTCTTCATTCAGTTTTTCTATTTTGGCTTGCAGCTACACGTGTCACTCTCCGGGTGCTTTACAAGAATCCGGACTAGTCTGCTCTAAGTTGCAGTCAGCCCATTCTGCCAACATATTAGGGTCCAGATTCTCGTAGCTCGGTGCTAAAGTTATGCACAAGCCTCTAGGGATCCTGCCTACCACCAAGTCGATTGTTCAGAGCGCATACTTTTCTGCAGTTTAAAAAAAAATCCCTTGTGTTTAAATTTAAAATTGGTACAGTATTCTGTTGTGTAAACATAGCCGATTCCCCAGCCGGGGAGTCGCTGAACATTTCATCTGCCCCCTCTTCATGGTTACGCAACGCGTCTGCGGACATGATGCAATCACGTGGGCAAAATTTAACGAAAACAAACTCAGACGCTGGGATATGAATCCGCGTCTGGAATGCACACACTCCTCAACTGGACTGTCTGAAACTTCCTACCTTTAGGAGATGTCTTGCAGTGATCCAGTCCTTCGAATCGGGTGACGCCGACCTCGACAACCCAGTAAAAAAATGTTCAGCATCCAGGGGCTTGTGCGGCTTGCTCCTCACTGGAGCCTCGTCGATTCTAGTTCCGGTAACACCGGAACCAACTGTTACCTGCCGCTGTGCCCTGTGCAGAGGAGGGGTTACCACTGGTATTGAGGAAGCAACTTAGTACTCCTAAATTGCTGGCTTCGTCTCCAACATCCACTACCACTCAGACAAGAGGAACACAGACCCAAAGTTCCTTGTGCAGTTAAGAATTTATTTAATTGCCCTGCATCTCAGCCATAACGTGTTTCAACCCCACTCCGGCCTTGATCACATGACGCATTGCTCGATGTTTAATCCTTATTTTAAAGTGCCAGTGCATAACATTATATGGCCAAACAGGTGACCACTTCATGGACATGGAAAAAATACTTAATAGTTTTCACTTTTCTCTGAGCGCTCCAACAAAAGGTTCACCATGTGCAAATACGCATACATTTGATTCAATAAATACATCAATGTAAATTGCCGGATGCCTGTCCACACTGTGCAATCATTGCAAACAGTATCTTGCACAGTGCAATCGGTCGGTTTCTGCCACTTGAGTAGATTTGTACCGAGCAGCAGTTTCCTCAACGTGGACTGTTAGTTTCTCATCACGAGCGGTCGCAAGCATACGCGACCACTCGCAATGAGAAAGCTGACCTCCCCACGTTGAGAATCTCGCCGGGAGGTTTATTTTCCACGCTCGCGATCGGCAACTTGATGTTGCTGATCGCAAACGAGGAAAAACTCTCACCGGGATGTCATTTTGCTCGCTCGCGGTCATCCACTTGAGATTGAGGACCGTGAGCAAGCAAAAAATGCCCGCTACACGTTTTTGCACTGTGCTACTTGTAATTTGCATAGCGCGTAGTTAAGCAAACTGCGCGAGCGTAGCGTAGTCCTATGCCCAGCGTTATTAAAATCTGGTAAAACATTCAAAAATAAGAATTGTTTAAAAAGCTAAAAATGCCAATATTTGCAACACTGTTATCCGGTCATAAATATACCTATGATCTCATTTGCACAAAGCCACTCCTATGTGAAAACCATCTTTAACACATAGGGATGTCAAACAAGTTTGATTAAAAATTAAATAATACACACTTAACAGCAATGATAAATTCATTCACATGCTGGTGTCAAGATGATCTGCTCTTTGTAAATATGTTGCCCATCGTAATATATATATATATATATATATATATATATATATATATATATATATATATATATATATATTCACTGAAAAAAACATTGGTTATAGACCATATATAGTTAGGGATTAGCCTTCTCAAAACCTTATTTTACTCACACAAAACCATTGAAATTTCATATATAGTTAGTTCCACTAACTATATATCGCGCACCCGCAATCCACTGCTGATGATGTCACATATTACATCATTCATGACATGGTTAGTGACATCACTGATGACATCACTGATGACATCTCAAATGACATCACTGATGACATCTCAAATGACATCACTGATGACAACATCCAGTGACTGTATGTTTCTGTAAAGTTAAAATATGTCTTACATATTGAAGAATGAGTGGATGTATAAGTGTCTGGATGAAGGATTTAGTAGGTGCATGACTGACTGTATGAGTGAGTGATTAAATGTGTCTCACTGAGTGCATGGGTTAGTGACTAAACTGTTTTAATTTGTGCATCATTATATCTGTTGTTCTACAAACTGCTACATATGTTGATCAGTAGCTATATGAGTAACTGTATGGGTTATTCATTGGTTGTCCAAGTATTTGTATGGGAAACTGAGTGTGTGTGTATGGGTGGCTGAGAGGTGTGTGACTCTGTACATAGATGTGTGAGTAGTTGATTCACTAGATGTATGGTTTCAAAAGTGCATGTGCAAACAACTGTATGGGCGGTTGACTGTGCATGAGTGTATTAGTGAGTGAATGGATATCTCAGTACTACATGTCAAAGTAAGTACATAAGTAAAACACAGTACATGTGAGAGTTGACATATATAAATAACTGTGCATAAGAGCCAGTGAATGTGTGAGTGGCTGTATGGATCATTGTGAACATGTATCAGGGATTGTATAAGAGAGTAAAGTAAATGTGTTAGTATATGTTTGAATAAGTAAGGTGTGTATAACTGTATAGTTGAGAAAATGGAGGTGTGATTGATTTTTTGCATAACTGACTAGGTGTGTGAGTAACTCCATGGATGAGTGACAGTCTGTGACTGTCTATTTACACTGATTGTATCTAAGGTTATATTAGAGTCTGAAGAGGTTCATGGTATTATCACATGAATGATATCATCAGTGATGTGATCAGTCATGTCAAATGAGATGTTATCAGTGATTTTATCAGTGATGTCATTTGAGAAGTCATCAGTGATGTCATTTGAGATGTCATCAGTGATGTCATTTGAGATGTCATCAGTGATGTCATCAGTGATGTCACTAACCATGTCATGAATGATGTAATATGTGACATCATCAGCAGTGGATTGCGGGTGCGCGATATATAGTTAGTGGAACTAACTATATATGAAATTTCAATGGTTTTGTGTGAGTAAAATAAGGTTTTGAAAAGGCTAATCCCTAACTATATATGGTCTATAACCAATGGTTTTTTCAGTGAATTTTCAAGGTTTTGTAAATGCAAATTCCTAACTATATATGGCCTATAACCTATGGTTTTTTCAGTGAATTTCATTGGTTTTTTAATAGCAAATATCAAATGCTGTAAAATGTCAAGTACGTGATAGGTAAAAACTTTTTCGTGTTTATGCACGCTGATGTGCTTTGAACGCTGCCCCCCTCCCCTCTTTTCTCTTAGTAGTACTCTCTCTTTGCAGATAGTGAAGAGTAGTTAGCGCAGGCCTTTACCCCCGTTGTAATCCGTCCTGCCTGCTTGTCTCTCCATTTGATTGATTATTATCCAAGCATTTACTGTTTTACAATTGATTCTCTTTGGTTCATTCTCTATTTACAAACAAGCACAAAGTCGCAATACTCTGTTTAGTCTTTGCAGATAGTGAAAAATCGTGAAAAATCGTGTAAAAAAATAAAAGTAATCGAGCAAAATCAGTAGGCCACTAATTGGATCTCTTTTTGACCTCGCTAAAATAGAAATATTATGAACAACCCTTCATGAGAAATACAAAAATAGTGAGATGAACTGAGCTCCACAGCATGAGGGCTGCAAGACAGCTCGGCTCCGTCACCCATCCCGCCCAAAATAACGACAAACCCTATGCAAATATTAAAAATATAGACAACACACCAGCAAAGAAACAGGGTAAAACATTTTATTAAATGGAAGGCGCCAACCCCCTCGGGGAATGGCGTCGTTAGTGGCAGCCAAAGGGCCGACCCGGAGTAGGATCGCTTCCGGGTTATGTGACCCGGAAGTGAGCGCGGCGCCAGGACCAATGGGAACAAAGGTCGAGGTACGCCCCGGAAGTGATAGTAGGGCGCGAGGCTTAAAAGCCCGCGACCAGCCTAGAGGCCTCCTCTTTGTCCGCTGATCGCCCAGGAGTCGGACGTCTCCAAGAGAAGACATCGCGGGAACATCGCGTAGGAGTATACAGCGAGAGTTAATCCGACTTGTGGTGTAGGTTAGCGGGCCTTGCAGTGTGTGCTGGATTTCTTTACAACTTTCGTGTTTATTTCTTTTGATTTAAATATTAATCGCGGGGGGATTGCCGTGGTAAATCCTCATGTCCAGGGGGAGGGCGAGCGCTGGCGCTCGATCATCCGATTCCCGGGGGTCCGGGCCCATCCGCGGCGCGGTGGGCCTAAAAGTCCTTTGGGGTTTCTCGACAAGTTTTTAACGTTGTTTTCTTTAAGTGCAGGATGCCGTCGAAGAAGGTGCCGAAGGGTAAACAACCCGCAGCCAAGAATGAGGAATACCTTGCCTTTACGGAACTGCTGGAATTCACAAGGGAAAAAGGCATGGATTGGGTACTAAAGAATATGAGAGACGGGGCTAGAGCAGATGCGAACTCTCAGGAGGAGAGGGGGAGAGGCAAAAGAGCGAAGCATACCCCAGAAAAGCTTAGAAGCTCGGCAAGAGGCAAGCGGTCTAGGCCGACGGATTCACGACCAGTATCACCAGGTGAGGAGGAGGTGCCAGAGGCAATTGATTCGAACTCAGGCCCAGATAATGACCCAGATGACACCGACGGGCAGTATGATGCATCTAGGCCCACGCAGATAGGAGGGTTCCCCGTCACTCCTGTGGGGGGGTCCGGTCCGCACGGTATGTTACCGCCAGTAGTGGCACAGCCGGGTAGCGGAGTGTCGCAAGTTTGGGTTCAGCCCGGGGGGGTCGCTCAGTTACCAGGGATGCAATTATATGGGTCGCATGGTCAAGCGATAGGTAGCAGCCCTGTAAGCTCAATGTTTCCTGCCTACACGGCTCACGGGTTCCCCTTAGCGATGGCTGCTTACTCCAACCTGGGGGGTCCAAGTCAGGGCTCAATGGCGAACGCCGTAGTTGATGTGGCGGGTCCCTCTAATGGCCAGATGCATGGGGGGTTTGGGGGGCAACCAGCTGGTTCCCCGTTACTAGCATTCAGCCCGTTAATGTTCGGTTCGTCCTCAATGACCTTATCGCCATCCGCGGGGATCACTTGGCATGTGCCAGCAGATATGAAGGACAGGATACTCAGAGGCGAATACGTAGAAGTGTTCGACCTTATCAATGCAGGGGTGGTGGCCGGAAAACCCAAAGGCGGGAAAGAGGGAGATTACAATCAGAAGAGATCGTGGGTGGAATGGTCCATGAAGAATTGGATCACGGGATTCGCAATATATGCCGCTGTTATGCTTGAGAAGTATCCGGTTTTAGGCCCACAAATGATGAGCTACATATCCCTGATACATGGAGCGGCAACAGAGTTTCCAGGCCAGGGGTGGCTGAAATACGATTAAATGTTCAGACAGATGAAGGCAGTTCACCCGGGTATAGCATGGGACCAGCGGGAGATTAATTTATGGCATACAGTCTTCTATTCCACCCCTTCCATGCCTACCCCAGTCCCCTCAACTCAGAGCCAGTCCTTTCGGACCGACAAAGGGTTTGGTGAGAAAAAAAAGGCCTGCTGGCAGTTTAATAGAAATGAGTGTACCAGGGGGGTCTCGCGTAAATTCAAACACTGCTGTTCCTACTGCGGGGGTACCTCTCATCCCGAGGTTAGGTGTTTTAAGAAAACTGGTAACCCCAAAGAGCAGCCCAGCCACAGTGCCCCAAAAGGAAAGCCAACTAAGACTCCCGACAAAGCTTCCAACTCCAATTAAACGGCATGTCCTGACACACCTCCTCAGTAAGTACGATAATCTTGAGGAGGCTCAATTCCTACTGCATGGGTTTACAATTGGATTCCGTATCCCGTCTTCAGCCCGCCCTTCCAATGTCCCACCTCATAATCAAAGCTCAGTGTTGCGAAATATGGAGGCAGCTCGAGAGAAGATCATGAAGGAGGTAGCATTGGGGCGGGTCGGGGGTCCGTTTACAGAACCACCTATCCATAATCTGGTTTGCTCCCCATTGGGTCTAGTTCCGAAAAAAGAGGAAGGTAAATTCCGTCTGATCCATAATCTTTCAAGTCCTCCAGGGTTTTCGGTCAACGACAAGTTAGACCCAGATCTGTGCTCGGTGAAGTATACCAATTTTGACACGGCTATTGAGAAATTGCAGGCGTTTGGGGAAGGAGCCTTAATGGCTAAAGCTGATATTGAATCAGCCTTTAGGTTACTGCCCGTCCACCCGGACGATACCAGGTTCTTGGGCTTCACATTTGACGGTAGCTATTTTTTGGATTTGTGCATGCCCATGGGGTGTTCTATTGCCTGTGCAGTTTTCGAGACTTTCGCTAGGTTCCTGGAAAGGGCGGTCGAGCAGTTTCTGGCCTCGGACAGCTCGCATTCAGTAGTCCACTACCTGGACGATTTTCTGTTCATGGGTCCTGAGGGTTCTCAGTCGTGCAGGAAGGCCCTGCTGGGCTTCCAGCGCTTGGCTGAGGCGCTCGGAGTACCTTTGGCGGCGGAGAAAACCGAAGGCCCGACCACGTGTCTGACCTTCCTGGGCATAGAGATTGATACAACGGCAGGAGTGTGCAGGCTGCCAAAAGTCAAGGTCGATGCCTTTAGGGCCGCTATCGATAACTGCCTGGGGGCAAGGAAGGTAACCTTACATCAGCTACAAATCCTCGTGGGTCAACTGAACTTTGCTCTGCGGGTCATTCCTATGGGCAGGGCCTTCTCCAGAAGTATAGCGAGGGCAATGTCTGGGCTGCGGGCCAAACATCACAGGGTGAGGCTTTCAGCCGAAGTTAGAGAGGACCTTCTGATTTGGAGACGTTTTTTGAGGGATTTCAATGGCACCGTGTTGTGGCGAGCAGCCTGTTCTTCTAATACGGATCTTGAGCTTTTCACCGATGCTGCAGGTAGTATTGGCTTCGGAGTTATATTTGGTCAAAAATGGTGTATGCAGTACTGGCCAGATGACTGGATCGAGCGAGGCCTGACTACTAACATTTCCTTTCTAGAACTTTTCCCCATAGTGGTAGCTTTGCACTTGTGGGGAGATCTGCTGGCAAACAGGAGTATAGTATTCTGGTCGGACAACATGTCTGTAGTCATGGTGACTTGGGTACTCAGGTTATTGAAAGAACTGGTTTTGCAATGCCTGAGCCATAATGTCCAATTCACTGCTAAGCATGTTCCAGGTGTAGAAAACAAAGCGGCTGATGCATTGTCTCGTTTAAGTTAACAGAATTCCGGGAGCATTGGCCCCAGGCGGAGACGTCAATGTCAGCCTTCCCAGCGGAGCTATGGAAGTTTGGTGCCCCACAGCCGCCGAGTTGATATCTGCATCCTTGGCCCCAAGGACTAAGAGTATGTATCAGAGATCATGGGATTCGTATATGGCATACCTGAGGGGTGTGGGGGTAGCGGACATCTTTGCCCCCCAGAGTGTATTAGGCTTCATTGTGCAGCAGAAAGAGCAAGAGAAGTCGGTAGCATTCATGAAAAGACAGTTGTCGGCGTTAGCATTTTATGCGGGTCTACGGGGGGTGTCAGATCCGACAAAAGATCAGAGAGTTAGAAGAGCAATGAGAGGTTGGGAGCGCCTGGCACCCAGGGAGAAAGATTCTAGGAGGCCGATAGACGTAGAAAAATTGATTAAAATCTTAGAAGCTCTACCGTTCGTTTGTTTCTCCCAGTATGAGACGCAACTGTTCCGGGTGGCCTATTCCCTAGCTTTTTGCGGGGCCCTGCGAATTTCAGAATTGCTTCCGGCGTCCAAATCGGATAGGGAAGGGGGTCTGAGGTGCTCGGATATAATCGAGTCAAAAGGTGTCCTGCGGCTTAGGGTGCGGAGATCGAAGACGGATCCACTGGGTAAAGGTACCTGGTTACAATTGGGTAGAGTAGAGGGTGGGGCCTTCTGTCCAGTCAACTTGCTGAGGCTATTCCTCCAAGCCAGGCCCCAGGGAGCGGACGATAGACTATTGATTCATGAGAGTGGGTTACCCCTTACCAGGTTCCAGTTCACTCGAGTAGTTAAAATGACCCTGGCACGGATCGGAGTTGATCCAGCCGATTTTACATCACATTCATTTAGAATTGGAGCAGCGACAACGGCTGCTGGCTTAGGCCTACCCGAACAGGTAATCAAGAGGTTGGGTCGCTGGAAATCAGCTTGTTACGAACGTTATATTCGCCCACAATTAGTCTAACATGTCTTTAGCCTTCGTCCCCGTTGTTAGAATCGGCTGACTGTATCTCTTCACATTTACTCTTCATATTTACTCTAGGTACCTCCCCTAAG
This sequence comes from Lissotriton vulgaris, assembly GCF_964263255.1. Taxonomy (NCBI): domain Eukaryota; kingdom Metazoa; phylum Chordata; class Amphibia; order Caudata; family Salamandridae; genus Lissotriton; species Lissotriton vulgaris. Next base: position 1,683,967,392 of record NC_141687.1, read on the forward strand.
AGAACCCAAATCTGTTGGTGTGGCCACTCCTTCATTCGCAGGGCCGGGGCTCACTTCGAAAAGACACTCAGGGACAGGGTGACCATGATGCGAGGTTGTGACCATCATTGGGTGGGGATAGGCGGGCAGCGCCTGGCGGACGTCCCGAGGGATGTGAAAACGGCCTTGGCCAGAGGCATGCCTTTGCCGGACGTATTCGTGTTGCACTGCGGAGGCAACGATATGATTCCGAGGGGAAAGAGAGAAGTGAAGGAGTCCCTGTTCTCGACTCTAGCAGCAATCAAAAACATTTTCCCAGAAGCTATAGTACTATGGTCGGAAGTCATCCCTAGGCTCGTGTGGGCTCGGGGCGCACCCATGAAAGCAATAAACAGATCCGTAAAAAGGCTGAACCAGTCGGTGGCGGAAATCCTGCAGAAATCTAGTATTAAAGCGATTCGTCACAAAATTAATACAGGCAGACAGGCCGGAGCTATTCGTGGAGGACGGAGTTCACCTGTCGGAGGCGGGTATGGAGATATTCATAGAAACAGTCCTAGGGGCCGTCTCCGAAGCTCTTGAGCGCGGGGGGGGGGAGGTCGAGTCCGCCAGTAAGCTCCTCGTCGTGTGGCGGGGTTCCGGACAAGAATACCACGGGAACTTCTTGTCTAGAGACAGTTAACTCTGAACAGGTTTGCTAAATCATTATGGACTCTGGGCTGGCGGGAGAGTTGGGGCCGACCTGCTGGTGGCCTTGGCTTTTCAGCCCTACCCCGGAGGCCTATGGTTGCCCAAGTGGGCGCTTTCCTCACCTGCGGCTCTGTTGACCAGAAGGGGGTTAACGTTAAGGGAGCAGGTGATCTGGATTGTGGCCTGCTGGCGCAACCCTGAACTCAAATTAAAGGCCCATTGGGAATGGGCGGTGAATGTATATATTGTATATAAGTGCAAGTTTACTCTTAAATACTGTGTTGGAATATGTACGAATAAATAAAGAGATTGGTAGGTCAATGAGGTAATTGACCTGTGAACTTAATTTTAATAAACAAGCACACTGCAGAAAATCAAGTACGACTCCAGAGTTTGATGTGGGAATTGGGTCCTTGTAAAGCATGCAGTGTGGTGGGGGGAGAATGCACTTTGTCTGCCATCTATGGAAGGCGCCAACCCCCTCGGGGAATGGCGTCGTTAGTGGCAGCCAAAGGGCCGACCCGGAGTAGGATTGCTTCCGGGTTATGTGACCCGGAAGTGAGCGCGGCGCCAGGACCAATGGGAACAAAGGTCGAGGTACGCCCCGGAAGTGATAGTAGGGCGCGAGGCTTAAAAGCCCGCGACCAGCCTAGAGGCCCCCTCTTTGTCCGCTGATCGCCCAGGAGTCGGACGTCTCCAAGAGAAGACACCCACCCACCCATCCCCATTAATAAAGGATTCAGTTAGGGCAATAGCGGGGTTCCGGACAAGAATACCACGGGAACTTCTTGTCTAGAGACAGTTAACTCTGAACAGGTTTGCTAAATCATTATGGACTCTGGGCTGGCGGGAGAGTTGGGGCCGACCTGCTGGTGGCCTTGGCTTTTCAGCCCTACCCCGGAGGCCTATGGTTGCCCAAGTGGGCGCTTTCCTCACCTGCGGCTCTGTTGACCAGAAGGGGGTTAACGTTAAGGGAGCAGGTGATCTGGATTGTGGCCTGCTGGCGCAACCCTGAACTCAAATTAAAGGCCCATTGGGAATGGGCGGTGAATGTATATATTGTATATAAGTGCAAGTTTACTCTTAAATACTGTGTTGGAATATGTACGAATAAATAAAGAGATTGGTAGGTCAATGAGGTAATTGACCTGTGAACTTAATTTTAATAAACAAGCACACTGCAGAAAATCAAGTACGACTCCAGAGTTTGATGTGGGAATTGGGTCCTTGTAAAGCATGCAGTGTGGTGGGGGGAGAATGCACTTTGTCTGCCATCTATAACTATTTACATAACTATTTTATACTTTTTATTGCCCGATCCGGCTAGCTCAATCGATCGAGCATGAAACTCATGCACTCTGATAGCAAGCGTTGCTACTGATGCTATGCAGACCAAAACTGGTTTTCAGTTTGTACATTTTTCTAGATTTTTCCATCCAAGGTTGGTTGACTTTGTAGAACGATGGCTTCGGATTTTCAACATACGGTGTGGTGGCGCGGACTGGGAGGGGGCGCTTCGCTCCTGCCCCCTCCCCAAGTAAGATTTTCATACGTGAAATTACGTTAATGGTTTTGGTCCCTGAGTTGCTTCAATGTCACTGCCATTCTCAAATGGCATAAGTTCTGGATGTTGGGTGCCATAGTTCAGAGTTCTGAGCAGCGCTTGTAACACTGTCTGAAGCTTATTTCCACCTACTGCAGCTTCACTATTCTCAAAGTAAGTGAGTGTCGTTTGTGGACCTCACTGCATTTGAAAACAATGTGATATGTTACCTTCCTAAACCGCTTGACGGAGGCCCCCGAGGGGCGGTGTAATGGCCATGGACTCGGAGAAGACGCTTGGCTCCGACCCCCTCCCCAAGTCTTATAGCACCGGTGTAGCCTGAGATCGCCCCCGACATAGGCGGCCGGCTCCCGGGGTCCGGCGGAACTTTTTGCCTTTTGATGACTCTTCTATTCTGGACCTTGTCCCACAATCCGTTTGACCTGAAGACACGCTGTAGTGGGGCGCCCCTTTACCGTTTTAGTTGCCATTCCGCCCGCTTTTGCTACACTGTGCCTCTTCCGCCATTCAGCTGTTTACCGCCCGCTCTTGCGACTACAACGTCTCGCTCACCATGTAGTTGAGTTGCTCCCGCTCTTGCGATGCACCGATAGGCGACTGCCACAGGACTCTCAAAATGGCGGCCGGCTCTTCAGATTTGGGCGTTGTCCACTAAAATGGCCCTGGGACACCTTGGAACTCGGACGCTTCCCTGATAGGGCTTGGGTCCCATTCTCGAAAGCGTCCCCTCAGCCGTGAAGATTCTACAAAAGTCTTGGGGGCCCCCGACTCCCGCAGGCTTCTGGTGGGGAGCGGCTGCCATGTTTGCTCGTGGAATGGCCACGACGGACCTACGAGATGGTAGTGCTCTCATGCTGACGCCAGCTTTAGTCTGAAACATCCAGAAACACTGTAGACTACCAATTCGATCAGTTCCGGTAGCGCCCCAACATGACCCGGTAGAGAAGAACTTGCCCTCCCCTCTTTGACTGATGGTTCTTGTTGCCTGTCCCCTCTGTTGTCATTTTACAGAACTTTTTGGACTGCTGAAAGGGGTTGTGTTCCGAACGCTGGTTGGTGGAGACATTTTGACTATATTCTTGACCTACGTTGTCGCGTAATGCGTTATATGACACGCCGCATTAGCGCACCCGGAAGTAATCCGAGGCGCAGCGCGCAACGTAAGCATAACAGGTCATGTGACTTGTTAATAAAACTTTTTATTGGTTCATTTTACTTTTGTTATTTTAATAATGAAAAGCTTGGTCATATGACCTAAAAAATACGCTTTTTATTGATTTCGAACTTTTTTTTAAAAACATATATGTTATAATATTCCAGGCTAATGTACTTTCCCGGAAAATTTACAACTGTCCTGCAAGTAAAATATATTCCTTTTTCGAGAAAAAGGGCGTTTCTTCGTTCCATGACGGAGCCGTTGAGTAAAAGAGACTCGGCCTGCTGTCTTAGTCGCCGATACGTCTGATTATCAGATTCTTATCGATCACTTTATGTTGCAGAAGTGGAAAACACAACTGCCCTTGACCATTTATCTTTACTGCGTTCCTACATATTATACCTTTTATCCGTCATGTAATTGGACTGCTTTATTTCACTTGCCTTTAACTGATTCGAAAACAGTGACTAAAAGTAAAAACGTTACCAATGTAAATACTACTACCATGTTTTGTTTTAAAAACCTTTATTGTGAAAATGTCAGTATACAAATACGGGCCTATAACCACGAGGGCCGGCCACGGAGCAAACTGGAATCGTATATGATGAGGAGACATTTACATTATAGAGGAACGTAACGAACGAGCCATTAGGTTGCAACAACTAAGGTGTCTAACAGTTGCGGAATCGGTGGACGTACATTTTGTAATTAAAATACGACAGGGCCACTTACAAAAAAGTTATCTAGATATACATTTGCGTGCAAGTACCATGGGTGACGTTAATTCGAACTTTCAATAGTACAGTAATCAATAACACATCAGAACTTAATATCAATAGAGATGTCGAAATATTCAATCAATTCTCGTCCCCGCCCGCCATGAGCATCAAAACTGTATTCATATCTCGTGATATCAAGGTTGTTCAACCAGTACACAACAATGAGTTACGAGTCCCATTTATACCGGCGCCATTTTGGGCGAGGCCGGGCAGGTCCAAGATATAGTCAAAATGTCTCCACCAACCATCGGCCAGACCAGAACCCCTTTCGGCCCTTTATGCTACAAGATGGTGTCTTCCATTCAGAAAATATTGTTCGCAGCATTTTGAAAGGAAACATAAACAGCCGTTCTCCTAGTGAGTCTCACATTGTTACATTTAGGAAGAATGTTGAAGAGTAGTATGTGGAAAATCTGAAGCCATTTTTCTACAAACTCTCAATCAGCCTTGGATGGAAAAAAAAATCCAGAAGAATGTACAAACTGAAAATCAATTTTTGTCTGTATAGCATCAACAGCAACGCTTGAGTCAGCTTTGTGTCAAGCCGCCATTTTCATTCAATCAATAGCGTCCCCCTGCACACATTCAGGGACCTGGTCGTGTCTTCAGATGAAACGGATTGTAGGACAAGAAGCAGAAAAGAAAAGGAAAAAAGATCCGCCGGACCTCGGGAGCCGGCCGCCTATGTCATGTGCGACCTTTGGCCACACCAGGGCAATAGTGAAGCTGCAGCAGGTGCAAATAAGCTTCAGACAGTCTTACAAGCACTGCTCAGAACTCTCAACTATGGCACTCAACATCCAGGACTTGCCATTCGGATCTTGGCGCCTTGTGCTGGTTCCGACCTATTCACACATCGGTCCACTACTGACATCACCTCATAAGCCAACGGGGCACCCCACGCCGACTTTCGACGCAGCATTGTAGGATGGCCACACCAGTGCGGCAACTTGCTGGACACCACCTTGGTGCCATCCGGATCTCGGCGCGTTCGAGTCACTGTACCGCAAGAGTGACCGGAACTCAGCTGGTCACGCCGTCTTTCGGCGCAGCATTGTAGGATGGCCACACCAGTGTGGCAACTTGCTGGACACCACCTCGGTGCCATCCGGATCTCGGCGCGTTCAAGTCACTGTACCGCAAGAGTGACCGGAACTCAGCTGAACACGCCGTCTTTCGGCGCAGCATTGTAGGATGGCCACACCAGTGCAGCAATTTGCTGGACACCACCTCGGGCAATAGTGAAGCTGCAGCAGGTGCAAATAAGCTTCAGATAGTCTTACAAGCACTGCTCAGAACTCTCAACTATGGCACTCAACATCCAGGACTTGCCATTCAGATCTTGGCGCCTTGTGCTGGTTCCGACCTATTCACACATCGGTCCACTACTGACATCACCTCATAAGCCAACGGGGCACCCCACGCCGACTTTCGGCGCAGCATTGTAGGATGGCCACACCAGTGCGGCAACTTGCTGGACACAACCTCGGTGCCATCCGGATCTCGGCGCGTTCGAGTCACTGTACCGCAAGAGTGACCGGAACTCAGCTGGACACGCCGTCTTTCGGTGCAGCATTGTAGGATGGCCACACCAGTGCGGCAATTTGCTGGACACCACCTCGGTGCCATCCGGATCTCGGCGCGTTGTGCTGCCTTCGGCCTCTTCGCACATCGGTCCGCTACTGATGCCGCCTCACGTGCCAACGGATTTTCTACGTTTTTTGTAGCCCTATGCCGCATAACAGGTCATGTGACTTGTTTAAAAAACTTTTCATTGGTTCATTTTACTTTTGGTTTCCTAAAGATGGAAGGCTTGGTCATATGACCTAAAAATAACACTTTTCATTGGTTTAGAACATTTTTTTTTCCCAAACGATGAAAGCCCCACCTTGTTTCTGGATGATTCAGACTGAAGCTGGCGTCAGCATGAGAGCACCACCATCTCGTGGCTCCGTCGTGGTCATTCCGCGAGCAATCATGGCAGCCGCTCCCCACCGGAAGCCTGCAGGAGTCGAGGGCCCCCAAGACTTTTGTAGAATCTTCACGGCTGAGGGGACGCTTTCGAGAATGGAGCCCAAGCCCTAGCAGGCAAGCGTCCGAGTTCCAAGGTGTCCCAGGGCCATTTTAGTGGACCAGGCCCAAAACCGAAGAGCCGTCCGCCATTTTAAGAGTCATGTGGCAGCCGCCTATCGCTGCACTGCAAGAGTGGGAGCAACTCAACAACATGGTGAGCGAAACGCTGTAGCCGCAAGAGCGGGCGCAACTTAGCTGAATGGCCGCCACCTGGGGAGGCCCGTTCACGCCGCCTCCCCCACGCCCCCCCCCCCCCCCCCGGGTCGCCCCACGCCAATTTTCGGAGCAGCATTGTAGGATACCAAAACCAGTGCGGCAGTTTACTGGACATCACCTGGGTGCCATCAACATCTCAGCGCGTTCTGCTGCCTTGGGACTATTCGCACAACAGACCGCTACTGACGAGGCCTCCCTCCGCAACACCCTGGACGACCCACGCTGTTTTTCTTTGCTGCATTGTAGGATCCCAAAAACCAGTGCGGCACCCAGGTGACATCACCTGGGTGCCGTCCAGAACTCAGCACGTTGTGCTGCCTTGGGACTATTCGCACAAAAGACAGCTTCTGACCATTGTTGCTTTTTTTTGTGAAAAATGTTTAAATGTTTTTACAGTTTTTGTTCCGTTCGTTATATTTAAAAGTTAATAAAGTTTTATAATCCTACTTTGTTGGAGTGTTATATATTTTTTTTAAAACGGGTGAATGGGGCCTTGAATCGGGTTATTGTCATGTGTGGGCTTTGCAAGTGTACTGCTACAGGATCGGACATTTCAAACTCAAATGCACAATCTTTTTCTTACCTTTCCGAAGCATGGAGCGCAATAGCAGGCAGAGAAAGGGTGATGCAACTGTTGAACACTGCCTGGCCTGGAAGTTGCTGGCAGTGCCCCCCCCCCCGCCCGCTCCTGAAAGAGGACACACACACACCGCCGCCCCGAGTACTTCACAGATCTTTAAAAGACCATGCGCTTGTTCATGAGGCTTAAATGGTTTATCACCCCTTCTAGAACCCCTGCATCGACCCTCTGACGTTTCCTGGAAGAATTACCACGTAACACAATACCAAGCCTTGTCAGCTGAAACCCCCGAGGAATCGTGGGGCATATTATCAAGGGGGTTTATCTCCGCTTTTTTGGCTTCAAAAGCCAAGAAAGCGGAGATAAAATTATCTCCCTATTACCAAGCTGTCGCTAACACCAGTTAGTGACAGCTAAAACGAGATAGCGACCATCTTGGGCCCCGCTTTGCATGTCAGTGATATTTATCACTAATGACATGCAAAGTGGGCGTGCCAAGATGTTAGCGACTGGAAACAGTCCCTAACATCGCTATCTCCTATTACCAACTTTTGGAGATATTCGCGCTAAGCGCGAATATCTCCAAAAGCTAACACCTGACCTGAGCAGTTCTTAGCCATGTTATCCAATGGGAGGTGGATAACATGGCTAAGAGCATTTGCTCGATAATGCATGAATATCGCTGACTTTTCTGCGATATTCATGCATTGCGGCCGTTTTTTATCGCATTTGCGATAAACCTTGCTAATAGCAAGGTTTATCTGCGATAAAAATCGCCGATGTGCGGCGATAATTTTTGTCTCTAAACAAGTTAGAGACAAAAATTATCGCTAGTTGTTGGTAATATGCCCCCGGGTTTTTGCTTGCAGAAATCGGGAGGCGGGAGACTAGCACTGAAATCAGTAGTCTCACGCCTGAATCGGGAGGGTTGGCATGTCTGGATTCTCTACAGCTGGGGCCATAAACTACATCCGCAGGGCTAGGTGATAGCCTGGGACCAGCCTGGCATCTAAAATGGCTGCCGTGCACGACAAAATTGTGGCATTGGAAAAAAGGCAAGATGGCGCAGACAATGTTTATCAATAAGGATTCATTTATAACAAAATATTTTATCGCACTGACAAATTGGCGTTCAACACTTCCTGATTTCCATCGAATCGAACGTTAACAGACGTCACGCAGCAAAAAAAAAAAAAAGCTCACGCACAGCCGCTGGAAGAGATGTATCAACATATATGAGCCTCCTCAGCCACCCTCAGAAAACATAGGGGATTAGGATACGTCTCCCGCACCCCCTTATACCTAGTAATTTAATTAAAACGAAGCACAAAATGGCGAATTCCCGTTTCGCTACCAGTTTGCGGCCCAGTTCGCGGCCCGTGAAGCGCTTCTACCGTGAAAAATCATTTTTTTTTATTTTCCCCACGGGACCCTTTAATAACCCCAACAACATTCCTAGGGGGTCAAGAGGGGTATACCTTGCCCCCTTTCATTAAATTCCCCCTTCGTTTTTCACCTCTTCGTCTCTCTCGATCCTACCGAGAGATAAGATGGCGGCCGCTCCGGACTGTTTAGAATGTTGACAGACACCGGGGAGCCAATCAGCTTCGCATCGCAAATTTCCGTTTCGCGAAAAAGTAAGCGGACCGGAGCGCAGCCCGGAGCGCTGTTACAGAAATATATCTTGTTTTGAACGTTAATTTCTCAAAATCCACTGGAGCACATATATTGAGACCTAGCAAAGGCACATCGGGCTAACAGTCCCTATAATTTTGCCAAGTTTCGTGCAAATCCATTCAGCCGTTCGAGCTAAAAGTGAGGCCAAAGGCCCTATGGAAATTAACATGGGAAAAACGTGTTTTGGGACCCCCCTTTTTTCTCGGCCCCCCCTTGACGAAACCCCCCCAAATTTTCAGGGGCTGCTCAGAAACACAATGTGCCATTTTCCTGAAAATTTCAGCCGATTCCATCCACAAACGCCAAAGTTATTAGACATAGAATTTTCAAAAGTTCCATAGAGAAAAAATCCTAACTATATATACCTACTGGCTATCGCCAGTAGTTAATATATATATATATATATATATGTATGTATGTATATATATATATATATATATATATATATGTATGTATATATACATATATATATATATATATATATATATATATCTATATATATATATATATATATATATATATATATATATATATATATATATATATATATATATATATATATATATATAGATATATATATATATATATATATATATATATATATATATATATGACCAAAAACGCCCAGTAGCTTGAGGGCGCACAGCACTGCAGGTGAGTAACAACTCTATTTAAACCAAGCAGGCAGCTTAACATCCCTTTGAAGTCCATGACCTGACGCGTTTCGATGCCGATGTTTGTATCTCCTCAGAGGCCGTGTCAGCGGAGGTTATTAGTGGCTACCGCAACTTAATTTACTTGCACAAAACCATAGAAATTCGCATATATAGTTAGTTGCAATAACTATATATCGCGCACCCGCAATCCACTGCTGATGATGTCACATATTACATCATTCATGACATGGTCAGTGACATCACTGATGCCATCACTGATGACATCTCAAATGACATCACTGATGACATCTCATTTGACATTACTGATCACATCACTGATAATATCATTCATGTGATAATATGATGAACCTCTTCAGACTCTAATATAACCTTAGATACAATCAGTGTAAACAGACACTCACAGATTGTCACTCATCTAATTCCTAACTATATATGGTCTATAACCTATGGTCTATAACCTATGGTTTTTTCAGTGAATTTCAATGGTTTTTTAATAGCAAATATGAAAAGCTTTAAAATGTCAAGTACGTGGTAGGTAAAAACATTTTCGTGTCTATGCACGCTGATGTGCTTTGACCGCTGCCCCCCCCTTTTTTTTCTTTTAGGAGTATTCTCTCTTTGCAGATAGTGAAGGGTAGGTAACGCAGGCCTTTGCCCCCGTTGTAATCCGCCGTGCCTGCTTCTCTCTCCATTTGATTGATTGTTATCCAAGCATTTACTGTTTTAGAATTGGATCTCTTTGCTTCATTCTCTAATAACAAACAAGCACAGAGTCGCAATACTCTGTTTAGTCTTTGCAGATAGTGAAAAATCGTTTAAAAAAACAAAAGGAATCGAGCAAAATCAGTAGGCCAATAATGGGATCTCTTTTTGACCTCGCTAAAATAGAAACATTAGGAACAACCCCTCATGAGAAATACGAAACTAGTGAGATGAACTGAGCTCGACGCCATGATGGCTGCAAAACAGCTCGGGTCCGCCACCCACCCCGCCCAAATTCTATAAGTTCCGGTGGAGCCCCAACATGAACAGGTAGAGAAGAACTTGCCCTCCCCTCTTTGACTGAAGGTTCTTGTAGCCTGTCCCTTCTGTTGTCATTTAACAGAACTTTTTGGACTACTGAAAGGGGTCGTGTTCCTTCCGCTGGTTGGTGGAGACATTTTGACTATATTCTGGACCTGCGTTGTCGCGTAATGCGTCATATGACGTGCCGCGTTAGCGCACCCGGAAGTACTCCGGTGCGCAAGGCGCAGCTTCCCGGAAGCGATCCAGAGCGCAGCGCATAACATAAGCATAGCAGGTCATGTGACTTGTTAATAAAACTTTTCATTGGTTCATTTTACTTTTAATATTCTAATGGTGAAAGGCTTGGTCATAATAACGCTTTTCATTGCTTTCGAACATTTTTTTTTCTTAAACATATATGTTATAATGTTCCAGGCTAATGTATTTTCCCGGGAACTTTACAACTGTCCTGCAAGTAAAATATTCCTATTTCGAGAAAAAGGGCGTTTCTTCGTCCCATGAGGGAGCCGTTGAGCAAAAGAGGCTCGGCCTGCTGTCTTAGTCGCCAATAGGCCTGAATATCAGATTCTTATCGATCACTTTATGTTGCAGGAGTAGAAAACACAACAGCCCTTGACCATTTATCTTTACTGCGTTCCTGCGTATTATACCTTTTAACCGTCATGTAATTGGACTGCTTTATTTCACTTGCCTTTTACTGATTCGAAAACAGTGGCTATTATTCAAAACTTTTCAAATGTAAGTACTACTACCATGTTATGTTTTAAAAACCTTTATTGTGAAAATGTCAGTATACAAATACGGGCCTATAACCACGTGGGCCGGCCACGGAGCAAACTGGAATCGTATATGATGAGGGGACATTTACACTGTAGAACAACGTAACGGGCTACCCATTAGGTTGCAAGAACTAAGGTGTCTAACATTTGCGGAATCGGTGGACGTACATTTTATAATTAAAGTACGACAGGGCCAGTTACAATAAAATTATCTAGATATACATTTGCGGGCAAGTACCATGGGTGACGTTAAATCAAACTTTCAATAGTACAGTAATCAATAACACATCAGAACTTAATATCAATAGGGATGTCCAAATGTTCAATCAGTACTCGTCCCCGCCCGCCATGTGCTTCAAAACTGCATACGTATCTCGTGATATCAAGGTTGGGCAACCAGTACACAACAAGGAGTTACGAGTCCCATTTATACCGGCGCCATTTTGGGCGCGACCGGGCAGGTCCAGGATATAGTCAAACATAACAAATGAGGCTGATGTCTCTGAAGCAGTTGACGCACAGCAGGACATAGCAAATAAACATGACGCGTTGTGCTGCCTTCGACCTACTGTAGCAGCAAGTGCGGGCGCAACTCGGCTGGTAGGCGAGTGAAACGCTAAGGGGCGCCGCACTGCACATGAGGTGCCTCCACCTGGGGAGGCGGAAGAGGGCCGTTTGCGCCGCCTCCCCCCGGGCACCCCACGCCCTCTTTCGGCGCAGCATTGTAGGATGGCCACACCAGTGCAACTTGCTGGACACCACCTCGGTGCCATCCGGATCTCGGCGCGTTTTGCTGCCTTCGGCCTATTCGCACATCGGTCCGCTACTGACGCCGCCTCATGAGCCAACGGGTTTTGTATGCTTTTTATAACCCAAAGCTGCATAACAGGTCATGTGACTTGTTTATAAAACTTTTCATTGGTGCATTTTACTTTTGGTTTCCTAATGATGGAAGGCTTGATCATATGACCTAAAAATAACAATTTTCATTGGATTAAAACATTTTTTTTTCCCAAACGATGAAAGACCCACCTTTTTTTTTCTCACTCGGCAATCAAAAAAGGTTCCGTTAGATGACAACAGAGGGGACAGGCAACAAGAACCATCACTCAAAAAAGGGGAGGGCAAGTTCTTCCCTACCGGGTCACGTTGGGGCTCCACCGGAACTCATCGAATTGATAATCTACAGTGTTTCTGGATGTTTCAGACTGAAGCTGGCGTCAGCATGAGAGCACCACCATCTCGTAGCTCCGTCGTGGCCATTCCGCAAGCAATCATGGCAGCCGCTCCCCACCGGAAGCCTGCGGGAGTCGGGGGCCCCCAAGACTTTTGTAGAATCTTCAAGGCTGAGGGGACGCTTTCGAGAATGGAGCCCAAGCCCTAGCAGACAACCGTCCGAGTTCCAAGGTGTCCCAGGGCCATTTTAGTGGACCAGGCCCAAATCCGAAGAGCCGGCCGCCATTTTAAGAGTCCTGTGGCAGCCGCCTATCGCTGCACCGCAAGAGTGGGCGCAACTCAACTACATGGTGAGCGAGACGCTGTAGCCGCAAGAGCGGGCGGTAAACAGCTGAATGGCAGAAGAGGCACAGTGTAGCAAAAGCGGGCGGAATGGCAACTGAAACGGTAAAGGGGCGCCCCACTACAGCAGACGAGCCTCGACCTGGGGAGGCCCATTCACGCCGCCTCCCCCCGGGGCGCCCCACGCCATTTTTCGGAGCAGCAGTGTAGGATACCAAAACCAGTGCGGCACCCAGGGGCGCATACGGTGCATACGTATCTCGTGATATCAAGGTTGTGCAACCAGTACACAACAAGGAGTTACGAGTCCCATTTATACCGGCGCCATTTTGGGCGCGACCGGGCAGGTCCAGGATATAGTCAAACATAACAAATGAGGCTGACGTCTCTGAAGCAGTTGACGCACAGCAGGACATAGCAAATACACAAAACAAGTGAACCTGAAACCTCTGGAATAATTGTCGCTCAGAAGAACAACACACAAAACTCTGTAGTGTCTGAGGAAAGTAAAACAGAGAAGGGCACTGTAGTTTCAGACACACTTAACACCAATGACTTAACAAAGATATCGTCTGTGTATGAAGCAGCTGTCATGTTCACAGAATTGACAAAGAAGTGTGCTAACACCAATGCTATTAAGAAACACAAGGAAATCCCTAACGCATCTGCATTCTCGGAAGAGGTTGACACAGATGACATCTTAAGGAACAAAGAAAGACAAATTAAGGATGAGGAAGTTGTCACTTTAGTTTTTTCATCAGCTAGCGACAGCAACAAACACATTGTAATGGAGATTAGAGAGGCTACGGATGGGTGAATAAATTATAGTTGGTCACCATGGGGTTTAAAGAAGGGATGGTTCTTCACCTGGGTGCCGTCCAGAACTCAGCACGTTCTGCTGCCTTGGAACTATTCGCACAACAGACCGCTACTGACCATTGTTGCTTCTGTTTTAATAAAAAATGTTAAGGTGTTTACTGTTTTTGTTGTGATGTATATATTTATAAGTTATTAAAGTGTTATAATCCTACTACTTTGTTGGAGTGCTATATATTTTTAATGTGACACATAATTGTGAAGACTTTGATGTACAAAATGGCATCCCTGGAATCTTCCGCTTCAGGCTCGGTCCCACACACCCTTACAGTGAGAATATCCTCCCCAATCATAATACAGGATCGTTATCAGATAGTAGGAACACGTGTGGTGTGACGGATCTCATGGGGTGGGGGCCTTGATCTACTGTAACTCCTTTGAAGAGGGGTGATTCTTTACGGTTGGGGCCATAAACTACATCCGCAGGGCTAGGTGATAGCCTGGGACCGGCCTGGACAATCGGACACAGAGGAAGAGGAGTGTCAGAGGGTGCGGTAGTGAATAGGGTGAAAGGGTGGTGTCTGGCGGGCACAGGGTGTGATTCTCAGGGAAGAGCAGCGCAGATGGGGGGAGGTTTATGGCCCATGCATAAGACAGAGAGCGGGGGTGACCAGTGCGTGGGGGAGATGCTTGCGAGGGTGGGGAGCCATGCTGAGGATCGGCGGCGTGCAGAGAGTGGGTCTGGTCAAGGCATCTAAAATGGCTGCTGTGCACGACAAAAGTGTGGCAATGGAAAAAAAGCAAGATGGCGCAGACAATGTTTATCAATACGGATTAATTTATAACAATTATTTTTAACAATATATTTACTCGCAGTGTCAAAATGGCGGTCAACACTTCCTGATTTCCTTCGAATCGAACGTTAACAGACGTCACGCAGCAAAAAAAAAAAAAAACGCTCATGCGCAACCGCTGGAAGACATGTATCAACATATATGAGCATCCTCAGCCACCCTCAGAAAACATAGGGGGTCAGGATACGTCTCCCGTACCCCCTTGTACCCATTTCTCACATTGTTTTCCCTCCATCTTGTAATTTAATTAAACCGAAACACAAAATGGCGAATTCCCGTTTCGCTACCGGTTCGCGAACCGGAAAGCGCTTCTACCGCGAAAAATCCAATTTTTTTTATTTGCCCCACGGGACCCTTTAATAATTCCAACATCATTCCTAGGGGGTCAAGAGGGGTCTACCTTGCCCCCTTTCATTAAATTCCCCCTTCGTTTTTCTCCTCCTCTTGTCTCTCGGTAGGATCGCTACGGACTGTTTAGAATGTTGACAGACACCGGAGAGCCAATCAGCTTCGCTTCGCAAAGCTCCGTTACGCGAAAAGTACACGAACTGGAGCGCTATCCGGGACGCTGTCACAGATATATCTGTTTTTTTAAACGTTAATTTCTCAAAATCCACTGGAGCACATATATTGAGACCCAGCAAAGGCACATCAGGCTAACAGTCCCTACAATTTTGCCAAGTTTCGTGCAAATCCATTCAGCCGTTCGAGCTAAAAGTGAGGCCAAACGCCCTATGGAAAACTCAATGTTAAAAACGCGTTTTGGGACCCCCCTTTTTTCTCGGCACCCCTTGACGAAACCCCCCCAAATTTTCAGGGGCTGCTCAGAAACAAAATGTGCCATTTTCCTGAACATTTCAGCCGATTCCGTCCACAAACGCCAAAGTTATTAGACATAGAATTTTCAAAAGTTACATAGAGAAAAAATCCTAACTATATATACCTACTGGCGACCGCCAGTAGGTAATTTATATATATATATATATATATGTATATATATATATATATATATATATTCACTGAAAAAAACCATTGGTTATAGACCATATATAGTTAGGGATTGTCATCATGTCAGTCATGCACCTACTAAATCCTTCATCCAGACACTTATACATCCACTTATTCTTCAATATGTAAGACATATTTTAACTTTACAGAAACATACAGTCACTGGATGTTGTCATCAGTGATGTCATCAGTGATGTCATTTGAGATGTCATCAGTGATCTCATCAGTGATGTCACTAACCATGTCATGAATGATGTAATATGTGACATCATCAGCAGTGGATTGCGGGTGCACGATATATAGTTAGTGGAACTAACTATATATGAAATTTCAATGGTTTTGTGTGAGTAAAATAAGGTTTTGAAAAGGCTAATCCCTAACTATATATGGTCTAAAACCAATGGTTTTTTCAGTGAATTTTCAAGGTTTTGTAAATGCAAATTCCTAACTATATATGGCCTATAACCTATGGTTTTTTCAGTGAATTTCATTGGTTTTTTAATAGCAAATATCAAAAGCTGTAAAATGTCAAGTACGTGATAGGTAAAAACTTTTTCGTGTTTATGCACGCTGATGTGCTTTGAACGCTGCCCCCCTCCCCTCTTTTCCCTTAGTAGTACTCTCTCTTTGCAGATAGTGAAGAGTAGTTAACGCAGGCCTTTACCCCCGTTGTAATCCATCGTGCCTGCTTGTCTCTCCATTTGATTGATTGTTATCCAAGCATTTACTGTTTTACAATTGATTCTCTTTGGTTCATTCTCTATTTACAAACAAGCACAAAGTCGCAATACTCTGTTTAGTCTTTGCAGATAGTGAAAAATCGTGAAAAAAATAAAATTAATCGAGCAAAATCAGTAGGCCACTAATTGGATCTCTTTTTGACCTCACTAAAATAGAAATATTAGGAACAACCCTTCATGAGAAATACGAAAATAGTGAGATGAACTGAGCTCCACACCATGAGGGCTGCAAGACAGCTCGGCTCCGTCACCCACCCCGCCCAAAATAACGACAAACCCTATGCAAATATTAAAAATATAGACAACACACCAGCAAAGAAACAGGGTAAAACATTTTATTAAATAACTATTTACATAAATATTTTATACTTTTTATTGCCCGATCCGGCTAGCTCAATCGATCGAGCATGAAACTCATGCACTCTGATAGCAAGCGTTGCTACTGATGCTATGCAGACCAAAACTGGTTTTCAGTTTGTACATTTTCCTAGATTTTTCCATCCAAGGTTGGTTGAGTTTGTAGAACGATGGCTTCAGATTTTCAACATATGGTGTGGTGGCGCGGACTGGGAGGGGGCGCTTCGCTCCTGCCCCCTCCCCAAGTAAGATTTTCATACGTGAAAGTACGTTAATGGTTTTGGTCCCTGAGTTGCTTCAATATCACTGCCATTCTCAAATGGCATAAGTTCTGGATGTTGGGTGCCATAGTTCAGAGTTCTGAGCAGCACTTGTAACACTGTCTGAAGCTTATTTCCACCTACTGCAGCTTCACTATTCTCAAAGTAAGTGAGTGTCGTTTGTGGACCTGACTGCATTT
The DNA here is from genome assembly GCF_964263255.1 of Lissotriton vulgaris. Lineage (NCBI taxonomy): Eukaryota > Metazoa > Chordata > Amphibia > Caudata > Salamandridae > Lissotriton > Lissotriton vulgaris. The sequence continues at coordinate 1,683,984,341 of NC_141687.1, forward strand.
GAAAACAATGTGATATGGTACCTCCCTAAACCGCTTGACGGAGGCCCCCGAGGAGCGGTGTGATGGCACGGACTCGGAGAAGACGCTTGGCTCCGACCCCCTCCCCAAGTCTTATAGCACCGGTTTAGCCTGAGATCGCCCCCGACATAGGCGGCCGGCTCCCGGGGTCCGGCGGAACTTTTTGCCTTTTGATGACTCTTCTATTCTGGACCTTGTCCCACAATCCGTTTGACCTGAAGACACGCTGTAGTGGGGCGCCCCTTTACCGTTTTAGTTGCCATTCCGCCCGCTTTTGCTACACTGTGCCTCTTCCGCCATTCAGCTGTTTACCGCCCGCTCTTGCGACTACAGCATCTCGCTCACCATGTAGTTGAGTTGCTCCCGCTCTTGCGATGCAACGATAGGCGACTGCCACAGGACTCTCAAAATGGCGGCCGGCTCTTCAGATTTGGGCGTGGTCCACTAAAATGGCCCTGGGACACCTTGGAACTCGGACACTTCCCTGATAGGGCTTGGGTCCCATTCTCGAAAGCGCCCCCTCAGCCGTGAAGATTCTACAAAAGTCTTATGGGCCCCCGACTCCCGCAGGCTTCTGGTGGGGAGCGGCTGCCATGTCTGCTCGTGGAATGGCCACGACGGAGCTACGAGATGGTAGTGCTCTCATGCTGACGCCAGCTTTAGTCTGAAACATCCAGAAACACTGTAGACTACCAATTCGATCAGTTCCGGTAGCGCCCCAACATGACCCGGTAGAGAAGAACTTGCCCTCCCCTCTTTGACTGATGGTTCTTGTTGCCTGTCCCCTCTGTTGTCATTTAACAGAACTTTTTGGACTGCTGAAAGGGGTTGTGTTCCGAACGCTGGTTGGTGGAGACATTTTGACTATATTCTTGACCTACGTTGTCGCGTAATGCGTTATATGACACGCCACGTTAGCGCACCCGGAAGTGATCCGGGGTGCGGCGCGCAGCGCGTAACGTAAGCATAACAGGTCATGTGACTTGTTAGTAAAACTTTTCATTGGTTCATTTTACTTTTGTTATTTTAATGATGAAAAGCTTGGTCATATTACCTAAAAAATACGCTTTTTATTGATTTCGAACTTTTTTTTTTATAACATATATGTTATAATATTCCAGGCTAATGTACTTTCCCGGAAAATTTTCAACTGTCCTGCAAGTAAAATATATTCCTTTTTCGAGAAAAAGGGCGTTTCTTCGTTCCATGACGGAGCCGTTGAGTAAAAGAGACTCTGTCTGCTGTCTTAGTCGCCGATACGCCTGATTATCAGATTCTTATCGATCACTTTATGTTGCAGGAGTGGAAAACACAACTGCCCTTGACCATTTATCTTTACTGCGTTCCTACATATTATACCTTTTATCCGTCATGTAATTGGACTGCTTTATTTCACTTGCCTTTTACTGATTCGAAAACAGTGACTAAAAGTAAAAACTTTACCAATGTAAATACTACTACCATGTTTTGTTTTAAAAACCTTTATTGTGAAAATGTCAGTATACAAATACGGGCCTATAACCACGTGGGCCGGCCACGGAGCAAACTGAAATCGTATATGATGAGGAGACATTTACATTATAGAGGAACGTAACGAACGAGCCATTAGGTTGCAAGAACTAAGGTGTCTAACAGTTGCGGAATCGGCGGAGCATTGTAGGATGACCACACCAGTGCAGCAATTTGCTGGACACCACCTCGGTGCCATCCGGATCTCGGCGCGTTGTGCTGCCTTCGGCCTACTGTAGCCGCAAGTGCGGACGCACCTCAGTTGGACTGCGAGTGAACAGATAAGGGGCGCCCCACTGCAGCCGAGGAGCCTCCATCTTGGGGGAGACGCACAGCCCCCACTGACTGACGCGACCTCACAGGCCAATGGGGCGCCCCACGCCGATTTTTGGCGCGGCATTGTAGGATAGCCACACCAGTGCAGCAACTTGCTGGACACTAACTCGGTGCCATCCGGATCTCGGCGCGTTGTGCTGCCTTCGGCCTATTCGCACATCGGTCCGCTACTGACGCCGCCTCACGTGCCAACGGATTTTCTACGTTTTTTGTAGCCCTATGCCGCATAACAGGTCATGTGACTTGTTTATAAAACTTTTCATTGGTTCATTTTACTTTTGGTTTCCTAAAGATGGAAGGCTTGGTCATATGACCTAAAAATAACACTTTTCATTGGTTTAGAACATTTTTTTTTCCCAAACGATGAAAGCCCCACCTTGTTTCTGGATGATTCAGACTGAAGCTGGCGTCAGCATGAGAGCACCACCATCTCGTGGCTCCGTCGTGGTCATTCCGCGAGCAATCATGGCAGCCGCTCCCCACCGGAAGCCTGCAGGAGTCGAGGGCCCCCAAGACTTTTGTAGAATCTTCACGGCTGAGGGGACGCTTTTGAGAATGGAGCCCAAGCCCTAGCAGGCAAGCGTCCGAGTTCCAAGGTGTCCCAGGGCCATTTTAGTGGACCAGGCCCAAAACCGAAGAGCCGGCCGCCATTTTAAGATTCCTGTGGCAGCCGCCTATCGCTGCACTGCAAGAGTGGGAGCAACTCAACTACATGGTGAGCGAGACGCTGTAGCCGCAAGAGCGGGCGCAACTCAGCTGGATGGCCGCCACCCGGGGAGGCCCGTTCACGCCGCCTCCCCCACGCCCCCCCCCCCGGGCCGCCCCACGCCAATTTTCAGAGCAGCATTGTAGGATACCAAAACCAGTGCGGCAGTTTACTGGACATCACCTGGGTGCCATCCACATCTCAGCGCGTTCTGCTGCCTTGGGACTATTCGCACAACAGACCGCTACTGACGAGGCCTCCCCCCGCACCACCCGGGACGCCCCACGCTGTTTTTCTGAGCTGCATTGTAGGATCCCAAAAACCAGTACGGCACCCAGGTGACATCACCTGGGTGCCGTCCAGAACTCAGCACGTTGTGCTGCCTTGGGACTATTCACACAAAAGACAGCTTCTGACCATTGTTGCTTTTTTTTGTCAAAAATGTTTAAATGTTTTTACAGTTTTTGTTCCGTTCGTTATATTATAAAGTTTTATAATCCTACTTTGTTGGAGTGCTATATATTTTTAAAAAATCGGGTGAATGGGGCCTTGAATCGGGTTATTGTCATGTGTGGGCTTTGGAAGTGTACTGCTACAGGATCAGACATTTCAAACTCAAATGCACGTTCTTTTTCTTACCTTTCCGAAGCATGGAGCGCAATAGCAGGCAGAGAAAGGGTGATGCAAGTGTTGAACACTGCCTGGCCTGGCAAGTTGCTGGCAGTGCCCCCCCCGCCCGCTCCTGAAAGAGGACACACACACACCGCCGCCCCGAGTACTTCACAGATCTTTAAAGGCCATGCGCTTGTTCATGAGGCTTAAATGGTTTATCACCCCTTCTAGAACCCCTGCATCGACCCTCTGACGTTTCCTGGAAGAATTACCACGTAACACAATACCAAGCCTTGTCAGCTGAAACCCCCAAGGAATCGTGGGGCATATTATCAAGGGGGTTTATCTCCGCTTTTTTGGCTTTAAAAGCCAAGAAAGCGGAGATAAAATTATCTCCCTATTACCAAGCTGTCGCTAACACCAGTTAGTGACAGCTAAAAGGAGATAGCGACCATCTTGGGCCCCGCTTTGCATGTCAGTGATATTTATCACTAATGACATGCAAAGTGGGCGTGCCAAGATGTTAGCGACTGGAAACAGTCCCTAACATCGCTATCTCCTATTACCAACTTTTGGAGATATTCGCGCTAAGCGTGAATATCTCCAAAAGCTAACGCCTGCCCTGAGCAGTTCTTAGCCATGTTATCCAATGGGAGGTGGATATTATGGCTAAGAGCATTTGCTCGATAATGCATGAATATCGCTGACTTTACAGCGATACTCAGGCATTGCGACCATGTCATGAATGATGTAATATGTGACATCATCAGCAGTGGATTGCGGGTGCGCGATATATAGTTATTGCAACTAACTATATATGCGAATTTCTATGGTTTTGTGCGAGTAAATTAAGGTTTTGTAACTGCTAATCCCTAACTATATATGGTCTATAACCTATGGTTTTTTCAGTGAATTTCAATGGTTTTTTAATAGCAAATATCAAAAGCTGTAAAATGTATTCTTCTTTTACGCCCCCCTTGCATACATTATACCTGACGCAGGTATAATGTGGCGCAGGGTTTTAAAAAGTGACCCACCAATCTAGATGCGTCACTTTTTAAATATAGCGCAACGAGGTGCATTTTTTAACACCGCTGGTGCGATGCATCACTTTTCTGTGCGCACTCCTTACGACATTCCAGATGTGTCATATTTAATGTATGACGAATCATGTCGCAAGGAGTTACTTTCTCCTCTCATACCTTTCTGTTCTTTCTTACTCATTCTCCTTTCAATTATCAATGCACTCTATTTCACTTACTCTTTTTCATTTTTTTAAGAAAATACCTCTTTGATGAGAATTGGAGGTAGTTCTGAAAAGAACTTTTGGTTTTCTTCTTTTTCAAAACTGGAACAAAAACAAGGAATGGAAACTGCTCAACAGGAGCAAAAAACCCCAAAAAATTAGGGGTGGGAAGGGCAGCGATGGTTCTCCAATGCTCGAACCATGAGCTGGACACTTTGCTCCCCATAGGTGAGGAGTTGATTGCAGTATCTGCATCTGACGACCCCATGGTTAAATGCAGGTTGAATGTTTGGCACCTGCTCCTGTGATTGCTCCCTCCCAGAAGAAGTTGCTCCTCCGGTTGATGTAGAGGCCCCATCTTTGGGAACCTCTTGTTCCAGAGCCCTGACACTTTCCCTGGCAAAATTCTGGGGGTGCTTCCTCTCCACATGCCGGATCATTGTAAAGTTCCCAAAAGAGTACTTTTTCAAAGGATTACCTCGAGACAGCTCTTCTTTGCAGATCCTGCCCTGTACTTTTGGAGCATTAACCTTTTTTAGTCCAGGTGGGATTATAAAAAATTTCCAAATGAAATGCTCCTTAACTTTTCGTTGAGGAGGCTGTTCATTGATGAATTCATTGGAGTCATCCTCACTGCTGGATTGTCTGGCAGCCATTGAAAAACCAAGAAATATCCTCGAGCAAAAAGGCAGGTCTTTCAGTCACAAAAGTGAAAGAAGAAGTGAAGGAAATGGGTGGGGATTTCATTCTTTGTAAAAAAAACTGTTAGCAACCAATGAAAAGTGTTATTTTAAGGTCACATGACCCGACGCGCTTACGCTGCGCGCTCAGGAGCGATTCCGGGTGCGTTTACGCGGCGCGAACGTAGGCGCTTCCGGGGCGCAAACGCACAAACGTGGCGCGAACGTAGGCGCTTCCGAGGGCGCTTACGTTGCGTGCCGAAGTGACGTCAACAAACTTTTACGGAAATGCATAATTATTTTCCTTATCTCTACTGATATATTTATTTTTTATGCAAATTTCAGCACAAAAAAGGAAGGAGAACAGAACATTTCCTTTGAAAATTGCCCTAGAGATGAACAATGAGAAAATCATTGAACGCATTGACTTGAAATTCATGGACGAATCACGAGACCAAGAACTTCTACAATGTGTAGAATCTGTGGATTTGTTACTTCAGTATGAGGACGATAAAATGTGGGAAGTTATGTTCACTCAACAAGAGGACATTTCGGACAGTCAAATATTAGACAGTCTATTAAATATTGAAAAAGAATTTAATAATCAAAAATTGTTCGAGTCTTTAAACTTTTTTATATGTAATTCATAAACTAGTACCAAATTGATTATAATGTAAAGTCAGACTTATAGTATACTGTAAAACTTGTTTATGTTACGTAGTAAATTTCCTCATAGTTACTTCCTTTCTCCAACTAAATTATCTCCAATGTGTATTTAACATCTCTTTATCATCTCCTGCCTCCATATTGTTTCGGCTTTCCAGACAGACTATGGTATGAATTCCATATACCACAAAAACTTCTGAAACAACTTACTTGCAAGATATCTACAAAGGAGACGGTGTTTATTTATTTTTACACTCTGCATTGGTACCTACATGTTGCTACGTAATAATAAAAAAAAAAAAACAAACAATCAATAAACATACAATATTTAAAAAGTCTTTCATTCTTGTTTCCCTATAGTACGCTCCCTGGACCACTTTCGAGTGCGCGTACCGGGCGCACCCCACGTAAAAAAAACATTTTTTTTTTAAAAACCCTGCGGGCCCTTTTAAAGCCTCACATCAAACCTAGGGGGTCAGGGAGGATCTACTATGCCCCCTTATGGTCATTTGCCCCTTCGTTTTGGCCTCCTCTTGTCTCTCGATCCTACCGAGAGACAAGATGGCGGCCGCTACGGACTGTTTAGAATGTTGACAGACACCGGAGAGCCAATCAGCTTCGCTTCGCAAAGCTCCGTTACGCGAAAAGCACGCGAACTGGTTCGCTATCTGGGACGCTGTCACAGATATATCTGTTTTTTAAAACGTTAATTTCTCAAAATCCACTGGAGCACATATATTGAGACCCAGCAAAGGCACAACGGGCTAACAGTCCCTACAATTTTGCCAAGTTTCGTGTAAATCCATTCAGCCGTTCGAGCCAAAAGTGAGGCCAAACGCCCTATGGAAAAATGAATGGGAAAAACGCGTTTTGGGACCCCCCTCTTTTTCTCGGCCCCCCCTTGACGAAATCCCCCCAAATTTTCCGGGGCTGATCAGAAACAAAATGTGCCATTTTCCTGAAAATTTCAGCCAATTCCGTCCACAAACGTAAAAGTTATTAGACATAGAATTTTCAAAAGTTACATAGAGAAAAAATCCTAACTATATATACCTACTGGCAACCGCCAGTAATATATATATATATATATATATATATATATATATATATATATATATATATATATATATATATATATATATATATATATATATATATATATATATATATATATATATACACGCTCCCCGACCACTCAGCACCTCTTGGCACAAAGCACAGATCAGGAAACGGACCACAGCGGTAAATTTAAATTCCTTGTGCTTTATTTCCTTCTAGCAGACATGACGCGTTTCGACCGGGGAACCCTGTCTTGATCACATGACATGCCGTGACCCCCATGTGATTAAATACTGTTAATTTGCTCACCTACTCCTCCCTCCTTTGTATAAACATGAAAAACAGACTCTCAGTGTAGTTTAAAAAGTCCATCACATGAAAAAATGTTTCTTCACAAATTAGAAACTAGAAAATAGAAAAATAAATGGCAAGTGCCCATAAAATCTATTAAAAAATACATGTTTTTTTCTCTTTGAATTGGACAATACTCTAGGCTATACGTTATTGCTTTCAAAATTAATTATTGATGGTGAGATTTGAATAGTAAATTCATAAAAAATTGTGTTTTACCAAAGTGAATTAAAACAAATGCAATTCAATTAATCCTGTAACTGGTAACTATTATATGTCTGTTTTATGCAAGTATAAATGACATATGTAAATGATTCATATTATTAGTTCATATAAAATTCATTAGAATGTGCCAGTTAATTAGAAAGTGTCTTGTGCATTTAAAGTGCAGATAACAATAGAATTATGTAAACCATTATGCAGACACAAGTTGGTTAACAAATAGATCCAATAATCATGATAACGTAGATATCTTGTGCAAAAATGCAGTCTTACAACCCATAGATACCAGATAAAAACCAGTAAAACCAGCACCCAGTAAAACCAGCTAAAATCTGCCAAGAATAGAATAAAAAGCCCACATAAAAACCATCTGCTCAGATGAAAAAGTATTGGTAGAAAAATTAAATACAATTGATTCAAAATAAATAAACAGAATATATTTTATTGTTATCAAATAATTTTTTTTCTTTTATCAAAATTTCATCAGAAAATCCAAATGTATGAGAAATAGCAGCAAAAAGACAGTTTTGACTAGTTTATGATTCATAAAAAATTGTAAAGATCTTCCCCCGTATTTATTCCATTGGGCATTTTAGTGTCACACTGCATAATATACTGACTCTCTAGCTGACACAACTTCCTTTCCCTGTTGCCTCCTCTTATAGCTTTTGGTACGCCATCTATCACAAAATAAGTTAAATCCTTAAGATTATTATTGTGAACTAATTTAAAAGTCGTGCCACAGGGTAACTGGAGTCCGAGTTGACAACAGCACGTAAATGCAGTAAAATCTGATTAAAAAATAATAATTTGGTGCTGTCTATGTACTTCAATTGGCAAGTGCATTCCAAAATATAAACTGCAAATTCTGTTTTGCATGTAAAAAATCCTTTCAGTTTATACGGTTCTCGGAAAAAATGCATCCTGTATTTCTTTAAAATTGATCCCGAATTTACATGCTCTGCAGGAGCTGCACTTGAAGAAACCCTTTCTATTGGACAACCAGTCAGTCTTAGTCTGTATCTCAGGACTAGCTCTATCTAGACTATCTCTCATAGAAGGAGCTCTCCTATATGTGATGCTAGGGAAGCTCTCGATTTCTGGAGCCAAAGTAATATCAGATTTTAGAATTGGCCAATTTTTGGCAATTATTTGTCTAACCCTCTTATGATGACAATTATAAGTGGTTATTATAATTCTGATAGGTACATTTTTAGTTAATGCTCCTTCCCCATGCATACCTGAGATTGCTACCTGGTTCTCATCTAGAATCTGTACATTCTGTGGGGTCTCCAATTTGGATATAGATGTCTTTAAGTCCACCATTTTGTAACCTCTTAGTAGAAATCTCTGCACTGCTTCATCAAGGCAAATCGCATAATCCTCTTTATTGCTGCATATTCTCTTGATTTGCAAGAATTCCCCATAGGGTATACTCTTGATTATGTGTATTGAATGGGTACTGCTTGCATGGAGGATTGAGTTCCCCGCAGTTTCTTTTCTGTGCAGTTTCATATTTATGATGTTATTAGAAATATACATTTCAAAATCAAGAAACTCAACCCTTTCCTTACTGATGTTTGCTGTTTGCAGGTTTAAATCATTATCATTGATGATGTTAATAAATGTCTGAGCTGATTCGACAGATCTCTGCCAAATCACACAAACATCATCAATGAAACGCCACCATGTGATGATGTTATCAGGGAATCTTTCCTCCAGGACGCGGCTAAGGACATGTTCCTCCCACCAGCCTACATGCAAGCATGCAAAACTGGGGGAAAAACATGCCCCCGTTGCCACGCCCTGGAGTTGTTGATAAACCACTGAATTGAATAGAAAATAATTGTTCTTAAGGCATATGCTTATCATGTTTAACAACATTTTGTTGTGTTCATGAAATCCGATGTCTAGATAAGATAAATATTGTTTAGTAGCTTCAAGACCCTGTTCACGATCAATACTGCTATATAAAGAGCATATGTCCATAACAATTATAAATATTTATATATAACCTACTGGCTGTCACCAGTAGGTGGCTATAGTAAGGTTCTAGTTTCCATAGGAAAACATTTATTGATTTGCCAATATCTTTGGCACCGTTTGACGAATCTTCGCAAAAAATCCAAAACTAATTGGGCGCTCTGGTCAGCTCCTGTTTAGAAAGTTTTGGGGTGATTCGTCAAGCTGAGGCAGAGAAAAAAGGGGATCCCCAAACATGTTTTCTCCATGTTAATTTCCATAGGGAACTTATGTCACAGCTACAGCCCGAACTGCTGAACGGAATTACACCAAATGTGGCAGAAATATTGTTTTTGGTCTAGAATGCACTCTTTTTGTTAAATGGTGTAAATCAGTTCAGTAGTTCCTGAGAATATCACATATTGAGAAATATTAGTATCTGGTGAACGCAGTGGATCCGTGAACCCTCCCGATCACAAGCTTGACTATGATTGGCTGACAACACTTAAAATCAAATGTTGGCAGGCATCTTTTGACTTGTTGAATCGAAAAGAAAAACAGTAAAATACAATAAAAGGTGGCAGGGTAGAAACAGCCTGACCACCAAGGCCTGCTCATGAGGTCCCACAGGGACACCAAGGGCCAAATAAAGCATTTTTAAAATATTTTTGGCGGGATTCTCGCAGTGTCCGTGAATCACGGCATTTTTTTTTTAAAGTGAAGCGTGGTCTCCACTGCTCTGTTTAATTATGCCCCAGCGTGGGCCAGGTCTCTGGGGAAATGCTAAAATATGGTGTGGTCCCTTGGGGGCCCCATTCGTCCCAGGAACTGCCACCTCCTCTAGAGCTTTCTTTCTAATATGCATGGAGAGCTCCTGCCCACCCCCGCACTGCCCCGGGGATGGCCACCTTCCCGGGGCTTTAAAATTGAAATATGGGGGGCTTGCACCCTTTGCAAATTCGGTGACCGCAACCTCTCCAGGCTTCTTTTTAATTAATAAGGTGCTCGGGGGCTCCTGCACCCCACCACACTGCCCCAGTAATCACCACCTCCCTAGGGCATACATTATGTAAATGTGGGGGTCCGTTGCAGACCCCCTGGGACAGCCACCTCCCTTGGGGGCCCCATTCGTCCCAGGAACTGCCACCTCCTCTAGAGCTTTCTTTCTAATATGCATGGAGAGCTCCTGCCCACCCCCGCCCTGCCCCGGGGATGGCCACCTTCCCAGGGCTTTAAAATTGAAATATAGGGGGCTTGCACCCTTTGCAAATTCGGTGACCGCAACCTCTCCAGGCTTCTTTTTAATTAATAAGGTGCTCGGGGGCTCCTGCACCCCACCACACTGCCCCAGTAATCACCACCTCCCTAGGGCATACATTATGTAAATGTGGGGGTCCGTTGCAGACCCCCTGGGACAGCCACCTCCCTGGGGATTTACATCTGTTGGGAGGGGGGCTGTGTGGCCCCCCTCCTGGAGCCCTAGATGGCCCTGGAGACCTCCACCCCCAGGGCTCGCTCCAGCAATGTACAGGGGTGCCCACACCCGGAACATTTCAGTTTGCAATGGCAGGGCAGGAGCACTCCTCCTGTCCTGCCACACCAAACATGTGCTTCGCTTCATGGAAGCGCAAGCAGAAAAACTGTTCTTGCTTTCAAGAAGCGAAGGAGAATGCTTTTGGGCAAAGGGAGCTGCATACCAGCTCCTCCTTTAGCCCCAAAGCAATTTTGGCAGGGAGCTGACAGGGACTCAGGGGGCACTGGGGCTCCCCGTGGTCCCCAACAGACAGGTCGAGATCCATGGAAGGGGTCTCTGGGGCCGAAAATGGCCCATGAGGGGACCACTTGTCCCCTTCCCCTTTTTATTAAAAAAGACTGGGCAAGCGTCGAGGGATGGAGTCCCTGGGGCAAAAATTGGTCCCAGGAAAGGGAGAACCACACAGCACCCTTCCATAAAAAATGTTTTGCCAGGCCCGGGGGATGGGGGCCCAAAAGGGTCAAATGAAGGGGGCCACACAGCCCCCTTCCTAAAAGAAAATTAAAAAAAAGAAACTGGCAATTTTCCAGATGCCCCGCCCCCTCCCTGCACCACTCTGCAAACACAAATCCTGGTGTACTTTGGGTTGAAGGATGAAGTCCCTGTTGCTACTGAGGGTCCCTGGGAGTCAAGTAGCCCACAAGGTACCTCCATTAAGCCCCACACCATGACCTAACTGAGGAGTGGTCCAAGGCCATGCCCCTTTTTACAGCACTCTGAAAACTCGCCTTTTTGGTGCACTGGGGGTAGGGCATAGAGGGCCCTTTGTGTCCTGAGGACCTCAGGACTGTAGTTGTGGACTTCATCACACAAGCAGCAGTGCACCAGGAGGTGTGTTTGCAGAGTGGTGTAAAAAGGGTGTGTGGCCTCTGACCACTCTTAGCAATCCAGCTGTGTGGGGCTTACTAGAGGTAAAAGGTAGGCTAGTTGGTCCCTAGGGACCTGTAGCAGCAAAGGACACTACCATACCCATCCAAGAGAGTGCCAGGAAGCTTGTTTGCAGAATGGTGGGCAAAGGGGGCATGGCCTGCTATGAGAATTCAGAAATCCTGTTGTTTGGGACTTACTAGAGGTAATAGCAGGGATAGTTGGCCCCTAAGGATGTCCTTGGGGGCCAACTAACCCTCCTGTTACTGCCAGTAAGTCCCACACAGTGGGATTGCAAGAATTCTCTAGTGACCACGCCCCCCTTTATCCACCACTCTACAAACACACCTCCTGGCACACTATTGGTTAGGGGATGAAGTCCACTTTACTCGTTGGGGACTTTGGGGGCCAAGAAGCCTTCCTGGCACCGACTGTAAGTCCTAGACAGCAGAATTCCTATGAGCTGGTTGGAGGCTCAGCCCCCGTTCTCCACCACTCTGCAAATGGGACTACTAGTTGTAATAGGTTTGCAAGAGTTAAAGCTATTGGCATTGTAAATGTAAAAGATTTTTACTAATGTTTTTTGGAGTACAGTGGAGTGGATGTACGTAGTGTGTATTGAAATTATGTGGTATGTTCTGCAGTCCAATTATGTGGATAGAAAGTATGTGGTATTTAGTGTATAGGAATTATGTAGAGTGGATTATGTGTTATGGAGAGTGATTTTGTGGTGTGGTAGTCTGTGTTGTGGTAACCTCAGGTTTAGCCTTCCTCGTTTCCATTGAAGCTAAACTATCAACTCACTGAAACAAAAAAAGATGGAACCACTGAGGCGAAATTCTGGACCTAGTCAGAGGTATGAGCAGGGCAACTGGAATTATACGACTGTTTGGCTGCACCGACTTTGGCACAATTATATATTTTTTTCATTTGCTACATAATCCATCATCTGCTGCATAATCAGCAGATTTGAACAAAAAAACCTTGTTTCTAGTTCATACAGCTCAAACGTTACCAAAAATCCTGACTGCTAAATGTGGGTGTTAAATAGGTACTACTGGTGTAAAACCTCTTGCTACTTTCTATGCTTCTCCTGCCTCTTTCTGCATTTCTTTTACTTCTTTCTGTACCTTTCTTCCTTTTTCTGCCCTTCTCTTGCCTCTTTCTGAACATCTCTTCCACTTTCTGCACCTCCCTTCTTTCTGCACCTCTCTTGCTTCTTTCTTCTTCTGCACCACTGTTGCCTCTTTCTTCATCTCTGTTGCTTCTTTCTGCACATTTCCTGCCTCATTCCGCACCCCTTTTGCGAATTTATGCACCTCACTTGCATCTTTTTGTACCTCTCTTTCCTTTTTCTGCACCTCTCTCTCTTTTTTTCTGCACCTCACTTGCCTCTTTCTGTACTTCTCTTGCTTTTTTCTGCACCTTTATTGCTTCTTTCAGCACATATTTAGTCTCTTTCTGCAATTCTCTTCCAGTTTCTGCACCTCTGTTGCTTCTTTCTTCACCCCCTGCCTCTTTTTGCTCCCCCTTACCTCTTCATGCACTTCTCTTCCCTCATTCTGGACCTCTCTTGCCTCTTTCTGTACCACTGATCCCTCTTTCTGTACAGTTCTTGCCTCTTTCTGTAGTTCTCTTGCCTCCTTCTGTACCTCTGTTGCTTCTTTATGCACTTATCTGCCTCTTTCTGCAGCCCTGGTGCTTCTTTCTGCACCTCTGTTTGTTCTTTCTGCACTGCTCTAGCTTCTTTCTGCACAACTCTTACACATTTATGCAACCCCTTTCCTCTTACTGCACCCCCTTCTCTCTTTCTACACCTCCCTTGCTGCAGTCTGTACCCCTTTAGCCTCTTTCCGTACCTCTGTTGCTTCTTCTGTACTTTTCTTGACTCTTTCTGTACCCCTCTTGCCTCTTTCTACACCTCTGTTGCTTCTTTCTGCACCTCTCTTGTTCTTTCTGTACCCCTATTGCTTCTTATTGCACCTCAGTTTCTTCTTTCTGCATTTCTCTTGCCTCTTTCCGTACCTCTCTTGCTTCTTTATGCACCCCTTTTGCATCTCTCTACACCTCTCTTACCTATTTCTGTACTTCCCTTGCCTCTTTCTACACTTCTCTTATTTTTTCTGTACCTTTGTTGCTTCTTTCTGTACTTCTCTTGCTTCTTTCTGCACCTCTCTAGCTTCTTTTTGCACCCCTGCTGTTTCTGCACTCGTCTTCCCTCTTTCTACAACTGTCTTGTCACTTTGTGCACCTCTTTTGTCCCTCCTTGTGTACCTCTCTTGTCTTTTTTTGCACTTCTCTTGCCTCTTTCTGCACCTTTGTTGCTTCTTTGAGCACTTCTCTTGCCTCTTTTTGAAATTCTCTTGCCCCTCTCTGCACCTCTATTGCTTCTTTCTGTATTTCTGTTGCTTCTTTCTGCACATCCCTTGATTCTTTATGCACCTCTCTTGCAAATGTCTGCACCTCTCTTCTGTACCCCTCTTGCCTCTTTGTGCATCTCTCTTGCCTCTTTCTACACTTCTGTTGCTTTTTCTGTACCGTTGTTGCTTCTTTCTGTACTTCTCTTGCTTCTTTCTGCACCACTCTTGCTTTTTTCTGCATCCCTGCTGTCCGTTTCTGTACTTGTCTTCCCTCTTTCTGCACCTCTCTTGTCTCTTTGTGCACCTATTTTGTCTCTTTGTGCACCTCTCTTGACTCTTTCTGCACTTCCCTTGCCTCTTTCTACATCTCTATTGCTTCTTTCTGCACTTCTCTTGCTTCTTTCTGTACTTCTCTTGCCTCTTTCTGCATTTCTGTTGCTTATTTCTGCACCTCTGTTGCCACTTTCTATATTTCTGTTCCTTCTTTCTTCACTTCTCTTAACTCTTTCTGCACCTCTGTTGTTTCTTTCAGCAATTTCATTGCCTCTTCCTGCAACCCTCTCGCCTCTTTCTTCTCCTCTGTTTCTTCTTTCTGTACTTCCCTTGCTTCTTTCTGTACCTCTGTTGCTTCTTTCTGCCCCCCTTTTACCTCTCTACACACCCATATCCCCTCTTTATGCACCTCTCTTGATTCTTTCTGCACCCAGTTCCCTTTTTCTGCACCCCTCTTATCTGTTTCTCCACCTCACTTATTTATTTTGCACTTCTCTTGCCTCTTTCTGCACCTCTGTTGCTCCTTTCAGCACTTCCCTTGCCTCTTCCTGCAACCGTCTCGCCTCTTTCTGCTCCTCTGTGTCTTTTTTTGCACTTCCCTTGCTTCTTTCTGAACCGTTTTTTCTACTTTCTGCATACCTTTTACCTCTCTATGCACCCCTATTCCCTCTTTATGCACCTCTCTTGATTCATTCTGCACCCAGTTCCCTTTTTCTGCACCCCTCTTGTCTGTTTCTGCACCTCACTTGTGTCCTTTTGCACCTCTCTTGTCTCTTTCATCACTTCTCCTGCTTCTTTCTGAACATTTCTTGCTTCTTTCAGCACTTCTCTTGCCTCTTTCTGCACTTTTCGTGCCTGTTTCTGCATATCTTTGGCCTCTTTCTGTACCTTGTTTGCTTTTTTCTGCACCCATTTTGCCTCTATCCTAATCACTCTTTCTTTTTTTCTGTACCCCTGTACCCTCTTTCTGCATATATCGCCTGTTTCTATACCTCTCTTTCCTCTTTCTGCACCTCTCTTGCTTCTTTCTGTATCCCTGTTCACTCTTTCTGCATATGTTATGCCTCTTTCTGCACCCCTCTTACCTCTTTCTAAACCTCACTTGTAATTGCCTGTACCCCTGTTCCCTCTTTCTGTCCCTCTCTTGTCTGTTTTTGTAACTCTCTTTCCTCTTTCTGCACTTCATGTGCCTCTGTATGCATCTCTGAGGCCTTTTCCTTCACTTCTCTTGCCTTTCTGCACCCCTCTTGCCCCTTTGTGCACCTCTGTTGCTTCTTTTTGCACCTTTGCTGCCTCTTTCTTCAGTTATCTTGCCTCCTTCTGCTCCTCTTTTGCTTCTTTCTGCACTTGTCTTCCCTCTTTCTGCACCTCTCTTGTCTGTTTCTGCACCTCACTTTTGTTTTTTTTAACCTCTCTTGGCTTTTTCTGTACCTCACTTGCCTCTATCTGTACTTATCTTGCTTTTTTCTACACATTTCTTGTTTCTTTCTGCAACTCCCTTGTCTCTTTCTTCACTCATCTTACTTCTTTCCGCACCTTTGTTGCTTCTTTCAGCACTTCTCTTGCTTCTTTCTGTACTTCTGTTGCTTCTTTCTGCACCTAGCTTGCTTCTGTCTTTACCTCTCCTGCCTCTTTCTGCGCCCCTGTTCAACTTTCTGTACCTCTCGCCTGTTCCTATAATTTTCTTTGCTCTTTTTGCACCTCTCTTGCTTCTTTCTGCACCCATGTTTCCTCTTTTTGCACATCTATTGCCTCTTTCTGCCCTTCACTTGCATTTTTATGCATCTATGATGCTTCTTTCTGCACTTCTCTTTATGTATCCCTCTTACATCTTTCTGCATCTCTGTTGCTTCTTTCTGTACTTGCCATGCTTCTTTCTGCACCTTTCTTGCTTCTTTCTGTACCCTTATTGTCTCTTTCTGTACTTCTCTTGCCTCTTTCCACAATCCTCTTGCCTCTTACTGTACCTCTGTTGATTCTTTTGTAGTGCTCTTGCTTCTTTTTGCACCTTTCTTGCAAACCTCTACACCCTTCTTGCTTCTTTCTGTACCCCTCTGTCAGAAAAGGATACTCTTGGTGCAGTCCCCTCAGAAACAGATGATCTTACCCCAGCTCCCACCAACCAAGGTCAGAGACTTTTCAGAATAGATTATCTCTGCACTTAGTTTGGGGGAAAGGGGAAGTAGAAAACAAAACTAGAGAGACTCGCCTCTAAACTCCGGCTCCTCCTTCTGGTCTTCAATGGAGCTCTGAAAAATAAAACACTACATTAATCTCCCTACAACTGTGAACATCCTTAATTCTCTATCACTGTTACTCTCTACTGCTATTCTTACCTATTTGGTTGTAGAAGCTAGCTACTCTCTGAACTGTTTTGTTTGATTGGCAAGTGTAGTATCTAATCCACTAGAAGAACCACTCTCTGAACCGTTTTGTTTGATTGGCAAGTGTAGTATCTAATCCACTGGAAGAACCACTGTCACAATGTGTATAAACAAACAAGAGAAAAGTCACTGCACAGGTGGTTTCTCCAAAATGAATCTTTTTCCTACTGATAGTTGAAAAGTCTTTTGGCAAGTCTCAACACTGTTCTCTGGTTCAATAACAGTTCTCAAACTATTCCTGTCATGAACAGTCTCAGCAGCTCTCGTGAATTCCAGATTCCAAAAAGGGTAACAACGAGTTCAATATCACTCGAGAACTCCAAGCGTCTGGATCACAGCGAGCCCACAAGGAAAATAATTGAACACGCTTACTTGGAATTTCTGGGCTCTTCTCTAGACTGAAGACGCCTGTGAATTCTGAGTCCTTCAAGCCGTCAAAGACTCGAAGGCAGAAATGCTTAACCTTGCTCTCTAACTCACAAATGCTGAGGGAAAAAAGATTACGTAATTGGTATATTTCTTTGAAACACACTCAAGAAGTCTCAATGCTTACTTTCCTTTAAATTAAGCAAGCGCCAACTAAACTGAAGATTTTCCGAACGATAATGCTCAAGAAACGATGAATTAGTTCTCTGAGGATAATGCAGCAACTCCTGTCAGGATAAATTTTCAGTTGAAGTGCGCAACATGCTAGTCGCGCATGCGCATTGCCCAGACACTACAAGGCTCGCGAGGAACAACTAGACCGCGTCCCAGTGCAGGAAGTGGAAGCAGTCATAGGTTCCATCAACATGGTTGAATGCTGCAGTTCTAGCAGAATGGTTCGGAGGGAGGTTTTCCAACATGGATCTCGTCGTCTAAAACGCGGAACCTTGGCCACCGGGAAAATCGCAGAGGCCGGTAGAGGTCCACATGAAATCAGGTGAGGGTTCCTGACACCCTCTTCATTCTTTCTGCACCTCTCTTGCCTCTGGCTGTACCTCTGTTCCCTCTTTCTGCACCTCTTTTGCCTGTTTATGCACCTCTGTTGCTTCCTTCTGCAATTGGCACTCTGCAGAGGGCGAAGATCCTCTACTACCCTTGCTCTGGCCGATTTACACTGGCTACCCATACACCAGAGGATCCTTTTCAAATCCCTTTACACTCTGTTTAGGGCAGTACATGGGATGGGCCCCCGACCACTTCAAAACAAATTTAAGTGGTATAAACCCACTCGGTCCCTTCGCTATTCCTCATCCAATCTCATCAGCATACCTAGGATCAGAAAAACCACCTGCGGTGGCAGAGCGTTTATCATAGCGGCAGCTCATCTATGGAATAGATTACCCATCGACATCAGAAAAACAGACGATCTGATGACCTTCCGAAAAAAGGTGAAAACGTGGCTTTTCCCTAAAATCTAACTCTAACTTATGATATCCCTTCTGCCCATGATGCCCAGCGTTTATCAGCTATATGAACACAGCGCCAGGATGCCCGTAGGGTTGCAGAGCGCTCTATAAATACTATAAATAAATAAATAAATAAACTTCTCTTGCCTCTTTCTGCACCTCTCTTGCTTGTTTCTGCACTAATCTTGCTTCTTCCTGCACCTTCCTAGCTTCTTTCTGTACCCTTCATGCCTCTTTCTGCAACCTTCTCCCCTCCTTCTTCATTTCTCTTGCCTCTTTTTTGCCCATCTATTGCCTCTTTCTGCACCCCTCTTGCCTCATGTTGCACCTCTTTTGCTTCTCTCTGCACTTGCCTCTTTCTGTGCCCCTGTTGCCTCTTTCTGTACCTCTGTTGGTTCTTTCTGCACTGCTCATGCTTCTTTCTGCACCACTCTTGCATGTGCCTTGCATATCCCTGCACCCCTTTTGCATCTTTATGCATTCCTCTTCCTTCTTTCTGCACCTCTCATGCCTCTGTCTGTATCCTGTACCCTCTTTCTGCACCTCTTTTGCCTGTTTCTGAAGCTCTCTTGCCTCTTTCTACTTTTCTCTTGCCTCCTTTTGCACCTCTGTTGCTTCTTTCTGCATTTATCTTGCCTCTTTCTGTACCCCTCTTGCCTCTTTCTGCACCCCTGTTGCTTTATTCTGCACCTCTTGTGCTTCTTTCTGTTCCTCTCCTGCTTCTTTCTGCATCAGTCTTGCCTCTTTCTGCACCACTCTTACATCTTTCAACACCTCTCCTGCCTCTGCCTTTACCCTTGTTCCCTTTTACTGCACCTCTTTTGCCTGTGTCTGCAACTCTTCTGCCTCTTTCTGCACCTCACTCACTTCTGTTTATACCTCTGTTGCTTCTTTATTCACTTCCCTTTCCTCTTTCTGCACCCCTCATGCTACTTTCTGCAGCTCTGTTGCTTATTTCTGCACCTCTGTTGCTTCTTTCTGCACCTCTCTTGCTACTTTCTGCACCCTTGTCACCTCTTTCTGCACCTCTGTTGCCTCTTTCTGTACTTCTCTTGCCTCTTTCTGTACCGCTCTTGCCTCTTTCTGTACCTCTGTTGCTTCTTTCTGCACCTTTCTTGCTTCTTTTTATACCCCTCTTGCATCTTTGTATACCTCTTGTGCCTCTTTCTGCACCCCTCTAGCCTTTTTCTGCACCCTTCTTGCCTCTTACTGCATCTGTTATGCTCCTTTCTGCACTTCACTTGCCTCTTTCCACACCCTTCTTGCCTTTCTGCACCTTTGTTTGTTCTTTATTCACTAATCTTGCTTCTTTCGGTACCTCTCTTACAAATTTCTGCACACCTCTTGCAAATGTCTACACTCCTCTTGCTTTTTTCTGCACCCCTCTTTCCTCTTTCTGCACCCCTCTTCCCTCTTTCTGCACCTCTCTTGCCTCTGTCTGTACCTCTGTTCCCTCTTTATACACCACTTTATGCTTGTTTCTGCAGCTCCCTTGCCTCCTTCTGCTTTTCTCTTGCATCTTCCTGTACTTCTGTGGCTTCCTTCTGCACTTCTCTTGCCTCTTTTTGCACCTCTGTTGCTTGTTTCTGTACTTCTCCTGCTTCTTTATATACCTCTATTGTATCTTTCTGTACCCTTCTTGCTTTTCTCTGCACTTCTCTTGCCTCCTTCTGCACCCCTGTTGCCTCTTTCTGTACCTCTAATGGTTCTTTCTGCATTGCTTTTGATTCTTTATGTATCTCTTTTTCAAATTTCTGAACCTTTTTGCATATTTCAGTACCTTTTTTGCCCCTTACAGTACCTCTTTTTCTTCTTTCTGCACTTCTCTTGCCTCTTTCCGCGCCCTCTTGACTCTTTCTGTACCTCTGTTAGTTCTTTCTCCACTGCTCTCACTTTTCTGAACCTCTCTTGCACATTTCTGCACCCCTCTTGCTTCTTTCTGCAACCCTCTTCCCTTTTTCTGCACGTCTCTTGCCTCTGTCTGTACCCCTGTTGCTTCTTACAGTATCTCTTTTGCATGTTTTTGCAATCTCCCTTGCTTGTTTTGTTACTTCTCTTGCTTCTTTATTCACCTCTCTTGCTTATTTCAGTTACCCTCTTGCCTCTTTCTGCAACCTTCTTCCCTCTTTCTGCACTCCTCTTGCCTCTTTCTGTACCTCTATTGCTTCTTTTTGAACTATCTTTGCGGGTTCTTTTTGCACTTCACCTGCTTCTTTTTGTACCTCTTTTGCAAGTTTCTGCACCCCTTTTGCCTCTTTCTGCACCCCTCTTCCCTCTTTCTGCACCTCTCTTGCCTCTGCATCCCTGTTCCCTCTTTCTTCACCTCATTTGCCTTTTTCTGCAGCTCTCTTGCCTCTTTCTACAGTTCTCTTAACTCCTTCTGCACCTCTGTTGTTTCATTCAGCGCTTATCTTGCCTCTTTTGGCACCCCTCTGCCTCTTTCTGCACCCATGTTACTTCATTCTGTACTCCTGCTTCTTTCTGTTCCTCTCTTGTCTCTTTCTACACCCCTCCTGCCACTTTCGGTACCCTTCTTCCCTCTTTCAGCACTTATCTTGCCTCTTTCTGTGCCTCCTGTGCCTCTTTCTGCAGTTCACTTGCCTCTTTATGTACTTCTTTAACCTATTTCTGCACATTTCTTACTCTTTCTGCACCTCTCTTGTTTTTTCCTGCTGCTCTCTTGCTTCTTTCTGTACTTTTCTTGCCTGTTTCTATAATTAAATTGCTGAGTGCAAGTTGTCAAGTTTAAAGGTCTGCGTGCTCTCATGACTGAGGTATATGTCTACTTGTACATGTATTCTCACATGTGTTATGCATCTGAAGAGGGTAGCCTAAAAAGCGGGTTGCTTCTCCTATAGGTAGTCAAATCTTCTTAGTTCTGATCTGTCATTCGGTTGCACAGGCAGACATGTCCTATGTATATTGGTGTTATAGAAACCCTCAAATATACTATTAAATACCCATGTGCCCTGTATTACGAGCAGAAAGGAATACATACACCTTTTTGTACACAAATATACAGAGTATGCTGTTTGAAACACATATATTGATGTATTTGTATGTTTATTTTTATGAAAAAAGGCAGAGACAAATTCATGCATACCTTCACAGGCTTGGTCAGACTTACAGCAGTGATATGGTTAAGATTGCTGTTTTACATTTGGTAGGCCTTTCATTCTGAGCAGTCGATGAATAGTGACCCTTCAAGAGAAAAGTGAGGTTTAAGAAATTTTGGGAGAAGGATGACATTAGGCTACTTTATATGAGTCTGTTGAAAGGTGCAGTCAAAATTAGGCCTCTTTCTGCACCTCTGTTGATTCTTTCTTCACTTCTTTTGCATTTTTCTCCACCTTTCTTTCTCTTTCAGGACTTCTGTTGCCTTGTTCTGTATTTTCAAGTGTCTTTCAGAAGCTTTCTTTCTCTTTCTGTATATGTTCTACGTATGTAGTCATTGTTGAAAAATAGCATTTAAAAAACCTTAGAAATTCACTGAAAAAAACACAGATTTCAGGAACATTAAAGTTAGTAATTAACATTTAAAAAACCTAGAAATTCACTGAAAAAAATTTCAGGGACTTTATAGTTAGGAATTAGCATTTAAAAAACCTTAGATATTCACTGACAAAATTAAAGTCTTCAGGGATGTTATAGATAGGCTGACATTTCACTCATTCAAAACCAGAGAATTTCAGCAGTTATAGTTAGCAGAGCTAAAGCTAACTTGCGTATCCTCAATGCACTGCTAATGACCTCACATATTACATCACTCATGACATGGGCAGTGATATCACTGATGACATCTCAAATAACATCACTGGTTACATCACTGATGACATCATCCACTTAATATCTGCTATACCTCCTCACAGCCTAGTATAACCTTTCATACACCCACTCAAAAATACAGACTATCATTTTTGAAACCATAGACACGCCAATACTAGTTAGTACATACCCACTCAATGATTCATAGGTGTACACATACATCCACTCACTCACCTAATACAGTTACTCATACATGCAGTCACTCATCAATATAGCTACTGATAAATGCACGCATATACCCATACAGGCACTCACACGCCACCACTCACCCATCTAGTCAGTTATCCAATGAATCGATCACACTGCCATTTACTCATCTATACAGTTATACCTATACCACCTCACTTATTCATACAGCTAGTAACACACACTTGCTCTCTTCTACATTCAATGACACAAGCACACACTAATCCATACAGCCACTCTCATAATCACTCACTCTCACATATAGTCACTTATATACTCCAACACCCACATATATTGCATTTCACATATGTAGTTACTCACACATATGCTTCTGAGACATCCATTTACTCACCATCACAGCCATACACATACTCACTCAACCATGCACCCCCTTGCAATTGCACACATGAACCCATACACCCAGTGAATCACCCACTCACACATCCATGCTGGTAGTCAACACACAGACACTTATGCACACATACAGGTACTCAGACAACCAAACCTTAACCCATATAGACACTCATGTAGCTAATCACCAACCCATGCAGCCACTTCCACACAAACTGACAGACTGATACAGACATTCACACAGATTAGTCATTCACCAATGCATTCACTAAGGCACATGTAATCACTCACTTATACTGTCAGTCATGCACCCACTAAATCATCCATTCAGACACTCATACACCCACTCATTCTTCAAAACACCTTGGCATATGTGTATATAAAACATTCCTAATCTTTTTAGAAACACTCACATGATCATGTCATCAGTGATGTCATTTGAGATGTCATCAGTGCTGTCATCAGTGATGTCACTGACAATGTCATAAGTGATGTAATATGTGACGTCATCAGCAGTGAATTGAGGGGGCACAAGTTATAGTTAGCTCAGCCTTTGTTTTTTTCATGAATATTTAAGGTTTTTTAAATGCTAATTTCTAAATATAATATACCTGAAACCTGTGTTCAATGAATATATATATATATATATATATATATATATATATATATATATATATATATATATATATATATACTGAACAAAGCAGGTTTCAGGGATGTTATAGTTAGGCTGACATTTCACTTGTACAAAACCTGGGAAATGCAGCTGTTATAGTTAGCTGAGTTAACTATAATTAATGGCCCCGCAATGCACTGCTTATGACCTCATATAATATAATATCATTCATGACATGGTCAGTAACATTACTTATGACATCCAAATGACATCACTGATGACATCAGTGATGACATCATCCAGTGACTGTTTTTAAGAAGTTTATGAGCGTTAAATATATAACCACGGTGTATTGATGAATAAGTGGGTTTATGAGTGACTGCATGGATGACACAGTGGGTGCGTGACTGACTGTATAAATGAGTGATTAGGTATCTCAGTGAATGTATGGGTGAGTGATGAGTTGTATGAATGTGTATATCTGTCTGTCAGTTAATGTCTAATTGGGCATATGGGTGTGTTAGTGGGTACGTGAATGGCTATATGGGTGATTGATTAATTGGTTGTCTGACTATATCTATGGTTGTCTTGGTGTTTGCGGGTGAAGAGGTGTGTGACTGCCTGTATGAATCGATTCAGAAAAGGGGGTGGTGATGAACAGAGTGTCTGAATTAAGCAGACCACTCTTACCCAGTCCAAAGATCAGGGCTTGATCCATCACTGTTATTTATCTCACTGCACCATCCCAGCTCAGAACCTGGCTATATGCAAATCAGTCTGTCCCTGGCCCAGTGCATCATGGGAACAGTGCAGACTAAACTACCAAGTCAATTCTTCACCAGAAAGGAGACAAGCTACCGGGGACCGGTTTCTGGCATTTCAGCCTTCTTCGGCCCGGCTTGCTTGAATCCTGATGGTGCAGTGAGAAAGGGACTCATGTCTGAGTATACCCTGCCACACCTAAAGTGGCCAAAAACGATTCAGAAAAGGGGGTGGTGATGAACAGAGTGTCTGAATTAAGCAGACCACTCTTACCCAGTCCAAAGATCAGGGCTTGATCCATCACCGTTATTTATCTCACTGCACCATCCCAGCTCAGAACCTGGCTATATGCAAATCAGTCTGTCCCTGGCCCAATGCATCATGGGAACAGGACAGACTAAACTACCAAGCCAATTCTTCACCAGAAAGGAGACAAGCTACCGGGGACCGGTTTCTGGCATTTCAGCCTTCTTCGGCCCGGCTTGCTTGAATCCTGATGGTGCAGTGAGAAAGGGACTCATGTCTGAGTATACCCTGCCACACCTATAGTGGCCAAAAACGATTCAGAAAAGGGGGTGGTGATGAACAGAGTGTCTGAATTAGGCAGACCACTCTTACCCAGTCCAAAGATCAGGGCTTGATCCATCACCGTTATTTATCTCACTGCACCATCCCAGCTCAGAACCTGGCTATATGCAAATCAGTCTGTCCCTGGCCCAGTGCATCATGGGAACAGGGCAGACTAAACTACCAAGTCAATTCTTCACCAGAAAGGAGACAAGCTACCGGAGACCGGTTTCTGGCATTTCAGCCTTCTTCGGCCCGGCTTGCTTGAATCCTAATGGTGCAGTGAGAAAGGGACTCATGTCTGAGTATACCCTGCCACACCTATAGTGGCCAAAAACGATTCAGAAAAGGGGGTGGTGATGAACAGAATGTATGAATTAAGCAGACCACTCTTACCCAGTCCAAAGATCGGGGCTGGATCCATCACCGTTATTTATCTCACTGCACCATCCCAGCTCAGAACCTGGCTATATGCAAATCAGTCTGTCCCTGGCCCAGTGCATCATGGGAACAGGGCAGACTAAACTACCAAGCCAATTCTTCACCAGAAAGGAGACAAGCTACCGGGGACCGGGGTCTGGCATTTCAGCCTTCTTCGGCCCGGCTTGCTTGAATCCTGATGGTGCAGTGAGAAAGGGACTCATGTCTGAGTATACCCTGCCACACCTGAAGTGGCCAAAAACGATTCAGAAAAGGGGGTGGTGATGAACAGAGTGTCTGAATTAAGCAGACCACTCTTACCCAGTCCAAAGATCAGGGCTTGATCCATCACCGTTATTTATCTCACTGCACCATCCCAGCTCAGAACCTGGCTATATGCAAATCAGTCTGTCCCTGGCCCAGTGCATCATGGGAACAGGGCAAACTAAACTACCAAGCCAATTCTTCACCAGAAAGGAGACAAGCTACCGGGGACCGGTTTCTGGCATTTCAGCCTTCCTTGGCCCGGCTTGCTTGAATCCTGATGGTGCAGTGAGAAAGGGACTTATGTCTGAGTATACCCTGCCACACCTATAGTGGCCAAAAACGATTCAGAAAAGGGGGTGGTGATGAACAGAGTGTCTGAATTAAGCAGACCACTCGTACCCAGTCCAAAGATCAGGGCTTGATCCATCACCGTTATTTATCTCACTGCACCATCCCAGCTCAGAGCCTGGCTATATGCAAATCAGTCTGTCCCTGGCCCAGTGCATCATGGGAACAGGGCAGACTAAACTACCAAGCCAATTCTTCACCAGAAAGGAGACAAGCTACCGGGGACCGGTTTCTGGCATTTCAGCCTTCTTAGTGTCGCGATCGCTCTCGCCACCATGGCCAGAAGTAAGAGATGTAGAGTAGCGCGCTCTCTCCAAACGGACTACATGTCCCAGAAGGCTAAGCGGCTATGGAAGGCCGGAAAAAGGGCTGAGCCTATATAAGCTCCTCCCCTGCAGCAGGTAGTTGCTTGACAATTGTTTATTGTGGTTTTGGTATTGGCGGAAGGTGTTGTCCCCGCCGGATGTATACCCTAGAAACCCAGCGCAGACGAAAAGCCTGCGAGGTCAGAGGATTCAACCCAACGCCGACGAAAAGCCTGCGAGGTCAGCGGATCCAAGACAATGCAGACGAAGAGCCTGCGAGGTCAGAGAACTCAAGCCAACGCCGATGAAAAGCCTGCGAGGTCAGAGGATTCGAGAGGTTTTCCTGCTGCAGTCGCAAGTAGCCAAAAGAAGAACGAGCTCGTTCTTCTTTCCAATTCTGTTTTACTTTCTTGATATTTTCCCGCGTGTTACGTGTTCTGTGTTCCTTTATCACACCAGAAGTTCCCGATTAAGTAAAAAAGAGTTCTTACTTAGTATACTTTTCTTTGAACCATTAGACATCTTGTTTGTTCCCAAGAATTATTGAGAGCACCACGCCCGCAAATAAAAAGCACTTTTCCGTATCGGAGGGTAGAAGAGCCTCACTGGAATATACACTATTGAAGAAAGTGACGATAACTTTCTCAGTACATATCCGGTCATCTCGGATTAGGGAACTGCTCGAGTACGCTTTACGACGATATAGCGTTACCTCTGGTAAGTGTAGTAACTCGGGCCAGGGGGGGGGGGGATTGACATTAATCAGACAAGGTACTCATTCCTACCCTTTGTCTCTCCACGCTGCAGTACGTCCCTCCACCGAGATCTCGTGGATAACTCAGAACAGACCCAGAAGGCAGTACCGCTCCCCCCGTCTCTTCTACACCTTATGACCTCACGGCTTCTCGCAATACACGCTCAGAAGGTGACTCATACATCACCACTGGGTGTCATGTTTAGATAAGTCGTGGGGACTTTCATCCCATCGTTCCTGCTGGCCCGATCCATAAGGTTAGTGGCGCGCGGCTGTTCTTGCGCTGCTTACAATCCCGACACTTTGGCCCGGCTTGCTTGAATCCTGATGGTGCAGTGAGAAAGGGACTCATGTCTGAGTATACCCTGCCACACATATAGTGGCCAAAAACGATTCAGAAAAGGGGGTGGTGAATGACAGAGTGTATGAATTAAGCAGACCACTCTTACCCAGTCCAAAGATCAGGGCGTGACTGTATAAATGAGTGATTAGGTATCTCAGTGAATGTATGGGTGAGTGATGGGTTGTATGAATGTGTATATCTGTCTGTCAGTTAATGTCTAATTGGGCATATGAGTGTGTTAGTGGGTACATGAATGGCTATATGGGTGATTGATTAATTGGTTGTCTGACTATATCTATGGTTGTCTTGGTGTTTGCGGGTGAAGAGGTGTGTGACTGCCTGTATGAATCAGCAAGTGGATGAGTCAGTGGCTGTATGGGGTACTGTTGCATGTGTGAAAAGTTATATGAGTGACTGTCTGTATGGCTGTGCCAGTGATTGAGTGCATATGTCAGTATGGATGAGTAACTGAGTAAGTGAAAGGCAGTATAAGTGAGTATTGGGATATATGTTTGAATCTGCGTGAGTAAGTGAATGTGAGAGTGGCTATATAGATGATTGCATGCTTCTGTCAGTGACTGTATAGCAGAGTGAGTATTTGTTCGTATTTGTTTGAGTAAGTAAGTGGAGGTATGTGTACCTGTTTGAGTGAGTAAGAGGCTGTATGATTGACTGTATGGGTAAGTGTCTAGGTGTGTGAGTAGTTTTATGGGTCACTCACTCAGTGTATCAGTGCCTCTATGCCTGTATGAGTGGATATACCCATGGTTGTATTAGTGAGTGGGTCTATGAGTGGCAGAATTGGTGAGCAAGTAGATGTGTTTATAAATCAGTGATTTAGTGAGTAGGTGTTCAAGTACTGAAATGAGCCTGTGAATGGGTTTGTGAATGGTTGCGTGGGAGCAGCAGTGGGTGTATAAAAGATTCTACAGTGGTGTGAGTGGGTAGATCAGAGATGCTGTGGATGATGTCATCAGTGATGTCATCAGTGATGTCACTGTCCATGTAATGAGTGATGTAATTTATGAGGTCTTAAGCAGTGCATTGCAGGAGCAAGTGTTATAGTTATCTCAGCTAACTATAACAGCTGAATTTCTCTGGTTTTGTATGAGTGAGATGTCAGACTAACTATAAAGTCCCTCTAACCTTAATTTTTTTCTGTGAATATCTAAGGTTTTTTAAATGCTAATTTAGAACTATAACGTCCCTGAATCCTAAGCCAGGGGCCAAAAACCCAGGGGACCCCCTTGTAAATCAGGTTCTTTTGTGATAGGAATTTTTTATGTCTCCTCAGTACGTTTTGGGCCCTTGCCTGTCGCAGGTACTTGACTCACGCACGCAAATGAGGTACCATTTTTATTGGGAGACCTGCGGGAGACACTGGGTGGTAGGAAATTTGTGGATCCACTCAGATTCCAGAACTTTCTATCACAGAAATGTTAGAAAAATGTGTGTTTAAAAAAAAAAAGTTTGAGGTTTGCAAGGAAATCCGGGTAACAGAACCTGGTGGGAGCCAGACAAATCCCCCCATCCTGCTTTCCCCTGGTTGCCTAGGTTTCAGAAATGTATAGGTTTTCTATGTTTTTCTGGGTGCTGGCAGACCTAGGATTCAATATCTACAGCTAGGCACTTTGCAAAAAAAAGGGCCAGTTTTAGGTCATATCCTATCGCGGGCGCTGGGCCTACCCACACAATTGAAGTACCATATTTATTGGAAGACTTTGGGGAATGCGGGGTGGGTGGAATCTTGTGAACTCACACAGATTCCGGAACTTTCCACTACAGAAATGTGAGTAAATGTATTTTTTTACAAAGTTTGAGGGATTCAAGGGATTTTGTGTGACAGAACCTAGAGAGAGACAGACAAGTCACCCCATCATGGAATCCAGTGGGTGTCTAGCTTTTCAAAAATGTATAGGGTTGCTAGGTGTCCGTAGGTGCTGGAAGAGCTAGGGTTCAAAATCTACTGCAAGGCACTATGCAAAAAAAGGGTCAGTTTTTACTGTGAAAATGTGGTGTATCCAAGTTAGGTTTTGGGCCGTTTCCTGTTGCGGGCACTAGGCCTACCCACACAAGTTAGGTACCAATTTTATCAGAAGACTTTGGGGAATGCAAGGTGGGTGGAATTTTGTGGCCCACACAGATTCTAGAACTTTCCATCACAGAAATGTGAGGAAAATGTGTTTTTTTTATAAAGTTTAAGGCTTCCAAGGGAATGTGGGTAACAGAACCTGGTGAGAGCCAGACAATTCACCCTATGCTGGATTCCCCTGGGTGTATAGCTTTCGAAAATGTATAAGTTTGCTTTCCCTATGTGCCGGCAGAGCTATGGTTAAAAATGTACAGCTTGGCACTTGGCAAAAAAGGGTCAGTTTCACTGTATAAAATGTGGTGTCCATGTTGAGTTTTGGGCCATTTCCTGATGCAGCACCAGGCCTACCCACACAAGTGAGGTTCCATTTTTATCAGACGACTTTGGGGAATGCGGGGTCAGAGGAATTTTGTGGATCCACATAGAATCCCAAACTTTCGATCACAGAAATGTTAGGAAAATGTGTTTTCTTTTCAAAAACGTTGATGTTTGCAAGGGATTCTGGGTAACAAAACCTGGTGAGAGCCAGACAAGTCACCCCATCCTGATTTCCCTGGGCATCTAGGTTTCCCTAGGTTCAGGCAGAGCTGGGGTTCAAAACCTACAACTAGACACTTTGCAAAAAAAAGGTCAGTTTTTATTGTAAAAATGTGGTGCGTGTTCACATTGCATTTTGGCCATTTCCTGTCACGGGCACTAGGCCTACCCACACAAGTGAGGTACCATTTTTATTGGAAGACTTTAAGAAATGTGTGGTGAGTGGAATTCTGTGGATCCACGCAGATCCCAGATCTTTCCATCACATAAATGTGAGGAAAATGTGTTTTGAGGTGTGCAAGGGATTCTGGGTAAAGGAACCTGGTGGGAGGCACATAAGTCACCACATCCTGGATTCCCATTGATGTTAGTTTTAAAAATTTTTTGCTAGGTTTCCCTATGTTCTGGCTGTGCTAGGGTCCAAAATCCACAGGGAGGCACATTGCTATAAATAAAGTCTGTGCCTAGTGAGCTTTCTACCACCCTGGGGGAGGAATCAGGGGGGGGGGGTGTCCTGATATGCCACGGGGGCAGAAAAACTGTGGCTATATGTTTGGGGAGTGGAGGCATTGGTATGCCCACTCTCAGCAGCCCAAACATAAAAAATCCATTGTAATCGCTGATACCTAGTGGGCTTTCTCATGCCCCCTGGGGGAAAGATCAGGGTCTACTGTCCACATCTGTCACCTGGGGGCAGAAAGACTGTGGCATTTTTGGGGGTGGTGCCCTCCAGGAGGCAGATAAGGGGCGTTTGACCCTATCTGCCACCTAGGGAGCGGAACAACTGTGGCAATTCCATTTGGGGTGGGGCATTAGCATGCCCATTCTACGTATATTTAAAAAATCACAGGTGCTTTGTGGGATTTTTGCCCCTGGGGGCAGATAAAGGGCTATTGTCCCATCTGCCTCCTAGGGGGGGCAGAAATACTGTATGATTTCTTTTTAGGGTGGGGACATTGGCATGCCCATTCTGGGCAGCCCCCACCCCTACATATAAGAAAAAAACAGAAAAAGCCTAGTGGGCTTTCTGCCCACCCGGGGAGGTAGATCAGGGGCTATTGCCCCCATCTGCCTCTGGGGGGAAGAAAGTCTTTTGTCTTCTTTGGAGGGTAGGATAGGGTCATTGTGATGCCTATTCTGGACAGCCCCCACCCCTGGCCCATAGAAGAATAATCCCTGGCATCTAGGGTGCTTTCTGCCCCAGCGAGGGCAGATTAGGGGCTACTGCCCCATCTGCTCCCCAAGGGAGGCCAAAAAACTGTCTGTGCCAAAAATGTATGGGGGAGCAAAGGCCCTTGCCCAAGGGGGTGCTCCCATCCTGTTGCTAGTTGGTGGATCCATGCTTGGGGTTCGCCCTCTTAGTTTAATTTTTGTTTTCGTTGTAATGATAGCGTGCCATGTGTGCTATCGTCATTTCAAGGACACCAAAAAACAGGCCTCAGGATGTTGGTGAAGCTCTTCCTCACCTCCCATTGCAAAATCAAACTAATGGGAAATCCCTCTGCTGTCTGCAGCAGAGGGATTTTCTGAGCCTGTACTCATGAGAGAATGGTTCCATCATGAGCACAGGAGCACTGGTGCTCATGACCGAACCATTCCGTCATGAGCACTTAAAGTGTTAAACAAAATGAAGTGTGGGAGACTGCAATTCATTTTTTCAAAACATTTTCAGCAGAATTCGCACACTCAACACCACTCCCACAGAATAATTTTTTAAAGAGCTTTTGTTGGCCTTAGGGGTCCCTGTGGGACCCCCTGAGCAGGCCTAGAGGGTCAGGGTGTTTCTACTCTGCCCCCTTTTCTTGTTTTCTAGCCTTTGTTTACATTTATTCTTGTGACTGGTTCAACCGAGTCACAAAAGGGCTGCTAACACTTCCTGGTTGGAACTGTTGGCAGCCAGACTTGACATATATGGATATCTGAGAAATGTTTAAATTTCTCAGAAACTACTAATGGAAAGGGGCGACCACTCGGTCCCCCCGAACGTATGGCGGAGTGCCTCGATCCCCCCGGGAAGCCATTTTTGGGCGGGAGGCGCGTCTCGGCTGGTATGCCCGAAGCGGCGTAGCCGGGGCGCGCCTGTTCCCGCCCTAGAGTGGGCTGGCCTAGACACTGACGCAGCCAGCCACGCCCTCGGGACGGGCAGGGGCGGGTTTACGCCCGCCCTGAAGACGGATAAAAGGAGACGCAAGGCCAGAAGACGTCCTCTTGTTCTTGTGCTCCGAAGCTGCACCTCCTCGCTACACGTGAGCTCGGGACAGAACAAAGAGCCAATTTTGAGCGTTTTTGATCTTTTTCTTTGTCTTCCAGATACTTCGTCGAAGAAGATGCCCAGGAAAGGCGAAAAGAGAATGACGACTGACCAGATGGTTCGGGCACTCTTTAAAGATATGTCCGACATAAAGAAACGGTTGGCGGAGCGAGATGGGGAGGAGGGTTCGGGCCCTTCGCCGGCTGGAGGGAGACCTAAGAGGCCGAGAAAGGTTCCAGCCGGTGGGGACGTCCCGGTTCCCTCTGCCCCTCTCGAGGCGCCGACCCCAGTACCGATAGAGAGGAATCCAATCCCGGGGGGCCGTCTCCCCGACATCCAAGGAAGACATGCCCCCCGAGCTGGCAGCACAGCTAGCAGCGTGGTTGGGGGATAGTGGTGATGGCGCCACGGCTGCCGAGGCACAGGCGCTGATAAAAGGGCTTCGTGAGAAGAAAGAGGCAGCTAGAGTGGCGGGGATAGACAAGCCGCAAGCGGCAGAAGCTGCGTCCGGTGCAGGTAAGCGGCCATTGCCGATTGCAAGGGACGAGTCAGCACCCTCTCGTAGAGAGAGATTGGGACAACATGTGCCGTTAGCTATAAAAGAAAAGATCTGGGCGGGAGAGTACGTGAATATTTTTTCCCTGCTTGTTGATCATTATGATGTGGAGCATGTGAAAAGTCAGAAGGACTTGATGCATCCGAGTGTTTGGCGCGCAAAAATGGCCGCCTTTAAGGTTAATGAGAACATTGGCAACTGGGGCAATGCATGGGGTATTTTCACATCGATTTTGGGGGAACGTAGGCCCGAGTTGCTCCCTGAGTTTCCCGTTTACCAATCACGAATTATGGGTTACTCGACAACGTATCAAGGTAACCATTGGTTTTGTTATGACAATCTGTTCAGAAAGGAAAAGGAACATAACAAGAGTTTGACTTGGGATTGTTACGATTCGTTAACTTGGGACAAAATGAAAGAATCAGGAATGTTAAGAATGCCATTGGTCGGGAGCAATGTTGTTGATTACTCCCGCCAAAATGTGGGGACGCCCTTTCGACCAAGTACGAGCACCGACGACCAGTCAAGGCCCGCAGGCAATACAGGGAAAAAGGGTTTCTGTTTTAATTTCAACAAGGGGAAATGTACCAGGCCTCCGGGATCGTGTAAGTTCAAACATGAGTGTAGTACGTGTGGGTCGTCCCATCCTGAGTCATCGTGCAGAGCCAGGACGGGTGAGAATGGGGGTAAGGGGGGCGCCAAACAGGTCTAAGCTAGGCCGAGGGGCGCCTTTACCAACCCCGATTGATACCTTGGCAATGATTCCCTGGCTCAGCGAATACCCGGATCGTACTTCTGCCGGGGTGCTACGGAACGGTTTTACACATGGTTTCCGCATCCCGGTAGGGGACTTTCAGGGTGTAGGGACGTGCAAAAATCAACTTTCCGTTTTACAACATACATCGGTAGTGCAAGAGAAAATTCAGAAAGAGGTTAGCCGGGGACGGGTCGCCGGCCCGTTTAGTGAACCCCCGGTACCAGGTTTCGTTTGTTCTCCGTTAGGGGTGGTCCCCAAGAAGGACCCGGGTGAGTTCCGTTTGATCCATAATCTGTCTGCTCCACGAGGTCTTTCGGTGAACGACGCAATTGATCCAGAAGTTTGTTCGGTGCGATACGCATCTTTTGATGAGGCAGTAGCCATCTTGAATCGCCTGGGGCACGGGACGTTGATGGCGAAATCTGATATCGAGTCAGCGTTCCGGTTGCTCCCGGTACACCCAGACGATCAGCGTCTTTTGGGATTCGGGTTCCAGGGGTCATTTTACATGGATAGGTGTATGCCAATGGGTTGCTCTATTTCATGTGCTTACTTTGAGCAATTCAGTACTTTCCTGCAGTGGGTGTTCACCGAGACAGCGGGTTTCCGAAATGTAATGCATTACCTTGACGACTTTCTGTTCCTTGGCCCCGCCGGTAGTCCCGAATGTGCCCAGGCTTTAGACGAATTCTGTGTGTTAATGGGTCATCTCGGCGTGCCGTTGGCACCGGGTAAAACTATGGGTCCCACGACTTGCCTCGAGTTTCTGGGGATCGAGTTGGACTCAAGGGAGGGGTGCTTCCGTTTACCAGCTAGCAAGGTGTCGAAATTCAGGGCAGCCCTCCAAGTATGTTTAACTGCATCCAAGGTTACACTGCATCAGTTGCAACAGTTAGTGGGAAAGTTGAACTTTGCCTTGAGAGTGATACCAATGGCTCGCCCCTTTTCCCGCTCAATTGCCCAAGCGATGGTTGGCCTGAAGGAGGGTCATCATCGCACAAGGTTATCGACTGAGGTCCGCCAGGACATGCGGATTTGGTTAGCATTCTTGGCGGACTTCAATGGCCGAGTTGTCTGGAACAAGCCAGTCATGTCCTCCGATGAGCTTGGGCTATGGACAGATTCAGCAGGAAGCGTAGGTTTTGGCGCCATCTTCGGCACAAAATGGTCGGCACAGAAGTGGCCCCTATGGTGGCACGAGAAGGGGCTGACAAGTAACATCGCTTTCCTCGAATTATTTCCCATTCTGGTGGCCCTGAGAACCTGGCCAGATGGGTTCAGAGATCATTCTGTTGTGTTCTGGTCCGACAATATGACCGTGGTAGAATGCATCAATAGTCAGGCAGCCCGTTGTAAATTGATTTTGAGGCTGCTCAAAGAAATTGTCTTACTGTGTATGCAACTGAACGTGGTATTCAGAGCAAAACATGTCCCTGGGGTGATGAATCAGGCCGCTGATGCACTGTCTCGTTTTCACATGCAGGCTTTCTCGGGTTTCCTTCCTTCAGCGGACCCGGAGCCGGCACCCTTCCCCGAAGCTCTCTGGTCTCTCGGTGCCCCGAACTTCGTCACCTCGTGGGAGAGAGTCTAGCACCCAGGACAAGGAAGGCATATGAAGGGGCGTTCCAGGCCTATTTAGCCTTTTTGGGGGCAGAGAGAGGGGGACTTTGGGGGCAGGAGGAGTTGGTAGTACTTTTCCTGATGTCCTTACGTAGGGCTGGGAAATCGGTGGCCACGGCCCAAAGGCATCGTGCCGCCATTTCCTTTGTTGCCAGGGCCCATGGCATCCTGGACCCGACAGCGTCTTTTACGGTACAGAAAGCGCTGCGTGGGTGGCAACGTCTGGAGGGTCGCAGAGTAGACGTAAGACGACCGATAGGTCTAGACAGGTTGTCCCAGTTGCTGACCACACTCCCTAACACATGCTCGTCCCCGTTCGAGACCTGTTTGTTCCGGACTGCATTTATGCTGGCATTTCACGGGGCTATGAGAGTTAGTGAGCTAGTTGCAAGGAACAAACGGGATGTGACGGGGGGCTTGTGCAGGGAGCAGGTTCAGATCAGGGGTGATGCGATGATTGTCTCCTTTCTCAGGTCCAAGACTGACCAAGATGGGAGGGGGGACTGCACGATCATTCGCAGGATCCCCGAGTCATCCATGTGTCCGGTTCAGTGCTTAGAAGATTACCTAGCACGAAGGGTGGCATCATGGGGGGGGACATTGTTGAGGCATGTAGACGCCACCCCGCTGACGAGGTTTCAGTTTCAGCGGGTGCTTGCAATGGCCATTGCCGCAGCGGGCTTGGACCCGGGTGAATTTGGGACCCATTCCTTTCGTATAGGGGCTGCCACAGAAGCTACAGCCAGGGGTCTTAATGTAGAACAAGTGAAACGGGTGGGGCGTTGGTCCTCCAATTGTTATAAGAGGTATGTGCGATTGCACATGTTGTGAAGCTGTAATCATGTACTCACGCTTCTTGTCTTTTGTTTGTTTTCAGTTGCGCAAGCCTACGCGGCAGGGCGGACTGTGCAGTTGACCCAACACCAGGCCAGCGGTCACACATCACCGGCTGAGAGAAAGGAGGTGTGGGTTGTAGGCCACTCATACGTGAGACGGGCCGCAGACGTATTCAAAGCAGGTGATATGATTCACGTACCTGGGGAATACGGGTACAGAGTGTCCTTCTACGGAAGGGGCGGTCTCTGTATTGACCAGTTTCAGGCATTTTTTGAGGGTTTGTTAGAGCGGATGAGGTCACCGCCGTCCATAGTCATAGTACATTTGGGGGGCAATGATCTAGTCACCACCGGTAGACGACTTCTCCTGGAGGCTATGCTTTCCACGGTAAGTTGGTTAGCAAGGAGAGTTCCGGGGTGTACAATTGCGTGGTCTCATATGATCCCACGAAAAGTGTGGCGGGGGGCTATCTCGATCCCTGCTTTGAATCATTCCGTTAAAAAATTGAATAACAAAGTGAGTCGGTTGTTCCGTTCCAAGACATTGCATTCGATCTCGCATAGTTGTATTAATGATGACAGTATGTATTTGGGGGATGGTGTGCATTTGTCGAGGGTGGGCAATGAGTTACTCATAGGTGACTTCCTAGCTTGGTTAAAATCGTTAAAACATGACCTTTAGGTAGGAGTTTGGTGGGGGGTCCGGATAGCCGGTCAACTATCCGGACCTGTGGCGGTAAGGTCATGATCGGTGAGCACTAATTGGTAGATCCCTATGAGTGGGCGTCACCCAACACGGATGGGAGCGCTCGGGGGAGGTGGCCATTGGCCCCTCAATGGGGAGGCGGTCCCGTCTAAGGGCGGGTCGCCGGAAGTTAAGGAAAGGCGGTCAAGGCCCCTTCCTGTGTAGGAGGGGTTACAGCCCCCTCCTGAGGAATTTCCCGGGGCCAGGGTCATCTGCGACGGCAGATGCGGTAAGTTGTGTGGGGTGGGGGGAGGTCCACGATACCTTCTAGATACCACACACAAGTATTCGAACGACCTTTAAATGGCGTCGAGTCTTAAGTGCCCCCGACAAGTCAAGGGAAATTGTTAGTAGTTGCACTTGAGGTAAGCCTCTGTGCTGTCGCCCTTCCCAAGTGGGAGGGGTAAGTCTGGTTAGGGATCTTGACACCGGTTATGACCTTGCCGTTGGCCCTTAAACGTTAGGATGTACAATTTCAGTGTTTATAGAGAATGTTTCTGTAGGATGCTAGTTCGGCTAGGAGAACCTCTGTATTAGAGAATATGTTAAGATTAGCCAAACATCGCAAATGTGATAATGAAATTGTACATAATATGAAACGTTTAATGTTTAATTTTTTGTTTTAATAAATACGGCCGCGGGAGGGTCACTCCCTCCCACATCCAAAAACTTTGAAGAACTGTTTCCGGTTTCCCTTCTTTTGGGGATCGTGTTGAGAGGGGGTGGCGGGTATCTCAGCCATATGGAAAGGGGCGACCACTCGGTCCCCCCGAACGTATGGCGGAGTGCCTCGATCCCCCCGGGAAGCCATTTTTGGGCGGGAGGCGCGTCTCGGCTGGTATGCCCGAAGCGGCGTAGCCGGGGCGCGCCTGTTCCCGCCCTAGAGTGGGCTGGCCTAGACACTGACGCAGCCAGCCACGCCCTCGGGACGGGCAGGGGCGGGTTTACGCCCGCCCTGAAGACGGATAAAAGGAGACGCAAGGCCAGAAGACGTCCTCTTGTTCTTGTGCTCCGAAGCTGCACCTCCTCGCTACACGTGAGCTCGGGACAGAACAAAGAGCCAATTTTGACCCACCCACCAGCCCCTGAGGACAGCAAGTTGTTGTGCAATAAAGTGGATTTTCTAAGTATGTTCTTCCTTTTTCGTTTACAGGTTGTGAAAGTATCAGTTTTGTGTTTTTCATAATAAAGTATGGTGAATATCATTTAGGTTGTTACGATTAAAAGGACTTGATGTAGTGTTGCTTTTTGAGCATGCTCTTTCGGTCGTAGCGACCAATGTTTTCATAAGTTCGAATTGTCGTATTTATTTTTTGGTAGGCGGTAAGGTCATGATCGGTGAGCACTAATTGGTAGATCCCTATGAGTGGGCGTCACCCAACACGGATGGGAGCGCTCGGGGGAGGTGGCCATTGGCCCCTCAATGGGGAGGCGGTCCCGTCTAAGGGCGGGTCGCCGGAAGTTAAGGAAAGGCGGTCAAGGCCCCTTCCTGTGTAGGAGGGGTTACAGCCCCCTCCTGAGGAATTTCCCGGGGCCAGGGTCATCTGCGACGGCAGATGCGGTAAGTTGTGTGGGGTGGGGGGAGGTCCACGATACCTTCTAGATACCACACACAAGTATTCGAACGACCTTTAAATGGCGTCGAGTCTTAAGTGCCCCCGACAAGTCAAGGGAAA
The DNA here is from genome assembly GCF_964263255.1 of Lissotriton vulgaris. Taxonomy (NCBI): domain Eukaryota; kingdom Metazoa; phylum Chordata; class Amphibia; order Caudata; family Salamandridae; genus Lissotriton; species Lissotriton vulgaris. The sequence goes on from NC_141687.1 coordinate 1,684,022,331, forward strand.
TTGTTAGTAGTTGCACTTGAGGTAAGCCTCTGTGCTGTCGCCCTTCCCAAGTGGGAGGGGTAAGTCTGGTTAGGGATCTTGACACCGGTTATGACCTTGCCGTTGGCCCTTAAACGTTAGGATGTACAATTTCAGTGTTTATAGAGAATGTTTCTGTAGGATGCTAGTTCGGCTAGGAGAACCTCTGTATTAGAGAATATGTTAAGATTAGCCAAACATCGCAAATGTGATAATGAAATTGTACATAATATGAAACGTTTAATGTTTAATTTTTTGTTTTAATAAATACGGCCGCGGGAGGGTCACTCCCTCCCACATCCAAAAACTTTGAAGAACTGTTTCCGGTTTCCCTTCTTTTGGGGATCGTGTTGAGAGGGGGTGGCGGGTATCTCAGCCATAATGGATTTACACCATTTAACAAAAAGAGTGCATTCTGTACCAAAAGCTACCTTTTTGCCAAAATAGGTGTAATTCTGTTCCGCAGTTCGGGTTGTAGTTGTGTCTAAAGTTTCCTTTTTTTCCCCCATTTTATTAGCCATAAGTATAATACAATATGCCACAAACAAGCACATAAGTAAATACAATTAACACAATCCGACATAAGTACAAGAGAGCACAAAGGATAACACTTGCATTTCACAATCAGAAGTAAACATGGAGAGTGAATTTGTTAACATAGGCACAAACCAAATTAAAATATAACACACATTCTAATCCCAATGAACATAGGACCACACCCACTTAAATTCTGGCCAAGAGCGTGGTCCTCTGGCTTTAGCAAGCTCCATTTCCATTTTATATATTTCTCTCAACAGGACCCAAAACTCTTTAACCCTAGGACTTATTTTTTCAATCCATGCCGAGCAAAACACAAACGAGCACATACAATTATAATTGAAACAAATAAACTACTAAGACAACTCTGTTCTTTTACTGCCCCCAGTATTATTTCCTTTTCAGTCATCTCAACATCATGACTCACAAACAAAGAAGGAGCATGATTAACACCGGACCAGAATAAGCTCAGCCTTAGGCAAGTAATAAACATGTGCCCTAGATCAGCGGCAAACTCCTGACATTTCGGGCAATATGATTTAGATGATAATGATTGGTTCGCAGCCGATTTAGAAATAAACTTAGAGATATAATATAGCATAAATATAACCCGATTCTGCTGCAAATTCAAATTGACGGATATGACTGCTGAATCTGTTGTCTCCAATGTATTGGACATCGGACTTAGCTTTGGTGCAATCTGCATCCCATCATCACTAGCATTGGCTAACAGTTTCTGATATACTTTGCCTATGAGCCCTAGTACAAGACCTCAGATGAAAAGGGCATCTGTAGTCGGCCAAGCCTGCAAATAAAGTGTTCTCTAATTTGCAAATACTTTAAAAAGGTGTTATGCAATACCCCATACTCTTCTTTCAGAGCAGCAAATGACCGAAACCCTTGCCCATCATACAGCTGCACAAGCTGTACTATACCCTTACTTTGCTACCTTTTCCCAACAGGGTCATAAAATATCTCAGGTTATGAGGTTCCCTCACAGCCTGATATACACATGTAACTTTGGAAAACAATATGCCTTGGAAACATCCTGCCATATCCTAACAATGTCCCTAACTACCTTAAAACGGACCCTCTTGTAGTAGTTAGGGTCGGCGTTTTTATATAACAAAAACCCCGTATCAAGGCTGCAGGGCGCTTGATACGAGAACCAAGTTGTACCAAAATTGGGTCACTGAAGCAAACTTTGAATTCGGCTGGCAAATGCAGCCCAAAAGTATAATTTAAAATCCGGTAATTTTAAACCGCCCTGTTTATATCACAACTTGATATACCAAAGCGCTCTCCTTCCACAACTATAACTCCAAATGAAACTGCCTCTTGCACTATCTAACAGTTTTAAAAATTCCTGCAGTACCCTCAAAGGAATAGTTTGAAATAAATACAAAAACTTAGGGAGAATATTCATTTTAACAATATTGCACCTACCAACTATACGAAGAGCGAGGCTGTGGTAACTACGCAATTTAGCAACCACTTTCTTTAGCAGTAATTCATAATTTGATTGAATCACTTCCTCTACTCGACTACTGATGCAAACTCCTAAATACGTTGCAATTTGTGTGATGCCCAATGCAACTGGAGCCATATCGGATTGATAATTCAGGATTGTCTGTCTTTTGTTTAAGTTTAATTTAAAGCCTGAAAAAGGCCCAAAAGTTTGGGCTTCAAGTGTGATCTCGTTAATAGCATCTTCATGTTTAGTTGTGTAAACTTCTATATCATCTGCATACGCAGTTAATTTAAGATTCAGCCCATTGAATGACACTGAGGGAATCCTAACATTTTGCAGCAGGTGTTTTATAAATGGCTCTATGTAAAGGGCAAACAATAACTGAGATAAAGGATAACCCTGCTGCGTGCCCCTTTGAACAGCAAGGTATGGTGAAGAGAGACAGGTAAGCTTAACAGAATCTTTGGGATTGATATAAAGTTTCTGTATCACTGAAATATACCTCTGGCCAAGACCAACTGCTGTCATTGTTAACCATAAACATCCCCAAACCACGCAGTCAAAGGCCTTCTTGGCGTCCAACATCAGCATCCCAACACGCAATTTTAACTGGCCAGCAAGATCAAATACAGCAATAGCTTTATTGATGTGGGCCACCGTGTCTCTCTCAGGGACAAAACCATGCTGCTGCACTGAGACTGGAACGTGAAAAACAGGAGCTAGCAGAGAGGTCAGAATTTTCTACAAGATTTCGGCATCGGCATTAATCCACAATATTGGCCGGGAATGAGGTAATCTCCTCTACGGATTTCCCCTTTTTAGGAAACACAATAACATTTTTGACATTCCAAGAGGACGGGGCATTTTGCCCTTGCATAATTGCATTGCAAACCACCAGAAAAATCGGCATAGAATGTCTTTAAACATCTTATCAAATTCCAAAGGAATTGAATCTTCTCCAACAGCTTTACCAGTGGGCAATGTACTAATTGCTTCCTAAATTTCCAAAGTGTCAACATCTTTTTGCAAAGGCTTAGAGAGAGATAAATTCAGAATAGGCATTACACTTTCCTGGATATTCTCAATAGCCTTTTGCTGATTGAAACAGGTAAAACTGCCATATAAGCCAGCATAATATAGCTTAAATTGTTCCACTTTATCTTCAGATCTAGTATAGGCTAGCCCATCTGTCCCCTTAATTAATTTAATATTGGATCTAGCCCTTAGATTAGCAATCTGATTAGCCAGCAGTTGCCTAACCCATTCCCCATACTCGTACTGTTTAGACTTAATCTTGTGGTAAGCTCTTGCTTCAGTAACCAGCTGATATATCTGGTGTTCACAGGGATCTTTTGTAACATTAGCAGCAGTGTGTTTGTGCTCCAACTCTAATTTAAAACCTGTGCTCCTGTTCCAACTGACGTACCCCCAGCCGGTTATGCTTTATGATATATTGCAGCCTAGCCCGTCTGACAAAAGCCTTCATACAGTCCCAAACTATTGCAATCGATGCCGAGCTTAGATTCTTCTCAGCATACTCCCCGAATATTCCTTGCATGTAAGCATGGGCGGAAAATCCGTTTCGCTCGTGGATTTTGCGGATTTTTGGTAAATTCGCAATCCGCGAGATTCGCGAATCTCCCGCAAAGTCCGCAAATCCGCGAGCAGCGGATTTTGCTCGCACTGCTCGCACTGTTCGCGTGAGTTCGCGGCTTCCCAGTACAACTTCGCGCCCCGCGAATAAGTGCAAAATTGCAGAAATACGATCTTAGCAAAACTGAAACTACTTACCAGGTTCAAAAGTTCAGGCTCATCATTAGTAGCCATTTCCTGTAGTGCTTCCTGAGGGGCCCCTCCAGAGTTCAGTTGCCAGTTGCAACTATTATGTGACCCTGCTCTGAACCTCAGAATAGTTACACATATGCCACAAAGGTCCTGAATTACAGCTAAGGGAGACAAGCAGGAGCCAGGCTGGAGGTTCAAATCCATTAATCAGCCCCTAATTCATTATTGTCAGTTGGGGCAGGGCAGGTGTTGTAACTAATTTTGCAACAATGAAAGCACTTAGCAAGTGCAAAAGATCACTAATCAGGAAGCACTAAGGAAGCAGGTGCCAGCTAAAAAAATATTCTGTGACACATTAATCAGCCCCAAATTAATTCAGGTCACTTGAGGCAGGGAAGGTGTGCTTGCGTTGCCACAATAATGTACACTGACTGGACAACCAGAGGGTGCTGTGATGAAACAGAGGGTGGCATGGGTGGGCCAGAGGGTGGCATGAGTAGTCAGAGAGTGGCAGTGGTGACAGAGAGTGGCAGTGATGAAGAAGAGTGTCCCAAACAGGCTGGACACGTAGAAACAACAAGTTCGCGAAACTTGCGACCCGACAGGTAAGTTCGCAATTTGCGACATTGTACAAAACCCTCGCGAACTCGCAGAAACCCGCGCAAACACACAAAAAAAATCTGCAAATTCGCGAGAATTCGTGGATTTTGCAGATTGCGAGTTCGCAAATCCGCAAAATTCGCGAACGCGAGATTCGCAAAATTCGCCCATGCTTACTTGCATGTATCTCACATATTCTGAATTGCTAATGAGGTGCTTAGGAAAAGAAAATCCCCGCCCTACCCCTTTATCACACGGCCGAGCCTGTATTGTCAACATCACAGGATTGTGATCAGAAGTTATTTTGGGACATACCTCAATAGATGGCAGAATAGACTTTCTAAAACCTTATTATTGATAAAAATCATATCTATTCTCGTATAAGTTTTATGCGGATAGGAATAGAATGTGTATCCTGGCACCGTAGGGTTTAATCTTCTCCAAGCATCTTCCAATTGATATATCTGGAGAAGATCCAAAATAGCAGCCCTAGTCCTGCCCATTCTACCACTGGATAAAGTATTAGTAGTGTCTACCTTTTTATCTAAAATACTGTCGAAGTGCCCCCCCCCCCATAACTATCAGCTCGCCAGCCCAATCCAATAATTCAGAACATAGATATATAAAAACAGCAGGGCAATCAATATAAGGACCATAAACCGTACATACTGTAACCTTGCGCCCATAGATCAATAACTGTGAATGCGCTCATTTTCCTTTAGAATCAGCCTTTGTTCGAGCACCGTGACACAGCAATTTTTGGACTTCAAAATAGCCACACCTCAAATAGAAGTTGATTGTGAAGTACTGACAATTAAGTCATATCCCAGCTGTTTTAAGTTCATTCTCTCCTTAAAAGTGATATGTGTTTTGGAAAGCCCCACTATATGAGGCTCAAATACCCGAAGTTCCACCGCTACCACGTAGTGCCTAATTAAGCCCAGACACATTACAACACATATATTTCAAGTCAAGCATTTAACCATGTTTGTTAAGCCAAACCAATAACACCTCCTTCATTGTGTATCCCTTTCCCTTGTGCTTTACCAGTACTACCTTAACTAAAGTTTGGCTTTTTAAACCCCCAAGCTCTCCACACCACTGGAGTCAAGCTATCCTGGCTTAAGATGGCTGATAGCCAGAAACCGGTCCTAGGATGCTTGATTCCGGTCAAGGAAAGACATGACTTGGCAGTTCGGTCTGGACTGTTCCCATGAGGCACAGGGTCAAGACTGATTTGCATTTGGCCATGTGAGAACTGGGGTGGCTTGGTGAGCAAAATACCGATGGATTAAACCCTGATCTGTGACTGGGGGTGTATGTTTTGCCATTGTGCAACATTCCGTCTATCATCTTGTGTATTTTGCTGTTCACCCTATGTGGGAAGGGTATGCCCAGACGTGGGTCCCGTGCTCACTAAGCCACTGGAGTCAAGCTATCCTGGATGAAGAAGGCTGATAGCCAGAAACCGGTCCTAGGATGCTTGATTACGGTCAAGGAAAGACATGGCTTGGCAGTTCGGTCTGGACTGTTCCCATGAGGCACAGGGTCAAGACTGATTTGCATATGACCATGTCTGAACTGAGGTGGCTTGGTGAGCAAAATAACAATGGAATAAGCCCAGATCTGTGACTGGGGTTGAATGTTTTGCCATTGTGCAACATTCCGTCCATCATCTTGTGTATTTTGAGTTTTGTGACTTTGGCATATTTTCAAAGTTTGAAATATCACAATAGAAAGTTATAATATCATATTGGAATATACGCTATCACTAATAATTATGTATACAATATTTTACGGGTGCACAACGCATAAGCGACGGGTGCATGCACCCTATGTGACTTCACGTGAGCAGAAAAAGAAAAATTCTTATTGGTTTAAATAATTTTCATTCTGTAAGATGGAGGATCCAACCTTGTTATATTCCTCTTATTATTTGTCTTTCTTGCTGACAACACCTGCTTCTTACTCTGTACCTTTTTTCAATTTTTGTGTGTCTTTTTATTTTCTTTGTTACATTATGGCATCTAATCATAGAGACATCAATCCATTGGATCTGGAGGACGACAAGATCATGGAGCCTGTCAAAAAAGGAAGTAGAGTGTCATATGGGCCTTTTTTACAGTGCCAGAGGGTGAAAAAAATAGTAAAAGCTCGCAAAGGAACATGCACCATCTGCAAGCGTATTTTGTCAAGGGGCTCAGATAAGAAATATTCATGAGGGACATCAAGCATGAAGAAACATCTTGAAACTCTCCATGCTGTATACTTGGCCAGAGAAGAGATAAGAATACAACTGAATGAAGCGGCAGAGGAAGACCTGAATGCCCCTTCTACATCTGCTGAACAACTTCCTACAGCACCAAGGCCTCGTATGGTTCCAGAGCTCTTGGAAGTGGCTATAGTGTGTAAGAAGTGTGATCCCAAACTATGCATCAGGGAGCAGTGCATGGACGTTGGTGCCAGTGCCATCAAAGGACATAAATGTTAATTTTATTTTAATGTGCTCCCAAATGTCCTTTTTTTTCCTTAAACAGTTAATTTGCTGTTTTCAATTTTGTTTTGTTTCAAAACAAATCAAGAACACACTAACAAAAGAAAAAAGGTTGAAAAATAAAAACCGAATTTTAAATTGTTAAAAATATGGTTCTTACGGAACTACATCTATTGGTAAAAAGAAAAAAAAAATCACCTGAGTAATTGCATGAGAGCAAATATACTGTGTGTGTGTGATTGAAGGAGTGCAAGGGTAGGGCTTGGTGATTCTATGAGAGTTTGGGTAGTATGGAGTATCTGCCTCCAGCCGTGCGAGGCGGAGTAGAGACGCCGCATCAGCCGAAACTAAGTGTTGGCACTTGTTGCAAAGTGCCACGGTTACCGATTCACTCGGTTCTGTAACTACGTGGACATATTTAACTAAGAACCCCACGACTCATGGCACACCGACATAGCTGATCTACAGCATCTTCAGAGCTTCAATTGTAATTACCTCTGGAATTGTGATCATGGTCCTCTCACTAATTTAGACTGCATCATTCATACACTGACTAGGAAATTGACATCCCGCAAATGTCTGAGGGTATGTAATAAGGTCTCCTACCTACTTAGGTTGCCAGAGTCTGTCCTGAAGCAGACTCGCAAGGCCAAGGTTCAAACTACCCTCGTAGCCGTAAGACAGATCGAAACGTTGATGCCCCTTTAATTAGCCTGGACCACGAACCCTTTCCCAACGTGCCACATCAATACTGTTGTGAGAACCTAAATTGCACATAAATAACATTGTCCACTACGAACGTGGCCAGGCCAGGAAGGATGGTGAATTATAACGAGTCCTGTTGAACAACATCCACTCCGGCTCCCCAGCCGACCCTTGTCCTCACCACATCTTTAACAAAGCCGACTCCATCATTGCACCCCAACTCCGGAACATCATTAACAACTCCTTCGCATCTGCCACCTTTCCAGAGAGCTGGAAGCAAGCCGAGATCAGCGCCCTCCTGAAGAAACACACCGCGGACCCAACGGACCTCAAGAACTTCCGCCCCATCTCGCTCCTCCCTTTCCCCGCTAAAGAAATCGAGAAGACCGTCAACAAACAGCTGACCACCTTCCTCGAGACAAACGGCGCCCTCGACCCATCGCAGTCCGGCTTCCGAGCAAACCACAGCACCGAGACCGCCCTCATCTCAGCCACCGACGACATCAGGTCCCTGCTCGACAACGGGGAAACTGCTGCCCACATCCTCCTCGACCTATTGGCCGCATTCGACACAGTCTGCCACCGCACCCTAACAACCCACCTCCACCATGCCGGGATCCAAGGAAAAGCTCTAGAATTGATCACCTCCTTCCTCTCCGGCAGAAGTCAGAGAGTCCGCCTCCCTCCCTTCCGCTCAGCGGCCACCAAGATTATCTGCAGCGTTCCTCAAGGCTCCTCGCTCAGCCCCACCCTCTTCAACGTCTACATGAGCCCCCTCGCAGCCATGGCATGGCAACACAACCTAAACATCATCTGCTACGCTGACGACACCCACCTGATCCTCTCCCTCACCGACGACCTCGCCAGAACCAGCCTCCAGGATGGAATGAGAGACGTCACGGAATGGAGGAAGCTCAGCCATCTGAAGCTGAACTCGGACAAGACGGAAGTCCTCATCCTCGGACCATCCCCCTCTGCCTGGGACGACTCCTGGTGGCCCCTGCACTGGGCACCGCCCCCATTCCCACGGACCACGCACGCAACCTGGGGTTCAACCTGGACTCCTCCCTCACGATAAACAAGCAAGACAACGCTGTCTCGTCATCATGTTTCAACACCCTGCGCATGCTCTGAAAGATCTTCTGGTGGATCCCCACAGAAACCAGAAATACGGTCACCCAGGCCCTCGTCACCAGCCGACTGGACTACGGGAACGCCCTCTACGCTGGAACCACAGCCAAACTACAGAAAAGACTCCAAGGCATACAGAACGCCTCTGCATGACTCATCCTGGACATCCCCCATCACAGCCACATCTCTGCCCACCTGAGAGACCTGCACTAGCTCCCTGTCAGCAAGAGGATCATGTTCAGGCTCCTCACCCATGCACACAAGGCTCTCCACGACATGGGCCCCAAATACCTCAACAACCGTCTCACGTTCTACACACCTACCCGCCAGCTCCGCTCTGCCAGCCTCACCCTCGCCACCGTCCCACGGATTCGCAGAACCACCACCGGAGGAAGATCTTTCTCCTACCTGGCGGCCAAGACATGGAACTCCCTCCCCACCCACCTACGACTGACCCAGGACCATCTCTCCTTCAGGAAGCAACACAAGACCTGGCTCTTCAAGCAGTAGCAGCACCCCCTCCCCCCAGCGCCTTGAGATCCTAGCGGTTGAGTAGGGCGCTCTATAAATGTGTTTGATTGATTGATTGACTGTTTCGTGAATGTTTTAATTGTTTCCCCTCATGTCACTGCTTTGAATTCTTTCTCTCACTACCTATACACCCGAGCACTTTCCTCCTTTGCACGTTCCCTCAGGGGCAACCGATCTCACTCGTAAATCACGAGAAAGAAAAGTTTTTTAAAGTCAAAATTACTGCTTACTCACCATATGATATAAAAATAAAATTGTTTGGTGGAGTAGACTAAGGTTGTTGTTAAGCATGGGCGAATTTTGCGAATCTCACGTTCGCGAATTTTGCGGATTTGCGAACTCGCAATTCGCAAAATCCGCGAATTCTTGCGAATTTGCAGATTTTTTTTTTGTGTGTTCACGCGGGTTTCTGCCAGTTCGCGAGGGTTTTGTACAATTTCGCAAACGCGAACTTACCTGTCGGGTCGCAAGTTTTGCGAACTTGTTGTTTCTACGTGTCCAGCCTGTTTGGGACACTCTTCTTCATCACTGCCACTCTCTGTCACCACTGCCACTCTCTGACTACTCATGCCACCCTCTGGCCCACCCATGCCACCCTCTGTTTCATCACAGCACCCTCTGGTTGTCCAGTCAGTGTACATTATTGTGGCAAAGCAAGCACACCTTCCCTGCCTCAAGTGACCTGAATTAATTTGGGGCTGATTAATGTGTCACAGAATATTTTTTTAGCTGGCACCTGCTTCCTTAGTGCTTCCTGATTAGTGATTGTTTGCACTTGCTAAGTGCTTTCATTGTTGCAAAATTAGTTACAACACCTGCCCTGCCCCAACTGACAATAATGAATTAGGGGCTGATTAATGGATTTGAACTTCCAGCCTGGCTCCTGCTTGTCTCCCTTAGCTGTAATTCAGGACCTTTGTGGCATATGTGTAACTATTCTGAGGTTCAGAGCAGGGTCACATAATAGTTGCAACTGGCAACTGAACTCTGGAGGGGCCCCTCAGGAAGCACTACAGGAAATGGCTACTAATGATGAGCCTGAACTTTTGAACCTGGTAAGTAGTTTCAGTTTTGCTAAGATCGTATTTCTGCAATTTTGCGCTTATTCGCGGGGCGCGAAGTTGTACTGGGAAGCCGCGAACTCACGCGAACAGTGCGAGCAAGCCATAAAATCCGCTGCTCGCGGATTTGCGGATTTTGCGGGAGATTCGCGAATCTCGCGGATTGCGAATTTACCGAAAACCCGCAAAATCCACGAGCGAAACGGATTTTCCGCCCATGCTTAGTTGTTGTACCTCTCTTTTTGTGTAAACAATGTTTAAAATACTGTGAGCCTATAAATAATTTCACAGGTGCTCATGAAATTATTTACCAAGCAAACTAGCAAGATATTTGATTTGGGTCATCTTTCTAAATGAATGTCTAGGACCACAGTTTTTTGTATCACACTGTACCCTTGACCATTATTGGGCTACCCCATTTTTGTAATCAGTAATTACATGAGTTTATAGGTAATGCCTGTTTGATTGCATGAGTGCATGGTTAGTGCCTGGGTGATTGCATGAGTGCATGGATACTGCCTGGGTGATTGGAGGAGTGCAAGGATAGTGCATGGTGATTTCATAAGTGCATGAGTAGTGACTGGGTGATTGGAGGAATGGATGGCTACTGGCTGAGTAATTGAAGGAGTAAATGAGTAGTGTCTATGTGATTAGAGGAGTGCATCGGTAGTAGACAGGTGATTGGAGCAGTGCATGGGTAGTGCCTGGATTACTGCATGAGTGCATGAGTACTGCCTGGGTGATTGCAGGAGTACATGGCTAGTGCCTGGATGATTTTGTAACTGCATGGGTATTGCTTGGGTAGTTTTGTAAGTGGATAATGCCTGGATAATTACCTGACTTTATAGGTAATGTCTGGATGATTGCATGAGTGCATGGTCAGTGTCTGGGTGATTGCATAAGTGCATGGGTACTGCCTGGGTGATTGGAGGAGTATGGGGATAGTGCATGATGACTTTCTAAGTTAATGGGTAGTGACTGGGTGATTGGAGCAGTGCATGGATAATGGCAGGGTAATGGAAGGACTAAAGAAGTAGTGGCTGGGTGATTAGAGGAGTGCATGGGTAGTAGATATGTGATTGGAGCAGTGCATGAGTAGTGCCTGGGTTATTACATGAGTGGATGAATAGTGCCTGGGCGATTGGAGGAATGGATGGCTACCGGCTGGGTAATCAAAGCAGTAAATGAGTAGTATCTGGGTGATTGGAAAAGTGCAAGGACAGTGCAGGGTGATTTTCTAAGTGCATGGGAAGTGCCTGGGTGATTGCAAGAGTACATGGCTAGTGCCTGGGTGATTTTGTGACTGCATGGGTATTGCTTGGGTGGTTTTGTAAGTGTATGGATATTGCCTGAAAAATTACCTGACTTTATAGGTATTGCCTGGATGATTGCATGAATGCATGGTCAGTGTCTAGGTGATTGCATGAGTGCATGGGTACTGCCTGGGCGATAGGAGGAGTATGAGGATAATGCAGGCTGACTTTCTAAGTTAAAGGGTAGTGACTGGGCGATTGGATCAGTGCATGGATAATGGCAGGGTAATTGAAGAAGTAAACAAGTAGAGGCTGGGTGATTAGAGGAGTGCATGGGTAGTAGACAGGAGATTGGAGTAGTGCATGAGTAGTGCCTGTGATATTGCATGAGTGGATGAGTAGTGCCTGGGTGAATACAGGAGTACGTGGCTAATGCCTGGGTGATTTTGTATGTGCATGTGTATTCATTGCTTGGGTGATTTTGCAAATGTATGGGTAATTACATGACTTTATAGGTAATGCCTGGATGATTGCATGAGTGCATGGTTAGGGTCTGAGTGATTGCATGAGTGCATGGGTACTGCCTGGGTGAGTGGAGGAGTGCAAGGGTAGTGCATGATGATTTCCTAAGTGCATGGGTAGTAACTGGGTGATTGGAGGACTGCATTGCTACTGGCTGGGTAATTGAAGTAGTACACAAGTAGTGTCTAGGTGATTAAAGGAGTGCATGGGTAGTAGACAGGTGATTCAACAGTGCTTGAGTAGTGCCTGGGTTATTGCATGAGTGCGTGAGTAGTACCTGGGTGATTACAGGAGTACATGGCTAGTGCCTGGGTGATTGTGTATGTACATATGTATTGTTTGAGTGATTTTGTAAATGCATGGGTAATGCCTGGGTAATTACTAAGCATGGGCGAATTTTGAGAATCTGGCGTTCGCGAATTTAGCGAATTTGCGAACTGCAATCCGCAAAATCCGCGAATTCCCGCAAATTTGCGGATTTTTTTGTGTTCACAAGTGTTTCTGCCAGTTCGTGAGGATTTGGTACTAGTTCGCAATTGCGAACTTACTTGTCGGCTCGCAACGGTCGCGACTATGTTGTTTCTACGTCTGGTTCATCAACACAGCCTCCCAGCACCCTCTGTTTCACCACTGCCACCCTCTCTTTGACCCATGCCACCCTCTGTTACATCAATGCCACCCTCTCGTTCATCATCACTGTAGAAGATGGGGGGGAAAAGCAAGCACACCTGCCCTGCTTCAACTGACATGAATTAATTTGGGGTTAGTTTATTAGAACACCTGCCCTGCCCCAACTGACAATAATGAATTAGGGGCTAATTAATGTGTCACTGAATTTGAAGTTCCAGCCTGGCACCTGCTTGTCTGCTCCCTTAGCTGTAAATCAGGACCTTTGTGGCATACAGTTAAGGTCAGAGCAGGGTCACACAATAGTTGCAAGCAGGCAACCAAATTCTGGAGGGCCCCCTCAGGAAGCACGCAAACAAAACAAGTGATGGACCGAATGTGGATCAATGTCACATATTCATCCAAGTCCAAAGATCTGGGCCCAAATCCATCGTTTTTTTGCACTCCACACCACCCTGGGTTAGACAATGGCGATATGCAAATCAGCTCTGACGCTGTGCCCCATGGGAACAGTCCAGTCCGAACTACAAAAGCCATGTCCTTCCCAGAACGGAATCAAGCATCCGAGGACCTGACCGGTTTCGAGGTAACACCTCTCATCAGCCCGGCTAGCTTGACTCCAGTGGTGTGGAGTGCCTGGGACCCACGTCTGAGCATCCCCAGCGCACTTAGGGTGGAATTTGCAAACAAAATAAGTGATGGACCGAATGTGGATCAATGTCACACATTCATCCCAGTCCAAAGATCTGGGCCCAAATCCATCGTTTTTTTGCACTCCACACCACCCTGGGTTAGACAATGGCGATATGGAAATCAGCTCTGACCCTGTGCCCCATGGGAACAGTCCAGTCCGAACTACAAAAGCCATGTCCGGTCCGGTCCTCGGATGCTCGATTCCGGTCTGGGAAAGATATGGCTGTGTAGTTCGGACTGGATTGTTCCCATGGGGCACAGGGTCAGAGCTGATTTGCAAAAAGCCATTATCTAACCCAGGGTGGTGTGGAGTGCAAAAAACGATGGATTTAGGCCCAGATCCTTGTACTGGGGTGAATGTAAGACATTGATCTACATTCTGTCCATCAAATTGTTTTTTGTAATTTTCTCCCTGAGTGTACTGGGGTAGCTCAGACGTGGGTCCCAGAGCCTCCACACCACTGGAGTCAAGCTAGCCGGGCTGATGAGAGGTGTTACCTCGAAACCGGTCTGGTCCTCGGATGCTTGAAAAGAAAGAAAAGAAAGGTCTGGGAAAGATATGGCTGTGTAGTTCGGACTGGACTGTTCCCATGGGGCACAGGGTCAGAGCTGATTTGCATAAAGCCATTATCTAACCCAGGGTGGTGTGGAGTGCAAAAAACGATGGATTTAGGCACAGATCCTTGTACTGGGGTGAATGTAAGACATTGATCTACATTCTGTCCATCAAATAGTTTTTTGTAATTTTCTCCCTGAGTGTACTGGGGTAGCTCAGACGTGGGTCCCAGAGCCTCCACACCACTGGAGTCAAGCTAGCCGGGCTGATGAGAGGTGTTACCTCAAAACCGGTCCGGTCCTCGGATGCTTGATTCCGGTCTGGGAAAGATATGGCTGTGTAGTTCGGACTGGACTGTTCCCATGGGGCACAGGGTCAGAGCTGATTTGCATAAAGCCATTATCTAACCCAGGGTGGTGTGGAGTGCAAAAAACGATGGATTTAGGCCCAGATCCTTGTACTGGGGTGAATGTAAGACATTGTTCTACATTCTGTCCATCAAATTGTTTTTTGTAATTTTCTCCCTGAGTGTACTGGGGTAGCTCAGACGTGGGTCCCAGAGCCTCCACACCACTGGAGTCAAGCTAGCCGGGCTGATGAGAGGTGTTACCTCGAAACCGGTCCGTCCTCGGATGCTTGATTCCGGTCTGGAAAAGATATGGCTGTGTAGTTCGGACTGGACTGTTCCCATGGGGCACAGGGTCAGAGCTGATTTGCATAAAGCCATTATCTAACCCAGGGTGGTGTGGAGTGCAAAAAACGATGGATTTAGGCCCAGATCCTTGTACTGGGGTGAATGTAAGACATTGATCTACATTCTGTCCATCAAATTGTTTTTTGTAATTTTCTCCCTGAGTGTACTGGGGTAGCTCAGACGTGGGTCCCAGAGCCTCCACACCACTGGAGTCAAGCTAGCCGGGCTGATGAGAGGTGTTACCTCGAAACCGGTCCGGTCCTCGGATGCTTGATTCCGGTCTGGGAAAGACATGGCTGTGTAGTTCGGACTGGACTGTTCCCATGGGGCACAGGGTCAGAGCTGATTTGCATAAAGCCATTATCTAACCCAGGGTGGTGTGGGGTGCAAAAAACGATGGATTTAGGCCCAGATCCTTGTACTGGGGTGAATGTAAGACATTGATCTACATTCTGTCCATCAAATTGTTTTTTGTAATTTTCTCCCTGAGTGTACTGGGGTAGCTCAGACATGGGTCCCAGAGCCTCCACACCACTGGAGTCAAGCTAGCCGGGCTGATGGGAGGTGTTACCTCGAAACCGGTCCGGTCCTCGGATGCTTGATTCCGGTCTGGGAAAGATATGGCTGTGTAGTTCGGACTGGACTCTTCACATGGGGCACAGGGTCAGAGCTGATTTGCGTAAAGCCATTATCTAACCCAGGGTGGTGTGGAGTGCAAAAAACGATGGATTTAGGCCCAGATCCTTGTACTGGGGTGAATGTAAGACATTGATCTACATTCTGTCCATCAAATTGTTTTTTTGTAATTTTCTCCCTGAGTGTACTGGGGTAGCTCAGACGTGGGTCCCAGAGCCTCCACACCACTGGAGTCAAGCTAGCCGGGCTGATGAGAGGTGTTACCTCGAAACCGGTCTGGTCCTCGGATGCTTGAAAAGAAAGAAAAGAAAGGTCTGGGAAAGATATGGCTGTGTAGTTCGGACTGGACTGTTCCCATGGGGCACAGGGTCAGAGCTGATTTGCATAAAGCCATTATCTAACCCAGGGTGGTGTGGAGTGCAAAAAACGATGGATTTAGGCACAGATCCTTGTACTGGGGTGAATGTAAGACATTGATCTACATTCTGTCCATCAAATTGTTTTTTGTAATTTTCTCCCTGAGTGTACTGGGGTAGCTCAGACGTGGGTCCCAGAGCCTCGACACCACTGGAGTCAAGCTAGCCGGGCTGATGAGAGGTGTTACCTCGAAACCGGTCCGGTCCTCGGATGCTTGATTCCGGTCTGGGAAAGATATGGCTGTGTAGTTCGGACTGGACTGTTCTCATGGGGCACAGGGTCAGAGCTGATTTGCATAAAGCCATTATCTAACCGAGGGTGGTGTGGAGTGCAAAAAACGATGGATTTAGGCCCAGATCCTTGTACTGGGGTGAATATAAGACATTGATCTACATTCTGTCCATCAAATTGTTTTTTGTAATTTTCTTCCTGAGTGTACTGGGGTAGCTCAGACGTGGGTCCCAGAGCCTCCACACCACTGGAGTCAAGCTAGCCGGGCTGATGAGAGGTGTTACCTCAAAACCGGTCTGGTCCTCGGATGCTTGATTCCGGTCTGGGAAAGATATGGCTGTGTAGTTCGGACTGGACTCACCCAAGAGGCACAGGGTCAGAGCTGATTTGCATGAAGCCATTATCTAACCCAGGGTGGTGTGGAGTGCAAAAAACGATGGATTTAGGCCCAGATCCTTGTACTGGGGTGAATGTAAGACATTGATCTACATTCTGTCCATCAAATTGTTTTTTGTAATTTTCTCCCTGAGTGTACTGGGGTAGCTCAGATGTGGGTCCCAGAGCCTCCACACCACTGGAGTCAAGCTAGCCGGGCTGATGAGAGGTGTTACCTCGAAACCGGTCCGGTCCTCGGATGCTTGATTCCGGTCTGGGAAAGATATGGCTGTGTAGTTCCGACTGGGCTGTTCCCATGAGGCACAGGGTCAGAGCTGATTTGCATAAAGCCATTATCTAACCCAGGGTGGTGTGGAGTGCAAACAACGATGGATTTAGGCCCAGATCCTTGTACTGGGATGAATGTAAGACATTGATCTACATTCTGTCCATCAAATTGTTTTTTGTAATTTTCTCCCTGAGTATACTGGGGTAGCTCAGACGTGGGTCCCAGAGCCTCCACACCACTGGAGTCAAGCTAGCCGGGCTGATGAGAGGTGTTACCTCGAAACCGGTCCGGTCCTCGGATGCTTGATTCCGGTCTGGGAAAGATATAGCTGTGTAGTTCGGACTGGACTGTTCCCATGGGGCACAGGGTCAGAGCTGATTTGCGTAAAGCCATTATCTAACCCAGGGTGGTGTGGAGTGCAAAAAACGATGGATTTAGGCCCAGATCCTTGTACTGGGGTGAATGTAAGACATTGATCTACATTCTGTCCATCAAATTGTTTTTTGTAATTTTCTCCCTGAGTGTACTGGGGTAGCTCAGACGTGGGTCCCAGAGCCTCCACACCACTGGAGTCAAGCTAGCCGGGCTGATGAGAGGTGTTACCTCGAAACCAGTCCGGTCCTCGGATGCTTGATTCCGGTCTGGGAAAGATATGGCTGTGTAGTTCGGACTGGACTGTTCCCATGGGGCACAGGGTCAGAGCTGATTTTCATAAAGCCATTATCTAACCCAGGGTGGTGTGGAGTGCAAAAAACGATGGATTTAGGCCCAGATCCTTGTACTGGGGTGAATGTAAGACATTGATCTACATTCTGTCCATCAAATTGTTTTTTGTAATTTTCTCCCTGAGTGTACTGGGGTAGCTCAGACATGGGTCCCAGAGCCTCCACACCACTGGAGTCAAGCTAGCCGGGCTGATGAGAGGTGTTACCTCGAAACCGGTCCGGTCCTCGGATGCTTGATTCCGGTCTGGGAAAGATATGGTTGTGTAGTTCGGACTGGACTGTTCCCATGGGGCACAGGGTCAGAGCTGATTTGCATAAAGACATTATCTAACCCAGGGTGGTGTGGAGTGCAAAAAACGATGGATTTAGGCCCAGATCCTTGTACTGGGGTGAATGTAAGACATTGATCTACATTCTGTCCATCAAATTGTTTTTTGTATTTTTCTCCCTGAGTGTACTGGGGTAGCTCAGACGTGGGTCCCAGAGCCTCCACACCACTGGAGTCAAGCTAGCCGGGCTGATGAGAGGTGTTACCTCGAAACCGGTCCGGTCCTCGGATGCTTGATTCCGGTCTGGGAAAGATATGGCTGTGTAGTTCGGACTGGACTGTTCCCATGGGGCACAGGGTCAGAGCTGATTTGCATAAAGCCATTATCTAACCCAGGGTGGTGTGGAGTGCAAAAAAACGATGGATTTAGGCCCAGATCCTTGTACTGGGGTGAATGTAAGACATTGATCTACATTCTGTCCATCAAATTGTTTTTTGTAATTTTCTCCCTGAGTGTACTGGGGTAGCTCAGACGTGGGTCCCAGAGCCTCCACACCACTGGAGTCAAGCTAGCCGGGCTGATGAGAGGTGTTACCTCGAAACCGGTCCGGTCCTCGGATGCTTGATTCCGGTCTGGGAAAGATATGGCTGTGTAGTTCGGACTGGACTGTTCCCATGGGGCACAGGGTCAGAGCTGATTTGCATGAAGCCATTATCTAACCCAGGGTGGTGTGGAGTGCAAAAACGATGGATTTAGGCCCACATCCGTGTACTGGGGTGAATGTAAGACATTGATCTACATTCTGTCCATCAAATTGTTTTTTGTAATTTTCTCCCTGAGTGTACTGGGGTAGCTCAGACGTGGGTCCCAGAGCCTCCACACCAATGGAGTCAAGCTAGCCGAGCTGATGAGAGGTGTTACCTCGAAACCGGTCTGGTCCTCGGATGCTTGATTCCGGTCTGGGAAAGATATGGCTGTGTAGTTCGGACTGGACTGTTCCCATGGGGCACAGGGTCAGAGCTGATTTGCATAAAGCCATTATCTAACCCAGGGTGGTGTGGAGTGCAAAAAATGATGGATTTAGGCCCAGATCCTTGTACTGGGGTGAATGTAAGACATTGATCTACATTCTGTCCATCAAATTATTTTTTGTAATTTTCTCCCTGAGTGTACTGGGGTAGCTCAGACGTGGGTCCCAGAGCCTCCACACTACTGGAGTCAAGCTAGCCGGGCTGATGAGAGGTGTTACCTCGAAACCGGTCCGGTCCTCGGATGCTTGATTCCGGTCTGGGAAAGATATGGCTGTGTAGTTCGGACTAGACTGTTCCCATGGGGCACAGGGTCAGAGCTGATTTGCATAAAGCCATTATCTAACCCAGGGTGGTGTGGAGTGCAAAAAACAATGGATTTAGGCCCAGATCCTTGTACTGGGGTGAATGTAAGACATTGATCTACATTCTGTCCATCAAATTGTTTTTTGTAATTTTCTCCCTGAGTGTACTGGGGTAGCTCAGACGTGGGTCCCAGAGCCTCCACACCACTGGAGTCAAGCTAGCCGGGCTGATGAGAGGTGTTACCTCGAAACCGGTCTGGTCCTCGGATGCTTGAAAAGAAAGAAAAGAAAGGTCTGGGAAAGATATGGCTGTGTAGTTCGGACTGGACTGTTCCCATGGGGCACAGGGTCAGAGCTGATTTGCATAAAGCCATTATCTAACCCAGGGTGGTGTGGAGTGCAAAAAACGATGGATTTAGGCCCAGATCCTTGTACTGGGGTGAATGTAAGACATTGATCTACATTCTGTCCATCAAATTGTTTTTTGCAATTTTCTCCCTGAGTGTACTGGGGTAGTTCAGACGTGGGTCCCAGAGCCTCCACACCACTGGAGTCAAGCTAGCCGGGCTGATGAGAGGTGTTACCTCAAAACCGGTCTGGTCCTCGGATGCTTGATTCCGGTCTGGGAAAGATATGGCTGTGTAGTTCGGGCTGGACTGTTCCCATGGGGCACAGGGTCAGAGCTGATTTGCATAAAGCCATTATCTAACCCAGGGTGGTGTGGAGTGCAAAAAACGATGGATTTAGGCCCAGATCCTTGTACTGGGGTGAATGTAAGACATTGATCTACATTCTGTCCATCAAATTGTTTTTTGTAATTTTCTCCCTGAGTGTACTGGGGTAGCTCAGACGTGGGTCCCAGAGCCTCCACACCACTGGAGTCAAGCTAGCCGGGCTGATGAGAGGTGTTACCTCGAAACCGGTCCGGTCCTCGGATGCTTGATTCCGGTCTGGGAAAGATATGGCTGTGTAGTTCGGACTGGACTGTTCCCATGGGGCACAGGGTCAGAGCTGATTTGCATAAAGCCATTATCTAACCCAGGGTGGTGTGGAGTGCAAAAAACGATGGATTTAGGCCCAGATCCTTGTACTGGGGTGAATGTAAGACATTGATCTACATTCTGTCCATCAAATTGTTTTTTGTAATTTTCTCCCTGAGTGTAGTGGGGTAGCTCAGATGTGGGTCCCAGAGCCTCCACACCACTGGAGTCAAGCTAGCCGGGCTGATGAGAGGTGTTACCTCGAAATCGGTCCGGTCCTCGGATGCTTGATTCCGGTCTGGGAAAGATATGGCTGTGTAGTTCGGACTGGACTGTTCCCATGAGGCACAGGGTCAGAGCTGATTTGCATAAAGCCATTATCTAACCCAGGGTGGTGTGGAGTGCAAAAAACGATGGATTTAGGCCCAGATCCTTGTACTGGGGTGAATGTAAGACATTGATCTACATTCTGTCCATCAAATTGTTTTTTGTAATTTTCTCCCTGAGTGTACTGGGGTCGCTCAGACGTGGGTCCCAGAGCCTCCACACCACTGGAGTCAAGCTAGCCGGGCTGATGAGAGGTGTTACCTCGAAACCGGTCCGGTCCTCGGATGCTTGATTCCGGTCTGGGAAAGATATGGCTGTGTAGTTCGGACTGGACTGTTCCCATGGGGCACAGGGTCAGAGCTGATTTGCGTAAAGCCATTATCTAACCCAGGGTGGTGTGGAGTGCAAAAAACAATGGATTTAGGCCCAGATCCTTGTACTGGGGTGAATGTAAGACATTGATCTACATTCTGTCCATCAAATTGTTTTTTGTAATTTTCTCCCTGAGTGTACTGGGGTAGCTCAGACGTGGGTCCCAGAGCCTCCACACCACTGGAGTCAAGCTAGCCGGGCTGATGAGAGGTGTTACCTCGAAACCGATCCGGTCCTCGGATGCTTGATTCCGGTCTGGGAAAGATATGGCTGTGTAGTTCGGACTGGACTGTTCCCATGGGGCACAGGGTCAGAGCTGATTTGCATAAAGCCATTATCTAACCCAGGGTGGTGTGGAGTGCAAAAAACGATGGATTTAGGCACATATCCTTGTACTGGGGGGAATGTAAGACATTGATCTACATTCTGTCCATCAAATTGTTTTTTGTAATTTTCTCCCTGAGTGTACTGGGGTAGCTCAGACGTGGGTCCCAGAGCCTCGACACCACTGGAGTCAAGCTAGCCGGGCTGATGAGAGGTGTTACCTCAAAACCGGTCCGGTCCTCGGATGCTTGATTCCGGTCTGGGAAGATATGGCTGTGTAGTTCGGACTGGACTGTTCCCATGGGGCACAGGGTCAGAGCTGATTTTATAAAGCCATTATCTAACCCAGGGTGGTGTGGAGTGCAAAAAACGATGGATTTAGGCCCAGATCCTTGTACTGGGGTGAATGTAAGACATTGATCTACATTCTGTCCATCAAATTGTTTTTTGTAATTTTCTCCCTGAGTGTACTGGGGTAGCTCAGACGTGGGTCCCAGAGCCTCCACACCACTGGAGTCAAGCTAGCCGGGCTGATGAGAGGTGTTACCTCGAAACCGGTCCGGTCCTCGGATGCTTGATTCCGGTCTGGGAAAGATATGGCTGTGTAGTTCGGACTGGACTGTTCCCATTGGGCACAGGGTCAGAGCTGATTTGCGTAAAGCCATTATCTAACCCAGGGTGGTGTGGAGTGCAAAAAACGATGGATTTAGGCCCAGATCCTTGTACTGGGGTGAATGTAAGACATTGATCTACATTCTGTCCATCAAATTGTTTTTTGTAATTTTCTCCCTGAGTGTACTGGGGTAGCTCAGACGTGGGTCCCAGAGCCTCCACACCACTGGAGTCAAGCTAGCCGGGCTGATGAGAGGTGTTACCTCGAAACCGGTCCGGTCCTCGGATGCTTGATTCCGGTCTGGGAAAGATATGGCTGTGTAGTTCGGACTGGACTGTTCCCATGGGGCACAGGGTCAGAGCTGATTTGCATAAAGCCATTATCTAACCCAGGGTGGTGTGGAGTGCAAAAAACGATGGATTTAGGCACAGATCCTTGTACTGGGGTGAATGTAAGACATTGATCTACATTCTGTCCATCAAATTGTTTTTTGTAATTTTCTCCCTGAATGTACTGGGGTAGCTCAGACGTGGGTCCCAGAGCCTCCACACCACTGGAGTCAAGCTAGCCGGGCTGATGAGAGGTGTTACCTCGAAACCGGTCCGGTCCTCGGATGCTTGATTCCGGTCTGGGAAAGATATGGCTGTGTAGTTCGGACTGGACTGTTCCCATGGGGCACAGGGTCAGAGCTGATTTACATAAAGACATTATCTAACCCAGGGTGGTGTGGAGTCCAAAAAACGATGGATTTAGGCCCAGATCCTTGTACTGGGGTGAATGTAAGACATTGATCTACATTCTGTCCATCAAATTGTTTTTTGTAATTTTCTCCCTGAGTGTACTGGGGTAGCTCAGACGTGGGTCCCAGAGCCTCCACACCACTGGAGTCAAGCTAGTCGGGCTGATGAGAGGTGTTACCTCGAAACCGGTCCGGTCCTCGGATGCTTGATTCCGGTCTGGGAAAGATATGGCTGTGTAGTTCGGACTGGACTGTTCCCATGGGGCACAGGGTCAGAGCTGATTTGCATAAAGCCATTATCTAACCCAGGGTGGTGTGGAGTGCAAAAAACGATGGATTTAGGCACAGATCCTTGTACTGGGGTGAATGTAAGACATTGATCTACATTCTGTCCATCAAATTGTTTTTTGTAATTTTCTCCCTGAGTGTACTGGGGTAGCTCAGACGTGGGTCCCAGAGCCTCCACACCAATGGAGTCAAGCTAGCCGAGCTGATGAGAGGTGTTACCTCGAAACCGGTCCGGTCCTCGGATGCTTGATTCCGGTCTGGGAAAGATATGGCTGTGTAGTTCGGACTGGACTGTTCCCATGGGGCACAGGGTCAGAGCTGATTTGCATAAAGCCATTATCTAACCCAGGGTGGTGTGGAGTGCAAAAACGATGGATTTAGGCCCACATCCGTGTACTGGGGTGAATGTAAGACATTGATCTACATTCTGTCCATCAAATTGTTTTTTGTAATTTTCTCCCTGAGTGTACTGGAGTAGCTCAGACGTGGGTCCCAGAGCCTACACACCAATGGAGTCAAGCTAGCCGAGCTGATGAGAGGTGTTACCTCGAAACAGGTCTGGTCCTCGGATGCTTGATTCCGGTCTGGGAAAGATATGGCTGTGTAGTTCGGACTGGACTGTTCCCATGGGGCACAGGGTCAGAGCCGATTTGCATAAAGCCATTATCTAACCCAGGGTGGTGTGGAGTGCAAAAAACGATGGATTTAGGCCCAGATCCTTGTACTGGGGTGAATGTAAGACATTGATCTACATTCTGTCCATCAAATTATTTTTTGTAATTTTCTCCCTGAGTGTACTGGGGTAGCTCAGACGTGGGTCCCAGAGCCTCCACACTACTGGAGTCAAGCTAGCCCAGCTGATGAGAGGTGTTACCTCGAAACCGGTCCGGTCCTCGGATGCTTGATTCCGGTCTGGGAAAGATATGGCTGTGTAGTTCGGACTGGACTGTTCCCATGGGGCACAGGGTCAGAGCTGATTTGCATAAAGCCATTATCTAACCTAGGGTGGTGTGGAGTGCAAAAAACGATGGATTTAGGCCCAGATCCTTGTACTGGGGTGAATGTAAGACATTGATCTACATTCTGTCCATCAAATTGTTTTTTGTAATTTTCTCCCTGAGTGTACTGGGGTAGCTCAGACGTGGGTCCCAGAGCCTCCACACCACTGGAGTCAAGCTAGCCGGGCTGATGAGAGGTGTTACCTCGAAACCGGTCCGGTCCTCGGATGCTTGATTCCGGTCTGGGAAAGATATGGCTGTGTAGTTCGGACTGGACTGTTCCCATGGGGCACAGGGTCAGAGCTGATTTGTATAAAGCCATTATCTAACCCAGGGTGGTGTGGAGTGCAAAAACTATGGATTTAGGCCCACATCCGTGTACTGGGGTGAATATAAGACATTGATCTACATTCTGTCCATCAAATTGTTTTTTGTAATTTTCTCCCTGAGTGTACTGGGGTAGCTCAGACGTGGGTCCCAGAGCCTCCACACCAATGGAGTCAAGCTAGCCGAGCTGATGAGAGGTGTTACCTTGAAACCGGTCCGGTCCTCGGATGCTTGATTCCGGTCTGGGAAAGATATGGCTGTGTAGTTCGGACTGGACTGTTCCCATGGGGCACAGGGTCAGAGCTGATTTTCATAAAGACATTATCTAACCCAGGGTGGTGTGGAGTGCAAAAAACGATGGATTTAGGCCCAGATCCTTGTACTGGGGTGAATGTAAGACATTGATCTACATTCTGTCCATCAAATTGTTTTTTGTAATTTTCTCCCTGAGTGTACTGGGGTAGCTCAGACGTGAGTCCCAGAGCCTCCCCACCACTGGAGTCAAGCTAGCCGGGCTGATGAGAGGTGTTACCTCGAAACCGGTCTGGTCCTCGGATGCTTGAAAAGAAAGAAAAGAAAGGTCTGGGAAAGATATGGCTGTGTAGTTCGGACTGGACTGTTCCCATGGGGCACAGGGTCAGAGCTGATTTGCATAAAGCCATTATCTAACCCAGGGTGGTGTGGAGTGCAAAAAACGATGGATTTAGGCACAGATCCTTGTACTGGGGTGAATGTAAGACATTGATCTACATTCTGTCCATCAAATAGTTTTTTGTAATTTTCTCCCTGAGTGTACTGGGGTAGCTCAGACGTGGGTCCCAGAGCCTCCACACCACTGGAGTCAAGCTAGCCCGGCTGATGAGAGGTGTTACCTCAAAACCGGTCCGGTCCTCGGATGCTTGATTCCGGTCTGGGAAAGATATGGCTGTGTAGTTCGGACTGGACTGTTCCCATGGGGCACAGGGTCAGAGCTGATTTGCATAAAGCCATTATCTAACCCAGGGTGGTGTGGAGTGCAAAAAACGATGGATTTAGGCCCAGATCCTTGTACTGGGGTGAATGTAAGACATTGATCTACATTCTGTCCATCAAATTGTTTTTTGTAATTTTCTCCCTCAGGAAGCACAACAGGGAATCGTTACAAATCATGAGATTGACCTTTTGCACCCGCTCATTTGTTTTGCTTTTGCAAAAATCGTTTTTCGGTAATTTCGCGCTATTTGCGAGGCTCGGCGTCGTGCGAAACCGACCGCAGAAGCCGCCAATTCGTGCGAATGAGCTTTATATTTTTTTGCGGCGTGTTATTTCGCGAGTTTTTTTGCAGTATTCGCGAGCCGCTTGCAGCGCAACACGCAAATTTACCCCAAGGTCGAGTACGGGCGCGGCCATTTTGTTTGCGTGACCTATTTCCGTTTCCGCCCGCTATGTATAATCTCGCGAAGTAAGCGCATTGCGAGTACAAGTTCGCATGAGATCGCGAGGAAAATCTCGTGCAAACTTACTTTCGCGCTCGTGAACGGGCGGCCATCTTGTTTTTCATTCATTTTCCTGTGTCTGGGCATGGTGTTTATCCTCTTGCTATCTTTGCCATCCTTTGCTTGTTTTCAGTTTTTTTGAAACGATTTTGCTTCTTATCTATCCCTCTCTTTTCCTAGCTGTATATTTTTGTCTTTTCTGCTATTTTTGTTTACTTTTAAACTACTTTTTTAAACTCTATTCTTTTCTTCTTCCCTATCCTATTCCTTCTTAATTTTCTACTTCCTACCTTACCTGCCCAGACCATGGTGAAGCCAGGTGCCGTGAAGTTCCCCAGGCACTTGAGGGCCGCAGCGGCGGCGGGGAGGAGGAGTCCTGGACCCCGTGGCAGGACAGCATGCGGGCGATTGAGGGGGGAGCAGGTGACGCGACGGGAGATCTTCAGCCCGGAGGAAGTGGGCGCGCTGGTCTACTTCGTGCAGCGCCGCCTGCCCAGGACCATCGCGGGAGGCGGCAGGATCGCGGCCGGCGGCTACAACATCCGGGAGCGCTGGAAGCGGTGGGAGAAGGTGTGCTGGGCCATGTCCCAACTCTACGGGGTCCAGCGCACCTACAGCCAGGCCACCCACCGCTGGACGGACCTCCTGGACCGGGAGCGTGACCTGCTGGACCAGCTCGGCTTGGAGATTCCCGGGCTTGGTGAGTAGTAGTAGCTATTTCATCACTCACTACTATGTTTTCTCCTGCTCTGTGTTGTTGTATTGCAAATATTTGTTTTTTACATGGAGCAAGCCAATAATGCCGCTGATGACGATTACATTGTAGTTAAATTATATTTCAAAATCTTCTGTGCATTTCAGGTGCACTGCTATCCTTCTCAGTGGCGTTGCTACTATGCTTATTTGTTTTCTATTTTGTGGTCTCATTGGCCTGAGTCACTATTATGTATGAGTGTACTTTACAGAACTGCGTAATGCTAGACACTAGGGGGCAGATTACATTTACAAGCCCCTTGCGCCACGTTTACGTTGCCTTGCATGACGCAACAGCGGCGTAAATGTGGCGCATCCCTGCGAGTCATTTACAGCGTGACGCATCTAGGGAGATGCGTCACGTTATAAAGCCATGGGCCTGCACCACAATGGGTGCGTTCCTAGTACGCAGGGTAGGCGGTCCGGCGGCTGTGCGCCTCGCAAAAGTGCCTGCGTGAAATCTACAAGATTTAACGCAGGCACTTCTGCGACGCTGCTACGTCAATTCAATTCCTTATGCCTGCTTGAAGCAGGCGTAAGGACTGACACAGCATGTTAAGTATTGGGTGGCCCTGAGCATTACTAGAGTTGCATTGCGTTGGCGTCGTGACTCCAGCGATGCGCCGCTCTTACATGACGAGATGCGTGACGCAAGTGCCTACCCTTGCGACAGGGCGCGCCGCATTGTAAATGAGGCGCATCTGCCGTGTCGCAAGGGTAGTTTTGCGTGACGCATTTGATCTGGCGCATCTCTGGAGATACGCCAGAACGCGTAAGTAAGTATGCCCCTAAGGGGTAGAATTGCAATTACCGTCGCATCCCTGCAAAGTAGCAGGGATGCGCCATTGATTGTGCGGCCCGCTACCACCACCAAACATGGTGCGCCTTATTTGCAATGCGGCGCACCATGGGCCCAAAACGTCACCGAAGCTTTACTGCTGGAGTTGCGTCGCAACGATGGCGCAGCTCCAGCAATGCTCTGGGGTAACCTATCTTCCCAATGCTGGGTCAAGCCGTACGTCTGCTTCAAGCAGGTGCAGGGTTTGTGTGACGCATCATTGTCCTAAAGGTGACTGATTGAAATTTTGTAGATTTCCCTCAGCCACTTTTAGGATGTGTTCCAGCGCAGGAATGCCCTCCCTTACGCCGGAACGCCCCCTGATGGCGCAGGGCTTTATAACGGGATGCATCTCCCAAATGCGTCACGTTGTTATAATATTATACGCCACACCATGGCGCCTCTTTTGTTTAGCTCCTTCGTCACAAAAGTCACGCAAGAACAGAGCAAAAGAGCCGCAAGGGGCTTAAATCTGCCCCTTCCTTTGTACCCCTGACAATAAGAAAAATACTGGCGGTGGATTGATAGTTTGACTATTTAAATGACTGGTTATGTAGCAGGCAACTGTTAGTGTTGTCACTGATCTGACTGAAATCACAATAGAGTTTGTCTGTCACTTTGCGTCTCGCCTGCGGACTGCTGCCTGCCAGTCCTAGGTGAACCTTTCAGTACTTTGTTTAGTGAGTTACGTGACTTTCGAAGTCGCAGGTCCGCAAATCAATGAAACTAACCCTAATCAATATAATTTCACGGAAATATTTTGTTATTGTTGTTTTGAAATGTTTGATTTGGTTGACATTGACAAGCAACAATCATCCATGTTTTCTGTTCTTTCTTTCATGTTGTACGTCAGCTCCCCCCAGGGGCAAGGGGAGGACACAGGAGCAGCAGGCGGCGGCGGATGCTGTTGAACAGGGCCAGGATCGGGCAGGCGAGGGCTCCTTTGCTGGCCCCAGTAAGTTTTCATTTTAGACTAGTACCTATTTTTCCTAGCGTTCCTCATTTGATTTTTTCAAAATCGTCTTTGATCTTCTTGTAGACTGTATCTAAATTCTTATCCTGCCTCTACTATGACTCCCTGTGGTATTACTAGATTATTCTTATTAGTCTGTCTGTGTAGCTAACTAAGATTGCACGGTTGGCGAAACTCCCATTCTAGTCAGCAATAGCTCTATCAACTTAGTGCAGTCCTCTGATATTGTCCATAATGTCTTTTGAAGTGTTCTATCTGCTTTGAAAATTCCCAACTATAAAATGTGAATGACCACCAAGAAAGAATAAGATACTACCTTTTGGTTTGGATAGCAGGACAATCCATACCACTACTGTTGCGGGGACAATTCTTCTGCAGAAACAGAATTATGGACAATAAATAGTGCATTGCTTATCAATTATAATAGGCGCTGTTAGAGTTTCCACATACCTCTGTGATAACAGATGTTGAACCCCCAATGTCCTTACTGACTGACTACATAGTGTGGCACAGTCATTTACCTCCCAAATTCATCGATGATTGATTCCCAATCATGATTATCCAACGTAGCTCAAGAGTACGGACTCGGAGTCAGAGTCAAGAAGTGTCAGAGGCACGGACTCATGCTTGCAAAAATTGCAAAACCTTTCGCTCAGTCACTCTAGTCTGGACCAAAAAACACAGAGTCTATTTAAGTTTAAAAGCTTTATTAAAAGTAAACACATTTATTAAAATGAAGTCATAATAAAAAAACTAAACGTTTACCTTAGAATGGAAAAGTGGTTAGTGCTGACGATTAATTGGAGACATTTCTTGTGGTCGGGCCGAGCTCTCACCTGGTTTCAACTTGATCTTGTTGTTAGAAGTCCATCTTCTGTCTGTGTGGAGAAAAATGGTGCGTGTTAAAAAGCCAGCCTTCATCAGTTGTGCCAAAAAGTACAGCAAGACAACACCCTTCCCTGGAAAAAGGGACATTTTTTTTTACTTTCGAGTAGACAGTCACCAATTAATTGTTTTCACATGTCTTCATTCCTAGACCAAATACTAGTGAGTGGTTTATTCTAACATTCTTAAATGTACTTTGTAGGTGGAACATCTGGTGGCGGGGCCAGCGTGGAGGTGGTGTTGCTCGACACGGAGGCGGAGGGCAATTCTTCAGGGGAGGAGGCGACGGCTCCAGTGCCGGCTGTGAGAGTTGAGACGGTGGTGGCGGGCAGAGGTAAGCTCTTATATATTCCTTACTTATTGAGATTGAAGACGTGGCTGGGAAGGAAAGAATATGAGATGCATGGCTGGGTGAATAATGAAGCAATGATTGGTGGAAGGAGAACAGCCTGGGTGGGTGACACAGAAACTGTATGTGTCCATAATATACCTGGATCATGCTACTATCTGACTCTTAGATAGCATATGTGTATCTAGAGCAGGGGTACTCATAGTACGGCCCGCGGGCTGGTGGCGGCCCGGCAAACCTTCCTTGGTGGTGCGCAGACCTTGCAGACAATCACTGCTCAACCGGCCCTCACAAAGCAGAGGCTTTGTTGTATTTCACCTGTTAGCGCCCCTGCATATCCACTCTGACAATCACTGCTCCCCCGGCCCCCACAGAGCAGAGTGGAGATGCAGGGCCACAAAGAGGTGAAATAGAACAAAGCCTCTGCTCTGTGGGGCCGGGCAAGCAGTGATTGTCAGGGTGGAGATGCAGGGGCGCTACAACAAACAAAGCCTCAATAATATGTTAATGGTCTTTTAAAAACCTATTAAGTACTTTGGCGTGGCTGTCTGTGTGTGCGCGTTGAGGAAGCTGTCTCAGCCCGGGCTGAAGGCTGACACAGACAGACACACACACAGTGAGATGACAGAAGGGGAGGGAGAGGGAGGGCAGGAGGGAGAGAGAGATGGAGAGGGAGGGCAGGAGGGAGAGCAGGAGGGAGAGAGATGTATGTAAATGCTGGGTCTGGGGGCTCAGTGGATGAAGGCATCTGCTGCAGGGACCTGTGTGCAACCTCATGGTCACAAGTTTTCGTTTTGCTTTAGCCCACCCCCTCAGACTCCGCCCCCACCAGTGCGGCCCTCGGCCACAAACTACACTGTAAATTTAGCCCCTGAGAGAAAGTTTGTGAGTACCCATGATCTAGAGAGAGTAGACGGTCAGTGGATGAACTAAGTGTAACTTTGAAGAGCATGTAACACTGCACCCGCACGTCCGTTCCAGTGTAGGAAAGGCAAGGAAAAGAAGTTGTAATTTTGTCCAAATACTACCATCAATAGTAGCAGTAGTTTGTATTGCAAGCACAGCATAGATCCGGTTATTACGGTGGCCACTCCCTACCTCTCTTAATAAGTTTAGTAGTACTCAGTCATTCATGTGTGGATGTATCACTGGTCACTCAATAAAAAGCAAAGCACCTAAAGTCATCCCATATGTAAGCAAAAACATCCCATGTGAAGTTATAGATAATCAGATTATTTATCTTCTTCATTTTCCATTTCTAGTACTCATTTGCACTGTAGGGTGAAAGTTAAAATTAATTAAGCAGTAGCCCTTGTAACACAGTATTCTCAGTGCCACCCGTAATAGAAAAGTAAGAACTTCACTACCTGCATGTACTGGACTGGTACAGTAACGCAAGTCTAGGTCACTCATCTTTTTCTCGGGTGCAAGTTCACTACGCTGGCATTATGCCGGCTTGCAGAAGATAACGTACCAATTTTCCTAAACAAGAGACAAGAAGAAGAATAAGACTGGTGTACTTTCATAGTCGACTCCAATGGAAGTCCATAGTGCTCGTAGAATTTGTTCCTTAAACTCCCACTAATGTTAGAGCAAGGATGAAGAAGTGGGAGGTTAGATAGATACTGGCCTCAATAGTTATGTAATGCGCTTGCAAGTTGCTAGTTGTACTGCAACACAAATTTCTGCTGAATGATTGAGTTAATCTTAAAGAGCATTGGTTACAGACTATGTCTTTCTTTCTTCATATAGATGCTCCTTCCAAACAAACAAGGAGGAAGGAGCTGGCTAGAGCGGCCCGGCAACGGAGGATCGATGCCACTGTTGCAGAATATCGGCGGCTGGTGGCCCTGGAGGACGACGAAAGTGTGCAGTCAACCACGACAACAACGTCCGCTGCATCGTCCTCCGTGCCCCCACGGGCTGCCACCCAGCACAGTGCTCCAGCCAGACTGAGCCGGGCTGCCAAAGCCAAACGCCAAAGCCGAGCAGCAAGGACAACAGCTGCCTCTCACAGCCACTGCAAGGCACGCCAGCGCCGCAGTACCCTAAGGGTGTCCCGCCTTCAGCAGGAGCTCCACCATGTTGCCAACGTGTTGGAGGGGCTCCGCTTAGAGCACGCCTTGCTCCGCGAGGAGCATGATGCCCTGGCGCAAAAAGTAAACAGCATCCACCCATAGTGTCCCTTGCCCCTTTTTTAGAGACTTTTGGGGGGTGGGAATCGGGAGTTGGGTTTGGGACTTTTAAAGGACAACCGTTGGGGTTAGGGAGGGTCTTACGGGAGATTATTTTGTTAGGGCTATAAAAATATACTTTTTGAAACTTTATCTGACCATACCTGTTTTTACTGCTTGCCTGGTGGGTGGGGGTTTTAACAGTAACTTTGTTTTCCTGAAAGTTTAGTTCCATTTTCTTCCTTTAAGTGTAAATGCCCAAACAAGAGTCCTAGGACTTTAGTAGTACTACCGTCAGTCTCTCGTCTCTCCTAATACTCCATTATACTCCCTCCCTCCAAACGCTTATCTTACCTGTAATTTGTGTTTCAAAGTAGGGCTCGGCACAGGGCTGGCTCCACGGGAAATGGCGATTAAGGTTGGCAATCCTGGGCGGATGAAATTTCCTCATAGCGGTGGTACTAGTGGTGTGACACAGTGGCAGTTGCATGCCTATGAAAAAAAAAATGAAATCTGGTTTGTCCTCCTGAGCAATACAACGGTACAATAGAGAATATAGCAGGTGACAGTACACTAGAACAGTGCCACATTGTAGCCTAACAAATGGTAAAGTATAACTACTACTTCGGTTGAAGTTCTTTGACATTAGCCATGGGTCTTTGTCAAGCAGAGTAATAATATATCCTCAGATTTCTTCATCAGCCTGTTGCTATCACCTTACCCTCCCCAGCAAGTGTGTGGATGTATTGCTGTAATTTAGTCACACATCAATCAAAACCACACAGCCCGGGGGAAGAGGGTTAGGGTTTGAAAAATGGATGGGTACGGGAGTTTTTGGGAAAGGTTTTGGGAGACAAGAAAAAATAGCACAGCATGGACAAACAATTGTGAATATAAACAAATCTTTGGGTACAAACCTATACATCAATCTTTGAAAGTGCATGCGCTACTGCATGAATGTCAGTGAAAAGTAAGTAGTCTGTGGAGGAAAGAATGCGACAGTACAGGGCATGTGTGGAAATATTGATAACTATATTCAACATAAGGTCTCTGTTGCCAGATACTCGAGAGCCTTGCTGGTCACTATAAATCCATTCACAACACTCAATGGGGTTGGTCTGGAAGGTATAGTAGATAGAAACGGAGAAATTGATCTTTTTCTAGGTGTCCCCTCACTCACCAGGGTTGCCCCTTGGTGACATGCTTCATCATTGGGGCCATCCCAGTCCTCTACGGGCTGGGGCGTGCTGCGACTTGCGAATTACGTAGGAGCACTTACAAAATGACTATGTGTGGTGCAGATGTGATAGTGGACTGGACTAAGTGATGTGTTAAGGGATCAATTTAGAAGCAGAGAGAGATCCAAGAAATGCAGTCACAGTCATAGAAAAACACAATGGATAATGTATCTGTATGTTGTTGTAATTGTCCTGTTGAATTTGGTAAGTAAGTTGCATGCAGAAAAAAATTCCTCTTATTAGCGGCACTCCTCCATTCCATCTGACGCTTCGTCCATCAATGTTGGTGACCAGAAGATACCCTGTCCACTGCCTGCCTGGCGGATGCTGAATTGCGGCTCGCTAATGTGAAGCCTGACTCCATCCTTTTTTCCCTATTGCACAGACTGAAACCCGGCCTGTAATTATTCAACGAAAAACAGGAAGTGATATAATATTACAACACCACTGATAAATAAATATAAGGTATGTAGGCTGTGGAGTGCAAAAAGTCACACTTTGATTTTCCTAGTAGACAGTACAATATTTTTGAAAGTGCGTACTCTGTCTGAGTCACCTTTTGAAGGATAAATAAGTATGGGCAAATTAATGTAGCTGATCTTTCCCCTCAAGCTAGGTGTACTGTAAACTGTGTTTTAGAACAAAATTAGATCTTCCCAGCAGTGCTCCCACCCAGACCCTTACTAAAGCCAGTCACAAAAATGTAGAAGACCCCCAATCAAATCTCAAAAAACGAGGACTAGCAGAAAACTGGTGACAAAACATACTTTGAAAGTAAAAGTAGGCCCAAATACCCCCTTACCCACCGTGGATTGCATTCAAACCACTTGCAAGCAACCAAGCAAAAGTATCCATAGCCAGCATCGCTCCAAGACTCGAAAACCCCCCCACCCAAACACATGCAATAGAAATACTGCTAACCCTAACGAACCCTAAGTTAAGAATAGTGGCAAAGGCTTTCTTTAACAATCCCAAATCCCCCCTTTCTCACCATGGATTTTCTTCAAATGACTTGCAACCAAAATTACACATTCTCACGAGTGCTCTAAGACCCCAGAACTCAGTTGCAAAAATCTAGAACACCCCGAAACACATGCAATCCTGCTGCTAGGGCTAACCCTAACGAACCCTAAGTTACAAAAAGTGCCAAAAGGCTTTTCCGCGTGGATTTTGTCCCAACCACTTCTACCCGGTATTAGACCTTCCCAGGAATGCCCCAAGACCCGCCAACCCACCCACCAAAAAGCATAACACCCCCAAACAGGCCAAATGCAAAATCTCATATTTCTCGGCCCCCGGTCCAAACGCGCTGTGTAGCTAGGCCATAAGTCCAGTTTACCACCACGGATTTCCTGAAAAGCAAATGCAATCAAGATTAGAGTGTCCCAGCAGTGCTCACAGACCCCGAAACTCACCCATAAACAGACGGAAACCCCCCTTAAGAGCACCTCAAAGGCAAGCATGTCAGCAAAAACACACAAAAATTTCTGCCTCGGATTTGGTCTAAACCACTTTTATCCGGTATTAGAGCTTCCCAGCAATGGCCCCAGAGCCGTCAACCCAGGAGAAAACGAGTAGAAGACCCCCAAACAGCCAAAGAGCAAAAGTACAAAAATGGGGACTTAGTCATTTTTTTGCACATTTCCAAAATCACTCCGCGCGCGCTCTGCAGCTAGGCCCTAACTCCCCTCTGCCACCATGGATTTGCTTCAAACCTCTTGCAAAGTAAAGTATCCATAGCCAGCAGTGCTCCCAGACCCCGAAACCCACCCACAAATACCAGGAAGCCCCCCAAACAGGCCCCCGAAAACGCTACATTGAGCAAAATGTCAGAAATAGCCAAAAAAATCTGCGTGGATTTTGTCCAAACCACTTTTATCCGGTATTAGACCTTCCCAGCAATGGCCCCAGAGCCGTCAACCCAGGAGAAAACGAGTAGAAGACCCCCAAACAGCCAAAGAGCAAAAGTACAAAAATGGGGACTTAGTCATTTTTTTGCAAATTTCCAAAATCACTCCGCGCGCGTTATGCAGCTAGGCCCTAACTCCCCTCTGCCACCATGGATTTGCTTCAAACCTCTTGCAAAGTAAACTATCCATAGCCAGCAGTGCTCCCAGACCCTGAAACCCACCCACAAACACCAGGAAGCCCCCCAAACAGGCCCCCGAAAACACTATATTGAGCAAAATGTCAAAAATAGCCAAAAAAAATCAGCGTGGATTTTGTCCCAACCACTTCTATCCGGTATTAGACCTTCCCAGGAATGCCCCAAGACCCGCCAACCCACCCGCCAAAAAGCATAACACCCCCAAACAGGCCAAAAGCAAAATCTCATACTTACAATATTTCTCGGCTTTCGGTCCAAACGAGCTGTGTAGCTAGGCCATAAGTCCAGTTTACCACCACGGATTTCCTGAAAAGCAAATGCAATCAAGATTAGAGTGTCCCAGCAGTGCTCACAGACCCCGAAACCCACCCACAAACACCAGGAAGCCCCCCAAACAGGCACCCGAAAATGCTACATTGAGCAAAATGTCAGAAATAGCCAAAATAAAATCAGCGTGGATTTTGTCCAAACCACTTTTATCCGGTATTAGAGCTTCCCAGCAATGGCCCCAGAGCTGTCAACCCAGGAGAAAACTAGTAGAAGACCCCCAAACAGCCAAAGAGCAA
The DNA here is from genome assembly GCF_964263255.1 of Lissotriton vulgaris. Taxonomy (NCBI): domain Eukaryota; kingdom Metazoa; phylum Chordata; class Amphibia; order Caudata; family Salamandridae; genus Lissotriton; species Lissotriton vulgaris. The sequence continues at coordinate 1,684,057,610 of NC_141687.1, forward strand.
AAGTACAAAAATGGGGACTGTCATTTTTTTGCAAATTTCCTAAATCACTCCGCGTGCGCTATGCAGCTAGGCCCTAACTCCCCTCTGCCACCATGGATTCGCTTCAAACCTCTTGCAAAGTAAACTATCCATAGCCAGCAGTGCTCCCAGACCACGAAACCCACCCACAAACACCAGGAAGCCCCCCAAACAGTCCCCAGAAAACGCTACATTGAGCAAAATGTCAGAAATAGCCAAAAAAAATCAGCATGGATTTTGTCCCAACCACTTCTATCCGGTATTAGACCTTCCCAGGAATGACCCAAGACCCGCCAACCCACCCGCCAAAAAGCATAACACCCCCAAACAGGCCAAAAGCAAAGGCCATAAGTATGGTTTACCACCGCGGATTTCCTGAAAAGCAAATGCAATCAAGATTAAAGTGTCCCAGAAGTGCTCACAGACCCCGAAACCCACCCACAAACACCAGGAAGCCCCCCAAACAGGCCCCCGAAAACGCTACATTGAGCAAAATGTCAGAAATAGCAAACAAAAAATCAGCGTGGATTTTGTCCCAACCACTTCTATCCGGTATTAGACCTTCCCAGGAATGCCCCAAGACCCGCCAACCCACCCACCAAAAAGCATAACACCCCCAAACAGGCCAAAAGCAAACTCTCATACTTACAATATTTCTCGGCCTTCGGTCCAAACGCGCTGTGTAGCTAGGCCATAAGTCCGGTTTACCACCAAGCATTTCCTGAAAAGCAAATGCAATCAAGATTAGAGTGTCCCAGCAGTGCTCCCAGACTCCGAAACTCACCCACAAACAGACAGAACCCCCCCTAAGAGCACCTCAAAGGCAAGCAAGTCAGCAAAAACACACAAAAATTTCCGCCTCGGATTTGGTCCAAACAACTTTTATCCGGTATTAGATCTTCCCAGCAATGGCCCCAGAGCCGTCAACTCACCCGCAAAGAGGTAGAACAACACCCCCACAAGTGCAGAGTCTTTCTTCATTGGGCGTAAATCAGCCCTCTGCTTTGATGGAAATAGGAGTCTGGAGGAGGAGGATAGTGGAGCATGTTCTTCTGAACTTGTGAACTTGAGGAATGCAGACTGCGGCACCTTCAAAACAATAAGCAAACAAGTGAAGACAGTTCTGCTGATGGGCTTGTTTTTGAGATTAGGTGATGAAAGTTTGAATTATATTAACTGTGCACAATAAAGAAAGACAGACACACAGGAATAAAAGTGAATAAGGACGAAAAAGAAAGTTATTGATTCATTGTCTCATTTTCAGGGCTCGGTGTCACGGTCCACGAATAAGAATAAGGCTTCGTCATCATACTCTGCGAATTCAGGCAGGGTGAGCTCAGTGTCACCTGACAGAGAAGAAATTCCTTCATCTATGTTGCTGTCCACCTCGTCTTCATCCGGCGTGCTTTCTCGTACTCTGTAATCTGGTGGTATGAGGTGCTGATTCATCTTGATCATTGTTAACCTCTCCACATTTTTGGGCGAGAGGCGGCTCCGTTTGGTAGTTACAATGCCACCAGCAGCACTGAAAACACGTTCAGAAGACACGCTTGTGAGTGGGCAAGACAAGTAGTTTAAAGCCAGGTTGGAGAGCTGTGGCCACAATTCCTTTTTCCCATGCCAATACGCCAATGGGTCAGCATTAACATAGACCTCTGTTGAGTCATTCAGATAGTCCTTCACCATCGACTCAAGGTTCTCCTCCAAGGTTCCTCCACTTTGCTTAGCTGTTGCTGTGACCTTTTGAGAACCAAACCCAAGCCGAGCTAGCCAATCCTCTTCAGCCTCCAATGTTACTGTTGTGTCTGGTGGTGCAGATGATCCGGTTGCCGGTCTCTTTAACGGCTGAGAAGTCACTTGTGCCGCAGCCACAGGTGCAGAAGTGGATTGTTGTGACTGGGGATGGCCTGCTGATGCTGATGTACTGCCTTTTCCTTCAATTTGCTGCCGTTCTCTTTCAAACCTCTTGGCTGAGGAGGCTAGCCACTGTTTGTACTTTGTAACATCTTCATCAGCAAAAGGAAAGAATGCCTGGCCTGCCAGCGCCTTTTTGTAGCGTGGATCCAGAATAGTAGCACAAATGTAATGCTGGTTTGAGTGGATCATTTTAAGACGTTCATCACCTTGCAGGTGCTCTAATAATTTCTCCGCCAGAACAAAAGGGTCTTGGTTTTCTTCATCTTTTTGAAACACAGAACACACCTCCTTCAGTTGGTGCTCCAGCATGTACAACAATGGGATAGCTTTTCCCAAATTACAGTCCTCCTTGCTGACTGCACGCGTGAAGAACTCAAAAGGATGAAGCATGCGTGTCAGGCTTTTAACTATGACCCATTGCGCCGCACCCATCCTCAGGTCCTCCTTCTGAGCTGTACCCTGTGTTAAGAAATAGTGATTGAGTACCGTATACTGCTCATACAGACGCTCAAGCATGTAGAAGGTTGAGTTCCAACGTGTTGCCACCTCCTGGATGAGTGCTTTCACTGGCATTTGATGTTCATATAGCAGGCTCCTCAGATGCTTACGGGCCTTAAAAGAATGGCTGAAATGATTGCACATTTTTCGGCAGGTGTCCACTACCCTGTACGCTGCACTGCCTTTATCACTCAAGAATTTTTTGACAACCAGGTTTATACAGTGCGCCAAACACGGCACTCTGAAATAGTCCCCCAGCTGCATGGCCTTAACTATATTGGCGCCATTATCCGTGGAAACATAACCAACCTGGCGTTTTTTTGGGGACAGCCAGTCAAGTACCTTTGTGTTAAACACATCCAAAATGTTTTCTGCTGTGTGACGTTTCTCCAAACCAAACATGGCTAGTGTTGCATGTTTCTGAGCAGATTTAAAAACTTTGTCCGGGTCAACACCTGCGTTTAGCTTTGCTTTAACCCCTGAAAAAGAGACCCGGTGTAAAGTGATGCACATGTAATCAGCGCCTGCGCCACTGGTCCACATGTCTGTTATCAGATGTATAGTGTGAACAGCACTCTTCTGCAAAGCTGCCCCAATCACCTTCAGAACATCTTCATGTAGTGCTGGAACCGCAACTCGGGCAAAATAGAACCGGCTAGGAACCTTCCATTTAGGGCAGAGCGCTGCCACTAATTCTAGAAAACCAACCCCTTCTACAAAAGAAAAAGGGAGAAGGTCCAGAGCTAGCATTTTAGCCAGCTTAGTGTTATACAGACGCGTCAGTGGGTGGTTGCGTTCATATTGCGCTTCTGTAAACAACATCTTTTTAATGTTGCCCTGGACCAAGGATTTACGGGATGATGATGATGATATCTTCGACCCAGTTACGCTCGCTGATGAACTTTTTCGCATTGGTGTCTCACTCTCTCCCACACTCTTAGTGTGGCTCACATGGGGTGTGCTGCTGACAGGGGTACTGGGTGTAAGTGAAGTGTTTGACACGTCTTCTTCCTCCTCGTCATCAACAGATGAAACAGCAACGTTTTCATTACGTGCAATTCGGGCTTCCTTGATCGCCTGTAGGTGCGCAAACCATTGGACAGCGTGCTGTCTCTCAAGATGACCTCTCTGGCCTCCGGTACCATAGTTGGTACCAAACTTACCACGACTAACTCGAAGCTTACAAATGCTACAAATGGCTACGTTTTCCTTTTTTGGGCAAAGACTAAAGAAGTCCCAAACTGCAGACTTGAAATGTCTTTGGGGGCCGGAGGAGGCGGCGATACTGGTGGTTGTGGTCCTGCTGCTAATGCCAGATGAAGTGGAGGATGTGGATTGCCGAACTTCAGTACGTTTTGCACTTTCACCACCACTAATTGAGGTCGAGGTGGATGGAGGTCCCTTCTTGCGAGGAAGAAATATGGAAGCGGTAGGTGTTGGTGTACTAGTTAACTCCAAATCCAATGATTGTTGTGTTTCCATTGACTCCTCGTCGACATCATCATCACGCTCAGCAGCTTCTCGGGAGAGGGTCAAAATTTCTCTTTGCTGCATGCCCGCTGGGGCTGCAGTGACCTTTATGATGACTGGCTCGTCGTCGTGAGAGGCTTCATCAGCAGCAGTATCCGTCACTTCTTGTTGAGCCTCATCACACTCCATAGCTTTGAGTTTTCGACGACCTTCCTTTTACGCTTAGGTATCTTTGTCAGATCATGGTGTGCCTCACTCTCAGACTGCCGTGATGATGGTTCCCAATCTTCATCCAGAATGGGATCATCAGAAGGAGGTGGGCTTGAAGAAGATGTAGGCACCCCCCTTGATCTTTTCCTTGCTAGGGATGTGGAAGACAATGAATGATCATCAGGAGAAGTGGCTTCCTCAAATGATACCTCGGTTTGATTGTCAATTTCCTGATGTGCCCCTACTTCGGGAGGAACAACTATTGTGGGCACTTGTGACCCTCCATGCACCTCTGCTTGCGCATCTCCTTGCGCTGCCTCTCCTTCCACATGTACTTGGGCTTGTACTTGCACATGTTGTTGTTGTTGCGGCTGTGGTTGTTCAACACTTGTCAGATGAGTTACAACAACCTGTGTTGATTCAGGGACATTGCTGCTAATTTCTTGCGATGAGCCAACATCACTGGTCGATGGTGATTGAAGAAGTACACTGACTGCCTCTGAAGCACTCAAGGGCTTTGACTTAAGTTGGCGTGGTGGTGGAGGCACTGAGCCCAATGGAGCGGGGGTGCTGCTCCCAGCTTGGCCCCCAGCAGATCCCGCTGCTGCTGCAGGCATACTTTTTTTTTTACTCCCAAAAAACGCGGCGGCCGGCACACCAGCCTCCTTGGTAACTTGCTTCTTCTGCTCCTTACTAGCAACTTTCTTGCTAGAGGAGCTACGGAGACCTTTTTTGGGGCCATCTTCTTCAGAGCAGGTCAGAACAGCAGGCCGCAATTGCACGAGTTGCAGAGTTGTCTGAAGCCAGACGTGATGTCGCGTGACGTTGTGCTGCACACACACCGCTGCAGGACTTCTTCCTGGCACTGGTGGTTCTCTTGAGTCTTGTGCACCTAAAAGCAATGGAAGACAGAGGAACATCAGTTCAGTTATACACCCCAAATTGTTTTGAAAAAAAACAGAAAAATCAGCACAATCCCATGCCCTCCATGATGCTTACATTCAAGACACCCCACAGAAAGACTAGGCCCATGCAGCACTCACTAGTCACTACCCCTGGTGAAAAGGCCACAACAACAGGCCAAAAAAAAGAAAATCACAGAAAAATCAGCACAATCCCAAGCTAATTAGCCCTTCCATGATGTTTAAATTCAAGACACCCCACAGAAAGACTAGGCCCATGCAAGACTCACTACCCCTGGTGAAAAGGCCACAAGTACAGCCCAAAAAAACGAAAATCACTGAAAAATCAGCACAATCCCATTCCATCTATGCCCTCCATGATGTTTAAATTCAAGACACCCCACAGAAAGACTAGGCCCATGCAAGACTCACTACCCCTGGTGAAAAGGCCACAAGTACAGCCCAAAAAAACGAAAATCACTGAAAAATCAGCACAATCCCATTCCATCCATGCCCTCCATGATGTTTAAATTCAAGACACCCTACAGAAAGACTAGGCCCATGCAAGACTCACTACCCCTGGGCATAAAGGTTGAAAACTAGGCAAAATTGTTGCAGGCCTAATAACACTGCCTGCATTCAAAATGGCCACTTGCCTCCCAGCACATGGCCAGGGCCTGTAGCAGCACTCCAAATGGCCCCCAGCCACATGGCCTGTCCCTCCCCATGAACACCCCCAAAAATCGAAAAACACAGAAAAATCAGCACAATCCCATTCCATCCATGCCCTCCATGATGTTTAAGTTCAAGACAACCCACAGAAAGACTAGGCCCATGCAAGACTCAGTACCCCTGGTGAAAAGGCCACAAGTACAGCCCAAAAAAATGAAAATCACTGAAAAATCAGCACAATACCATTCCATCCATGCCCTCCATGATGTTTAAATTCAAGACACCCCACAGAAAGACTAGGCCCATGCAAGACTCACTACCCCTGGGCATAAAGGTTGAAAACTAGGCAAAATGGCTGCAGGCCTAACAACACTGCCTGCATTCAAAATGGCCACTTGCCTCCCAGCACATGGCCAGGGCCTGTAGCAGCACTCAAAATGGCCCCCAGCCACATGGCCTGTCCCTCCCCATGAACATCCCCAAAAATCGAAAATCACTGAAAAATCAGCACAATCCCATTCCATCCATGCCCTCCATGATGTTTAAATTCAAGACACCCCACAGAAAGACTAGGCCCATGCAAGACTCACTACCCCTGGTGAAAAGGCCACAAGTACAGCCCAAAAAAACGAAAATCACTGAAAAATCAGCACAATCCCATTCCATCCATGCCCTCTATGATGTTTAAATTCAAGACACCCCACGGAAAGACTAGGCCCATGCAAGACTCACTACCCCTGGGCATAAAGGTTGAAAACTAGGCAAAATGGTTGCAGGCCTAACAACACTGCCTGCATTCAAAACACCCACTTGCCTCCCAGCACATGGCCAGGGCCTGTAGCAGCACTCAAAATGGCCCCCAGCCACATGGCCTGTCCCTCCCCATGAACACCCCCAAAAATCGAAAAACACAGAAAAATCAGCACAATCCCATGCCATCCATGCCCTCCATGATGTTTAAGTTCAAGACACCCCACAGAAAGACTAGGCCCATGCAAGACTCACTACCCCTGGTGAAAAGGCCACAAGTACAGCCCAAAAAACATGAAAATCACTGAAAAATCAGCACAATCCCATTCCATCCATGCCCTCCATGATGTTTAAGTTCAAGACACCCACAAAAAAACTCAGTCCACCCACCACTGAGTACCCCTGGGCAAAAGGCCCCAAAACAGCCCAAAAATCGAAAATTCCAAAATTGTAGTTGCAGCAACTGTAATGCCCCAAACAAACTTACTTGTGAAATTTCTAATCCAAAAGTGATCCAAAGAAAGTCATAAAGGCCTCAAATCCAAATATCCAGCAGCATCCACAAAAAGTAATCCTTCCAGCTCCAGATCCAAATGAAAAGTGACCAGGAGATGGACAAAGCACTGGGAGGAGCCTGCTGGACAGGAACAGGAAGTTGAAGACTGTGGGGCACTTCCTTCCTCCCACCCCCCCTCACCAAAATGGACTCCTCGCAAAAAAAGTGCAGGCAAATGTCAACCTGAGGAGTTATTCAGATAAAAAATCATCATTTCCAGAAGGTTTATGCTGCTTGCAGGTGGTTTTCTTGTGCAGAATTGCAAATTTTGTATTTTCGCGAGTGCGAGATTATTGCTGCTCGCCGCATCTCCAAGCTCGCAATTGCGAAGTACCGCGATACATGATCACGGCGTACTCTCGCTGTACAAGTTGGCAAGCCGCAATTACGTAATCGCGCTTGCCAAATTCAAGCGGGATCCCGCAGCAAGATCCAAAATGGCGCAGCACTCGCAAAATATCAAGAAAAATAACTCGGCAAACGATAAATGACGGTAAGTAAACGCCGCGCGCCGCAAAATTGTATCACTAAGAAATAAAAAATCCGCTGCGTGCGAATTTGCGGATTTTGCGGGAAATTCGCAAATCTCGCGGATTGCGAATTTACCGAAAATCCACAAAATCCGCGAGCGGAACGGATTTTCCGCCCATGCTTAGTAATTACATGCGTTTATAGGTAATACCTGTATGATTGCATGAGTGCATGGTTAGTGCCTGGGTGATTGCATGAGTGCATGAGTACTGCCTGGGTGATTGGAGGAGTGCAAGGATAGTGCATGGGGATTTTATAAGTACATGAGTAGTGACTGGGTGTTTGGAGGAATGGATGGCTACTGGCTGGGTAATTGAAGCAGTAAAAGAGTAGTATCTGGGTGATTGGAAAAGTGCAAGAGTAGTGCATGGTGATTTTCTAAGTGCCTGGGAAGTGACTGGGTGATTGGAAGAGTGTATAGCTACTGGCTGGGTAATTGAAGGAGTAAATGAGTAGTGTCTGGGTGATTAGAGGAGTGCATGGGTAGTAAACAGGTGATTGGAGCAGCGCATGGGCAGTGCCTGGCTACTGCATGCGTGCATGAGTAGTGCCTGGGTGATTGCAGGAGTACATGGCTATTGCCTGGATGATTGTGTTACTGCATGGTTATTGCTTGGGTGATTTTGTAAGTGCATGGGTAACACCTGGGTAATTGTATGAGTGTATATGTAATGCCTGTATGATTGCATGAGTGCATGGTTAGTATCTGGGTGATCGCATGAGTGCATGGGTTCTGCCTGGCTGATTGGAGGAGTATGGGGATAGTGCGTGGTGATTTTCTAAGTGTATGAGTAGTGACTGGAAGAGTGCATGGATACTGGCTGGGTAATTGAAGGATTAAACAAGTAGTGTCTGGGTGATTCTAGGAGTGCATGGGTAGTAGACAGGTGATTAGAGCAGTGCATGAGTAGTGACTGGGTTACTGCATGAGTGCATAAGTAGTGCCTGGGTGATTGCAGAAGTACATGGCTAGTGCCTGGATGATTGTGTAACTGCATGGTTATTGCTTGGGGGATTTTGTAAGTGCCTGGGTAACGCCTGGGTAATTGCATGAGTGTATAGATAATGCCTGTATGATTGCATGAGTGCATGGTTATTGCTTTGGTAATTCCATGAGTGCATGGGTACTGTCTGACTGATTGGAGGAGTGTGGGGTTAGTGCATGGTGATTTAATAAGTGCATGAGTAGTGAGTGGGTGATTGGAGGAATGGATGGCTACTGGCTGGGTATTAAAAGGCATGAATAAGTAGTGTCTGAGTTATTGGAGGAATGCAGGGATAGTGCATGGTAAGTTTCTTAGTGCATGGATAGTGACTGAGTGATTGGAAGAGTGCATGGCTACTGGCTGGGTAATTGGAGGAGTAAATGAGTAGTGTCTGGGTGTATAGAGGAGTGCATGGGTAGTACACAGGTGATTGAATCAGTGCATGAGTAGTGCTTGTGTTATTACATAAGTGCATCAGCAGTGTTTGTGTGATTGCAGGAGTACACGACTAGTGCCTGGATGATTTTGTAACTGCATGGTATTGCTTGTGTGATTTTGTAAGTGCATGGGTAATGCCTAGGTAATTACATGAGCTTATTGGTAATGCCTGGAAGATTGCATGAATGTATGGTTAGTGTCTTGGTGATTGCACAAGTGTATAGGTATTGCCTGAGTGTTTGGAGGAGTGTAAAAATAGTGTATGGTGATTTTATAAATACATGAGTAGTGACTGGGTGATTGATGGAATGCATGGGTAGTGCCTGAGTATTCTAAGGAGTGAATTAGTAGTGTCTAGGTGATTAGAGTAGTGCATGGGTAGTTCCTGTGGTATTCCATGAGTGTATGAGTACTGCATGAATGATTACAGAAGTGCAAGACTAATGTCTAGATGATTGAAGGAGTGCAAAGGTAATACTTGGGTGATTGCAAAACTGTAGAAGTAATGTCTAGATGATTACAGGAGTGTATGGGTACTGCCAGACTGATTAAAGGTGTGGATTAGCAATGCCTGAGATATTGTATAATTCTTTCTATAAATAATGTTGACAACATTTTAGATTTGCAGTGAGTACATTTCATATCTGGACTAGCTGGTTTTACTAATTTGTTAAAACACACTCTTTTGCAATCTGGCATTGCCAAATAAATGTATATTTCAGTGGAAGAAGAAAATGAACAGTCTTCACATTTATTATCCCATTTGTGATGTAGTGCAAACAGGGTTTCGATTTGTATTCCTTCATCTTCCAATACTGCAAGCATAAACGTAAGAAATTCTTGAGCATCTTGTTGTATAATAAGTGTAAATAATGAAGAACCAGTACATATATACCAAAGATGTTGTAGGACAGAAGCAGTATGGATTTTAGTTTTCTCAGTTTTAAACTTTTCAAAAATATAATGTAACAAAGAACAGAATCTTTGTTCTCGATTTTCCATAATTTGATGATGAAGATCTTCTAGATAAAACACGACGTTTACAATTACATTAGCATTGCAGTTGATACCTGAACTATATTCTAACTAGTATCCTACAATATTATCAATATTTGTCCATTTTAATTTTCTTTGCAGCCTCAACATTCTCATGAATTGTTTTCTTCTTTCCAACCTCACTAGGGTGTTTCTCATAAGTTCATTTAGGACTTACGAAATGTTTTGCATATATGGGGTATTCACCCAAGTTAGGAGCATACAGTCTTCTTAACCGATTATACTCTCTTACACAATTTGCATCTGCACTAAGCTTTTTCTCATCAAAATCAATCAAATATAATCCATATAATGTTCTTACTTGAGACAATGCAACATATTCCATACCCTCTTTATAAACTGTACTTCCAATGTTTACCAGAGCACTGTCTACAGTTAAACCTTGAGATTTATGAAGGGTCACTGTATATGATGAAAAAAGAGCAAACTGTTTTCTACGAACATACATGCCTTTAACAAGCAAAAAATGAACAGCACAATGTCCAATCTGTTTTACCTTTTCAATCTGATCAAATTTAATCTTCAAGAATTCAATTCTATCTCTGTTCGGATAATAAACAAAATTAACAACTTATCCCATTGCTCCACTTACTAAACCTTTTCCTACATCCAAATTAGACCGTAAAATTACCCGACAATTTTCACATACATATAAAGTCTTTTGTAAACCAGCAGTCTTAGATATAGACTTTTCCATAGAATTGAATTTTGATTCTGATTTTTCTGAGAGAATAATAGTAATTCCTTTGTGTTCAAATTTATCAACAGCTTCCATTTTTAATATTTGTTGTTTTTCCAGCTTTAAAAGTTCTTGATTGAATGTAGAATACTCTTGCAGTGTTGGCATTAGGCAAATTATAGTCTTCTTTCCTCCAATGTTTTTGTAAATTATTTCAGTACCAACATTTTCATTTGGAAACAAGTTTGTAGATAGCCAACTTTGTAAAGCTTCTTTACCATGTTTTGTCAAAACACCAATTCTTATATCTTGAAGAATGTTTGCATAATGTTCATCACTTGCTTGTCGCGTATCTTAATACGTTCTTTATATTCAAAATTAGACCAAATGTTGACATTTCCAACACTTCCCAAAGATTTCCTAGTGTCTTCATGTACAAGTGTTTTAAAAACTGTTGTCCTTTTGCAGAGTAAGTTGTAGTAGGTCGCCGAATACAAGCACATGTTTTCCTTCAAATAATACATCATAATTTGTTTTTAAAATCTGCTGCATTCTTAAATGTACAAAGGCAAGCATTAAGTTTGAGACCATGCTAACCTCATCAATGATCAGAACTTTCATTTTCTTTAGTACTCTTGAAACTTCACAACAAGCTTCTCCAGAAAGCTTATGATATTTCAACTTATGTTCATGTTCAATTGGAAACATCATTAATTGATGTATTGTAATCCCTTTAAAAATGTGTGCTGCTAACCCAGTTTGAGCGGATATAACACAAGATAAATGTGATAACGTGGTTTTCAGTAGATAACTGGTCAAAACTTTAATTAAGAAACTTTTTCCTGTACCAGCTTGACCAGTGATATACATTTGAATAGGTTTAAATGTTTAAATGATGTGTAGTTGCATTATTTTTATCATGAAGTAAACCATGCTCTATCTGTTGTGTAACTTGCTGATATATTTCAGTTCAATATTTAGTTGTTCTTCCACGTTTCCAACTCCATAATATCTTGTTGTGCTTGTTGCATTGCTGTTTCTACTGCACAGCTAATGCTGCTTTATTTTCAAGAATTTGGTTGTCCTAGTGGATTTTGAATCAGTGAAGCAGAACTTTGACTATCTTGAGAACTGTCTGTAGCAATTTCAGATGCAATAGTAGTTTCTTGTTCAATCTCTTCATTCAACATTTTTAGATAATTTAGAAAAACTGTGCATGTAATGCTATCTTTACATGTATTAAAAGAATCTTCATAGTAGTCAAAATCTCCAAGTAATTCCATTTTACTACACCAAGGCTTGAAGAGTTGCAGAAGTGCTAAATAGAAAAATTCTCTTTTATCTGGAGTATCACACCTGATATTCTTGTGATTAATAAGATTTCCTTTGGTATGTTTTACCAACCAGCCATCACATCCAATAACTGGATATTTTTCTTCATTTATATTTTCTGTAACATTTCTCTTAAAGCTGTAATATTGCAGTACTTCATAGAGACATATGTTTCCTCTACTTCAACATCTACACTTATCAAACCCTCACTTTCTCTACACTCTTTTTTTCAGTACTAAAGAAACAAAACTCTATATTATCACAAACTTTTTTATATCCGATACTGATCCACACAAAAGAGCAGTGTTTTTCTCACTTAAAAAAAGCAGGACATTTTACATAGTACAATCTTCTTACTAACTTCCACAGTTATGTGTTGCTAACATTCTCAAATGATGAAAAACACTTTGACACACTTTTCTAGAAAGACAAGCCAGGGAATGACCTTGCAAGCCAGTATTTCTTTTCACTTTACAAGGACAAAGTCCGTGCAAAATCATAATCTTTTGTTTAATAAGTTTTTACTCTACTCTCATAAGAAATTTCGTAAAATATCAATAGACTCCTGTCATATACTACAAATACAACTACAATCCCATGTATACACTGGAACTTGTGAGCGTCTCCCTTGAACTTCTCCATCTATCACTTCTTACACATTTGTAGGAATCATCTTTTCTTTTTCAATTGCACAACCGTTCTTAATTCCATAAGCACGACCACTGGTATCAACTGCGTGAACTAATGTATTGTATTGAAAATAGCTCTCTTCATTAAAAAAGGTTCTGAACTAGAAGTGTCCTTCCATTCACCCATTATTTTTTTTTTACACCAGTTAGTTATGTTAATTAGTCCTTTCCTTTTACTATTGTCCTTCATGGAATGCTTTGGTTCATCCAATGTTCACATTCTTTTCAAAACTAATATAAACAATCTGCTTTTCAATTCAAAAGCCTTTCAATATACTTTCAATCTGTTGTTTCTTTTTGTAAAATGCAGATATTTCTTGCAATCTTTCAATAATTTTGTAGTACTCTACTTTTACACATACATTTCCTAATATCGTAATAATGTTTCATCCTTCTTTCAACATAGATTGTTTTCTCCGAATGTGATTTGCCATTAATTTGTTCTTTTTTCATTTCATTCTTTTTTATTCTACAACTATTCCTTCAATTTGCTGCACTTGAAAAGTTCTTTCCAGTCCTTAAAAGTCTTTTAACAAATTCTTTTGTTCTCTTGCCACAAGTCTTTTTCTGTCTTCTTTGTTCTATTTTCTTCTGCGCTTTTTTGTCATGGTGAATTTTTCTTAATAATAATGGAGAATATCTGTAAAAAAAGAATCTTAAAAATAATTTAACATTATTACACTAATTATATACAAATGTTCTTATCTTTTACTAAAAAACACCTTCAATTTAAAAACTATAAACAAATGCATGTATGATTTTCGGAATATGGTAAAACACCTGAGCTACAAAATAAGGGAAGAGGGGTGCAGAAACAGACAAAAGGAATGTAGCAATAATGCCTGAGTGATTACAGCACTGCATATCTAGTGCCTGCATCATTGTAGGACTGCATGGAGATTACTTGGGTGTTTTTATCACTGCATGAGACTTGGACTCAACTATAAGTGTCTCATATTGTTACAAGCCCACACATATGTCTGTATGGGGCATATTACCAAGCAATAGCGATAATTATCCAAGGTTTAACGCAATGCGGTAAAAATCGCCGCAAAGCATGAATATCGCTGAAAAGTCAGCGATATTCATGCATTAGCGAGCTAATGCTCTTAGCCATGTTATCCACCTCCCATTGGATAACATGGCTAAGAACTGCTCAGGGCAGGTGTTAGCTTTTGGAGATATTCCCGCTTAGCGCGAATATCTCCCAAAGTTGGTAATAGGAGATAGCGATGTTAGCGACTGTTTTCAGTCTCTAACATCTTGGCACGCCCACTTTGCATCTCATTAGTGATAAATATCACTGACATGCAAAGTGGGGCCCAAGATGGTCGCTATCTCCTACTAGCTGTCGCTAACTGGTGTTAGCGGCAGCTAGGTAATAGGGAGATAATTTTATCTCCGCCTTCTTGGCTTTTAAAGCCAAAAAAGCGGAGATAAACCCCCTTGATAATATGCCCCTATATTTGCAAATCATCATAGTATCTAAAGAAATATGTATATAATATATCTGGAATATAATAAAATCTAGAAACTGAGACATGTAAGAGATCTGCTTCAGTAATTGCATAATTGTATGGGTAGTGCTTGGGTACTAACTATAGCGGTAAGATTTCTCTGGTTTTGTATGAGTAAAATGTCCAACTAACTATAACGTCCCTTAAACCGATGTTTTTTTCAGGGGTGCAGAAAGAAGCATGGAAAGTGCACAATGAAGCAACAGGGGTGCAGCAAAGGGCAAGAGAAGTATAGAAAGAAGCAACAGAGGTGCATAAGTTGGCAAGAGAACTGGATAAAGAGGCAAGAGAGTTGGAGAAACAGGCAAAAGAGGTACAGAAAGGGCTAATTGAATGAATGCAGACATCAACATTGAGTGCACGGATAAGTGTATAAATACCAACTGAAGGAATACATGAGTGTATAGATACAAACTGCATGATTGAATGATTGCAGGGATAGTATGTGACTACAGCCTGGGTGATTGCATGACTACAGGGGTAATATGTGGTAGATTACTGTAGTACATAGCATGAGAGTTGGGCCTAGCCAAATATAAAGCAGCACACTAATACAGGGAATTACGTACACATACACCCGGAAAAGAAACAGAAAAATGAAAAATTTAAACACTAATGACCCTGATCAGTGGATTACAAAGCTCTCCTGAATCACATTCCATGATCATCTCAGGAGATTTTAATAGCAACCTAATAAAAGACGACATTATAACTCGAGATCTCAGAGACCTGGGCCTTTCCGTTTTGAATAGGAATGAAAAAGGGGACAGAGTCATACCGATAACCTTTTTAATTGGCAATCAGAAGTCATCAATAAATTACACAATAATGAGCAATAACTTGACATTGATGGTGAACTTGTTCTCGGTTGGGCAACGCACAGAAAGCAATCATTTCCCATTAATCACCAAAATAAAAATTTTGTCCAATAAAACCGAAAAATTAAACACCGTCATTCATTATACTGAAAAATTCAATCTACGTAAACTGAAATGGGGTGGAAAGGATATAAAACCAACAATGGATACATTCAAAAAAGAATTGCTCAGACTAACACTGGAAGAAAAAGAAAACCCATTAAAAACATGGGAATATCTATGCGAGGCCCTAACCAGAAACCCCCAACTTGCGGGAGGAAAAAAGGAAAATCACACGCGAAGATCGGAAGCAGGTAATAACGATGAAAAGTGGAAAAAAACGGATAAGGTAAAATTAAAAGTCATGCGAAAAAGATACAAGATAATGCAAAAAAATCATACCAAGAAGAAATCTGGACAAATTAATTGCTGGGAAACACAAAAATACCCGAACATTTTGGGGTATTATTAATAAACTGACAAAGGGCAACTACCTAAGAATGGAGGCAGGTATTGAAAAAAGTAAGTGGATTCAGCATGTCAAAAACATGTTTATTGACAGGGAGGACGGACAAAAGTGGCATTGTAAAATAGAGTGCGAAATATGCACCAGAAACTCTGAACACGTGGAAAATATTCTTGTAACACGAAATATTCAGCCGGAAGATAAGAGGAATCCACTTGCGGACTGCGAAAATTGGAAAAAAGAGAAAACTGTTAACAGACCCATTATAATATCAGAAAAATCAGAAGATACAGTACCAGCCCCTGGCACCCTCGTAACAACCGAACAGCTAAAAGTAATAATAAATGGCCTGAAAAAAGAGGGTGCAGCAGGTCCTAATGGGATTCCAAATTCCATTTTTAAATATTCCCCCGAGTTCTGGGCACTTTTTAATTCAATTTACAATCAGAACAAACTGCCCAAGTCCTAGAATGGGAGTATAATACACCCCATTTTCAAACACGGCGATCATAATGAGCCAGGGAATTATAGGCTGATGTCGCTGATGGTCGTGGAGGCGAAACTATACGGGTCATGCTTATTGTTACACCTTCAAGACTGGATGGAAGACACAAAGACAATACCTATGTTCCAAACGGGTTTCCTGACAAGGACGGGTACACTAACAAACCTGATAACCCTGGCTCTCCTGAAGGAAAAAGCAGAAACAGAGAAGACCAGATTGTATGCTTGTTTTATAGACCTGCCAGCTGCTTTTGACAGAGTGAACCGAACCCGATTATGGGAAAAATTAAATTCAGGGGGCCTTCCGTAGAACCTACTGGAGGCAATAATAAGCTTGTATAGTGACACCTGGGCACGATTTAAATTGGGAGATGGTAGCAGTATTATGGCCGAAATTAGCACACAACAGGGCTTAAAACAAGGCTGTGTACTGGCCCCAAGCTTATGTAATCTTTATATGGCAGATATCGTCAGCCACATGCAGATCGGGGAAGGACATCAACCGTACCTGTCAAAAACCCCAATCCCCTTCCTGCAGTATACTGACGACATTGTTGTTCTGAGTCAAACGCCGATAGGCCTGCAAAGGGTGATCAACAATCTGGTAACTTACTTGGAACACGAAAGCTTGGAACTAACTAAAGACAAATCCAAAGAGGTCCGCATCGTAGACCCGAAAAAAACGACATTTAAATGGTACGCAAATAGCACCCCAATAAAGGAGGAAATATCATACAAGTACCTAGGTCTGAAACTGGGGCGAGGCCCAATGAACAAGGAGCACAAATTAGATCTAAAGGCAAAAGCACACTCCTTGATCTACGCTTACCGACAATTACAGAACAAACTAAGTTGTCCAAACTATACACACCTGCTGAACGGGATAAAAGCGCAAACCTTACCCACCTTGTCATACGCATTGGTCACCTGGTGTGGCAAAGAGGCGGGGTTGTTAAACAGCCTCCAAACAAAGGTATACAAGGCGTATTTTAAACCTCCCAAAATCAGCATCACCGGCGCAGGTTCGTCTAGAATTTGGCCTGCTGAATCAGAAGTTTTGCAGTATGGGTACTTTTGTGAAACTCTGTCATAAAACACGTCTGTCGGAAGAAGGCTCACTGGACAACCTGTGTTGGAAAGAAATCGAAATCCAACAGAAACAGCATATGCCTCACAGTTGGGGAGATTTCTTGTCCCAATCCTTGAGTTGTATAGGAATCGAAACAACATGGGATTTGATGCCAGATAGAAACAGCTTCGATAAAGTTACAAACAACTCTGTCAAATGGAAATCCAATCTGGAAGACAAATCAAGAATCGCAAAACAAAGACACGGGTGGACAGTAATAAATTCATATTCCGGGATAAAGCCACAGCCTTATTTCGAAAGTCATTTTATTATGCCACTAAAACAAAGATATATAGAACACCGGCTGGGCCTACAGTTATCAAAGGACTTGTTACCATCCTGGAAAGGTAGTCACACGGACCCTTATTGTCGTCTATGCGGGTATCAACATGAAACAATAACCCACCTGTTATGTGCTTGCCCAGCTCTTATGGAATTAAGAAAACTGCTTTTAAAGAACACTTTTAATAGACTGAACATTCGAACTTGCAGGCAAGCTGTAATTTGATGGCTAGATGGATCGTCCCCTATGTTGGTTTGTAGGGGGGTTAAAAACATGAGGAAAGTACAATCTCTCCTACAACAAGCGGAACCAGGGGAATCCAGTGAAGAGAAAGTGCATACTTGAAAAGTAAGAAGTATACAACCAAAATTAAATAATTGAGAACTTATTAATTGTACGGACTACATAAAAAAACTTGCTAAAACTTAAGCACATTATTTTATTGTTTTTAACGAATGATTCTCTAATGTATTTTGTAATAATGTTTAATAATTATAAACAATAAAAATGTGACTTGACTTGATTACAGGGAATGAGGTGCAGACAGAGGTAAGAGAGGTGAGAAACAGGTAAAAGGGGTGCCGAAAGAGGCAAGAGGGGTGCAAACATTTGCAAGAGAGGTGCAGAAGGAAGAAGAGCAGTGCAAAAGAACCAACACAGGTGCAAAAAGAGGCAAGTGAGGAACAGAAGGAGGCAAGAGAACTACAGAAAGAGGCAAGAGGGTTGCAGAAACAGGAAAACAACAGACATAAAGAGGGAACAGGAGGGTAGACTGAGGCAAAAGAGGTGCAGAAAGAAGGAAGAAGGGTACAGAAAATGGAAAAAGGAATGCAGAAATTTGGAACAGAGGTGTAGGAAGAAGGCAGAGCAGTGCAGAACGAACTAACAGAGCTGCAGAAAGAGGCAAGAGGGGAACAGAAGAAAGCAAGTGAAGTGCAGAACAAAGCAAAAGAGGTGCAGAAAGAACCAACAGAGGTATCAAAAGAGGCAAGAGGAGTGCAGAAAAGGGTAATAGAGGTGCACAATGAGGCAAGAGGAGTACAGAAAGAGGCATGAGGGGTACAGAGAGAGGAACAAAACTGCAGAATGAAGCAACAGAGGTGCTGAAAGAAGCACAAAAGGTACAGAAACACACAAGACAGGTGAAGAAAGAAGGAACAGAGGTACAGAAAGAGGCAAGAGTGGTGCAGAAAGAGGGACGAGAGGTATAGAAAGAGGCAAGAGAGTTGCACAAGGAGGGAACAGGGGTGCAGAAACAGGCAAAAGGTGTGCAGAAAGAAGCAAGTGAGGTGCAGAAAGAGGCATTAGAGGTACAGAAAGAGGCAAGTGAGTCACAAAAAGAAGCAAAATAAGTTCAGAAAGAAGCAACAGAAGTCCAAAAAGAATGAATAGAGGTGCAGAAATAGGCAAAAAAGAGTGCAGAAAGACAATAGATGGGTACAGAAAGAAGCAAATGAGGTGCAGAAAGAGGCAACAGACATGCAGAAAGAGGGAACAGAGGTGCTGAAAGTATAAAAGAATTGCAAATTGAGGCAAGAGGAGTGCACACAAAGAAAAAACGTGCAGACAGAAGCAACAGAAATGCAGAAAGAGGCAAGAGAGGCGCAGAAGGAAGCAAGACTGGCTTGCACAACATTAGTACCAATTTAACACCCACATTTAGCAATACCAATAAGTAACAAGTGATCACTCTAGGTACGCTTTTTTGTTCAAATCTGCAGATTAGGATGCAGATGATGAATTATTTGGCTAATGCAGAAAATGTATAATTGTGCGAAAGTCAGTGCAGCCAAATAGTCACAGAATTCCAGTGGCCCAGCCCATAGCTCTGACTTGGTTCACAAGTGTTCCTCAGTGATTATCCCCATATTGTTAAAAGCACGCATACATATGTCTCTAAGTTTTTAATCATCGTGATATATTAAACATGTATTCAATATTTCTGAAATATAGTGAAACCTAGAAACTAAGATATAAAATAGATCTGCCTGAGTTATTCAAAAACGTAATGAGTACTCCTTGAGTGATTGTATGAGTGCAAGAGTAGTCACTGGATAATTGCACAAAACATGGATAGTGACTAGCTAATTGCATGAGTGTAAACATACACATTGAGTGCATGAATAACTGTATAAATAGCATCTAAAGGCATAGATAAGTCATTGAGTACTGCCTAGGTGAATAGATGAATGCAACAGAAGGGCATGGGTGATTCTACTACTGCAAGGGTAGTGTGTAGGTTATTACATGAGTGCATCGGTACATCTTGCATGATTGTGTGACTGTAGGGGTAGTACATTAGTAGACCCTGGGTGAATCCATCCCTGCAAGGGTAATATATATATGGGGTATTACTGAAGCATATAGCAAGTGACTGGATGATTTTATAAGTTCATGAGTACCACCTGGGTGATTACTGAACTACTAAGTTAGTGCCTCAGTCATTACAGGGGTGAAAAGGTAGTGACTGGATGATTTTAAAAGTACATGAGTACTGGCTGATTGATTACATAAGTACAAGAAAAGAGTGTATGTGATTGAAATAGTACAAGGGGATTAAAGGACTACATAGATAACACCCCGGTGATTGCATGACAACCGGGATAATGTCTGGGGATTTATAAAACTACATTGCAAGTGACTGGGTGATTTCATAAGGGTATGGGTACTTCATGGGTGATAGCAGGACTACTGAGGTAGAGACTGAGTAAATAAAAGAGTGCAAAAGTAGTGCCTGGTTGATTTCATAACCACAAGACTACTGGCTGAGTGATTAAATGAGTAGAAAGGTAGTGTGTCCATGATTTAAAGAGTGCAGCAGTAGTTCCTGGGTGCCTATATAAGTACATAAGTAATACCTTAGTGATTTCATAACTGCATAGATAGTGTCTAAAACTCAATTATAACTGTGTCCAGATTGTTAAAAGCACACATACATATGTCCCTATATTTTCAAATCATCATGATATATAAACGAAATATGTATACAATATTTCTGAAATATAGTGAAACCTAGAAACTGGGACATGTAATAGATCTCACTGAGACATGTAATAGAGTAATTCCAAAACTCAATAGGTACTCCTTGGGTGATTGTATGAGTGCAAGGGTAGTCACTGGGTAAGTACAAGACAAGATGGAAAGTGACTGGCTAATAGCATGAGTGCAGATACAGTCATTGAGAGCATGGATAAGTATATAAATAGCAACTTACGGCATAGATGAATAATTAAGTACTGCCTAGATGGATAGATGATTGCAACAGTAGAGCCTGCATGATTCTATGACTGCAAGAATAGTTTGTGGGTTATTACATGACTTCATAGATACAGCCTGGATGATTACATGACTGTCGGAGTAGTACATAACTAGGTCCTAGTTGGTTGTATGACTACAGGGGAAATATCTGGTGGATTACTGGAGTAGATAGCAAGTTTGTGGGTGATTTAATAAGAACATAAGTACTGCCTGGGTGATTACTGAACTACTAAGTTATTGCCTGAGTGATTACAGGTGTGGAAAGGTAGTGACCATATGATTTTAAAAGTACATGAGTACTGGCTGAATGATTACATAACTACATGAAAAATCTGTGCATGATTGAAAAAGTGGAAGGATAGTGTCTGGGTGAATGAAGCACTGTATAGCAAATACATTGGTGATTCCAATAGTACAAGGGTAATGTCTGGGGGATTAAAGGAGTACAGAACACTACCCAAACCTTAAAAATTCCAAGAACAAACTTACAATTTCAACCAAACATCTAAAATTATACGGCATCATTCAGCTATACCTCTCTACAGACTAATACAAAAGAAGCCTAATTATTAACACCTTATGTGAACATCTTTCAAACCACACTTTTTTGCTGCATCTTCACCATTCTATCTAAAATTATGCGGCATCTTTCAACTATACCTTTCTACAGACTAGAAAAAAAAGAAGTCTAATTAATAATACCTTATGTGGGCATCTTTAAAACCACACTTTTGTGCTGTATCTTTACCATTCCATCTAAAATTATGCGGCATCATTCAACTATACCTTTCTACAGACTAGAAAAAAGAAGCCTAATTAATAACACCTCATAAAAGCATCTTTCAAATCACACTTTTGTGCTGCATTTTCACCATTCTATCCACAATTATGCCGCATCATTCAACTACACCTTTCTACAGACTAGAGAAAAGAAGTCTAATTAATAACACCTTATAGGAGCATCTTTCAAAGCACACTTTTGTGCTACATCTTCACCATTCTACTAGTACTCATAGTCTTGACCATACCACATAAAGAGCAACAGTAGCTCTTTGTTATACATCATGCACCTTCTAATGTATAAGACATATGAAAATACATATGCAAGTAGAAACATACTTAGGACAGAAATCCATGAACACCTTAAAACTTGATAGACTCCACCGTCAAATTTAAATCAACAGCAAAATATATACGGCTTACTATAAAGGTACATATCCACACACTAAAACAAACTATCATAATCACTAATCCATCTTCCAAAATACACACATTACTGTACAGAATATTTTTTAAACATCATTTAAGTACTAAAAAATAAACTGCAAAACCCGCCTCTAAATTTTATAATATATTTCAAACTTCACAGTTTTTGAATAATTTTAAAAGTTTAAAAATAAACAGTACTTAATACACCTCACAAATGTATAACTCACCTTCCAAATAGATTTGTAGAATTTAAAATATCACAAACTCTTAAAAGAATTTCTTTTGCACATAATCAATATAAAGCACCAGTAGGGGTGGGAGGAATTTGCGTAGTCACGTTTTGCAAATTCTCGCGAAAATGTAAAAAATCTCTGCGAGCACATGGAAATTTCACGAACAAGCGGAATTGCTTGATCCGCCCGTTCGCGATGTGTTTTTGCATGCTTGCAGGAAGTATATTGCTATCTTACCCATGCGGTTGCTAATGGGCGTGGCCATCTTGTCCCACCCACTCGCGATGCTTATTTCCTGGTCCGGGGTGCATATTGCGTGCTTCCACCCGTGATGAGTTTTCCCTGTTTGAGAAACCGTATTACGTGTTTGCAATGCTTTTTGCATGCTCGGGGAGGAAATATAGCGAGAACTTGCCCATGCGGTCGCAATGGGTGTGGCCATCTTGTTTTTCACTCTATTGCTATGGTTCTGGGCCTGCTTTTCTATCCTCCCTCTATCTTTGCAATCCTTAGTTTCTGTACACTTTTTAAAATCCTTTTTATTTATTATCTATCTATATTTTTTCCTGAATGTATATTTTGAGGGGTTTTTTACTTTTTTTTACTTTTTCTACTACTTTTTCGTTCTTTTTCTATAACTTGCTTTTTTCATTTTTGTTCCCTTACTTTTCTAATTCCCCCTTTTCTTTTCCACCCCGAGTTCCAGAACCATGCCCAAGGGAGAGAGCAGGGACAACAACAAGGGAAAGGGTGAGGTTGCCTGTAGCAGCAGCCGTGACCATCTTCCCTGTGGAGGGCAGCTCCCACAAGGGGTGCAAGCACGGGTCTTATTTGGTCAGGCGGAGTTGGCTGCACTTGTTTTTTTTTTGTGCAGCGCCACTTCCCCTTAACCCTACCAGCAGGCGGCAGGCCTGGGTCTGGGAACGGGCACCGGGAGCGTCGCCAGCAGTGGGAAAAGGTGCGCCTTGCATTGTTTTGCCGCTCTTGTGTCCGGCGCACCGATACCCAGCTGATGCACCGGTGGCACGATATCTTGGACCAGGAGCAGGACCTGCTGGACCTGCTAGGAGTGGAGGTCCCGGCGCTTGCTGAGTAGCTATTTAATATTACTACTTTGTGTTCTTCTGGTCTGTGTTATATATTGCGAATATATATTTTTTCCGAACAGCAAGAATGCTGCTGCTTACATTGCAGGTAAATTACGTTGAAAAATCTTCTTTGATTATTATGACATAGGTGCTCAGCGCTACTAATCTTACTTGTTTGCAACTTTGCGCTCGCTTGGCCTGATTATGTAAGAGTTTACTTTAGAGATCTTAAGTTAGATAATGCTAGATAGACTCTAGTCCTTTATTTGTCCTCTTGCCACTAAGAATACATAGTGGTGAGTTGATAGGTTTAGTTACTTATTAGTATTAGTTGGTAATTTTTTAGTGATCTGCGTGACGCATCCTCTATCACGTCATGTGCTGCAGAGCGCTGCTTACCCTAGTCCTTATTAGAATATTTTGTAGTTTGTTTAGTGAGTGGTAATAAGCTTACCAACAATTTAGTGTATGCTCATATTTATGCATGTGTCCTCCATCTATGCATTTTTGAGGGCTAAAATAAATGGAAATGCCGACTTAGCGAACAATTGACCCGTCTGGAATAGGTGGGCTAGGTCAGGTGGTACTTAGGCTTAGATAGTATTCTGGAATCAGAATGGAACACTGGATTAGTGTTCATAAATAATAAGCAGACGGTCTGTGAATCCCGCAATACTACTAGTCGATAAGGTTAGATAGGTCAATTTTATTGCAATAGTTGTTTCCTAAAATGTTTTTTGAGCATTTTAAAAAATATTTTATTTATTTCACACCAATCATTAATGTTTGGCTCTTTCTTTATTATCTCTTACATGATCAGCACCCAGGGGTAAGAAAACAGGGTCAGAGTCGGCGGGACAAGATCAAGAACAAGATGCCTCCCAGGGCCGGGACCACTCCTCTGCCGAGGGCTCTGCTGCTGGCCCCAGTAAGTCCTCCATTAATATAAATAATTATATTTCCCTAACTTTCACTGCACTTTAATTTTTTCCAAAGTATTATTTCTGTTTCCTAATACTACTTTTACAAACTCTTCTTCGATCTAGACTATCTGTTTCGAAATTCTTGTTATCCCTGCCTCTAACTGCCTTGGTTATGACTCCCTGTACTACTACTACTATTAGTCTGTCTGTAGCTAAGCTTAACCAGTTGGCCACTCTTTATTTAAAAGGCTTTGAAATACAACTCAGATTCACCAATAGCTCTAGCCACTGAGTCCAGTCCTTTGGGTTGTCCTGTTCTAGTCTTCTTAATATTGAGGCTTTTTGACAATTCCCACCAACAAAATGCCCAACCAGATATTTTACTATTATGATAGTATAGTACATACTACTACTGTTGTAGGGATTCTACACATACAAACTATGCACAAGAAAAGAGGATGTTGGTGATGGAAGGCTGGACCTTTCTCACACCTCAGTCAGAAGTTGAACCCACACAATCCCATGACCGACTTGCTATAGTGTCTCATTAGCTCCCCAAATCCCCTGAAGATACCCAATGATTAGACAACCCAGAACGTAACACTCCTGACCTCTCAGTCACGGAAGCAATGCACACCCTTACGCCCACTCACTCGTGTAAGTCCACACCAAATACCACAGAGTCAATGTAAGTTCAAAAGGTTTATTTTCAACTAACAAGCTCTGTACATTGTTCTAAAACACAGTATATGAGCCAGCCCTAACAGCAAAATGCATAAGATTAAAACAATAAACATTGTTACACTGCAAGTCCATAGAAGAAAAAATATCTCTGAGCGAATTCTGAGGGACCTTAGAACCTAGAAGTACTTATTACATCATAAGCTCTATAAACCCCTGGTTCTTAGAAGGGAATCTTCTGCCTGTTATGAGAAAAGTGGCACGTGTTAGACAGTGAAATGCAAGCATTTCTCAGTCATGCCAAAAAGTGTAGCATGTTATGGCTAAGCAATACGGACTGACCAGAACTCCATAACAAAGTGGCTTGTTTTTTTACCTCTTGTACACAGCGCTCAGACAGTAGTAGTATGAGCTCATATGGGCTCAAAGGCATCTTGTGTAACCTGTGTAAAAGGTACAAAGCTAAAATTGTTGCATGGCTCAGGCTAACTTAGAAAAAGTAGACTAGAATGACTCCAGGGACCATATAACACTACTAGTGTCTACTCTACTCTAGTACCCGATTTGTACTAGTGATGTATGTTTTACGTATGTATTAGCTTTTTTTTCAATCTTGCTAGTGAAAAAGAATAAATAGGGGAAGGTATATATGGCATCTAATGTTTTTTTCTAGGAATACTACCAACCACCAGTGGCAGGGCCAGCGGCGATGGTAACGCGGCCATTTCGGAGGGAGCAGAGGATGCGGCACCTGCAGGAACTACAGGGGGTGAGCCAGAAGGTAAGCTATATTCCTTACTTATTGACATTACACTCGCTGCAAGAGTGTACACTCACTGTACTGTTGAGACTTAGTAAGTATGAAGTTGTAGTGAACGACGGTTGAAGAAAACACCCTTTACTTAGCATTAGCAATAGCATTAGCGGCGGAAGTTGAGTAACCAATGGCCTCTTCTATCTGACTTCAACTCAGCAGTGAAAGTTATATGGAGAAGACTAAAAGTCAGATCAGATTACCTTGATGGATGTGTTGAACGAAAACGGAAAGAAGGGTGGAAGGAGGAAGGATGGGCGAGATGTAATATAACTAGCAGAGAAGGATACATGGAAAGCATGCATAGGTGGCTGATAGGAATCAGATGGATGGGTGGTTGAAGGATGGGTGGAAGGTGAAAGAAAAGATGCCTGCCTGGGTGGGTGAAACTGTATGGGTTGATAGCAAGAATTGTCAGTGGTGTTTGGGTCAAGCTCAAAGCCAAGGCAAGCAAAGAAGGAGGCGTGTTTGGTGGTTTAAAAAAAAAAGAATAAATGATCGTGGTTGGTGAAACAAACTAAGGTTTGTTGAGAGATTAGGAAGAATGATAGATGTTTACTTTGAAAAAATGGATGCCTGGATTTATTCATCATAGATAGCATATTTGGAGACTGTTACTGGATGAAGAGTCTTAGTTTGAAAAGAATGTAAAAGAAATTGCACCAAAGTAGCAAAGCCGAGACGATTATATGTTGTATTTTCAGAATACTCCCTTGACTCACAGTTGTTTGCAAGCACAATATATATATATATATATATATTGTGTATGTATGTAGTTATCAAGCGCCTCCCTCGAAGGACCACTCCCTAGCTATGTTAATTTATTTTCGACTGTGTCAGCCAGCATGCCATGGGTGGCGTATTGGCTGGTTACACAATAAATCAAAACAAAGTACCTCATGTCGTCCCATATATAAGCAATGACCATTGGATCAGATATCATCTGCCTTTTTATAGTAGTCAGAGAAGGATGAAAGTGAAATTGAGTAGTTCCCCTTGGAGTAACAGAGAGAGTATGGCCAGTGCCACCATTAATAGAAAAATACGAGCTTCCCAACCTGCAGACAGTAGTAAATAAAACTAATGTGAGTCTGCGTCATGACTCAAGTGTGTTTGTCTTGGGCGCAAGCTGACTGAGCTGGCATGCCGGCGACAACAAGGTTATGTAATTTCGCGAAACAAGAGAGAAGAAGAAAACTCGTATACTGTGCACTCAAATTCAGTGCCAGTATAATGCCTGAAACTCCCACAAATGTTAGAGGCTGAGGAAGTGGGAGGACAGATACATACCACACATTTTATGTACTGTGCTTGCTAGTGCTACTATACCACTATGTGTTGAATTAATTTTGTGCTACTGTTTTGCTAAGAGTATTGTAAATAGTCTTTTTTTCTATGTTTGATTTAGCTCCTCCTTCCCAACCAAAACCAGCCAGGAAGGAGGTGGCAGCAATGACCCAGCGCCGAAAGCTGGAGGCTATCTGCAACGTATACCAGCGGCTGGTGGCTCTGGCAGAGGAGGGGGTGGCAGCAGCTGCAGCCTCCTCCAATTCCCTGGGACCAGGCAAGGCCCCTCCAGCGGAATGGCGCCACGGTCAGGCAGCCGGCGGCGGCCACAATTCAACATCTAGCACTGCTTCCCCCCGCCTGGATGCAGCTGCAGGGCATATGTGCACCGCATGCTTCTACGGAATGCGCGAATAGAGGAGAAGTTAGAGGAGCTGAAGAAGAGGGTCAAGGTCATGGAGCGAGAAAACCGAAGAGCCCGCCGCTAACTTAAAGACCCTGTTTGAATGCTACTTCTTTATATACGTAAACATAGCATACGTTGCGAATGTTTTGTGGGGGGGTTTACTGTTTTATATCACATGGTTTCCTTCCTTGCTGCTGCAGGGCCGCAGCCAGAGTTTAATTAAATAATCTGCCGATTTTGTAACACACAAACAGATAGATGCGGTACCCCTCACTGAGTTGCTTGTCCTCTACTATACTGTCAGTCTCTCCTCCTAGTCCAATATTATTCCTCCCCCAAACTTCTTTTCTTACCTGTGATTGATGTTAAAGTTAGGCACAGCGATGACTGCATGACGATGATGGTTTAGTTTCCCAGGAGAATGGAGATGCCATGGTTGTGGTGGTAGTAGTAGACACTGGAGGTAGCATTTGCAAAAAAAGAAAATGAGACAGCCAGTCGCCTGAGAGTAACTCTGGGAGGAGTAGTAGAATGAAGTAAATAAAACATAATGGTGGCGGGGATAGCCTATTACAACAAGTTAAAAACTGTAGTTGTGTTGAGTCATTCGACACAAGCCTAACCTTTAGTGCTGTATAGGGGGATGTTGATGAATCCAATCGATGCCCAAAATAAATTATGATGGATTAGGTTCTTTTGGAAAAGAAATGACTTGCAATTTAAATATATTGAGCATGGGTGGGCAAGCAGAAGAAGATCCTCGCCCCACCTTGAAATTGAATTAGTGTTGCTTTCGCCGCATCCGCTCCAGCAAGCATGTAATCAATTATTGGTGTACATTTAATTTAGTCACACCTCAATAAATCACACAGCCCGGGGGAAGACGGTTAGGGTTTGATGAATAGTTGAGAAGGGGGGTTTGGGGTAAGGTCTAACAAAGAAAAACACCACTCTTGGACAAACAACAAAACACAATCTTGGAAGACCGTATCAATAAATCTGTTAAGGGAGAAAAAGGAAATGCATGCATGATGATGATATTGATAACTTGATGGTTAATGATAAGTAGAACTTACTAACTACTACTAGACAATTAAACAGTACAGAGCAGCAGTATATTATGCAATGTGCCTTGCCTCTCTGCCCTCAGAGGGACCCAAATTACATACAGTTTATGTTCAGTTGTACCGGGCTTACTTTTAACGATAGCAAAGAAAATTTAAAAAATAGCTGTAGGGATGTTATAAGCGGAGAGCAAACTTAAAAGCAATAACACACATTGATAATGATTGTAGATAAAAAATGAATCAAATTATTTAACACCTTAGCTGCTTTGGAACGTCCAGCTCCAGTGCTGAACGTTCCATTGCGCAGGTGCAGTTGGACGTCCAACGGCCGACGGCAGCACTCCCGAGTAAGCATGGGCGAATTTTGTGAATACGCGATCCGCGAATTTGCGGATTTGCGAATTCGCGATCCGCAAAATCGCAAATTTGCGGATTTTTGTTGTTTTGCGTGTTCGCGGGGTTTATTGCGTGTTCGCAGGGTTTTTTGCGTGTTCGCGGGGCTTTTTGCGTCTTCGCGAGCCGCTTACATAGCGAAGTTACCCATGCAGTTGTTTATGGGAGAGGGAGATAGATAGATAGATAGATAGATAGATAGATAGATAGATAGATAGATAGATAGATAGATAGATAGATAGATAGATAGATAGATAGATAGATAGATAGATAGATAGATAGATAGATAGATAGAGAGAGAAAGAGAGGGAAAGAGAGAGGGAGAGAGAGAACGAGAGAAAGAAAGAGAGGCCGGATCTCTGAAGGGCCAGATTCCTGAGTTGCCCCTACAGAACATACAGCTTTTTATTTTTAGCAAAATGCATATGAACATTGTGCTGTAAAGGTCTCTTTTAGTTTAACCCCTCCTGACAACTCAAAATGGGTGTATTTGCCATCCTCTTCCTTCTTCCTGTTTTTTATATCTGTAAGTGCTTCCTGATGAGGTTTAATTCCTTGGACAGGTGCCTCGTTGCCTACTTGTAACTATTCTCTGACCCTGCTTCAAGGGTCAGAGCAGGGTCAGAGAATAGTTGCAAGTAGGCAACGAGGCGCCAGGAAGCAATTAGCAGCAGGTGTCCAAGTTGAAGTTAATTTGTTCGTAACCCTTTTGTAAAAGGTTACAAAGAAATTAGGTTCAATTTTTGCACCTGCTGCTGTAACCCTTGCTTGGCTGAAAATTCGTCCCCGCTGATTCGCGAATTTTACCGCAATTTCGCGAGATTCGTGGATCGCGAAATAGCGGAAAAACCGCAAATTCGCCCGCGAAACTGATTTTACGCCCACCCTTACTCCCGAGGTAGTGGTGCCGTCGGCCGCTGGATGGGCGCAGCGCTTAAGGGGTTCAAAGATGATGAATGTTGTTACAGTATGTTGTTATCCTGGTCAAATTGGGGAGTTGCATCTCGGCATTGCTCTTGGTCCTCCCTTCCATGGACGCTCCGGCCATCAATCTTGGGTGACGCCACTGCCTGCCTGGCGGATGTGGATTGTAAGGTAAGTGTGAGTTGTTTTTCCCAGTATAGCACAGGGTAAGGTCCAGCCCTTAATTGTAGATGGAAAAACAAAAGGGATAATGAAAAATCAAGGAGAAAATAAACACATAAATTACAGTGGAATGCTACAAGAACACTTTCAGTGGCGGCATGGATAAGATACATCATGTCTACTCTGTTTCCAGCATCAAACTACAGCAACAACAACAGGGCAGAGCAGGCCCACGGCACCCGTGACCTATCCTTCATTTAGCATACATTTTTTGACAGAGCACTTATACAGCAACATAGCATTTTACAAATTAAGTGGCTAAATCAATGCACCGCTGTCAGTCATACCACTACACCTGACTCGACTCCACCACTAAACAGACATGTAGGTCTGGTGTGGTTGTTGTTGACTTGTTTACCTTTTATGCCATTCATGAAATGCCCAAACTTATTCCATTAATCATCTCTGATCATACAGAGTGATTGCGAAGATGTATGTCAATGTGGTCATCATCATGGTGCTGTCCAACATTGTGTGCAATGTACAGAGTGAGTCTACATTCCATATTCAAAATGCAATGGATCAGTTATGTTATTAAGGTATTCGTTAAGTGCACTATCACCGATTGGTTTCTTGGCGCTGAGGTCAACAGTAACATAAACGTGGATGAGGGGAGGAGAGTTATTGAAATGCTTGTCTGAAGAGCCAGGTCTTCAAGGCTTTCCGGAAAGAGAGGAGGTCTTGGCAGTACCGAATCTCCAGAGGGAAGGTGTTCCATAGGCAGGGGGAAAGTGTTGCAAACCTACGGCCTCCAGCGCGCTTAAGTTTAAAAGAGGGCGTCTGGAGGAGGCCCTGTTGGAGTGAGCGTGGGTTGCGGGTGTATGTATCTGGTGGTTAGTTGGTCAATGACTTTGGGGCTTTTGCAGTGCAAGGATTTAAATATCATACATCCTGTTTTGAAGGCGCAGCGCTGGGTGACTGGAAGCCAATGCAGTTTCCTGAGTAAGGGAGTAGCTGCATGCTGCCTTGATTGATTCAGAATTAGCCTCTCGGCATAGTTCTGTACCATCTGGAGACGTTTAGATAGGTAGTTGGGGAGACCTAGATAGATGGCATTCGCGTAGTCCAGATGGGACAGAACAGTGGCGATCACGACCTGGGTGATTGCCTCGGGCGTGAGTAGACGCCGGACCTGCCGGATTTTTTTTTACTGGAAGAAACATTTGGTGACCACCTGGCTCACTTGTGCTTTTAATGAAAGATCACAGTCCACGATGACTCCAAGTGTTTTAGCCGATGGGGAGGGTGTCGGGGCTTGACCTAAATCCGATGGCCAGTAGTGGGGGCCCCAGTGCTTGACGCTGTCTCCAGTAAGGACCAGCTCGGTTTTTCCTGGGTTCAGTTTCAGCTGGTTTTGGTCCATCCAGGATTTGATGAACCTCATGGTTGACTGGAAATGCAGGATGGAGTTTTCAGTGTTGTCGATAGTGAAAAGTAACTGTAAGTCATCGGCATAGTTGAAAACCCTCACCTGTTCGTCTCTAAGGGTCTGGATCAAAGGGAGTATGTATAAGTTGAATAGATGGGGTGACAGGGAAGAACCCTGTGGCACTCTGCATGTAATGGACTGTTTGGCGCCAGTTAGGTCTCCAAGACGTACTGCTTGAGTGCGGTTCTCCAGGAAGGACCTCAGCCAGCAGGCCGCCGTGTCCCGTATGCCGGCCTGTCCGACACGGTCGACCAGGATGTTGTGTTCGACAGTGTCAAGCACGGCCGACAGGTCCAGGAGCACCAAGGCCTGTGGGGAGCGTCTGTCAGCGCAGTCACGCAGCGTATCCAAAACTGCGGTGATCAGCCTGCAGTAGAAGTACAATTTTGGTATTAAAAAACAAGAAGGAAAACATTGACTTGAGTTACTTTTGGTGTGCAGATTAAATATTAGTACACAATGAATTCACTTCATGCACAACAAACAACAACAACACAAATCACTCAGTAAGTGTCCAATGTATGCCATCATTCATTGCCTGTTCCTTCTCATCCTAAGTTAAGGGGCAGTCTCTCTCGGCTCGGAAAGGAGGATAGCTATAGTAGTCATCATGTTCCACTTAGTTATTTTGGAGCGACTCAACGAGGCAATATTTTCTTTTTTCTTCTATTCTATATCCAATCATTATCTGTCTTAAGGGAAATGGATTTAGGGTGAGACAGGATGATGGAGGAGCAGTACTCAGATGAGTTGACTTCCGTGAAAGGCAGAAAGTTGTAACTGCAATATGGCAATAAAAAGACTAGAAGACGGTGGAGATGGATTTGTTGTGAATCGTAGTTTCTGACCAGAAAGCAGACACACACAAATAAAAGTAATTACAAAAAACAGAAAAATGTGGCTGACCAAGGTTTGGCACTTCAGTTTCAGAGTAGGTTTGTCAGTATAAGTTTGTGCACAAAAACATCCAGAGCTAGCCACACAGAGGCTCCACTGTCAAGACAGATACCAAATATTGAAATGAGGATGGTGCACCAAAAATAGAAGTCCAACAAATTTGCAGTACTGTGAAAAGTCCTTTATTATTTCAATCCTTAAAAGGCCTCAGCCAAAGCGTTTTGTTCCATGCGGAACTTCATCAGGGCCTAATAATTTCTTGGGAGTCCCAAAGAGTACTCATAGTCGTGAGTCCGAAACTCTACGGTGTCGGTGCATCAACTTCGGTATTGGGATGCAAAGAAATGCATGAAATCTTGGGAGTGAGCATTTTCCCTGGTGTCCACGCACTGTCCCTAGGCTCTGAAGTGGAACTTGATGCCGGATGCCCTGCTGCAGTACTTGTTGTGGGCTTGAGTAGCGGGACTTTATTTGCCAGCCGTTCATTTTCAAAGTGACTGGCTACCTCAGCTATCCAACTTTTGTATCGGGCAACATCCACTTCTGAAAAAGGAATGAATGTCTTACTGTTTAGTGCCGGTTTGTACCGTGGATCCAGAATTGTGGCACAAATGTAATGTTGTTCTGACACAATCTTAGTTTGCACCCTTGTATTTTCAACTAAGCGACAGGATCTCTCCACCAACTCATATGCTTCTTTTTTTTCCTCCACACCTATCTGCACTTCAGACACCTCCTTCAGCTGTTGCTGTCGCATGTGCAACAATGGGATAGATTGGCCCATAGTACAGTCCTCCTTGCTGACTTCACGTGTGAAAACCTCAAAAGGAAGAAGCATCTCTGTCAGGCATTTTACTAGGCACCATTGGTCCATCTGAAGGGTCATGTCTTTCACAGTAGCATCCCCTTTTTGCATGACATATTCATTGTTTGGTCTGTACTGCTCAAACAGACGGTCAAGCATGTAATAAGTTGAGTTCCAACGTGTTAGCACCTCCTGGATGAGTGCTTTGACTGGCATTCTATATTTACGTTGAATGATCCTCAGCTGCTTTCGGGCTTTAAAAGAATGGCTGAAATGTGTGCATATTCTTCGGCAGGTGGTCAGTAAGTTGTTGACTATTTCTTCTTTTTTCAGAAAGTAACAATAATGTTAATGCAGTGCGCCAAACACCGGACCCTGAAATAGGCACCATCCTTCATGGCCTTACGTACATTAATGCCTTTATCCGTGGCAACAAAACCGATGTTAAGCCCTCTTGGGTGCAGCCATACAAAGACCTTGCTGTTAAACTCTTCCAAAATGTTTGCAGCAATATGAGATTTCTCCATGGCGAACATGGTTACAGTTGCATGTTTCCGAATAGCATTAAAAATCTCGGCAGTGTCAACAAGACCTGCTTCAGATATCTTTTCTCTAACACCCACAAAACAGATCCAATGTACAATAATGCACACGTAATCAGTTGCTTGGCAACTGGTTCACATGTCTGTTGTCAGGTGGATATTGTGAACAGCACTCTGCTGCAAAGCTTGTCCAAGAAATTCCAGCACATCGTGATGTAGCTCTGGAACGGCAACTCTGGCGAAATAGGACCAGCTGGAAATCTTCCATTTATGGCAGATGGCTGACACAAATTCAAGAAAATCCACCCCTTCCACAAAAGAAAATGGAAGAAGGTCCAGCGCTAACATTTTAGCCAGCTTTGCATTGTACAAACATGCCGTTGGGTGGTTGCATCCGTACTGCCCCGCCCGACCTAAGCATGTTGTCAATGGCAGGCTGAAATATTTTTCTTTGAAGTGCAGCTGTCTTCTTGAACACAGTTAGGCTCAATGAAACACTTTTTTTCATTGCAGTACTCTGTTGCCTTGGTGTCTCAGCATGACTCTTACTACGGTGCTACTGAGATTTTGCTGAGGATGTGGGCAGTACAACTACACTGCTGGAGACAGAGCTAGAAATGTCCCCCTCTTGTTCACCTTCCACTGTGATCATCCCCACCAACAGCAATGGGTGCAGTTTTACTTCTTTATAAGCAAATTAGGTGCGCCTCCCACTTGGTGCTGGGGTGTTTTTGTAGATGACTCGTTTGGCCTCTGGTACCATAGTTTGTACCAAGCTTACCCCGCTTAACAGCATGTCGACAAATTGAGCATATAGCAATGTTCTCCTCCATACTGCTTACTGAAATGAAGTCCCAAACTGGGCAGGTGTACTTTCTGGTGCTACTAGAGCTGCCACTTTAATTACCAGATGAACTGGAGGGTGGGCGTGGAATTGGACTCTGTGCACTTACAGTACCACTACCTACTGAGGTGGTGGTTGAGCTTGATGTAGGTCTCTGCCAGACCTTAGCAAATGCAAATATGGAAGCCCGAACTGGTGTTAACTGTCTTGGTGGTATCCATGCTACATCCCTCTCAGCAATTTTGGATAGGGTAATATTGTTGGTCTCCATCTCCTCTGGGCCGGCAGTAATGTTCATGATGACTGGCTAGTCATGATCATCATGCCCCTCTTCTACATCTACCTCCATAACTCTTAGGCTTTCTGGAACTTTCCTTTTCACTAGCCTTCTCTTGTGGCGTGCAGCACTCTCACTCTGTGTGGTGGATTCCAAGTGGCATCTAGATCATCAGAAGCGGGGTTGAAGAAGAAGTTGATGGACTACCCTTCCTTTTCCTTTCTGGGGATCTGGAAGACAATGGATCTTCTGAAAGAGTAGCTTGCTCCTCTTTGTCTGCAGGAAGCTCAATTTCCTGAACTGCCCCTACTCCAGGAGGACAATACTATTGTTGGCTGATGTTGCAGCTGTTGTTGTGGCTGTTGTTATGGCTCTTGCTGCGGCTGTTGTAGTGGATGTTGTGGTGGCTGTTGTGGTGGTTGTTGTGGTGGCTGTGGTGGCTGTTGTGGCAGTTGTTGTGGTGGCTGTTGTGGCCCACTTATCTGCTAAGTTTCCGCCTGCGTTGATTGGGTACTACTATGCAATAATGACATTTTAACATTGCTGCTCGTTAGTAGACTGGCTACCTCTGAAACACTCATGGGCTTGGGCCTAGGTTAGTGGGTTGGGACTGCTGATGCGAAGGTGCTGCTCCCAGCTTGGGCCCCGGACACCGCTGCTGCAGGCGTACTGTTTTGTTTCCCAAAAAACATTGTGGGCGGCACACCAGTCTTGGTAAGTGCCACTTCCTTCTTCTGTTCCTTCTTCTCACTGGCAGCTTTCTTGGTACTGGAGGACCTGGTAACTTTATTTGGGTCTATCTTCTTCAGATGTCAGCAGGACGTTGTTGCACAAGTTGCAGGTAAGTCTGTGGCCACACATCACGTGACGTTGTGCACAGCAAGACTCGGTCTGGCAGTACAACGGGTGATGATGGCACCTCCTCCTCTGCCTTTTTTTTGCACCTAAAAGCAAAGAAGCCAGGAGAAGAACATCAGTGAAATGTTGCATTTGTTGTTGTCGTTCAATTACTATTAGTATGAACAAACAAATATAATATATAACGTAGTGTGTGGTGGTCAGACTTGTTAGTGTTTTAATATGAAATGTTATTAACTCTGTTTAAGTTAAAAAGAAAACATAACCGTGTAGCTATTTGTGAGACGTTGACAACAAGGGCTTTCATGGTATATACTGTGTACACTCAGAAAGGATAGGAAAGAAGAAGAACAAAAACAAAACTACAAATGTAATGGAAGTGGAACCTGTTTGTTTGGCATTAAATTATTTGCTCATCACATCATTGAGGGAGCTGCAGCTGGCAAAGGGTGTGGATGGAAGAAGTAATCCAAGAGGAACATAGGAAAGACACACAGGCACATATGGAAAAAGCAGCACACTACTAAAGTACCACCACAAAATGGCCACCAGCCACATGGACACTCTCACAGTCACAAGCAGGAGGCCTGGAAAACAATGAACTGAAAAAGGCCTATAATAGCCAGGCAAAGGGGCATGCTAAACAAGACAGCTTTATTGCAATAAAATCCAAAAACGAAAATCCACAAGGATATATAAGGTATGCAAGTTACACAACTAACAGACCACACACAACAAAGGCATTTCTTTAACACACACCAAAAAAGTGATATACCCCAAAAAACGCATTTTGCAATTCAATCCAAAGCAATACAACATAACTAACAGACCACACACAATAAAGGCATTTATTTAACACACACCAAAAAGTAAAATACTCCCAAAAAAACATTTTGCAATTCAATCCAAAGCCATCCATGCCCTAAATGAAATTTAAATCCTACAGAACACACAGAAATAGTTGTGTCATGTACCCATGACTACCTGTTAGCCTACTGGATGAAAGGCCTGTTGGCAGACTAGGCCACAAGCTTGCAGGCCTATGGCAAAAGAACACTTCCTGGCTTCAAAATAGCCACCAGCCACATGGCCAGGCCCACAACAAGAAAGCCTAGACCAAAAAGGAACAAAGGAAACAAATGCAGGCCTAGGCCCTATATTTAACAACAAGGGGTGGTGATGGACAGAGTTTCTGAATTAAGCAGAATACTCTCACCCAGTCAAGAGATCAGGGCTAGATCCAACACCATTTTTTAGCTCACTGCACCATCCCAGTTCAGAACCTGGCTATGTGCAAATTAGTCTGTTCCTTTCCCAGTGCATGATGGCAACAGGGCAAACCAAACTACCAAGCCAATTCTTACACTGGGAAGGAAACAAGCTTCCGGGGACCGGTTTCTGGCATTTCAGCTGTCATCGGCCCGG
Source organism: Lissotriton vulgaris (assembly GCF_964263255.1). NCBI lineage: Eukaryota > Metazoa > Chordata > Amphibia > Caudata > Salamandridae > Lissotriton > Lissotriton vulgaris. Next base: position 1,684,094,652 of record NC_141687.1, read on the forward strand.
CTTGCTTGAATCCTGATGGTGCAATGAGCAAGGGACTCACATCTGAGTATACCCTTCCACGCTTAGGGTGGACAAAATATTTAACAACAAGGGGTGGTGATGGACAGAGTTTCTGAATTAGGCAGAATACTCTCACCCAGTCAAGAGATCAGGGCTAGATCCAACACCGTTTTTTAGCTCACTGCACCATCCCAGTTCAGAACCTGGCTATATGCAAATTAGTCTGTTCCTGTCCCAGTGCATGATGGGAACAGGGCAAACCAAACTACCAAGCCAATTCTTATACTGGGAAGGAAACAAGCTTCCGGGGACCGGTTTCTGGCATTTCAGCCGTCGTCGGCCCGGCTTGCTTGAGTCCTGATGGTGCAATGAGCAAGGGACTCACATCTGAGTATACCCTTCCACCCTTGAACTTTATAATATGCTCGGCAGCAGCGCGCTTTTCATTACTCACCTGTTTGCCACTGAAGAAAGGAAACGAATTCCTGAAACACGTCTGGCAATTTTAAAGACTTGATGCTTGTACATGGATGCAGTGCTTGCTGGCATGATGTCGACCACTTAATTATTAAAACTTCAAGATTTTCCTGTGGCCTCCCTCGCTTTTGGTGCTACCTGAACTGTGTGTATGTTTCACAGCTTTGCACAGCCGCGGAGAGAGGCCCACTGTTGAAACAGGCCTGTTCTGGCCCCGGAGGGAGCTGGAATTATCAGGAGGAAACAGTGCATGGCGACAGTATCGAGGCTCAAACCGGCACAAAGTTTGTGTTGACAACTGGAAAGCGGGGTAAGCGCAGCACCAGCGCAGAGCACCAACCCACTTTGCTATAATTGGTGATGAGACAGTAATGATTAGCGCACCCACTGGGGAAATACTTAAAAGACTACAACATCCATCAGGCTGAGGTGCAGCCACGCCTATTGGGCGGGGTGATTGAACTTTATAATATGCTCGGCAGCAGCGCGCTTTTCATTACTCACCTGTTTGCCACTGAAGAAAGGAAACGAATTCCTGAAACGCGTCTGGCAATTTTAAAGACTTGATGCTTGTACATGGATGCAGTGCTTGCTGGCATGATGTCGACCACTTAATTATTAAAACTTCAAGATTTTCCTGTGGCCTCCCTCGCTTTTGGTGCTACCTGAACTGTGTGTATGTTTCACAGCTTTGCACAGCCGCGGAGAGAGGCCCACTGTTGAAACAGGCCTGTTCTGGCCCCGGAGGGAGCTGGAATTATCAGGAGGAAACAGTGCATGGCGACAGTATCGAGGCTCAAACCGGCACAAAGTTTGTGTTGACAACTGGAAAGCGGGGTAAGCGCAGCACCAGCGCAGAGCACCAACCCACTTTGCTATAATTGGTGATGAGACAGTAATGATTAGCGCACCCACTGGGGAAATACTTAAAAGACTACAACATCCATCAGGCTGAGGTGCAGCCACGCCTATTGGGCGGGGTGATTGAACTTTATAATATGCTCGGCAGCAGCGCGCTTTTCATTACTCACCTGTTTGTCACTGAAGAAAGGAAACGAATTCCTGAAATGCGTCTGGCAATTTTAAAGACTTGATGCTTGTACATGGATGCAGGGCTTGCTGGCATGATGTCGACCACTTAATTATTAAAACTTCAAGATTTTCCTGTGGCCTCCCTCGCTTTTGGTGCTACCTGAACTGTGTGTATGTTTCACGGCTTTGCACAGCCGTGGAGAGAGGCCCACTGTTGAAACAGGCCTGTTCTGGCCCCGGAAGGAGCTGGAATTATCAGGAGGAAACAGTGCACGGCGACAGTATCGGGGCTCAAACCGGCACGAAGTTTGTGTTGACAACTGGAAAGCGGGGTAAGCGCAGCACCAGCGCAGAGCACCAACCCACTTGGCTATAATTGGTGATGAGACAGTAATGATTAGCGCACTCACTGGGGAAATACTTAAAAGACTACAACATCCATCAGGCTGAGGTGCAGCCACGCCTATTGGGCGGGGTGATTGAACTTTATAATATGCTCGGCAGCAGCGCGCTTTTCATTACTCACCTGTTTGTCACTGAAGAAAGGAAACGAATTCCTGAAACGCGTCTGGCAATTTTAAAGACTTGATGCTTGTACATGGATGCAGTGCTTGCTGGCATGATGTCGACCACTTAATTATTAAAACTTCAAGATTTTCCTGTGGCCTCCCTCGCTTTTGGTGCTACCTGAACTGTGTGTGTGTATATATATATATATATATATATATATATATATATATATATATATATATATATATATATAGATATATATATATTACCTACTGGCGGTTGCCAGTAGGTAGTTATAGTTAGGATTTTTTTAAATGTTAAATCTCAAAATTCTATTTGGAATAACTTTGGCGCTGGTTGACGAATCTGATTGAAAAATTCCTCAAAATGGCCTCGCGGCGTTCTGGTCCTTTCCTGAAAGTTTGGGGGGGATTCGTCAAGCGGGGGCCGAGATAAAAGGGGGGTCCCAAAACGCGTTTTCCCCATGTTAATTTCCATAGGGCAGTCGATTTCACTTTTAGCCCGAACGGCTGAATGGATTTTCACCAAACTTGGCAAAATTGTATGGACTGGTAGCCCGATGTGCCTTTGCTAGGTCTCAAGATATGTGCTCCAGTGGATTTTGAGTAATTTAGGTTAAAAAAAATATATATATCTATAGGCGCGCTCCGGTGCGCGCACCAGGGAGCGCACCATGCGCGTCACGCGACTTGCGTGCGGAAAGCTGATTGGCTCACGGGTGTCTGTAAACATTCGAAACAGTCCGGAGCGGCTGCCATCTTGTGTCTCGGTAGGATCGAGACATTAGTGGTGACATAAAAAAAAGGAAGAAATGACCCCCTCCTGACCCCCTAAGTTTGATATATATTACCTACTGGCGGTCGCCAGTAGGTAGTTATAGTTAGGATTTTTTTAAATGTTAAATCTCAAAATTCTATTTGGAATAACTTTGGCGCGGGTTGACGAATCTGATTGAAAAATTCCTCAAAATGGCCTCGCGGGGTTCCGGTCCTTCCCTGAAAGTTTGGCGGGGATTCGTCAAGCGGGGGCCGAGATAAAAGGGGGGTCCCAAAACTCATTTTCCCCATGTTAATTTCCATAGGGCGGTCGATTTCACTTTTAGCCCGAACGGCTGAATGGATTTCCACCAAACTTGGCAAAATTGTATGGACTGGTAGCCCGATGTGCCTTTGCTATGTCTCAAGATATGTGCTCCAGTGGATTTTGAGTAATTCAGGTTAAAAACAATTATATATATTTATAGGCGCGCTCCGGTGCGCGCACCAGGGAGCGCACCATGCGCGACACGCAACTTGCGCGCGGAAAGCTGATTGGCTCACGGGTGTCTGTAAACATTCGAAACAGTCCGGAGCGGCCGCCATCTTGTGTCTCGGTAGGATCGAGACATGAGAGGTGACATAAAAAAAAGGGAGAAATGACCCCCTAAGTTTGATGTGGGGGCTAAAATAGGGTCCCGTGGGGCATTTTTTAAAAATATTTTTTTTCGATTTGCGCGGGGGGAGCGCCCGGTACACGCACCAGGAAGCGCACTGGGGGGCGAAGCACGGGGAAAATCTAGGGCCTTATTTATGAAGGCCTTGCGACAGTTTTGTGCCGCCTGTGCGTCACTTTTTGTGACGCACCAGCGGTGTAAAAAAATGCGCCTCGTTGCGCTATATTGAAAAAGTGACCCATCTAGGTAGATGAGTAACTTTTTAAAACCCTGCGCCACATTATACCTGCGTCAGGTATAATGTATGCAGAGGGGGCGTTCCCCCGCAAAAAGCTTCGTAATAGTGACGCAGTGAAATCTATGAGATTTCACCGCGTCACTTTTAGAATGCTGTTGCGTCAAAATCTTGCGCCTGCCTCACAGCAGGTGTAAGACTGACGCAAGACCTTTCACATTGTGCTTTCCCCATGTGAAAGGACGCATTACTGGAGTTGCGTCACTTTTGTGATGCACTCCAGCAATGCGTCACTTTTGTGTTTACAGATACATCAGAAATACTGACGTATCTGTAACTCCTTGCGACATGATTCGTCATACATGAAATATGACACATCTGGAATGTCGTAAGGAGTGCGCACAGAAAAGTGACGCATCGCTGTTTTCACGCAGCGATGCGTCACTTTTCAGAAATGAGGCTTCCAGTTTATTCACTGTGTCACCTCTATGACCCTTTCTTTTGTCAATATGTCCCTTTTGCATACTTTACACCTGACATAGGAATAATGTGGCGCAGGTTCTTACAAAGTGGTGCAACTACCTAGATGTGTCACTTTGTAAATATGACTGAGAAGGTGCATTTTTTACAGCACAGGTGCGTCACAAAAAGTAACGCATCGAAGGCGTTAAAGTGACGCATGGCCTCATAAATGAGTCCTTCAGTCTTCTACTCATGTGTCATATTAAATTAATGACGTATTATGTTGGAAGTTCTTTTAGATACGTCAGTATTTCAGACGTATCCGTAAGCGCAAAAGTGAAGCATTGCTGCAGTGTGTCACAAAAATGAAGCAACTCCAGCAATGTATCCTTTCACATGGGGCCAAGCCCCATGTGAAAGGGCCTGCACGCCTGCTGTGAAACAGGCGTAAGATTTGGACGCAACAGCGTCATAAAAGTTACGCAGTGATATCTCATAGATTTCACTGCGTCATCTGTACGACCCTTTCTTGCGTCAATATGTCCCTTTTGCATACATTACACCTGACGTAGGAATAATGTGGCGCAGGGGTTTACAAAGTGACGCATTTACCTAGAAGCGCCACTTTGTAAATATGAATAAATAAGGTGAATTTTTATTGGACTGATGCGTCACAAAAAGTGACGCTTTGGTGGCGTTAAAGTGATGCATGGCTTCATAAATGAGGCCTTCTGCCTTCAACTCCAGCAATGCATCTTTTCTTACCCTTCCACACCCCTGTTCCTTTTCAACATTTTCTTTGAATATCAACATTTCCCATATTCACTCTTCTTCTCCTTACTTTCTTTCCTAACACTCACCTTCTTTCAGTCCTCCTACTTCACTTCCTTTCTCCTCTCATACCTTTCTGTTCTTTCTTACTCATTTTCCTTTCCATTATCAATGCACTCTATTTCACTTACTCTTTTTCATTTTTTTAAGAATATAGCTCTTTGATGAGAATTGGAGGTAGTTCTGAAAATAACTTTTTGTTTTCTTCTTTTTTCTAAACAGGAACAAAAACAGGGAATGGAAACTGCTCAACAGGAGCAAAAAAAACAAAAAAAATTAGGGGTGGGAAGGGCAGTGATGGTTCTCCAATGCTCGAACCATGAGCTGGACACTTAGCTCCCCATAGGTGAGGAGTTGATTGCAGTATCTGCATCTCAGGACACCATGGTTAAAAGCAGGTTGAATGTTTGGCACCTGCTCCTGCGATTGCCCCCTCCCAGAAGAAGTTGCTCCTCCGGTGGATGTAGAGGCCCCATCACTGGGAACCTCTTGTGCCAGAGCCCTGACACATTCCCGGGCAAAGTTCTGGGGGTGCTTCCTCTCCACATGGCGCAGCATCGTGAAGTTTCCAAATGAGTATTTTTTTAAGGGGTTACCCCGTGACAGGAATTCTTTGCAGATCCTGCACTCCACTTTTGGAGCATTCACCTTTTTTCGGTTAGGTGGTATTTTAAAAAATTTCCAAATAAAATGTTCCTTCACCTTTCGTTGAGGAGGCTCTTCATTGATGAAATCAGGTTCTTCATCACTGCTGGATTCTCTGGCAGCCATGGTAAAACCAAGAAAGATCCAGGAGCAAAAAGGCAGGTCTTGCAGTCACAAAAGTGAAGGAAGAAGTGAAGGAAATGGGTGGGGATTTCATTTAAAAAACTGTTAGCAACCAATGAAAAGTGTTATTTTAAGGTCACGTGACTTGACGCGCTGACGCTGCGCGCACCGGAGCGCTTCCGGGTGCGCACACGCGGCGCGAACGTAGGCGCTTCCGGGGCGCATACGCAGCGCAAACGTAGGCGCTTCTGGGGCGCATACGTGGCGCGAACGTAGGCGCTTCCGGGGGCGCACACGCGGCACGAGCGTAGGCGCTTCTGGGGAGCTTACGTTGCGCGCCGAAGTGACGTCATCATAGTTTTACGGAAATGCATAATCATTTTCATTTCCTTATGAAAAAAAACCTGCTTTTATTTGTATGGTACGAAATGTTTTGCGTTATTATTAACTTTTCATTCATATTTTTTTCACGAACGAAAGTAGCGCTCTGGGTGCGCTTTCCGGAGAGCTTACCGGAGCGCGCACCCAGAGCGCCCCAGGAAAAAATGATAAAAAAAAAAACTTAAAAATTAATACTTACACAAAACAGCAAATTGTAAAAAAAAAACATAGGTTAGAAACTCGATATAGAATGGAATTAGCATTTGAAAAACCTATGAAATTCACTGAAAAAACCATAGGTTTCACACCAGTTATAGTTAGGAATTAGCATTTAAAAAACCTATTAAATTCACTGAAAAAAACCATAGGTTTCACACCAGTTATAGTTAGCTGGAAATTTTATTGACATAAAACCATTGAAATTCCCACGTTATAGTTAGTTGGACTCACTATAACTTGCGCGCCTGCAATGCACTGCTGATGACGTCACATATTACATCACTCATGACATGGTCAGTGACATCACTCATGACATCACTGATGACACCATCCAGTGAATGTGTGTCTTTCTGAAAAATACATTTGTTTTGTATATGTATTTGGAAAGTACGATGGAAGAATAAATGGTTAAATAAGTGTGTAAATGGATGTTTGTTTTTAAAAGAATTGATTGGTTAACTGCCTTATTAAGTGTATCTTAGTGAATACATATATTAGCAAGTAACTTTTAAATATTGAAATGTATGTATCAGTGTTTCACTTCGTGTATAAGTGGCTGTATGGGTTGGTGACTGACTCACTGTTTGTATGAGTTTTGAAGACAGCATATCTACAGGACTGTATGGATGGATGAGTGTGTATATGTGTATGTTAGTGAGTAAACAACTGTCTCACTATTGTCTTTTTCAGTAACGACATATGTTTTAATCTAGTATATGTGAGTATTGATTTATAAAAGTGAGTATATGTGAGAGTGAGAGATTATAAGAGTTCCTGTTTAAATAAGTATGTGTTTATATAAGTGATTGTTTAAGAGAGTAAGTATGTGTAAGTATTCTTAGAAGTAAAGTGGTAGTGTGTGTATTGCTGTATATGCAAATAAATGGATGTTCAATAGTTTTTTTTCATGTGTGAATATGTGTGTGAGTAACTTTTGGATGACTGTCGAAGTGTAACAGGATGTATAGGTGTATCACTACATATAATAAGTGAGTATATGTATGAGTGACTATATAGAACTGTTGGTGAATGAGTGGATGTGTTTTTTGACGGCCGAAACGCGTCATGCCGATGGCGAGGGAAAAATAAAGCCACTTTTGATTTAACTTTTTGGTGTTATGGAGATCTGTACCTGATGGATGTGTGAGGAGTCACATTGCAGGACCTTGTTTCTATATATATTACCTACTGGCGGTCGCCAGTAGGTAGTTATAGTTAGGATTGTTTTCCATAGGAAATCCTCAACATTCTATTTGGAATAACTTTGGCCCTGGTGGATGAGTCTTTACGAATTTCTCAAAGAAGATGGCTAGGTCCGCTGCGCTCCTTCCCTGAAAGTTTGGGGGGGATTGGTCAAGTGGGGGCTGAGATATAAGGGGGGTCCCAAAACGTGTTTTCTCCATGTTATTTTCCATAGGACCTTTAGACTCAGCTACAGTTCGAATGGGTAAATGAATTTATAAGAAATTTGCCAAAACTGTAGAGTCTTGTTCTCCAGATTACGCTTTTTTTGGAATGGTGTAAATCCGTTCAGTAGTTGTTGAGAAAATTAAAGTTAAAGCCAATTATATATTTATAGGCGCGCACACGTGCGCGCACCCAAGCGGCTGCGCGTGAGCGGAATTTTTTTGGGCTGCGTGACGTCTGTTAACGTTCGATTCGAAGGAAATCAGGAAGTTTTGTCCGCCATTTTGTCACTGCGAGTAAATATATTGTTCATTTCAAAGCGCTGAAACATGGAAAAGGGAGAAGGTAGAGATTGTTTTGCTGCGTAGCTTTTCTCGGGGTGTGCAGTAAGGCCCTTAAACGCAAAAAAATATAATTTTTCCCCGAAAAAAAATACGGGGTGCGCGCACCCGGTCGCGCACACCTATTTACAAGAGTGTGAAAATGGAGATAAATCAGAAGTTTGAGTGCTTAGATATAAGGTGGCTCTGAAAAGAGCCCTTGTGTTAATTGAGTGTTTTCTGCATTTATAAGTAAGTACCGATGCAGAGCCTGATGTTGCAGAGGAAGATTCTGTTTCCCTCATTCGTGAAATGAACACCGTCTCTCCTACAGACGTCTTGCATGTGGTATTGCAAGTTGTTGTGGTAAATAGAACCCATGCTATAATCTCTGAGGAACGCAGAAACCAAGGCAGATCGAGGAAAAAGTGTCATCAATTGTCGAAAGGTGTCTTTTAGAAGCATTTCCAGACCTACCCCAGTGATTGTGCCTAGATCGTTCCCACCACAGTGCACAATTATAAGGTCTGGCTCTGGGAGATGCATAAAAGTTTTCACCAATGGAATCAATTGGTGACATTTCAATCCTCTTTTGGAAATCCATGTTATGTGTACATTTGGTAAGCTGAGGTTGCAAATTCGTCTGCTTACTGCATATTTTTCACTCCAGTGAGTATAACTGTGTCCTATTAGCCAGACCTTCATTTTCAAGGGATTCGTAGTCGTCCTCCGATCGGTTCTGGAAGTGGAATGGTAGTTAGAAGTTGAAATTCTAAATAAAGAAAAAGGAAGAGGCTGGGTGTGGTTTAAAAAATAAAAATGATTGGTTGATTGTAACAAGTGGAGATTGAACAGGTTAATGTTTATGTTAAACGAAAAGTACTATTGGGTGTGAAAAAACAAGATATGTAACAGAGCTGTGTATTGGTAGGTGTTTCTGGAGGGAAAATAGTGTTCTTAGTTTGTTGTAGAACGTTAAGACATGAACTTTTGACCTGTGCGTTCAGCAAGGCGCAGAATGAGGTGTAACCATGGAAACAGCCGGAGATGGCAGTTGGTGATGGGTTCACTCTTTGGTGCCTCTGCATCTGAGTCTGTTCTCTGGTGGCTGGCGGACAACTGTTTGTTATTGTGGAGATGAAAGGGTGATAAGGAGAGAAATACGACATAGCGTCTGGCCTGTAGAAGCGTGGGAGCAGTGATTAACTCTGAGTGAAGCGGAACTGTGTCGGTGCTTAGTAACAGTAAAAAAAAAATGTTAACAGTGGTATAACTGTCTTTACGGTGCGCGACCTACTAAGAAAGAGTTCACGGGCCGTAATTGGCTTGCAGGTTCTAGTATCAGTAAGTGAGGTCGAGAAAAGAAAACATTCAGGACTTTATTTATGAAGGCCTTGCGCCACTGGTGCGTTACTTTTTCCCATTTTTAAAAATGAGGCACTGGCGGTGGAAGGTCTTCATAAATAAGGTTCTCAGTGACTACAGTTAAGGTTATGTGGAACCCATGAATAGTTTTTCAATATGAAATCATTTCAGTTGAGATTATGGATTAAAAGAGAAACCGTGAATATTTGAAATGTTTATTTAGAAATGTACTGTTTTAAAGGCAAATCATTATGTAATATGAGTACAGCAATTGCAAAAAAGACAGTAATTGGTATTGTCAGTAGTACATGGAATACAAACGCTATAGTTGAAGAAAAATAAATATAGTTGGAAAAAAACATTGTACAGTCTTATAAGGAAGTATATTATATTTTAATAAATGGAAGAAGGTTTCTGGCCTTTCAGTTTAGGAACGATATATGAAAATGCAAGTGGTTATACATCATTACTTTATGAATCAGCTGTCAAACAACACGAAATCATAATGTCCTCTGTTAGTAAAGCAAATAGGTCTGTTCTTCAAAAGAAAATATGGAAAAGAACGTGAAGAATATAGAAAACCAAAAGGAAATGAGGACGTCAATGGCTTGTTTGAGAGTTATTGAAGCATTGTTTAGGCAAAATAGGTAGCTTCTGCTTGTAACAGGAAATCAGTTTTATCATTTGAAATTATGTCAGCTATCCAATGGAAAAGAGTAAAGCAGTACTGATGATCTGTTATAATCGGAGCCTCTTTTACCATCAGAGGGCAGCTCGGTGGGTTTTCGATGTAGCTCGCTGTTAGGAAAGAGTTAACCGTCCATTGTGTAGGCAAAATATGCAGCAAGTGCCTCTAACATGAAATCATTGTTATCATCTGAAAACATGTCAGCCATCCAATTGAGAAGATGAAAGGAGCATTCATGATCTGTCATTATTGGGGCGTCTTTTACCATCATAGGGCAGCTCGGTGGGTTTTCGATGTAGCTCTCTGTTAGGAAATGTTGCGCCGCTGCGAATATATTTCAATGACCCAGAACTCCTTGTATCGCTGCAAAGGCCATAAACCCTCCGGAAAGTATGTCAGCTATCCAATGGAAAAGAGTAAAGCAGTACTGATGATCTGTTATAATCGGAGCCTCTTTTACCATCAGAGGGCAGCTCGGTGGGTTTTCGATGTAGCTCGCTGTTAGGAAAGAGTTAACCGTCCATTGTGTAGGCAAAGTATGCAGCAAGTGCCTCTAACATGAAATCATTGTTATCATCTGAAAACATGTCAGCCATCCAATTGAGAAGATGAAAGGAGCATTCATGATCTGTCATTATTGGGGCGTCTTTTACCATCATAGGGCAGCTCGGTGGGTTTTCGATGTAGCTCTCTGTTAGGAAATCTTGCGCCGCTGCGAATATATTTCAATGACCCAGAACTCCTTGTATCGCTGGAAAGGCCATAAACCCTCCGTTGTAACAAAGCTGTTCATGATCAAGTAACGGATTCATGAGGTGATTGTAATTCGGTTCAGGAGGTACCAAATTGCAGAGACATAAATCCAGGGCCCACGTAAAATCACAGCTCAGGCAATGAAATACAGGCTGCACACAGGTGAAATACGAATATCGAAATGATAATCGATATGAAGTATTCAAAATTGAGAGTGGTAAGGTGCCGTAGTACAGAAGCATTCTCTGTCGAAATAGTTCTAAGTGGCCCGGCTCGTTTGCGAAGGCAGGAGGGACATCCATTTTGAATTTCCCAAGATGGTACAGGAAACTGCGCAGCACTGCCGGTTGTATAGCAACTCCACAGAATTAGGTCGCCGGCTATGCAGTGGAGAGGAGCAGAATGACTTGATACATTTTCTAGGAGTCTAGTCACTTATATATTGCTTAGTGGTTATTAAAAAAGTAGCTTTTTTTGAACTGGAGGATGCGTTAAAAAATAAGGGAGTGATTTGAGGGAGTTGTAAAGCAAGGTTAATTTTTTTTTACATCAATGCTGTTTTCTGTGAATGTTAGCTTAGTGAAAGATATGTGTGTGAGCAGATGCAACGTTCAGTTTTAAATGTGACAATGGCGGTCTTGTTCATGTCTTCCGATTCAAGGTCGGTATTCGCTGCCAAATACAAAGATTAAGAAACGCATGCGTGGGGTACATAGTGTGCATTCTTAAAGGAAAGCAAATGAAGGGTTATTTTTACCACGTTAGCATTGTCGTTTAAAAAGTTATAGTGATTTCTATTATTTGTGAAGAAAGTGTCACTGATGAAGACTGAAAATAAATCCTTATAAATGATAGGGACTGGTGTATTTTAGAAAAGGTGTGTAACATTACATGAATTGTGGAAAAAAAATAATGTAATTGAAAATGTATGGTTTGAAAATGAAAAGTAGAGGTTTATAGTTCATGTTTTGAAAGCAGTTCTAGAGGGTCAGATGAAAGTGTATGGTTTGAAAATGAAAAGTAGAGGTTTATAGTTCACGTTTTGAAAGCAGTTCTAGAGGGTCAGATGCATGATAGATTTATAAAAAATAGAACATGTTTTTAAATAGAATTTTGGAAAAAATATGTGCCTTTATGTACTATTTACATTATCTGCCTGTTGCGTATTCTTTGAGTTTTAGTAATCCTGTGTCTTATAAGTTTTCTAGGGGCGGTTTGAGGTTCATGGTGGGTTTGGGCAGGGAGGGTAGGTTGGGGGTTTGTAATAGGGGGTTCGGCTGGGGTGGAGTGCGGAGTTTAGTGAAAAGTGAGGGGGGCGGGGAGTTACTGTGTTTGGTAATGGAGCAGAGTCAGAGGACGCCACATTTGTGTTACGGGGTGCCACGGAAATATGTATTTATTCTCAGAGGTTTATTATATTAAGGATATATATCAGCATGGTGGCTCTTGTTGTTTTGTGGTTCTGTGTATGTTTATAATGCTGGCCCTGTAGTTTTTGTTTATGGACCTTATTACGACACACAGGGGAGCTACGTTGCACAGTTGGAGATCAGAGACTTAGGAAATAAAACTTTATAATTGTAAGGGCTCTAAGCGATAGAAATCGCCCGTTCTCGGTGTAAAAAATATCACCGCTATTGGTGGTATTTTCTACGGTGTTAGTGCTCGAAGGAGAATAGTAACATATATGTGAAATAAAATTATGTAATAGGCTCAGCATTTCACATTATCGCGTGAAAATAAAAGTTGCTTTTACATAGCAATAAGTCTCTTATAATTAAGGGACAGAGTGTATATAGTGCTATTTAGTACTCTGCTATGTGATTGATGTCGAATATTTCATAAGAGGAGGCTTTAAAAGTTTTTCGATAAACTGGTTTTCTAGGGAAGTGGGTGGAGTGTTCCGTGTAAATTGCAGAATAGAAACTAGTAAGAACCAATTGGAAGTGTTGTTTTAAAGTCACATGACTGCACATGCGTGTCTGGACGCGATAGGTGGGTGCGCGCACCCGGTCGCGCACTATAAGAAAGCGGCGAGAAAATATCAGCTAATATGCTCTTCAAGCTTGTTTTGGTACAAAGAGTTAGTTCTGAAAAGAACTTTTTTTTTTTGCTTTTTTTTGGGAAACAAGTGTTATGATGCTTTTGATTTCTTAAAGTTGCGACAACATTTTTCAGTATGTTATACTATCCAAATAAAGTGAAGAAATTTAACTTTTCTTGGAGCATTTATGACTCTCAATTATTTGTTTAATTAGAGTAAAGCTTTGCTCTCCGTATACAAGAAGTTCTCCACAGTTCGTGCATTTCATGTGTACATTCGCCAGATATGGTCTCAAGTCCATCTCAGCACTCGATGGAGATACAGGTCGTCCACCGGAAGATGTGCTGATTAGTTCTGATGGTAATAGCGTGGCCTCCGTTTTTCTTGTCAAAGGTGGTCGCTCATTTCCTTCAGATTCGGAAGATGAATGCGGAACGGTAGCCATTGTACCGAAGTCTTCGGGAAGATGTTCGACGTTGTTCTCTCTTGAGAGTAGAAAAGAAAGTGATGGAAGTGGGTGGAGTGCTGCGTGTAAATTCCAGAATAGAAACTACCAAGAACCAATTAGAAGTGTTGTTTAGAAGTCACATGACTTCACATGCAAGTGTCAGGTCCTGTACGCGAAAGGAGGGTGCGCGCACCCCGTCTCGCACTAAAATAAAGCAGCGAAAAAATATCTCATAATATGCTCTTGGAGCACGTTTTGGTAGAAAGAGTTAGTTCTGAAAAGAACTTTTTTTTTTTTTTTTTTTGGGAAAGAAGAGTTATGATGCTTTCGATTTCTTCAAGTTGCTACTACATTTTTCAGTATGTAATAGTTTGAAAATGAAGTGAAGAAATGTATCTTTTCTTGGGGCATTTGTGACTTTCAATTTTGAGTTTAATAAGAACGAGGCTCTGCTCTCCATACAAAAGAATTTCTCCACACTTGTTGCATTTCATATGCACCTTCGCAAGATATGGTCTCAAGTCCATCTCAGCACTCGATGGAGATACAGGTCGTACACCAGAAGATGTGCTGGCCACCTCTGATGGTAATAGCGTGGCCAGGGCTCTTGTCGATGCTTTTGCATAATGCTCAGGATGCCTTTGTTTAACATGCCGCTGCATGGTGTGTATAGAAAAGGAATATTTTTTATTTGGATTTCCCCTTGAGAGCTCCGAATTGCATATCGTGCAGGTTACTTTTGGCGCATTCACTTTCTTTTGATCTTCAGGATAAGTGAAAAATTGCCAAATGAAAGATTCCTTTTTTCTTCTTAACGGTGGTCGCTCATTTCCTTCAGATTCGGAAGATGAATGCGGTAGGGCAGCCATTTCAGCAAAGTCTTCCGGAAGATGCTCGACGTTGTTGTCTCTTGAGAGTAGAAAAGATTGTGAGGAAAGTGGGTGGAGTGCTTCGTGTAAATTCCAGAACAGAAACTACTAAGAACCAATTGGAAGTCTTGTTTTCAAGTCACATGACTTTACATGCGCTTCTCAGGACGTGTAGGCGGTGACACTATCTAGTTACGAACGTGATTACATACTTAGGAACTAGCATTCAAAAAAACTATGAAATTCACTGAAAAACCATAGGTTTTACACACGTTATAGTTAGGAAGTAGCATTTGAAAAACCTATGAAATTCACTGAAAAAACCATAGGTTTGACACCAGTTATAGTTAGCTGGAAATTTTACTGACATAAAACCAATGAAATTCCACGCTATAGTTAGTTGGACTCACTATAACTTGCGCGTGTAATGCACTGCTGATGACATTACATATTACATCACTCATGACATGGTCAGTGACATCACTTATGACATCACTGATGACAGACCTCCTTTAAGTGTAATGTAACCCTTAAAACACATATTGGAAAATAGAAATTAACATTTTCAAAAAAATGGAGATACCCATACCAGTTACAACAACCAATTCAGTAATTCCTCCATCTATATACACATTCTCTCATTCACCAACAGTTCTATATAGTCACTCATACATATACTCACTCATAATATGTAGTGATACACCTATACATCCTGTTACACACCGACAATCATCCAAAAGTTACTCACACACATACTCACACATGCAAATAAACTATTGAACATCCATTTATTTGCATATAAAACTATACACACTCAACCACCCATACAGTCCTGCACATATGGTGTCTTCTAAACACATACAAAGAGAGAGTTAGTCATTCATGCATCTATTTGATTAGTAATACCCCCATAAAACCATAGAAACACTCATACTGATACTAAAAAAACATCTAAGAACCCAAATACCTACACAGGTAGGTACTCATCAACCCATGCAGCCAGTTATTCACAAAGTGAAACACTGATACATATATTTAAATATTTAAACATTACTCGCTAATATATGTATTCACTTAGGTACACTTAATAAGCCAGTTATCCAATCATTTCTTTTTGAAAAAAACATTCATTAAGACAATAATTTAAACATCTATTCTTCCCTCGACCTTTACATATACATATATAAAACATATTTATTTTTTAGAAAGACACACATTCACTGGATGGTGTCATAAGTGATGTCACTGACCATGTCATGAGTGATGTAATATGTAATGTCATCAGCAGTGCATTACACGCGCAAGTTATAGTGAGTCCAACTAACTATAACGTGGAATTTCATTGGTTTTATGTCAGTAAAAATTCCAGCTAACTATAACTGGTGTCAAACCTATGGTTTTTTCAGTGAATTTCATAGGTTTTTCAAATGCTACTTCCTAACTATAACGTGTGTAAAACCTATGGTTTTTTCAGTGAATATATATATATATATATATATATATATATATATATATATATATATATATATATATGTATATATATATATATATATATATATATATATATATATATATATATACATATATATATATATATACATATATATATATATATACTAGCAGCCCGCCCCATCGTTGCCTGGGGCAGAAGGGGGCTGGGGGCAGCATTCCAGGCTTGCGTGCACCTTACCTCACCGCTTGCTCCCAGTCGCACAAACCCAGGCCCCCGCTCCAGTCCGCCTCACTTCACCGCCCCCCACTACACCAAGCCAGTCTACACGCCCCACTGCAGTCCGCTATCCCGCTCCATTCCGCCTCACTTACCGCTCCTCCCCGCATACTTCACCGCTCCTCCCCGCGTTTCACATACCTCATGGCGCTGCAGTCTTGCTACGTTCTCGGCTCCTCCATGCGCTGTTGTCCTCCATTCCGCTCCAGCCCGCCTTACTTCACCGTTCTTCCCCACCGTTCACGTACCTCATTCCCTCCAGTCTGGCTAAGTGTTTCGCTCCTCCCTGCGCTATTGTCCGCTCCTCCTCGCGTTCCTGTCCTCCGATGATGTCAGCACGCACGTTGTTAGCACACACGGCCGGCGCTACTTCTTAGGGACTACTTTTTTTTATTGTTTATTTTTTAAATAACGTTTATTTTTTTTATTTTTCATAGCCTATGTCCATCTACTGGACCCCCCCTTTCCAACCCTGTATTGGGTGTTGCGATTGGTGGTGTACTTTTCGAGTTTACCTGGCTCAAATGACACAGTTCTCTCTTTATAATAGTAGTATAGATATATATATATATCCCACAAACGCACCTCGCCCCAACTTCGCATGCAGTGTGAAAATGTATTTAGCAATACAACTCTGCACATTTCGGAGCTATCCGCCCCTTGCTCATGAATAAACTTGTTGCAATTACGGCTTTAATACAGCACGTGACTCACCTCAATGTGATAAACAATGAAAACAAACTCCACATTGGAAGTATCATTTTAGACTGCAATAAACTATTGCAACATTCATTAAACGTGACAACAGTGAGAATAAAAATGTAGTTAAAATCTAGAAGATTTTAGTTCTGCGGCTACATCTCTATAAGGTCGGCTATAGTTTTCAATTTATTCTAAATGTACCGGACGGTTTCTCAATGCGAGCGGTAGCCAGCATACGCGACAACTCTTAATGAGAGATGTGACCTCCCGGGTTGGGAAATCTTGCTGGGAGGTTGATTTTCCACTCTCGCGCTCGCCAACTTGATGTTAACAATCGCAAACAAGGAAAAATCTTGCTGGGAGGTGGATTTTCGTCGCTTGCGCTGGCCAACTTGATGTTGATATACGCTAGCAAAGGAAAAAACTATGGAACTCCGAGAGCTGGTTGGAGGTTCTTCTCCCTTTTTCCATCACCCTGCAAACACGACTGTTAGTAAAAAAAAACCTTAGAAATTCACTAATAAAACAAAGATTACTGGGGCGTTATAGTTAGCAAATAGAATTTTAAAAAACCTTCGAAATTCACTAAAAACACAAAAAAGGTTATGGGGGATGTTATAGTTCGGCTTAAAGTACAAAACCAGAGAAATTCAGCTGTTAAAGTCACCTGAGTTAACTACAACTTACCTCCCATAATACACTGCTTATGATCCCACATATTACATCACTCAAGTACATGGTCAGTGACATCGCTGATGACCTCAAATGACATCACTGATGACATCACTGATTACATCATCCACATAATCTCCGACACACCCACTCACACCCCTACAGAATCTTTTAAACACTCACAGTCAATGGATGATGTCTCCATTGATGTCATTAGTGATGTCATTTGACATGTTATCTGTGATATCATGAGTGATGTCACTGACCATGTCCTGAGGAATGAAATATATGAAGTCATAAGCAGTGCATTGCAGGGCGCAAGTTATAGTTAACTCAGATAACAATAACAGCTGAATTTCTCTAGTTTTGTATAAGTGAAATGTGAGCCTAACTATATCAACCCTGCCTGTAACCTTTGGATTTTTGTGCGAATTTCTATGGTTTTTTAATTCTATTTGCTAACTATAACATCCCTATAACCTTAGGTATTTTGTGAATATATATATATGCGTATACTACCTATTTTCCATAGGAAATCCACAACATTCTAGTCCCAATAACTGACGAATCTTCGCAAAATTTTCAAAACCTTTAGCCAGCTCCGGTCTGCTCCTATCCTGAAAGTCTCTGGGTGATTGGTCACGCTTGGGCAGAGAAAAAAGGGGGTCCCAAAATGTGTTTTCTCCATGCAATTTTCCATAGGAACCTTTAGTCCCAGCTACAGCCCGAACTGCTAAACGGAATTACACCAAATTTGGCAAAAAGTTAGTTATTGGTTCAGAGTTATGCCTTTTTTTAAATGGTGTAAATCCGTTCAGTAGTTCCTGAGAAAATCAAAATTAAAATCATATATATCTATAGCCGCGCAGGGTCCGCTCAACCTCCCAATCATGAGCTGTATGCTAACTGGCTGTCAACACTCCAAACCAGGAAGTGTTGTCAGCCATCTTGTGCCTCAGTAGAACCGAGGCACAAGAAAACAGAAAAAAAACATGCAAAACACGGAAAGGGGGCAGGGTAAAAACACCCTGACCCCCTAGGCCTGCTTAGGGGTCCCAAAACATTTTTTTTTAACAGGAACATTCGCTGAGGATATTCGGATCTGCCCAAATTAACAAAAAAATGAATGTGGATAGAATGTGTTTTATACAGCGCTTACAACTCTAGCTTGGCCGATTAGAGGCGCTGAATGGAAGAGGTAAGAAATATAGACATTTTAATGACACTCTGGATATAGACAGACAGGCAAACATGCATGCTCGGTGTGTGTATGCAGTGACTTAATTTAATAAAGCCCTTTTAATAAACCTCTTTTAATAAGTGCCTTTTATCATCCGGGCGGCTTCCACTCCACCACTAGGCCATGAAGCGTGCCCTTCTTCTAGCATCGCGCAGAGCGTGCAGGTTTTGACCTCTGCCTCTTTCTCCTTCACTGCCCCTTTTCTTCTGCTACACCCTGTGTAACTTCAATCCTCCCTTCTTCCAATCCATCCCACATCAAGCTCCCATCACACCGCCTTCCCTCTGTGCCCCCGGAAAGCCCTGAATCCCTTAGGGTAAAAGGCTCCTGTGTCCCCCTACGTCCCACCTGGGAAAACCATGCAAGATAGGGGGTCAGAGGAGTGAAAAGGAGGAAAAGCAAGAGGCACAAAACATAAACAGGACCCGTCACCTTCCCGGCAGTGGGAGCCCTGGAGCCCATACCTGGGAACCAGCGAGGTGCAGCCTGGGAGCCCGGGTTAAACGGTGTCCATTTCTGAGCATCCAGTGATTTGTCAGGGCACGCCACTGATGGGCATTCTTGGGGGCGCCTCAAAAGGAACGGCTAATTTCAAATTCATCAGGCCGGCAAGAATGTAACGGCCATAAAGGGGCACTCACTGTGGGCACATCATGTTTAAAAGTGCAGGAATCCAGTGCCTAAATGGGCCGATTACGCACCTGACATGAGCTGAAAGGCCCAGAATTAGGCTTCACAGTAAATTAAGACAGGAGTAGGGTGGGTTTAAATGATACCACCATTCTGCTTAATGCCAGTTTCCATAGTAACAGCTCATATAACATTCAACTTAACTGACAGGTCACAAGTTCACCATATTTTCAAGTTCACCACACAATGTTGCAAATGCAAACAGCAGGTGTGGTTGACTTTGCAAAATATGACCGTATCCTTTCTACTGTACCTTTCAAACATTTTTTACTAACCAATAAGAAACATGGTTTTTAAAAACAATAACATGCACACTTTTTTTAATATACAATGTTCCTAAACAGCCAATCAATTCTCTACTTTTTTTTTAAAACAGCATCTTGTTCACCAATTTACATACCTCTCATTCTACCAACTGACTACCTCAGCTACTGACATCTTTTGATTACTTCCGGACATCCCTTCAAGATGCTTACAGTGTGGATTGTTGGGCACAGCTATGTTTTCTTATGCAAACGGTATGCTGAACGCAGAGGTATTGACAAATACCTAGCTTTGCAAAATGTGGATATTAAATGGATTGCATAGAGAGGATTAAAGTGGCACCAATTGATGCCTTTGGTTAAAACCTTTTTGCATCTCCTACCTCCTGACCTCATGATTGTGCACTGTGGTGGCAATGACCTAGGTACATTGACTGGGGTAGGTCTGGAAATGCTAATGAAGGACACCTTTGCACAATTGATGTTGCCTTTACCTCATATGCCAAAGACAGAAATGGAAGTGGTCACATTAATTCTGTCCACAGATTGCAATAGCTAGAAACAATGACAATAAAGCTGTTTCTGCTTACCTCAGGGACCATAGGATGGGCTCCATATATAACAACTATCTACATTTTGATATGGATGGCATCTACAGGAGTGATGGTGTACACTTCACACATCAGGGAAACATAGTCTTTTCTCAACAACCTAAAGCTCTGCATCGGCACTTACATGTAGCTACAAAACACTCACAATGAAATCAAGGGTTCTTATTAGATCCACCCTATAACTTAATATTGATTATTTTTTTTACACATACAATGTTTTGGGAAGGGGGGGATTCGCCTACCCAGCGTGAATTTACAAAACAAAAGCACAAACCCAATGTACTAGAAAACAACACATTTTTCAACTTTAACTGATATTTTTAAATTTTATATATTTTTAACAACTTTATACATTTTAACCTTGTCAATAACTTCAATCTTAGTACCTTTTTAAAAGAACTTCACAAATACAAGACTACCTTCTACATTATATATTACTTAATTTTTTATTTAAAGCGGATTCGCTAACTCATCGCAATTACACAGTGGGCTGCGTTGAGAGTCGCGTTGGAGTCGCAACTCAAAACTCGAAACACAAAAAAAAAAACCTCCAATTATTTCGTATTTGCCCCGGGGACCCCATCCCTTGGGGCCTGCTCTTAGCGTTGGGGACCATGGGGGGGAGCCCCAATACCCCTATGGTCCCGCCGGCTCCCTGCCTCCTGTGGGAGCTGGCATTGCTTTTAAACAAGGGGAGCTTCTGACATGCAGCTCCCCTTGCTCAAAAGCAACCCTGTGTTTCTTCATTGAAGCAAAAGCAGGTTTTCCTGCTCTCGCTTCAATGAAGCAAAGCAGGGTTTGAGATGACAGGGCGGGAGCTGTGCTTCCGCACTATCATAGCAAACAGGAATGTCCAGGGGGTGGGCATCCTGGGACATTGCAGGAGCTGGCTCTGGTGGATGGTGGTCCCCAGGGCCATTGCGGGCTCCAGGAGGGGGGGGCACGCTGCCCCCCTCCCTAAATTTGCTTAGCCCTGGGAAGGTGGTGGTCCCGGGGGCTTGGGGAGGCCACGAGGCCCCCCACCATAAATAATGAAATTAGCCCGGGGAGGTGGCGGTTCCCAGGTCTTCGGAGCCAGCGAGGTGGACTGCCTTACAATTACAAGTGCCCTAGGAAGGTGGCGGTCCCTGGGGCAACCCTCTCATGCATTTAATCAATAAGCCCTGGGGAGTTGATCCCCTGGGATGGGGGAGGGCATGCCCCCGCATTCAAATAACTAAGAGGTGGCAGTCCCCAGGGTTGCATGCACCCTGTATTCAAATAACTAAGCCCCAGGGACATGGCAGTCCCTGGAGCTGGGGGGGCCCCCGCGGGACCCCGCAAATTAATTATTGACTGCCCCTGGGACCTGACCCAACTGGGGGCATATAAAAAACAAATTGTGGGAGCCCATTTTTCTGTTTTTTTTATTTTCTCGTCTAGATCTGCGCACCCAGCCCGACTTCAGACGTTGTATCAAAAATGCTTTTTTGGGCCTGAGGGTCCTTGTGGGACCCCCTGAGCAGGCCAAAGGGGTCTTTATACCCTGCCCCCTTTTCTTATTTTTCAACCGTTTTCCACTGACTTCATTACTGAGTCATAAGATGGCTGCCAACACATTCTGGTTGGAGTGTTGGCAGCCAACCAGAAGTCAGCTCATGCTCGGGAGGAATCGTGACTCCTCATTGGTGCTCAGATATCGATATTTTTCTTTTTTTATTTTCTCAGTAACCAAGAGCTACTTTTTTGCCAAATTGTGTGTAATTCCGTTGAGCCTGTTCCAATTTTTCCTATGGAAATGAACATGGGGAAAACATGTTTTGTGACCCCCCTTTTTTCTCGGCCCCCACTTCACAAATCACCCCAAAACATTCAAAAGACAGGAGCTGACTGGAGTGCCACATTCATTTTGAAATTTCATGAAGATTCGTGAAATGGCACCAAAGATATTGGCAAAAGAAAAAAACGCTTTTCCTATGGAAACTAGGTCCTAACTTTAACTACCCACTTGTGACCTCCAGTAGGTAACATTTATAAATATATTAAACAAAAAAGGAGGCCATGCCCCGGGGACGGGGTCACTGGGGCCGAAAATAGCCTCGGGAGGGGGCCGCGCAACCCCCTTCCCATTTTTTTTGTTAAAAAGGGGTCAGGTCATGGTAAATAGTAAAGGAAGGGGGGCCACACAGCCTTCTTCTTATATATATATATATATATATTTTTTTTTTAAAGCTGACCTGACGCCGGAGGTCCCACCTCCTCTCTGCACCACTGAGCAAACTTGTTGTCAGTTAGGAAATTAAGTCACAATGAATACTGAGGGTCCCTGGGGGCCTACTAGCCCACCAGATACCTCCAGTAAGCACCACATACCTGGTTTGCAGAGGTGGCCTGAGGCCACACCCTTTTTTACACCACTCTGCAAACTCACCTCTTGGTGCACTGCTTGTGGGGTGATGAGGTCCTCATGTTTCCTGAGGACCTCGAGACACAAGTGGACTTCATCCCACCCAGCAGTGCACCAAGAGGCGCATTTGCAGAGTGGTGTAAAAAGGAGGCGTGGCATCACACCACCTTTGTGAAATCGAGCTGTGTGGCACTTACTGGAGGTACCTGGTTGGATAGTTGGCCCCCAAGGCCCCTCAGTATTCAAGGGGACTTAATCCCCCAACTTAGAACACACCAGGGGGTGCATTTGTACAGTGGTGGAGAAAGGGGGTGTGACCTTTGTCCACCTCTCAGCAATCCCACTATGTTGGGCTTAGTAGGGGTGAGAGGTAGGCTAGTTATCCCCTAAAGGACCCCAAGCAGCGAAGGAGACTTCAATCCCCTTCCAAGAGGGCACCAGGGGGCGCATTTGTAGAGTGGTGGGCAAAGGGGGTGTGGCCTGCTATGAGTACTTACCAATACTGCTGTGTGGGACTTACTGGAGGTAATAGGAGGGGTAGTTTGCCCCAAAGGTTCTCCTTGGGGGCCAACTACCCCTCTTGGTACCTCCAGTAAGTCCCACACAGTCGGAATGCCCCTCTTGCTTTACCACTCGGCAAACTCACCTCCTGGCAGACTACGGGATGAGGGGTGAAGTGTAAAGTACTCTTGAGGGAGTTTGGGGGCCAAGAAGCCCTCCTGGTACTTCCTGTTAGTCCTACACTGTGGAATTCCTAGGCGCTGGTTGGAGGCCCAGCACCCTTTCTCCACCACTCTGCAAATTCCACTACCATTTAAAGAAGCATCTTTATGCACCTCTGACTTAGAGGTAGTGTTAATCCTCCTGCCCTATTATTATATACTAGGGCCTTACAGAGGAGGTCATGCCAATCACAGGGGTACCCCAGCCCATTGTGTACCCTAGTGTATGTAGGTTTTTTCACTGTATTCTAAGTGTCTTTTAGCATAGCCCTGGCTCCGGGCCTGGTTAGGCAGAGTCAGTTACCGCCAGTACTAGTCAGTAAAATGTTGTGGGCACAGTAGGACTTTGCAACAAGGCCTCTTTCTGCACCTCTGTTGGTTATTTCTGCATAGCTCTAGCTTCTTTCTGAACCTTTCTTCATCTTTCTGGACTTCTGTTGCCTCTTTCTGCATTTCTCTTGCGTCTTTCTATGCCTTTCTTCCTCTTTCTGCATGTGTCCTACCTCTGTAGGCATAGTTAGAAATTAGTCTATAAAAAAACTTTGAAATTCATTGAAAAAATCATAAGTTTCAGAGACGTTATAGTTAGAAACTAGCATTTAAAAAAACCTTAAAAATTCACTGAAAAAATACAGGTTTCAGGGATGCTATAGTTAGTTGGACATTTCACTCGCACAAAACCAGAGATATTCTGCAGTTATACTTAGTTCAGCTAACTATAACTCACGCCCCCGCAATGCACTGCTGATGAAGTCACATATTACATCATTCATGACATGGTCAATGACATCACTGATGACATTTCAAATGATGGGGAAATAATTAATTATTGTGCCTCACTGTTCCCAGCAGCATTTATCTTGTTACATGCCACAGCCTCACTTCGATATCGAGATGGTGCTCTTCCCACACGGCAGGACCACCGCGCATTATTTCTTCCACCAAACGTCCAGATCTTCGGAAATGCACACAACAACTTGCCTCCATTTCGGATCTTTAATTTCAGCTTTCCCCAGCATACCAGCAAACATTAGTGCCTGACACGTTTTGAGGCTAACGAGCCTCTTTCTCAAAGGCTGTTTGTAAATATACATGGCGCATAGAGTGCTCTTTATCATCTCAAAATAAGAAGCATGTTTTCATTGGCTGAGTGCAATTGTATTTGATTGGCTAAGTGCCTTTATTCAACTGCTGCATTACGGGATATATAGTCCCAAGAGCACTGACCTTTCATTTACCTAAGTAGGTTATAGGCGTCAATGTATTTATAAAACATAGTGAATATTCTTCTTAGGAGCCGGTAATGATGGGGAAAGTATTCTTAATCGTGCCTCATTGTGCCCAGCAGCATGCATCTTGTTAAATGCACAGCCTTTTTCCATCTCGAGATAGTGCTATTCCCACACGGCAGGACTACCACGCATTATTTCTTCCACAAAACGTCCAGATCTTCGGAAATGCACACAACAGCTTGCCTGCCATTCAGATCTTTAATGTCAGCTTCCCCCAGCATATCAGCAAACATTGGTGCCTGAAGCGTTTTGAGGCTAATGAGCTATATATATAAAGGTTGCCCGAAGGCGCTCCCACAGTTTCAGAATATTTTTTGTGGAATGCAGCAAAGCCAGCAACCTACAGAGACTTATTTTTCAAAGGCCTAATGCATTTCTGACTTCCCCAGTCCTTGCTCACAGGCCAAGTGCATGTCAGTCCAGCAAGATAATTGCAGGCCCATGTTCCCTGGATTAAATATCAGTTCTACCCTGAAGTGGGCCTCTGAAGTCAGTTCACAACAAGTGCTTTTCGGTAAGGGTAGTTCTGCTAATTTAATTTCATCCCAAGTGGGTTTGCTATAGCCATGCAAAATTTAAGACACAATTCATCCCCCTTCAGTGGGCAAATCCAAAGTAACATTATTGGTTTTGCTTGAAATTTCCTTGACTTGTTGTTTCCAATGTGACAGAATCTGAAGTCACTCAGACCTGCTCCTTCATGCAGTGATGCTGCCTTCACAGATGGAACAGCTGTTTATTATCCATAAGAAAAGGTGTCCTCAGGCAAAGGCACACTCGCAAACAGGTTCCCATTAAGTTTTCTGGAATGCAGCACAGCCAGCAACATACTGAGAATTGTTTTTCAAAGACCTATTGTATTTCAGACTTCCCCAGGCCCCGCTCACAGGCCAAGTTCATGGCACTTAAGCAAGATAATTGCAGGCTCCTGTTCCCTGGGTTACATACCAGGTCTACCCTGAAGTGGGCCTCTGAAGTGTTTTCACAACAAGGGCATGAATATAAAGGTAGTCTTGCACATTTGATGTCAACCCAACATTTGTTGTGTAATATATATATATATATATATATATATATATATATATATATATATATATCCCACAAACGCACCTCTCGCCAACTCTTGTTGCATTTACGTCTTTAATACATCACGTGACTCACCTCAATGTGATAAACAATGAAAACAAACTCCTCATTGGAAGTATCATTTTAGACTGCAATAAAATATTGTAACATTCATTAAACGTGACAACAGTGAGAATAAAAATGTAGTTAAAATCTAGAAGATTTTAGTTCTGCGGCTACATCTCTATAATGTCGGCTATAGTTTACAATTTACTCTAAATGTACCGGAAGGTTTCTCAATGCGAGCAGTAGCCAGCATACGCGACCACTCTTAATGAGAGATCTGACCTCCCGGGTTGAGAGATCTTGCTGTGAGGTTGATTTTCCACTCTCGCGCTCGCCAACTTGATAATAACGATCGCAAACAAGGAAAAATCTTGCTGGGAGGTGGATTTTCGTCGCTTGCGCTCGCCAACTTGATGTTGATAAACGCTAGCAAAGGAAAAAACTCTGGAACTCCGAGAGCTGGTTGGAGGTTCTGCTCCCTTTTTCCATCACCCTGCAAACATGAATGCTAGTTAAAAAAAAACCTTAGAAACTCACTAATAAAACAAAGATTACAGGGGCGTTATAGTTAGCAAATAGAATTTTTAAAAACCTTAGAAATTCGCTAAAAACACAAAAAAGGTTATGAGGATGTTATAGTTCGGCTGAAAGTACAAAACCAGAGAAATTCAGCCGTTAAAGTTACCTGAGTTAACTACAACTTACCTCCCACAATACACTGCTTATGATCCCACATATTACATCACTCATGTACATGGTCAGTGACATCGCTGATGACCTCAAATGACATCACTGATGACATCACTGATTACATCATCCACATAATCTCCGACGCATCCACTCACACCCCTACAGAATCGTTTAAACACTCACAGTCAATAGATGATGTCTCCAGTGATGTCATCAGTGATGTCATTTGACATGTTATCTGTGATATCATGAGTGATGTCACTGACCATGTCCTGAGGAATGAAATATATGAAGTCATAAGCAGTGCATTGCCTGGCGCAAGTTATAGTTAACTCAGATAACTATAACAGCTGAATTTCTCTAGATTTGTGTAAGTGAAATGTGAGCCTAACTATATCGACCCTGTAACCTTTGGATTTTTGTGCGAATTTATATGGTTTTTTAATTCTATTTGCTAACTATAACATCCCTATAACCTTAGTTTTTTTGTGAATATATATATATATGCGTATATTACCTATTGGCGGTCGCCAGTAGATAGTTATAGTTAGGACCTATTTTCCATAGGAAATCTGCAACATTCTAGTCCCAATAACTTACGAATCTTCGCAAAATTTTCACAACTTTTGGCCAGCTCCGGTCTGCTCCTATCCTGAAAGTCTCGGGTGATTTGTCACGCAGGGGCAGAGACAAAGGGAGTCCCAAAATGTGTTTTCTCCATGCAATTTTCCATAGGAACCTTTAGTCGCAGCTACAGCCCGAACTGCTAAACGGAATTACACCAAATTTGGCAAAAAGAAGTTAGCCATTGGTTCAGAGTCATGCCTTTTTTTTAAATACTGTAAATCCGTTCAGTAGTTCCTGAGAAAATCAAAAGTAAAATCATATATATCTATGGCCGCGCAGGGTCCGCTCAACCTCCCGATCATAAGCTGTATGCTAACTGGCTGTCAGCACTCCAAACCAGGAAGTGTTGGCAGCCATCTTGTGCCTCAGTAGAACCGTGGCACAAGAAAACAGAAAAAACACATGCAACACACGGAAAGGGGGCAGGGTAGAAACACCCTGACCCCCTAGGCCTGCTTAGGGGTCCCACAAGAACCCCCAGGGCCCAAAACATTTTTTTTTTTAACAGGAACATTCGCGGAGGATATTCGGATCTTGCCCAAATTTTAAAAAAATGAATGTGGATAGAATGTGTTTTATACAGCGCTTACAACTCTAGCTTGGCCGATTAGAGGCGCTGAATGGAAGAGGTAAGAATTATAGACATTTTAATGACACTCTGGATATAGACAGACAGGCAAACATGCTTGCTCGGTGTGTGTATGCAGTGACTTAATTTAATAAAGCCCTTTTAATAAACCCCTTTTAATAGGTGCCTTTTATCATCCGGGCGGCTTCCACTCCACCACTAGGCCATGAAGCGTGCCCTTCTTGCAGCCTCGCGCAGAGCGTGCAGGTTTTGAACTCCGCCTCTTTCTCCTTCACGGCCCCTCTTCTACTGCTACACCCTGTGTAACTTCAATCCTCCCTTCTTCCCATCTACCCCACATCAAGCTCCCATCACACCGCCTTCCCTCTGCGCCCCCAGAAAGCCCTGAATCCCTTAGGGTAAAAGGCTTCTGTGTCCCCCTACGCCCCACCTGGGAAAACCATGCAAGATAGGGGGACAGAGGAGTGAAAAGCAGGAAAAGCGAGAGGCACAAAACATAAACAGGACCCGTCGCCTTCCCGGCAGTGGGGGCCCTGGAGCCCGTACCTGGGAACCAGCGCTGTGCAGCCTGGGAGCCCAGGTTAAACGGTGTCCATTTCTGTGCATCCAGCGATTTGTCAGGGCGCGCCACTGACGGGCATTCTTGGGGGCGCCCCAAAAGGAACGGCTAATTTCAAATTCATCAGGCCGGCAAGAATGTAAAGGCCATAAAGGGGCGCCCAATGTGGGCACAACATGTTTAAAAGTGCAGGAATCCAGCGCCTAAATGGGCCGATTATGCACCTGACATGAGCTGAAAGGCCCAGAATTAGGCTTCACAGTAAATTAAGACAGTAGTAGGGTGGGTGAAAGGGACCTGCTAGGGGTGCCCGGCCAGGCAGGGTGATGAATGAGTTCTGGGGAATGCAGACACATTCCACAGAAAAGGCAGAGCCTTCTTAGAAATGAATGGGCCGCACCAGAGCCTTCACGGGTCAAGAGCAAGTTAACTAAGTGCCTCATGGGAACAGTCCAGCCCGAAATGCCCAGCCATGCCAACTTATGGCGAACAAAGAAAAACTAAAGGAAATGATGGACGGAGCCTTGACAATACAAGCACTCACCCCAAGTCAACTGATTTGGGTTTAATCCATCAGTGTTTTTTAGCCCACTCTGCAACCCCAGTTCAGACATGGCCATATGCAAATCAGTATGACCCTGTGCCTCATGGGACCAGTCCAGCCCGAACAGCCCAGCCATGCCTTCCCTGGACCGAAAACAAGCTACTGAGGACCGGTTTCTGGCATTTCAGCCTTCTTCAGCCCGGCTTGCTTGAATCCAGAGGCAAGGTGAGCAAGGGACTCACATCTGAGCATACCCTGCCAACTTATGGCGAACAAAGAAAAACCAAAGGAAATGATGGACGGAGCGTTGACAATACAAGCACTCAGCCCCAGTCAACTGATCTGGTTTTAATCCATCACTGTTCTCTAGCCCACTCTGCCACCCCAGTTCAGACATGCCATATGCAAATTAGTCTGACCCTGTGCCTCATGGGAACAGTCCAGCCCGAACTGCCCCGCCATGCCTTCCCTGGACCGGAAACAAGCTACTGAGGACCGGTTTCTGGCATTTCAGCCTTCTTCAGCCCGGCTTGCTTGAATCCAGTGGCAAGGTGAGCAAGGGACTCACGTCTGAGCATATCCTGCAAACTTATGGCAAACAAAGAAAAAACAAATGAAATGATGGAAGGAGCATTGACAATACAAGCACTCACCCCCAGTCAACTGATCTGGGTTTAATCCATCACTGTTCTTTAGCCCACTCTGCCACCCCAGTTCAGACATGGCCATATGCAAATCAGTCTGACCCTGTGCCTCATGGGAACAGTCCAGCCCGAACTGCCCAGTCATTTCTTCCCTGGACCGGAAACAAGCTACCGAGGACCGGTTTCTGGCATTTCAGCCTTCTTCAGCCCGGCTTGCTTGAATCCAGAGGCAAGGTGAGCAAGGGACTCACATCTGAGCATACCCTGCCAACTTATGGCGAACAAAGAAAAACCAAAGGAAATGATGGACGGAGCGTTGACAATACAAGCACTCAGCCCCAGTCAACTGATCTGGTTTTAATCCATCACTGTTCTCTAGCCCACTCTGCCACCCCAGTTCAGACATGCCATATGCAAATTAGTCTGACCCTGTGCCTCATGGGAACAGTCCAGCCCGAACTGCCCCGCCATGCCTTCCCTGGACCGGAAACAAGCTACTGAGGACCGGTTTCTGGCATTTCAGCCTTCTTCAGCCCGGCTTGCTTGAATCCAGTGGCAAGGTGAGCAAGGGACTCACGTCTGAGCATATCCTGCAAACTTATGGCAAACAAAGAAAAAACAAATGAAATGATGGAAGGAGCATTGACAATACAAGCACTCACCCCCAGTCAACTGATCTGGGTTTAATCCATCACTGTTCTTTAGCCCACTCTGCCACCCCAGTTCAGACATGGCCATATGCAAATCAGTCTGACCCTGTGCCTCATGGGAACAGTCCAGCCCGAACTGCCCAGTCATTTCTTCCCTGGACCGGAAACAAGCTACCGAGGACCGGTTTCTGGCATTTCAGCCTTCTTCTGCCTGGCTTGCTTGAATCCAGTGGCAAAGTGAGCAAGGGACTCGCGTCTGAGCATACCCTGCCAACTTATGGCGAACAAAGAAAAACCAAAGGAAATGATGGACGGAGCGTTGACAATACAAGCACTCGCCCCCAGTCAACTGATCTGAGTTTAATCCATCACTGTTCTTTAGCCCACTCTGCCACCCCAGTTCAGACATGGCCATATGCAAATCAGTCTGACCCTGTGCCTCATGAGAAGAGTCCAGCCTGAACTGCCCAGCCATGCCTTCCCTGGACCGGAAACAAGCTACCGAGGACCGGTTTTTGGCATTCCAGCCTTCTTCAGCCCGGCTTGCTTGAATCCAGTGTCAAAGTGAGCAAGGGACTCACGTCTGAGCATACCCTGCCTTCTTATGGCGAACAAAGAAAAACCAAAGGAAATGATGGACGGAGCGTTGACAATACAAGCACTCGCCCCCAGTCAACTGATCTGAGTTTAATCCATCACTGTTCTTTAACCCACTCTGCCACCCCAGTTCAGACATGGCCATATGCAAATCAGTCTGACCCTGTGCCTCATGGGAACAGTCGGCGGAGTGAGCTGAGGAACGGTGATGGATTAAACCCAGGTCTGTTGACTGTCGGTGAGTGTTTGTATTGTCATCGCTCTGTCCATCACCCCCTTTGGTTTTTCTTTGTTCGCCCTAAGTTGGCAGGGTATGCTCAGACGTGAGTCCCTTGCTCACCTTGCCTATGGATTCAAGCAAGCCTGGCTGAAGGTGGCTGGAATGCCAGAAACCGGTCCTGGGATGCTTGATTCCGGTCCGGGGAAGACATGGCTTGGCAGTTCGGGCTGGACTGTTCCCAAGAGGCACTGGGTCCGACTGATTAGCATATGGCCATGTCTGAACTGGGGTGGCGGAGTGTGCTAAAGAACGGTGATGGATTAAACCCAGATCAGTTGACTGGGGGTGAGTGTTTGTATTGTCAATGCTCCGTCCATCACCCCCTTTGGTTTTTCTTTGTTCGCCCTAAGTTGGCAGGGTATGCTCAGAAGTGAGTCCCTTGCTCACTTTGCCACTGGATTCAAGCAAGCCCGGCTGAAGACGGCTGGAATGCCAGAAACCGGTCCTTGGAAGCTTGATTCCGGTCCAGGGAAGACATGGCTTGGCAGTTCGGGCTGGACTGTTCCCATGAGGCACAGGGTCAGACTGATTTGCATATGGCCATGTCTGAACTGGGGTGGCGGAGTGAGCTAAAGAACGGTGATGGAATAAACCCAGATCAGTTGACTGGGGGTGAGTGTTTGCATTGTCAACGCTCCGTCCATCACCCACTTTGGTTTTTCTATGCTAATAAACCTGCAGCAATTTTATCCCAACAAAAAGTTGTCTTGCCTGCTTATTTATGATACATGCATGTTGCTGCGGGAGGGTTGGCGAGTGGGCCGATATTGGCACTAAGTGAGTGCCGCATTTCTATAGCACAAACCTGCCAGGAGGCGGCCGCGCCTGGTACGTGGCCACAGACACATCCAACATGCTCTCGGAGGGGCAGCTGGGTGTTACTGTGTTGTATTGTCGTGTTCTGTAAAGAAGCAAGTCTTCAACTCTTTCCTCCACTGCAGAAGGTTTAAGGGGTCCCGATGGCTGCTGAATGCCGTTCCTGATCTTAGGTGCAAACTTGTTTTTTTCCTCAGTGTGTTTTCATCCCCTAGGGCCACTATATGCACTGTGCAGTGTTGTGTGGAAAGGCTTCAGTGTTTATAGATGTGCTTCCCCACACTATGTGTGGCATGGGGGACTCTGAAGTTGGTTCTGCCCTCTGCAGGTTACCTTCTTAGGGTCTCTTGTACTCGACTACCTAGCTATCACTAGCCTTTTGAGGCATAAGACCCAAAATCATGCAGTACAGTCCAGGCTTATCATATAATGACCACCCACACAACTAGGCAATCAGAACCCAGTCCACACACACACATTCACATACATGCACACAGGCACACGTAGATATGCATGCAAGCAGACAAACAAACACATATATGCACATGCATCCACACACATGCATGCACACACACATATGCACATAGACACACACATACGCAGACACACACATACACACACATGCAAATACATGCATGCACACACACGCAGATATGCACACATGCAGATGCATTCACGCACACACATATATACATACACACACATATGCATTTACGCATGCATGCACACATGTCTTTACATCCATCTCGTCTTCTGTTCAGGGCAACGTGTGAAAACACGCCCTGTGGCGCGTTTTAAGTTGGGGAAATAATTCCCCTTCAATCCTGAGTGCCCCTGGGGGCCAGCTAGTGCACCAGGTGCTTCCAGTAAGCGCTACTGTGCTGCGTTGCAGAGAGGTGGACTAGGCCGTGCCCCTTTTTACATCTCTCAGCAACGCAGCTCTGTGGCACTTACTGGAGGTACCTAGTGGGCTACTTGGTCCCCATGGACCCTCAGGATTGACACAAAATTTATTCCCCAACTTCAAACCTGCCACAGGTCGTGTTTGCACACATGTCCTCTCAGCCCCCCCTCCCTTCACCAGTGTGCAAATGCACCTGGTGGCACATTTTAAGAGGTAGTTTTAACCCCCCTGCCCTATTACATACTAGGGGCTTACAGAGGAGGTCATGCTAATCACCGGGGGAGCCTAACGCATAGTGTTCCCTAGCGTATGTAGGTGTTTTTACTGTATTCTAAGTGTCTTTTAACATAGCACTGGCTCTAGGACTGGTTAGTCAGACTCAGTTACCACCAGTACCCGTCTGAAAAAGTTGAGGGTACAGGATAATTTTGCAACAAAGCTTCTTTCTGCTCCTCTGTTTGGTCTTTCTGCACGTTTTCCTTCTTCCTGCACTTTTCTTCGTCTTTGAGGACTTCTGTTGCTTCTTTCCGCATTTCTTTTTTTTCTTTCTGTGTGTCTTTTCTTCTTTATTCACATTTCCTAGCTCTGTAGGCATATTTAGAAACTAGCATTTAAAAAACCATTGAAATTCATATAAAAAACCATAGGTTTCAGTCACGTTAAAGTTACAAATGATCATTTAAAAAACCTTCCTTGTGATAGAGTGGCAGACCTCCTCTCACCCTAATGTAACCTTTGATACACACATTCAAAAATACTAACTAGAAATTTCAAAACAATGGACATACCAATACCAGTTACAACAACCTATTCAGTAATTCCAAGATCTACATACACATCCACTCCTTTACCAACAGTCCTATACAGTCACTCATACATGTACTTACTCATCATATGTACTCATACACCTATACATCCTGATACACACTGACACTCATCCATAGAGTTACTCACACACATAGTCACTCATGCTAATAAAGAATCAAACATCCATTTACTCGCATATACAGTTATACACACCCCACCACACTTACTTCTACAGAAACCTACATATACTTACTCTTTTAAACAATCACTTATAGAAACACATACTTATTCATACAGGAACTCTTCCAATCTCTCACTCTCACATATACTCACTTATATACACCAATACTCACATATACTAGTTTAAAATATATGTAGTTACTTATAAAGACACTATTGAGACAGTCATTCACTCACTAACACACCCATACACACACTCATCCACTCATACAGTCCTGCACACATACTGTCTTCAACACATTCAAACAGTGACTCACTTATTCATGCATCTATGCACTACGTAATACCCCCCACTGAACCATATAGACACTTGTAATGATACTCGAAAACCAAGTACTAACCCATAAAGACACTCATGTAGCTACTTACCAACCCATGCAGCCACTTATACACAAAGTGAGAGATTGATACAGATGTTTATATATTTAAACATTACTCACTAACCCATGTATTCACTAAGATACACTTAATCAGTCAGTTATGCAATCAATTAAAAAAAGTCATCCATTTAGACACTTATATACCCAATTATTCTTCCATCAACTTTGAGATATGCATATATAAAACATATTTGTTTTTCAGAAAACACACATTCACCAGATGATGTCATCAGTGATGTCATTTGAGATGTCATCAGTGATGTCATGAGTGATGTCACTGACCATGTCAATGGTGATGTAATATGTGACGTCATCAGCAGTGCATTGCGGGCGCGTCAGTTATAGTTAGCTGATGTTACAATAACAGGGGAATTTCAATAGTTTTGCATGAGTGAAATATCCAACTAACTATTACGCCCCTGAAACATTTCATTTTTTCAGTGAATTTCTAAGGTTTCTTAAATGCTAATTCCTAACTATAACATGCCTGAAACCTATGTTTTTTTCAGTGAATATATATATATATATATATATATATATATATATATATATATATATATATATATATATATATATATATATATACCAAAACGCGTCAGGTGCTTCCGGCCTTTATGTTAATAAAGTGCCCGTGCATCAAGCAGAGTTCCAGCGTCTCTCTGTTCGTATTAATGACAGGACCCTCCGTACCTGTGTTGCTGGAAACGCCCTGCAGGGTTGGTGGCTCACTTAACCAGGGAACTGAATTATGTCTGCGGCTGCAGTTGTCTGAACATGACCCTCTTGCCCCACCATGACAAAGATGGCGGGGCATGGCAAGAAAGGGAGGTGAGAGGTGTTCCTCTTATCGGCTTGGTGCTCCGTCCCCTTAAAGACATTGGGACTATGTGGCAGCAAACTGGAACACCAATGTTAATGCACCATAATGGCTCATATTTACACCAGCAGCTGCAGTGCTGCAAAAAATGGTTGATTAGTGATATCTACGCTGTAGTCCATGTCATATTTTGACTTTTCAACATGGTGCATTATGGTTATAGGCAAGTAAGGACCTCAGGACCAGTAAATCAGGTGGACTTTGACTAACAG
Source organism: Lissotriton vulgaris (assembly GCF_964263255.1). Lineage (NCBI taxonomy): Eukaryota > Metazoa > Chordata > Amphibia > Caudata > Salamandridae > Lissotriton > Lissotriton vulgaris. The sequence goes on from NC_141687.1 coordinate 1,684,129,768, forward strand.
CTGGGGTCAATTGCAATGGTTTGTCCAACCTATGATTAAGGCTTAATTTCCTAATGAAGCCGAAATGTGTTATGTGCTGCAGTCCCTTTATGTTAATAAAGTACCTGTGCATCAAGCAGAGTTTCAAGGTCTCCCTGTATATATATATATATATATATATATATATATATATATATATATATATATATATATATATATATATATATATATATATATATATATGTATATATATATATATATATATATATATTCACTGAAAAAACCATAGGTTATAGACCATATATAGTTAGGAATTCGCATTTACAAAACCTTATTTTACTCACACAAAACCATTGAAATTCCATATATAGTTAGTTGCACTAACTATATATCGCGCACCCGCAATCCACTGCTGATGATGTCACATATTACATCATTCATGACATGGTCAGTGACATCACTGATGACATCACTGATGACATCTCATATGACATCACTGATGACATCACTGATGACAACATCCAGTGACTGTATGTTTCTGTAAAGTTAAAATATGTCTTACATATTGAAGAATGAGTGGATGTATAAGTGTTTGGATGAAGGATTTAGTAGGTGCATGACTGACTGTATGAGAGAATGATTAAATGTGTCTCACTGAGTGCATGGGTTAGTGACTAAACTGTCTTAATTTGTGCATCATTATTTCTGTAAACTGCTGCATGTGTTGATCAGTAGCTATTTGAGTAACTATATGGGTTATTGATTGGTTGCCCAAATATTTGTATGGGAGAGTGAGTGTGTGTGTGGGGGTGGCTGGGACGTATGTGACTCTGTGCATAGATGTGTGAGCAGTTGATTCAGTAGATGTATGGGTTCAAAAGTGCATGTGGAAACAGCTGTATGGGCGGTTGACTGTCTGCATGAGTGTATTGGTGAGTGATTGGATTTCTCAGTGCTACATGTCAAAGTAAGTACATATGTAAAACACAGTACATGTAAGAGTTGACATATATAAATAACTGTGCATAAGAGCCAGTGAATGTGTGAGTAGCTGTATGGATCATTGTGAACTTGTATCAGTGATTGTATAAGAGAGTAAATATGTGTTAGTATATGTTTGATTGAGTAAGGTGTGTATAACTGTATAGTTGAGGAAATGGAGGTGTGATTGATTCTTTGCATGACTGACTAGGTGTGTGAGTAACTCCATGGATGAGTGACAGTCTGTGAGTGTCTGTTTACACAGATTGTATCTAAGGTTACATTAGAGTCTGAAGAGGTTCATCGTATTATCACATGAATGATATCATCAGTGATGTGATCAGTAATGTCAAATGAGATGTTATCAGTGATTTCATCAGTGATGTCATTTGAGAAGTCATCAGTGATGTCATCAGTGATGTCATTTGAGATGTCATCAGTGATGTCATTTGAGATGTCATCAGTGATGTCATCAGTGATGTCACTGACCATGTCATGAATGATGTAATATGTGACATCATCAGCAGTGGATTGCGGGTGCGCGATATATAGTTATTGCAACTAACTATATATGCGAATTTCTATGGTTTTGTGCGAGTAAATTAAGGTTTTGTAAATGCTAATCCCTAACTATATATGGTCTATAACCAATGGTTTTTTCAGTGAATTTTCATGGTTTTGTAAATGCAAATTCCTAACTATATATAATCTATAACCTATGGTTTTTTCAGTGAATTTCATTGGTTTTTTAAAAGCTAATATCTATAGCTGTAAAATATATTCTTTATTACGTGACGTATGACGTAGCCACGTGAGACGCCTCATGACGCCTCGCATAAACGCGACGTATCGTCTCTGCAGCGCAAACAAAACCCGTAACGTAAGCGCGCCAGAGCACGCTTACATATATATTTTTTTTTTAACCTTAATTAGACAAAATCCACACGTGCACATATCTTGAGTTCTTGCAAAGGCACATCAAACAAACAGTCCCTACAATTTTGCCAAGTTTGGTGGAAATCTATTCCTTTAAATTTTATTTTACTGTTTCTCTTGGTTTTCCCCTTGTTACGCTTACCAGAACGCTACCCGGTACACAAAGCGGACGCTCCAAAAACACAAGATGTCAGACTCCCGTTACGCTGCCGGTTAGCTGCCCGGTTGGCGTACCGGGAAGCGCCTCTACCGTGAAAAATCGCAATTTTCTTTTTTTTTCTTTTGCCCCGCGGGGCACTTTAATATCCCCCTCATCAATCCTAGGGGGTCAGGAGGGGTCTACCTTGCCCCCTTTCCTTCATTTCCCCCTTTGTTTTTCACCACCTCTTGTCTCTCGATCCTACCGAGAGACAAGATGGCGGCCGCTCCGGACTGTTTACAATGTTGACAGCCAATCAGCTTCTCCTCAGACTCCCGTTACGCTGCCGGTTAGCTGCCCAGTTAGCTGCCCGGTGCGCGTACCGGGACGCGCCTCTACGGCGAAAAATCACATTTTTTTTTGTTGCCCCGCGGGCCACTTTAATATCCCCTCATCAATCCTAGGGGGTCAGGAGGGGTCTACCTTGCCCCCTTTCCTTTATTTCCCCCTTCGTTTTTCACCACCTCTTGTCTCTCGATCCTACCGAGGGACAAGATGGCGGCCGCTCCAGACTGTTTACAATGTTGACAGCCAATCAGCTTCTCCTCAGACTCCCGTTACGCTGCCAGTTAGCTGCCCGGTTAGCTGCCCGGTTCACGTACCGATTTGCGCCTCTAAAGACAAAAAATCACAATTTTTTTTTTTTTTTTTACCCCGCGGGGCACTTTATTATCCCCCTCATCAATCCTAGGGGGTCAGAAGAGGTCTACCTTGCCCCCTTTCCTTCATTTCCCCCTTCGTTTTGGCCTCCTCTTGTCTCTCGATCCTACAGAGAGACAAGATGGCGGCCGCTCCGGACTGTTTAGAATGTTGACAGACACCAGAGAGCCAATCAGCTTCGCTTCGCAAAGCTCCGTTAATCGAAAAGTACGCGAACCGGTGCGCTATCCGGTACGCTGTTACAGATATATCTGTTTTTTTAAACGTTAATTTCTCAAAATCTACTGGAGCACATATATTGAGACCCAGCAAAGGCACATCGGGCTAACAGTCCCTACAATTTTGCCAAGTTTCGTGCAAGTCCATTCAGCCGTTCGAGCTAAAAGTGAGGCCAAACGCCCTATGGAAAAATGAATGGGAAAAACGCGTTTTGGGACCCCCCTTTTTTCTCGGCCCCCCCTTGACAGAACCCCCCCAAATTTTCAGGGGCTGCTCAGAAACAAAATGTGCCATTTTCCTGAAAATTTCAGCCAATTCCGTACACAAACGCCAAAGTAATTAGGCATAGAATTTTCAAAAGTTCCATAGAGAAAAAATCCTAACTATATATACCTACTGGCTATCGCCAGTAGGTAATATATATATATATATATATATATTCACTGAAAAAACCATTGGTTATAGACCATATATAGTTAGGGATTAGCATTTACAAAACCTTAATTTACTCGCACAAAACCATAGAAATTCGCATATATAGTTAGTTGCAATAACTATATATCGCGCACCCGCAATCCACTGCTGATGATGTCACATATTACATCATTCATGACATGGTCAGTGACATCACTGATGACATCTCAAATGACATCACTGATGACATCTCAAATGACATCACTGATGACATCACTGATGACTTCTCAAATGACATCACTGATGAAATCACTGATAACATCTCATTTGACATTACTGATCACATCACTGATGATATCATTCATGTGATAATACGATGAACCTCTTCAGACTCTAATGTAACCTTAGATACAATCTGTGTAAACAGACACTCACAGACTGTCACTCATCCATGGAGTTACTCACACACCTAGTCAGTCATGCAAAGAATCAATCACACCTCCATTTCCTCAACTATACAGTTATACACACCTTACTCAATCAAACATATACTAACACATATTTACTCTCTTATACAATCACTGATACAAGTTCACAATGATCCATACAGCTACTCACACATTCACTGGCTCTTATGCACAGTTATTTATATATGTCAACTCTTACATGTACTGTGTTTTACATATGTACTTACTTTGACATGTAGCACTGAGAAATCCAATCACTCACCAATACACTCATGCAGACAGTCAACCGCCCATACAGCTGTTTCCACATGCACTTTTGAACCCATACATCTACTGAATCAACTGCTCACACATCTATGCACAGAGTCACATACGTCCCAGCCACCCCCACACACACACTCACTCTCCCATACAAATATTTGGGCAACCAATCAATAACCCATATAGTTACTCAAATAGCTACTGATCAACACATGCAGCAGTTTACAGAAATAATGATGCACAAATTAAGACAGTTTAGTCACTAACCCATGCACTCAGTGAGACACATTTAATCATTCTCTCATACAGTCAGTCATGCACCTACTAAATCCTTCATCCAAACACTTATACATCCACTCATTCTTCAATATGTAAGACATATTTTAACTTTACAGAAACATACAGTCACTGGATGTTGTCATCAGTGATGTCATCAGTGATGTCATATGAGATGTCATCAGTGATGTCATCAGTGATGTCACTGACCATGTCATGAATGATGTAATATGTGACATCATCAGCAGTGGATTGCGGGTGCGCGATATATAGTTAGTGCAACTAACTATATATGGAATTTCAATGGTTTTGTGTGAGTAAAATAAGGTTTTGTAAATGCGAATTCCTAACTATATATGGTCTATAACCTATGGTTTTTTCAGTGAATTTTCAAGGTTTTGTAAATGCTAATTCCTAACTATATATGGTCTATAGCCTATGGTTTTTTCAGTGAATATATATATATACATACATATATAAACATATATCATCTGTATATCTATATAAATACAAACATAAATGCATGCATACATATACTTATATGCCTTTTAGGGTTGTTAGGGCGTTTTCGTGTGTATTATGTTGCTTTTTTAGGGCTTTTGGGTCAATTAAGTAGGGTTCCCGGAGCCTAGGGCTGAGGGGCCGGTTCAGTTTCGTGCGTATTGGTGTTGGCAAGGTTTTGAGGGATTTTGGCGGTTTTTGGTCGAGATTTGGCCGTTTTATGGCTTTTTTTTGTGTTTGCGGGGGCGCGTATTCGGGTTGAAATTCGTCCCCGTTCCAGTGGATAGATTGGGCTGATTTTTGGTGAGATGTTAGGGAATCGCTGGAACTAGTGTCCAGCCAAGTTTGAAGCGGATCGGAGCAGTGGAAGTGCTTTAAAGAGCAATTCTTGTGCGGAGTAGCGAATTGTTATGTTATTCAATGGGAGTTTTTGGTGCGCATGGAGAAGGTGAATTTGGGGTGTTCCAGTTGCGCTAGAAGGACGGGGCTTGGGTGAGCTGTAGGGAGAGTGGATCGGCAGGTGTGCCGAATTTTTGGGATTTGTTGGCCGAAGGGAAGGGTGTGCTTGGGCAAAGTCGATTTGGTGAAAACGGTGCGTTATTTACATGAAAGTTGAAAAAACACTAATAAAAGCAAAGCTAAAAAGCCACCTCATTACAAACAGAATGGCTTTAACTTAAACGAGGGCGAGATCTATTGCATTTTCAATGCTTGTTTACTTTGGTTCCATCAAGAAGGCATTCAGATGTGTCACACATTTGCCATAAATTCTGAATGTTAGCACTCTAGTTGCACATTAGATCACTGTAGTAAAGCTACTGCTCACCAGGGACGTCTGCTGGTGGTATTCAAAGTGCATGTTTCAGTCTGCATGTCAGAATTTTTTTAATGAAATAGAAGAGGATTTGAGAAGTCACTCAAAATGATCCCTAATTTTTCTTTCTGAAGCACTAATCATACTTTCTATGGCAAAATTAACCCCCTCATGTTGTTCCTTTTTAAATTGAGTGTTTTCAGACTTACCACTTCATTCCAATCAAGATGGCTTCTGGTGTGCCATACTTTTGTCATAAGTAAGACTTTTAGCGCTCTAGTTGTTCTTTGGGCTATACTTGGGGTACATCTGGGTGATATTTGGGCTACATTTAGGCTCTTTTGTCTCTGGTGGCCATCTTGCGAGACTATGTCAGAATTTTTTAATGAAATTGAAGAGGGTTTGAGAAGTCACTCAAAATGTGCCCTAATTTTTCTTTCTGCAGCACTAATCATAATTCATATGGCAAAATATACCCCCTCATTTTGTTCCTTTTTAAATTAAATGTTTTAAGAGTTACCACTTTATTCCAATCAAGATGGCTTCAGGTGTGCCATACCTTTGTAATAAGTAGGACTGTTAGCGCTCTAGTTGTTCTTTAGAACACTCTGGGACATTCTGTCATTGGGCTATACTTGGGCTACATCTGGGTGATATTTGGGCTACATTTGGGCTCTTTTGTCTCTGGTGGCCATTTTGGGAGACTGCATGTCAGAATTTTTTAATGAAATAGAAGAGGATTTGAAAAGTCACTCAAAATGTGCCCTAATTTTTCTTTCTGCAGCACTAATAATACCTTCTATTGCATAATATACCCCCTCATTTTGTTCCTTTTTAAATTAAATGTCTTAAGAGTTACCACTTATTCCCATCACGATGGCTCCAGGTGTGCTATACCTTTGTAATAAGTAGGACTGTTAGCGCTCTAGTTGTTCTTTAGAACACTCTGGGACATTCTGTCATTGGGCTATACTTGGGCTACATCTGGGTGATATTTGGGCTACATTTGGGCTCTTTTGTCTCTGGTGGCCATTTTGGGAGACTGCATGTCAGAATGTTTTAATGAAATAGAAAAGGATTTGAGAAGTCACTCAAAATGTGCCCTAATTTTTCATTCTGCAGCACTAATCATACTTTCTATGGCAAAATATACCCCCTCATGTTGTTTCTTTTTAAATTAAATGTTTTAAGAGTTACCACTTTATTCCAATCAAGATGGCTTCAGGTGTGCCATACCTTTGTAATAAGTAGGACTGTTAGCGCTCTAGTTGTTCTTTAGAACACTCTGGGACATTCTGTCATTGGGCTATACTTGGGCTACATCTGGGTGATATTTGGGCTACATTTGGGCTCTTTTGTCTCTGGTGGCCATTTTGGGAGACTGCATGTCAGAATGTTTTAATGAAATAGAAAAAGATTTGAGAAGTCACTCAAAATGTGCCCTAATTTTTCATTCTGCAGCACTAATCATACTTTCTATGGCAAAATATACCCCCTCATGTTGTTTCTTTTTAAATTAAATGTTTTAAGAGTTACCACTTTATTCCAATCAAGATGGCTTCAGGTGTGCCATACCTTTGTAATAAGTAGGACTGTTAGCGCTCTAGTTGTTCTTTAGAACACTCTAGGAGGCTGCAGTAGAACACAAAGGAATCAACTGACAGTCTCTGTCCTTGTTGGATGTACATGTTTTACTGAGAATGTCAGACTTCATTTTCACATGACTGAGAAAGATAATGTGAATTTACAGAAAATATGCTTTCAGTTTAGCTTATAGATCCCCTTCCAAACCACTGTGGGAAAATCATGAGATATTAGTTTTCTTTCAAACAATATTCATGATATCACAGCAGAAGGTTTTTTCACATGGTAAAATCACCTTAGAACCCACCACAAATCCTAAAACGAGTATGGTACCATCAACAAATGATTTATAATGTAACTAAAGTCCTAAAACCCTCTATTAACTACAATGCTTTTAATGAGGTGCTATCATGTATATTGGTCCCAAGATGGCTGCCAACACTTCTTGGATGAAGTGCTGACAGCCAATCAGATCAGATGTGTGGTTAGGCTCCGCCCAGATATATATATTTTTTTGAACCTAAATTACTCAAAATCCACTGGAGCACATATATTGAGACCTAGCAAAGGCACATCAGGCTAACAGTCCCTACAATTTTGCCAAGTTTCGTGCAAATCCATTCAGCCGTTCGAGCTAAAAGTGAGGCCAACCGCCCTATGGAAATTAACATGGGAAAAATGCGTTTTGGGACCCCCCTTTTTTCTCGGCCCCCCCTCGATGAAACCCCCCCAAATTGTCAGGGGCTGCTCAGAAACAAAATGTTCCATTTTCCTGAAAATTTCAGCCAATTCCGTCCACAAACGCCAAAGTTATTAGACATAGAATTTTCAAAAATCCCATAGAGAAAAAATCCTAACTATATATACCTACTGGCGACCGCCAGTAGGTAATATATATATATATATATATATATATATATATGTATATTTTTTTTTACAGGTTACAAACTACCCAGGAAGACCAGATGAGGTAAAACCCACAAGAGAGATCAAAAAGTTTCTAAATTGTAATTCGGACTACAACATTTACTGCCTTGAGTGCCCTTGTAAAAAACAGTATATAGGAAGCACGATCAACCCCACCAAATTACGAATACTGGAGCACATGCGTGCCATTACCAAGAAGGATAAAACTTATCCAGTAGTTCGCCATTTCTCACAGTTCCACCAGAGCAATAGGAACTTATTAATTTTTTATTGCATAGATCAGGCAGAGCATCAAGAGCGGGGAGGAGATAGGGTCAAGGCACTCCGGATTTTAGAATCGAAGTACATCATCGATTTGAAAACCAAAGCCCCTTGGGGACCGAATAACGATGAGGAGATGTGGGTACACCTTTAATTCCTACATGGGATCATGTAGACAGGAGTTCTGGGACTAGCCTATCTGTACGGAGTGATGAGTCTGTAATATAGAGCATCACTCACCATGTAACATCAACCTGTAATATTAGACTGTTCAAAACAATAAAAAATAAAATGAGAAGCTTTGCCCATACAGGGCTACATAAGTGACATAATAGGGAAATATGTCCACATTTCCTTTTGAAGAGCAGTCATGACGATATGGCATAACTGAGAGACAATGTCATATTTCTTCAAAAGTTAATGCCTCCGTTATTGTACAAAGCATGGATGCACTTTCAATAATGTTTGTTGTTGTATGTTTTTTTTAAAAAGAACACTTGAGCACTTTATTATATTGCCATTTAACCCATTGAAATGAAATTGTACATATGCGCTTACATATGGCTGCTGCATTCGTAACACTTGCATTTTAGTACTTTTTCTATCTTGATGAAATTTCGTAGTTGCTTTGATGGTTAAAATGGGGGCACTGTTTGCACACAAACTGACACTGACGAAGCCGAAACGCGTCTGTCGGGGGTGAGGGGTTTGCAATAAACCATCTGTGAAATGGACACCTGAGTGCTTGACGTTTTTTGACTCAACCAAGTTGATTGTGTTGGAATGCATATATATATATATATATATTTTTATATATATATATATATATATATATATATATATATATATATATATATATATATATATTTGTCAAGTACTGGATCCCACCAAATCGAAGGACACAGAGACGGCACACCAGGAAATCTTGCACAAATCCTTTATTGTGCACTCTTTAACCAAGGACGACGCGTTTTGGCGTAAGCCTTTTTCAAGTAACCACCATCTTGTATTTCGCCAAACTTATAGTCCCACATTTGTGTCAATGCTCAATGAACATAGAAAAAACACTTAGCTACGTACATTATGCCAGATAAGTACATTAAACATTCAAAGCTGATCTACACACACTTTAGATAAACTTAAACTCATGAAAGTGAGTGTCAATTGATTATTGAATGGGAGCAAGTGGTGTAATGGGTTTGACAGTTGTCACATTACTCATCATAAGATGGATTTCCGATACTAGTCAGATGTGGGTGACTAAGAACTGCCCCAGACGGTATATCTATGGGGATTTGTAGTTCATAGTATGCCTAACCCCAATTGCTGTAGCCCGTCAAGTTTTAGGACCGTAGTCCATGATATCGTAATAACGATAATCCCGACCAATGAGAGGCCGGGGATTGACGGACGAACGCTAAGCCTACCGGGAATTGTAGTTTAGCGTGTGATGGTGCGGGGGTTCGAGACCGTAGTCTCGAAATTTAAATATATCAAGGGAGCTCCCGGATTTAGAGGCAAAGGGTGGGCATAGGGACCCAGTCTTATCCTATAATAATTGGATCATTGCCGGGTTTGATCAAGGATTATTAAGAACTGGACAAAAAGAAAAAGTTAATTTAAACAAATTGTGACGATATGGTTCTGTCAACAGCAGTGTGCTCACAATCTTAAGGTTATAATGAATAGGTTACAATGTTTCTTGTTGGAAAAATGATTAACAGCATGTTACACACACTCTTGTGCTTGTGTTCATCTATTATATGAAACTTTCTTGTTGGAAAAATGATTAACAGCATGTTACACACACTCTTGTGCTTGTGTTCATCTATTATATGTGCATGTATAACTGTTAGTTTATCAACAGTTATGCTGTTCTGAAAAGAGGGTTAAGTTAAACATGCTAGAGTGTGCCATTCGGTACAGGAATTCAGGCCGTTTTTAACACTATTGGCAATTTCTATCCAGCGATCCAGAATTGACTGATTGTTCTTGTTGCCTATTTCTTCTGTTGTCATTTAACGAAACATTTTTGGACTGCCGAAAATGGTTCTGGTCCGACCGCTGGTTGGTGGAGACATTTTGACTATATCCTGGACCTGGCCGGCCTCTCCCAAAATGGCGCCGGTATAAATGGGACTCGTAACTAGGGGTGGGCGGCCAGCTACGCTCCGTGCACGGAGTGTGCGTAGTGCCGCCTACTCCGCATTTTGCAGAGCGGGCGTAGCTAGGCGGCACTACGCACGCTCCGCAGACGGAGCGTAGCTGGCCGCCACCCGCCTCCCTCCCGCCCTCCCTCCCTCCCTAAATACTTTCAATTAAAGGAATCAAATAATTTAAAATGCACTTACCTTGCCCGCCGCTGCCCGTCGCGTCCCCGGGGCTCGCTATCTTCCGCCTTCCGTCTTCTTTACTAATGCGCATGCGCGGGCGGACGCGCATGCGCATTTTCTCGTGAGAAATGCGCATGCGCGGCCTTTTTTTTTTAAATTGGAGGTAGTTCTGAAAAGAACTGTTTTTTTTCTTCTTTTTGTGGTTTTATAATTTTTTTAATGTTTTTTGAACATTTTGTACTTTTTTTGGCTTTTATGAACTATTTTGTTTTTTTTTTGGTTATTCTTATGGGGAGAAACAAGAAACAGGGAATTGAAAATGGCTCAACAGGAGCAAAAAAAAATCAGGAAAAAATTAGGGTTTTTTGGGGCAATTGTGGTTGTCACCAGCAAGGAGGATGAGCTTTAGGCTCTGCTCACCATAGGAGATGGTCTTACCACAAAAAATACAGGTGACCCTAAATTCTCCAAATCGTGGTTGAATGCAAGGGATTGTCTCCCTTGTCTCTGGTCCCAATGGAGTGGGTTGTTTTCGTTTGGAGGTGCTGGGTGTAGATTGGGGAGGGTTGCTGGCCAGTTCTCTCATTTCTGCGGCAGCATAGTTGTTAGGGTGCTTGCGCTGCATGTGCCTTATCATGGTATTGTTCCCAAATGAATATTTTTTATTTGGGTTACCCCTTGAGAGTTCCGTGTTACAGATAAGACAAGTCACCTTTGCCGCATTCACTTTCTTTTTTCCATCCCTGAAAAAAACTCCCATACAATGTGTGGCTTGGGTTGGCAATGGCATGGGGTATTGTGTTCTTCCAGCCACCTCCTCCTCGTCCCCTCCTCCTCTTCCTCCTCCTCCTCTTCTTCTTGAGCACCAATGTAATGTTGTGGTGCTCCTCTTGGTGGTGGTGGTGGTGGAGATGCTCTAGCTGATGCTGCAACTGTAGCCATTTCAAAGTACAAAATATACCTAAAAGATTTCACAACAGGTCTTCCTCAGTCAAAGGACAAAGTCAGAATAAGGAAAAAAGGTGGGGTCTTTCATCATTTGGAAAAAAAAATGTCCTGAACCAATGAGAAGTGTTAATTTCATGTCACAAGACTAGGGATTTCATCATTATGAAACCAAAACTGTTCTGCACCAATTAAAAGTGTTATGTGCAGGTCACATGACCCAACGCGCTTACGCGACGCGCCCGGGGCCCCGGGTCGCGTAGCGTAAGCGCGTCGGATGTTTACGTTGCACGATCGTATTCGCTCAAGCGCTTCCGGGTGCAATACGCTGTGCGTATCACGTGGACGCAGCTACGCGATACGTCACGATGTTGTTTTCGTTTGCGGCAATAGCGCTAACGGGATGCTCTCCGGTGCGCGCCCTGGGGCGCTTCAAAAGACTATGCTTTTCAGGGCGCTCACCGTGGCACGCCCCGGGAGTGCTCCAGGGCAAAAAAAAGTATATATATATACATTAAAAAAATTGTTTTAAATACAAATATAATATAGGATTCATTCATTTTCGAAAATATTACATTTCATAGCTATAGACATTTGCTATTAACAAAATTTTGAAATTTACTGAAAAAAACATAGGTTTGGGGCCTTAAATATAGTTAGGAATTAGCATTTAAAAAACCTATGAAATTCACTGAAAAAACTAGAGGTTTCACACCAGTTATAGTTAGGAATTAGCATTTAAAAAACCTATTAAATTCACTGAAAAAACCATAGGTTTCACACAAGTTATAGTTAGCTGGAAATTTTACTTGCATAAAACCATTGAAATTCCCACGTTATAGTTAGTTGGACTCACTATAACTTGCGCGCCTGCAATGCACTGCTGATGACATCACATATCACATCACTCATGACATGGTCAGTGACATCACTCATGACATCACTGATGACACCAACCAGTGAATGTGTGTCTTTCTGAAATATCAATATGTTTTATATATGTATTTGTAAAGGTCGATGGATGAATAAATGTTTAAATAAGTGTGTAAATTGATGTTTATTTTTAATAAAATATTGATTGGTTAACTGGCTTATAAAGTGTGTCTTAGTGAATACATATATTAGCAAGTAATTTTTAAATATTTTAAATATATGTATCAGTGTTTCACTTTGTGTATAAGTGGCTGCATGGGTTGGTGACTAACTCACTGTTTGTATGTGTTTTTAAGACACCGTATGTGCAGGACTGTATGGGTGGATGAGTGTGAATATGTGTGTGTTAGTGAGTGAATGCCTGCCTCACTAGTGTGTTTATGAGTAACTACATATGTTTTAATCTAGTATATGTGAGTATTAATGTATATAAGTGAGTATATGTGAGAGTGAGAGATTGAAAGAGTTCCTGTTTAAATAAGTATGTGTTTCTATAAGTGATTGTTTAAGAGAGTAAGTATGTGTAAGTTTCCTTAGAAGTAATGTTCTTGTGACAGACTGACAAACCTCCTTTGGGTGTAATGTAACCCTTGAAACACATATTCAAAAATAGAAACTAACATTTTAAAAAAATTGAGATACCCATACCAGTTACAACAACCAATTCAGTAATTCCTCCATCTATATACACATCCTCTCATTCAGAAACAGTTCTATATAGTCACTCATACATATACTCACTCATCATATGTAGTGATACACATTTACATCCTGTTACACACCGACAGTCATCCAAAAGTTACTCACACACATACTCACACATGCAAATAAACTATTGAACATCCATTTATTTGCATATACAGCTATACACAAACTAGTACATTACTTCTAAGGAAACTTACACATACATATATTTAAAATATTTAAAAATTACTCGCTAATATATGTATTCACTAAGACACACTTTATAAGCCAGTTAACCAATCAATATTTTATTAAAAATAAACATCCATTTACACACTTATTTAAACATTTATTCGTCCATCGACCTTTACAAATACATATATAAAACATATTGATATTTCAGAAAGACACACATTCACTGGTTGGTGTCATCAGTGATGTCATGAGTGATGTCACTGACCATGTCATGAGTGATGTAATATTTGACGTCATCAGCAGTGCATTGCAGGCGCGCAAGTTATAGTGAGTCCAACTAACTATAACGTGGGAATTTCAATGGTTTTATGTCAGTAAAATTTCCAGCTAACTATAACTGGTGTGAAACCTATGGTTTTTTCAGTGAATTTAATAGGTTTTTTAAATGCTAATTCCTAACTATAACTGGTGTGAAACCTATGTTTTTTTCAGTGAATATATATATATATATATATATATATATATATATATATATATATATATATATATATATATATATGTGTGTGTTTGCGTGTGTATATGTGTATATAAATACATACTCGAAACCTCGCTTTTCAGAAAAAGTGCAGCTGGAAATAGTCTCTTGCATGCTAGGAGTTGTCATTCAAGTGCGTTGATTCAAAGCATTCCTTTAGGTGAGCTCCTAAGAGCAAAAGGGAATTGCAGCACAGTAATTAATTATCAAAAAGAAGTTACCATTATGACAGAAAGATTCCAAGAAAGAGGCTATTGACAATCCACAATAAACACAGCACTGAATGAAGTATCTAAAAGAACAAGAGAGGCACTTCTCAATGAGAATGATAAACAGCAAAAACAAGATGAAATGCACGTCATCCGTTTCATAACTACATACAATAGACAGGCTCATGAGGTACGTAAAAGTCTCAATAAATTCTGGCCTGTTTTATGTACAGATAAAGATCTGGATGAGAGGGTAGGACCATATCCTCAGATCACGTACAAAAGAGCAAAATCCTTGAAAATACACTATGTAATACAGTAGAACCTATGGTATCCAAAATATCAGGAATACAGGGTTGTTATACTTGCCGTAGTTGTAAAGCCTGTAAAAACAGCAGAAATGTAAGAGTGTAAACTTTCAGTAGAATGTAAACCGTATGTGATCACAAAACATACTACATGAAATACGGAGTATGCCGTATACGCACTCTTTTGCCCATGCAAAAAAGCCTACATTGGTAGCACGATTAAAAAAAGAAAGCTAAACTACGTATATTGGAACATCTACGTGCAATTAGGAACGTAGATAGACAATACCCGATTGCACGCCATTTTCAGAGCTGCCATAATCAGAATACCAATCTATTGAGTTTTGTTGTGCTAGACACTATCAAACTTAATGTAAGAGGAGGCAACAGAATGTAAGAGTTGCAAAGATTAGAGTCCAGATTAATTATTCAATATAGGACTCTTATACCTACTGGACACAATTATGATGAAGAACTAGCGGACCACCTATTTTGAATATCACAAGTATTTTTGCTTGGCATGATTCTTTCCCTGAACTAAGAGGTTTAGCATGACAAATTTGCTAAACCTTATCCCCATTGAATAATTGGTTTTAAGATATTTTGTATTAGTCTTGATTGCTTCTGAGTAGTTGATAGATTGTAGATATTTTCTAAAGATAATATGTGTATGTTTTTTAAAATTTTAACTGTAGTTTGTTTTGTTTTTCTACAGATGGCCATGTATGAAGATTCATTAAAGAGCAAAAGTATC
Organism: Lissotriton vulgaris; assembly: GCF_964263255.1. Taxonomy (NCBI): domain Eukaryota; kingdom Metazoa; phylum Chordata; class Amphibia; order Caudata; family Salamandridae; genus Lissotriton; species Lissotriton vulgaris. The sequence goes on from NC_141687.1 coordinate 1,684,145,143, forward strand.
TTCTCATTACTAGCCCACATGGGCATTATTTTGGTGCAAGTACATTGTATATATGAATGTTTGTGCTTTAGTTATTATTTGTTTGTTGAATATCATGCAGAACACCAATAAGTTTTTAAATAGGTGCTTATTCTCAAAAGAACATCTAAAGCCTGAATTTCAGCATTGGCTACTTGATCTTTAACCACATCCGTGCGGCAGGAATTTCAGCACTGTGCTGAACATTCCTTAACTGGGTGTGGTCGTGACGGAACCATTCCGTCATCAGCACAGCTCAACCGTGACTGATGACAGAATGGTCCGTCACCCGCATCGAAAGGGTTAAGCTCACTCGGGCATCATCACCATTGTTCATATTCCCCCTGCTAGCAGATTAGAGATATGTTGTCTAAAGTCGCCCTAATAATTATGAGGCGCATTGACCTCAGAAAGTGATTCTTGACATTTGCCTTAAGATACTGTTTTTATTTTGGCTGTATGTTAAGGGGCGGTATTGATAACGTTTTGTTTTGAACAACTACATGTTAAATAGCAAACTACTATGAAGGGCGGGTGAAAGCCAGCTGATTTGATTTCATTTTGCCCTGTTTTTTCGAAAGCACTGTACTATTGAACAATTTCCAGGCGTTTGATTACATGATGCTACAATGTAATTTCCAATGATTGTTATAGATATTAGTTTGTTTTCGATCTATACTGAATGAGTCTGGAAGTAAAACGTGAATCATCGCATCATAGGATTAAATTAACATTCGATTTTGTTTCTGCATGTTTAAGAACACCAACATTGTATGTATACTTAATTTATTTTTTTACACTAACTGTGATTGCACAATGAATTTAAGTTCATTGTTAGTCTGTTTCACTTACCATGTTGTAGATAACCAGATGTCCCCTTTAAAAAAATGGTGGAACATACACCCACACACTCGTGACCAAGGGACTAATGCCGAAACGCGTTGAGTGTTCCTGACACTCTGCATGTCTTTATGCCAATAAATCCTGCTGTTTGAAAAGTCTGTTAACGTGTCCATGGTTGCTGTGTTTAATGGCTGTGGCGTTGGTCGGATATAAATACATATATGTACATATGTTCCTAGCACCGATTGCTAAAAGTATGAGTTCCTATATCAAAGACACCGGGGACTTTTTACGAGTATTGAATGACATTGCATGGAGTGAGAACTACCTACTGATCACCATCGATGCAGTTTCAATGTACACATCCATCAAACATGAAATTGGCTTGGGGGCATGTAACTATTTTCTAAAACAGAGGAATATCGGGGAACGTAGACACACTGAAATGTTGATGAAAATGATCGAGTTGTGTTTAACGAACAATGTATTTTTATTTGACAGCCAACTGTACAAGCAAGAATGTGGAACTGCAATGGGGATTTGATTTTCACCCAACTACGCTAATATCACCATGGGGTGGTGGGAGAAATTAATTGCATGGGATCCCATAAATCAAACAGATCTAGACAAAATAATACTGTGGGTTCGTTACATCGACGATCTGTTTTTAATTTGGAGTGGTACGAAAAGTGATTTTGAGGTATACTTCAAAAAACTATGTGACAATGACATTGGACTACAGTTCACCCACACCATCAGTGAACAAGAAATTGACTTCCCTGACATCAAAGTATATGTAGAAAATGAACAATTACAAACCACACTGTTCAGGAAGCTAACATCAACTAATAGTATCCTCCATGGAACTAGCTTTCATCCACAACCTTTGCTAGCTAGTATACCGTATGGCGAATTTATTCGCATGAAAAGAAACTGCTCTAAAGAACAAGACGGTGAAAATAAAATCATGGAAACCACAGTAAGACTAAGATCTAGAGGATACAGTGAAAGAATACTTGAGAAAAGCAAGAAAAAAGTTGAATCCAAAATGAGATCAATGATATTGACTACAAGAACAGTGAAATATAAATCTGATGAATCACCAAGATTTGTGACAACCTTTAGTAAGGAGTGTGGCATCATCAAGAGTAAAATCCAAAAATACTGGCATCTGATATCGGGAGATCCTGATCTAAGAAAAATCGTAGGTGATGGACAGATGATGAGTTACAAGAAACCATCCTCACTGAAAGATCAACTGGTAAAAAGCCATTTTAAATCCAGGAAACCTGGAAAGGAAAATAATTGGCTAACTGATCAACGGAATGGATTCCGAAAATGTAATGCATGCAAAGCGTGCAAAATTGGCCTGAACAAGAATACCTACGATGAACCGGATGGTAAAAAAACGCCCATCGAAGGAAAAATAACCTGCTCATCCACGCATGTGGTCTATGTGATACAGTGTAAATGTGGGTCATGCTACATTGGGAGTACAACCTGTGCTCTAAAAAAACGAATATTAGAGCACATCAGAGCTGTGAAAAACAAGGACATGGCTTATGCAACAGCTAAACACATGATATCGTGTCAGAAAGGAGATTGGAAAGCAATGTCGTATGTTGGCATACATATGGTAAACTTGGGAGAACGAGGGGGCGACAGGCAACGCAAATTGCGACAAATCGAATCCAAATTCATTATCAGACTGAAAACTAAGATGAGCAGAGGGATGAATTTTGATGAGGAATTTTACATACATTTGGAATAAGAACTAAAATATATTGACTTAATTCTAAAATGTAGACTGTGAGCGAACACCACGCGATGGGGTACTATACCCATGTAAGAGATTATTGTTAAAAATATTGTTGAAAATATAATTCTCCATAATAGAACTAGAAGAAATGAATTATTGCATGCGCGTAAAGCAGCGCGCCAGAAAAATGAGAAATGACGAAATATATTAAGATATTGGAATTCATTGGAGAACGATCAAACATTAAAGATAAAGATAATAATGTTTTGAAATCGTATGTGCTTTAAATGGGTACTATACCCGGCACAACGGACACTGTCTACATATGATGTAAATATGAGATTGTAATCACTGTGTGCGCGTAAGGCAGAGCGTATACATAATGAACTGCTGAGAACTGTACATATTGTGAACACACGTTGCAATTTCACTTTGGAATGTAATTAACTACTAGTCCCATAATGCACCCTTACAGCATACTGGGATAAATAGTGGACATAGAAAAAAGCTCACTTACCGTGAACAAAGCCTGTGATGGCTGAAACGCGTTGGTCCGAGCTGGAGAAATAAAGTAAAGCTGTTTAAAACTTTACAAACGCTGAGTGCCGCATTCTTGGAGAAAAAATTGTTATTGGGCCCAGATCCGGCCCCGTTGCAGAGCACCCACAGTTGAGCGCACAGAGCCTGAAGATCGTTTTGGTGGAGGATATATATGTATATGTGTGTGTATATATATATATATATATATATATATATATATATATATATATATATATATATATATATATATATATATATATATATATATATATATATATATATATATATATATATATATATATATATATATATATATATATATATATATATATATATATATTACCTACTGGCGGTCGCCAGTAGGTATATATAGTTAGGATTTTTTCCCTATGGGATTTTTGAAAATTCTATGTCTAATAACTTTGGCGTTTGTGGACGGAATTGGCTGAAATTTTCAGGAAAATGGAACATTTTGTTTCTGAGCAGCCCCTGAAAATTTGGGGGGGTTTGTCAAGGGGGGCCCGAGAAAAAAGGGGGGTCCCAAAACGCATTTTTTCCAATGTTAATTTCCATAGGGCGGTTGGCCTCACTTTTAGCCCGAACGGCTGAATGGTTTTGCACGAAACTTGGCAAAATTGTAGGGACCGTTAGCCCGATGTGCCTTTGCTGGGTCTCAATATATGTGCTCCAGTGGATTTTGAGAAATTAACGTTCAAAAAAAGATATATATCTGTGACAGCGCTCCGGTTAGCGCTCCAGTTCGCGTACTTGACGCGTAACTGAACTTCGCGAAGCGAAGCTGATTGGTTCTTCGGTGTCTGTCAACATTCTAAACAGTCCGGAGCGGCCGCCATCTTGTCTCTCAGTACGATCGAGAGACAAGAGGAGGCCAAAACAAAGGGGGAAATGACCATAAGGGGGCATAGTAGATCCTCCCTGACCCCCTAGGTTTTATGTGGAGGTTTCAAAAGGGCCCCGCAGGGCAAAAAAAAAAAATTGTTTTTTTTTTTGCGTGGGGAGCGCCCGGTTCACGAACCCGGAAGCGTTCTGGGGAGCGTACTATAAGGAAAAAAGAATGATAGAGTTTTCAAATACTGTATGTTAATTGATTTTTGTTTTTGTTGATTATTTTTTAATTTCTTTATTATTTAAGCAATTATTTATTATTGTGATTGTGTTTCAAAATTTAATAAACTTTCTAACATTTCACTGTCTGAAATGTCATTATTTTCATTGAACATAGTTTGTAATCTCTGAGGGTGTAAAATGTCCTCATTTTGAAGGAGGTCATCTACTGCTTGCACACATTGCAGTAGTTCTTGGTCCCAAGTTTCATCCATAAATTCTATATAATTTGGATCAATTATTTCTTGGCTGCTCTCTTGCAGGTCAATTTGAAATGAAACTTTGTGTTCGCCTTCCATTTTGCCTGAAATTTGGATAAAAAAAATATATATTAGTAGAGATAGGGCAGTGTTGGGATTAATTTTAGATAGGCAGTTTTTATCAGTGAATTTATCTTTGGGCAGTGTATAGTATCAGAGTGGAAGTAGGAATATAAAAAAGTGTATGTGATTTAACATAAGTAAATTCATAATTATACAAGAGAAGCCTATCTCCATCCATAACTATAACAGAGAAGTCTATCTAAATCTATAACTACTACAGAAGGATAGTATATAACTATCAGAAAAAGTTTACCATATTAAGTTATAGTGCACAATATACTTCAGTTTTAAAAATAACAACTTACCTTTACAAAGAAGTTGAAGTGATTAGTGAAAATCCAATTGAAATGTACAACAAGAAGTAGTAGTCAAAATGGCTGTGTTTCCTTCTCTTCCTTTATATATATTCAGGTATATAACCAATCAAATGTCAGGTAATAAAAGTAGAAAATGAAAGTAACATTTTCATTGGTTGTCAATTACAACACTTCAGATGTGTTTTGTGAAGTAATTTACCTCACGGTATTTAGAGAGGTCTACAGGCTAAATGGCTAAATGTAATTTCAATCAAATTTGTGAAAATGAAAGGGATTGGTATGTAGTATGAGCTAATCTATATTTGGTGAGAGTGTCTCCAGTCGTTTTTCTGTAAATTACTTTCCCACCTTTTTTGATGGTGCGCTCCCAGGGAGCGATCCGGTACGCGAACCAGAAGCGTTACGGGAGTCCACCATTTTGTGTTTCGGTCGAATTAAGATACAAGATGGAGGGCAAATAATGTTCAGAATGGGTAGAAGGGGGCACGGTAGACTTATCTTGACCCCCTAGGTTTTCTGAGGGTGGCTGAGGAGGCTTATATGTGCGGGAAAAAAAACATTTTTTTTACAAATTTCGAGCGGTTAGCTTCTGGTTCGCGTACCGGGTAGCGCTCCGGGGAGCGTATTTTGTTGAAAATTAGTGAAAAAAGTTAGAGTAAAATAATAATTGTGAGTGATCAGATGTAGGGTAGCTCTGAGAAGAGCTTTTGGGTTTATGGTACATTTAGGTACTTATAAGTAGGTACCAATGCACAGTCTTAAATTCAAAATGAAAATTCTGTTGCCCTCATCTGAGAAGTGAACTCCATCTCCTCTGTAGATATCTTGCATGCAGTAATGCAAGTTATTGTTGTACATAGAGCCCATTCCATGGTCTCTCATGTAAGCTGAAACAGATTTGTTTACATGCTTCCTCGACTTCTCAATTTGTGGACAAAATTGGTTCGACCACCTCCATTTCTGTCTTTGGCATATATTTGAATATACCAAGGCAGTTTGAGGAAAAAGTGCCATTAATTGCTCAAAGGTGTCCTTTAAAAGCATTTAAAGACCTACCCCAGTCAAAGTGCCCAAATCATTACCTCCACAGTGCACAATTAACAGGTCAGGTTTTGGCAAATGCATAAAGGTTTTCACCAATGGTATCAATTGGTGACATTTTAATCCTCTTTGGCCCAACCACTTAATTTCCACATCTTGTAAATTGAGGTTAGGTAAATTTCTGTTCTCAGCATACCTTTGAGCCCAGTAGATGTAACTATGTCCAACAAGCCAGACATAAAACATGGTGAGAGAAGGTTGTGCTGCAGTCAGATGAAGTGTGGTAATGAAAGGGCAGTTGAAACAGTAGGAGTTTGTAAAGAAAAAAAACTGTGGAGTTTCAGTGCTAATGATTCATTAGCAGTGATTGGTGGATTTCCATTTCTGAAAACAGAAAGTTAGGGTGCATGGATGAGTTCTTTGAAAGATGTAATTTGAATGGTCAAGGAAAAAACATTTAATGAAAGATTGCACTGGATACGCAGGTGCACTGAGAGTTCAGAGTTCAATTGAAACATTGTTGTGTGAACTTGCAAACATCAGAGGTCTTTCAGGAGGTGGTTGCTATGCAAAAAAGGCAGAGAGGGCAGAGGGGGGAAGGGTTTTGATTTGAAAAAAGTGAGGGAAGAGTTTTGATTGGCTAACATGAGAGATATGTGTAATGAATATCAGCATTTCTGTGCTTTCTATAGCTGCAGCCTCTTGAGTGCATACTCTTTGTTCTGCTGAAGACAATTTGGTGTATTTCTGAGACTGTTTTGAAACTCAAAAAGTATTTGCTAAGGTGAGAAAAGATTTATTTAATTTAGATAGAGAATAGTATGATTTAAGGAGAAAATGATGAAGAAAGCTGTGTTTTTAAAATGTTGATTTGTCTCAAGTGATATACAAATAGATTTTGTTTCTTTGAGAAATTGTAATTGCACATTCTGTGTAGAAATCTTGCATGCAGTAACGCAAGTTATTGTTGTACATGGAGCCCATTCCATGGTCTCTCATGTAAGCTGAAACAGATATGTTGTGTTTAAAAACGTTTTTTGAAATCAATTACATTTCTGGATATGTACTGCTAGAGCTTCATAGGTTGTTTGAGCCATATTTATAAGGCATTTGAGTGTCTATGATGTTATTTTTCCCATTTAAATTGAAGAGCTTTCTCCATGGGGCAAGTTTCTTGTAAATATGCTCCCACCTGTGCTTGGCAAATTTAGATTTTGATTCTTGGAGTTACATAGCCATGTAAAAAATGACCCAAAAATGGTGCAAGGGCAATCAAAAAACGCTTTCATGTGCCTTAAGGACATTTTAAGTCATTTCCTCTTGAATGTAGGTATACAATTGATTTATATGTTGTGTTTAAAAACGTTTTTTGAAATCAATTACATTTCTGGATATGTACTGCTAGAGCTTCATAGGTTGTTTGGGGCATATTTATAAGGCATTTGAGTATCTATGATATTATTTTTCCCATATCAATTGAAGAGCTTTCTCCATGGGGTAAGTTTCTTGCAAATATGCTCCCACCTGTGCTTGGCAAATTTAGATTTTGATTCTGGGAGTTACATAGCCATGTTAAAAATGACCCAAAAATGGTGCAAAGGCAATCAAAAAACGCTTTCATGTGTCTTAAGGACATTTTAAGTCAATGAGGAAACACAGGTGATGTGATTGTGAAATGAGGAAAAGAAACTCCACATTTTTCAATTACATCACTAGTGTTTCCTAAGTTTATGAATGACATTGTGCAGATGAAGTTTAGGTCTGTCCACGGACACAAAAGAGGTCTGCCCTTTGTTCAAGAGTGAAGTGGACATGACTTATGGAAAGGGGCGACCACTCGGTCCCCCCGAACGTATGGCAGAGTGCCTCGATCCCCCCGGGAAGCCATTTTGGGCGGGAGGCGCGTCTCGGCTGGTATGCCCGAAGCGGCGTAGCCGGGGCGCGCTTTTTCCCGCCCTAGAGTGGGCTGGCCTAGACACTGACGCGGCCGGCCACGCCCTCGGGGCAGGCAGGGGCGGGTTTACGCCCGCCCTGAAGATGGATAAAAAGGGACGCAAGACCAGAAGACATCCTCTTGTTCCTGTGCTCTGAAGCTGCACCTCCTCGCTGCACGTGAGCTCGAGACGGAACGAAGAGCCAATTTTGAGCGTTTTAATCGTTCTTGTTTGTTTTGCAGTTACTTTGTTGGAGAATGCCGAAGAAGGTGGGAAAGCGCATGACTACTGACCAGATGCTGCGTGTTCTCATGAAGGAGATGTCCGAGCTAAAGAAGCGGGTGGACAAGAATGAGGAAGGGGGTCCAAAACGTCCTTTGGCGGGAGCAGCCCCGGGAGGGAAAAACAAGAGGCCCAGGAGGGGGGCAGCGGGTGAAGACATCCCGGGTCCCAGTGCCCCGCTCGAGGCTCCAACTCCCGTGCCGGAGGAGGGGAATCCGATTCCCGTTGTGGTCACCCCCGTGTCCGAGGATGATATGCCGCCCGAGCTGGCAGCACAATTGGCAGCGTGGTTGGGTAAAGGTAACGAGGGCGCCACGGCTGTCGATGCGCAGGCGCTGATAAAGCAATTCCGTGAGAAACGGGAAGCAGCCAAGGTGCCCGTGCCGGCTTCAGTAGGGGACAAGACACCAGGGACGATTGCGACCACAGAGGCAGCGTCAGGTGCAGGTAAGCAGCCATTGCCGATCGCGAGGGATGAGTCAACACCCTCTCGGAGAGAAAAGTTGGGGCAACATGTTCCTTTGGCAATTAAGGAAAAGATTTGGGCGGGGGAGTATGTGAACATTTTCTCATTGCTTGTTGATCATTACGAGGTAGAGCATGTAAAAAGTCAGAAGGATCTCATGCATCCGAGTGTTTGGCGCGCAAAAATGGCCGCCTTTAAAGTGAATGAGAATATCGGCAATTGGGGCAATGCTTGGGGAATCTTTACATCAATCTTGGGGGAACGTAGACCTGAGTTGCTTTCCGAGTTCCCAATCTATCAATCACGAATCATGGGATACTCGACATCGCACCAGGGTAATCATTGGTTCTGTTACGATAATCTGTTCAGAAAGGAAAAGGAGCATAATAAAAGTTTAACCTGGGATTGTTATGATGCCTTGACTTGGGATAAAATGAAGGAGTCAGGAATGTTGAAAATGCCGTTGGTGGGAAGTAATGTTGGCGAATCCTCCCGGCAATATGCGGGGACGCCCTTTCGATCAGGTACGGGTGCCGACGATCACTCGAAACCTACCGGCAATACCGGAAAAAGGGGTTTCTGCTTTAATTACAACAGAGGTAAATGTACTAGACCCCAGGGATCGTGTAAATTCAAACATGAATGTAGTGGTTGTGGGTCGTCCCATCCTGAGTCCTCGTGCAGAGCCAGAACGGGTGATAACGGGGGGAGAGGAGGTGCCAAACAGGTCTAATATAGTCCGAGGGGCGCCTTTACCCACTCCGATTGATACCCTGGCGATGATTCCTTGGCTCAGTGAATACCCGGATCGTACTTCTGCTGGGGTGCTGCGGAACGGTTTTTCGTATGGTTTCCGCATCCCGGTAGGGGACTTTCAGGGTGTGAAAAAGGGTAAAAATCAACTTTCCGTCCTGCAGCATACGACCGTAGTACAGGATAAGATCCGGAAAGAGGTGACTCGAGGTCGGGTCGCCGGCCCGTTTAGTGTACCCCCGGTCCAGAATTTTGTTTGTTCTCCCTTAGGGGTAGTCCCCAAGAAAGACCCCGGTGAGTTCCGACTGATTCATAATTTATCAGCTCCACGAGGTCTTTCCGTAAATGATGCAATCGATCCAGAAGTGTGTTCGGTGCGGTACGCATCCTTCGATGAGGCCGTAGCCATTTTGAATCGCCCGGGGCGCTGATGGCGAAGTCAGATATCGAGTCAGCGTTCCGATTGCTCCCGGTACACCCAGACGACCAGCGTCTCCTAGGATTCATGTTTCAGGGTTGTTATTACATGGATAGGTGTATGCCAATGGGGTGCTCTATATCCTGTGCTTATTTCGAGAAATTCAGTAGTTTTCTACAATGGGTCTTCACAAAGAAAACAGGTTTCCAAGATGTAATGCACTACCTTGATGATTTTCTGTTTCTTGGGGCAGCCGGGGATCTTGAATGTGGCCGGGCCTTGGCCGAATTTTGTGTGTTAATGAAACAGTTTGGTGTGCCATTGGCGCCGGGTAAAACAGTGGGTCCTACGACTTGCCTCGAGTTTCTGGGGATCGAGTTGGACTCCATTGAAGGGTGTTTCCGTTTGCCAGCTGAGAAAGTGTTGAAGTTCAGGGCTGCGCTGCAAGTGTGTATAAATGCATCAAAAGTTACGCTGCAACAATTACAGCAGTTGGTGGGACAGTTGAATTTTGCCTTGAGGGTAATACCAATGGCCCGCCCCTTTTCCCGTTCAATTGCCCAAGCGATGGTCGGCCTTAAAGAGTGCCATCATCGCACTAGACTATCGGCCGAGATCCGCCAGGACATGCGTATTTGGTTAGCATTTCTGGCGGACTTCAATGGTAGAATCGTCTGGAATGAACCAGCCGTGTCTTCTGAAGAGCTGGGGCTATGGACAGATTCAGCAGGAAGCATAGGTTTTGGCGCCATCTTCGGCACGAAATGGTCGGCACAAAGATGGCCGACATGGTGGCATGAGAATGGTCTGACGAGTAATATTGCTTTCCTGGAACTGTTTCCCATCTTGGTGGCCTTGAGAACATGGCCCGATGGGTTCAAAGATCACTCTGTCATATTTTGGTCTGACAATATGACCGTGGTCGAGTGCATCAATAGTCAGGCAGCACATTGTAAACTGATTTTAAGACTGCTTAAGGAAATTGTTTTACTATGTATGCAATTGAACGTGCTATTCAGAGCAAAGCATGTTCCAGGGGTGATGAATCAGGCGGCTGACGCACTGTCTCGTTTTCAAATGCAGGCTTTTTCGGGTTTCCTCCCCTCAGCGGACCCAGAGCCGGCACCCTTTCCCGAAGCTCTCTGGTCTCTCGGTGCCCCGAACTTCGTCACCTCGTGGGAGAGAGTCTAGCACCAAGGACGAGGAAGGCATACGAAGGGGCGTTTCGGGCCTATTTAGCCTTTTTGGGGAGTGATAGAGAGCGACTTTGGGGTCACGAGGAATGGGTAGTGAATTTCCTGATGTCCTTACGTAGGGCTGGGAAATCGGTGGCTACGGCCCAGAGGCATCGTGCTGCCATTTCCTTTGTTGCCAGAGCACACGCTATCCAGGACCCAACAGCGTCTTTCGTTGTACAGAAAGCGCTGCGTGGGTGGCAACGCCTTGAGGGTCGCAGAGTAGATGAAAGGCGCCCGATAGGTTTGGATAGATTGTCCCAGTTGTTGGCCACACTCCCGGCCACATGTTCATCTCAATTTGAGGCGGTGCTGTTCCGAGCCGCTTTTACGCTAGCATTTCACGGAGCGATGCGGGTAAGCGAACTAGTTGCAAGGAACAAACTGGATGTGGCAGGGGGTTTGTGCCAGGAACACATTCAGATCAGGGGAGAAACAATGACTGTCTCCTTTGTAAAGTCCAAGACTGATCAAGATGGGATGGGTGACTGCGTCATCATACGCAGGATTCCTGGGTCCTCCATATGTCCGGTAAAGTGTTTAGAGGATTACCTAGCACGAAGGGTGGCATCATGGGGGGGGACTTTGTTAAGACACGCTGACGCCACCCCACTGACGAAATTTCAGTTTCAGCGGGTGCTTGCGATGTCAATTGCCGCTGCGGGCTTGAACCCGGGCGAATTTGGGACCCATTCCTTTCGGATAGGGGCTGCTACGGAAGCTACAGCCAGGGGTCTTAATGTTGAGCAAGTGAAACGAGTGGGGCGTTGGTCCTCCAATTGTTATAAAAGATACGTGCGGTTGCACATGTTGTGAAGCTGTAATAATGTACTCACGCTTCTTGTTTTTGTTTGGTTTTCAGTTACGCAAGCCTACGAGGCGGGGCGGACTATGCAGTCGACCCTACACCGGGCCAGCGGTCAGACATCACCGGCTGTGAAAAAGGAGGTGTGGGTCGTGGGCCACTCATACGTGAGGCGTGCCGCAGACGTATTCAAAGCAGGTGACATGATTCACGTAGCTGGGGAATACGGGTACAGGATGTCCTTCTACGGAAGGGGCGGTCTCTGTATTGACCAGTTTCAAACATTTTTCGAGGGTTTGTTAGGGCGGACAAGGTCACCGCCGTCTATAGTTATAGTGCATGTTGGGGGCAATGATTTGGTCACCATCGGTAGACGACTACTCCTGGAGGCAATGCTTTCCACTGTAAGTTGGTTGGCGAGGAGAGTTCCGGGGTGCACGATTGCATGGTCCCATTTGATTCCACGAAAGGTGTGGCGGGGGGCTATCTCTATTCCTGCTTTGAACCATTCTGTTAGAAAGCTTAACAATAAAGTGAGTAGGTTGTTCCGTTCCTGGACATTGCATTCTATTTCTCATAGCTGTATTAATGATGACAGTATGTATTTGGGGGATGGTGTGCATTTGTCTTGGGTGGGGAATGAGTTACTCTTAGGAGACTTCTTAGCATGGTTAAAATCGTTGAAACATGACCTTTAGGTAGGAGTTGTGTGGGGGGTCCGGATAGCCGGTCAACTATCCGGCCTGTGGCGGTAAGGTCATGATCGGTGAGCACTAATTGGAAGATCCCTATGAGTGGGCGTCATCCAACACGGATGGGAGCGCTCGGGGGAGGTGGCCTTTGGCCCCTCAACGGGGAGGCGGTCCCTTCTAAGGATGGGTCGCCGAAAGAAGAGGAAAGGCGGTCAAGGCCCCTTCCTGTGTAGGAGGGGTTACAGCCCCCTCCTGGGGAATTTCCCGGGGCCAGTGACATCTGCGACGGCAGATGCGGTAAGTTGTGTGGGGTTGGGGGGAGGTCTTCGATACCTTCTAGATACCTCACACGAGTCTTCGAACGACCTTTAACTGGCGTCGAGTTGATAAGTGCCCCCGTCAAGTCAAGGGAAATTGGTAGTAGTTGCACTTGAGTACGCCTCAGTGCTGTCGCCCCTCCCAAGTGGGGGGGGTATGTCTGGTTAGGGATCTTGACACCGGTTACGACCTTGCCGTTGGCCCTTAAACGTTAGGATGTACAATTTCAATATTTCAAGTAAATGTTTTGTAGGATGTTAGTTCGGCTAGGAGAACCTCTGTATTAGAGAATCTGTTAAGGTTAGCCAAACATCGCAATGTGGTATGAAATTGTAAATTAATGTTTAAATGTTTTAAATTTTTTGTTTTAATAAATACGGCCGGGAGGGTCACTCCCTCCCACTTCCAAAAAACTTCAAGAACTGTTTCCGGTTTCCCTCCTTTGGGGATTGTGTTGAGAGGGGGTGGCGGGTATCTCAGCCATATGGAAAGGGGCGACCACTCGGTCCCCCCGAACGTATGGCAGAGTGCCTCGATCCCCCCGGGAAGCCATTTTGGGCGGGAGGCGCGTCTCAGCTGGTATGCCCGAAGCGGCGTAGCCGGGGCGCGCTTTTTCCCGCCCTAGAGTGGGCTGGCCTAGACACTGACGCGGCCGGCCACGCCCTCGGGGCAGGCAGGGGCGGGTTTACGCCCGCCCTGAAGATGGATAAAAAGGGACGCAAGACCAGAAGACATCCTCTTGTTCCTGTGCTCTGAAGCTGCACCTCCTCGCTGCACGTGAGCTCGAGACGGAACGAAGAGCCAATTTTGACCCACCCACCAGCCCCTGAGGACAGCCAGTTGTTTTAATAAAATTGATCAATTATTCTATTTCGTTTACAGGTTATTGTAGTGTTGTGTTGATGTTGAATGTGTAATAAAGATTGGTCTAATTTTACAAGTTTGTGATTAAAGAACTTCGGATGTAAGGTCCATTTATAAACAGGTTTTTCGGTCATAGTGGCCAATGTAGTTTCGTTTAGTTAGCATTTGTCGTATTTATTTTGGTCGGGCGGTAAGGTCATGATCGGTGAGCACTAATTGGAAGATCCCTATGAGTGGGCGTCACCCAACACGGATGGGAGCGCTCGGGGGAGGTGGCCTTTGGCCCCTCAACGGGGAGGCGGTCCCTTCTAAGGATGGGTCGCCGAAAGAAGAGGAAAGGCGGTCAAGGCCCCTTCCTGTGTAGGAGGGGTTACAGCCCCCTCCTGGGGAATTTCCCGGGGCCAGTGACATCTGCGACGGCAGATGCGGTAAGTTGTGTGGGGTTGGGGGGAGGTCTTCGATACCTTCTAGATACCTCACACGAGTCTTCGAACGACCTTTAACTGGCGTCGAGTTGATAAGTGCCCCCGTCAAGTCAAGGGAAATTGGTAGTAGTTGCACTTGAGTACGCCTCAGTGCTGTCGCCCCTCCCAAGTGGGGGGGGTATGTCTGGTTAGGGATCTTGACACCGGTTACGACCTTGCCGTTGGCCCTTAAACGTTAGGATGTACAATTTCAATATTTCAAGTAAATGTTTTGTAGGATGTTAGTTCGGCTAGGAGAACCTCTGTATTAGAGAATCTGTTAAGGTTAGCCAAACATCGCAATGTGGTATGAAATTGTACATTAATGTTTAAATGTTTTAAATTTTTTGTTTTAATAAATACGGCCGGGAGGGTCACTCCCTCCCACTTCCAAAAAACTTCAAGAACTGTTTCCGGTTTCCCTCCTTTGGGGATTGTGTTGAGAGGGGGTGGCGGGTATCTCAGCCATACTTCATTGGTAGGCCTTCAGATGTATTATCTCCTCGGTATTCTTCAACAAGCGAAAATCTCATCTGCAACCGTGAGTAGGCCTCACCTCAAACAAACCTCTGGATAGGCCACACCTTATCGTCATCCTGAATCAATCATTTAAAATGTTAGGGACAGATTTATGATAGGTGTATGCTTGTTTTGTACCACTGTGCGTCACTTTTGTGACGCAGTGGTGGTGCAAAAGATTTGCTATGTTAAATAATAAGTAGGGTGTTAAGTTTTTGATGACTGTTACTCATTTACTGTTTGGTAATAGTGGTTAATAACATTTTTTATTATATTTTACCACAGATTCAACTGCAGATCATTTCAAAATTTGAAAATGCCAACTAAGAATCGAATTAGAAAGGCTACAAAACGTCAAAGACAGCAGGTTCATCTATTACTGCAGCAGTCCTCTACAAAAAAAACTTGTCAAGTCCCCAAGAAAGCTCCGGGTAAGACCACGAAATCATTCATAAGAAATATTTGTAGTAAAAAAAGTATTTCTACAGAAAATGTTTCAGTCCAGAAAAAGAGAAGCAATTTAAACGGAAAGGAAAGACCAATCAAAAATGTTACTGCTAGAGCAAGAGATAACTCTGTGCATGATAGTAGAAGGAAACAACAGTTTAGGGACATTCGAAAACGAATGATCCGCAACAGGATAATAGTTAATTTGTTAAAAAATATTAAGAAAGGCCAACAGAAAGTGGCATTTTATAAGAAAAAGAAAAATGCAGAGAAAATTATTGATCAGGCTTTTGAAATTAAGCGAAAGTTATTTATTTTGGTAATCAATAGAATTAGGAAACTAAACAAGGTAATTTTACGATTTCAAATCAAATAGTAGATGGAAGAGAGTAGTTAATCGAAGTAATTTTTGTGAAGTTTTTTCCGGAGAATGGATGCATAGTTCAAGTTGTGAAGCATTTTTTAATGAGGAGAGTTATTTTCAGGATAATGATTTGGTGCTTGCAGTTGACACCAGTGGTCGAGCTTATGAAGTGAAAGATGGTTGTCCAGTTGAAAAAGAAAAACTTGTGACAACAGAGACAGAAGAGGTGTTAGGTAATGAGGTTTTAGGAAGACGTCCTAAGGGTCCTGTGTACATTTGGAAGTGTAGTTCTATTTGCAGTGTGCGACAGGATTCCATCAATTTGCTTTGTGATTTTGTACAGACATTTAATAAGAAAAGTTTGAAGCAGAAAATGAAGTTGTTGCAAGAATTAGATCCTTGCAGAGTGAGAGAAGCGACAGGTTTGCATGGTCATTCACTGGCTTGTCTTTCCAGGAGAGTATGCCAGAGTGTTTTTCATCATTTCAGGATGCTAGCAGTGCATCATAATAAAGTGAGGAAATTAGTCAGAATGTTGTATTATGCTAAGAGTCCAGCAATTATGCTTAAACAATTATGTGCTGCTCTTTTGCATGGTTCTGAAATAGATGCCAAGAATATTTGTGAAGAAATTGAGTTTTGTTACTTTGGAAGTAAAGATGAGAATGTTCAAATTGACCCAGAAGTAGAGGGTAATGTTGAAGATAATGTACAGGTTTCCAGTACAGAAAATTTTCAGAAGGAAATCGCCACGTTTCAGGTGAAATCAAGTGAGAGGCCTAATTTCACTTGTGTGTGTTGTTGACGCACTTATTATAAGAATCAGATTAAGTTAGTGGATTTATATGCAAAAAGTGAAAGGGAAAATAGTAGTGAATGGAAGGATTTCGCAACATACTTGATGGTAGAAAATTGTTTTGATTTGGGATCGGATCAACGTGTGTGTACTTATTGTTGTAACAAATTAAACCAAAACGAGATGCCTGCTAGGGCGGTTCATAATAATCTGGAATTGGTTGAGATTCCTTCTGAGTTGAAGGATTTAAATACTTATGAATCTATTTTGATTCAAAGTATCCATCCCTTTCAGGCTATTGTAAGAATGGAGCCAAAGACAGGGAAGTTGCCTACATCAGATTTACAGAGAGGATTAAAGGGAAGAGTTGTTTATTTGCCTCTAGATTTGAACAAAAACATTAACACAATTGGAGTAGAAAAAGTGGAAGAGGAACCTCTGGTTATCTTAGTTAATGGGGTTCCGACAAAGAATAAGAAAATATGGCAAGATTTAGTGGATGTTAGGAAAGTCAAAAAGGCAACATTGTATTTGAAAAAAATAATAAGTACTATAAGAATGTATATGTTGCAGAAGAGGAAGTAAGTGATGAAGAGGATAGCGATTTGTGTGCTGGCCAAATTGAGAAAGTAGAAGCCTCTAAAAGTGAAGAAATATATGAACATTATAGTGTTCATCCTTTGCATTCCAAGGAAGTCATGGGGAATGCTATTGAGTTGTTTCAAATGAAACAAGCCAAAGGGAGTCCCATTAGTGTTTGGGAGGAAAGTTTGGAAGCTCGGTGTTTCCCACAGCTATTTCCAACAGGTCAAGGAGGAAGATATGATGAGCGACCTCATCAAATTCCTGCTTCTGAATACCGGACTTTACGATTGTATGCAGAAGATCCTAGGTTTCGTCAATGCATTCCCTATTTGTTTCATCTCCTGTTTGAAAGCGATCTGTCTGGACTGTCATATGCAGTGAACCACATCTTGAAAAGTGGTATACAGATGCGAAACATCTCGGCAAGTGACTTTATGCATAAAGTCAATGTCCAAGACAGTATTTTGGATTCTCACCTAATTAATCTCATGGCGTGTCAGCGTGGTACTAATGAGTACTGGTACCGTCGTCATGGTGATTTAAAATGTATGCTGAAGAACTTAGGAACTCCGACATGGTTCCTCACTCTGAGCTGTGCCGAGTATGGCTGGGAAGACTTACTTGAATTTCTACGAGAGGCAAATGGAAACATTGAAAACATTGAATTCAAGACACCCGGAGAACTGTGTTCTTTGGATCCAGTGAATGTATGCAGGTACTTCAATCATAGATTTGAAGCTATGATGTCTTTCATCATGAATACGAAGAATCCACCTCTTGGAGAGGTGTTGGATTTCTTCTGGAGAAAGGAGTACCAAGCAAGAGGTGCTCCTCATATACATATGCTGCTGTGGATCAAGGATGCACCTAAATTTGGAACAGATCCGGATGACTTAGTGATGAGTTTCATAGAACAGTATTCTACGTGTGCTGTTCCAAACGCAACGGAGAAGAAAAGCCTAAGAGAACAAGTTCTACGTTTCCAAAGCCATCGTTGTGGAAAGTACTGTCGTCGTAAATTCAGAAACAAGGACAAGTTCTACACCAAATGTCGTTTCAACTTTCCACGACCGGTGATTTCTAAAGGAAGAGTGAACAGTTTGATGTCTTCTCTGCGACATAATGTGACGAGGAAATCACCCAAAAATACATACAATTTGAAAAGGAACGAAGAGTCCAAGTACATCAACGACTACAACCCAGTGATTTTGTCCATGTGGAATGCTAACATGGATATACAGTTTGTGGCTGACAACTGTATGGCTGTGGCTCGGTATGTGACATCTTACATCACCAAAAAAGAAAAGACAGAATTGAAGGATATGTGGGATGACATTTCCCATGAAAAGAGCCTCAGCAAGAAGTTGTACAGTTTCAGTCTGAAGATGTTGTCGCATCGAGAAATCGGAGCTTACGAATGTTCTGACCGGTTGTCTTCAGCAAGTCTTTATGCCAAATCCAGGAGTATCGTTTGGGCGAGTCTTGGTCTTGCTGCAACGCGTAATCAAGTTCTGAAACCTGTGCGGCAAATTGAGTATTTGGCTGAAAAGGAGCCAAACAGTACCGACATTTTGAAGACCAACATGTTGGATACATATTATCCAAATCGAAGCAGTCACCTTGAGAATGTTTGTTTGTATGAGGTTCTACAAAATTACATATTCAAGAGGAACATCAAAGAAGATATTGAGAAAGGAGTGTATGCTGTAATTGGAAGTGAGGGATGTCTGGTCAAGCAAAGAAAATGCCACTTGGTAAACCATCGAAAATTGAGTGGCGAATCTCCAGAAAAAAAGGAGTTTTTCTATTTAGCACTTTTGCAACTTTTCAAGCCTTGGCGTGCAGAAGAGGAACTGCTTGGAGATTTCCTCTGTTACGAAGACTCTTTTACTGCCGCCAAGGAGACCATAGAATTCCTGCTTTTCCCAAATGTCAAGAAATGTTGACTTTGGAAATTGAGCAGGAAGCAACAATTGCAGCCGAGATTGCCAGAGACAGTTCTCAGGACAGTCAGAGTTCTGTTTCATTGAGTCAGGATCCACTAGGAGGACCTGTTATCGAAAATGAAGCTGCCACTGCTATGAATGAAGTGGAAAGAGCCATGGCACATGCTCAGGAGGATGCGGTTAACTTAGAAGACTTGGAAAAACAACTCAACGTTGAGCAGAGGAAAATATATGACGAAGTTACCAAGCAAATTGATCATGGATTAAGTCATGAGAAGAAAGAGTGCTCATGTACGTCGTTGAAGCCTGTCCGACTGAACGTGAGTGGAGAAGCGGGAACTGGAAAAAGTTTCCTCATTAAAGCAATTTCTTGTTATTTGCAGGAAAGGACTGAGTCATCTCTGTCTTGTGTTGTTACCGCTCCAACTGGACTGGCAGCACATAACATTAAATGTATTACTTTGCATCGTCTACTGATGCTGCCAGTGGAGCATGACAACAAATTACAATACCACAAGTTATCTGGAGATGCTTGTTGTGAAGTTTCAAGAGTCTTGAGGAAAATGAAACTTCTTATCATTGACGAAGTAAGCATGGTTTCCAATGTCATGCTTGCCTTTGTGCATTTGAGAATGCAAGAAGTTCTTAAAACTGAGTATGATGTGTTATTTGGTGGCAAACACATCATTGTTTTCGGAGATCTTCTGCAGCTGACACCAGTGAAAGGACAACCTGTGTTCAAAATGCTCACGCATGAAGATACCAGGAAGTGCCTAGGGAGCATTGGCAACGTCAATATATGGTTAAACTTCAATTATGCTGAACTGCATGAAAATATGCGTCAGGCGAAGGATGAAGATTACAAGAATATTCTACAAGATGTTAGAATTGGAAAAGTGACCGAGCATGGGAAAGAAGCTTTATATGCACGATTACTGTCAAATTTATATCCAGAACAAGACGTTGTGCCTGAGAATATTTTTCAGAAAATTACTGAGAAGAAATCCGGAATATGTTTGATGCCAACTCTTGCAGAATGTGCCATCTTCAACAACAAAATGTTGCATTTAGAAAAGCAAGAGATTGTGAAACTGGAAGCTATTGACAAAATAGAGCATATGGGATCAACAATTATTTTGTCTGAGAATTTGAAATCAAAATTGGATTCATTAGAGAAGACTATATCTAAAACTGCGGGTTTTGAAAAGACTTTGAATGTGTGTTTAAATTGCCGAATCATTTTGAGAAGGAATTTACATGTTGAAAGAGGTCTGGTAAATGGATCAATGGGTAATGTTGTTGATTTTGAGAAATACAGAAGTAGAGATGGAATTGAATTTTTAAAAATTAAATTTGATGGCATTGAGGAAGTACAGCTAATTGGTCATTGTTCTGCTAGGTTTTTGCTTGTTAAAGACTTATATGTTCGCCGTAAGCAGTTTCCTGTTTGCTTGGCATATGCGGTGACAATCCATAAATCGCAAGGTTTAAGTGTAGATAGTGCATTGGTGAATATTGGCAGTTCTGTGTTCAAGGAGGGTATGGCATATGTGGCATTGTCACGAGTTAGAACTTTATCGGGATTGTACTTGATTGACTGTGATGTCACAAACATTTGTGCGGATCTAGATTGTGTTAAGGAATACAATAGGTTAAGAAGAGAGTATGCGCCACATTTGCCTCAATATCCTTTGTTTGAGAAACGTGTGGTAGGCCGGAAACGAAGAAATATCAGTAATAGTAGGGAGGTTGTAGCAAAAAGCCCAAAAGTCGATGAACCGAAAATTATAAGCAGAAAGAAAATGGATTCTGTTGAAGATGTTGTTGGTTTTCAATTTGAAAACAGTTCTGGTGTCAACTGCTATGCTAATGTAGTTGTTAATGTTGTCTTTTCACTAGAGACTTTAAAAGAACAGATTGTGATCAATTCGGAACAAAGTTTATGCTGTTTGTTGAGTTCTGTGTTAGAGAAATGTAGCACTGATAGAACAAAAGTAGAAAGTGTGTCTGAAGTTCGTTATCTGTTAGACAAATGTTCAGGTCAAACAGACTTCTCTGAAAATATTCAGCAGGATTGTCAGGAGTTTTTAATGTATATGCTTGATGTATTGCAAGATGAGGGTGTAGATGTAGATCACCTGTTTGGGCTTTCTTATCAATGGCAGCATGACTGCGAGAACTGTAGGGTATCAAGTACTACTAGTGTAGACTCAGAAAGATTTATATATTTAACTTTGCCAGACAGTAAATCAGTGTCCTTTAATAAGCTAGTAAAAGCAGCTGATCACAACATGGAGTGTAGCCAATGTAATGTTGACATCATTTATACGACGATATGGCCAGTATGTCATTTTAATGTTCCAACGATGTAGGCCTGATGGAACAAAATTGACAACTTTAATAAAAAATGTTGTTGCTTCGCAGTTGTCAATATCAGGAAGGACTTTTGTAACTGCAGCAATTATCTATCATGACGGTCCTTCAACAACATCAGGACATTACACAGCTCATTTAAAGTCTAGAAACGGCTGGTCATTCTGCAACGATTCTGTTATAACTTTCAAAAGAAATTGTCGTATGACCTTAAAAATTCTTACCTGGTGTTTTTAAAACCAAAATTTTAAGGAAAGAATCTCGGGATGTGCTCTGAGGAATTTCAAGAGGTTCATGGAGTAGAGGTAATGTAAGTCTGCAATGCCGTCTAGATTATTGGTCAAAACTTTTAATTATAATGTCATTTTAAAAATCCAACTATATAAACCTTATGCAAGTAAGTCTGCTTCATAGTAAGCAGTATCAGTGTCATAGGAAAAGTAGAACATGAGTGAGCAAGAAGGGTAAGATATTAGTAGTCCAGGATTGTGAAAGTAATCTTAAATGTTTTCTTTCTGAAAGTTGCGAAAATAGAAAATGACGGCATTTGCTTACAAGAATTCCAAGAGTTGTAAATCGCTCTAACATGATTTGGCCATGTGGAAACATGTGGTAGAATGTGAGAAGTCTTTTATCGTATGTAACATATTTTTCAAAACGATGGAGGTTTTCTTTCAGAAAGTGGCGGGCTGAAAATATTAATAGCACAACAGAGTGTAAGCTGTTCATAGGACATCCTTCGACATCATGGAAAGTAAGTTAATTTTAAGGAGTTTTGAATTCAGATTTCTTATGTTGTATGGGTTTTTTAAACACAATCATTTTGATTGTGTTTTTTTCTCCCGCTGTTACATGATGAATACCTTCAAGTCACTGATTTTAGTGAAATTTGATACATTCTGAGAACAGCAAAAATAAACCATTTAACATGTATAATTAATTTTCTACTTTTTGTACTTATGATATACATTTAGAAATTTGAGGTAGACATGGAGAAACTGAGACTTCTGTAAGTGTCAAATTTAATGCATACACTGCTGCACTTCTGGGTATTGTTTCATATGCTGGACTACATCTGCACTATGAGATACCTAAGCAAAGGCAACACAGGTGATGTGATTGTGAAATGAGCAAAAGAAACTCCACGTTTTTCAATTACATCACCTGTGTTTCCTAAGTTTACGAATGACATTGTGCAGATGAAGTTTAGGTCTGTCCACGGACACAGAAGAGGTCTGGCCTTTGTTCAAGAGTGAAGTGGACATGATTTACTTCATTGGTAGGCCTTCATATGTATTATCTATTATTATTATGTATTATTTATTATTATAAATTTGATATGCAACCCTGAGTAGGCCTCACCTTAAACAAACCTTTGGAGAGGCCACACCTTATCGTCATCCTGAATCAATCATTTAACATGTTAGGGACAGATTTATGATAGGTGTATGCCTCTTTTGCACCACTGTGCGTCACTTTTGTGACGCAGTGGAAAAGTTTTGCTATAAGGCGACAAAATTACAAATTGATGCATCTAGGCAGATGTGTCGTGCTGTAAAAAAACCGTGCCACATGAAACCGATGCAGCAGTGATGCAAAAGATGCACCATGTTGCAAGATAGGACTCACTTCATCTGCATCAAGATACTGTTAGTTTAAAATGTATATTTTTAGGACTGTGTAGGGGCATGGAGAAGCAGAGGCTTCTGTAAGTGTCAACGTTGTTGAAAAACTGTTTGTCCTTCAATCTTTTCCCTTGTCTTTTCTAATTTTAATATTTTTCAAATGTTTGTTCTCTCTTTCACAGATTGAAAGTATAAAAATAACAAATGACTAACTTAATGACAATTATAAGGTAAATGTTTTGTACTCTTTTTGTTATATTTCTATCACATTTAACTTCTATTAGTTCCACTGCTTCATTTCTTTAACCCTTACTTTCCTGCCTTTGCTACTTCCCTCATTCCTTTGTCTATTACTTAATTACTCTACTCCTTCCACTATTTTTCTCAGTCCCTCTCTACTCATACTTCTTCACTCTTGTTCACTCACTCTGTCTCTATTATTGTTACTGTTTCTGACTGATCAAAAAATGTGTTTTAAAAAAAGAACAGTAAGTATAAGGGAAGAAAACAGACAGTTATGTTAAAAGAAAGACAGCTATAGGGAGTAAACTAGGGATACTGTTACCCGCAATCCACTGCTGATGATGTCACTGACCATGTCATGAATGATGTAATATGTGACATCATCAGCAGTGGATTGCGGATAACAGTATCTCTAGTTTACTCCCTATAGCTGTCTTTCTTTTAACATAACTGTCTGTTTTCTTCCCTTATACTTACTGTTCTTTTTAAAAAAAAAAAAAATGTTGGTTCGCTCCCGGTTCGCGTACCGGAGAGCGAACCCGGAAGCGAACTA
This sequence comes from Lissotriton vulgaris, assembly GCF_964263255.1. Taxonomy (NCBI): domain Eukaryota; kingdom Metazoa; phylum Chordata; class Amphibia; order Caudata; family Salamandridae; genus Lissotriton; species Lissotriton vulgaris. Next base: position 1,684,168,791 of record NC_141687.1, read on the forward strand.
AGAGAAATAGAGGTTGGCAGAGTTCCAAATATTTTACCAATTTTTTTATAACGGGGAGGTAGTTCTGAAAAGAACTTTTTTTTATTGTTTTTTTTTAATTTATTTTTTTAATTATTTTTCTGAACTTTTTTTTAGTTTTTTTGTATTTTCTGAACTTTTTTATATTTTTTTGGGTTCTTTTTGGGGGGGGAAACAAAAACGATTCATTGTAAAGGGCTCAACAGGAGCAACAAAAAAAAAAGAATTTATTCTTTGGGGCATTTCGGGCAATCATGATTGTCAATAGCTCTGTTGATTAGAGTGATGCTACTTTCTCTGTAGCAAATAAACTGATTGCAACGCACGCACACTTGTTTGATTTCCCCAAACCTCATTTGTATATTTGGGACCATCTCCCTCGCCTCTGGTCCCGTCACTTCCTGTACTACTGATCTTCTGGCCATCGAAGGGGGATTATCTTGCTCGTCACGTAACTGCGCAGCACTGTAGTTGATAGGATGCCACCTACTCATGTGCCGATGCATTGTGTAGTTGCCGAAACTGTACTTCTTCTCGGTCCCTCTGGACAGTCTATCTTTACATATAAGGCAAGTTACGTACCGTGCATTGACTTTCTTTTGGCCCTGGGGAAATTTAAAAAATTGCCAAATATAGTTTTCTTTCCGATGATACCTCCTGGGCTCCTCATTCAAAAACTGTCTCTCTTCCTGCTCTTCCTCCTCTTCCTGTTCTTCCTCTTCTTGCTGAATTATAACTTCAGCAGGTGGTCCTCTCTTCCTTGGATGTGGTGGAGGTGGTGGGGAAGAACCAGCTGAAGCTACTAATGAAGCCATTGGTCACTGTTAACAAAGGGTCTTTCTCTCACCAAGATGAAAGTCAGAGTGAGAAAAGAAGGAGGGGTTTTCATCATTTGGGAAGAACAATAGTTCTAAACCAATGAAAAGTGTTAATTTTAGGTCACATAACCTAGTCTTACATCATTAGGAAACCAAAAGTGAAATGAACCAATGAAAAGTGTTATTACCGAGTCACATGACCTGCTGTGTTTACGTTACGCGCTTTGCGCCGCGTCCCGGTTCGCTTCCGGGTACGCTAACTTGGCGCGTCACATGACCTATCACGCGACAACGCGAAACGTCATGCTGACACGACGCGTCACGATGTTGTTTTCTAACGTGACAGTTACGCAAACAGAACGTTTACCGGTTCGCGGACCGGGTCGCGGCTCCAAATTGAGCTAACGGGAAGCTAACCGGTTCGCGGACCGGGAGCGAAACAATAAAAATAATTTAAAAAAAATTGTACTAAAAACATGTAAAATATATTTTAAGATTTAAAGAAGAATACATTTTAAAGATTTTGATATTAGCTTTTAAAAAACCAATGAAATTCACTTGAAAAACCATAGGTTATAGAACATATATAGTTAGGAATTAGCATTTACAAAACCTTGAAAATTCACTGAAAAAACCATAGGTTATAGACCATATATAGTTAGGAATAAGCATTTACAAAACCTTACTTTACTCACACAAAACCATTGAAATTTCATATATAGTTAGTTGCACTAACTATTATGGCTGAGATACCCGCCACCCCCTCTCAACACGTTCCCCAAGGAATGGGAAACCGGAAACGGTTCTGAACTTTTGGAAGACGGGAGGGAGTGACCCTCCCGGCCGTATTTATTAAAATATGAAACAAAATTAAAACATTAAAATAACAGTTTCATATTATGTACAATTTCATTTCCACATTGCGATATTTGGCTAACCTTAACATATTCTCTAATACAAAGGTTCACCTAGCCGAACTAACATCCTACAAAACATTTAACTTGAAATTGTACATCCTAACGTTTAAGGGCCAACGGCAAGGTCGTAACCGGTGTCAGATCCCTAAACCAGAAATATCCCCCTCACTTGTGAGGGGCGACCGCACAGAGGTGTACCTCACGTGCATCTACCAATTTCCCTTGACTTGACGGGGGCCCCAATAAACTCGACGCCATTTAAAGGTCGTCCGAGGACTCGTGTGAGGTGTCTAGAAGGTAGCGTAAACCCCCTCCCAAACCCCACACAACTTACCACATCTGCCGTCGCAGATGTCCTGGCCCCGGGAAATTCCCCAGGAGGGGACTGTAGCCCCTCCTACCCAGGAAGGGGCCTTGACCGCCTTTCCTTTCCTTTCGGCGGCCCATCCTTAGAAGGGACCGCCTCCCCGTTGAGGGGCCAATGGCCACCTCCCTCGAGCGCTCCCATCCGTAATGGGTGACGCCCACCCATAGGGATCTTCCAATTACTGCTCACCGATCATGACCTTACCGCCCGACCAAAATAAATACGACAATTCTAACTAAATTACTAAATGACTAAATTACTAAATGACAGTAATAATTACAATTTATTAAAAGCATGATTACTGATCAACACTAGTGCAGAATTACTTTATTTGCAAAACATACTACAAATTGACCATTCTTTATTGCATATTCAAAGGTATCACGATAATCATTACAACCTGCAAGAAATAGAGTCACCACATCAAACTTTATTCAAAAACCACTTGCTGTCCTCAGGGGCTGGTGGGTGGGTCAAAATTGGCTCTTCGTTCCGTCTCGAGCTCACGTGCAGCGAGGAGGTGCAGCTTCAGAGCACAGGAACAAGAGGATGCTTTCTTGGCTTGTTGCTCCTTTTATCCGTCTTCAGGGCGGGCGTAAACCCGCCCCTGCCTGCCCCAAGGGCGTGGCCGGCCGCGTCAGTGTCTAGGCCAGCCCACTCCAGGGCGGGAAAAAGGCGCGCCCCGGCTACGCCGCTACGGGCATACCAGCCGAGACTCGCCTCCCGCCCAAAATGGCTTCCCGGGGGGATCGTGGTACTCCGCCATACGTTCAGGGGGACCGAATGGTCGCCCCTTTCCAATATCGCGCACCCGCAATCCACTGCTGATCATGTCACATATTACATCATTCATGACATGGTCAGTGACATCACTGATGACATCACTGATGACAACATCCAGTGACTGTATGTTTCTGTAAAGTTAAAATATGTCTTACATATTGAAGAATGAGTGGATGTATAAGTGTCTGGATGAAGGATTTAGTAGGTGCATGACTGACTGTATGAGTGAGTGATTAAATGTGTCTCACTGAGTGCATGGGTTAGTGACTAAACTGTCTTAATTTGTGCATCATTATGTTTGTTGTTCTGTAATCTGCTGCATGTGTTGATCAGTAGCTATATGAGTAATTATATGGGTTATTGATTGGTTGCCCAAGTATTTGTATGGGAGACTGAGTGTGTGTGTGGGTGGCTGGGAGGTGTATGACTCTGTGCATAGATGTGTGAGCAGTTGATTCACTAGATGTATGGGTTCAAAAGTGCATGTGGAAACAGCTGTATGGGCGGTTGACTCTGTGCATGAGTGTATTGGTGAGTGAATGGATAGCTCAGTGCTACATGTCAAAGTAAGTACATATGTAAAACACAGTACATGTGAGAGTTGACATATATAAATAACTGTGCATAAGAGCCAATGAATGTGTGAGTGGCTGTATGGATCATTGTGAACTTGTATCTGGGATTGTATAAGAGAGTAAATATGTGTTAGTATATGTTTGAATAAGTAAGGTGTGTATAACTGTATAGTTGAGGAAATGGAGGTGTGATTGATTCTTTGCATGACTGACTAGGTGTGTGAGTAACTCCATGGATAAGTGACAGTCTGTGAGTGTCTGTTTACACTGAGTGTATCTAAGGTTATATTGGAGTCTGAAGAGGTTCGTTGTATTATCACATGAATGATGTCATCAGTGATGTGATCAGTAATGTCAAAAGAGATGTCATCAGTGATGTCATCAGTGATGTCATTTGAGATGTCATCAGTGATGTCATCAGTGATGTCATTTGAGATGTCATCAGTGATGTCATCAGTGATGTCATTTGAGATGTCATCAGTGATGTCATCAGTGATGTCACTGGCCATGTCATGAATGATGTAATATGTGACATGATCAGCAGTGGATTGCGGGTGCGCGATATATAGTTAGTGCAACTAACTATATATGAAATTTCAATGGTTTTGTGTGAGTAAAATAAGGTTTTGTAAATGCTAATTCCTAACTATATATGGTCTATAACCTATGGTTTTTTCAGTGAATTTTCAAGGTTTTGTAAATGCTAATTCCTAACTATATATGTTCTATAACCTATGGTTTTTTAAGTGAATATATATATATATATATATATATATATATATATATATATATATATATACTCAAACATCAGAACTCAATATATATATATATATATATATATATATATATATATATACTCAAACATCAGAACTCAGTGCTCCGCATTGACATCGCAATGGCCTCGCCACTTACGATGGCGGACCGTGGTGAGGAGGTGAACCTCCCAACACCGCAAACAATTGCTGTTAATTACCCACAGAGAAAACAGCAACTACGGACTCCAGCTGGCTTCTTAAGCAGTACATTTATTTAGCAATATTCTGGCAACTCGACGCATTTTGAGACTGCGACCTTTGCTCACGAGTGCCGTTAGTGTATTCACATTTCCTTAAATCCCCACGTGACTCAGCAAAACATAGAAATTGAAAACAGATTTTACATCGAAAGAATACTTTTCTACAAAATATTGCAGCTTCTGTCAGTTACAATACGAAATCTTCACTACAGTGGTTGTACACATCAGTTAATGTAAATTTACCAGAACTAAATGCCGCGAGTAACGAACATAGTTTTTCATCCGGTATTAAAGTCCGAAAAAAGACTAGGCATAGTCGCATTGAAGACCTTAGTCTAACCTTCATTGTTATTGAAATGTTTTGTCTTGGGAACCAGAAAATTATGCTGTTTTGAGTACGTAATGTTGATGCAAGCAGAGAAACACACATATCTACATGCAAAAATCATTGCCCCAGTGGTCATTCAAAATAAGAACTCCGCATCATAATTTTCTCACACGTTTCCCGTACATGATAAAATTCACACTCGGTCTCAAAATCAATCAAACCCAAAAAGTCTGTTATGCGATATCACGCCCAAGTGGGCTAATGGAATGATAAAGATACTTTCACTCTCTAGCTTTTCTTCTGAGAGAACACAGGCGTCATCTTCCGTACACTAAAACAAAAACAAAAATCAAATAAATTAGTTGACTGAAAAAACAATACCTACACTAACACCAATGATGATAATAAAATAACATTCAGCTTCATGAGGCAAGCAACTAAACTCATTTTCTAAAAATATTATTTACAAATTAAAACACACCCTCCTAGAGTCTCATAATATTGTCCTGAAAAATAACAACTCCATTATTTAGCCGAGATATACCGCAAGCTCTTCATCACAGTTATGTCCAGTCGGGACTAACGTTCTGTACTGTACAATAGGCTTTGACTCAAGACGCCGCAGATCCTGCACTCTATTGCCTCTCCTTTCATTAAGTTTTACCATGTTTAATATACAAAAGCTAAGCAAGTTCGTATTTTGGCCATGATGACTTTGGAAATGTCATGCTATTGGAAAGGGGCGACCACTCGGTCCCCCCGAACGTATGGTGGAGTGCCTCGATCCCCCCGGGAAGCCATTTTTGGGCGGGAGGCGTGTCTCGGCTGGTATGCCCGAAGCGGCGTAGCCGGGGCGCGCCTTTTCCCGCCCTAGAGTGGGCTGGCCTAGACACCGACGTAGCCAGCCCCGCCCGAGGGGCGGGCAGGGGCGGGTTCTCGCCCGCCCTGAAGACGGATAAAAAGAGACGCAAGACCAGAAGACGTCCTCTTGTTCTTGTGCTCCGAAGCTGCACCTCCTCGCTACACGTGAGCTCGGGACAGAACGAAGAGCCAATTTTGAGCGTTTTTGATCTTTGTTTTTGTCTTCTAGATACTTCCTCGGAGAAATGCCCAAGAAAGGCGCGAAGAGAATGACGACCGACCAGATGGTGCGGGCCCTTTGCAAAGAAGTGTCCGACATAAAGAAACGGTTGGCAGAGCGGGACGGGGAGGAGGGTACGGGCCCTGCGCCGGCTGGAGGGAGACCTAAGAGGCCGAGAAGGGTTCCAGCCGGTGGAGACGTCCCGGTTCCCTCTACCCCGCTCGAGGCTCCGATCCCAGTACCGATTGAGGGGAATCCAATCCCTGTTGTCGTCACCCCGACACCCAAGGGAGACATGCCGCCCGAGCTGGCAGCACAGCTAGCAGCATGGTTGGGGGATAGTAGTGATGGCGCCACGGCTGCCGAGGCACAGGCGCTGATAAAAGGACTTCGTGAGAAAAGGGAGGCAGCTAAAGACAAGCCGCAAGCGGCAGAAGCTGCGTCCGGTTCAGGTAAGCGGCCATTGCCGATTGCAAGGGACGAGTCAGCACCCTCTCGTAGAGAGAGACTGGGACAACATGTGCCTTTGGCTATAAAGGAAAAGATCTGGGCTGGGGAGTATGTGAATATTTTCTCCCTGCTTGTTGACCATTATGATATGGAGCATGTTAAAGGTCAGAAGGACTTGATGCATCCAAGTGTTTGGCGCGCAAAAATGGCCGCCTTTAAGGTAAATGAGAATATTGGCAACTGGGGCAATGCGTGGGGTATTTTTACATCGATTTTGGGGGAACGTAGGCCCGAGTTGCTTCCTGAGTTTCCCATTTATCAATCACGAATTATGGGGTACTCGACATCGTATCAAGGTAACCATTGGTTTTGTTATGACAATCTGTTCAGGAAAGAGAAACAGCATAACAAGAGTTTGACTTGGGATTGTTACGATTCTATAACATGGGATAAAATGAAAGAATCGGGAATGTTAAGAATGCCATTGGTTGGGAGCAATGTTATTGATTACTCCCGCCAAAATGTGGGGACGCCCTTTCGACCAAGTACGAGCACCGACGACCAGTCGAGGCCCGCAGGCAATACAGGGAGGAAGGGTTTCTGTTTTAATTTCAACAAAGGGAAATGTACCAGGCCTCCGGGATTGTGTAAATTCAAGCACGAATGTAGTACGTGTGGATCGTCCCATCCTGAGTCAGCGTGCAGAGCCAGAACGGGTGAGAATGGGGGTAAGGGAGGCGCCAAACAGGTCTAAGCTAGGCCGAGGGGCGCCTTTACCAACCCCGATTGATACCTTGGCAATGATTCCCTGGCTCAGCGAATACCCGGATCGTACTTCTGCCGGGGTGCTGCGGAACGGTTTTACACATGGTTTCCGCATCCCGGTGGGGGACTTTCAGGGGGTAGGGATGTGCAAAAATCAACTTTCCGTTTTACAACATACATCTGTAGTGCATGAGAAAATTCAGAAAGAGGTTAGCCGGGGACGGGTTGCCGGCCCGTTTACTGTACCCCCGGTACCGAATTTTTGTTGTTCCCCGTTAGGGGTGGTCCCCAAGAAGGACCCAGGTGAGTTTCGTTTGATCCATAATCTGTCTGCTCCACATGGTCTTTCGGTGAACGACGCAATTGATCCAGAAGTTTGTTCGGTGCGATACGCATCGTTTGACGAGGCAGTAGCCATCTTGAATCGCCTGGGGCCCGGGACGTTGATGGCAAAATCAGATATCGAGTCAGCGTTCCGGTTGCTCCCGGTACACCCAGACGATCAGCGTCTTTTGGGATTCGGGTTCCAGGGGTCATTTTACATGGATAAATGTATGCCAATGGGTTGCTCTATTTCATGTGCTTATTTTGAACAATTCAGTACTTTCCTGCAATGGGTGTTTACCAAGAAAACGGGTTTTCGAAATGTAATGCACTACCTTGACGACTTTTTGTTCCTGGGCTCCGCCGGAAGTCCCGAATGTGCCCAGGCCTTAGATGAATTCTGTGTGTTGATGGGTCATTTTGGCGTGCCATTGGCACCCGGTAAGACTATGGGTCCCACGACTTGCCTCGAGTTTTTGGGGATCGAGTTGGACTCAAGGGAGGGGTGTTTCCGTTTACCAGCTAGCAAAGTGTTGAAATTCAGGACAGCCCTCCAAGTATGTTTAAATGCACCTAAGGTTACACTGCACCAGTTGCAACAATTAGTGGGAAAGTTGAACTTTGCCTTGAGGGTGATCCCGATGGCTCGCCCGTTTTCCCGCTCGATTGCCCAATCAATGGTTGGCTTAAGAGAGGGTCATCATCGCACGAGATTATCGGCCGAGGTCCGCCAGGACATGCGGATCTGGTTAGCATTTTTGGCGGACTTCAATGGCCGAGTCGTCTGGAACAAGCCAGCCGTGTCCTCCGATGAGCTTGGGCTATGGACAGATTCAGCAGGAAGTATAGGTTTTGGCGCCATCTTCGGCACAAAATGGTCTGCACAAAAGTGGCCCCTATGGTGGCACGAGAAGGGGCTGACGGGTAATATAGCTTTCCTTGAACTATTTCCCATTCTGGTGGCCCTGAGAACATGGCCAGACGGGTTCAGAGATCATTCTGTCGTGTTCTGGTCCGACAATATGACCGTGGTAGAATGCATCAATAGTCAGGCAGCCCGTTGTAAATTGATTTTGAGGCTGCTCAAAGAAATTGTCTTACTGTGTATGCAACTGAACGTGATATTCAGGGCAAAACATGTCCCAGGGGTGATGAATCAGGCTGCTGATGCACTGTCTCGTTTTCACATGCAGGCTTTCTCGGGTTTCCTTCCTTCAGCGGACCCGGAGCCGGCACCCTTCCCCGAAGCTCTCTGGTCTCTCGGTGCCCCGAACTTCGTCACCTCGTGGGAGAGAGTCTAGCACCCAGGACAAGGAAGGCATATGAAGGGGCGTTCCAGGCCTATTTAGCCTTTTTGGGGGCAGAGAGAGGGGGACTGTGGGGTCAGGAAGAGTGGGTAGTTCTTTTTCTGATGTCTTTACGTAGGGCTGGGAAATCGGTGGCTACGGCCCAAAGGCATCGTGCCGCCATTTCTTTTGTTGCCAAGGCCCATGGCATCCAGGACCCGACAGCGTCTTTTACAGTACAAAAAGCGCTGCGTGGGTGGCAACGCCTGGAGGGTCACAGAGTAGACGTAAGACGACCGATAGGTCTGGTTAGGTTGGCCCAGTTACTGGCCTCACTCCCTAACACGTGCTCGTCCCCTTTCGAGACCTGTTTGTTCCGGACTGCATTTACGCTGGCATTTCACGGTGCTATGAGAGTTAGTGAGCTGGTTGCAAGGAACAAACAGGATGTGTCGGGGGGCTTGTGCAGGGAACATGTCCAGATCAGGGGCGATGCGATGATTGTCTCCTTTCTCAGGTCCAAGTCCGACCAAGACGGGAGGGGGGACTGCACGATCATTCGCCGGACCCCCGGATCCTCCATGTGTCCGGTACAGTGCTTAGAAGACTACCTAGCACGAAGGGTGGCATCATGGGGGGGGACATTGTTGAGGCATGCAGACGCCACCCCACTGACGAAGTTTCAGTTTCAGCGGGTGCTTGCTATGGCCATTGCCGCAACGGGCTTGGACCCGGGCGAATTTGGGACCCATTCCTTTCGGATAGGGGCTGCCACTGAAGCTACAGCCAGGGGTCTTAATGTAGAACAAGTAAAACGTGTGGGGCGTTGGTCCTCCAATTGTTATAAGAGGTACGTGCGATTGCACATGTTGTGAAGCTGTAATCATGTACTCACGCCTCTTGTCTTTGTTTGTTTTCAGTTTCGCAAGCCTACGAGGCAGGGCGGACTGTGCAGTCGACCCAACACCAGGCCAGCGGTTGCACATCACCGGCTGTAAGGAAGGAGGTGTGGGTTGTGGGCCACTCATACGTGAGACGGGCCGCGGACGTATTCAAAGCAGGTGACATGATTCACGTACCTGGGGAATACGGGTACAGAGTGTCCTTCTACGGAAGGGGGGGTCTCTGTATTGACCAGTTCCAGGCATTTTTTGAGGGTTTGTTAGAGCGGATGAGGTCACCGCCGTCCATAGTCATAGTGCATTTAGGGGGTAATGATTTGGTCACTACCGGTAGACGACTTCTCCTGGAGATTATGCTTTCCACGGTAAGTTGGTTAGCAAGGAGAGTTCCGGGGTGCATAATTGCGTGGTCTCATATGATCCCACGAAAAGTATGGCGGGGGGCTATCTCGATCCCTGCTTTAAATCATTCTGTTAGAAAACTGAATAACAAAGTGAGTAGGTTGTTCCGTTCCAAGACTTTGCATTCGATCTCGCATAGTTGTATTAATGATGACAGTATGTATCTGGGGGATGGTGTGCATTTGTCGAGGGTGGGGAATGAGTTACTCATAGGAGACTTCTTAGCCTGGTTAAAATCATTAAAACATGACCTTTAGGTAGGAGTTTTGTGGGGGGGTCCGGATAGCCGGTCAACTATCCGGACCTGTGGCGGTAAGGTCATGATCGGTGAGCACTAATTGGTAGATCCCTATGAGTGGGCGTCACCCAACACGGATGGGAGCGCTCGGGAGAGGTGGCCATTGGCCCCTCAGTGGGGAGGCGGTCCCGTCTAAGGGCGGGTCGCCGGAAGTAAAGGAAAGGCGGTCAAGGCCCCTTCCTTTGTAGGAGGGGTTACAGCCCCCTCCTGGGGAATTTCCCGGGGCCAGGGTCATCTGCGACGGCAGATGCGGTAAGTTGTGTGGGATGGGGGGAGGTTCACGATACCTTCTAGATACCACACACAAGTCTTCGAACGACCTTTAAATGGCGTCGAGTCTTAAGTGCCCCCGTCAAGTCAAGGGAAATTGTTAGTAGTTGCACTTGAGGTAAGCCTCTGTGCTGTCGCCCCTCACAAGTGGGAGGGGTAAGTCTGGTTAGGGATCTTGACACCGGTTATGACCTTGCCGTTGGCCCTTAAACGTTAGGATGTACAATTTCAGTGTTTCTAGAGAATGTTTTTGTAGGATGATAGTTCGGCTAGGAGAAACTCTGTATTAGAGAATATGTTAAGGTTAGCCAAACATCGCATTGTGATAATGAAATTGTACATAAAATGAAACGTTTAATGTTTTAATTTTTGTTTTAATAAATACGGCCGGGGGAGGGTCACTCCCTCCCCACATCCAAAAACTTCAAGAACTGTTTCCGGTTTCCCTCCTTTTGGGGATTGTGTTGAGAGGGGGTGGCGGGTATCTCAGCCATATGGAAAGGGGCGACCACTCGGTCCCCCCGAACGTATGGTGGAGTGCCTCGATCCCCCCGGGAAGCCATTTTTGGGCGGGAGGCGTGTCTCGGCTGGTATGCCCGAAGCGGCGTAGCCGGGGCGCGCCTTTTCCCGCCCTAGAGTGGGCTGGCCTAGACACCGACGTAGCCAGCCCCGCCCGAGGGGCGGGCAGGGGCGGGTTCTCGCCCGCCCTGAAGACGGATAAAAAGAGACGCAAGACCAGAAGACGTCCTCTTGTTCTTGTGCTCCGAAGCTGCACCTCCTCGCTACACGTGAGCTCGGGACAGAACGAAGAGCCAATTTTGACCCACCCACCAGCCCCTGAGGACAGCAAGTTGTTGTGCAATAAAGTGAATTTATAAGTTTGTTGTTCCATTCCGTTTACAGGCTGTGAAAGTACCAGTTTGTTGTTGATCATAATAAAGTATGGTGAATATTGTGTAAGTTGTTTCGATAAAAATGATTTGATGTAATGTTGCATTTTTAGCATGTTCCTTCGGTCGTAGCGACCAATGTTTTTGTAGGTTTGAATAAAAATTGTCGTATTTATTTTTGGTAGGCGGTAAGGTCATGATCGGTGAGCACTAATTGGTAGATCCCTATGAGTGGGCGTCACCCAACACGGATGGGAGCGCTCGGGAGAGGTGGCCATTGGCCCCTCAGTGGGGAGGCGGTCCCGTCTAAGGGCGGGTCGCCGGAAGTAAAGGAAAGGCGGTCAAGGCCCCTTCCTTTGTAGGAGGGGTTACAGCCCCCTCCTGGGGAATTTCCCGGGGCCAGGGTCATCTGCGACGGCAGATGCGGTAAGTTGTGTGGGATGGGGGGAGGTTCACGATACCTTCTAGATACCACACACAAGTCTTCGAACGACCTTTAAATGGCGTCGAGTCTTAAGTGCCCCCGTCAAGTCAAGGGAAATTGTTAGTAGTTGCACTTGAGGTAAGCCTCTGTGCTGTCGCCCCTCACAAGTGGGAGGGGTAAGTCTGGTTAGGGATCTTGACACCGGTTATGACCTTGCCGTTGGCCCTTAAACGTTAGGATGTACAATTTCAGTGTTTCTAGAGAATGTTTTTGTAGGATGATAGTTCGGCTAGGAGAAACTCTGTATTAGAGAATATGTTAAGGTTAGCCAAACATCGCATTGTGATAATGAAATTGTACATAAAATGAAACGTTTAATGTTTTAATTTTTGTTTTAATAAATACGGCCGGGGGAGGGTCACTCCCTCCCCACATCCAAAAACTTCAAGAACTGTTTCCGGTTTCCCTCCTTTTGGGGATTGTGTTGAGAGGGGGTGGCGGGTATCTCAGCCATATGAGTATTGCTTATCCCTGTTTTTATTTGCACGAAGATGTTCCAATATCCTTTTCTTGGCTTTGTGCATTGTACTGCCTATATAGGCTTTCTTGTAGGGACAGAAAAGAGCATAAACAGTAAAATCTGTGTTGCATGAAGTGTGCTATCTGAAATGGTTTACTGTCTGGTGAAAGTTTCACTTCTTTTATATTTTTGCTGTTCTTGCAGCTTTGCAATTCCTGCATGTAAAAAATCCTTTTATTCCTGTTGGTTTTGTCATTGATGGTTCTACCTCCCTGCATAAAGTATCTATAAGAGATCTAGCGCTCTTAAAAGTAATCTGAGGAGAGGCCTCCGCTCTGTTCGCTAAATCTGGATCTGTCTGTAAGACTGGCCAGAATTTACTAAGGCTCTTTGGTACTTTGTAGGCCTGTCTATTGTATGTTGTAATGAATCTGATTTTATCTTGAGATTTTTCTTTGTTAATATTTTTCACCTCTAACAGAGATGCCCTTGATGTTTCAGCAACTTTAGCTTTTGCCGTGTTGATCACTGATAATGAGAATCCCCTTTAAAGAAATCTTTCAGTCATTATTTCTTCTTCTGCACTGAAGCTCTACGGTGTACTACAGTTACATTTTGCTTGTAACAGCTCACCCACTGGTATGCTAATAATGAGTGAACTTGGATGGCAACTTTGTGCGTGCAACAGACTATTGCCTGCAGTGGATTTCCTGATTAGTGAACTCTCAAGTTTATCATTCTGAACTGTGAGTCTAAGATCAAGAAACTCCAGTTTTTCTTTTGACCATTGACTGGTAAATTGCAGATTGAAACTACTAAAGTTCAGAGAGTTCACAAACTCCATTGCTTTATTCTCAGTGCCATCCCAGACACAGAAAATGTTGTCTATGTAACGCACCCACATGGCCACCTTCTCTTTAAACATAGATGACTCCCTCACTACATTCTCTTCCCAGTATTCCATGAAGAGTCCTGCAAAGCACGTAGCAAAGCAGGTCCCCATTGATGTACCAAGGGTCTGTTTGAAGATCGTATTGTCGAAGAGAAAGTAGTTTTGTGTCAGGCAGATTGACATCATCTCTATCAACATCTTTGCATGAAAGATATATGAGATTGATCTTTCATTAAGGTAGTGTTTACATGCTTTCAGACTACATGTCAAAGTAAGTACATATGTAAAACACAGTACATGTGAGAGTTGACATATATAAATAACTGTGCATAAGAGCCAATGAATGTGTGAGTGGCTGTATGGATCATTGTGAACTTGTATCTGGGATTGTATAAGAGAGTAAATATGTGTTAGTATATGTTTGAATAAGTAAGGTGTGTATAACTGTATAGTTGAGGAAATGGAGGTGTGATTGATTCTTTGCATGACTGACTAGGTGTGTGAGTAACTCCATGGATGAGTGACAGTCTGTGAGTGTCTGTTTACACTGAGTGTATCTAACGTTATATTGGAGTCTGAAGAGGTTCGTCGTATTATCACATGAATGATGTCATCAGTGATGTGATCAGTAATGTCAAAAGAGATGTCATCAGTGATGTCATCAGTGATGTCATTTGAGATGTCATCAGTGATGTCATCAGTGATGTCATTTGAGATGTCATCAGTGATGTCATTTGAGATGTCATCAGTGATGTCATCAGTGATGTCACTGGCCATGTCATGAATGAAGTAATATGTGACATGATCAGCAGTGGATTGCGGGTGCGCGATATATAGTTAGTGCAACTAACTATATATGAAATTTCAATGGTTTTGTGTGAGTAAAATAAGGTTTTGTAAATGCTAATTCCTAACTATATATGGTCTGTAACCTATGGTTTTTTCAGTGAATTTTCAAGGTTTTGTAAATGCTAATTCCTAACTATATATGTTCTATAACCTATGGTTTTTTAAGTGAATATATATATATATATATATATATATATATATATATATATATATATATATATATATATATACTGAAACATCAGAACTCAATATATATATATATATATATATATATATACTCAAACATCAGAACTCAGTGCTCCGCATTGACATCGCAATGGCCCCGCCACTTACGATGGCGGACCGTGGTGAGGAGGTGAACCTCCCAACACCGCAAACAATTGCTGTTAATTACCCACAGAGAAAACAGCAACTACGGACTCCAGCTGGCTTCTTAAGCAGTACATTTATTCAGCAATATTCTGGCAACTCGACGCATTTTGAGACTGCGACCTTTGCTCACGAGTGCCGTTAGTGTATTCACATTTCCTTAAATCCCCACGTGACTCAGCAAAACATAGAAAGTGAAAACAGATTTTACATCGAAAGAATACTTTTCTACAAAATATTGCAGCTTCTGTCAGTTACAATACGAAATCTTCACTACAGTGGTTGTACACATCAGTTAATGTAAATTTACCAGAACTAAATGCCGCGAGTAACGAACATAGTTTTTCATCCTGTATTAAAGTCCGAAAAAAGACTAGGCATAGTCGCATTGAAGACCGTAGTCTAACCTTCATTGTTATTGAAATGTTTTGTCTTGGGAACCAGAAAATTATGCTGTTTTGAGTACGTAATGTTGATGCAAGCAGAGAAACACACATATCTACATGCAAAAATCATTGCCCCAGTGGTCATTCAAAATAAGAACTCCGCATCATAATTTTCTCACACGTTTCCCGTACATGATAAAATTCACACTCGGTCTCAAAATCAATCAAACCCAAAAAGTCTGTTATGAGATATCACGCCCAAGTGGGCTAATAGAATGATAAAGATACTTTCACTCTCTAGCTTTTCTTCTGAGAGAACACAGGCGTCATCTTCCGTACACTAAAACAAAAACAAAAATCAAATAAATTAGTTGACTGAAAAAACAATACCTACACTAACACCAATGATGATAATAAAATAACATTCAGCTTCATGAGGCAAGCAACTAAACTCATTTTCTAAAAATATTATTTACAAATTAAAACACACCCTCCTAGAGTCTCATAATATTGTCCTGAAAAATAACAACTCCATTATTTAGCCAAGATATACCGCAAGCTCTTCATCACAGTTATGTCCAGTCGGGACTAACGTTCTGTACTGTACAATAGGCTTTGACTCAAGACGCCGCAGATCCTGCACTCTATTGCCTCTCCTTTCATTAAGTTTTACCATGTTTAATATACAAAAGCTAAGCAAGTTCGTATTTTGGCCATGATGACTTTGGAAATGTCATGCTATTGAGTATTGCTTATCCCTGTTTTTATTTGCACGAAGATGTTCCAATATCCTTTTCTTGGCTTTGTGCATTGTACTGCCTATATAGGCTTTCTTGTAGGGACAGAAAAGAGCATAAACAGTAAAATCTGTGTTGCATGAAGTGTGCTATCTGAAATGGTTTACTGTCTGGTGAAAGTTTCACTTCTTTTATATTTTTGCTGTTCTTGCAGCTTTGCAATTCCTGCTTGTAAAAAATCCTTTTATTCCTGTTGGTTTTGTCATTGATGGTTCTACCTCCCTGCATAAAGTATCTATAAGAGATCTGGCGCTCTTAAAAGGAATCTGAGGAGAGGCCTCCGCTCTGTTCGCTAAATCTGGATCTGTCTGTAAGACTGGCCAGAATTTACTAAGGCTCTTTGGTACTTTGTAGGCCTGTCTATTGTATGTTGTAATGAATCTGATTTTATCTTGAGATTTTTCTTTGTTAATATTTTTCACCTCTAACAGAGATGCCCTTGATGTTTCAGCAACTTTAGCTTTTGCCGTGTTGATCACTGATAATGAGAATCCCCTTTAAAGAAATCTTTCAGTCATTATTTCTTCTTCTGCACTGAAGCTCTACGGTGTACTACAGTTACATTTTGCTTGTAACAGCTCACCCAATGGTATGCTAATAATGAGTGAACTTGGATGGCAACTTTGTGCGTGCAACAGACTATTGCCTGCAGTGGATTTCCTGATTAGTGAACTATCAAGTTTATCATTCTGAACTGTGAGTCTAAGATCAAGAAACTCCAGTTTTTCTTTTGACCATTGACTGGTAAATTGCAGATTGAAACTACTAAAGTTCAGAGAGTTCACAAACTCCATTGCTTTATTCTCAGTGCCATCCCAGACACAGAAAATGTTGTCTATGTAACGCACCCACATGGCCACCTTCTCTTTAAACATAGATGACTCCCTCACTACATTCTCTTCCCAGTATTCCATGAAGAGTCCTGCAAAGCACGTAGCAAAGCAGGTCCCCATTGATGTACCAAGAGTCTGTTTGAAGATCGTATTGTCGAAGAGAAAGTAGTTCTGTGTCAGGCAGATTGACATCATCTCTATCAACATCTTTGCATGAAAGATATATGAGATTGATCTTTCATTAAGGTAGTGTTTACATGCTTTCAGACCCAAGTCGTGAGGGATACATGTGTATAAACTCATGACATCTAGTGTCATAAGGGAGTAATTGCTTTTCCATTAGAGTTTCTCAAGGTATCTTGGGAAATCCCCCCAGTCTTTTAAATAGGAGGGGAGTTGCTGCACAGGAATTTGAAGAAAATGATCTACATATCTTGAGGTGTTCTCGAGGCAACTCCTTCTGTAAGAGACAAAAGGTCTTCCCGGAGGGTTCTCCTGGTCTTTATGAATATTTGGAAGCAGGTATAGTGCTGGAAGTCTAGGGAATTTACAATCTAAAAATGTAAATTCATCTTGTTGTAATAACCCCTTATCTTTCCAATCTATTAACTGCTCCTTAAACTTCCTTATCGAATGTTCATACTCCATCGTATTGCTTCTGCTGCATATGTCACTGTCTGAGAGTTGTTTTATCCCTTCATTGATATATTTCAGTCTAGACAGGACCACTGTGTTCCCGCCTTTATCTGATTTTTTTAATCACAATTGTGTTGACATTTTTAAGGCCTTTCTTTGTGCTGGCGTGACATTATTCCATCCCTTAGTTCTTTTCTGATTAGACATTTTCAATAATTCCTATGTAGCTCCTTTTTCAAAAATATCTATTGCATCGTTTTTAATTTGTGGCAAGAATATCAATTTAGGTTTAAAAACAATCATAGCACTTAAGTCAAGGGCAACATTCTCATTTATTAAATTCACAAATTGGTCATTTTCAACATTATCCACATCAGCTAAGATGTTCATTGTATGTAGTAATTCAACATTGCCAATCCTAATGCTACTACGATTTTCTCTGTCTTTTTCTAAATCTACAACATTAGTGGCTTTTGTCGCATACCACTTCCTAATGCGTAATTTTCTTGTGAAAAAGAACAAATCTATTCAACTCTGCATATATTTAAAGTCATTAGAAGGATAAAAAGTTAAACCCAAGGATAAAAGTTCTACCTCCATCTCGGTGAGTGTTCTCTCTGAAAGGTTAATGACTGTTTTCTTCTTCATTACTTCGCTTACTTTGGCCCCTTGTACGACCTGTTTTCTTCTCCATTACTTCGCTTTCACCTGGCCCCTTGTACGACTTCCCACCGGCAGTGGAACCATGTGCAACTTTAACTGTTAATGCAACAAATGATGTTAAATGAGATTTTTCACTAATCACAACTTTATTGTTCAAACATGAATTAACATGCCCACTGAGGCAGAGAAATAGTATCACAAACACGATTATGCACAAAAAATGTGGAATGATTATGTCAATTCAGTAGTATAGAATGCCCACTTGAGCTGAATTCTAAGTATAGAGATGATACCTGCACATATTGTGCATCGATTTTCAGACTGTTAAAAAATTGTACGCATGATTTTGCACACGTGTCAATGTGATATGATTTAATGTTATTCAATCTGTGACGGTGATTTTAAACGATTTCATTTATAGTTGTTTATCTTGAATTATACTGAACAAGCGCATTCCAGGAGTCTGTCATCCAGTTGAGTGTGCTCGAACACGCTGCAAGTTGGTACTTTCCTCAGTATCAGATCGCTATCGATTATCTGATGGTATTTTTTGGCTTCTCTTATAAATAGAATTTTTTTTTTTAACCATTTAAAAATTTCATGTAACATACCATTGCATTTCGTTTACATTAGAGTGATTGAACTCTAGTCACTGAAGTCTGTTTTCACGTTCTATTGAGCACACAGTCACATGTTTATTTAAAAGTCCATTAAACTTTGCCACAGTACTCGTGAACAAGGGAGTTCATCCCGAAACACATTGAGTTGGTCTGCTTATCTGCTAAATAAATCACTGCTTCAAAAGCTTTTGATGTGTCAGTGGCTGCTATTAAGACGACGAAGGAATAACAGCGTGCTCTGATATATATCATGACATCATCCACGTGACAATCTGATGCACATACTGATGCCCTAATATACATTTTGATACACCCTCTGTAAAATGCTGACTACTGTTTTTGAAACCATACACAGAAGAATGCCATATACTACATAGCACTCACTATTTCCTAGTTCTACACACATATCCAGTCACTTATACATGTAGTTACTCATCTATACAGGACAATAATATGCACTCATACATCTATACATGCAGTCACACTCTGCCACTCATCCATAGAATTACTCACATACCTAGCCAGTAATGCAAAGAATCAATCACATACCCATGTATTCATGCATACAGTTATACACACCGACTCCAATATTTATATTCATCCCACATCACTTATTTATACAGACACTAACACATATGTACTGTCTTATACAATCACTGATAGAAGCAGATACTTATTTATACACCCACTCATCAAATACCTTAGTCTCACGTATAGTCATTTATTTACTCCAACACTCGCATATAGTGCCTTAAAACATATGTAGCTAGTCATAAATATACCACTGAGACATTCATTCACACACCAACACTCCCATACACACACTAACTCACCCATACAGCCCTTTCCAGATGTACTTTGTAATCCATACAACCAGGGAATCACCCACTCAGACATCTATGCACCGACTCATAAACCCCCCACCCACACACACAGACACTCAGGGACCCATACAGATACTCAGACAACAAATCCATAACCTATATAGATACTCATGTAGCTATTCAGAAACCCATGCATTTGCTTACACACCAACTAAGAGACTAATACAGACTTTCACACAGTTTAGTCAGTTAAGACATCTTCAATCACTCACTAATACAGTCAGTTACGCACCTACGAAATAGTCCATTTAGACACATGTAAATGCATTCAATCTTCAATGCACCTTGCCTTTTATATATAAAACATATTTAAACTTTACAGAAACACACATTCACTGGATGATGTCATGAGTGATGTCATTTGAGATGTCATGAGTGATGTCATCAGTGAGGTCACTGACCGTGTCATGAGTGATGTAATATGTGACATCATCAGCAGTGCATTACAGGCACACAAGTTATAGTTAGCTCAACTAACTATAACACACACATTTCTATGGTTTTAAATGAGTCAAATGTTCAACTAACTATAACGTCCCTGAAACCTGTGTTTTTTTAGTGAATTTCTATGTTTTTTTAAATGCTAATTCCGAACTTTTTCAGTGCATTTCTAAGGTTTTTTAAATGTTAATTTCATATTTTAATGTTTGTAAAACCTATACTTTTTCAAATATTTATTTAATAATTTGGAACTCTATTATTGTTCTTTATTTAACTTTAAAAATTATGTAATGTTTTATATCTTCCCAAAAAAAGTTGTATATATTTTTGTTTGGTGGGGGAGAAAACTACACTCCCATACCAGTAGCGTACCATGCTCCAGCACAACGCAAATCCAATCCGCTATATTGCTAAAATCGTAAATGATGCGCATTTCATATCCGACGACTTCGTGGCACCGCCTCCAACGGAACATCATATACGCATGAAGTCACCCAAGCTGCTACTTTGGTATCCGGCGGGTATGCAGTACCTAGCCACGCGCTACATCAAGTTCGTATGGGGTCTCGCGCGTTGCATATGCGACGAGTACACACTGCCAGGCCCTGTGTTACATCACAGACGTATAGTGTAGCGCCGGGTATGCCATTCCCTTGTTTTTTTTGTCTCAAAAGTATATATAAATAACTTTAAACAGTATATGAGAGCAAACGATAATGTAAATATTTTAAACTTTTATATATTTCTAACTGCAATGAATATATATTATGATAAATATATTTTATCAAAATCGCGTCGGGTGCGGCCTCCTTGGGCGCTCGGTGCACGATTTCCATGTGACCTTAAAAAAAAAGCATTTGATGTCTTCATAACATTTTCCATTGTAACAGTTAGACTACTTCACCCATGTTACTCATTCTCACTACAGCGTTTGATGAGAAACACCTCTTCTGCTTAGAATCCTTTTTTGAAAACTGTTTTCCTGTATGCACATATCTTATACTACACAACATGCAACGATCATCTTGATCAATATTCATGGTCTGTATATTAGCCTTCCACGTGTGATAGCCATGCATCTCAAACGTTCCATTAAAAAACAAATGTGTGTTACACGATGCCCCTGTTGTTTGTGTGTGCATATTATTGTTCTCACTTTCGGCCTGGGTATTCATGGCTTTAAGAAGTATCAGGAGCCACGGGAAGATTGCACATCCTAGATTACATGTGACAAACAGTAAAGAGCAATGTGTAGATATCTTTCGCTGTATGCTCTGTTGTCAGGCTTTCCCAATATAGTAGTGTGTTATATGGGAAACTTTCAGATTCACATTTGACATGCATTGCTTGACTGTAATGACTGTTATCATTGTGTTTGACGTAGCCTCACTGTTGAACCTCCCTCCGTCCGAGCATGTTCACATGTGTACGCTTCGCGATAGCAACACTTTCAGTAATACTGCACACCATTGACATGCGTGTATGCGCATATCCACATCCTGGACAACGACATGTGATGTTCGCCATTTAAACTTTTCAGACACCATATCATTAGCGACAGTTGCCGCCCTCCCGACACATGCTACACTAATGTAAATGGCAAACTCTGCGAATAATTATTTACACCCCTGCGCTGACCTGGCGTACACAAGCCCAGCCCACTTTGCGTATGTATAAATAGGATAACCACGACACCACATGTCCCTCTTCTTCCACACTGCCTCAGGTAATATGTCCGCATCCACCTCGCATATCACAATACGCAATTAAAAAAAAGGGATCCATGAGGTGTACACCATCCTGGCAATCAACACTGGCTCTAAACTGTGAGCCCTACTGCCCGTCCTTTTTGAAAGGGACCCACGCGGTGTACACCATCCTGAAATCATTACTCCAGCTGAATTGTGAGCACTACTGCCCATAGTGTTTGCTCACACAACAATGACATCAGGTGAGCAGAACGGCCTGGGTGTACAGGGCCTTAAATTGAGCGCGGTGCGGCGGGAGGGGTGGGGTGCATCAACCTGGCTGAGCAGGTGCGCACAAGCAATGTTGTCGTGCATAATGATGAGATCTCTGACCTTATTCATTCTCATCTCTGTCTCATTTTAAAGACCTGCTGGACCATACTGTAGGCCTGAGCCAGCGGGCAGCGCTGCCCTACAGACACATGGCGTTGGCTTTTAGGGCACTGTAGTGAGCTTATTAGTGTACATGCACACAGCCTTTCACCACTGCATTACACGCTAACGCTATCCTTCTACCATGCGCTCTGTTCCTTTCTATGTGAACCTTTGTATTATTATTTAGCCTTTTGAATTCTTGTGCACTCCAACTCCTCTTTGAACCACGATTACCACTAACAGTTGGTAGATCGTACTTCAAAAATGAAGGATGCACTCAACTCCTGTTTTCTATAAAGCTTGAAATAAACCTTCATTTACCTCCAGACGTTTCCACCATTAATTTATTCCTCCCTTTTCAGACCCTGAATTGATTGGCTCATCATGGGCGGAGTGGGAGCACACCCCGCGATGATGCCCTGGGCGGTCTGACACTTTCCATTGTGGTATCAAAACACCGTCCCCGACCAGACACCTGCTCTTCTACTGTACAAACATACCCCGGACGCGGAGCTTGCACCAACACGTCGTGGGACACACCGCTGGTGGCAGGTGAGCAGTGAAAACTCGGTGTGCAGAACCGACTATTGAGCACTGTGCGAGGGAAGGGGCTGGGGTGCAGCACCCTGGGTTCCCAGCTACTTGCAAGCGATTTTCCCGTAGCTAATAATGTAGGACTATTTTATCAAAGAAAGGCAATAACATTATCGCTGCTTTAGCGGCAGAAAATATCCTCTAAAGCGGCAATAATAGGCTTGGTAATATGCCCTTGTGATTTCTCATAGAAGCCCAGGTTCACACCAGAACCTGGGCTTCTATGGGAATCCACAGTGGCATATTATCAAGCCCCTTATCGCCGCTTTAGCGGCAATTTCCTGCCGCTAAAGTGTCAATAATGTTATTGCCGTATATTGATAATACGGCCCCTAATCTCTGGCCTCATATGTTTCATTTTAAGGACTTGCTGGGCCACACTCTTTCTCACGGAACCCAGCATCCTAGACAAACGGGTGTTGGAGGGTAAACACTAAGGGCTGAGTGCAGTAGGCCGACACTCTGTCTCCTCCTCCCTCCCTTCTTTTTAATCTCCCTCCCCTTCCACCCACTCTCCCTCCCTCCCATTCTCACTATCGTCCTTTCATTCTTTACCTCTTCCACATAGCAAACATAATTATGTTTCATTTTTGTCTTGCAGGTTTTCTACGCTGCTTCCACTGGAGTCCAACCCACGTTTTTTATATTATACTGTTTGTTCTATTAAACTTACGTTTCTATTTATTTGTGTTTTAATGAAGGTGTTTGTTATATTAAACTTACATTTCAATTTATTTGTGTTTTAATAAAGGTTACTTTTTTCAAATAAACAACTGAGTGTATCAGCCTACTTTTTCTGACAACACTTGTCGATAGTTTATTGTGAAAATCATCTGTTTATAGGAGATCATGAGGGCAAACCTTTGTAATATTACAGTGCACCTACCAAACATAATCTAATTGACTATTACACAAATGAAGCCTGGGTAATTTTACAACTGCAAGAGTTCTATGAGTGTATCACTTTATAACACCATGCGTACTGCCCGTGTGATTACGGAACCAATAAGGCACTGCCTAGAACCACCGAGGCTTCAGGTACTGCCGAGGCCCCCCTGCATATTTAAGTAAAGACCCGGAGTGTGCCGATCCCCGGGCTTCAGTTGGCCTCAAATCCCTTTCAAGAATTAGTAAACAATACCCGTGAAGGTGGCGGTCCCCTAGGCTGCGAAACGTCTCTGTGCCCTTCCGCGCCTAATTTACATATGACATATGACATTAAGATCCCCAGTTCTACAGAGACCCGCAATATAATAATTGGATTGGCCACGGAACATTACTCAACAGGGGCCTTGAAGGACTGGGTTCTTTTGGACCCAGCGGTGCCAGGGCACAACACCTGAAACCTTCGTGGGTAACCTGTTCCGGCGTACAAGTCACAGAAACACGGGACACTTCCTTCGGCGTCAAAGAGTCAAGGTTTATTTACTGCAGGGAACACAGAAATCACAGGAAGTACATCGAGTGTAGTTCGGGGAGACTGCTTCAAATTGGTTATGTGGATCGCTCCTTTTATACAGTTTTTACCCATAGGCTAACATTGAACACAAAGGTTTACAACTCAGTTCCCACATCTAGCTCCCAGAGGGGTCGTTTTGGTCGCTTTGAAACACATAAGGTCCGGAACATAAGTGCGGAAACATTTGGCGGTTCCCAACTGTAAAAACCCATCTTCCCACCATTAGCAAATTCCAATCAGCAATCAAGTAGATCGAAACAGGAACGAAAACAGGTGCAGAGGAAGACGGAGACAGTGGGGAGATCGGAAAGGGTGTAAAAGGGGAGGTGTCGGGAAGCACGAGATACAGGCATCAAAGGGACGTGCCTAATGAGATGCACGGCTGAGACAATAAGCCCGTGCGGCAAGATGAGCCTCGAGCGGCACCACCTGCCTTACAGTAGCAACCCCCTCGTCATAAAGACACTTTCAAAGGACATGTGTCTTCCGCAAATATCTTGGGAGTCCCAGGGTCGCGAAGCGGACAGCGTCCGTTCGCTGACTACTTGAGGGCAAGAGACAAAATGGATGCCGTATCTAAGGTGGAACCCGTGGGTACAGATGAAAAGCCCACGTTACAAACGAACGGTTTAAGTTAGCACAGCGAAACTGCGCACACTTGCTAAACTCGTCATTTGCGGTTCATAGATACTAGACTCGACCATATTCGTACGAGTCGGAAACACCACTTACAATAGTCACGGAACCTCAGACGCTCCTTTTGCCCTCATGTAGGCAAGCACTAGTCAGAATCATATTCGATATTCATCAGACCATCAAGATGTCGTTGTAGCATAACTCTGTCCGACCGAGTCCCCTTGGTAACAGGTGGTTGTCTCATACACGTTGTAGCACAGAGGCCACATAAGGCAGGACCACACTGCACACAAAGGCAACACGTGAACAGGAACACTACCACAACTCCGATGATCATCAGAATCTTCCAACCCCAAGTCGACATCAGGCCCCAAAACCAACCGAGTAGCGTCCAATCCCCTACATCCACGTGTATGGATTCGGAGATCTTATGCAACTTCGAGATGGCTTGATAGACAGTAGGAGCATTATCAGGTATGAAAATGCAACAGCTCGAATGGATCACTTTACATACCCCACCGCGATCTGCCAAGACGACATCTAAAACCATACGGTTTTGTAACGTCATAAGTCTCTCCGCCTGAAGTTCTGTGGTGATATTACCAAGGGCACTGGCAGTAACATTAGCTGTCGATTCTACCACTCGAGTCAAATGTCTCAGGTTCCTACTATTAACCATAGGTCCCCAAAACGGGAGGAAACCCTTAAAAAAGTCTCCTGCCTCTTGACCGGCAGTATCCTCTTCGCTAATTACGCCTCGTACAACTCTAGTCTTATGGTAATCGGCATCTACAGTGAACGTCGGAGGCAACAGATTTGCAACAAAACATGAGCCCATGAAGTCTGAGGGCAACCATGTATATGCACGATCATGACAGATGAAGTACGTACCCTTGGCAGCCAGAAACACAGGGGTCGGGGACATTGGCAGAACGTAACTTTCAATGCAAGCACTTACTCCAAGTGAGGCTTGCGAACCACGACCCACAAGACAAAGATTACCAGTGTGGGGTACGACCCATATTGGACACGAGCTTTTAAGCTGCTTTTCATTAGTGAACATACTATATTCCCCTCTACTCAGGACCCTATAGGCTTGTACCTCTTCCTTAGGGATGAGAAAAGCATCATGGATCTCATCTTCCAAATCCTGTATTGCCATCGATAACACCCACTGGTACGAGGTAGGACCAGGTTTGGGGGAACGTTGTTCTGGAATGGGGTGGAAACCTAGTGCGCTTCGAAGCATTGTTTGGTATGCTCGAGCTGACCCTTGGGAACTATACGGTAACACCAGATATGGAATTCCCTTACCCGTAGTATGTGGCATCAACCCACACACCCAACAATTAGTAGTGTTAACCACTAACTGATGCTGATGGAGGAGCTGGATAAAGGAATTGTTGCGGAATTCTACACGTCTAGCCTGTTCGTGTTCCGGTAAAATGTGAAAGGAATGGGGAGAAGCAGTAGTAGCAGTAAGAGTAAGATTAGGGTAAGGAGTAGGAGTAGGGGTAGGAAGTAAAAAGTAAGACATAGCGTAATACACCCCACCCGCCAAGAATGCAGAAGCAGTTAAGAACAATACAAACAATTGGAATACAAAACATTTAGTACGACTAAGTTTCTGCAGTTTGACTCTATACGCCTGAGCTCCTTCCAAATCATTCAGCTTCGAAAATGCCATTTCCCTACGACCGTCCGCAACGTTTCTTGACGCACTTCGTTCTGTGCAGCAATAGTCAATCCCCAGGAGTTCCTAGGAACCGACGGCCTTAACCTAGCGTCAAGACCTACTGTCCAGAAGGAAGTACGCGCGCGGCCCTACGGCCCTCAATACACAATATGTATTTATTTAGCACAATAATTCAGCTATGGAAGGAAAAAGATACAAGGAAGAAGCTTAATGTATGTGCAAAACAAGTTTCAACGATACGAATGTTCAAAGTTGATCAGGGGAAACGAGGATATTGCAGTTATCAATTTCAGCAAAGCAAGAAAAAAACTTTATTTGTCCTTAGTGTGAGAACGCAAAGAATATCGATGTTTCCCGGGACGTGTCTGCTCGTCGAACAAAGGATCCGTTGAAGAGGCAGCGTCCTGCTGATCAGTTTGTTGATTTGGTCTTGAGTCTTTTGCTGACAATGTTCCAACAGTGGCTTTCTGCTGCGCTGAGTGTTCACCAACAAGCTGTGCGTCGCTAAAAGGTACAAACGCCGGCAACGTCTCTGCTTCTGTAGACGCAATGCCTTTCCTCACCCACGGGTCTGCCGGTAAAGGAATAGGGACTCGTTTACAATGGGTAGCATGTACCCAATTCTTCCGCCCCTCAAGACGAACGGCAGTCCTCGTAGCCAGAAGCACCTGGTGAGGTCCAACAAAACGGGGGTCCAGATTCTTCTTGCGTGAGAAATTACGGGTGACAACCCAATCACCGGGCTGGAGCTGGTGGCCTGGACCCTCCGTCTGCGTCGGCAAGGCGTCGTAAACCTGTTGATGAATTAACCTCAGTTTAGCAGTCAAGTCATGTAAGTAGTCAATCAACATCGGATACTCAAGATCAACGAATATACCTGGCCTAGGAACCCCCCACACATTCGCAGGACGGCCGAACACTATTTCATAGGGACTAAGCCCTATTCGGGAGTGTACAGTCGCCCTAGTTGACAGTAATGCTAGAGGCAAAGCGTCAGGCCACGAAAGTCCAGTCGTAGCCTGAATCTTCGCTAGCTTTAGTTTAAGGGTGCCATTGTACCCTTCAACCAATCCAGCTGACTGGGGATGATTGGCGCTATGGAATTTCTGATTAATTCCAAGGCCCTTACACACATTCTTCATCACACTTCCGACAAACTCACTTCCGTTATCTGACCACACGACTCTAGGCATTCCATACCGAGGAAAGTATTCCTTCAGTAGGATTTTCGCAGTAGACAAAGCAGTATTGTCTTTGAGGGGATAGGCCTCGATCCATCGGGAGAATGCGCAAACCACAACCAAAACGTATTTCAAGTTATTGCATCGCTCCATATGGATGAAGTCCAATTGAATCACCTCAAAGGGATACGAAGGAGGAGCAAAACTGCCAGGGGGAGTTGGGGTTCCTTTGCCAGGATTGTACATTATACACACCATACAATTCTTCACCAGACGTTCAGCACACTTTGTAATGCCATCATTCTTCCATACAGGCGACAACAACTTGCAAATGCCTTTCGCGCTGATATGTGCTAACCCATGTGCCATTGTCACAACGGCCAGCACATACGCATCAGGCAACATCCATCTTTTCTGATCCGACAAATCAATCCAACAACCATTCACATCCAACTTTCCCGTACTTTCTTTCCACTTCATCTTTTCCGTGTCGGTGGCCTCATTCTGAATCGTTTTCACGCTCTCTATAGTATTCTCACACATACTCGATTCTGTAGGCCACCTAACCGAACTCGTCACATACATTCGAGTACTAAGGTTCCGGGCAGTCTCCTTAGCAACCTCATCTGCAAACGCATTACCACGACCAACATCATCCGTCACTTTACGATGCGCACTACACTTAACAATCGCAACTTGAGCAGGCAAAGTCAATGCATCCAAAAGATCATTCACAAGCTGGCCATGCTGTATTTTCGTGCCGTGTGACGTCAAGAAACCACGCTCTCGCCACAATCGTCCAAAGCTATACGCTACACCGAAAGCGTACTGGCTATCGGTGTACACATTCACACGTTTCCCTTTCGCTAATACACATGCTCTAGTAAGAGCAATCAGCTCTGCAGCTTGGGCAGAATTCTGATTCAATCTCGCAGTCTCAACAACAGTATTCAACGTCACAACAGCATAAGCAGTAGTCACATCACCATTCGGCAATTTAAAACATGACCCATCCACATACAAAGTGCCGTCAGGGTCTTCCAAGGGGGTGTTTTTAAGGTCCACTCGACCTTTTGTTTCCTCTTCTGTACGCAAGTAGCAGTCATGTTCTGTTACTTGATCTGACTCTGCACTAATCGGTAACAAAGTTGCCGGATTCAGGACATTACAACGTTTTATTTGAATGTGGCTTGCCAGGAGCGTCAATTCGTACCCAGACAACCTCGCACTCGTCAAGTGCTGAGTTTTCGTTCGATTCAAGAGGGTATCGACTGCATGCGGAACCATCACCGTAAGCATATTATCCATGACCAATCCTGCTGATTGTCGGATGGAGACCGCAGCTGCCGCAGTTGCTCTCAAACAACTCGGCAATGCTCTAGCTACTGGGTCTAAGGTCGAGGAAAAATATGCACATGGACGTTGCTTACCACCAAAAGGTTGCGTTAAGACACTTAACGCACAGCCTTCTCTCTCGTGAACATATAACGTAAACGGTTTACTGTAGTCAGGGGTACCTAACACAGGAGCCGAACACAATGAATCACGTAATTCAGAAAAACTTTTCTGACATTCTTCCGTCCATGGTAAAGGAGTTGAAACATCCTTGCACGTAAGAGCCACCAATGGTTTCGCTAGCAATGAAAAATTCGGAATCCACTGCCTACAGTACGACGTGATACCTAGAAAGGCACGCACATCTCTTTGGGTTTTTGGCACAGCCATTCGCGCAATCGCTGCAATTCTCTCTGGGGTCAATCTCCTTCCCTCCTTTGACAATAAGTGACCTAGATAGGTTACTTCTTGACAACAATATTGGAGTTTAGAAGGTGACACCTTGTGATTTAACTCACAGAGATGTTGCAGCAACGACACCGTGGCAATTTTGCAAATGTCCTGGGTATCAGCAGCCACCAATAAGTCGTCGACATATTGAATTAAGGCCGCACCAACCGGCAACCGAAACGCATCCAGTTGTCCCTTCAAGGCTTGACTGTAAATCGACGGACTTTCACAGTAGCCTTGAGGAGCGCGTTTGAACCGGAAGCTACGTCCACCAAGAGAGAAACCGAACAGGTCCCTGCTCTCTTCGGCGATCGGGATGCTGAAAAAGGCATTTTTCAAGTCAATCACCGAAAACCATGATGCAGTAGCTGGAATCAGAGTCAGTAGCGCCGTGATGTCAGGCACAACAGGGAATTGAGGAACCACAATTTTATTCACCTCCCGTAAATCGATAACAAAACGATAAACAGGCGGTTTGGTAGGATCAGTACGTTTAAGAATGGGCAGTACAGGGCTATTGCACACGTTTCCCCGAGTCTCCTCAATAACATCTTTCTCGATCAAATCATAGATGATCGCTAACAAAGCTCGTTCACCATCAAGGGAGATACGGTATTGGGGAATACGTGGCAATCGTACATTTGATTTCAACTGAACAACATAAGGGGAGATATCAAGTAGGCCCACATCATTTGGACCCGTCGCCCACAAAGACGCAGGAAGAGAATCCAATTCCGGTGGAAGCTTGTCGAGAGACAAATACATGGGAGAGACTACTTTCTCCCCAAACGTAAGCTTTACACCCGCAGGAGAACAATACAAAGTTGCATACAAGCGTTTAAGCAAATCCAGACCCAAAAGATTTTCGCCACAACCAGTGGTCAAAATCAACGGAGCTTCGAGCTCACGTGGCCCAATTTTAAGGGGCAAAGGGCGTGAAACTGGATTGCTAACGGGGGCGCCAGAGAATCCAACGGATACATTTGTTAAGCCAGACAAAGGTGCGCCAGGGAGTTTCGAATGCATAATGGAACTTTTCGCTGCACCAGTGTCCAACAGAAAAGGCTCAACGACGCCCGATGTAGCAACTGCGACGTAAGGCCCTCTCTGGTCAACCGGAACTGATACCACTCCCTCTCCTTGTCTTTGGCTGTCCTAGTAATTACTGTCGTCAGTTCCCTGATCGACGTAATAATCGTCTACATTGTACTGCGCAGATCGTCCTTGCGATGATCCACGTTGGTCGAAACAGTTATTAGAATTTGATGAGTTGTCAGAGCGGTCGTTCTGAGCACCACGACCTCTACCACGTGATGCATTCTGTGAACCACCACGACCTCCCCTAGACGAATTACCACTATTACGATCATTTAAAGCAGGACAATCAAATTTAATGTGTCCCTCCTGTCTACAATAAGCACATTGATTGTACCCCAACGAAGATCTGTTGAAAGAGGAATCATTACGCGACTGCGATCGATTCGATTGCGACTGTGATCTATTCTGCTGAGACGCATTCTGATTAGAACGCGGCGGATATGCTTGTTGTAACAACACTTTAGTTTTCAGCTCTTTTGTCTTTTTATCAGCTCGATCATTTTCTTCTTTCTCTCTATTTTCATAATATTGTGCCGTAGCCAGAATCTGAGCTGAGGTAGAAACGGCCCACGCACTTTCTGAATTCTTTAATTTATTGCACAAATCGGGCAATAAGTTCGATACAAATTTATCCACAAACAACCTCTGTCCACCCTCAGTACCCATATCCTGTCCACTATGATCAACAAATGTTTCCTCAAACCTCGTAAAGAAGTCTGAAACACTCTCATCTTTCTTTTGCTTACAGGCTGACAACTTGTCCCAATTCACCCTCATGGCTGGCATAAGCGTTTTCATTAATGTAATGATTCGCTGGGGAAGAAGTGCAATCAACTGATCGGGTTTAGCAGCAGCCACTTGTCCAGCGTCTGCCGCTGTAATGGCAGCCCAATCACCACCTAATTCATTTGTGTGATCTTGATGACGAATCTTGGCCCATACCGGTTGCGGTACGACATTGCCAAACAACATGTCAATATCGGCAAGATTCATTACCGTAGCATCCACAAGCTGCGATAATTCTTTGTAATACCCAGCTGGATTTTTACGAGGATCGGGCAAAGATTGTTTCACCTGAAGCACTTCCGATCGTTTCCATGGGAGATGTATCCATACTCTCTGGAAATGTGCCGCTACTGGAGCGTTAGCATTAGTATTATCAGCGGGTACCCAAACCGGCGGAACTTCACGCATAGGGTATTGGCCGGACTCAGCTTGTTGGCGTTCAAGATCCTCAACAAACAGTGCGCGAGGAATAGGAGCAAGGCGATAAGACAGCAACTGCTCAATAGCTCGTCGGACATTAGTATCGACTATCAGTCCAGTTGCGAACTGAAGCCGAAGATTAGACAGGGCGGTCAGCACCTCGTCAGGCGCAACAGCCGCTATCTGATCATGTAGGAGTTTACACATTTCGTCAAACACATATCTCTGAGTCGGTATGTTGAATTGACTAAATGTATCAAGAACGACTCGGGGTGGATTTCTTTGCGGATTGTCCATCCAACCCATCGCCATATTGTATAGCGCAGCGCGTTCCCTATTACCGGGAAGCTGACTACGTCTCTGAGGACCATCAGAACCAGCGGACCCAAAGACAGGTCCGAGCGACTGGAAAAAATTTGTCGCAATGGGAGAACTGCGATTACGAGTAGAGGGACAAGAGTAAGACACAGGACTAACAAGAGGAGGAATAGAAGCGTTAGCAACAACAGGAGTTAACAACACAGGAGCAGTAGCGTGAGTAGGAGTATGTGGAAGCGGAGGAGCAGTAGGAATAGAAACAGGCACAGGAGCAGGAACAGTCGGAAGAGCGGGTGCAGGTTGAGGAACGGGTGGAGGAATAACAGGTGGAAGAACAGGTACGGCAGGGACCACAGGAGCTGCGGCACCCTGTACGTACGGAGGTGGCGACTTCATAAGATAGGACATTAAAGGATCCTCAACTGCCTCTTCCTTCTTATCCGACTCCGTAGGCAAAGCAGGATAACATTTATCTATGGTCATACGTTGCAACCTCTCAAACACTTCCTTATCCTTATCCTCCTTATCACGCTGAAACTGCTCAGCTTTCTTCACAATGGTAGCAACATTATCTCGCTCACTACGTTTATTCTGTCTGATCTCTTTCTGTCGGGCTTCTTTGCGCCACAACCGAAAGGCATCAAACATGGCCGGCCTAGATTTACGTTCGAACAACTTAATTTCTAAATTATCTAAGATCGACGCTTCGAAGCTACCGTGAGGTGGCCAACGAAGATCGCCGTCTTTCTTTGTATATTTTATCCAATAATCGTTAAAAGCAATCGGGCCTAGCCCATGTTTGCTATATAGGTCATAAGTAGGAGTTCCAACCGGAGGTATCGGACACGAGTCCTCCAGCAGGGAATCCGCACCACAAGGTCTACAACAACTGAACAAAGTACTGCGACCAGGCATCTTGCACACTAGCCGAGTTTCACAAACTTCAAGGGTTACGGGATTTACCAAGTCCCAGCAAGAACAAAACCCTCGGTCTTTGGCGGCTGCAGTCGTCAAACAAATACAACAACAAAGTACGCTAGCAAAGTGTCACCGACAAAAACACTCACACAGCGTGTACAACAAAAACCACTAGTGTTTACAACAAAGACACTCGCTGAAGTGTCTACAACAAAAACACTCGCTAAAGTGTTTACAACCAAGGATTCTGGGAGCGACCCACAAATACTTAACTCAAAGATCAATGGCGTCCTCAGGAAGGCCCGTCTATCGTCTCGCTATACCAAGGTCTACGCCAGGCGCCAAAACAGGTCTACAGTCAGGGCAGCAGTCCGTCGCAGCCGTCAGGAGGCGGGAATCTTCGCGGGAAAAGTCTTCGGGCCACTTATTTCGACAACAGGATCGATGAAGCGGGGTGCACCTTCCCTCGGAGATTTCACACGAAGTTCCTCACGATCGTCGGGCTTGGACCGGTACCACTGATGCAGCCCCACGTTGGGCGCCAACTGAAGGACTGGGTTCTTTTGGACCCAGCGGTGCCAGGGCACAACACCTGAAACCTTCGTGGGTAACCTGTTCCGGCGTACAAGTCACAGAAACACGGGACACTTCCTTCGGCGTCAAAGAGTCAAGGTTTATTTACTGCAGGGAACACAGAAATCACAGGAAGTACATTGAGTGTAGTTCGGGGAGACTGCTTCAAATTGGTTATGTGGATCGCTCCTTTTATACAGTTTTTACCCATAGGCTAACATTGAACACAAAGGTTTACAACTCAGTTCCCACATCTAGCTCCCAGAGGGGTCGTTTTGGTCGCTTTGAAACACATAAGGTCCGGAACATAAGTGCGGAAACATTTGGCGGTTCCCAACTGTAAAAACCCATCTTCCCACCATTAGCAAATTCCAATCAGCAATCAAGTAGATCGAAACAGGAACGAAAACAGGTGCAGAGGAAGACGGAGACAGTGGGGAGATCGGAAAGGGTGTAAAAGGGGAGGTGTCGGGAAGCACGAGATACAGGCATCAAAGGGACGTGCCTAATGAGATGCACGGCTGAGACAATAAGCCCGTGCGGCAAGATGAGCCTCGAGCGGCACCACCTGCCTTACAGTAGCAACCCCCTCGTCATAAAGACACTTTCAAAGGACATGTGTCTTCCGCAAATATCTTGGGAGTCCCAGGGTCGCGAAGCGGACAGCGTCCGTTCGCTGACTACTTGAGGGCAAGAGACAAAATGGATGCCGTATCTAAGGTGGAACCCGTGGGTACAGATGAAAAGCCCACGTTACAAACGAACGGTTTAAGTTAGCACAGCGAAACTGCGCACACTTGCTAAACTCGTCATTTGCGGTTCATAGATACTAGACTCGACCATATTCGTACGAGTCGGAAACACCACTTACAATAGTCACGGAACCTCAGCCTCAATTAAATGAACAGGTGAGGCCCCGCTTTTTTTGTTTTTGTTTTTTTCTCTCCATTTTTACCATCAGTATCCCCTCTATTAAAGCGATACTAGGTTTTCTTCCTGTCGCTTCAAGTAGTCAAACAAGGATTTGCTATCACAGGGTGGAAGCCATGCACCCGCACTCTAATAGCAAACACAAATGTCACGCGAATGCACACCCCGGGACATTGTATGAGCTGCGCCTGAGAGGTCGCCCTCCCTAGGACCATGATGCAATTGTTAGTATAAACGCATACTAACACTACTTACACACATGTAGTACAGCGACCAGATGTAGTAAAGAAGCAGAGAAAGCGCAAAATCTAAAAATATAACGCCTACCAGAAGTCGGATGACATAGTTCAATGAGCTGATGACCCTGGCTTGAGTAGAAACAGCTACACGAAGAAAACGGGTCTTCAGCACAACGCAAACAATTTTGAAATATTGGTGAGTGGTGCCTTCTTTAAGGGTGGGCGTAAAATCCGTTTCGCGGGCGAATTTGCGGATTTTCCGCGATTTCGCAATCCGCGAATCTTGCGAAATTGGGGTAAAATCCGCGAATCAGCGGGGACGAATTTTCAGCCAAGCAAGGGTTACAGCAGCAGGTGCAAAAGTTGAACCTAATTTCTTTGTAACCTTTTACAAAAGGGTTACAAACAAATTAACTTCAACTTGGACACCTGCTGCTAATTGCTTCCTGGCGCCTCGTTGCCTACTTGCAACTATTCTCTGACCCTGCTCTGACCCTTGAAGCAGGGTCAGAGAATAGTTACAAGTAGGCAATGAGGCACCTGTCCAAGGAATTAGACCTCATCAGGAAGCACTTACAGATATAAAAAAAACAGGAAGAAGGGAGAGGATGGCAAATACACCCATTTTGAGTTGTCAGGAGGGGTTAAACTAAAAGAGACCTTTACAGCACAATTTTCATATGCATTTTGCTAAAAATAAAAATCTATCTATCTATCTATCTATCTATCTATCTATCTATCTATCTATCTCTCTCTCCCTCTCCCATAAACGACTGCATGGGTAACTTCGCTATGCAAGCGGCTCGCGAAGACGCAAAAAGCCCCGCGAACACGCAAAAAACCCTGCGAACACGCAGAAAACCCCGCGAACACGCAAAAAACTAAAATACGCAAATTCGCACAAATTCGCAAATTTTGCGGATCGCGAATTCGCAAATCCGCAAATTTGTGGATCACGAATTCGCAAAATTCGCCCATGCTTAGCCTTCTTTTTTGCATTTCCCGCTTGTCGCCAAATTTATGTAGGGAAGAGGCAGACAGCAGTGGATCCAATAAGTACATTTATTACAGGACAACAAGACACCTGAAACAGCCACCAATAGGAGCAGACAGCAAGACAACCATCTTCTCCAGCACCGTGTACAAACTACGCAAGGTTCTGCTCATGACTGCCCTACATTCTAACAGTACATACTTAGATTCTAGTAGAATTACATAGTAACATTATACTATGACTTACATTGGAATACTACACAGAGCACATGACTTTACAGCTATGAGCTCAAGGTTTCATCCACGAGAATTGACAATGGTAGGGGTGAGTAGTTCGCTTCCGACTCCCTGTGTTGCATAAATGCAAACTAACATTACTTCCACAGGTATGCTACAGCGCCCAAAGCACATCACTTTACAGCATTGAGCTCACAATGTAGGTTCACAGTTTAATCCCTGAGTCTTCACACCAGTAGTGGTGAGTAGTTCGTTTCCCACTCCCTATATACTATAAATGCATATTAACACTACTGACACACTTATACTACATCCTAGATCCCCCAGAGCCCACCAATTTACATTAATCAGCTCGGTTAGATCCCTGACATTTCACGCCGGTAGGCGTGAGTTCTTTGCTTCCCACTTCTGGTATAGTATAAATGCACGGTACTGGTCTGTAGTTTGCGTCCTACTCCATGTATGGTATAAACGCCTACTAAGACTACTTGCACACATATACTACAGCGCCCAGAGCCCATCCCTTTATAGCAATTATGTCA
This sequence comes from Lissotriton vulgaris, assembly GCF_964263255.1. Taxonomy (NCBI): domain Eukaryota; kingdom Metazoa; phylum Chordata; class Amphibia; order Caudata; family Salamandridae; genus Lissotriton; species Lissotriton vulgaris. The sequence goes on from NC_141687.1 coordinate 1,684,205,122, forward strand.
GTTCCATCACCAAGTCTTCACACCGGCAGGCGTGTGTACTTTGCTTCCCGCTTCCAGTATACTATAAACACACAGTAGCGGTCAGTAGTTCACTTCCCACCCCCTCTATGGTATAAACATTTACTAACACTACTTGCACACATATACTACAGTGCCCAGAGCCTATCCCTTTATAGCAATCATCTTGGTTTCATCCCCAAATCTTCACACCCGTAGGCGTGAGTACTTCACTTCCCGCTTCGGGTATAGAATAAATGCATGATAGCGGTCAGTAGTTTGCTTCCCACTCCCTGTATGGTATAAATGCCTACTAACACTACTTGCACATGTATGCTACAAAGAACAGACCACATCACTTTACAGCAATGACCTCATGGTTTAGGCTTTCGGTTTCATACCCGAATGTAGCACCATATCATATCAGCACCATGTCACTCTGAGCAACACCGCACTTTCAGACCAGTAACAGTGACTACTTTGCTTTGCACTCCCCCACAGAGGTTACAGAGCTCCTACCCTCCTTACCAACTTGTTTTGCCCTTTTTTCCCCTTACTCGCTTCAACTGAATCAGAAAATGTTAGCCAACACTTCCCAGTTGCAACCGCCTGCAGCACTCACAGCCAATAAGCAGCAAGCTTTTGCTCGTAACGCCTCAGCCAATCAGATGGCAGAATTCCCAAATATCGATATCTGTAAATCTCAATATTTCTCAAAAACTACTGAATGGATTTACACCAAAAAGACAAGTGTGCTTTCTAGACCAAAACCCTTCTCCCTGACAAATCTGGGGTAATTCCGTACACCCGTTCAACCTGTAGCCTTGTCTAAAGTTTCCCATGGAAATAAACATGGAGAAAACATGTTTGGGACCCCCTTTTATCTCAGCCCCCCTTAACGAATCACCCAGAAACTTTCACCATAGGAGGTGATATGAACAAAGAATTACTTTAGAAAATTTCATGAAGATACATCAAATAATGCCAAAGTTATCAGCAAAACAAAAAATGCTTTTCCTATGGAAACTCAGTCCTAACTATAACTATCTACTGGCACCCGCTAGTAAGTAATAAAGAACGAATTAGAATAGTTCCTTGATTCTTTTAGGTTTCAAAACTTCTCTCTCTTACTGTATTTCTAATTTTCCATGTAAACAGTTTTTTAAATATTCAAGTACACTTAGAAGTCAGAAATGCATTGTGTTCTATCAACACACTTTCTAGAACATTCTACAACACGTCGAGGTTAAAAGTTCATCAATTTTTTTTAAACCTAACTATATATTTTTGCAACATTTTCTCGAACATTTAATGGCACGTGCAGGTTAAAAGTTCACAATTTTTTTAATTTCGAACATTGCATTCTAAATGCAAGTAGCAGGTGTGGTTGAGTTGATCAAATGTTATCCTATGATATGTACTCCACGTTCAAACTGCTTTTTCTTAACCAATCACAAAGATACTTTTACACATAACGAATGTGGACCCTACTTTTAAAAAACAATGCTTTTCATCTCCCAATCAGGTACCATTTTGTATATGAAAAGAAACTACTTCCCCATCTTTAAACATATATCTCACTCTACAAAAAAGCTGCATGAGATACAGACATCTTTCCATGCCTTCCAGCCGTACCTTCAAAATGCTAGTGTGGATCGTAGGACATAGCTATGTTTTCTGGTGCAAGAGGTATGCAGAATAGAGGCGTATTGACTTAGACCTCAGTTTGCGAAATGTGGACATTAAATAGTTTGGACAGAGAGTCGCACCTATTGTTGCCTTTGATTAAAACCTGTTTGCATCTCCAACACCCTGACCTTGTGATTGTGCACTGTGGTGGAAACAACCTAGGCACATTGACTCGGGCAGGTTTGGAAATGCTTATGAAGGGCACCTTCGGACAATTGATGTTACTTTTGCCTCAAACTGTCTTTGCAAATTCCAATATATGCCAAAGACAGAAGTGGAAATGGTCCAAACACTTTTGTCCTCAGATTAAAAAATCTCTGAAGAAAGTCAACAAAGCTGTGTCTGCATACCTCAGAGACCAAAAAATGGGGTCCATCTACAACAACGACATACTTTTTGATATGGCGGATATCTACAGAACATATGGAGTACACTTCACAGATCAGGAAAAACGAGTTTTCCTGAATAACTTGAAGCTGTGCATCTGCACTTATATGTAGCTCCAACTAATGAACACAAGGGCTCTTTTTAGAGCCACCCTAGAACTTACAACTTAGGCCCGCTTTCTTAGGGCCAGATAACGGCAACTCCCAGACCCTCGCCAAAATGTATTCTCCACACAGCTGTGGCACAGCGGCCAGACCTTCTCACTTTTCAGCACAGAGCTCTAGCTTTGATCCCCGGCTCTGCTCACCCATAGGGGTGAGTAGTTTGCACTTTACAAATACTGTATTGATTTCCTTTCGCACTCTGTATACAACACCACCTAAACACCATATACAAGTTGGACAGGTGTGGCACAGAGACCAGAGCACATGACTTCAAAGCATAGCCCACACAGTTTAGGCTCACGGTTTCATCCCCGAGTCCAGCAGCAGCTCAATTTAACAGCATGACATTCTAGGCAATATCTTACTTAATTTGGTACCCCACAATTTCATACCAGAAGGGGTCAGTAGTTCAACGGCTTTACCCTGAGTCCGTCAGCAGCACAGCTTATGCCCCCCAGGGCCATCAGACCCGTAGGAGTGAGTAGTTAGCTCTTCACAAATACCGTATTGATTTGATACACTCAAATTTACCTTTGAACTCCCTCTATAACACCCCCTAAGCACCATACACAAGCTACAATGTTCGAAAAAAAAGTTCATCCAAGTAGCTATAACCACATGCTCACACTACTTGGACAGGTATGGCACAGCGCCTAGAGCACATGAGTTCTCAGCAAATGACACACAGTTTGGGCTCACGCTTTCATCCCCGAGTCTGGCAGCAGCTCAGCTTAGCAGCATGAGACCCTAGACAGGACCTCACATATATTCCGTACCCAGGACTTTCAGACCAGTACGAGTCAGTATTTCATCCTACTAGATATAAACACATGCTGACACTACTTCCAAAGGTCTACTGCAGCGGCCACGGCACATGACTTCACAGCACAACACACACAATTTGCGCTCAAGCTTTAATCCCTGAGTCCCGCACCAGCTCACCTTAGCAGCGTCGGACTCTAGGCAGTATCTCACTTTATTTCCGTAGCCCGACACTTTCAGACCAGTAGGTATGAGTAGTTCACATCACACCCCCTGTATAGCACACACTAAACACCCCACAGAGGTTACAGTACTCCTGCCCTCCTCTTCCCTACATTTTTCGCCCTTTCTTCCCCTTACTCGCTTCAACGGAAACACAAAATGGTGGCCAACACTTCCTAGTTCAATGAGACTCTAGACAATGCCTCACATATTTTCAGTACCACAGGATTTTCAGACCAGTACGTGTCAGTAGTTCACCCTAGTAGGTATAAACTCATGCTGACACTACTTCCACAGCTGTACTGCAGCAGCCAGGGCACATGACTTCCCAGCACAATACACACAGTTTGGGCTCATGCTATAATCCCCGAGTCCTGCACCACCTCACTGTAGCAGCATCACACTCTAGGCAATACCTCACTTAAATTCACTAGCCCAGCACTTTCACACCGGTAGGGGTGAATACTTCGCTTCGCCCCCCCCCCCTCTATAACACACCCTCAGGATTGAAGAGGAATTAATTCCCCAACTTAAAAAAGTGCCACAAGGCGTGTTTGCACACATGTCTCCTCAGGCCTCACCCCCTTCCTTCACTATTGTGCCATCGTGCCCCCTGGTGAGTAGTAAGGTGGGGAATTAATTCCCCTTCAATACTGAGGGTCTCAGAGGGCCAATTAGCCCACCAGGTATCTCCAGTACGCGCCAGGGAGCTGCGTTGCAAAAAGGTGTTCAGAGACCATGCCCCTTTTTACACCTCTCTGCAACGCAGCTGTGTGGTGCTTACTGGAGGTACCAAGTGGGCTAGTTTGACCATAGGGACCCTCAGGATTGAAGATAATAATCCCCCAACTTAAAACACACCTCGGGGCACGTTTGTACAAAGGGGAAGGGAGGGGACGGGGCCTGAGGTGAAGTGTGCAAACACGCCCTGTGGCGCGTTTTAAGTTGGGCAAATAAATCCCCTTCAATCCTGAGGGCCCATGGGGTCTAACTAGCCCACCAGGTGCTTCCAGTAAGCGCCACTGCGCTGTGTTGTGGAGAGGTGGTCCAGGCTGTGGTCCTTTTTACACCTCTCTGCAATACAGCTCTGTGGCGCTTACTGGAGGTATCTAGTGGTCCAGTTGGACCCTAGGGTCCCTCAGGTTTCAGGAGACTTGATCTCCCAAATTAAAACAGAAACAGAGTTTGGCCAGCAATGTTAGCAACCCACTGGGGGAATATTTAATGTATATGGACAGACTCCTTTGCCAGCTCCCTGAAGTACGATGTTGTGTTTTACTACAGATCCCAGAAGGCGGCGCAAGCAGCCACACCCACTGAGGACTGGCCATCTTTATTAAATTAGTGGCACTATGGCGACGTGATTCCTGAAGCAATGAGCCTCTGAAGAAGTGAGACAAAGGGTTGCGGGTCTATAGACCCCCTGGACCGGTGGGATCCTTTTTTGATGAACTACAGGCAGCTATTTCAGGGTTAGCTTTGAGAGCTGAGCACTGTGTGCTGGCGGGAGATTTCAACTTCCACATGGATGAGGGTGAGGATCCGGATGCGAACAAACTATTCGATATTACGGCTCCCCTTGGTTTTGTGCCTTTTCTTTCTGGCCCCACACACGACAAGGGTCACACTCTGGATCAGGTTTTTTCCATGGCCCCTTTAGATGTCATAGAGCTTGTTCCGGTGCTCTGGTCCGACCACAGGCTGGCCAGGTTCTATGTACCGGGCAGGGAGAAACTGCCTAGCAATTCGCCTAGACAGCATGGACCTGTCTCTAGGGCATTCCACCAGGTGACTCCTGAGATGCTAGCTCAGGCTTCTCTTGACCATCCGTGTCCCCTTTCAGGTGACCTTGAGTAGCATGTAGAGTCTTTGCAGCTGTGGCTGACGGACAGGCTGAATGACTTAGCCCCTGCGATGGCTCCCCGGGTTACATCAAAGCGGGTTTCTGCTCCGTGGTTCACGGAAGCACTGTTTGCCTCTCGTCGCCAGTGTAAGGTGGTTGAGAGGGCCTGGCGCTCCCAGTACGACCCGGCGGCCAGACTTGCATACAGGACTGCGATCAAAGCTTATCATCGTGATATCCTTTGTGAAAAAAAGGACTACCTGGCTAGGAGGATAGAGGCGGCCTCCAACTCATGCAAGGAGATCTTTACTGTTGTGAGCGAGTTTACGGCCCCTAGATCTAATCTTTCTCAAACCGCTCCCTCTGAGTCGTGGGTTTGTGATCTTGCAAAGTTTTTTACGGACAAGATTAAATTGATTCAGGACTCCTTTCCTGAGAGGACGGTTGAAGTGCATTCCAGCAGTGGGGTTGGGTTAGTTCCATCGCCTACCCTGGATCCTGCCTTGACTGTTTTTCCGCCTATCTCTACTTCTGCGTCATTGGCACTTTTGGCCAACCTTAAATCGGGGTCGCCGTTAGACCCCTGCCCGGCCATATTCCTGGCGAAGATGGCGGTTGTGGTAAACCCGTTGGTTAATCCACTTTTGAACCTCTCTTTGAGGGAGGGGGTGGTCCCGCAGACTTGGAAGCGGGCAATGGGGATCCCCCTCCTTAAAAAGCCTGGCTTAGACCCCGAGGTTTTGGCCAATTATAGGCCTATCTCTCTCTTTCCGGCGTTGGCTAAAATTACGGAGAAGCACGTGCATAGCGTGCTCTCTGTTTTCTTAGAAACCAATGACCTGTTGCACTCCACTCAATCTGGCTTCCGCCCCAATTTAAGTACCGAGACGGCGCTTTTGGAGGTGTCTGAGGCCATCAAGGAGGCTCTGGATTCAGGAGGCAAAGCCATGCTTGTCATGCTTGATCTGTCGGCGGCCTTCAACACCGTCCCCCATGAGGGGCTCCTCGCCAGACTTTATAACATCGGTCTGAGGGGGACGGTGCTCAGCTGGTTTACATCTTTCTTAGCTGGCCGTCGACAAACGGTCTGGCCTCCCCTAGCTCCGCCGAGATGCCGCCATTGGGAGTCGGAGTTCCGCAGGGTTCTGTGTTGAGCCCGACTCTTTTTAACATCTTTATGACCCCTTTGGCGGCACTGGTGGAGTCCTTTGGGGCCCAGATCTTTTCTTACGCTGATGATACCCAGCTCCTCTTCACGTGTAGGAAAGGTGAGGATTTTGACGGAGAGAGCATTCGGTAATGTCTCTGGCTGTTTTCAATTGGTTTCAGCAGAACAGCCTCAAATGTAACTCTGACAAGTCAGAGGTGCTGTTCTTTGGTTGTACCTCAGACCCTGACTGGCAGGCATGGTGGCCGATGGATATGTTCCCCCCAGCACAGGCATCCCAGCTGGCAAAAAACCTGGGAGTCAAGATCGATAATGGTCTGACACTGAGATCTCAGATCCTTGGTCTTACGGGCACATGTTTCGGCATTCTCAAGATGCTCCGGAAGTTTCTTCCTCTGCTCACAGAAGAGCACAGGAAGATTACGGTGCAAGCCTTAATTGGCTCCAGATTGGACTACGCCAACGACCTTTATCTGGGTCTTCCGGAATATCTTGTACAGCGGCTGCAGGTTGTGCAGAACTCTGCTGCACGCGCCATTTTTGGAATTCATAGGCGAGCCAGAGTGTCCGGCCTTTTGCAGTCGCTCCATTGGCTGCCTATCCGGAAGCGGATAGTTTTTAAGGCACTGACCCTGGCTCATAAGGCGCTTTTTGGCACGGGAGCAAAATATCTTCAGCGTAGGCTTGTCTTTTACCGCCCGGCCCGATCTTTGCGATCTGAATCTTTATTTCTCGCGGTGGTTCTCCGAGTAAAGAGGGCCCGTATTGGGGGGCATTCCTTTAGACTGAGGGCACCACAGCTCTGGAACACTCTGCCATTGGCTTTACGCGGTACCTCTAATCTGCTGTCTTTCAGGAAGGGCCTTAAAACCTGGCTTTTTACCCTTAGTATGTCTCCCTCTGCTGTCAATGAATGTTTTTATCTGTTGTTATGCTTCTCTTTTTATGAGCTGCCAATATAAAGCACCGGGACACTCCAATGGAGTAGCCGTGCGCTATAGAAATTAAATTTAACATAACATAACATAACATAACAATCATGAAACGCGTCAGGCTCTAATACAGAGGACTACTTTGTTTGGACCTTTCCTGCATGTAGCTGCTGCCCAATAAATCTACAAGCTACACTTACCTGAGTGAGTTTTCATTCGTTTGGAGGCAACTCTTATTGATAGCTTCAGCCAGACGCGTTTCGGGGAATGGAATCCCCTTCTTCAATGGCAGCTTGTTACTGACTGACGAGTAATTTTGCACGGTATATATTTGAAAGAGTCCCAGCCCATGTGGGCGTGACAGCGCACCAGGCCTTCTGGATCTCGTAGTTCTTACTCAAATGAAACTCTAGTGAGTCCGTCTGTCAGTGCAATTAAATGTTCGTACTTGCCCCAGTGGGTGGAATCATCTTTTTGCACCAAATGTCTGTTCCGCTTTGTAGCCGCCGCCTCGGAAAACTGCCTCCTGTAACCCGGATGACACCATGTGGCGCAATCCTCAGGCCCACACCCCCGTGGTGAGCTTCTCTCGCGGCTGGGCACAGCCGCTCAAATCTTCAACACACAAGGTTGCCCCAATGAGAGAAGCCAGCCGGCAGGTAAATGAATTCCTTTATTTAGGCGACGTGCTTGCGAGCAAGCAGCAATGCAAAGATCAGCTTCCCAAATGTATTACACACAGCTTCAGCCAGACGCGTTTCGGGGAATGGAATCCCCTTCTTCAATGGCAGCTTGTTACTGACTGACGAGTAATTTTGCACGGTATATATTTGTTGAAGATTTGAGCGGCTGTGCCCAGCCGCGAGAGAAGCTCACCACGGGGGTGTGGGCCTGAGGATTGCGCCACATGGTGTCATCCGGGTTACAGGAGGCAGTTTTCCGAGGCGGCGGCTACAAAGCGGAACAGACATTTGGTGCAAAAAGATGATTCCACCCACTGGGGCAAGTACGAACATTTAATTGCACTGACAGACGGACTCACTAGAGTTTCATTTGAGTAAGAACTACGAGATCCAGAAGGCCTGGTGCGCTGTCACGCCCACATGGGCTGGGACTCTTTCAAATATATACCGTGCAAAATTACTCGTCAGTCAGTAACAAGCTGCCATTGAAGAAGGGGATTCCATTCCCCGAAACGCGTCTGGCTGAAGCTGTGTGTAATACATTTGGGAAGCTGATCTTTGCATTGCTGCCTGCTCGCAAGCACGTCGCCTAAATAAAGGAATTCATTTACCTGCCGGCTGGCTTCTCTCATTGGGGCAACCTTGTGTGTTGAAGATTTGAGCGGCTGTGCCCAGCCGCGAGAGAAGCTCACCACGGGGGTGTGGGCCTGAGGATTGCGCCACATGGTGTCATCCGGGTTACAGGAGGCAGTTTTCCGAGGCGGCGGCTACAAAGCGGAACAGACATTTGGTGCAAAAAGATGATTCCACCCACTGGGGCAAGTACGAACATTTAATTGCACTGACAGACGGACTCACTAGAGTTTCATTTGAGTAAGAACTACGAGATCCAGAAGGCCTGGTGCGCTGTCACGCCCACATGGGCTGGGACTCTTTCAAATATATACCGTGCAAAATTACTCGTCAGTCAGTAACAAGCTGCCATTGAAGAAGGGGATTCCATTCCCCGAAACGCGTCTGGCTGAAGCTGTGTGTAATACATTTGGGAAGCTGATCTTTGCATTGCTGCCTGCTCGCAAGCACGTCGCCTAAATAAAGGAATTCATTTACCTGCCGGCTGGCTTCTCTCATTGGGGCAACCTTGTGTGTTGAAGATTTGAGCGGCTGTGCCCAGCCGCGAGAGAAGCTCACCACGGGGGTGTGGGCCTGAGGATTGCGCCACATGGTGTCATCCGGGTTACAGGAGGCAGTTTTCCGAGGCGGCGGCTACAAAGCGGAACAGACATTTGGTGCAAAAAGATGATTCCACCCACTGGGACAAGTACGAACATTTAATTGCACTGACAGACGGACTCACTAGAGTTTCATTTGAGTAAGAACTACGAGATCCAGAAGGCCTGGTGCGCTGTCACGCCCACATGGGCTGGGACTCTTTCAAATATATACCGTGCAAAATTACTCGTCAGTCAGTAACAAGCTGCCATTGAAGAAGGGGATTCCATTCCCCGAAACGCGTCTGGCTGAAGCTGTGTGTAATACATTTGGGAAGCTGATCTTTGCATTGCTGCCTGCTCGTAAGCACGTCGCCTAAATAAAGGAATTCATTTACCTGCCGGCTGGCTTCTCTCATTGGGGCAACCTTGTGTGTTGAAGATTTGAGCGGCTGTGCCCAGCCGCGAGAGAAGCTCACCACGGGGGTGTGGGCCTGAGGATTGCGCCACATGGTGTCATCCGGGTTACAGGAGGCAGTTTTCCGAGGCGGCGGCTACAAAGCGGAACAGACATTTGGTGCAAAAAGATGATTCCACCCACTGGGGCAAGTACGAACATTTAATTGCACTGACAGACGGACTCACTAGAGTTTCATTTGAGTAAGAACTACGAGATCCAGAAGGCCTGGTGCGCTGTCACGCCCACATGGGCTGGGACTCTTTCAAATATATACCGTGCAAAATTACTCGTCAGTCAGTAACAAGCTGCCATTGAAGAAGGGGATTCCATTCCCCGAAACGCGTCTGGCTGAAGCTGTGTGTAATACATTTGGGAAGCTGATCTTTGCATTGCTGCCTGCTCGCAAGCACGTCGCCTAAATAAAGGAATTCATTTACCTGCCGGCTGGCTTCTCTCATTGGGGCAACCTTGTGTGTTGAAGATTTGAGCGGCTGTGCCCAGCCGCGAGAGAAGCTCACCACGGGGGTGTGGGCCTGAGGATTGCGCCACATGGTGTCATCCGGGTTACAGGAGGCAGTTTTCCGAGGCGGCGGCTACAAAGCGGAACAGACATTTGGTGCAAAAAGATGATTCCACCCACTGGGGCAAGTACGAACATTTAATTGCACTGACAGACGGACTCACTAGAGTTTCATTTGAGTAAGAACTACGAGATCCAGAAGGCCTGGTGCGCTGTCACGCCCACATGGGCTGGGACTCTTTCAAATATATACCGTGCAAAATTACTCGTCAGTCAGTAACAAGCTGCCATTGAAGAAGGGGATTCCATTCCCCGAAACGCGTCTGGCTGAAGCTGTGTGTAATACATTTGGGAAGCTGATCTTTGCATTGCTGCCTGCTCGCAAGCACGTCGCCTAAATAAAGGAATTCATTTACCTGCCGGCTGGCTTCTCTCATTGGGGCAACCTGGTGTGTTGAAGATTTGAGCGGCTGTGCCCAGCCGCGAGAGAAGCTCACCACGGGGGTGTGGGCCTGAGGATTGCGCCACATGGTGTTATCCGGGTTACAGGAGGCAGTTTTCCGAGGCGGCGGCTACAAAGCGGAACAGACATTTGGTGCAAAAAGATGATTCCACCCACTGGGGCAAGTACGAACATTTAATTGCACTGACAGACGGACTCACTAGAGTTTCATTTGAGTAAGAACTACGAGATCCAGAAGGCCTGGTGCGCTGTCACGCCCACATGGGCTGGGACTCTTTCAAATATATACCGTGCAAAATTACTCATCAGTCAGTAACAAGCTGCCATTGAAGAAGGGGATTCCATTCCCCGAAACGAGTCTGGCTGAAGCTGTGTGTAATACATTTGGGAAGCTGATCTTTGCATTGCTGCCTGCTCGCAAGCACGTCGCCTAAATAAAGGAATTCATTTACCTGCCGGCTGGCTTCTCTCATTGGGGCAACCTTGTGTGTTGAAGATTTGAGCGGCTGTGCCCAGCCGCGAGAGAAGCTCACCACGGGGGTGTGGGCCTGAGGATTGCGCCACATGGTGTCATCCGGGTTACAGGAGGCAGTTTTCCGAGGCGGCGGCTACAAAGCGGAACAGACATTTGGTGCAAAAAGATGATTCCACCCACTGGGGCAAGTACGAACATTTAATTGCACTGACAGACGGACTCACTAGAGTTTCATTTGAGTAAGAACTACGAGATCCAGAAGGCCTGGTGCGCTGTCACGCCCACATGGGCTGGGACTCTTTCAAATATATACCGTGCAAAATTACTCGTCAGTCAGTAACAAGCTGCCATTGAAGAAGGGGATTCCATTCCCCGAAACGCGTCTGGCTGAAGCTGTGTGTAATACATTTGGGAAGCTGATCTTTGCATTGCTGCCTGCTCGCAAGCACGTCGCCTAAATAAAGGAATTCATTTACCTGCCGGCTGGCTTCTCTCATTGGGGCAACCTGGTGTGTTGAAGATTTGAGCGGCTGTGCCCAGCCGCGAGAGAAGCTCACCACGGGGGTGTGGGCCTGAGGATTGCGCCACATGGTGTCATCCGGGTTACAGGAGGCAGTTTTCCGAGGCGGCGGCTACAAAGCGGAACAGACATTTGGTGCAAAAAGATGATTCCACCCACTGGGGCAAGTACGAACATTTAATTGCACTGACAGACGGACTCACTAGAGTTTCATTTGAGTAAGAACTACGAGATCCAGAAGGCCTGGTGCGCTGTCACGCCCACATGGGCTGGGACTCTTTCAAATATATACCGTGCAAAATTACTCATCAGTCAGTAACAAGCTGCCATTGAAGAAGGGGATTCCATTCCCCGAAACGAGTCTGGCTGAAGCTGTGTGTAATACATTTGGGAAGCTGATCTTTGCATTGCTGCCTGCTCGCAAGCACGTCGCCTAAATAAAGGAATTCATTTACCTGCCGGCTGGCTTCTCTCATTGGGGCAACCTTGTGTGTTGAAGATTTGAGCGGCTGTGCCCAGCCGCGAGAGAAGCTCACCACGGGGGTGTGGGCCTGAGGATTGCGCCACATGGTGTCATCCGGGTTACAGGAGGCAGTTTTCCGAGGCGGCGGCTACAAAGCGGAACAGACATTTGGTGCAAAAAGATGATTCCACCCACTGGGGCAAGTACGAACATTTAATTGCACTGACAGACGGACTCACTAGAGTTTCATTTGAGTAAGAACTACGAGATCCAGAAGGCCTGGTGCGCTGTCACGCCCACATGGGCTGGGACTCTTTCAAATATATACCGTGCAAAATTACTCGTCAGTCAGTAACAAGCTGCCATTGAAGAAGGGGATTCCATTCCCCGAAACGCGTCTGGCTGAAGCTGTGTGTAATACATTTGGGAAGCTGATCTTTGCATTGCTGCCTGCTCGCAAGCACGTCGCCTAAATAAAGGAATTCATTTACCTGCCGGCTGGCTTCTCTCATTGGGGCAACCTTGTGTGTTGAAGATTTGAGCGGCTGTGCCCAGCCGCGAGAGAAGCTCACCACGGGGGTGTGGGCCTGAGGATTGCGCCACATGGTGTCATCCGGGTTACAGGAGGCAGTTTTCCGAGGCGGCGGCTACAAAGCGGAACAGACATTTGGTGCAAAAAGATGATTCCACCCACTGGGGCAAGTACGAACATTTAATTGCACTGACAGACGGACTCACTAGAGTTTCATTTGAGTAAGAACTGCGAGATCCAGAAGGCCTGGTGCGCTGTCACGCCCACATGGGCTGGGACTCTTTCAAATATATACCGTGCAAAATTACTCGTCAGTCAGTAACAAGCTGCCATTGAAGAAGGGGATTCCATTCCCCGAAACGCGTCTGGCTGAAGCTGTGTGTAATACATTTGGGAAGCTGATCTTTGCATTGCTGCCTGCTCGCAAGCACGTCGCCTAAATAAAGGAATTCATTTACCTGCCGGCTGGCTTCTCTCATTGGGGCAACCTTGTGTGTTGAAGATTTGAGCGGCTGTGCCCAGCCGCGAGAGAAGCTCACCACGGGGGTGTGGGCCTGAGGATTGCGCCACATGGTGTCATCCGGGTTACAGGAGGCAGTTTTCCGAGGCGGCGGCTACAAAGCGGAACAGACATTTGGTGCAAAAAGATGATTCCACCCACTGGGGCAAGTACGAACATTTAATTGCACTGACAGACGGACTCACTAGAGTTTCATTTGAGTAAGAACTACGAGATCCAGAAGGCCTGGTGCGCTGTCACGCCCACATGGGCTGGGACTCTTTCAAATATATACCGTGCAAAATTACTCGTCAGTCAGTAACAAGCTGCCATTGAAGAAGGGGATTCCATTCCCCGAAACGCGTCTGGCTGAAGCTGTGTGTAATACATTTGGGAAGCTGATCTTTGCATTGCTGCCTGCTCGCAAGCACGTCGCCTAAATAAAGGAATTCATTTACCTGCCGGCTGGCTTCTCTCATTGGGGCAACCTTGTGTGTTGAAGATATATATATATATATATATATATATATAATATATATATATATTCACTGAAAAAAACACAGGTTTCAGGGGTGTTTTAGTTAGTTTGACATTTCACTCTTACAAAACCATTGAAATTCCCCTGTTATAGTTAGTTGTACTAACTATAAGCCACGTGCACACAATCCACTGCTGATGATGTGATATCACATATTACATCATTCATGACATTGTCAGTGACATCACTGATGATATCACTGATGACATCTCAAATGGCATCACTGATGACATCACTGATCACATCATCCAGTGAATGTGGTTTGCTGTGATATTTAAATAAGTATTATAAATATTTAGGAATCTGCCTTGAACACTGAGTGGATGTATAAGTGTGTGAATGGAGGATTTAGTAGCAAAGTGATTGAGTGTCTAAGTGACAAATTTAAAGTGTCTCACTAAATGTATGGGATAGTGATTAAACTTTGTGAATACCTGTATCACTCTATCTTTTGTTGTTTAAACTACTGCATAAGTTGGTTACTAGGTATGTGAAAGTCTGCATTAGTTATTAATTAGTTAAGTGAGTATTTGTATGGGATAGTGAATGAATGTGCATGTGGTTGGGTGGGAGGTGTGTGACTGTCGAAAGATGTGTAAATAGTTGATTTAGTAGGTATATGAGGTTAAGACTGTATGTGGAAACAGTTGTTTGGGTGAGTGAATCTCTTTATGGGTGTTGTGATGAGTAAATATATTTCTCAATGATATATGTCCAACAAACAAAAAATAAAAAAGGCAGTATATGTGACAATTGTTGTATATAAATAAGTATACATAAGACTCAGTGATTATATGTGTGAGATATGGATAACTGTATAGTTGTAATAGTGATTTTATAACACACTAAGTATGAATTACTATCTATATGAATAAATAAAGTGGTGTTTGTGTAAGTGTGTAGCTTAGCATATATAAGTATGATCAATTATTTGCATAAGTGAGTAGGATGTCTGCATAAGTGAATAGGATATGTGCTGGTGTGCAATTTTGATGTAGGTATATAAGTATATGTAATAGTGTTCTATTGATCTTTGTTAGCATGTATGAGTGAATCTATAAGGAAGTGTTCAGATGTGTGTGTAGATCTAGGAATCACTGAGTGGGTTTTTAAACTTGTATTAGTGTGTCAATAGTTTCAAATACGGTACTTCATATTTTATAATGAGTGTTGAAAGGGTATGCTACTGTATGACGAAGTGTATCAGTTTTTCACACGGATGATGTCAACAATGATGTCATCAGTGATGCAATTTGAAATGTCATCAGTGATGTCATCAGTGATGTCACTGACCATGTCATGAATGATGTAATATGTGACATCATCAGGATTGTGTGTGCGTGAGTTATAGTTAGTACAACTAACTATAACGGGGGAATTTCAATGGTTTTGTAAGAGTGAAATGTCCAACTAACTATAACACCCTTGAAACTTGTGTTTTTTTTCAGTGAATTTCTGAGGTTTTTTAAATGCTAATTCCTAACTATAACATGTCTGAAACCTATGATTTTTTTCAGTGAATTTCAAAGGTTTTTTATATGCTAATTCCTAACCATAGCATGTCTGAAACCTATGTTTTTACTGTGAATTTTAAAGATTTTGAAAATGATCATTTTTAAATATATTTCTTCTTATATTTATTTTTTTGATACTGATTTAGTAATTTTTTTTAAAACTATTTATTTCTAGATATTTTATTTTTTAAATTACATTACATTGTGTGCCCCCCCCTTCTTTTTATTTTTTTGGGGCCCTGAACCCCATCCCCTAGAGCCTGACCTGCAAATCTAAATGTATTCATTTTTTTATCGGAATGGGATTCCTATGGAAGGAAATAAAAGTTATTTGTAAGTATGCTTGGAACTATTTTTCAGGATCAGTGCTGGGCTGGGCCGAGAGATGCAGCACTGGTTTTTCTCCTGATGACAAATGAATAAATCAGAATTCGTTCTTCAGATGACTTAAGGTAAATATTTCAAAGTTAGAAAACTGCACACTTAGAAGAATTTGCTGAAACCAGTCATGGTCAGCCTATGAAAGGAAATTCACTTAGCAGGTAAATAGTGTTATTACAACTTTTTCTTACTCAGGGGTGGATCCTGAATCCAGCACTGCTGCATCACCTCTAAACAGTTGAAAGAATGCAAATTCCAAAGATGCGTGGAAGCCCACGTCTCTTTTTTTTTTATTATCACTAGATTGCACGGATCAAGCGCACACCTAGTGATTTTACCCCAAGAAAATAAATATTATTTGGGGCCAAGAGGGTCCTTGTGGAACCACCTGAGCATACCTAGAGGGTCAGGGTGTGTTTTTCACAGGCTACTTCAGCCTCCCTTCTACCAAGGCATAAAATGGCTGCCAACAGTTTCAAGTTTCGAATGTTGACAAGCACTTGACAGCCATTTAGCATTCAGTGCATGATTGGAAGGCTGCGCTTATGGTATGATGACAATAAGCGGAGTATCTGTATTCAATTTTTTTTATGGGAAGGGGGCCGTGTGGCCCCACTCCCGTGGTGTATTCCAGGCACCAAGGTCCCCACCCCCGGGGCATGGCTAATTATATATTATTATTTTATGGAGGAGGGCTGCATAGCCCCCCTACTGAAGCCACTTCAAGGCCACAGGGACCCCATTTTGTTGGGGACCATGCAAGGGTGTTTAATACCCCCACTGTACCACCGGCTCCCCGCCTAATGCAGGAGCCGGTGTTCTATCGACATCTGAAGTCCATCTGTGTATGTACCACCTAGGAGTTGCCTTCACTTTGCGCATGCACATTTGTGGTAGCGCATCCGTGTTAATATTACGTATGCGCACAATACGTCCCACCGTCTGGCTATGTACCCCTAACGCATTGCATTTTATTTGTGTATGCTCAATTACAACATGCCCAATCACAACTCTCACACCCAGTGACATCATGCTCAGCCAATCATCCTTCTGCACAGCAATGATAACCTGTCAACCTTCTAAAACTTTTCCTATTCCGCAGTCACAGCCATTGATAGTGTTTGTAGCCACTTCTTCGTAGGTGAGCACTTTTTATTTAGGAATAATTAAATTAATTAATCTGAATGATCTTTAAATACTGCGTAAATTAACATTTTTGTTCGATTTAACAATATTGTTTTTAAGCATGCTTTCCAACTTTTTTATATCATTAAAGTTGACTTCGTAACTTTTGTTTCTGAGTAAATCACTTAATCCTGCCGCCTTCAATTTTGGAAGTAGTGCGCCGCGTGCTGCTCCCTCCCCATGCAGTGCACATGTAATCGATTGGCCAATGTTGTATTTTAGCACGCTCTCCATGTTTTTTAATAACATTAAACTTGATTTCTTATCCTTTGTTCTGTGCAATTCAGTTAATCCTGCCACGTTTCTTTAATTTCCCAAGTGCCACGTGGCCCTTCCAGCATCAGTGTGCTACGTACTGTTCAAGTTGTTAATGCAATGTTGTTTTTCTTGTGTAAGTAGTGCGATACGTGCCCCATGAATTGTTAAAGTAATGTTTTTGGCAATAGTGCATTTTACCACGATTTCCAGCTCTCATACCTCAAATATCTTATCTTGGTAGGCGATGTTTCTAGGCAAATCACTTAATACTGCCGCCTTTAATTTTGTAAGTAGTGCGCCACATGCTTCTTCCTCCTCATGCAATGCACATGTAATCGATTGACGAATGTTGTATTTTAGCACGCTCTTCATGTTTTTTATAACGTTAAACTTGATTTGCTATCCTTAGTTCTGTGCAAATGACTTAATCCTGCCACGTTTCTTGAATTTGCCAAGCGCCACGTGGCCGTTCCTGCAACAGTGTACCATGTGCTGTTCAACTTAATGCAATGTAGTTTTTCTCGGGTAAGTAATGCATCACATGCCCCATGCATTGCAAAAGTAATGTTTTCTGCAATAGTGTATTTTAGCACAGTTTCCAACTCTTATACCTCCAATATCTTACCTTGGTAGGCGATGTTTCTAGGCAAATCACTTAATCCTGCCGCCTTCAATTTTGTAAGTAGTGCCCCACGTGCTACTTCCTCCCCATGCACTGCACATGTAATCGATTGGTCAATGTTGTATTTTAGCATGCTCTCCATGTTTTTTAATAACGTTAAACTTGATTTGCTATCCTCTTTTCTGTGCAAATCAGTTAATCCTGCCACGTTTCTTTAATTTGTCAAGCGCCACATGGCCGTTACCGCTGCAGTGTGCTACGTACTGTTCAACTTAATGCAATGTAGTTTTTCTCGTGTAAGTAGTGCATCACGTGCCCCATGCATTGCAAAAGTAATGTTTTTGGCAATGCTGTATTTTAGCACAGTTTCCAGCTCTTATACCTCCAATATCTTGCCTTGGTAGGCGATGTTTCTGGAAAAATCACTTCATACTGCAGCCTTTCATTTTTGAAAGTAGTGGGCCATGTGCTACTTCCTCCCCATGCACTGCACATGAAATCGATAGGCCAATTTTGTATTTTAGCATGCTCCCCAAGTTTTTTAATAACCTTAAATTTGATTTGTCCCATGTTCTATCTCATTATACAGATATCTCAACCATGAGACGTACTGGTCGCCACAAGCTGTTTTTTCCTGCCCATGCACTATACCAGATGGTGGTCAACCACTTGATATACCAGATCCACTGACTGCTCTCCATATGCTATCATATCAAGGACACTTGTTTGTAAATGAAGTGACTGACTTAATCTCGGCCGACATTTGTATAATGCAATGCTATTTCCTATTTTGCTTGCAAAATATAACCTCTAACGATTGCTTTTCAACCCCATTCCTATTGAGAACACATCTTTTTATACACATTAAAATTAATCTTGGACATATGTACAACATATACATTTTTAACTGTTTTTTTTCAGTTTGCAGAATGTTACATAAATCAGCAGCAAGTTTCTGAGATTGAAAAATGGTATATCCTCCTTTTCCAGATGATTACACCGATGTCTCAAATATGGCATTTACTAGTTGTCTGAACCATGAAGATTCACAAATTTTTAATGGATAACGTTAAGGTAAATACTCTCAATATAAGTAGTCGACGAAGTTAAAAAGTTACATTGGTACTTGAGGGGTTTGGTATCAGATAATGCCCAATTCACACTTGTACGGATGAGTCTGATAATGGGTGGATCTCTGTATAACTAATAGATGATTAGGTTATGGGATGGCATCCAAAGCTCCCAACCTTCTTACTTTTTCTCTTAAAGGGTTCCAAATAGGGTACGAATATTAGGCTGTGCTGTAGAGGTTGACGGTGTTGCTCCACTGGTACTTGGGGCTTCTCATGAAGCAGAAGGAGCTTCTCTCTATAGCGTTAACTCTTCCCTTCCAAAGTTGACAGGATTCTTAGTCTGCAAGTCCTTCCGCATATTTGCAGTTCCACACCAGTACTCTTTATTGGGGTCTCTTCTTGAAAGCAGTCTTGCATATCCGGCAAGTAACAAACCAAAGCGGAGTTCAAGTTGTGAACTCTGTTGGCCACAGTGTTTACACAAGGTAAGCAGAGTGGACTAGATATGCAATACTTCCAATTAAATCCATTAGAAATAAAAGAGCATATTTACATACTCCTTGCGCCACTCTTGCGTCACTTTCAACATGAGAAAAGTAACACAAAAGTGGTACAAGAGTTTTGTAAATAAGCCCTAAAAAATATTGTCCTGCATAAGGACTTCATCTCTTAATTAATTCTGTCTTCGTCTGTGAATAATTTTAAAGACCTGTTCATCTGTAATATAAATATGACGCACTAGGCACTTCTATACAGGCACCGTTTGAATGCAAACCTATACTTTAAATCTATCAGGAACACTGCACACGTTAAAAAAATAGAAAATATCGTCAAGTGTTACTTTGACTTGTAATGTGTGACCTCATTTAGTCACATCGATCTAATTTTAAACACTAATTTTCTTTTTTGTTTTGCAGATTAACTACACTACTTCTATTGGAGTCCATATTATATGTTGTTTGTTATATTGTTTTGTTAAAGTTATGGTTCTAGTTATTTATTGTATTATTTGTTATCATTTAGTTATACTTCCAGTTATTTA
The DNA here is from genome assembly GCF_964263255.1 of Lissotriton vulgaris. Classification (NCBI taxonomy): domain Eukaryota; kingdom Metazoa; phylum Chordata; class Amphibia; order Caudata; family Salamandridae; genus Lissotriton; species Lissotriton vulgaris. Next base: position 1,684,224,725 of record NC_141687.1, read on the forward strand.
TTGTTTTATTAAAAGTTAAATAAAAAAGTACATATGTCTTTTTTTTGTGGGGGTAGCAGTCCACAATAGAAATTATATTTATAATTTGAAGTATAATTCTGAGGCTGGTTCTTCACCAGATCTTTACCAGAGTGTATAGCTACAACTTACGGATCCAATTCAAAAGAATAAAAAGTGCAACTCCATTAGCAACATTGTGTGGTGAACTTTTAACCTCTGTGCTCACGTAAGTGTTCCATGAACTGTTACTATAGTAACAGGCAGAAAGCCGTTTGCGGGTAGAGTTAAAAGTTACTGGCTGTATAGAAACCGTTATATTTACCCTGGATCCTCTACATGCAGAATTTGCATGTCTGCAGTGTGCCTGATACATTCCACCTCTCCTATAGGCCTACAGTCAAGTGGTGTCTGTAAGCAAATGCCTACTGCGTCAAATTTACAGTATGGATCAACAGGTCTTTAAAATGATTCAGAGATGAGACAGAATTAGGTGAGAAATCACATCATTATGCAGAACAATATTCTTTGGGGCTTATTTACAAACCCCTTGCGCCACTATTGTGTTACTTTTCCATGTTAAAAGTGAGGGAAAAGTGCCGCAAGGGGCTTGTAAATAAAACCCTTTATGTCTAATGCATTTAATCGGAGGTATTGTGTATCTATGCCGCTCTGCTTACCTTCTGTAAACACTGTGGCCAACAGAGTTCCCAACTTGAACTCAGCTTTGGTTCTACACTGGATAGTAATAATTTCGCCTTGATTTTTATATCGGCAGAGTGGACAGCACTGTCTATAACTTTATAAGAGAACGAGAAACAATGTGAGAGAGAGTGAGAGAGAGGAAGAGAGAAAAAACAATAACAAAATATAAGAGATAGAAAGTTATACATGGAGCAGTTAATACTGGATAAAAGCTTCGTAGCTCACATTTTGCCTTCGTTGTGTGTCCAAACACGTGCTGGTTTATAGTGCACCCTCCAGTTTAGTGATCTGAAAGATAGTATATAGAATTAGTAATAGCATAGTACATACAACTGCACAAGTATATGTTTGCTTTATTTATTTGTACACTAAGGATAATGTATTTCATCAACTTCCACTGTAAGGAGGTGTCTGTGCTCTGTTTATCCCATGCACTCCCACTGCATAGCAGTGAGTTCTCAATATTGCGTACCTAGACTGTTGCACCCCATTGACTCGTAAAGTCCGGAGGTGAGTGCTTTTTTCTTGCGCACTCAGGGGCAGATTTACAACCTCCTTGCGCCACGTTTGCATCACTTTTAACATGGGAAAAGTGACGCAAAAGTGGCGCAAGGGGCTTGTAAATCTACCCCTCAGACTGTTGCAACCCATCCACTTCCACTGCCCGGAGGTAATTGTACATTCATAAGCAGTCAAGCTGATGCACACTACTACCCACTCTCTCCGCCCACTGGTGACTTCTCGTTGCTTCGGAAACAAGCTTCTTTGCTCGCCTTGTGCCATTGGTGTGATTCAAACTTGTTGAAGCAAGCTTCTTATCCGTTGTTACGATGGCCATGCATCATCGCAGAATCCTCAAACGTTGAGCTTTGAAGGTGTTGGGGGGATGAGACCAATTTGTGAAAAAGAACCTGTTAGATAAAAGGAAGATAAGATTGTGCGTCATTTGTTTTTCAAAGGAGAGAGGAAGTGAAAGAGTGCCACTGCTGTGTCTTCCACCACGTGCTGGGGCATAGTGCACCCTAAAGCTCTATATCTAAAAGATAGTAAAAGAAAGATGTTATTATTGGTATTTGTTACTATCTTAATGTGGAGTAGAATTACATCGCCTTTTCAGACACCTTCCCTCCCGCATTTAAAAACATCTATTTGTACAGTTCTAACTAGGCTTCGATTTTTTTTAAATTACTATAGTAGTAATGTTTTTATGTTGTTGTGAAAGCATGTGGTCCGAAGTGAAGCACGTGGTTTCGATCATCACGAGTGTCGGACATTTGACCGAATATAAACATTTTCCTGCTATTGGAAAAAAATATATAAATTTAATAAGATACGGTATATAGGAGTGCGTACGCCTAAATCGCTGCATCACCTTTTTGTATCGCCTGCTGCACCCCATCGACTCCCTCCGCTGCGCACCAAGGCCTTACTGCTCACCTTTTTGTGGACATGACACCTTCTACATCATGCAGTCCCGCTTTGCCACAAAGAAATCTGACTTTTTTGCCGAGTCTTGATATTGCTATGGCTAACGATATACTTGTGTTCCCATCATCATCGCAGCTACCTCACCTACTCAGTCCCTGCGGTACCACTAACTCAGTGACCAAAGAGGCCACGCAGGTAGTATTGGGCCATTGTAGTCAGTGGTTTGGGCCTACATGAGGCATCCGAACCACTAGGACGGGCCATCACAGCGCTTGGGATGGGAGCAACTCTAAAATGGCGTAGAGCACGTGCACCCCGTCTTTTTTATTGGTAGGTCACGTGTGTAGTGATGCATGTGCTGGATGTGTGTGGTGTGGGTGTATACCAGCGATGAGGATGTGTGTGTGTGCCGTTCTGACAACTAGACCTGGAATTAAGAAATCAGTACAATGGAAATCTGGGCAATGTTTCGTTTTTATTTTTTCCTGGAAACATAAGCAGAGTGGGCTGGACTGACTTATGTCAGTGCTGCGCGAGGCTGTGAACGATGACTCCGGAGCTATGGGGGTGGTTCTGTCATTAGCTACATGAAATATCAAGTGATTCGGGTGTCCACTTTGTAGTGCTGATGTCACCCGGGTCTTAATGGCAAATGTGTTATTATATCTGTAAAGTTCCACAACTTGGTCAACATGGAAGGTACGGTGTATCTCTGACTCTATATTCATTCATAGTTGCATGCATAAAAGATGGTGGACATGACGCATTTCTGTGATTATGAATGATTGTTGTACATTCAGTGGAGTGTTGTAGCTGTAGTAATACAGGGCTGTGAACGGTTTAATTTTGCAGGTTTTGGCACATGAAGGGCAGCTAATATGTATACGTATGTGGTTATTCAGGTACACTGTAGAACTTGGTGCTGGAAATCAGTGTTCGAGGCTCGGAGTTGCATCCACATCCTTTTATTGTAGAGTAATGATGTAATGTACGTGTGCCTGAAAATGTACTGTAAATATGGTGCTCATGTAAATTGCTGATATCATTTTGGATTGATTTTGTACTATATAAATATGCTAAAAAACATTTAAAAAAAGGAGGACACACTTACTATCACAGGTAAGATGGTTGCATATGCTATTTATAGCAAAATATAATGTGGTAAGGCTCACGAACAGCATTTTACAAACATAATAAATGCACAGACACAGATAGATAGTTGAAGTGGGTATGGGCACGTTTGTTCGACTCCATTTTATTATGTTGCTGTTGGTAACAAGTAGAATAGTAATCATGATATCATACACAGTTATTCATTCGTAAACGGTTTATGACTTCTGCTGTACAAAGGTAGGAGCACTGTATGTGAAATAATACACAGAAGATTCTATCGTAAAGAGTTCATGAGTTGAGGTGCACTGAGGTAGGGACGGTTTGTGTAGAGCCTGCGATGATGCATGGTTCAGGCCCACCGCACTGGTAAAAATGTGTTTTGACTATTGAATTTTGCCTTAACAAGGGCATGTGGCGGTTATTTATGGTGTACTGAGTTAGTGGTACGTCTGCTGTTTAGCATGTGCTCACCTTGCGATGATGCCTGGTCTGAACGGGCTGCACTCAAAGCATTGACTGTTGCATACTGGACAGCATGTACTTTGACAGGGAAAAAAAAGTACCATCAATGGTTATCAATTTTTCAGCAACAAAATGATCTGAATCAGATGGTTCTTCCAGTGGTGTAGCCATTTTTTTCTCCAAAAAAGAAATTCAGGTTTCCAATGAAGAAAAAGTGAGGTTCAAATTGTGACCTATGCTATCCACAGTGTAGACTATCATTAAGTGTACCTTTGCACTTGCAGCGTGAATTTTATTATTCAAATAAATCTATAAGTTATATAAAAGAAGTTCTTAAAGGAAGCATAATAAAGGGATATTCTATAGGGTTTGATAAATGTTATACTTAGTTTTGTATTGTACTCTGCAAGTAATAAATCAACAGTATAATTAATTGTGAGCTCTGATGACCACAGTGTAGGCAGGAGGCAGCGGTTAGGAAGAGTTCACGACCACGTGGCATTGGGTAGAGCTTCACAGTATTGGTAATTTAGTGTGTGTGCAGCCAGCGATGATAAGTGGTGCACTGAGTTAGTTGCACCTGAAACAACAAGGTTCTGTGGAGCTTGCGATGATGCGTTGTCTCGGCAGGCCGTACTGATAGCAATGTTTTTTGCCTTGTGATTTCTGTCTTAGTGAGGCCACGTTATGATGATTTTTGGTGCACTGAGTTAGTAGTACCCTTGGCGCTTAGCGTATACATTCCCTGCAATGATGCGTAGTCAGGGGGGGAGGCACAGTAATTGAAGAAATTACTTTTTTCAATTGGATTCTGCATGAATTCCATTTAAAAGTGATAATATGCCTCATTGCTGACATAAAACTATTCACTCTTCTTTGCAATGAATTATGGTGCACTCAGTTAGTAGTATCTTTGGCGTTGAGCTTGTACGGACCCTGTGATAATGAGTGGTAAAGGGGGGGGCCGCATTCGGACCAATTTCTTTTCTCTATTGAATTCTGCCTAAAAACGGCCATGTGTTGATGATTTATGGTGCAGTGAGTTACTGTTACCTTTGGCACTGAGCGTGTACATAACCTGCGATGATGAATGGTCTGGGCAGGCTGCAATGGGGGCAATGTTTTTTGCCTAGTGAATTCTGCCTTAACAAGGCCACGTGGAGATGACTTGTGGTGCAGTGAGTTAGTGGTACATGGAGAACTCAGCTTGTGCACACCCTGCGATGATTCGTGGTTCGGGCGGGTCGCACTGTACAATGTCTCTAGGCTATTGGAAAGCGTCATGTGCAATCATCATTTCACCTGAATCGTGAGCCCTCACAATGTACATCGAAGGCAGTTGTCAGCACAGATATCGACGAATGATTTTTGTGACTCATGTAAAAAAAGAAATCGAAAACATACAGTAGAATTGACTCTGCATTACATAAATCAAGACTGAATTCCCTACTGTCCGTAGTGTAGATGGAAAGCTGAATTCAAGTTGTGAACCCTGCTGTCCACAGAGTACATTTATGGCAGTAGGCCACAGAAACATCGACAAATGCTTTTGTGTCACAGTTAACAAAATCTGAAGACACAGTAGAATTGTCTCTGCCCTAAATAAATCGAGAATGAATTAAATGTTGTCTGTAGTGCATATCCGCTTCTGGCATCAAGTGGTGAACTTTGTTGATCGCAGTGTACATTTGAAGGTAGCACTTTACATAAATGAAGGCTAACTTGTATGCTGTCCGGAGTATAGATGGAAAGCTAAATTCAAGTTGTGAACCCTGCTGTCCGCAGTATAAATTGAAGGCAGTTGTTGACACAGACATGGAGGAATGAAAGACATATAGTACAATTGTCTCTGCATGAAATAAATGAAGGCTGAATTTCCTACTGTTCAAACTTTAAGAAAATCTGAGGACATAGTACAATTGTCTCTGCTTTAAATAAATCGAGACTGATTTCAATATTTTCTGTAGTGCTGATGCGCAACTAGAAACAAGTTATCAATTCTACTGACCGCAGTGTAGATTGAAAACAGTACTCTGCACAGATACCGTCGACAAATTTAGATCCAAAGTTGAATTCAAGTTGTAAACCCTGCTATCCGCAGTGCAGATTGAAGACAGTAGTCGATACAGACATAAGTCTGCGGTGCTGTGGCGCTGAGTTCGCAATGGCCCTTTATCGAGGATGCTCGTGGTCATAGCGACAGAAACCTGGCAGGATGCGGACCTTTCCTGTGGTGCTGGCTTTTTGCTTTGCAGAAGTGAACCACGCCCAAGGTGTAGCCTAATTATGTTGACGTTGTGTAGGTTGGACTAGCCCACTCCGCTTCTGTTTCAAAGGGGGGGAACACTGCTACATGACCGAAATATTCCCCAGTGTCTGAGATAATATGGTTGCATCCACTATTCAGTACAGTACACATATCAATGGTATATCTACAAACGAAAATGTTTTTGGTTTGTATAGTGAATTGTGTATAGTATTTCACCGGTAGTCTTGGTGTTGTGTACATTATTGTTGATGTGCGAGTTATTTCCCTTATACATACTTGGTTGTCACATCTCTGTATATTGAGCTAGTGTGCTGTTGAGGGGATATATTATTTTGGAAATGTCTGTTGTCCTGTTTTGCTCTGCCTCTGAGGTAGTAGGGGGAGGGTTGCAGGGGGGTGGTTGTGGTGGTGGTGGCGCTGGATATTGTGATTTTGTTGGGTGTCAGAAGTGTTAGAAGTGTACAATTAGAACTTCGATAACATATTGCTCTTTAAATATGGGTGTGAGTTCGATGTAATTCACGCAGTACATAGTCGACGTTCTTACATTAGTTAAATGTTGATGTTAATTTGTTAGTGGTAAGTGGAACTTAAGTATGGGCAAATTGTGCGGATCTGCGGTCCACAAATTCATGCGAATTGCGAAATGGCAAAAAAATCCACGAGTTTGCGGATTTTCCCGCAAACTTGGGGATTTTTTTGCCATTTGCTCAAATAATGAGACCACGTGTGTCTGTAACTTTGCCACCACGCCGAAAGGCGCTGAGGTCCCTCGAGTGAGCTGTCGATCATAGTGAGGAAAGGGCGGGAAGACGTTGCATACCCTAGTGAGTGTGTGGCTGGGCCAAATGGGCGGGGCTTCTATGCAAGTTCACATGCCTCTTCTTTATAAAGGGTCAGGGACCGATCAGAGCACCAGATGATGGAGGTAGATATGGGGAGGAAGCACACCTGCCTATCCTCGACCGTGCCCACTAGTTGTTTGGGCGCCGAGGTCCCTCGAGTGAGCTGTCCATCTAAGTGAGGAAAGGGCGGGAAACCGTTGCATACCATAGTGTGTGCGGGGCGGGGCTTCTATGCAAGTTCACATGCCTCTTGTTTATAAAGGGTCAGTGACCGATCAGAGCACCAGATGAGGAGAAAGCAGCCGCCTGTTCACAGGAAGAAAACGGGGATTGCGCTAGAGAAACACGTGGATACAAAGTCCTCCATCAAGGATTACATCTAATTGTAGACGGTAGATATGGGGTGGAAGCACACCTGCCTAGCCTCGAACGTGCTCACTAGTTGTTTGGGCGCCGAGGTCCCTCGAGTGAGCTGTCCATCATAGTGTGGAAAGGATGGGAAAACGTTGCATACCCTAGTGTGTGTGGGGCGGGGTTTTTTTGCGAGTTCACATGCCTCTTGTTTATAAAGGGTCAGAGACAGATCAGAGCACCAGATGAGGAGAAAGCAGCCTCCTGTTCACAGGAAGAACACGGGGATTGCGCTAGAGAAACTCGTGGATACAAAGACTTCCATCAAAGATTACATCTAATTGTAGGCGGTAGATATGGGGAGGAAGCACACTTGGACCGTGCTCACTAGTTGTTTGGGATGATTATTGAACTTCAACTCAGGCATGTGCAAAAAAATCCACCCGCAAGCGAATTTGGAAATTTTTCGGCAATTTCGCGAGATTCATGGATCGCGAAATTGATGAAAATTCGCAAATTCCGCGTGCGGAACGTGTTTTGCGCCCATACTTAGTGGAACTATTGCCTGATTTTTCAGGTAGCATTGCAGATTTGGTTTCTTGTTAAAAATATGGGGAAGTGCTCAACATTATAAATAGGAATTGTCATTTAAAAAACCTTTGAAATTCACTGAAAAAACCATAAGTTTCAGGCAGGTTATAGTTAGGAATTATCATTTAAAAAACCTTAGAAATTCACTGAAAAAAACATAGGTTTCAGGCAGGTTATATCTCAAATGACATCACTGATGACATCTTCCACATTACTATCAGATACACCTCATCATACACTAGTATAATCGTTCATCACTCACTGAAAAATACAGAATATCATATTTGAATCCATTGACACACCAATACAAGTATCTAAAAACCTACTCAGTGATTTCTAGATCTACACACACATCTAATCAATTACCTATAGATTCACTCATACATGCTGTTGATAATCAATAGAACACTATCACATATACTTATACACCTATATTGATATTACACACCAGCACACATCCTATTCACTTATGCAGTCATCCTACTCACTCTTGGAAATAAAGTATCATATTTATATTTACTCAGCTATACACTTATACTAATAGCACTTCATTTATTCACATAGATAGTAACTGATACTTAGTGTGTCATGAAATCACTATTAAATGTATACAGTTATCTATACAGTCACTCATGCAATTAATGAGTTTTAAGTATAGTTATTTATATACGACTGTCATATACACTACCTTTATTTTTTTCTACTTTGTTGGACATGTACCAATGATAAATATATTTGCTCATCACCACAACCATAAAGATATTCACTCACCCAAAGAACTATTATAACTTGTAGTCTTAACATCATATACCTACTGAATTAACTATTAACATATCTTTGGGCAGCCACATATCCCCCACCGAACCACACACAGATTCACTCTCCCATACAAATAATCAGTTAACTAACCAATAACTAATATAGACTTTCACGGAGCTAGTAACTAACTGGTGCAGCAGTTTACACAACAACTGACAAAATAATACAGATTTTCACACAGTTTAGTCAGTATCCACTATATTTAGTGAGACACAATAAATTACTCAAGTAAATACTCAATCACACTGCTACTAAATCCTCCCTCAAGATAGGAATATATTCACTGTTTCGTAATGCAGATAGCTATTTATATAATAATACATATTTAAATATCAAACCACACCACATTCACTGGATGATGTCATCAGTGATGTCATTTGAGATGTCTTCAGTGATGTCATCAGTGATGTCACTCACTGACCATGTCATGAATGATGTAATATATGACATCATCACCAGTGGATTGCGGGCGCGAGAGTTACAACTAACTATAACGGAGGAATTTCAATGGTTTTGTACGAGTGGAATGTCCAGCTAACTATAACACCTCTGAAACCCATGTTTTTTTCAATGAATTTCTAAGGTTCTTTAAATGATTATTCCTAATTATATCCTGCCTGAAACCTATGGTTTTTTCAGTGAATATATATATATACCGCCAGTAGGTACTGATAGGTAGGATCGAATTTCCATAGGAAGAGCATTATTTGTTTTGCTTATAACTTTGGCATTGTTTGATGAATCTTCAAGAAATTTTCAAAACTAATTCTTTGTATATCAGCTCCTATCTTGAAAGTTTGGGGGTGATTCATCGAGGGGGGTCCAAGAAATGAGGGGGGTTCCAAGACGTGTTTTCTACGTGTTAATTTTAAAATAGAAACTTTAGACAAGGCTACAGGTCGAACGGGTGAACGGATTTATCCCCAAATTTGGCAGGGAGAAGGGTCTTGGTCTAGAAAGCACGCTTTTGTTTATTTGATGTAAATCCATTCAGTAGTTTTTGAGAAATATCCAAATTTACAGATATTGATATTTGGGAATTCTGCCATCTGATTGGCTGAGGCGTTACGAGTACGAGCTTGCTGCTGATTGGCTGCGAGCAGTGCGAGCGGTTGCAACAAGGAAGTGTTGGCTACCATTTTGTGATTCAGTTGAAGCAAGTAAGGGGAATAAAGGGCAAAAAAGTGGGAAAGAGGAGGGTAGGAGCACTGTAACCTCTGCGGGGTGTTTAGGATGTGCTATAGAGGGAGTGCGAAGCGAAGTATTCATCCCTTCCGGTATGAAAGTGCTGGCCTACGGAAATTAAGTGAGGTATTGCCTAGAGTGTGATGCTGCTAAGGTGAGGTGGTGCTGGACTCGGGGATTAAAGCATGAGCCCAAACTGTGTGTATTATGCTGTGAAGTCATGTTCTCTGGCCGCTTTAGTACAGCTGTGGAAGTAGTGTCAGCATGTGTTTATACCTACTAGGTGAACTACTGACCCGTTCTGGTCTGAAGTCCTGTGGTATGGAAAATATGTGAAGTAACCTCTGTGGAGTGTTTAGTGTGTGCTATACAGAGGGTGCAAAGCAAACTACTCATACCTACCAGTCTGTTAGTGCTGGGTTAAGGAAATGAAGTGAGGTATTGCCTAGAGTCTGATGCTGCTAAGGTGAACTGGTGCCGGACTCGGGAATTAAGGCGTGAGCACAAATTGTGTGTGTTATGCTGTGAGGTCATGTGTTGTGGCCGCTGCAGTACACCTGTGGTAGTAGTGTCAGTAGGTGTTTATATCTAGTTGGATGAACTACTGACTTGTACTGGTCTGAAAGTCCTGGGGTATGTGAGATCCTTTCTAGAGTCTCATGCTGCTAAGCTGAGCTGCTGCCAGACTCGGGGATGAAAGCGTGAGCCCAAACTGTGTGTCATATGCTGTGAAGTCATGTGCTCTAGGAGCTGTGTCATACATGTCCAAGTAGTGTGAGCATGTAGTTATGGCTACATTTATGAACTTTTGTTTCGAACATTGTAGCTTGTGCATGGTGCTTTGGGGGTGTGCAAAGGTAAATTTGCGCATATCAAATCAATTCGGTATTTGTGAAGTGCTAATTACTCACTCCTACGGGCCTGATGGTGCTGGGGGCGTAAACTGATGGTGCTGGGGGCGTAAGCTGGCCTGCTGATGGACTTGGGGTAAAGCCGTTGAACTACTGACCCCTACTGATCTGAAAGTCAGACTCATAAAAATTAAGTGAGGTATTGCTTAGAGTGTCATGCTGTAAAATTGAGCTGCTGCTGGACTCGGGGATGAAACTGTGAGCCTAAACTGTATGTGCAATGCTGTGAAATCATGTGCTCTGGTTGCTGTGCCACACCTGTCCAACTTGTATATGGTGCTTAGGTGGTGTTGTATAGGGAGTGCGAAGATAAATCAATACGGTATTTGTAAAGCGCAAACTACTCAGGTGAGTAGAGCCGGGGATCAAAGCGAGAGCTCTGTGCTGCAAAGTGAGATGGTCTGGCCGCTGCGCCACAGCTGTGTGGAGAATACATTTTGGCAAGGGTCCCAGAGTTGCCGTTATCTGGCCCTAAACTATCAGGCCTAAGTTGTAAGTTATAGGGTGGCTCTAAAAAGAGCCCTTCTGTTCATTAGTTTGAACTACATATAAGCTGCGGATACACAGCTTCAAGTAATTCAAGAAAACTTGGTTTCCTTGATCTGTGAAGTGTACTCCATCACTTTTATAGATATCCGCCATATCAAAACATATGTTTTTGTTGTAGATGGACCCCATTTTCTGGTCTCTGACTTATGCAGACACAGCTTTGTTGACTTTCTTCCGAGATTTTTCAATGTGAGGACAAAATAGTTTGGATCATTTCCACTTCTGTCTTTGGCATATATTGGAATATACAAAGACAGTTTGAGGCAAAAGTAACATCAATTGTCCAAAGGTGTCCTTCATAAGCATTTCCAAACATACACTGTGTGTATTGGCATTTATATAGCGCACTACTTACCCGTAGGGTCCCAAGGCGCTTCGACCGCTGCAAAACCCTTCCTGGCTTCCCTGAGAGATGGTCCCTTAATGGGTATCTCCAGGGTGAGACCAGGCATCCCCGGCGGTCTGGTGGGGCCGTTAGTGAAAATGAGGCAAGCTAATGCCCAGAGTTGCCGAGTGTGATCAGAGTGGGCACCGAGGCGAGAGAATTATCGAGTCCGCTGACCCTGGTCCAGAAACCTGCCGCGCCGGGAATCGAACCCTGGTCCCGGGCCGTCCTCTGCTCTCGGGTCTGCCGCCTCTAACCAGTGAGCCACACTACTTCACTCACACTCACTACACACATACCTCAGTCAATGTGCCCAGGTAGTTTCTACCACAGTGCACAATCACGAGGTCAGGGTGTTGGAGATGCAAACAGGTTTTAACCAAAGGCAACAATTGGTGCCACTTCAATCTTCTGTGTCCAAACCATTTAATGTCCACATTTTGCAAACCGAAATCTAAGTCGATATGTCCCTGTTCTGCATACCTCTTGCACCAGAAAACATAGCTATGTACTACTAACCACACTAGCATTTTGAAGGTATGGCTGGAAGGTATGGAATGATGTCTGTAGCTCATGCAGTTCCTTCGTAGAATAAGAGATATGTTTAAAGATGGGGAACTAGTTTCTTTTCACATACAAAATGGTATCTGATTGGGAGATGAAAAGCATTGTTCTTGAAAAGTAGGGTGCACATTCGTTTTGTGTAAAAGCATCTTTGTGATTGGTTAAGAAAAAGCAGTTTTAACGTGGAGTACATATCATAGGATGAAATTTGATCAACTCAACCACACCTGCTACTTGCATTTGGAATGCAGTGTTCGTACTTAAAACAATTTATAAAACTGTTTAAATGGAAAATTAGAAAGACAGTAACTGAGAGAAGCTTTGAAACCTAAAAGAATCAAGGAACTATTCTAATTTGATGTTTATTACCTACTGGACGTTGCCAGTAGGTAGTTAAAGTTAGGACGGAGTTTCCATAGGAAGAGCATTTTTTGTTTTGCTTATAACTTTGGCGTTGTTTGATGAATCTTAATCAAATTTTCAAAACTAATTCTTTGTTCATATCAGTTCCTATGTCAAAAAAGTCTGGGGGTGATTCGTCAAGGGGGGGCCGGATAAAAAGGGGGTTCAAAAACTTGTTTTCTCCATGTTAATTTCCGTAGGAAACTTTAGACAAGGCTACAGGTCGAACGGTGAAGGGAATTACCCCAAATTTGGCAGGGAATAGGGTTTTGGTCTAGAAAGTACACTTTTAGTTATTTGTTGTAAATCCGTTCAGTAGTGTTTCAGAAATATGGAAATTTACAGATATCGATATTTGGGAATTCTGCCATCTGATTGGCTGAGGCGTTATGATCACGAGCTTGCTGCTTATTGGCTGCAAGAGCTATGCACGGTTGCAACTAGGAAATGTTGGCCGCCATTTTGTGATTCCGTTGAAGCGAGTAAGGAGAAAAAAGGCCAAAAAAAGTTGGAAAGGAGGGTAGGAGTACTGTAACCTTTGTGGCGGAGTGCGAAGTGAAGTAGGCACTGTTATCGGTCTGAAAGTATGGTGTTGCTCAGAGTGACATGGTGCTCATATGATATGGTTCTACACTTGTGTATGAAACCGAGAGCATAAACCGTGAGGTCATTGCTGTAAAGCGATGTGGTCTGGTCTTTGTAGCATATGTGTGCAAGTAGTATTAGTATACGTTTATACAATACAGGGTATTGGGAAGCGAAGTACTGACCGCTATTATGCGTTTATTCTATACCGGAAGTGGGAAGTACTCACGCCTACCGGTATGAAGACTTGGGGATGAAACTGAGGTAATTGCTGTAAGGGAATGGGCTCTGGGCGCTGTAGTATACGTGTGCAAGTAGTGTTAGTAGGTGTTTATACCATACAGGGAGTGGGAAGCGAACTACTGACCGGTACTGTGCATTTATACTATACCGGAAGTGTGAAGCGAAGAACTCACGCCCACCAGTATGAAGAGTCTGGGATCAAACCGAGCTGATTTGTGTAAATTGATGGGCTCTGGGCACTGTAGGATACTAGCCGCTGTAGTATAAGTGTGTAAGTAGTGTTAGTATGCGTTTATAGTATATAGGGAGTGGGAAGCGAACTACTCACCCCTACTGGTGTGAAGACTCGGAGATTAAATCTTCAGTCTAAATTGTTAGCTCATTGCTATGAAGTGATGTGCTATGGGCGCTGTAGCATACCTGTGGAAGTAATGTTAGTTTGTGTTTATGTAATACAGGGAGTGGGAAGCAAATTACTCACCCTTACCGTTGTCAAGACTTGTGGATGAAACCATGAGCTCATTGCTGTAAAGTCATGTGCTCTGTGTAGTATTCCAATGTAAGTCATATAAGAATGTTAGTATGTAATTCTACTAGAATCTAAGTATGTAATGTTAGAATGTAGGGCTGTCATGAAGGGAACCTTGCAAAGTTTTTATGCGGTAATGGAGAAGACGGTTGCCTTGCTGTCTGCTCTTGTAGGTGGCTGTTTCAGGTCTCTTGTTTTCCTGTAATAAATCTACTTATTGGATCCAATGCTGTCTGCCTCTTCACTACATAAATTTGGCGACGAGTGGGATAAGGTAAAAAGAAGGCAGCACTCACCAATATTTCAAATTGCTTGCGTTGTGCTGAAGACCCGTTTTCTTTGTGTAGCTGTTTCTACTCATGCCAGGGTCGTCGGCTCATTGAACTATGTTATTCGACTTCTGGTAGGATTTATATTTTTAGATTTTGCGCTTCCTCTGCTTCTCCACTACATTCTGGTTGCTGTACTACACATGTGCAAGTAGTATTAGTATGCACGTATACTTACAAATATATCATAGTCCTAGGGAGGGTGACCTCTCAGGTGCAGCTCATACAATGTCCCAGGGTGTGCATTCACGGGACATTTGTGTTTGCTATTAGAGGGCGGATGCATGGCTTCCACCCTGTGACAGTAAATCCTTGTTTGACTAGCTGACATGAGAGGAGGAAAACCTTGTATCGCTTTAATAGAGGGGATGCGGATTGTAAAAGTGGAGAGAAAAACAAAACAAAATAAAGCAGGGTCTGACACATTCATTTAAATGAGGCCCCTGGTGGGTAATGTTCTGTGGCCAATCCAATTATTATATTGCAGTGTCTCTGTAGGACTTGGGATCTTAATGTCACGTGTAAATTAGGTGCGAAAGGGCACAGAGACGTTTCGCAGCCTAGAGGAATGCCACCTTCCCGGGTATTGTTTACTAATTGTTCGGGGGGTTCAAGGCAAACTGAAGTCCAGTGATCGCCACACTCCGAGGCTTTATACAGGGTGGGCCTCGGCAGTTCCTGAAGCCTCGGTGGTCCTAGGCAGTGCCTTATTGGTTCTGTAATCACACGGGCAGTACTCATGGTGTTATAAAGTGATACACTCATAGAACTCTTGCAGTTATAGAATTACCCAGGCTTCATTTGTGTAATAGTCAGTTAGATTGTGTTTGGTAGGTGAATTATAATATTACAATGCTTACCCTCATAATCTCCTATAAACAGATGATTTTCTCCATAAACTATAGACAAGTGTTGTCAGAAAAAGAAGACCTATACACTCAGTTATTTATTTGAAAAAAAAGTAACCTTTACTAAAACACAAATAAATAGAAATGTAAGTTTAATAGAACAAAGGGGCATATTACCAACAACTAGCGATAATTATCGCTATGTTGGCTTAGCGGCAATATTTTTATCGCCGAGCTGCGGCGATTTTTATTGCTTAGGAACCTTGCTATTATCAAGGTTTATCTCCTAAGCGATAAAAATCGGCCGAAATGCATGAATATCGCTGAAAAGTCAGTGATATTCATGCACTACCGAGCTAATGCTCTTAGCCATGTTATCCACCTACCATTGGATAACATGGCTAAGAACTGCTCAGGGGCAGGTGTTAGCTTTTGGAGATAATCGCGCTTAGCGCGAATATCTCCAAATGTTGGTAATAGGAGATAGCGATGTTAGCGACTGTTTCCAGTCGCTAACATCTTGGCACGCCCACTTTGCATGTCATTAGTGATAAATATCACTGACATGCAAAGCGGGGCCCAAGATGGTCGTTATCTCCTACTAGCTGACGCTAACTGGTGTTAGCGACAGCTAGGTAATTGGGAGATAATTTTATCTCCGCTTTCTTGGCTTGTAAAGCCAAAAAAGTGGTGATAAACCCCCTTGATAATATGCCCCTCACAGTTTAATTTAAAAAACGTGGGTTGGACTCCAGTGGAAGCAGCATAGAAAACTTGCAAGACAAAAATGAAACATAAGTATGTGTGCTATGTGGAAGAGGTAAAGAAAGGTAGTCCGGATGAAAGGACAATAGTGAGAATGGGAGGGAGGGGGAGTTGGTGGAAGGGAGAAGGGGAGGGAGAGTCAAAAGAAGAGAGGGAGGAGGAGACAGAACGTTGGCCTACTGCACCCAGCCCTTAGTGTTTACCCTCCTGTCACCCATTTGTCTAGGACGCTGGGTTCCGCAAGAAAGAGTGTGGTCCAGCAAGTCCTTAAAATGAAACACATGAGGCCAGAGATTAGGGTCCATATTATCAAGGAACGGCGATAACATTATCAACGCTTTATCGGCAGGAAACTGCTGCTAAAGAGGCCATAACTGGCTTGCTAATATGCCCTTTTGAATTCCCATAGAAGCCCAGGTTCTGGTGTGAACCTGGGCTTCTATGGGAATTCAAAAGGGCATATTATCGAGCCCATTATCGCCGCTTTAGCAGCAGTTTCCTGAAGCTAAAGCGGGTATAATGTTATAGCCGTTTTTTGATAATATAGTCCTACATTATTAGCTATGAGAAAATCACTTGCATGCACCTGTGCACCCAGGGTGCTGCACCACAGCCCCTTCCCCCGCACTGTGCTGAATTGTAGGTCCTGCACACCGAGGTTTCACTGCTCACCTGCCTCCACCAGTGTGTCCCACGACATGTTAGTGCAAACTCCGAGTCCGGGGTACGTTTGTACGGTGGGAGAGCAGGCCTCCGGTCGGGGATGGTGTCCTGATACCACGATGAAAGCGTCTGAATGCCCAGGGCATTATCCTGGGGTGTGCTCCCGCTCGGCCCATCTTGAGCCAATCAATTCAGTGTCTTAAAAGGGAGAAATTATTTAATGGTGCAAACATCTGGAGGTAAATGAAGGTTTATTTCAAGCTTGATAGAAAACAGGAGTTGAGTGCATCCTTTGTTTTTGAAGTACGACCTTCCAACTGTTAGTGGTAATCGTCTTTCAAAGAGTATCTGGAGTGCACGAGAATTCACAAGGTTAAATAATAATACGTTATACGAAGGTTCACATAGAAATGAACAGAGTGCATGGTAGAAGCATAATGTGCGCGCGTAATGCAGTGGCAGAAGGCTGTGTGTATGTACACTTAGCAACGAGCTCACAACAGTGCCCTAAAAGCCAACGCCACATGTCTGTAGGGCAGCGCTGCCCACTGGCTCAGGCCTACAGTATGGTCCAGCAGGACCATAAAATGACACAGAGATGTGACTGGTTAGGGTTCACATCATTACGCACGGCAACATCGCTTATTCGCATGTGCGCACTCAGGCTGATGCACCCCCACCACTCCCATAGCACCGTGCACAACAGGTGTCTGTAGGGCATCGCTGCCCGTTGGGTCAGGCCTACAGTATAGTCCAGCAGGTCTTTAAAATGAGACAGAGATGAGACTGAATCAGGTCAGAGATCACATCATTTCGCACGGCAACATCGCTTGTTTGCACCTGCGCAGCCAGGCTGATGCACCCCACCCCTCCAGCCTCACCACGCTCAATTGAAGGCCCAGTGCACCCAGGCAGCTTTGCTCACCTGCTGTCATTGTTGTGTGAGCAAGCACTACGGGCAGCATTGCACACAATTCAGCTCGCGTGATGATTTCAGGATGGTGTAGACCTCATGGATCCCTTTCAAAGACAATGGGCAGTGGGCTCACAATTTAGAGCCAGTGCTGATTGCCAGGATGGTGTATAAATCATGGATCCCTTTTTTTATTGTGCATTGTGATTTGCGAGGTGGATGCAGCCATATCACCTGAGGCAGTGTGGAAGAAGAGGTACATGTGGCGTCGTGGTTTTCCTATTTATATGTACGCAAAGTGGGCTGGGCTTGCGTACGCCAGGCCAGCGTAGGGGTGTGAATAATTATTCCAGGGACCTGGGCATTGTTCAGTTCCTGCCTGGCCAGGAAGTGTACTTATGTGAGTTTATTTTGTAGTTTTGACCTTGATAATAACATTAGTGTAGTAGTGTCGGGAGGACGGCAACTATCGCTAATGAGAGGGTGTTTGAAAAGATTGAATGGCGACCATCACATGTCGTTGTCAAGGCTGTGGATATGCGCAGCCAGGCATGTCAAAGGTGTGCGGTATTATTGAAAGTGGTGCTATCGCGAAGCGTACACCTGTGAATGTGCTCACATGGAGGGAGGATCAGCAGTGAGGTTACGTCATACACAGTGATAACACCCATTACAGTCAAGCAATGCATGTCAAATGTGAATCTGAAAGTCTCACATATAACACACTACTATATTGGTAAAGCATGACCACAGAGCGTATAGCAAAAGAAATCTACACATTGCTTCTTACTGTTTGTCACATGTGATCTAGGATGTGCACTCTGCCCGTGACTCCTGATACTTCTTAGAGACACGAATACCCAGGCCGAAAGGGAGCACATTAATGTGCACTCACACACCAGGGGCATCGTGTAACACACATTTGTTTTTGGATGGAACAAATGAGATGCATGGCAATCACACGTGGAAGGCTAATGTACAGACCATGGACATTGATCAAGATGATCGTTGCATGTTGTGTGTAGTATAAGATATGTGTATACAGGAAAACAGTTTTCAAAAAAGCTTTCTAAGCAGAAGAGGTGTCTCTCATCAAACGCTTTAGAGAGAATGAGTAAAATGGGTGGGGTCGTCAAACTGTTACAATGGGAAATGTTATGAAGCAATCAAATGCTTTTGTTTAAGGTCACATGGCAATCGCGCACCGAGCGTGCAAAGAGGCCGCACCGACATGATTTTGACAAAATATATGGCCTCATAATATAAGTTTATTACAGTTAGAAATATATAAATGTCTAAAAAATTTTAGATTATCGCTTGCTCTCATGTACTGTTTAAAGTTATTTAGATATACTTTTGAGACCAAAAAAAAACAAGGGAATGGCTTGCCTGGTGCAACACTATATGTCTGTGATGTAACACAGGGCCTGGCAGCGTGTACTCATCGCATACGCAACGTGCAGTGGGCGTGACCCCATAGTACATGACGTTAACACGTGGCTTGGTACTGCTTACCCATCGGATATCAAAGTAGCAGCTGGGTTGACTTCATGCATATATGATGTTACTCAGGAGGCAGTGCCAAGAAGTCGTCTGATACGAAATGCACATCATTTGCGAGTTTAGCAATATGGCGGATAGGATTCGAATGGTGATGGAGCTTGATAAGCTTCCGGTATGGGAGTGCACTTTTCTCCCCGCAAAAGATATATATGCATATTTTTTTGGGTAGATATAAAACATTACATAATTTTTTAAGTTAAAAAAAGTATAATAAAGTCCCAAAATATGAAAAAATATATTTGAAAACATTTAGGTTTTAGAATCATGAAAATATGAAATTAACATTCAAAAAAGCATAGAAACACCATAGGTTTCAGGCACGTTATAGTTAGGAATTAGCATTTAAAAAACCTTAAAAATTCACACAAAAAAACATAGGTTTCAGGGACCTTATAGTTAGTTGAACATTTGACTCATATAAAGCCAGAGAAATTCACCTGTTATAGTTAGTTGAGCTAACTATAACAGGCGTGCCCGCAATGCACTGCTGATGATGTCATATATGACATCACTGATGACATGGTCAGTGACATCACTGATAACATCACTGATGACATCTCAAATGTCATCACCGATGACATCACTCATGACATCATCTATATGACAATCTGATGCACATACTGATGCCCTAATATAAACTTTGATACACCCATTCTAAAATGCTGACTACTATTTTTGAAACCATACGCAGAAGAATGACATATGCTACATAGCACTCACTATTTTCTAGGTCTACACACACATCCAGTCACTTATACATGTAGTTACTTATTAATACTGGACTATAATATGCACTAATGCATCTATACATGCAGTCACACTCTGCCACTCATCCATAGAGTTACTCACACACCTAGCCAGTAATGCAACAAATCAATCACATACCAATTTACTCATGTATACAGTTATACACACCTACTCCATTATTTATATACTTACCACATCACTCATTTATACAGATACTAACACATATTTACTGTCTTATACAATCACTGATAGAAGCAGACACTAATTTATACACCCTCTCTTCAAATAACTTAGTCTCACGTATAGTCATTTATATATTCCAACACTCACAGATAGTGCCTTAAAACATATGTAGTTAGTCACAAATATACCACTGAGGCATTCATTCACTCACCAACAATCCCATACACACACTAACTCACCCATACAGCCCTTTCCAGATGCACTTTTCAATCCATACAACCTGTGCATCACCCACTCAGACATCTATGCACAGGCTCATATACCCCTCCACCCACCCACCCACACAGACACTCAGGGGCCCTTACAGATAATCAGACAACAAATCCATAACCTGTATAGACACTCATGTAGCTATTCAGAAACCCATGCATTTGCTTACACACCAACTGTGAGACTAATGCATACTTTCACACAGTTTAGTCAGTAGCCCATGCATTCAGTAAGAAACGTTCAATTACTCACTTATACTAAGTATGGGCAAAATTTGCGAATTCGCGCGAAATCGAATTTGCAATCCGCAAAATCCGCGAATTCATGCACATTTGCGGATTTTTGTTTTTTTGCGTGTTCGAGGGGTTTTTTGCGTGTTCGTGGGCCGCTTGCATGGCAAAGTTACCCATGCGGTCGTGTATGGGCACAGTACCCTCTGGTTCACCACTGCCACCCTCTGGTTCATCACTGCCATCCCCTGGTTCACCACTGCCACCCTCTGGTTCACACCTGCCACCCTCTGGTTCACACCTGCCACCCTCTGGTTCACCCCTGCCACCCTCTGGTTCACCACTGCCACCCTCTGGTTCAGCACTGCCACTCTCTGGTTCACCCCTGCAACCCTTTGGTTCAGCACTGTCACCCTCTGGTTCACCACTGCCACCCTCTGGTTCACGACTGCCACCCTCTGGTTCATCACAGCACCTCTGGTTCAGCACTGCCATATTCTGGTTCGCCACTGCCACCCTCTGGTTCACCCCTGCCACCCTCTGGTTCACCTCTGCCACCCTCTGGTTCATCACAGCACCCTCTGGTTCACCCCTGCCACCCTCTGGTTCAGCACTGTCACCCTCTGGTTCACCACTGCCACCCTCTGGTTCACGACTGCCACCCTCTGGTTCAACACAGCACCTTTGGTTCAGCACTGCCACCCTCTGGTTCACCACTGCCACCCTCTGATTCATCACTGCCACCCTCTGGTTCACCACTGCCACCCTCTGGTTCATCACAGCACCCTCTGGTTCACCCCTGCCACCCTCTGGTTCAGCACTGTCACCCTCTGGTTCACCACTGCCGCCCTCTGGTTCAGGACTGCCACCCTCTGGTCATCACAGCACCTCTGGTTCACCACTGCCAATCTCTGGTTAACCACTGTCACCCTCTGGTTCAGCACTGCCACCCTCTGGTTCACCACTGCCACTCTCTGGTTCACCACTGCCACCCTCTGGTTCACCCATGCCACCCTCTGGTTCACCACTGCCACCCTCTGGTTCACCCCTGCCACATCTGGTTCATCACTGCCACCCTCTGGTTCACCCCTGCCACCCTCTGGTTCACCCCTGCCACCCTCTGGTTCACCACTGCCACCCTCTGGTTCACCCCTGCCACCATCTGGTTCATCACTGCCACCCTCTGGTTCACCCCTGCCACCCTCTGGTTCACCCCTGCCACCCTCTGGTTCAGCACTGCTACCCTCTAGTTCAGCAAAGTCACCCTCTGGTTTATCACTGCCACCCTCTGGTTCACCACTGCCACTCTCTCCCGAAACCTTTTGTGACGCAGCGGCAGCACAAAAGATGCGCCATGGTGCTGGGTATTAACAACGTGACAATTCTGAGAGATGCATCACGTTGTAAAGCCCTGCGCCATCAGGAGGCGTTCCGGCACAGGGGAGGGCGTTCCTGCACAGGAACGCCTCCTAAAAGTGGCTGAGTGAAATCTACAAGATTTCACCTAGTCACTTTTAGGCCAATGCTGCGTCAAAACCCTGCGCCTGCTTGAAGCAGGTGCAAGGCTTGATGAGGCATTGGGGAGATAGGGCCCCCCAGAGCATTGCTGGAGCTGCATTGCAAGCGCGACGCAGCTCCAGCAATGCGCTGCTTTTACGGCACAGATGCATGACGCATCTGTGCCGTTTTTGCCACATGGTGTGCCGCATTGTAAATGCGGCGCACCACGGTTGGCGGAGCTGCGGCGCACAATAACTGGCGCATCCCTGGGATGCACCAGTTATTGTAAATCTGCCCCTATATATTTAGCTAACGAGGGAGCACTTACTGATTAGACAGTAGAAAGTACTCCAGTTGAGTAGAGGTATTGCACAAAAAGGTGGCATCTTCGTGGACAAACACGCAGGGCGGGATTCATTCTGCCCCCTGTTAGACTCGTTTTTTGTGCCCTTCTGCCCTCTGTTAGACTCGTTTTCCCTTGTTTTTCTGCCCTTCTGCCCTCTGTTAGACTCGTTTTTCCCTTGTTTTTCTGCCCTTCTGTCCCCTGTTAGACGCGTTTTTTGTGCCCTTCTGCCCTCTGTTAGAATCGTTTTTGTGCCTTTCTGCCCCGTTAGACTCGTTTCTTGTGCCCTTCTGCCCTCTTTTAGACTCGTTTTTCCCTTGTTTTTCTGCCCTTCTGTCCTCTGTTAGACTGGTTTTTTGTGCCCTTCTGCCCTCTGTTAGACTCGTTTTTCCCTTGTTTTTCTGCCCTTCTTCCCTTTGTTAGACTGCTTTTTGTGCCTTTCTGCCCTCTGCATCACCACATCATCACTCAGCGCTACCCCAGCATCACTCAGCACCACCACATTATCACTCAGCACCACCACATTATCGCTCAGCACCTCCACAGCACCACTAAGCACCACCACAGCATCACTCAGCACCACACCAGCATCACTCAGCACCACCACAGCACCACTCAGCACCACCAAAGCACCACTCAGTATCACCACAGCATCACTCAGCACCACCACGGCATCACTCAGCACTGCCACATTATCACTCAGCACCAGCACAGCACCACTCAGCAGCACCACAGCATCACTCAGCGCCACCACAGCATCACTCAGCGCCACCACATTATCACTCAGCACAACCACAGCACCACCACAGCATCACTCAGCACCACCACAGCATCACTCAGCACCACCACGGCACCAATCAGCACCACCACAGCACCACTCAGTGCCACCACAGCATCACTCAGTGCCACCACAGCATCACTCATCACTACCACAGCATCACTCAGCACCACCACATTATCACTCAGCACCCCCACAGCACCAGTCAGCACTACCACAGCATCACTCAGCACCACCACAGCATCACTCAGCACCACCACAGCACCACTCAGAACCACCCCAGCATCACTCAGCGCCATCCTAGTATCACTCAGCACCACCACATCACCATTCAGCATCACCACAGCACCACTCAGCACCACCACAGCACCACTCAGCGCCACCCCAGCATCAATCTGCACAACCATTCAACAACTGGTTCAAATATGTTCTCTCAATGTTTCAAACTTTATTACAAATGTCACAAAAAGATGTTAATATTTCACTTCTGTTCTTGGATTTTCGTCACAATAAAATACACTGAACATAATCTTCACAAAAGTTATTTACAAAAGTTTAAGCTATTGCCATTATAAATTAATTTCACTTTTATTTATTAATTATTTTAGAAAATTCAAAGCCAATGTAATTTGTAATATCAATACAGCTAAGTCACGTAAATACAAAACATGTTGCATTACAAATGCTATAGGTTTCACATTTGTAAATGACAAAGCTATTAATTTAGATATTTTCAAAACCAACACATAAATAAAAAAAAATTGTCATTTACAAGACCAATAGCTCAAACTTTCTTAATGCGAGACCTATTGCATTGCAAATGCTTGTTTTTATATCTGTCAGTGCTTCCTGTTGAGGTTTAATTTTTGTGACAGGCGCCTCATTGCCTACTTGTAACTATTCTCTGACCCTGCTTCAAGGGTCAGAGCAGGGTCAGAGAATAGTTGCAAGTAGGCAACGAGGCGCCAGGAAGCACTTAGAGGCTTACAGCAGCAGGTGCCCAAGTTGAAGTTAATTTCTTTGTAACACTTTTGTAAAAGCTTACCAAAAATTAGCTTCAACTTTTGCACCTGCTGCTGTAACCCTGTAAGTGCTTGGCTGAAAATTCGTCCCACTGATTCGCGGATTTTACCGCGATTTCGCGAGATTCGCGGATCGCGAAATCGGGGAAAATCCGCAAATTCTGCAAGCGGAACAAATTTTCAGCCAATGCTTAACTTATACAGTCAGTCACGCACCTACGAAATAATGCCTTTAGGCACTTGTAAATGCATTCATTCTTCTATACACCTTGGCATATATATATAAAACATATTTAAACTTGACAGAAACACACATTCAGTGGATGATGTCATGAATGATGTCATGAGTGATGTCATTTGGTATGTCATCAGTGATATCATCAGTGATAAATGTTTGTCTGCGCCCACCAATTTTTGATCGATTGTTATGTTGTTTTTCGAAAAATATCCTTTTGTATTATTGTATTTTCAGGTTGCTCCCAGGGGTGACGTTCCCTTCCTGTGAACGTCCACTAGTAAATATTGTTGAGTGCTTCCAAGCACTTGGTTGCAAATTCCCTATTTGGGGCACTCCTATGTAGATCAAATAAAGCTTCCAAAAGTTCATTTAGACATTGAATTTTATTCATTCATTTTCGTTATTTAATTGTTATCAATATTATTTTTCAATTGTATTGTTTTTATCCGTTTTTCATTTGTTACTCCATATCATATATGCAATGGATTTCCAATCCACATCATATTGTATTCCAATGCATTTCGAGCTATTTGGGCTCTTCATCAGGGAATATGATCTGTGGAACATAATGTTACAATGTTTTGATTCAAAACTGCAACCAACCTATTCCTATAAGCAAACATTTACACTAGATATGTACATGGATTTTTGTGATTTGTGATTATGTGTTTAGTGACATAAGTGACGACATGCTGTATTGGGTGAAAGATGTAAAGTACTCACGTTATGGGAATCGGGATGTGACTATGGATCTGATCAATAAAAAAGAAATACGAATCAATCCTAGTTGAAAAATGTAACGTTAAAAGTACAATCATAATCTCAAAAAGACTTTGCCTTCTCGGTTTCTGTGAGACCCCTCCACCCGGTTAAACTATAATGCGCATTGCACTCAGGGGACAGTGCTTCCAGGGGTATCCTCATCATTTGCATTGCGCTTACCGAGTTTGTTGATCGGATTATCTTTAAATGTGAGAAACACGTCCCTCATCCCTTCCGGGATGCTACTGTTTGTGTTTGTTATGCGTGTTGCGTCTTACGTAGTGCGTGTCTTCTACATAGACATGGATGACGAACTGTGAAGTATGTGTGAGTGTGTCGTCAGCGGTGGCCATGTTGGTTGAGGATATATGTAACAGATATTTCACACAAAATACATGACAATATTAGTAGCAATGCAAAAAATTAAGTGAAAAATATGCAAACACAAAAGGTTATGAAGGATAATAAAGAAAAATGACGAGTTTTAGGTTTACATTAGGAGTAGACTATAGATCGTAAAATGACATCGATTACAGACTTGTTGAGCAAAAAGAAAAAGTGGCCCTTCTGGGTTTCATAAATATCATGTGAATTCAGTCCGTTCATTGAGGCCATGTGGCTTAATTGCTTGTAACCGATAAATCCAAAGTTTTCCCTGCGCAATAGTTGTTTATTGTTGTCTGTTCCTTCATGCTTGTCAATGATTTCCAAAATTCAAAATCTCAATTGCGCAATGCTGTGTTTGAATTCCTCAAAATGTGTGGCCACTGTGGATTTCAAATTTTTTGTTCCTATGTTTGATTTATGTTCATAGATACGTAACCGTATTTTACGTTCTGTTTTACCCACGTATATTTTCCACAGGGGCACTTGAGCATGTAGATAGTATTTCAAAAAGCAGACAAAGGAGGAGCTCTTGTTCTAATGAACAAAACCCACTATGAAGACAAAGTAAAAGAACATATCATGGATAACAATACTTATCTTAAATTGGATAACAACCCCACTAGAGAATTCCCCATGACTCTAAAAGAAATAGTGGATAAAGCAGTTGAGATGAATACAATCAAAGAAAGGTTGTGGAGATTAAGCAAGCTATTGCCCAGAGTCGCAGAGTGTGAACCCGTGAATCGAGTAGGCACTGGAGCGAGAATTGTCGAGTCCATGAACATTTTAGGATTCAAGACCCCGCCGAGCCGGGAATTGAACCCTGGTCCCGGGCTTACCTCTGCTTCCAGGTCTGCCTCCTCTAACCAGTGAGCCACACTTCTCCACAATTTCGTCCTACCTCATCCACAATTTCGTCAATGAGGTAGGATAATAGCACCGAAGGTGCAGGTCTGATTGCAGACGTATACGCATTGAATGGATATGATTACATCTAAATATGCCCATTCAGGGCAACACATTCATGGTCTACATCATTGAGCGATAATGTGAATTATCTTGTCATTAGATATTCATGAATTGTCTTAGGCGATTTGCATTACGCTGCTTTTATTGAGTTTACAATATTGTAACTTATGTATGATCCACTCTAAGATGGCGGCCATAATTTCGTCAATGAGTCCTACCTCTATGTTGATATGTCACGTGATGGTTTTAAATGGATGATTTTTTCCGCGACTTTCGGTTCATTACTGAAGAAGGCCGAGTGCCGAAAGCGCGTTCTTTTGAATAATAAAAGATTGTGAATACAACCCTGCGAGTGCTGCTACCTGATTTCCGCAGGATTGCGGTGAGGGATCCTTGGAGCTGATATATAAATATATATATATATATATATATATATATATATATATATATATATATATATATATATATATATATATATATATATATATATATATATTCAATGAAAAAACCATTGGTTTTAGGCCATATATAGTTAGGGATTTGCATTTACAAAACCTTATTTTACTCGCATAAAACCATTGAAATTCCATATATAGTTAGATGCGCTAACTATATATCGCACACCCGCAATCCACTGCTGATGATGTCACATATTACATCATTCATGACATGGTCAGTGACATCTCTGATGACATCACTGATGTCATCAGAGCAAACTGAATCGTATATGATGAGGAGACATTTACATTGTAGAGGAACGTAACGAGCGGGCCATTAGGTTGCAAGAACTAAGGTGTCTAACAGTTGCGGAATCGGTGGACGTACATTTTGTAATTAAAATACGACAGGGCCACTTACAAAAAAGTTATCTAGATATACATTTGCGTGCAAGTACCATGGGGGACGTTAATTCGAACTTTCAATAGTACAGTAATCAATAACACATCAGAACTTAATATCAATAAGGATGTCGAAATATTCAATCAATTCTCGTCCCCGCCCACCATGAGCATCAAAACTGCATTCATATCTCATGATATCAAGGTTGTTCAACTAGTACACAACAATGAGTTACGAGTCCCATTTATACCGGCGCCATTTTGGGCGAGTCCAGGCAGGTCCAAGATATAGTCAAAATGTCTCCACCAACCATCGGCCAGACCAGAACCCCTTTCGGCCCTTTATGCTACAAGATGGTGTCTTCCATTCAGAAAATATTGTTGGCAGCATTTTGAAAGGAAACAGAAACAGCCGTTCTCCTAGTGAGTTTCACATTGTTACATTTAGGAAGAATGGTGAAGAGTAGTATGTGGAAAATCTGAAGCCATTTTTCTACAAACTCTCAATCAGACTTGGATGGAAAAAAAATCCTGAAGAATGTACAAACTGAAAACCAATTTTTGTCTGTATAGCATCAACAGCAACGCTTGAGTCAGCTTTATGTCAAGCCGCCATTTTCATTCAATCAATAGCGTCCCCCTGCACACATTCAGGGACCTGGTCGTGTCTTCAGATGAAACGGATTGTAGGAAAAGAAGCAGAAAGGAAAAGGAAAAAAGTTCCGCCGGACCTCGGGAGCCGGCCGCCTATGTCATGTGCGACCTTTGGCCACACCAGGGCAATAGTGAAGCTGCAGCAGGTGCAAATAAGCTTCAGACAGTCTTACAAGCACTGCTCAGAACTCTCAACTATGGCACTCAACATCCAGGACTTGCCATTCGGATCTTGGCGCCTTGTGCTGGTTCCGACCTATTCACACATCGGTCCACTACTGACATCACCTCATAAGCCAACGGGGCACCCCACGCCGACTTTCGGCGCAGCATTGTAGGATGGCCACACCAGTGCGGCAACTTGCTGGACACAACCTCGGTGCCATCCGGATCTCGGCGCGTTCGACTCACTGTACCGCAAGAGTGACCGGAACTCAGCTGGACACGCCGTCTTTCGGCGCAGCATTGTAGGATGGCCACACCAGTGCGGCAACTTGCTGGACACCACCTCGGTGCCATCCGGATCTCGGCGCGTTCGAGTCACTGTACCGCAAGAGTGACCACAACTCAGCTGGACACGCCATCTTTCGGCGCAGCATTGTAGGATGGCCACACCAGTGCGGCAATTTGCTGGACACCACCTCGGTGCCATCCGGATCTCGACGCGTTGTGCTGCCTTCGGCCTATTCGCACATTGGTCCGCTACTGACGCCGCCTCACGTGCCAATGGATTTTCTACGCTTTTTGTAGCCCTATGCCGCATAACAGGTCATGTGACTTGTTTATAAAACTTTTCATTGGTTCATTTTACTTTTGGTTTCCTAAAGATGGAAGGCTTGGTCATATGACCTAAAAATAACACTTTTCATTGGTTTAGAACACTTTTTTTTCCCAAACGATGAAAGCCCCACCTTGTTTCTGGATCATTCAGACTGAAGCTGGCATCAGCATGAGAGCACCACCATCTCGTGGCTCCGTCGTGGTCATTCCGCGAGCAATCATGGCAGCCGCTCCCCACCGGAAGCCTGCGGGAGTCGGGGGCCCCCAAGACTTTTGTAGAATCTTCACGGCTGAGGGGACGCTTTTCGAGAATGGAGCCCAAGCCCTAGCAGGCAAGCGTCCGAGTTCCAAGGTGTCCCAGGGCCATTTCAGTGGACCAGGCCCAAAACCGAAGAGCCGTCCGCCATTTTAAGAGTCATGTGGCAGCCGCCTATCGCTGCACTGCAAGAGTGGGAGCAACTCAACAACATGGTGAGCGAGACGCTGTAGCCGCAAGAGCGGGCGCAACTCAGCTGGATGGCCGCCACCTGGGGAGGCCCGTTCACGCCGCCTCCCCCACGCCCCCCCCCCCCAATTTTCGGAGCAGCATTGTAGGATACCAAAACCAGTGCGGCAGTTTACTGGACATCACCTGGGTGCCATCAACATCTCAGCGCGTTCTGCTGCCTTGGGACTATTCGCACAACAGACCGCTACTGACGAGGCCTCCCCCTGCACCACCCGGGACGCCCCACGCCAATTTTCGGAGCAGCATTGTAGGATCCCAAAACCAGTGAGGCACCCAGGCGACATCACCTGGGTGCCGTCCAGAACTCAGCACGTTGTGCTGCCTTGGGACTATTCACACAAAAAACAGCTTCTGACCATTGTTGCTAGTTTTTGTTCCGTTCATTATATTTAAAAGTTAATAAAGTTTTATAATCTTATTTTGTTGGAGTGTTATATTTTCTTTTAAAAAATCGGGAGAATGGGGCCTTGAATCGGGTTATTGTCATGTGTGGGCTTTAGAAGTGTGCTGCTGCAGGATCGGACATTTCAAACTCAAATGCACGTTCTTTTTCTTACCTTTCCGAAGCATGGAGCGCAATAGCAGGCAGAGAAAGGGTGATGCACGTGTTGAACACTACCTGACCTGGCAAGTTGCTGGCAGTGACCCCCCGCCCGCTCCTGAAAGAGAGCACACACACACCGCCGCCCGAGTACTTCACAAATCTTTAAAAGACCATGCGCTTGTTCATGAGGCTTAAATGGTTTATCACCTCTTCTAGAACCCCTGCATCGAACCTCTGACGTTTCCTGGAAAAATTACCACGTAACACAATACCAAGCCCTGTCAGCTGAAACCCCCGAGGAATCGTGGGGCATATTATCAAGGGGGTTTATCGCCGCTTTTTTGGCTTTAAAAGCCATGAAAGCGGAGATAAAATTATCTCCCTATTACCAAGCTGTCGCTAACACCAGTTAGTGACAGCTAAAAGGAGATAGCGACCATCTTGGGCCCCGCTTTGCATGTCAGTGATACTTATCACTAATGACATGCAAAGTGGGCGTGCCAAGATGTTAGCGACTGGAAACAGTCCCTAACATCGCTATCTCCTATTACCAACTTTTGGAGATATTCGCGCTAAGCGCGAATATCTCCAAAAGCTAACACCTGCCCTGAGCAGTTCTTAGCCATGTTATCCAATGGGAGGTGGATAACATGGCTAAGAGCATTTGCTCGATAATACATGAATATCGCTGACTTTTCTGCGATAATAGCAAGGTTTATCTGCGATAACAATCGCCGATGTGCGGCGATAATTTTTGTCTCTAAACAAGTTAGAGACAAAAATTATCGCTAGTTGTTCGTAATATGCCCCCGGGTTTTTGCTTGCAGAAATCGGGAGGCGGGAGACTAGCACTAAAATCTGTAGTCCACGCCTGAATCGGGAGGGTTGGCATGTCTGGATTCTCTACAGCTGGGGCCATAAACTACATCCGCAGGGGTAGGTGATAGCCTGGGACCAGCCTGGCATCTAAAATGGCTGCCGTGCACGACAAAATTGTGGCATTGGAAAAAAGGCAAGATGGCGCAGCCGCTGGAAGAGATGTATCAACATATATGAGCCTCCTCAGCCACCCTCAGGAAACATAGGGGATTAGAATACGTCTCCCGCACCCCCTTATACCTAGTAATTTAATTAACGAAGCACAAAATGGCGAATTCCCGTTTCCCTACCAGTTTGCGGCCCAGTTCGCGGCCCGTGAAGCGCTTCTACCGTGAAAAATCATTTTTTTTTTATTTTCCCCACGGGACCCTTTAATAACCCCAACAACATTCCTAGGGGGTCAAGAGGGGTATACCTTGCCCCCTTTCATTAAATTCCCCCTTCTTTTTTCACCTCTTCTTCTCTCTCGATCCTACCGAGAGATAAGATGGCGGCCTCTCCGGACTGTCACGCAGCAAAAAAAAAAAAAGCTCACGCACAGCCGCTGGAAGAGATGTATCAACATATATGAGCCTCCTCAGCCACCCTCAGGAAACATAGGGGATTAGGATACGTCTCCCGCACCCCCTTATACCTAGTAATTTAATTAACGAAGCACAAAATGGCGAATTCCCGTTTCGCTACCAGTTTGCGGCCCAGTTCGCGGCCCGTGAAGCGCTTCTACCGTGAAAAATCATTTTTTTTTTATTTTCCCCACGGGACCCTTTAATAACCCCAACAACATTCCTAGGGGGTCAAGAGGGGTATACCTTGCCCCCTTTCATTAAATTCCCCCTTCGTTTTTCACCTCTTCTTCTCTCTCGATCCTACCGAGAGATAAGATGGCGGCCGCTCCGGACTGTTTAGAATGTTGACAGACACCGGAGAGCCAATCAGCTTTCTGCACGCAAAGTTCCGTTTCGCGAAAAGTAAGCGAACCGGTGCGCAGCCTGGAGCGCTGTTACAGATATATATCTTGTTTTGAACGTTAATTTCTCAAAAACTACTGGAGCACATATATTGAGACCTAGCAAAGGCACATCGGGCTAACAGTCCCTACAATTTTGCCAAGTTTCGTGCAAATCCAATCAGCCGTTCGAGCTAAAAGTGAGTCCAACCGCCCAATGGAAATTAACATGGGAAAAACGCGTTTTGGGACCCCCCTTTTTTCTCGGCCCCCCCTTG
Organism: Lissotriton vulgaris; assembly: GCF_964263255.1. Taxonomy (NCBI): domain Eukaryota; kingdom Metazoa; phylum Chordata; class Amphibia; order Caudata; family Salamandridae; genus Lissotriton; species Lissotriton vulgaris. The sequence continues at coordinate 1,684,256,596 of NC_141687.1, forward strand.
ATGAAACCCCCCCAAATTTTCAAGGGCTGCTCAGAAACAAAACGTGCCATTTTCCTGAAAATTTCAGCCGATTCCGTCCACAAACGCAAAAGTTATTAGACATAGAATTTTCAAAAATCCCATAGGGAATAAATCCTAACTATATATACCTACTGGCGATAGCCAGTAGGTAATATATATATATATATATATATATATATATATATATATTCACTGAAAAAACCATTGGTTATAGACCATATATAGTTAGGGATTAGCCTTTTCAAAACCTTATTTTACTCACACAAAACCATTGAAATTTCATATATAGTTAGTTGCACTAACTATATATCGCGCACCCGCAATCCACTGCTGATGATGTCACATATTACATCATTCATGACATGGTTAGTGACATCACTGATGACATCACTGATGACATCTCAAATGACATCACTGATGACATCTCAAATGACATCACTGATGACATCACTGATGACATCTCAAATGACATCACTGATGACATCACTGATGACAACATCCAGTGACTGTATGTTTCTGTAAAGTTAAAATATGTCTTACATATTGAAGAATGAGTGGATGTATAAGTGTCTGGAAGAAGGATTTAGTAGGTGCATGACTGACTGTATGAGAGAATGATTAAATGTGTCTTACTGAGTGCATGGGTTAGTGACTAAACTGTCTTAATTTGTGTATCATTATATCTGTTGTTCTACAAACTGCTGCATGTGTTGATCAGTAGCTATATGAGTAACTGTATGGGTTATTCATTGGTTGTCCAAGTATTTGTATGGGAAACTGAGTGTGTGTGTATGGGTGGCTGGGAGGTGTGTGACTCTGTACATAGATGTGTGAGTAGTTGATTCACTATATGTATGGGTTCAAAAGTGCATGTGGAAACAGCTGTATGGGCGGTTGACTGTGCATGAGTGTATTGGTGAGTGAATGGATATCTCAGTGCTACATGTCAAAGTAAGTACATATGTAAAACACAGTACATGTGAGAGTTGACATATATAAATAACTGTGCATAAGAGCCAGTGAATGTGTGAGTGGCTGTATGGATCATTGTGAACATGTATCAGGGATTGTATAAGAGAGTAAATATGTGTTAGTATATGTTTGAATAAGTAAGGTGTGTATAACTGTATAGTTGAGAAAATGGAGGTGTGATTGATTTTTTGCATAACTGACTAGGTGTGTGAGTAACTCCATGGATGAGTGACAGTCTGTGACTGTCTGTTTACACTGATTGTATCTAAGGTTATATTAGAGTCTGAAGAGGTTCATGGTATTATCACATGAATGATATCATCAGTAAGCATGGGCGAATTTTGCGAATCTCGCGTTCGCAAATTTTGCGGATTTGCTAATTGGCAATCCGCAAAATCCGCGAATTCTCGCGAATTTGCGGATTTTTTTTTGGTGTGTTCGCAAGTGTTTCTACCAGTTCGCGAGGATTTGGTACTAGTTCGCAATTGCGAACTTACTTGTCGGCTCGCAACGGTCGCGACTATGTTGTTTCTACGTCTGGTTCATCATCACAGCCTCCCAGCACCCTCTGTTTCACCACTGGCACCCTCTCTTTGACCCATGCCACCCTCTGTTACATCAATGCCACCCTCTGGTTCATCATCACTGTAGAAGATGGGGGGGGGAAAGCAAGCCCACCTGCCCTGCTTGAACTGACATGAATTAATTTGGGGTTAGTTTATTAACAACACCTGCCCTGCCCCAACTGACAATAATGAATTAGGGGCTAGTTAATGTGTCACTGAAAGAATTTCAAGTTCCAGCCTGGCACCTGCTTGTCTGCTCCTTTAGCTGTAAATCAGGACCTTTGTGGCATACAGTTAAGGTCAGAGCAGGGTCACACAATAGTTGCAAGCAGGCAACCGAATTCTGGAGGGCCCCCTCAGGAAGCACTACAGAGAATCGTTACAAATCATGACCTTTTGCACCTGCTCATTGCTTTTGCTTTTGCTGAAATCGGTTTTCGGTTTTTTCGCGCCATTCGCGGGGCGCGGCGTCGTGCGAAACCGACCGCGGAAGCCGCCAATTCGTGCGAATGAGCATTTTATTTTTTTGCGGCTTGTTGTTTCGCAAGTTTTTTTGCAGTATTCGCGAGCCGCTTGCAGCGCAACACGCAAATTTACCCCAAGGTCGAGTACGGGCGAGGCCATTTTGTTTGCGTGACGTATTTCCGGTTCCGCCCGCTATGTATAATCTCGCGCAGTAAGCGCATTGCGAGTAGAGGTTCGCACGAGATCGCGCGGGAAATCTTGAGGTTCGCACGAGATCGCGAGGAAAATCTCGCGCGAACTTACTTTCGCGCTCGTGAACGGGCGCCGGCCATCTTGTTTTTCATTCATTTCCTGTGTCTGGGCATGGTGTTTAATCCTCTTGGTATCTTTGCCATCCTTTGCTTGTTTTCAGTTTTTTTTTTTACGATTTTGCTTCTTATCTATCCCTCTCTTTTCCTAGCTGTATATTTTTGTCTTTTCTGCTATTTTTCTTTACTTTTAAACTACTTTTTTAAACTCTTTTCTTTTCTTCTTCCCTATCCTATTCTTTCTTAATTTTCTACTTCTTCCTACCTTACCTGCCCAGACCATGGTCAAGCCAGGCGCCGTGAAGCTGCCCAGGCACTTGAGGGCCGCAGCGGCGGCGGGGAGTAGTGCTGGACCCAGTGCCAGGACAGCATGCGGGAGATTGAGGGGGGAGCAGGTGACGCGACGGGAGATATTCAGCCCGGAGGAAGTGGGCGCGCTGGTCTACTTCGTCCAGCGCCGCCTGCCCAGGACCATCGCGGGAGGCGGCAGGATCGTGGCCGGCGGCTACAACATGCGGGAGCGCCAGAAGCGGTGGGAGAAGGTGTGCTGGGCCATATCCCACCTCTACAGGGTCCAGCGCACCTACAGCCAGGTCACCCATCGCTGGACGGACCTCCTGGACAGCGAGCGCGACCTGCTGGACCAGCTCGGCTTGGAGATCCCCGGGCTTGGTGAGTAGTAGTAGCCATTTAATCACTCACCACTATGATGTTTTCTCCTGCTCTGTGTTGTTGTATTGCAAATATTTGTTTTTTACATGGAGCAAGCCAATAATGCCGCTGATGACGATTACATTGTAGTTAAATTATATTTCAAAATCTTCTGTGCATTTCAGGTGCACTGCTCTCCTTCTCAGTGGCGTTGCTACTATGCTTATTTGTTTTCTATTTCGTGGTCTCATTGGCCTGAGTAACTATTATGTATGAGTGTACTTTACAGAACTGCGTAATGCTAGACACTAGGGGGCAGATTACATTTACAAGCCCCTTGCGCCACGTTTACGTTGCCTTGCGTGACGCAACAGCGGCGTAAACGTGCCGCATCCCTGCGAGTCATTTACGACATGACGCATCTAGGGAGATGCGTCACGTTATAAAGCCATGGGCCTGCACCACAATGGGTGCGTTCCTAGTACGCAGGGTGGGCGGTCCGGCGGCTGTGCGCCTCGCAAAATTGCCTGCGTGAAATCTACAAGATTTAACGCAGGCACTTCTGCGACGCTGCTACGTCAATTCAATTCCTTATGTCTGCTCGAAGCAGGCGAAAGGACTGACACAGCATGTTAAGTATTGGGTGGCCCTGAGCATTACTGGAGTTGCATTGCGTTGGCGACGTGACTCCAGCGATGCGCCGCTCTTACGTGACGAGATGCGTCACGCAAGTGCCTACCCTTGCGCCAGGGTGCGCCGCATTGTAAATGAGGCGCATCTGCCGTGTCGCAAGGGTAGTTTTGCGTGACGCATTTGATCTGGCGCATCTCTGGAGATGCGCCAGAACGCGTAAGTAAGTATGCCCCTAAGGGGCAGAATTGCAATTACCGTCGCATCCCTGCAAAGTAGCAGGGATGCGCCATTAATTGTGCGGCCCGCTACCACCACCAAACATGGTGCGCCGTATTTGCAATGCGGCGCACCATGGGCCCAAAACGTCACCGAAGCTTTACTGCTGGAGTTGCGTCGCAACGATGGCGCAGCTCCAGCAATGCTCTGGGGTACCCTATCTCCCCAATGCTGGGTCAAGCCGTACGTCTGCTTCAAGCAGGTGCAGGGTTTGTGTGACGCATCATTGTCCTAAAGGTGACTGATTGAAATTTTGTAGATTTCCCTCAGCCACTATTAGGATGTGTTCCAGCGCAGGAATGCCCTCCCTTGCGCCGGAACGCCCCCTGATGGCGCAGGGCTTTATAACGGGGTGCATCTCCCAAATGCATCAGGTTGTTATAATATTATACGCCGCACCATGGCGCCCTTTTTTGTTTAGCTGCTGCGTCACAAAAGTCACGCAAGAACGGCGCAAAAGAGCCGCAAGGGGCTTAAATCTGCCCCTTCCTTTGTACCCCTGACAATAAGATAAATAGTGGTGGATTGATAGTTTGACTATTTAAATGACTGGTAATGTAGCAGGCAACTGTTAGTGTTGTCACTGATCTGACTGAAATCACAATGGAGTTTGTCTGTCACTTTGCGTCTTGCCTGCGGACTGCTGCCTGCCAGTCCCAGGTGAACGTTTCAGTACTTTGTTTAGTGAGTTACGTGACTTTCGAAGTCACAGGTCCGCAAATAAATGAAAACTAACCCTAATCAATATAATTTCGCGGAAATATTTTGTTATTGTTCTTTTGAAATGTTTGATTTGGTTGACATTGACAAGCAACAATAATCCATGTTTTCTGTTCTTTCTTTCATGTTGTACGTCAGCTCCCACCAGGGGCGAGAGGAGGACACAGGAGCAGCAGGCGGCAGATGCTGTTCAACAGGGCCAGGATCGGGCAGGCGAGGGCTCCTCTGCTGGCCCCAGTAAGTTTTCATTTTAGACTAGTACCTATTTTTCCTAGCGTTCCTCATTTGACTTTTTTCAAAATTGTCTTTGCTCTTCTTGTAGACTGTATCTAAATTCTTATCCTGCCTCTACTATGACTCCCTGTGGTATTACTAGATTATTCTTATTAGTCTGTCTGTGTAGCTAGCTAAGATTGCACGGTTGGCGAAACTCCCATGATTCTAGTCAGCAATAGCTCTATCAACTTAGTGCAGTCCTCTGGGATTGTCCATAATGTCTTTTGAAGTGTTCTATCTGGACTCATGCTTGCAAAAATTGCAAAACCTTTCGCTCAGTCACTCTAGTCTGGACCAAAATACACAGATTGTATTTAAGTTTAAAAGCTTTATTAAAAGTAAACACATTTATTAAAATGAAGTCATAATAAAACTAAACGTTTAACTGATAATGGAAAAGTGGTTAGTGCTGACGATTAATTGAAGACATTTCTTGTGGTCGAGCCTAGCTCTCACCTGGTTTCAACTTGATCTTGTTGTTAGAAGTCCATCTTCTGTCTGTGTGGAGAAAAATGGTGCGTGTTGAAAAAACAGCCTTTATCAGTTGTGCCAAAAAGTGCAGCAAGACAACCTTCCCTGGAAAAAGGGACATTTTTTTTAACTTTAACGTAGACAGTCACAAATTACATTGTTTTCACATGTCTTCATTCCTAGACCAAAGACTAGTGAGTGCTTTATTCTAACATTCTTAAATGTACTTTGTAGGTGGAACATCTGGTGGCGGGGCCAGTGTGGAGGTGGTGGTGCTCGACACGGAGGCGGAGGGCGATTCTTCAGGGGAGGAGGCGGCGGCTGTGAGAGTTGAGACGGTGGTGGTGGCGGCCAGAGGTAAGCTCTTATATATTCCTTACTTATTGAGATTGAAGACTAGCTGGGAAGGCAAGAATATGAGATGCATGGCTGGGTGAATGATGAAGCAATGATGGGTGGAAGGACAACAGCCTGGGTGGGTGACACAGAAACTGTATGTGTCCATATACCTGGATCATGCTACTATCTGACTCTTAGATAGCATATGTGTATCTAGAGCAGGGGTACTCATAGTACGGCCCGCGGGCCGGTGGTGGCCCGGCAAGCCTTCCTTGGCGGTGCGCAGACCTTGCAGACAATCACTGCTCCCCCGGCCCCCACAGAGCAGAGGCTTTTTTGTATTTCACCTGTTAGCGCCCCTGCATCTCCACTCTGACAATCACTGCTCCCCCGGCCCCTACAGAGCACAGTGGAGATGCAAAGCCACAAAGAGGTGAAATAGAACAAAGCCTCTGTGGGGCCGGGCAAGCAGTGATTGTCAGGGTGGAGAAGCAGGGGCGCTACAACAAACAAAGCCTCAATAATATGTTAATGGTCTTTTAAAGACCTGTTAAGTACTTTGGTGTTGTTGTCTGTGTGTGCGCGTTGAGGAAGCGGTCTCAACCCGGGCTGAAGGCTGACACAGATAGACACACACACAGTGAGATGACAGAGGGGGAGGTAGAGGGAGGGCAGGAGGGAGAGAGAGATGGAGAGGGAGGGCAGGAGGGAGAGCAGGAGGGAGAGAGATGCATGTAAATGCTGGGTCTGGTGGCTCAGTGGGTGAGGGCATCTGCTGCAGGGACCTGTGTGCAACCTCATGGTCACAAGTTATCGTTTTGCTTTAGCCCCGCCCCCTCTGACTCCGCCCCCACCAGTGCGGCCCTCGGCCCCAAACTACACTGTAAATGTAGCCCCTGAGAGAAAGTTTGTGAGTACCCATGATCTAGAGAGAGTAGACGGTCAGTGGATGAACTAAGTGTAACTTTGAAGAGCATGTAACACTGCACCCGCACGTCCGTTCCAGTGTAGGAAAGGCAAGGAAAAGAACTTTTAATTTTGTCCAAATACTACCATCAATAGTAGCAGTAGTTTGTATTGCAAGCACTGCATAGATCCGGTTATTACGGTGGCCACTCCCTACCTCTCTTAATAAGTTTAGTAGTACTCAGTCATTCATGTGTGGATGTATCACTGGTCACTCAATAAAAAGCAAAGCACCTAAAGTCATCCCATATATAAGCAAAAACATCCCATGTGAAGTGATAGATAATCAGATTATTTATCTTCTTCAATTTTCCATTTCTAGTACTCATTTCCACTGTAGGGTGAAAGTTAAATTAATTAAGCAGTAGCCCTTGAGTTGTAACAGAGTATTCTCAGTGCCACTCGTAATAGAAAAGTAAGAGCTTCACCACCTGCATGTACTGGACGGGTACAGTAACGCAACGCAAGTCTAGGTCACTCCTCATGGCGTGCATCTCTTTTTCTCTGGTGCAAGTTTACTGCGCTGGCATTATGCCGGCTTGCAGAAGATAACGTACCAATTTTCCAAAACAAGAGACAAGAAGAAGAATAAGACTGGTGTACTTTCATAGTCGACTCCAATGGAAGTCCATAGTGCTCGTAGAATTTGTTCCTTAAACTCCCACTAATGTTAGAGCAAGGATGAAGAAGTGTGAGGTTAGATAGATACTGGCCTCAATAGTTATGTAATGCGTTTGCAAGTTGCTAGTTGTAGTGCAACACAAATTTCTGCTGAATGATTGAGTTAATCTTAAGGAGCATTGGTTACAGACTATGTCTTTCTTTCTTCATATAGGTTCTCCTTCCAAACGAACAAGGAGGAAGGAGCTGGCTAGAGCGGCCCGGCAGCGGAGGATCGATGCCACTGTGGCCGAATATCGGCGGCTGGTGGCCCTGGAGGACGAAGAAAGTGTGCAGTCGACCACAACAACTACGTCGTCTGCATCGGCCTCCGTTCCCCCACGGGCTGCCAGTGCCACCCAGCACAGTGGTCCACCCAGACTGAGCCGGGCTGCCAAAGCCAAACGCCACCGCCGAGTAGCAAGGACAACAGCTACAGCTTCCTCTCACAGCCGTTGCACCTACAAGGCATTGAAGGCACGCCTGCGCCGCAGTACCCTGAGGGTGTCCCGCCTCCAGCAGGAGCTCCACCACTTTTCCAACCAGTTGGAGGGGCTCCGCGTAGAGCACGCCTTGCTCCGCCAGGAGCATGATGCCCTGGCCCAAAAAGTTGACAGCATCCGCCCATAGTGTCCCTTGCCCCTTTTTTAGAGACTTTTGGGGGGTGGGAATTGGGAGTTGGGTTTTTGGGGACTTTTGAAGGACAATCGTTGGGGTTAGGGAGGGTCTTGCGGGAGATTATTTTGTTAGGGATATAAATATACTTTTTCAAACTTTATCTGAGCATACCCGTTTCTTACTGCTTGCCTGGTGGGTGGGGGTTTAACGTTGACTTTGTTTTCCTGAAAGTTTAGTTCCATTTTCTTCCTTTAAGTGTAAATGCCCAAATGTTTTCAACACTAAGTGCCTCTCACAGACGAAGTGAATCCAAGAGTCCTAGGACTTTAGTAGTACTACCTTCAGTCTCTCGTCTCTCGTACTAATACTCCATTATACCCCCAAACCACCAAACGCTTATCTTACCTGTAATTTGTGTTTGAAAGTAGGGCTAGACCCAGGGCTGGCTCCACGGGAAACAGCGAATATAGTTGGCAATCTTGGTCGGATAAAATTTCCTCATAGCGGTGGTACTAGTGGTGTGACACAGTGGCAGTTGCATGCCTATGAAAAAAAAGAAAATGAAATCTGGTTTGTCCTCCTGAGCAATTCAACGGTACAACTGAGAATATAGCAGGTGACAGAAGTACAGTAGAACAGTGCCACATTGTAGCCTAACAAATGGTAAAGTATAACTACTAATTCGGTTGAAGTTCTTTCACATTAGCAATGGTTCTTTGTCAAGCAGAGTAAGAATATATCCTCGGATTTCTTAACCAGCCTGTTGCTATCACCTTATCCTCCCCAGCAAGTGTGTGGATTTATTGCTGTCATTTAGTCACACATCAATCAAAACCACACAGCCCGGGGGAAGAGGGTTAGGGTTTGAAAAATGGATGGGTACGGGGGTTTTTGGGAAAGGTTTTGGGAGACAAGAAAAAATAGCACAGCATAGACAAACAATTGTGAACATAAACAAATCTTTGGGTACAAACCTATCCATCAATCTTTGAAAGTGCATGCACTACTGCATACATGTCAGTGAAAAGTAAGTAGTACATTCGACAACTGTGGAAGAAAGAATGCGTCAGTACAGGGCCTGTGTGGAATTATTGATAACGATATTCAACATAAGGTCTCTGTACTTAGCCAGATACCCGAGAGCCTTGCTGGTCACTATAAATCCATTCACAACAACACTCAATGGGGTTGGTCTGGAAGGTATAGTAGATAGAAAAGGAGAAATTGCTTTTTTTCTAGGTGTCCCCTCACTCACCAGGGTTGCCCCTTGGTGACATGCTTCATCATTGGGGCCATCCCAGTCCTCTACGGCCTGGGGCGTGCTGCGACTTGCGAATTACGTAGGAGCACTTACAAATGACTATGTGTGGTGCAGATGTGATAGTGGAGTGGACTAAGTGATGTGTTAAGGGATCAATTTAGAAGCAGAGAGAGATCCAAGAAATGCAGTCACAGTCAGAGAAAAAGGCAAGGGATACTGTATCTATGTGGTTGTAGTGGTCCTGTTGGAAGTGGTAAGTAAGTCGCCTGCAGAAAAGAAATCCTCCTTTTAGCGGCACTCCTCCATTGCAGCCGACGCTTCGTCCATCGATGTTGGTCACCAGAAGACACCCTGTAAAAAAAAGCACAGCATAGACAAACAATGGAACATAAACAATTCTTTGGGTACAAACCTATCCATCAATCTTTGAAAGTGCATGCACTACTGCATGCATGTCAGTGAAAAGTAAGTAGTACATTCGACAACTGTGGAAGAAAGAATGCGACAGTACAGGGCCTGTGTGGAATTATTGATAACGATATTCAACATAAGTCTCTGTACTTAGCCAGATACCCGAGAGCCTTGCTGGTCACTATAAATCCATTCACAACAACACTCAGTGGGGTTGGTCTGGAAGGTATAGTAGATAGAAAAGGAGAAATTGCTTGTTTTCTAGGTGTCCCCTCACTCACCAGGGTTGCCCCTTGGTGACATGCTTCATCATTGGGGCCATCCCAGTCCTCTACGGCCTGGGGCGTGCTGCGACTTGCGAATTACGTAGGAGCACTTACAAATGACTATGTGTGGTGCAGATGTGATAGTGGAGTGGACTAAGTGATGTGTTAAGGGATCAATTTAGAAGCAGAGAGAGATCCAAGAAATGCAGTCACAGTCAGAGAAAAAGGCAAGGGATACTGTATCTATGTGGTTGTAGTGGTCCTGTTGGAAGTGGTAAGTAAGTTGCCTGCAGAAAAGAAATCCTCCTTTTAGCGGCACTCCTCCATTGCAGCCGACGCTTCGTCCATCGATATTGGTCACCAGAAGACACCCTGTAAAAAAAAGCACAGCATAGACAAACAATGGAACATAAACAATTCTTTGGGTACAAACCTATCCATCAATCTTTGAAAGTGCATGCACTACTGCATGCATGTCAGTGAAAAGTAAGTAGTACATTCGACAACTGTGGAAGAAAGAATGCGACAGTACAGGGCCTGTGTGGAATTATTGATAACGATATTCAACATAAGGTCTCTGTACTTAGCCAGATACCCGAGAGCCTTGCTGGTCACTATAAATCCATTCACAACAACACTCAGTGGGGTTGGTCTGGAAGGTATAGTAGATAGAAAAGGAGAAATTGCTTGTTTTCTAGGTGTCCCCTCACTCACCAGGGTTGCCCCTTGGTGACATGTTTCATCATTGGGGCCATCCCAGTCCTCTACGGCGTGGGGCGTGCTGCGACTTGCGAATTACGTAGGAGCACTTACATATGACTATGTGTGGTGCAGATGTGATAGTGGAGTGGACTAAGTGATGTGTTAAGGGATCAATTTAGAAGCAGAGAGAGATCCAAGAAATGCAGTCACAGTCAGAGAAAAAGGCAAGGGATACTGTATCTATGTGGTTGTAGTGGTCCTGTTGGAAGTGGTAAGTAAGTTGCCTGCAGAAAAAAAATCCTCCTATTAGCGGCACTCCTCCATTGCAGCCGACGCTTCGTCCATCGATGTTGGTCACCAGAAGACACCCTGTCCACTGCCTGCCTGATGCTGAATTGTGGCTCGCTACTGTGAAGCCTGACTCCATCCTTTTTTCCCCATTGCAGAGACTGAAACCCGGCCTGTAATTATTCAACGAAAAACAGGAAGTGATATAATATTACAACACCACTGATAAATAAATATAAGGTATGTAGGCTGTGGAGTGCAAAAAGTCACAATTTGATTTTCCTAGTAGACAGTACAATATTTTTGAAAGTGCGTACTCTGAGTCACCTTTTGAAGGATAAATAAGTATGGGCAAATTAATGTAGCGGATCTTGCCCCTCAAGCTAGGTGTACTGTAAACTGTGTTTTAGAACAAAATTAGATCTTCCTAGCAGTGCTCCCACCCAGACCCTTACTAAAGCCAGTCGCAAAAATGTAGAAGACCCCCAATCAAATCTCAAAAAACGAGGCCTAGCAGAAAACTGGTGACAAAACTTACTTTGAAAGTAAAAGTAGGCCGAAGTACCCCCTTCCTAATTACCCCTTACCCACCGTGGATTGCATTCAAACCACTTGCAAGCAACCAAGCAAAAGTAGCCATAGCCAGCATCGCTCCAAGACTCGAAATCCCCCCCACTCAAACACATGCACTAGAAATACTGCTAACCCTAACGAACCCTAAGTTAAGAATAGTGGCAAAGGCTTTCTTTAACTATGCCAAATCCCCCCTTTCCCACCATGGATTTTCTTCAAATGACGTGCAACCAAAATTACACATTCTCACGAGTGCTCTAAGACCCCAGAACTCAGTTGCAAAAATCTAGAACACCCCGAAACACATGCAATCCTGCTGCTAGGGCTAACCCTAACGAACCCTAAGTTACAAAAAGTGCCAAAAGGCTTTTCCGCGAGGATTTTGTCCCAACCACTTCTACCCGGTATTAGACCTTCCCAGGAATGCCCCAAGACATGCCAACCCACCCGCCAAGAAGCATAACACCCCCAAACAGGCCAAAAGCATAATCTCATACTTGCAATATTTCTCGGCCTTCGGTCCAAACGCGCTGCGTAGCTAGGCCATAAGTCGGGGTTGCCACCACGGATTTCCTGAAAAGCAAATGCAATCAAGATTAGAGTGTCCCAGCAGTGCTCCCAGACCACGAAACTCACCCACAAACACCAGGAAGCCCCCCAAACAGGCCCCCGTAAACGCTACATTGAGCAAAATGTCAGAAATAGCCAAAAAAAAATCGGCCTGGATTTTGTCCCAACCACTTCTACCCGGTATTAGACCTTCCCAGGAATGCCCCAAGACACGCCAACCCACCCGCCAAGAAGCATAACACCCCCAAACAGGCCAAAAGCAAAATCTCATACTTGCAATATTTCTCGGCCTTCAGTCCAAACGCACTGCGTAGCTAGGCCATAAGTCGGGGTTGCCACGACGGATTTCCTGAAAAGCAAATGCAATCAAGATTAGAGTGTCCCAGCAGTGCTCCCAGACCACGAAACTCACCCACAAACAGACGGAACCCCCCCTAAGAGCACCTCAAAGGCAAGCAAGTCATCAAAAACACAAAAAATGTTCCGCCTGGGATTTGGTCCAAAACACTTTTATCCGGTATTAGAGCTTCCCAGCAATGGCCCCAGAGCCGTCAACCCAGGAGAAAACGAGTAGAAGACCCCCAAACAGCCAAAGAGCAAAAGTACAAAAATGGGGACTTAGTCAATTTTTCACAAATTTCCCAAATCACTCCGCGCGCGCTCTGCAGCTGAAATGAAATGAAATGAAAAATTATATTTATATAGCGCATACATACCCGGAGGCCTCGCAGCGCTTTAGGCCCTAACTCCCCTCTGCCACCATGGATTTGCTTCAAACCTCTTGCAAAGTAAAGTATATATAGCCAGCAGTGCGCCCAGACCCCGAAACCCACCCACAAACACCAGGAAGCCCCCCAAACAGGCCCCCGAAAACGCTACATTGAGCAAAATGTCAGAAATAGCCACAAAAAAAATCGGCCTGGATTTTGTCCCAACCACTTCTACCCGCTATTAGACCTTCCCAGGAATGCCCCAAGACCCGCCAACCCACCCGCCAAGAAGCATAACACCCCCAAAAAGGCCAAAAGCAAAATCTCATACTTGCAATATTTCTCGGCCTTCGGTCCAAACGCACTGCGTAGCTAGGCCATAAGTCGGGGTTGCCACGACGGATTTCCTGAAAAGCAAATGCAATCAAGATTAGAGTGTCCCAGCAGTGCTCCCAGACCACGAAACTCACCCACAAACAGACGGAACCCCCCCTAAGAGCACCTCAAAGGCAAGCAAGTCATCAAAAACACAAAAAAAATTCCGGCTGGGATTTGGTCCAAAACACTTTTATCCGGTATTAGAGCTTCCCAGCAATGTCCCCAGAGCCGTCAACCCAGGAGAAAACGAGTAGAAGACCCCCAAACAGCCAAAGAGCAAAAGTACAAAAATGGGGACTTAGTCAATTTTTCACAAATTTCCCAAATCACTCCGCGCGCGCTCTGCAGCTAGGCCCTAACTCCCCTCTGCCACCATGGATTTGCTTCAAACCTCTTGCAAAGTAAAGTATATATAGCCAGCAGTGCGCCCAGACCCCGAAACCCACCCACAAACACCAGGAAGCCCCCCAAACAGGCCCCCGAAAACGCTACATTGAGCAAAATGTCAGAAATAGCCAAAAAAAAAATCGGCCTGGATTTTGTCCCAACCACTTCTACCCGGTATTAGACGTTCCCAGGAATGCCCCAAGACCCGCCAACCCACCCGCCAAGAAGCATAACACCCCCAAACAGGCCAAAAGCAAAATCTCATACTTGCAATATTTCTCGGCCTTCGGTCCAAACGCGCTGCGTAGCTAGGCCATAAGTCGGGGTTGCCACCATGGATTTCCTGAAAAGCAAATGCAATCAAGATTAGAGTGTCCCAGCAGTGCTCCCAGACCACGAAACTCACCCACAAACACCAGGAAGCCCCCCAAACAGGCCCCCGAAAATGCTACATTGAGCAAAATGTCAGAAATAGCCAAAAAAAATCGGCCTGGATTTTGTCCCAACCACTTCTACCCGGTATTAGACCTTCCCAGGAATGCCCCAAGACACACCAACCCACCCGCCAAGAAGCATAACACCCCCAAACAGGCCAAAAGCAAAATCTCATACTTGCAATATTTCTCGGCCTTCGGTCCAAACGCACTGCGTAGCTAGGCCATAAGTCGGGGTTGCCACGACGGATTTCCTGAAAAGCAAATGCAATCAAGATTAGAGTGTCCCAGCAGTGCTCCCAGACCACGAAACTCACCCACAAACAGACGGAACCCCCCCTAAGAGCACCTCAAAGGCAAGCAAGTCATCAAAAACACAAAAATATTTCCGGCTGGGATTTGGTCCAAAACACTTTTATCCGGTATTAGAGCTTCCCAGCAATGGCCCCAGAGCCGTCAACCCAGGAGAAAACGAGTAGAAGACCCCCAAACAGCCAAAGAGCAAAAGTACAAAAATGGGGACTTAGTCAATTTTTCACAAATTTCCCAAATCACTCCGCGCGCGCTCTGCAGCTAGGCCCTAACTCCCCTCTGCCACCATGGATTTGCTTCAAACCTCTTGCAAAGTAAAGTATATATAGCCAGCAGTGCGCCCAGACCCCGAAACCCACCGACAAACACCAGGAAGCCCCCCAAACAGGCCCCCGAAAACGCTACATTGAGCAAAATGTCAGAAATAGCCAAAAAATAATCGGCCTGGATTTTGTCCCAACCACTTCGACCCGGTATAAGACCTTCCCAGGAATGCCCCAAGACATGCCAACCCACCCGCCAAGAAGCATAACACCCCCAAACAGGCCAAAAGCAAAATCTCATACTTGCAATATTTCTCGGCCTTCGGTCCAAACGCACTGCGTAGCTAGGCCATAAGTCGGGGTTGCCACGACGGATTTCCTGAAAAGCAAATGCAATCAAGATTAGAGTGTCCCAGCAGTGCTCCCAGACCACGAAACTCACCCACAAACAGATGGAACCCCCCCTAAGAGCACCTCAAAGGCAAGCAAGTCATCAAAAACACAAAAAAATTTCCGCCTGGGATTTGGTCCAAAACACTTTTATCCGGTATTAGAGCTTCCCAACAATGGTCCCAGAGCCGTCAACTCACCTGCAAAGAGGTACAACAACACCCCCACAAGTGCTGAGTCTTTCTTCATTGGGCGTAAACCAGCCCTCTGGTTTGATGGAAATAGGAGTCAGGAGGAGTAGGATAGAGGAGCATGTTCTTCTGAACTTGTGAACCTGAGGAATGCAGACTGCGGCAACTTCAAATCAATTAGCAAACCAGCGAAGACAGTTCTGCTGATGGGCTTGATTTTGTGATTATCTGAATAAAGTTTGAAATATATTAACTGTGCACAACAAAGAAAGACAGACACACAGGAATAAAAGTGAATAGGGACGAAAAAGAAAGTTATTGATTCGTTGTCTCATTTTCAGGGCTCGGTATCACGGTCCAGGAATGAGAATAAGGCTTCGTCATCATACTCTGCGAATTCAGGCAGGGTGAGCTCAGTGTCACCTGACAGAGTAGAAATTCCCTCATCTATGTTGCAGGCCACCTCCTCTTCATCCGGCACGCTCTCTCGTACTCTGAAATCTGGTGGTATGAGGTGCTGATTCATCTTGATCATTGTTAACCTCTCCACATTTTTGGGCGAGAGGCGGCTCCGTTTGGGAGTTACAATGCCACCAGCAGCACTGAAAACCCGTTCAGAAGACACGCTTGCGAGTGGGCAAGACAAGTAGTTTAAAGCCAGGTTGGTGAGCTGTGGCCACAATTCTTTTTTCCCATGCCAATACGCCAATGGGTCAGAATTAACATAGACCTCTGTTGAGTCATTCAGATAGTCCTTCACCATCGACTCAAGGTCCTCATCCAAGGTTCCTCCACTTTGCTTAGCTCTTGCTGTGCCTCTGACCTTTTGAGAACCAAACCCACGCAGAGCTAGCCAATCCTCTTCAGCCTCCAATGTTTCTGTTGTGTTTCGTGCAGATGATCCGGTTGCCGGTGTCTTTAACGGCTGAGAGGTCACTTGTGCCACAGCCACAGGTGCAGAAGTGGATTGTTTTGACTGGGGATGGCCTGCTGATGTACTGCCATTTCCTTCAATTTCCAGCCGTTCTGTTTCAAACCTCTTGGCTGACAAGGCTAGCCAACGTTTGTACTTTGGAACATGTTCATCATCAAAAGGAAAGAATGCTTGGCCTGCCAGCGCCTTTTTGTAGCGTGGATCCAGAATAGTAGCACAAATGTAATGCTGTTCTGAGTGGATCTTTTTAAGACGTTCATCACCTTGTAGGAGCTCAAATAATTGCTCAGCCAGAAGCAAAGAGTCTTGGTTTTTGTCATCTTTTTCAAACACAGAACACACCTCCTTCAGTTGGTCCTCCAGCATGTACAACAATGGGATATCTTTTCCCAAATTAGAGTCCTCCTTGCTGACTGCACGCGTGAAGAACTCAAAAGGACGAAGCATGCTTGTCAGTCTTTGAACTATGTTCCATTGCGGCCCACCCATCCTCAGCTCCTCTGTACCCTCTGTAAGGAAATATTGATCGAGTTCCGTATACTGCTCATACAGACGCTCAAGCATGTAGAAGGTTGAGTTCCAACGTGTTACCACCTCCTGGATGAGTGCTTTCACTGGCATTTTACGTTGATATAGCAGGCTCCTCAGCTGCTTCCGGGCCTTAAAAGAATGGCTGAAATGCTTGCACATTTTTCGGCAGTTGTCCAATACACTGTACGCTGCACTGGCTTTATTAGCCAAGAATTTTTGGACAACCAGGTTTGTACAGTGCGCCAAACACGGCACTCTGAAATAGTAACCGTCCCTCATGGCCTTAACTATATTGGCGCCATTGTCCGTGGAAACATAACCAACCCGGCGTTTTAGTGGGGACAGCCAGTTAAGGACCTTTGTGTTAAAGACATCCAAAATGTTTTCTGCTGTGTGACGTTTCTCCAAACCAAACATGGCTAGTGTTGCATGTTTCCGAGCAGCTTTAAAAACAATGTTCGTGTCAACACCTGTGTTTAGCTTTGCTTTAGCCCCTGAAAAAGAGACCCAGTGTGCAGTGATGCACATGTAATCAGCGCCTGCGCCACTGGTCCACATGTCTGTTGTCAGATGTATAGTGTGAACAGCACTCTTCTGCAAAGCTGCCCCAATCACCTTCAGAACATCTTCATGTAGTGCTGGAACCGCAACTCGGGCAAAATAGAACCGGCTAGGAACCTTCCATTTAGGGCAGAGCGCTGCCACTAATTCTAGAAAACCAACCCCTTCTACAAAAGAAAAAGGGAGAAGGTCCAGAGCTAGCATTTTAGCCAGCTTAGTGTTATACAGACGCGTCATTGGGTGGTTGTGTTCATATTGTGCTTCTGTAAACAACATCTTTTTAATGTTGCCCTGGACCAAGGATTTACGGGATGATGATGATATCTTCGACCCAGTTACGCTCGCTGATGAACTTTTCCGCATTGATGTCTCACTCTCTCCCACACTCTTAGTGTGGCTCGCATGGGGTGTGCTGCTGACAGGGGTACTGGGTGTAAGTGAAGTGTTTGAATCGTCTTCTTCCTCTCGTCATCATCAGATGAAAAATCAACGTTTTCATTGCGTGCAATTCGGGCTTCCTTGATCGCGTGTAGGTGCGCAAACCATTGGACATCGTGCGTTCTCCTAAGATGACCTCTCTGGCCTCCGGTACCATAGTTGGTACCAAACTTACCACGACTAACTCGAAGCTTACAAATGCTACAAATGGCTACGTTTTCCTTTTTTGGGCAAACACTAAAGAAGTCCCAAACTGGAGACTTGAAATGTCTTTGGGGGCCGGAGGAGGCGGCCATACTGGTGGTGGTGGTCCTGCTGCTAATGCCAGATGAAGTGGAGGATGTGGATTGCCGAACTTCAGTACGTTTTGCACTTTCACCACCACGAATTGAGGTCGAGGACGAGGTGGGTACCTTCTTGGGAGGAAGAAATATGGAAGCGGTAGGTTTTGGTGTACTACTTAACTCCAAATCTAATGATTCCATTTCCATTGCCTCCTCGCCGACATCATCATCACGCTCAGCAGCTTCTCGGGATAGGGTCAAAATGTCTCTTTGCTGCATGCCCGGTGGGGCTGCAGTGACCTTTGTGATGACTGGCTCGTCGTCATCGTGAGAGGCTTCATCACCAGCAGTATCTGTCACTTCTTGCTGAGCCTCATCACACTCCATAGGTTTGAGTTTTTGGACGACCTTCCTTTTACGCTTAGGTACCGGTGTCAGATCATGGTGTGCCTCACTGTCAGACCGCAGTTGTGGTTCCCAAGACAGATCACTTGCATCAGAACGAGGTGGGCTTGAAGAAGATGTAGACACCCCCCTTGATCTTTTCCTTGCTAGGGATGTGGAAGACAATGAATGATCATCAGGAGGAGTGGCTTCCAATGATACCTCGGCTTCATTGTCGATTTCCTGATGTGCCCCTACTTCGGGAGGAACAACTATTGTGGGCACTTGTGAACCTCCATGCACCTTTGCTTGCGCATCTCCTTTTGCTGCCTCTCCTTCCACATGTACTTGGGCGTGTACTTGCACATGGTGTTGTTGTTGCGGCTGTGGTTGTTCAACACTTGTCAGATGAGTTACAACAACCTGTGTTGATTCAGGGACATTGCTGCTACTTTCTTGCGATGAGCCAACATCACTGGTCGATGGTGATTGGAGAAGTACACTGACTGCCTCTGAAGCACTCAAGGGCTTTGACTTAAGTTGGCGTGGTGGTGGAGGCACTGAACCCAATGGAGCAGGGGTGCTGCTCCCAGCTTGGTCCCCAGCAGATCCTGCTGCTGCAGGCGTACTTTTTTTTTTCTCCCAAAAAACGTGGCGGGTGGCACACCAGCCTCCTTGGTAACTTGCTTCTTCTGCTCCTTACTAGCAACTTTCTTGCTAGAGGAGCTACGGAGACCTTTCTTTGGGGCCATCTTCATCAGAGCAGGTCAGACAGCAGGCCGCAGTTGCACGAATTGTAGAGTTGTCTGAGGCCAGACGTGACGTCGCGTGACGCTATGCTGCACACACACACCGCTGCAGGACTTCTTCCTGGCACTGGTGGTTCTCTTGAGTCTTGTACACCTAAAAAAAATGGAAGACAGAGGAACATCAGTTCAGTTATACAGCACAAAAAAATCGAAAAACACTGCAAAATCAGCACAATCCCATTCCATCCATGCCCTCCATGATGTTTAAGTTCAAGACAACCCACAGAAAGACTAGGCCCATGCTAGACTCAAATACCCCTGGTGAAAAGGCCACAAGTACAAGCCCAAAAAACGAAAATCACTGAAAAATCAGCACAATCCCATTCCATCCATGGCCTCCATGATGTTTAAATTCAAGACAACCCACAGAAAGACTAGGCCCATGCAAGACTCACTACCCCTGGGCATAAATAAAGGTTGAAAAGTAGGCAAAATGGTTGGAGGCCTAACAACAAAGCCTGCATTCAAAATGGCCACTTGCCTCCCAGCACATGGCCAGTGCCTGTAGCTGCACTCAAAATGGCCACCAGCCACATGGCCTGTTCCTCCCCATGAACACCCCCAAAAATCGAAAAACACTGCAAAATCAGCACAATCCCATTCCATCCATGCCCTCCATGATGTTTAAGTTCAAGACAGCCCACAGAAAGACTAGGCCCATGCTAGACTCAAATACCCCTGGTGAAAAGGCCACAAGTACAGGCCCAAAAAACGAAAATCACTGAAAAATCAGCACACTCCCATTCCATCCATGGCCTCCATGATGTTTAAATTCAAGACAACCCACAGAAAGACTAGGCCCATGCAAGACTCACTACCCCTGGGCATAAATAAAGGTTGAAAAGTAGGCAAAATGGTTGGAGGTCTATCAACAAAGCCTGCATTCAAAATGGCCACTTGCCTGCCAGCACATGGCCAGTGCCTGTAGCTGCACTCAAAATAGCCACAAGCCACATGGCTTGTCCCTCCCCATAAACACCCCCAAAAATCGAAAAACACTGCAAAATCAGCACAATCCCATTCCATCCATGCCCTCCATGATGTTTAAGTTCAAGACAGCCCACAGAAAGACTAGGCCCATGCTAGACTCAAATACCCCTGGTGAAAAGGCCACAAGTACAGGCCCAAAAAACGAAAATCACTGAAAAATCAGCACAATCCCATTCCATCCATGGCCTCCATGATGTTTAAATTCAAGACAACCCACAGAAAGACTAGGCCCATGCAAGACTCACTACCCCTGGGCATAAATAAAGGTTGAAAAGTAGGCAAAATGGTTGGAGGCCTAACAACAAAGCCTGCATTCAAAATGGCCACTTGCCTGCCAGCACATGGCCAGTGCCTGTAGCTGCACTCAAAATGGCCACAAGCCACATGGCCTGTCCCTCCCCATGAACACCCCCAAAAATCGAAAAACACTGCAAAATCAGCACAATCCCATTCCATCCATGCCCTCCATGATGTTTAAGTTCAAGACAGTACACAGAAAGACCAGGCCCATGCTAGACTCAAATACCCCTGGTGAAAAGGCCACAAGTACAGGCCCAAAAAACGAAAATCACTGAAAAATCAGCACAATCCCATTCCATCCATGGCCTCCATGATGTTTAAATTCAAGACAACCCACAGAAAGACTAGGCCCATGCAAGACTCTCTACCCCTGGGCATAAATAAAGGTTGAAAAGTAGGCAAAATGGTTGGAGGCCTAACAACAAAGCCTGCATTCAAAATGGCCACTTGCCTGCCAGCACATGGCCAGTGCCTGTAGCTGCACTCAAAATGGCCACCAGCCACATGGCCTGTCCCTCCCCATGAACACCCCCAAAAATCGATAAACACTGCAAAATCAGCACAATCCCATTCCATCCATGCCCTCCATGATGTTTAAGTTCAAGACAGCCCACAGAAAGACTAGGCCCATGCTAGACTCAAATACCCCTGGTGAAAAGGCCACAAGTACAGGCCCAAAAAACGAAAATCACTGAAAAATCAGCACAATCCCATTCCATCCGTGCCCTCCATGATGTTTAAATTCAAGACAACCTACAGAAAGACTAGGCCCATGCTAGACTCAAATACCCCTGGTGAAAAGGCCACAAGTACAGCCCCAAAAAACGAAAATCACTGAAAAATCAGCACAATCCCAATCCATCCATGGCCTCCATGATGTTTAAGTTCAAGACAACCCACAGAAAGACTCAGTCCACCCACCACTGAGTACCCCTGGGCAAAAGGCCCCAAAACAGCCCAAAAATCGAAAATTCCAAAATTTTAATTGCAGCAACTGTAATGCCCCAAACAAACTTACTTGTAAAATTTCTAATCCAACAGTGATCCAAAGAAAGTCAAAAAGGCCTCAAATCCAAATATCCAGCAGCATCCACAAAAAGTAATCCCTCCAGCTCCAGACCCAAATGAAAAGTGACCAGGAGATGGACAAAGCACTGGGAGGAGCCTGCTGAACAGGAACAGGAAGTTGAAGACTGTGGGGAACTTCCTTCCTCCCACCCCCCTACCCCCCTCCCCAAAATGGACTCCTCGCTAAAAAAGTGCAGGCAAATGTCAAACTAAGGAGTTATTCAGATAAAAATCATCATTTCTAGAAGGTTTATGCTGCTTGCTGGTGGATTTCTTGTGCAGAATTGCAAATTTTATATTTTCGCTCGCCGCATCTCAAATCTCGCAATTGCGAAGTACCGCGAGACGTGATCTCGCCGTACTCGCGTTCACAAACTATCGCTGGCAAGCCGTGATGACGTAATCGCGCTCGCCAATTCCCGCGGGATCGCACAGCAAGATCCAAAATGGCGCAGCACTCGCAAACTATCGAGAAAAACAACTCGGCAAACTATGATAAACGCCGCGCGCCGCAAAAATTGTATCACCAACGCCGCGCGCCGCCAAAAAAATCCGCTGCGTGCGAATTTGCGGATTTTGCGGGAAATTCGCAAATCTCGCGGATTGCGAATTTCCCAAAAATCCACAAAATCCGCGAGCGTAACGGATTTTCCGCCCATCATCAGTGATGTGATCAGTAATGTCAAATGAGATGTTATCAGTGATTTTATCAGTGATGTCATTTGAGATGTCATCAGTGATGTCATCAGTGATGTCATTTGAGATGTCATCAGTGATGTCATTTGAGATGTCATCAGTGATGTCACTAACCATGTCATGAATGATGTAATATGTGACATCATCAGCAGCGGATTGCGGGTGCGCGATATATAGTTAGTGCAACTAACTATATATGAAATTTCAATGGTTTTGTGTGAGTAAAATAAGGTTTTGAAAAGGCTAATCCCTAACTATATATGGTCTATAACCAATGGTTTTTTCAGTGAATTTTCAAGGTTTTGTAAATGCAAATTCCTAACTATATATGGCCTAAAACCTATGGTTTTTTCTGTGAATTTCAATGGTTTTTTAATAGCAAATATCAAAAGCTGTCAAATGTCAAGTACGTGATAGGTAAAAACTTTTTCGTGTTTATGCGCGCTGATGTGCTTTGAACGCTGCCCCCCCTCCCCTCTTTTCTCTTAGTAGTACTCTCTCTTTGCAGATAGTGAAGGGTAGTTAACGCAGGCCTTTACCCCCGTTGTAATCCGTCGTGCCTGCTTGTCTCTCCATTTGATTGATTGTTATCCAAGCATTTACTGTTTTACAATTGATTCTCTTTGGTTCATTCTCTATTTACAAACAAGCACAAAGTCGCAATACTCTGTTTAGTCTTTGCAGATAGTGAAAAATCGTGAAAAATCGTGTAAAAAAATAAAAGTAATCGAGCAAAATCAGTAAGCCACTAATTGGATCTCTTTTTGACCTCGCTAAAATAGAAACATTAGGAACAACCCTTCATGAGAAATACGAAAATAGTGAGATGAACTGAGCTCCACACTATGAGGGCTACAAGACAGCTCGGCTCCGTCACCCACCCCGCCCAAAATAACGACAAACCCTATGCAAATATTAAAAATATATACAACACACCAGCAAAGTAACAGGGTAAAACATTTTATTAAATAACTATTTACATAACTATTTTATACTTTTTGTTGCCCGATCCGGCTAGCTCAATCGATCAAGCATGAAACTCATGCACTCTGATAGCAAGCGTTGCTGCTGATGCTATGCAGACCAAAACTGGTTTTCAGTTTGTACATTCTTCTAGATTTTTCCATCCAAGGTTGGTTGAGTTTGTAGAACGATGGCTTCAGATTTTCAACATACGGTGTGGTGGCGCGGACTGGGAGGGGGCGCTTGGCTCCTGCCCCCTCCCCAAGTAAGATTTTCATACGTGAAAGTACGTTAATGGTTTTGGTCCCTGAGTTGCTTCGATGTCACTGCCATTCTCAAATGGCATAAGTTCTGGATGTTGGGTGCCATAGTTCAGAGTTCTGAGCAGCGCTTGTAACACTGTCTGAAGCTTATTTGCACCTACTGCAGCTTCACTATTCTCAAAGTAAGTGAGGGCCGTTTGTGGACCTGACTGCATTTGAAAACAATGTGATATGGTACCTCCCTAAACCGCTTGACGGAGGCCCCCGAGGGGCGGTGTGATGGCACGGACTCGGAGAAGACGCTTGGCTCCGACCCCCTCCCCAAGTCTTATAGCACTGGTGTAGCCTGAGATCGCCCCCGACATAGGCGGCCGGCTCCCGGGGTCCGGCGGAACTTTTTGCCTTTTGATGACTCTTCTATTCTGGACCTTGTCCCACAATCCGTTTGACCTGAAGACACGCTGTAGTGGGGTGCCCCTTTACCGTTTTAGTTGCCATTCCGCCCGCTTTTGCTACACTGTGCCTCTTCCGCCATTCAGCTGTTTACCGCCTGCTCTTGCGACTACAGCGTCTCGCTCACCATGTAGTTGAGTTGCTCCCGCTCTTGCGATGCAACGATAGGCGACTGCCACAGGACTCTCAAAATGGCGGCCGGCTCTTCAGATTTGGGCGTGGTCCACTAAAATGGCCCTGGGACACCTTGGAACTCGGACGCTTGCCTGATAGGGCTTGGGTCCCATTCTCGAAAGCGTCCCCTCAGCCGTGAAGATTCTACAAAAGTCTTGGGGGCCCCCGACTCCCGCAGGCTTCTGGTGGGGAGCGGCTGCCATCATTGCTTGTGGAATGGCCACGACGGAGCTATGAGATGGTGGTGCTCTCATGCTGACGCCAGCTTCAGTCTGAAACATCCAGAAACACTGTAGACTACCAATTCGATCAGTTCCGGTAGCGCCCCAACATGACCCGGTAGAGAAGAACTTGCCCTCCCCTCTTTGACGTATGGTTCTTGTTGCCTGTCCCCTCTGTTGTCATTTAACAGAACTTTTTGGACTGCTGAAAGGGGTTGTGTTCCGAACGCTGGTTGGTGGAGACCTTTTGACTATATTCTTGACCTACGTTGTCGCGTAATGCGTTATATGACACGCCGCGTTAGCGCACCCGGAAGTGCTCCGGTGCGCGAAGCGCAGCTTCCCGGAAGCGATCCGGGGCGCGGCGCGCAGCGCGTAACGTAAGCATAACAGGTCATGTGACTTGTTAATAAAACTTTTCATTGGTTCATTTTACTTTTGTTATTTTAATGATGAAAAGCTTGGTCATATGACCTAAAAATTACGCTTTTTATTGGTTTCGAACATTATTTTTTTTTAAACATATATGTTATAATGTTCCAGGCTAATGTACTTTCCCGGAAAATTTACAACTGTCCTGCAAGTAAAATATATTCCTTTTTCGAGAAAAAGGGCGTTTCTTCGTCCCATGACGGAGCCGTTGAGTAAAAGAGGCTCGGCCTGCTGTCTTAGTCGCCGATACGCCTGATTATCAGATTCTTATCGAACACTTTATGTTGCAGGAGTGGAAAACACAACTGCCCTTGACCATTTATCTTTACTGCGTTCCTACGTATTATACCTTTTATCCGTCATGTAATTGGACTGCTTTATTTCACTTGCCTTTTACTGATTCGAAAACAGTGACTAAAAGTAAAAACTTTACCAATGTAAATACTACTACCATGTTTTGTTTTAAAAACCTTTATTGTGAAAATGTCAGTATACAAATACGGGCCTATAACCACGTGGGCCGGCCACGGAGCAAACTGAAATCGTATATGATGAGGAGACATTTACATTGTAGAGGAACGTATGAGCGGGCCATTAGGTTGCAAGAACTAAGGTGTCTAACAGTTGCGGAATCGGTGGACGTACATTTTGTAATTAAAATACAACAGGGCCACTTACAAAAAAATTATGTAGATATACATTTGCGGGCAAGTACCATGGGTGACGGTAATTCGAACTTTCAATAGTACAGTAATCAATAACACATCAGAACTTAATATCAATAGGGATGTCGAAATATTCAATCAATTCTCGTCCCCGCCCGCCATGAGCATCAAAACTGCATTCATATCTCGTGATATCAAGGTTGTTCAACCAGTACACAACAAGGAGTTACGAGTCCCATTTATACCGGCGCCATTTTGGGCGAGGCCGGGCAGGTCCAAGATATAGTCAAAATGTCTCCACCAACCATCGGCCAGACCAGAACCCCTTTCGGCCCTTTATGCTACAAGATGGTGCCTTCCATTCAGAAAATATTGTTGGCAGCATTTTGAAAGGAAAGATAAACAGCCGTTCTCCTAGTGAGTCTCACATTGTTACATTTAGGAAGAATGTTGAAGAGTAGTATGTTGAAAATCTGAAGCCATTGTTCTACAAACTCTCAATCAGACTTAAATGGAAAAAAAAATCCTGAAGAATGTACAAACTGAAAACCAATTTTTGTCTGTATAGCATCAACAGCAACGCTTGAGTCAGCTTTGTGTGAAGCCGCCATTTTGATTCAATCAATAACGTCCCCCTGCACACATTCAGGGACCTGGTCGTGTCTTCAGGTCAAACGGATTGTGGGACAAGATGCAGAAAGGAAAAGGAAAAAAGTTCCGCCGGACCTCGGGAGCCGGCCGCCTATGTCATGGGCGATCTTTGGCCACACCAGGGCAATAGTGAAGCTGCAGCAGGTGCAAATAAGCTTCAGACAGTGTTACAAACACTGCTCAGAACTCTCAACTATGGCACTCAACATACAGGACTTGCCATCCGGATCTTGGCGCCTTGTGCTGGTTCCGACCTATTCACACATCGGTCCACTACTGACATCACCTCATAAGCCAACGGGGCACCCCACGCCGACTTTCGGCGCAGCATTGTAGGATGGCCACACCAGTGCGGCAACTTGCTGGACACCACCTCGGTGCCATCCGGATCTCGGCGCGTTCGAGTCACTGTACCGCAAGAGTGACCGGAACTCAGCTGGACATGCCGTCTTTCGGCGCAGCATTGTAGGATGGCCACACCAGTGCGGCAACTTGCTGGACACCACCTCGGTGCCATCAGGATCCCGGCGCGTTCGAGTCACTGTACCGCAAGAGTGACCGGAACTCAGCTAGACACGCCGTCTTTCGGCGCAGCATTGTAGGATGGCCACACCAGTGCGGCAACTTGCTGGACACCACCTCGGTGCCATCCAGATCTCGGCGCGCTGTGCTGCCTTCGGCCTACTGTAGCCGCAAGTGCGGACGCAACTCAGTTGGACGGCGAGTGAAACGCTAAGGGGTGCCCCACTGCAGCCGAGGAGCCTCCATCTTGGGGGAGACGCACAGCCCCCACTGACTGACGCAACCTCACAGGCCAACTGGGCGCCCCACGCCGACTTTCGGCGCAGCATTGTAGGATAGCCACACCAGTGCAGCAACTTGCTGGACACCAACTCGGTGCCATCCGGATCTCGGCGCGTTGTGCTGCCTTCGGCCTATTCGCACATCGGTCCGCTACTGACGCCGCCTCACGTGCCAGCGGATTTTCTACGCTTTTTGTAGCCCTATGCCGCATAACAGGTCATGTGACTTGTTTATAAAACTTTTCATTGGTTCATTTTACTTTTGGTTTCCTAATGATGGAAGGCTTGGTCATATGACCTAAAAATAACACTTTTCATTGGTTTAGAACATTTTTTTTTCCCAAACGATGAAAGCCCCACCTTGTTTCTGGATGTTTCAGACTGAAGCTGGCGTCAGCATGAAAGCACCACCATCTCGTGGCTCCGTCGTGGTCATTCCGCGAGCAATCATGGCATCCGCTCCCCACCGGAAGCCTGCAGGAGTCGAGGGCCCCCAAGACTTTTGTAGAATCTTCACGGCTGAGGGGACGCTTTCGAGAATGGAGCCCAAGCCCTAGCAGGCAAGCGTCCGAGTTCCAAGGTGTCCCAGGGCCATTTTAGTGGACCAGGCCCAAATCCGAAGAGCCGTCCGCCATTTTAAGAGTCCTATGGCAGCCGCCTATCGCTGCACCGCAAGAGTGGGCACAACTCAACTACATGGTGAGCGAGACGCTGTAGCCGCAAGAGCGGGCGATAAACAGCTGAATGGAGGATGAGGCACAGTGTAGCAAAAGCGGGCGGAATGGCAAATGAAACGGTAAAGGGGTGCCCCAGTACAGCAGACGAGCCTCCACCTGGGGAGGCCCATTCACGCCGCCTCCCCCACGCCCCCCCCCAGGGGCGCCCCACGCCGTTTTTCGGAGCAGCATTGTAGGATACCAAAACCAGTGCAGCAACTTACTGGACATCACCTGGGTGCCATCCACATCTCAGCGCGTTCTGCTGCCTTGGGACTATTCACACAACAGACCGCTACTGACGAAGCCTCCCCGCGCACCCCCCGGGGTGCCCCACGCTGTTTTTCTGAGCTGCATTGTAGGATACCAAAAACCAGTGCGGCACCCAGGTAACATCACCTGGGTGCCGTCCAAAACTCAGCACGTTGTGCTGCCTTGGGACTATTCGCACAAAAGACAGCTACTGACCATTGTTGCTTCTTTTTTCCAAAAAATGTTTAAATGTATTTACAGTTTTTGTTGCGTTCTATATATTTATAAGTTAATAAAGTTTTATAATCCTACTACTTTGTTGGGGTGCTATATATTTTTAAAAAATCGGGTGAATGGGGCCTTGAATCGGGTTATTGTCATGTGTGGGCTTTGGAAGTGTGCTGCTACAGGATCGGACATTTCAAACTCAAATGCACGTTCTTTTTCTTACCTTTCCGAAGCATGGAGCGCAATAGCAGGCAGAGAAAGGGTGATGCAAGTGTTGAACACTGCCTGGCCTGGCAAATTGCTGGCAGTGCCCCCCCCGCCCGCTCCTGAAAGAGGGCACACACACACCGCCGCCCCGAGTACTTCACACATCTTTAAAAGACCATGCGCTTGTTAATGAGGCTTAAATGGTTTATCACCCCTTCTAGAGCCCCTGCATCGGCCCTCTGACGTTTCCTGGAAGAATTAGCACGTAACACAATACCAAGCCCTGTCAGCTGAAACCCCCGAGGAATCGGGTTTTTGCTTGCAGGAATCGGGAGGCGGAAGACTAGCACTGAAATCGGTAGTCTCACGCCTGAATCGGGAGGGTTGGAATGTCTGGATGCTCTACAGCTGTGGCCATAAACTACATCCGCAGGGCTAGGTGATAGCCTGGGACCGGCCTGGACAATCGGACACAGAGGAAGAGGAGTGTCAGAGGGTGCGGTAGTGAATAGGGTGAAAGGGAGGTGTCGGGCGGGCACAGGGTGTGATTCTCAGGGAAGAGCAGCGCAGATGGGGGGAAGTTTATGGCCCATGCATGAGAGAGAGAGCGGGGGTGACCAGTGCGTGGGGGAGATGCTTGCGAGGGTGGGGAGCCGTGCTGAGAATCGACGGCGTGCAGAGAGTGGGTCTGGTCAAGGCATCTAAAATGGCTGCCGTGCACGACAAAATTGTGGCATTGGAAAAAAGGCAAGATGGCGCAGACAATGTTTATCAATAAGGATTCATTTATAACAAAATATTTTATCGCAGTGACAAATTGGCGGTCAACACTTCCTGATTTCCATCGAATCGAACGTTAACAGACGTCACTCAGCAAAAAAAAAAAAACGCTCATGCACAGCCGCTGGAAGACATGTATCAACATATATGAGCCTCCTCAGCCACCCTCAGAAAACATAAGGGATCAGGATACGTCTCCCGCACCCCCTTATACCTAGTAATTTAATTAAAACGAAACACAAAATGGCGAATTCCCGTTTCGCTACCAGTTTGCGGCCCAGTTCGCGGCCGGCCCGGGAAGCGCTTCTACCGTGAAAAATCAATTTTTTTTTATTTTCCCCACGGGACCCTTTAATAACCCCAACATCATTCCTAGGGGGTCAAGAGGGGTCTACCTTGCCCCCTTTCATTAAATTCCCCCTTCGTTTTTCACCTCTTCTTCTCTCTCGATCCTACTGAGAGATAAGATGGCGGCCGCTCCGGACTGTTTAGAATGTTGACAGACACCGGAAAGCCAATCAGCTTCGCATCGCAAAGTTCCGTTTCGCGAAAAGTACGCGAACCGGAGCGCAGCCCGGAGCGCTGTTACAGATATATATCTTTTTTTGAACGTTAATTTCTCAAAATCCACTGAAGCACATATATTGAGACCTAGCAAAGGCACATCGGGCTAACAGTTCCTACAATTTTGCCAAGTTTCGTGCAAATCCATTCAGCCGTTCGAGCTAAAAGTGAGGCCAACCGCCCTATGGAAATTAACATGGGAAAAACGCGTTTTGGGACCCCCCTTTTTTCTCGGCCCCCCCTTGACAAAACCCCCCCAAATTTTTAAGGGCTGCTCAGAAACAAAATGTGCCATTTTCCTGAAGATTTCAGCCGATTCCGTCCACAAACGCCAAAGTTATTAGACATTGAATTTTCAAAAATCCCATAGGGAAAAAATCCTAACTATATATACCTACTGGCGGCAGCCAGTAGGTAATATATATATATATACAAAGAACTCCACACCACTTCCAGCAAGCAATCCTGCAACGCCAGCGAGAGAAGGAGACAGACCACAGAATCAGGTGGGGTAATTTTATTTGCACTGAACAGCTACACATTTCAGGCTTTCACGAGCCCTTGTTCATGCTGCAAGTCGATAACGTTTTTTGTTGCTTTTATATTAATGCAAAGAGAGTGTGCTTGCTCCTAACGGTGACATCATACATCACATGGTCATAGACATAGAGAACATATCTTATCTTAAATTGCGAAGATAACGAAAGACAGTCCTTTTAACAGCATAAATGCCATTATATTTCTTTCAATAAAACAGAAGTTTTCTAAAGTCATAATATCACTGGATAAATCCACTATTTGACTATTTAACATTGAGCAATTGTCTGTATGAATACATAACAAAGTAAATGGAAGCTCAATTGTTGGACACCATATGTGCTTGTTTGTGGTTATCCAATTTATAAATCGTAAGAAAACGACCATGGATATAAAGGTGAAATATGTGCAAAGCAGCAAATATATATAAGGTGCAGACAGATGTGCAGATTTTGGGAAGTGCAAAGAAGACAGAATTGGGTATAAATATAAAGTGCATGTGACTGTTTGATATATGAGGCATATCAATATTGTAACTAATAACTATTAAAGAGCCCTATAATAATTGAGTTGAAATCATATAAATGACCTTCTAAAATTCATCAAACAGTAAAAAAGTGATGCAATACAAAATAGAAAATAATAGAGAAATGAGTCATAAAAAAGTAGAAAATTACATTAAATAACCTATAATATAAAGTTGAGATATACACACTTATCCAAATATGATAAAATACTCCATAAAGTTACTCTATAAAAAAGAGAGATTTCATAAAATATTACACATGTTAGGATAAGAGAGATAAAAACTACATATATATACACACATTTATACTTATATTATTAATGTTTATACTATATACACACAATAATTGATGTTAATCATGTCGATAAATAGTGCAATTGTAGTAGACAAATATAAATCCCTGTTTTCGTATTTAAGTAGATGTTGTGCAAAACAAGACCAGAATTAGGGAACCTATGTAATGGGACTGGGTGATGTGAGACAAAATGCTTTGACATGTGTAGATAGGAATAAACAGGTATACATGAGGTATTAAACAAAGCTATGCATTTCCTCAATATTGTTCAACCCATTCGGCCACTTACTATCAAGTTCTAAAATGATTTTTGTTTCCATTTGTCTTAGTAAGCGC
This sequence comes from Lissotriton vulgaris, assembly GCF_964263255.1. Lineage (NCBI taxonomy): Eukaryota > Metazoa > Chordata > Amphibia > Caudata > Salamandridae > Lissotriton > Lissotriton vulgaris. The sequence goes on from NC_141687.1 coordinate 1,684,287,735, forward strand.
ATGTGATTGCCTCCTCTTTTGAGTATAGGGATGGCCGCCACCACATAGTATCTAAGACAGTTTAGATCTTTATTATGAACGTCTTTAAAGTGGCGGGCCACCGGGTAGGATGGATCGCTATGAAGTATGGCCCTTAGATGTTGCAGAATTCTCACGTGCACCTGTAGCTTTGTGCTTCCCACATAATTTAAACCACAGGTGCACGTGAGAACATAGACTGCAAAATCAACTGCAATTGAAATTGCCTCTAATGGGTACTTTATTTGTGCCAAAGGGAGTGGAATAGCTAGCTTTGTTTATACCAAATTTACATGTACGACAACTAGTGCATTTCTTGAAACCTTTATTGGAATGTTGCCAGGACTGTTTCTGTTTTGATTCTGGTGCTGCCTTATCCAAGGCAGACCTCATATTACTGGCCCGTCTAAAGGTAATGTTTGGAGTATCTGGTGGAAGTTGGTCAGAGAGCACTGGGTCAGTTAAAACAATCGGCCAGTTCTTATTAATAATAGTTCTCAGTTTTCTTTCATCATTGCTAAAGGTCGTAATTAGCCGCGGACATACATTTATATATACTGACTTTTCTTTCACTTCATGTATTGCGGTAGCAGGTTCTATTTCATCTTCACTTATGTCAGTTCTTTTAAATAAACTATCTCTATGTCTTGTTTTAGCTTTCTGAATAGCCTTTTGCAGAATATCTTGGAACAATCTTCCGGACGCTATTCGCTTGGAGAAGAACCACCTCAGGTTTAGAAAAATTTTGAAAACCTTTTTGTTCTGCTAAAATTAATGGAGATGAATGGACCACTTGCTGGGATGCCTCAGGGTAACCATGCGCTATAGAAATGCGTAATCATTCATTCATTCATTCATTCATCTTCCGTGTAACCCTGTGCTCTGAAACCCTTGACCATGTCAGCCAAGCATTTCTCAAAGGCATGGGATGTACTTCAGATTCTTTTCAAGCGTAGCATCTCGCCATAGGGAATGCTAGATATAAGATGTCTGGGATGCATACTAGAAGCATGCAAAATAGCATTCCCTGCTGCGGATTTTCGGTGTAAGGTAGACTTGATCATCGCATTTTCTACATATATTTCAGCATCCAAAAATTCAATTTTGCTCTTATTGATATGGGATGTGAAATGAAGGTTTAGGGAATTTTGGTTAATGTCCTCCACGAATTTAAGGGCTTACTGTTCATCCCCCCTCCACAAGACGAAAATGTCGTCTATGTGGCGGAGGTAACAGCAAATGTGGTCGTCTACCCAGTGACACGGACTTCCTTTTACCTCCGTACAACGACCTTAAGCTTACAAGCGAGGGCAAGCGGATTTGCTTCCCGGCTTTTGCCGACCACGCACCCAGCGGCGGTTTTTCCAATCCACCTACACCACCCCGACGCTTTAGGAGCACCCACTACAAGCGTCCATTCTTATTTTACACCCGATTAGGACCGGGTTGGAATTATCACCGGTCCGACGACACAGCTTTCATCCCATTATCCTCAGCCCTGAAGAGTCACGGGTTTACCCCGGTTTTGACGAAACACGTGTCGGCTGGTTTTTGTTGTGAAACAAATACTCACACTGGATGAATAAACAACTAATACGTTATAAACATTGGAGTTGGATCTTATCCTTTGCATTGATTGACTATATAACTCAATTTATAAACTTATGCAGGTTGTGTGCGCTTGACATTGCTTTTACACAGTGACTATGTTGCCTCTCTAGGACATGTTTCTCCCACCAGCCAACGTGTAAGCACACGTAGCTGGGGGAGAAACAGGACTCCATAGCCACTCCTCTGACTTGTCTGAATATATCTGACCCAAAGGCAAAGAAATTGTTATTCAGGCACCAGTCAATGAGCTGAATGATCATTTTGTTATGTTCATAAAATTCTATATTTCTGCTGGATAAATAATGTTTGATGGCTTTTAACCCCTGAAAGTGACTAATGCTTGTGTAGAGCGATTCAACGTCTAATGTTAGTAATAACATGTCGTCACTCCATGTAAGATTCTGAATTTTACATAAGAAATCGCTCGTGTCACGTACATAACTGGGTAACTTTTTAACAAAGTCCTGTAAGAAAAAATCTATATATTCCCCCCACATGCTCTCCCATGCTATTAATAGCGGAGAGAATTGGTCTCCCTGGAACAGGATTGATAAGTTTATGTACCTTTGGGATCAGGTATAGAGAGGGTAATACTGGAAATTCAATATTCATAAATTTGTAGTCTTCAAGTGAAATCAAACCTTCCATACGCCATGGTCGAAGCATTTTTTGCAAATTTTCTTTAGCTTTAGTATAGTCCTTTAAATTAGTCTTGGCATAGCAGTTTGTATCATACAGTTGTCTGGTGGCTTCCAATATGTAGTCTTTTTTGGGCCAGATGACCAGGTTTCCACCTTTATCTGAGTTCTTAACTACTATTTCATTGTTTTTTGCAAGTTTCTTCATTAGTTTATCATACTCTCTCATCCTGTATGAATATCTCTTCCTCTTTCTGTTGTTAGTAGTTCAATACAATTTTTTAAGGTCATTTGTGACGCACTCATGAAAAACATCTATGCAATCTTTAGGCATCATTGGGGTAAAGTTTCTTTTTGTTTTGAAGGGACTAAGACCTGCTCCTTTCTGGAAAATGTCATTCTTGTTTAGTCTGATTTGTGTCGCTTGGTCAGTATCAGAATCTGACTCTAGTGTTCCTGTGGTGTCATTCAAGTCATATATTTTGAGAACAATTTCCGCATCCGATGATAGGAAGGGTGCTTGAATTGCAACACCACCGTCATCTTTTTCAGTTGTGACTTTGGCATTTTTTGAGACAAAATATTTCTTTAGTTTAAGTATACGATGAAGGAAAGCACATCAACTCTTGTCATGGCGTAGTGAAATTTTGGGTAGGACAGTAGTTAAGCCCAAGCGCCAATAACTGTTCTTCTGCTTTGCTTAGGGTGACAGTGGATAAATTAATTATTGTTTTATCCTCTACCGTCTGTTGCTCCAATTGCTTTTTTTCTTCTTTTTTTGCTGATTTTTGTTTGCATCACCCACTCCTTTCTTTTCGCCTTTTGTTTCTTCTTTTTTTGTTTGCAGCCTTGTCAACATTGGACGTGACATTTGAAGTCTCTCTTCGACTCAAAAATCAAGTTCTTCTGCTAGGTCTAGTCTGGTTGCTGGAAACTGATTAGAAAGAGCTGAATTACAGCTTGAATCACTTGTTATGGAGACTGTTTCAATGCTTGTTGTATCCTCATTGTTTTCAATTTCAACACTCATTACATTCGGCATATGGGATATTCCACTGTTAGAGGCCTCCCCTGGTTGCGCCATAGTTTTTCTTTTTTTGTTGCTATACTCTTTCCTCTTTTTCGCATTATATTTCTGTGCAACGTAAATATTTGGCCGTTGTTGTAGTCGTCTTCATCACGGGCGAACTTGTGTGCCTTTCTCAGTTTTATTCTTTCTTCGTGCTTGTGTAATCTATCATCTATCATGTCACACATCTTTTTGATTTCTTCGCTTGCTCCTCTTTTGTTAATTTCCTCAGTTAGTTTTTCGATTTCCTCCAATATCTTCTCACAGTCAACGGCCGCATATTTGATCAAGATGTGAACTAAGTTAATAGAGGCTGACAAGTTACTCTCCCCCCATTCTTTCAGCATGGCCGGGTTTGGTTTGTCAAAACTGGGGGCCAGGAGGATTTGTAAGCCATGAGGAATTCTACCAACTTCGGCGTATTTGCTTAGCGATCTATATATATTACCTACTTTGCGGTCGCCAGTAGGTAGTTATAGTTAGGACCTAGTTTCCATTGGAAATCCACAACATTCTATTGGGAATAACTTTGGCGTTGGTTGATGAATCTCTGCGAATTTCTCAAAGAAGATGGCCCGCTCTGCTCCGCTCCTTCCCTGAAAGTCTCGGGAAGATTCGTCAAGCCGGGTTTGAGAAAAAAGGGGGGTCCCAAAACGTGTTTTCCCCATATTAATTTCGATAGGACGATTAGACACGGCTACAGCCCGAACCGCTGAACTGAATTACACCAAATTTGGGAAAATGGTAGGGTCTGGTACGCAGATCAAGCTTTTCGTTAAATGGTGTAAATCCCTCCAGTAGTTGTTGAGAACATCGAATTTGAAAAAAATTATATATCTATAAGCGCGCACCGTGCGCGCACCGTACGCATACGAGCGTGGACCTTCGCGTACGCGAGCTGTATTCTGATTGGCTGCCAATGTCTGTCAACACTCCAAAACAGAAATTGTTGGCAGCCATCTTGTGCCTCGGTAGACTGAGGCACAGGAAAGCAGAAAAATAAAGGTATAGAACTCAAAAAGGAGGCAGGGTAGAATCACCCTGACCCCCTAGGCCTGCTCAGGGGGTCCCACCAGGACCCCCTAGGCCCACAAAATCGCAGGGTACGCCTACCATGCATGTACCGTACGCATACCATGCGTGTACCATGCACGCACAGTACACGCACCCCGCGATATTTTGAAAAAAAAAATTGGGTCCTTGGGGGTCCTTGTTTGACCTTGACCCCTGAGCAGGCCTAGGGGGTCAGGGTGATTCTACCCTGTCCCCTTTGCGTGTTTTCCCCCTTTGTTTCACTGCTTTCTTGTGCCTTGGTTCTACTGAGGCACAAGATGGCTGCCAACACTTTCTGGTTTGGAGTGTTGACAGACAGTGGCAGCCAATCAGCATGCCTTCTTGAGAAAGCTGCATGCTCATTGGCTGTCAACACTTCTAACCAGGAAGTGTTGGTATCCATCTTGTGCCAGTGTTGACAGACAGTGGCAGCCAATGAGCATGCCTTCCCTAGAAAGCTACATGCTCATTGGCTGTCAACACTTCTAACCAGGAAGTGTTGGCATCCATCTTGTGCTCGGTAAATCGAGTAACAAGAAAGCAGAAAAACAAACATGAAGAACACAAAAAGGGGGCAGGGTAGACACACCCTGACCCCCTCTGTCGGCCTGGCCAGGTGGTACCACAAGGACAAAAAAGGGCCACATTTTTCTTTTTAAAAAACCTGGTCTGTTTTATTAAAAATTACCCCACGGGGGGACCAAATTGCGGGGGCATACTGATAAAGAAGTGTGGGGGTCCCCAATCCCCCCCACACTGCCCTAGGGACCGCCGCCCCCAGGGCAAAGCAACGCAGCCTCTTGGCGCATACTGGAGGCTCCTGGTGGACTAGTTGGCCCCCAGGGACACCCAGTATGCAAGGGGAATTAGTTCACCCTCTGCAAACGCGCCCGGGGGCTGTGTTGCAGAGAGGTGTATAAAGTGGCCTCATTACACCTCTCTGCAATGCAGCCCCCTGGCACATACTGGAGGTTCCAGGTGGGCTAGTTGGCCCCCAGGGACCCTGAGTGTGCATGGGAAATTAGTTCCCCCTCTGCAAAAGCGCCCAGGGCTGCGTTACTGAGAGGTGTAAAATAGGGTGTGGCCTCGATACACCTTTCTGCAATGCAGCCCACTGGCGCATACTGGAGTTTCCCGGTGGGCTAGTTGGCCCCCAGGGACCCCCAGTATGCAAGGGGAATTAGTTCCCCCTCTGTAAACACGCCAGGGGGCTGCGTTGCAGAGAGGTGTACAAACATTTTTTGTCAATTTATATTAAAAATATGTAATGTAATTTAAAAAATAATATATCTAAAAATAAAAAAATATAATAATGTAGTAAATCAGTATAAAAAATATAACAATTATTACATTTAAAAATTATCATTTACAAAACCATTGAAATTCATTGAAAAAAATATAGGTTTCAGCACGTTATAGTTAGGAATTACCATTTAAAAAACCTTTGAAATTCACTTAAAAAACCATAGGTTACAGCCACGTTATAGTTAGGAATTATCATTTAAAAAACCTCTTAAATTCATTGAAAATACTATAGGTTTCCCAACAGTTATAAATAGCAGGTCATTTTACTCATACAAAACCTATGAAATTCCCCTGTTATAGTTAGTTCAGCTAACTATAACTTGCGCGCCCGCAATGCACTGCTGATGACATCACATATTACATCACTCATGACATGGTCAGTGACATCACTCATGACATCATTGATGACATCTCAAATGACATCCCTGATGACATCACTGATGACATTATCCTTGTGGCTGACCTCCTCTCCTTTGATACACACAATCAAAAATAGAAAGTAAAATTTTCAAAAAACTGGAGATACCAATTCCAGTTAGAACAACCTATTCAGTATTTCAAAAATCTACATGTATATCCAGTCATTCACTAACAGTTCTCAATAGGCACTCATACATATACTCACTCATCATATGTACTCATACACCTATACATCTTATTACACACTGACACTCATCTATAGAGTTACTCACACATGCAAATAAACTATCAAACATCAATTTACTTGCATATACAGAAATACAACCACCACTACAATAATTTCTACAGAATCGTACACATACTAACTCTCTAAAACAATCACTTATTGAAACACATACTTATTTATACAGGAACTCTTACAATCTCTCGCTCTCATATATACTCATTTATATACATCAATACTCACCTATACTAGTTTAAAACATATGTAGTTACTCATAAAGATACTTTTGAGACAGTCATTCACTCACTAACACACCCATAAGTCAAGTCAAGTCAAGTTAAAATTTGTATAGCGCACTACTCACCCAGAGGGTCTCAAGGTGCTTGAGGGAGGGGGGGTAAGTTATTTATCAAATATCCAAGTTTTGAGTTGTTTTCTGAAGGATAGATGGTTCTGTGTAAGGCGGAGGTGGTGGGGAGAGAATTCCACGTTTTGGCCGCTAAGTAGGAGAAAGATCTTCCTCACACTCATCCACCTATACAGTCCTGCACACATGCTGTCTTCAAAACACATACAAACAGTCAGTCAGTCATTCATGCATCTGTGCGCTAAGTAATACTCCCCACCGAACCATACAGACACTCATTCTGATACTTAAAAAACAACTAATAACCCATATACACACTCATTTAGCTACTCACCACCCCATGCAGCCACTCACAATATACAAAGTGAGACACTGATACAGATATTTAAATATTTAAAGACTACTCGCTAATACAAATATTCACTAAGATATACCTAATAAGTCAGTTATACAATCAATTTTACAAGAAAAACATCCATTTAGAGACTTATTTACCCATTCAATCTCCCATCCACCTTTAGATATGCATATATAAAAAATATTTATTTATTTTTCAGAAAGAGACACATTCACTGGATGATGTCATCAGTGATGTCATCAGGGATGTCATTTGAGATGTCATCAGTGATGTGATGAGTGATGTCACTGACCATGTCATGAGTGATGTAATATGTGACGTCATCAGCAGTGCTTTGCGGCCGCGCGAGTTATAGTTAGCTGAACTAACTATAAGAGGGGAATTTCATAGGTTTTGTATTAGTAAAATGACCAGCTAACTATAACGTGTATGAAACCTATGGTTTTTTCAGTGAATATATATATATATTCACTTAAAAAACCATAGGTTTCAGGCCTTATTTAGTTAGGAATTAGCATTTAAAAAACGATTGAAATTGCTCCTATATAGTTAGTTGTACTAACTATATTTCGCGCACCCGCAATCCACTGCTGATGATGTCACATATTACATCATTCATGACATGGTCAGTGACATCACTGATGACATCACTAATGACATCTCAAATGACATCACTGATGACATCTCATTTGACATCACTGATGACATCACTGATGACATCATCCAGTGACTGTGTGTTTCTGTAAAGTTTAAATATGTTTTACATATTGAAGAATGAGTGGATGTATAAGTGTCTGGATGAAGGATTTAGTAGGTGCGTGACTGACTGTATGAGTGAGTGATTAAAGGTGTCTTACTAAATGCATGGGTTAGTGACTAAACTGTCTGAATGTGTGCATCAGTATGTCTGTTGTTGTGTAAACTGCTGCATGTGTTGATCAGTAGCTATATGAGTGGCTATATGGGTTATTGATTGGTTGCCCAAGTATTTGAATGAAAGACTGAGTTAGTGGGTGGGTGGCTGGGAGGTGTGTGACTGTGCATAGATGTGTGAGCAGTTAATTCACTAGGTGTATGAGTTCAAGAGTGCATGTGGAAACAGATATATGGGCGGTTGTCTGTGTGCATGGGTGTGTTGGTGAGTGAATGGATATCTCAGTGCTACATGTGCAAGTAAGTACATATGTAAAACACAGTGCATGTGAGAGTTGGCATATATAAATGACAGTACATGAGAGCCAGTGAACGTGCGAGTGACTATATAGATCATTGTGCACTTGTATCAGTGATTGTATAAGAGAGTAAGTATGTGTTAGTATATGTTTGAATACGTAAGGTATTGTGTGTATAACTGTAAAGTTGAGGAAATGGAAGTGTGATTGATTCTTTGCATGACTGACTAGGTGTGTGAGTAACTTCATGGATGAGTGGCAGTGTGTGAGTGTCTGTATAGGTGTATGAGTGCATATGATGGTGTTGTATTGATGAGTGACTGTATGTATGAGTGATTCTATGGGTGAATGAGTGAATGTGTGTAGACCTAGGAATCAGTGAGTGCGTATGTAGTAACTGGTATTGGTGTGTCAATGGTTTCAAGAATGGTAGTCTGCATTTAACACTGGGTGTATCAAAGGTTATATTAGAGTGTGAGGAGATGCATCGTATTATTGCATGAATGATATCATCAGTGATGTGATCAGTGATGGCAAATGAGATGTCATCAGTGATGTCATCAGTGATGGCATTTGAGATGTCATCAGTGATGTCATCAGTGATGTCACTGACCATGTCATGAATGATGTAATATGTGACATCATCAGCGGTGGATTGCGGGTGCGCGAAATATAGTTAGTACAGCTAACTATATAGGAGCAATTTCAATGGTTTTTTAAATGCTAATTCCTAACTATATAAGGCCTGAAACCTATGGTTTTTAAGGGAATTTGCAAGGTTTTTTAAATGCTAATTCCTAACTATATAAGGCCTGAAACCTATGGTTTTTTCAGTGAATTTGCAAGGTTTTTTAAATGCTAATTCCTAACTATATCAGGCGTGAAACCTATATTTTTTTTCAATAAATTTCAAAGGTTTTGTAAATGCTAATTCTATTAGCGGATAATGTTTATATATGTTATTATCCTTTTGGGACCACCTGAGCAGCCATCTTGTTTCTGAGGAGAAGTAAGGCACAAGAGAGTACAAAATAAGAGTGAAAAACGCAAAAAAGGGGCAGGGTAGAGACCCCCTAGCCCCTCTCAGGGGGTCCCAGAAGGACCATCAAGTGCGAAGAAAATGTATTTTTTTTTTAAATCACTGGGTACGTAAGGGTACACGCACGTACGCGTATGGTACGAGTACGGTGCGCGTACGGTGAGCGCATATAGATATATAATGTAATCAAATTCAATTTTCTCAACAACTACTGGAGGGATTTTCACCAACTATAGAAAAGGCACTACTGCATACCTGTCTGTACCATTTTGCTAAGTTTGGTGTAATTCCGTTCAGCCATTCCGGCTGTAGCCGTGTCTAAAGGTCCCATAGAAAATGCCATTTGAAAAATTTCAAATTCAATTTTCTCGAGAACTACAGGGGGTATTTTCACCAAACAGAGCAATGGCACATCTGCATACCAGGCCCTACCATTTTGCCAAGTTAGGTGTAATTCCATTCAGCCGTTCGGGCTGTAGCCGTGTCTAAAAGTCCCTAAGGAAATTAACATGGGAACACGTTTTGGGACCCCCCTTTTTTCTCGGCCCCGCTTGACGAATTCCCCCGAAACTTTCAGGGAAGGAGCAGAGCGTAGATGAGCAAATTTAAGGAAAATTACATGCAGGTTCATCAGTCGGGGCCAAAGTTATTACCAATAGAATGTTGGGGATTTCCTATGGTAACTAGGTCCTAACTGTATATAACTACTGGCGACCAGTAGGTAATACATATATAATAAATATATATATATCAAGCCACTCCGGTGGTGAAACGCGTTATGGCTGACTAACGAGAAATAAACACTACTGCTTGCACTGAATCTGGGCTCATGTCTGCTTTTCGTTGCATGCTGGAGACAACTCGTTGCATCCGATTTCTCTAAGCGGCTCTCGAGATATATGTATGTATATATATATATATATATATATATATATATGTATGTTTATGTATATACATATTACCTACTGGCTGTCGCCAGTATGTATATAAAGTTAGGACCTAGTTTCCATAGGAAATCTGCAACATTCTATTGGGAATAACTTTGGCGTCGATTGGGGAATTTGCGTGTAATTTTCCAAAATTTTGGCCCGTTACGCTCTGCTCCTTCCTTGAAAGTCTCGGGGGATTTGTCAAGCGGGGGCTGAGAAAAAAGGGGGGTCCCAAAACGTGTTTTCCCCATGCAAATTTCCATATGACATTTAGACACGACTACAGCGCGAACCGCTGAACGGAATTACACCAAACTTGGCAAAATGGTAGGACCTGGTACGCAGTATGCCCTTTTGGTAAAATGGTGTAAATCCCTCCAGTAGTTGTTGAGAAAATCGGATTTTAAAAATATATATTTCTATAGGCATTGCACCATGCGTGCACTGTAAGCTTACTGTACTCTGTACCTTCCCGAGTACGAGCTGCATGCTGATTGGCTGCCACTGTCTGTCAACACTCCAAAACAGAAATTGTTGGCAGCCATCTTGTGCCTCGGTAGACTGAGGCACAGGAGAGCAGAAAAACAAACGTGTAGATCTCAAAAAGAGGTCAGGGTAGAAGTACCCTGCTCCTCCTAGGCCTGCTCAGGGGGTCCCACAAGGACCCACCAGGCCAAAAAATTGTTTAATTTTTTTTAAAAAACTCACGGGGTGCGCGCACCCCATGATTTTTCAACAAAAAAATAATTTTTGGGGGGCCTGGGGGGTCCTTGTGGGACCTTTAGCAGGCCTAGGGGGTCAGGGTGCATCTACCCATCCCTCTTTGTGTGTTTTGCACCTTTCTTTCACTGCTTTCTAGTGCCTTGGTTCTCCTGCGTCAGCATGCCTTTCACAGAAAGCTGCAAAAAACGCAGTTGATGGACAGAATGCAGAACAATGTCTTACATTCACCCCAGTGCAAAGATCTGGACATAAATCGCTCGTTTTTTTGCACTCCACACCACCCTAGGTCAGACAATGGCTATATGCAAATCAGCCTTGACCCTGTGCCTCATGGGAACAGTCCAGCCCGAACTACCAAGCCATGTCTTTCCTAGACCGGAATAAAGCATCCAAGGACCGGTTTCTGGCTATCAGACTTCTTCAGCCTGGATAGCTTGACTCCAGTGATGTGGAGAGCCTGGGACTCACGTCTGAACATACCCAGCCCACTCTGGGTGAAAATTGCAAAAAACACAGTTGATGGACAGAATGCAGAACAATGTCTTACATTCACCCCAGTACAAAGATCTGGGCCTAAATGCATCGTTTTTTTGCACTCCACACCACCCTAGGTCAGACAATGGCTATATGCAAATCAGCCTTGACCCTGTGCCTCATGGGAACAGTCCAGCCCGAACTACCAAGCCATGTCTTTGCTAGACCGGAATCAAGCATCCAAGGACCGGTTTCTGGCTATCAGCCTTCTTCAGCCTGGATAGCTTGACTCCAGTGATGTGGAGAGCCTGGGACTCACGTCTGAGCATACCCAGCCCACTTGGGGTGAAAATTTCAAAAAACACAGTTGATGGACAGAATGCAGAACAAATTCTTACATTTACCCCAGTACAAAGATCTGGGCCTAAATCCATCGTTTTTTTGCACTCCACACCACCCTAGGTCAGACAATGGCTATATGCAAATCAGCCTTGACCCTGTGCCTTATTTTTTTGGCCTTGTAATGGGGTGAATGTAAGACATTGTTCTGCATTCTGTCCATCAACTGTGTTTTTTGCAATTTTCACCCCGAGTGGGCTGGGTATGCTCAGACGTGAGTCCCAGGCTCTCCACATCACTGGAGTCAAGCTATCCAGGCTGAAGAAGGCTGATAGCCAGAAACCGGTCCTTGGATGCTTGATTCCGGTCTAGGAAAGACATGGCTTGGTAGTTCGGGCTGGACTGAATGAATGAATGAAATGATCTTTATTCGGATTCTGAAAAATCCATAAAAGTACATACAGGATGAATCTTTTTAAAATACATAAAAACATATACAAAAGTTAAAAGTAAAAAATTGTTAAAATACATCCCAAACAGACATGAGCAGCATATATGGCATAAAGTGCATATTACATGAAATGGTATCATAAACAGTTTAGAAAAGCATTCGTAAATTTCTGTTTAGATAATACTAGTAACAATGTTTCCATACAGATAATAAAACCTCTATACAATTTATATTTAGAGTTTAAAGTGCGTTATACATCCGAAGACCGTTATGCATGTTCCATACTTGCCCTCGATTTTACACAGGCTTTTATGAAGCAGCTTATGGTGAATATAACATCATCGGTTGGTAGCATTTGCAAGAATTTCAATGCCAATTTAAAGTCTCTTAGATTGTATTTTCTGAAAATTGGCAATAGGTAGTGATGGATGTACAATTTATAGTGGCCACAGAAGATAAAATAATGCAGTAAACTTTGTTTCCCACCGACAGAACACGGGCATTCAAGCTCTTCTAGATTCTTATTATAGCCGAGTGGAAAGCTCAGTAAGTTTACAATACTGCCATCACGGAACCTAAATAAGAGGCTCCGGTTCCATCTTCCTATCGGTAAAGACAGATATCTACAGGGTTTGTAGGGTTCATTTAAAACAGCATTACTAGTCACAGTTAGTGGAAGATATTTGATAATAGCTGGTTTCATTAATTCAATTCTCATGCGTTCGTCTTTGTATAACTCATACAATGCCCGTTTTACAATATTCTTATGGGCGGGCACAATGGTGTTTGGCGAGCTAAACAGGGAACCATGTCCAACACTAATTAGGCTATTCTTGACCGCATTTAGCCAAGGTATGAGGTTGGATCGTTCATGGGATAAACAATCTAAAATTATGCTACGGGTCAAGGAAGCCGCTGGATTTGTCCATGTTTTTAACCAGAAAAGCGTTGGCCTTGACCTTATAAAATCAGCTATATATGGCAACTTAAGTTCTTGATGGCAAATGAAGATGGGCGTGCAAGAAATGCCACCCAATACTTCCTGCAAAATCTATTTTCCTCTAGCTGCAGAGGCAGGCTATTACAATAACCCCACACTTCGGATCCATACGTCCCAGTTGGCAGACATTGGGTACGATAAATATTTAGCAAGGGGGTGATCACATCTGCCGTTCTCGGTTGGCGAAGAGATAAAATTGAGTTGATTGATTTGCCAATCTTATTTCTTGCGTGGGCGGTGTGATGTTGCCACGAGCCAGTGTTGGAGAATAATAACCCTAAATAGGGGAAAGTGCTTGTGCATTTTAATTCATTTTCGCCACTTTTAATTGAAAGAATGTTGTATCTTTTTAAACCACAATTCATGATAAATGATTTTTTAAAATTGGTATTTAAACCTAAGTCAGACATAAAAACAACAAACCCTCTAATTAATGAGCGCAACGCATTTGGGGTACGCCCCATCAATACAGCGTCATCCGCATAAAGTAAGGTGGTGATAGGGGAACCATTAATAATTGGAACATCCTTGGTGTTCTTGCTCAGGGCAGGGCTCAGTCCATTAATATATAAAATAAAAAGTAGAGGGGCGAGTACACAGCCCTGCCGGACTCCTCTTTGGATGGAAATGTCACCAGATAATTCACCTTCATTATTGATGCGTACTTTTGCCTTAAGATCCCTGTGTAAATATGAAAGAAAATATACTAATGAATCATCTAAACCATATTCCAGCAATTGTGACCATAACCTAGAACGGTTAACAAAATCAAAAGCGGAACTCAGATCCATAAAACCTAAATAAAGTGGGGACTTTTTGACGATAATATATTTGGCCATGATTAGGTTCAGGTTGAGACACTGCTCAACCGTACCCACATGACTTCTAAACCCCAATTGGCTGCAGTGTAACACATTATTGTCCTCGGCCCAATCCCTTATTCTCTTAAATAGTACCCTACCAAGGACTTTTAATGTATTGTCGATCAGCGAGATCGGACGGTAACAGGCCGGATCGGCCCTGTCACCTTTCTTAAATATTGGTACGATAACGCTGTTCGACCAGGTTTCGGGGATGGAGCTGTCGGTCAAGTGATTAAATAAGTTACATAATAGGGGGGCCCAGAAGTTAGTTTCCGATTTGATCTGGTCGATAGATAGACCATCAGGACCAGGGGCTTTATTACTGCCGCTGTCAGAAATTGCATCCTCCACCTCAGATATTGAGAAGTTCAATTGATCAGTATTATTTAAGGACAATATAGAATCTATGCTAGGGGCAGCTATGTTGTAAATTTTGGAGAAGTGCTCCACCCAGTCCTCTCCATTTATGTTACAGTTAATTGGTTGGATGTTAGAACCAAAAGACCTGAGTGATTTGACTTCTCTCCAGAACCCCGCGGTGTCTTTTAATGAGACAGTCCGCGTTAGTGACTCCCAATGGTTAACCACTAGAGCCTCAGTTCTTGTCCGTAGGGCGAGTTTATATTTAGCTCTTAATTCTCTCACTAGGTTGGAATCCCTAGGGTTTAGTTGTAAGGCCGCCCTCAGTTCCCTATTGGCTTTAGAACACGCGGAATCAAACCAGCGTGGGGTGTGGTCTGTATTGGGCCTAGATGGTTTGGAGGATTCCCTTCTCACTGCCCCACAGAGATTGCCAAATGCCCCAATCAATACTTCATCAGTACTCTCAAGAGACAGACAGATGTCTTTTAACATTGGGTGCTTTCTGATTACCTTAGCTAGAATAGCTTTGTTATCCGCCCCTTTCCATATTAGTCTTAGTCTATCGGTAGACAATACCAAATTTTGTGGCCCACTCTCAGCCTTTGATGCAGCCTTTCTTGTCTGAGGATGGTCTAGATGTATTCTAAGCGGATAGTGGTCACTATATGCGCTACGAATAACCTCAGCTTTTCGAATTATGTTACACAGAGATGAACAAAGAAATATATAATCGATCGTGGAGGCGCAGCCTTGGCCTATATAGGTGGGTGCAAATTTAGTTTCAGCACTAGTTCCAGCGATTTCCATAGCGTTCACTAGGTTACGTGAGGCTAGTATATTCTTCAATTCCTCGCCATTTTGACACGGAGCACTAGTGCGATACATATGAGCATTAAAATCTCCCCCTATGCAAATACCATCATAATGACCATACTTCAAACCCTCAACGATATCATCAATAAAGCTAAACAAAGACAAAAAGTTTCCGTTGGGATGATTAACAAAATCATTATTATAAAAGTTAATTATACATAAAATCATCCTATTAATGTATTTTACAGCCATAAAACATTTGCCTGGTGTTGGGATCAATTTGATTTGTACCCCCGGTTTTATCTTGGACCAAATAGATAGCCCCCCGCTTGGCCGTCCCATGGATGAGGCTAAGGCCTTTGAGTTATAACAGCAGAAGCCCTCCATTGTGGGGTCAGTTAAACACCAAGTTTCCTGGAGCAACAATAAGTCACAATTAGTATTCACCCAGTCAAGCCATTCTTTGATTTTCAGTTTGGAATTAAGACCCGCTATATTCCAACTCACAACAGAAAGTACAAAATCCGAGGACTTATGATTCATGGATTGGCCTCTTCCAGGAGTCCCTATCAGGGAATTTATATCTACCTGGTTTCCGTTGGTAACAGATGATAAGGAAACAACTGAGTTGGCTGGCTTAATTAGAGAGGGTCAATCCAACATGTCCAAACCTGACAAGGGTGCAAATCTATTGAATGTATTGAAAGGGAAAGCAACTGGCTGGAAATGCATAGCTGGTGGCTGAGGGTACCTGGGTGGAGGGTAGAAATGCATTAAAGGCGGTTGGAATTGCATAGGTGGCTGTCTGTAAAAGTAGCTTAAAGGTAGCATAGTTGCGACCGTGGGAATAGTTGAGCAGTTACCACTTATATTAAGCAAATGTCTTACAGTTCCAGGATTTTTGAAATTAAGAACTACACAATCTCCATCCTTGTCTTTAGGTAGTGGTCCAATCCAAGGCACCCTGCGGGCTGATATTATTTCTCTTGATATGTCATATCCGACCCCTTTATGTTTAGTTAGCCAGTCTATACATTTGTTTCGTAATTGAACCCAGGTTTCCCCCTGATCCTCCCTCAGCACTGGTACTCCTGCCAAAATCAAAACAAACGGGCAGGCATCCGGTGGTAAGTGTAGAGGACGCGCCGACCCTTCGTTTTTGCGGGGCTTATTTAACCTTACTTGGGTAGAACCTATGTTATCGTTCGCAGCTGATGTTGTAGCTGTAATAGGTTGGGTAAGGCGGTCATCCTTGCTGGTTGCGCTTTTGTTAGTAGTGGCCAAAGGAGTAGTTTTCCTTGGTGCAGGGGTAGGGATGGTTTTAGCAGCTGTACTAGATTTTGCACACTTAGCCCCTGCATTAACAGTTCGTGGTTGGATTAGAGGTTGTGTAATGGGCGATGATGATGACGATTCCAGATTTTTCGTTCCCTTATTCAATGTAATGCAAGCAGCCTGTGTTTTAGATGGGAGGGTGTTGCTTAAGGATTCAAGATCCTTTAGAAGACGGTCGGCTCTAATTTGGTCCAGACTAATAGACCCCTTCCTTTTGGCTTCAACGTTTTTGACCAGGTTGTCTAATCTGTCCAATCTTTTAAAAACATTATTAAATTGATTGATCATAAGTTTCTCCACTCGGTTAAAAATAGTGTCTACTATAGTTTCGATAAGGTTCCCATTCTGTTTGGAAAAGTTATAATTATCTCCCATTAGTGTTGTTTGGGTCCAAACAGTATTACAGTTCCCACCGGGGTGAATTATGGGCGAAAAAGAAGTGCTATCTATATCCACTGAGTCTTTTTCCTCCATGGGTACGGTTACCACCCCCAAAGATTTTTGTTTGTTCCATAGGCTTTGGGGAGTAGGTTGACTCTTGTTTTGTGAGGGTTGTTTTCTTTTATTAGCGCTTTGCTTAATAATACCTCTTTTCCTTTTTCCCCCTCCTGGTTTGTTACTGCGGGGCTCCGTAGCATCCAGGGTAATGACATCCCCCTGGGAAACAGGTATGCTAATGGGGATGGTTTCTTTAGACAGAGGTGCCAGTTGGCTAGCAGCCGCAGTTCTTAAGAGGGCAGAATCTGTAGCTATGTATGTAACAGTGTTTTCATCTTCCGAAACAATAGGCACAGCTACAGGTGGAAGTGGTGGCTTGACCACTGTAATCTCGGGGGTAATATGGATGTTTCCAGGAGCACTCGATATGTTGTTAGTAGTATAAGAGCCCATTGAAAACCTCCTCTCCGTCTCTACAATTTCATTGAAAGCAGTTTCAATTAGTGTTTCAAAGGATGTAATAAGGGAGACTGAGGCAGAGGTATCAGCATCCTGGGAGGATATATCGATGTGGGTGTTTATAGTAGAGGAATCGCCCATGTTTGTGCTTGGGTATGACACTTACGGTTGAGGTGATCTTAGGGGGGTGGCCCGCCCGACCACAGTCGTCCACTGACGGCCACAGACGGCCCGCCCTCTGCCCGGGCTCCGCCCGGCGCCGTCCGCGCGCGTCCGCGACGCGGAGGGAGCTCCTCGATTTTGAGCACCTCCTGGTGCGCGGGACAGGAAGTGGCGGTGGTATCCGGCCGCTAGGGATGCTGTGAACCGTAGTTCCTCCCCTCGGCAGCCAAGATGGTGTGAGGCGCCGTCAACGGGGATCACAAATGGCGTCAGGAGCCCAGCACCCAGCAGCAGCAAACACGAAGAAACAGCAGTGCACAAGGGTAGGTGTAGACACGCTTCTACAAAGGTCCCCGCTCCCCCGAGGGAGCTCCTCGATTTTGAGCACCTCCTGGTGCGCGGGACAGGAAGTGGCGGTGGTATCCGGCCGCTAGGGATGCTGGGAACCGTAGTTCCTCCCCTCGGCAGCCAAGATGGTGTGAGGCGCCGTCAACGGGGATCACAAACGGCGTCAGGAGCCCAGCACCCAGCAGCAGCAAACACGAAGAAACAGCAGTGCCCAAGGGTAGGTGTAGACACGCTTCTACAAAGGTCCCCGCTCCCCCGAGGGAGCTCCTCGATTTTGAGCACCTCCTGGTGCGCGGGACAGGAAGTGGCGGTGGTATCCGGCCGCTAGGGATGCTGGGAACCGTAGTTCCTCCCCTCGGCAGCCAAGATGGTGTGAGGCGCCGTCAACGGGGATCACAAACGGCGTCAGGAGCCCAGCACCCAGCAGCAGCAAACACAAAGAAACAGCAGTGCCCAAGGGTAGGTGTAGACACGCTTCTACAAAGGTCCCCGCTCCCCCGAGGGAGCTCCTCGATTTTGAGCACCTCCTGGTGCGCGGGACAGGAAGTGGCGGTGGTATCCGGCCGCTAGGGATGCTGGGAACCGTAGTTCCTCCCCTCGGCAGCCAAGATGGTGTGAGGCGCCGTCAACGGGGATCACAAACGGCGTCAGGAGCCCAGCACCCAGCAGCAGCAAACACGAAGAAACAGCAGTGCCCAAGGGTAGGTGTAGACACGCTTCTACAAAGGTCCCCGCTCCCCCGAGGGAGCTCCTCGATTTTGAGCACCTCCTGGTGCGCGGGACAGGAAGTGGCGGTGGTATCCGGCCGCTAGGGATGCTGGGAACCGTAGTTCCTCCCCTCGGCAGCCAAGATGGTGTGAGGCGCCGTCAACGGGGATCACAAACGGCGTCAGGAGCCCAGCACCCAGCAGCAGCAAACACGAAGAAACAGCAGTGCCCAAGGGTAGGTGTAGACACGCTTCTACAAAGGTCCCCGCTCCCCCGAGGGAGCTCCTCGATTTTGAGCACCTCCTGGTGCGCGGGACAGGAAGTGGCGGTGGTATCCGGCCGCTAGGGATGCTGGGAACCGTAGTTCCTCCCCTCGGCAGCCAAGATGGTGTGAGGCGCCGTCAACGGGGATCACAAACGGCGTCAGGAGCCCAGCACCCAGCAGCAGCAAACACGAAGAAACAGCAGTGCCCAAGGGTAGGTGTAGACACGCTTCTACAAAGGTCCCCGGGCTGGACTGTTCCCATGAGGCACAGGGTCAAGTCTGATTTCCATATAACCAGTGTCTGAACTAGGGTGGTGTGGGGTGCAAATAAACGATGGATTTAGGCCCAGATCCTTGTACTGGGGTGAATGTATGACATTGTTCTGCATTCTGTCCATCAACTGTGTTTTTTGCAATTTCCACAGGAAAGCAGCATGCTCATTGGCTGTGAAAACATCTAACCAGGAAGTGTTGACATTCATCTTGTGCTAGGTAGACCGAGGCACAAGAAAGCAGAAAAAAAACATGTAGAAAAAAAGGGCAGGGTAGAAGCACCCCGACCCCCTAGGCCTGCTCAGGTGTTCCCACAAGGGCCCTCAAGGCCAAAAATGTTTGTTTTTTTAAACCCGGTATGTTTATTTAAAAATTACCCACAAGGGGGATCAAATGGCGGGGGCATAGTGATAAAGAAGTGTGGGGGTGCCCAATCCCCCCACACTGCCCCGGGGACCGCCGTCCTCTGGGGAAAAGCAAAGCAGCCTCCTGGCGCATATTGGAGGCTCCTGGTGGGTTAGTTGCCCCCCAGGGACCCTCAGTATGCAAGGGAAATTAGTTCCCCCTCTGCAAACATGCCCGGGGGCTGCGTTGCAGAGAGGTGTTAAACAGGGTGTGGCCTCATTACACCTCTCTGCAATGCAGCCCACTGGCTTATACTGGAGGCTCCTGGTGGGCTTCTTGCACCCCAGGGACCCCCTGTATGCAAGGTGAATTAGTTCCTCCTCTGCAAACGCACCAGGGGTTGCGCTGCAGAGTGTTGTAAAAAGGGGGCCTGCCCTCTGAACACCTGCCTGCAAAAATGTAGTAAATCAATTTAAAAAAAATAAGAATTAATACATTTAAAAATTGTCATTTCCAAAAACCTTCGAACTTAAATGAAAAAACCATAGGTTTCAGGCCTGATATAGTTAGGAATTAGCATTTTAAAAACCATTGACATTCATTAAAAAATCATAGGTTGCAGGCCTTATATAATTAGGAATTAGCATTAAAAAACCTTTAAAATTCACTGAAAAATGATAGGTTTCATGCCTTATATAGTTATGAATTAGCATTGAAAAAACCTTGCAAATTCACTGAAAAAACCATAGGTTTCAGGCATTATATAGTTAGGAATTAGCATTTAAAAAACCTTGCAAATTCTCTTAAAAAACCATAGGTTTCAGGCCTTCTATAGTTAGGAATTAGCATTTAAAAAACCTTGCACCGGAAGTTTATAGGGTCCTGCCGCCTTACCTCTTGCAAGTCCATATTCTGCTAATTCCAACTCTACTAAAGAAATAGGGGCCTCTAAAACTGCTGACTCCTCTATAGGCAGATCAGACATGCAATACTGATTAATAAGGGTGCCGGTCGCATCACTATCACACTCATCCCTAGAGTATAATTCCTCATAGTATTGCCTAAACACCTCTAAAATGCCAGTACCATTTTCAACAGAGTTACCATTAGAATCCAGAATGTTATCTATCCTTTGAGATACTTCCCTGACTCTTAACCTTTGGGCGAGTCATCTGCCACTTGCCTCGCTATATTCATAATGCAATTGCTGCTTAATAAAAAACTTTTTTGCTGTTTCCTTAGACCAGTAAAGCTTTAATCTTGCTTTACACTGAGCCATAAACGTAATTGATTCAGTTATATCCTCGCCAGTCTGAATTCCCTGAACGAGTAACTCCTCAGCCTTCATCAATCCTTGGTATAGCTCTTGAAACTTAGCTACCTGTTTTTTTTGGTTGTATAAACCAAAATTCAAAACTTCTCCTCTAAACGCCGCCTTGAAACTATCCCACACATATCCCACACTGCTAGTCCCGCAATTTTCGTAGAAAAAATTAGTGATCCATTGTAGCATTTTTTCAGTAAATTGCTGCTCTAATAAAAGTTTACCGTCAAAAGAAAAACCTCTGGGCATTATAACTGGTGTTATGCCAGGTATTGATAAGACTACCTGCCCATGATCAGATGTAATTCTTGGATACACCTGGATCTCTGCTTGATTTAATAATAACTTTGCCACAAAACAATAATCGAGTCGGACTAACTTACGATGTGGAAAGGAAGAAAAGGTGTATTCTAGTACCGATCCTCTTCAATAAGCCCACACATCCACCAACCCATGGGCTATCAATAATGCCTGTAACGCCTTGAATACACTTGGTTTCCTACCAGTATATATCGCCTTCTCATTACATATAATATTGGGTATCTAATTTATATTTAAATCCCCACACAGGATCACTGGTGTGGGCCAAGATGCCAATTCCAAATTTAGAAACTCTAGAGTATCTGCCTCATCTAGATTTGCCCCATACACTAAACAGATCATAAAAATTGTGTGACCTTCAATGCATTCTATAATTACCCATCTTCCCAGTCCATCAGTTAAAACTCTACCTGTGTTGCCTATATGCTATTTACCCAAAATTGCAACTCCTCCAGCCGAACCTGAAAATGTAGTAGAGGCTAAAAGATTAAATCCCAACTCCATAAGTAGATGACGCTTCGCCCAAACCATATGAGTCTCTTGAAGACAAATTATATCACAATATAAGGCACGCAATTCTAGGCCCACCCGCCGTCTTTTTTACAGTGAATTCAGCCCCCTCACATTCAATGTGCCTATCCAAAACTTCCGGTCAAAATATACAAAACTTTTTTCTCTGTTTTAAAAGAAGATCTCCTAATAATAATGCATATGGCCCAGAAAGGGGACCCCCCTAAGAGTTGGAGTGAAGCTTGTATAGTTGTATTTCATAAAAGGTAAGCCGGTGAATATGCCTGGTTCTTTTCGTCCCATTTTGCTTTTAAATGCGGATGGGAAGATCTATTCCAAGATTTTAGCCAACAGGCTATCATCTGTTATCACTCCGTTAGTTTCTACTACACAGCACAAATTTATCCCACATCGAGGTACGGTGAACCATGTTCGGCGTGTGATAACTATGTTTGATTATGTTAATGTAACCCAGGATCCATTAAGTTTAATTTTGTTAGACGCAGAGAAGGCTTTTGACTGGATCTCATTGTGCTTTTTATAGGAGGTTATGAGGCGTCGTGGGTTTGGTCAAAAATTCATAACATATTTGCAAACATTGTATCACCAACCGACTGCCCGCATCAGCACCATGGGACTCGTGTCAGAGGTGGTTCAAATACAAAGGGGAACTAGGCAAGGTTGCCCTTGCTCCCCTCTTTTATTTTCATTATATATTGAGCCGTTTTTAAGAATGTTAGCAGTTAGTGATAAGATTCAACCAGTCACAATACAAACCTATCAATTTAAGGTCCTTGCTTACGCGGACGATGTTGCCGTCATCACACCGTATCCAATTGCAGCGATGCAGGAGATTGAAGAGTTAGCCTTATATTTTGGTTTGGTCTCTGGCTATAGGTTGAATGCTGCTAAGACCCAATTGTTATGTGCTAATATGCCGATGTATTCGGACCCAAGGGTATGCCAGGAGGTTATTTATTTGGGGATTAGGTTAAGGGTCTCTACAACTGCCTTGGTCAAATCCAAATGAGAGGGGCTCATTTCGGGGGTAAAGGAACGACTAGATCAGGCAGAATGTTTGCATCTTTCCTTAGTGGGGCGATGCAATCTATTAAAAATGATGATACTCCCGAAAATACTTTATTTTTTTAGATGTGTTACTCTTGAAATCCCCAGGGCAACCTTGATACAGCTCCAAACTATCTGTATAAGTTTTATGTGGGCCGGTGGCGAGGCCCGCAGGGTGGTCCGCTACATGATCCTATCAAGAAAATTAGGTGGCTGGTCTGTACCAGACTTTATGTTATAATATTACGCTTGTATGCTACAAGGAATTAATGTTTTGTTAACAGGGGCACCTCCTTTGGACATCGCTGAATGCCCAGATATATATCAGATGCTTCTAGAGGTGAACCCGAGAAACTGTTTGTTCCTGCATCATGAGTGGAGCTATTACAAATGCACGAGATTTAAGACTTTGGCTGCAGTATATAAAATTTGGCGGGTTGTACGGATTACGTTTGGTTTTGGGAAAATTTTGTGGTATACTCCCTTGGTGTCCTCGATATTCTTGCCTTTGGACTTATGGGATCGGGTGGTTCACCACTGGAGGGGAAAAGGTATAAGGTTGGTGGGGGATTTATATGGTGATGGGTGTTTGAAGTCTCTCGAACAATTGAGGGAACAATATCAACTCCCTAGAGACCAGTTTGCTAAGTATTTACAAATCAGGAAACATTTGGAGAAGTGTGGTGGTATTTATCAAGCTAACGATTTGATAGAAGACATTGGGAAAAATGCAAGGATTGGCGTATTATATGGTCATATGTTAAGTATGAAGGCGAATGACATTGAGCAAGAAAACGTTAAATGGGGGACAAAATTAGGTAGACATGATATTCAGATTGAAACTTTGTTGGAAATGGCCAAAAACGTGTTCCTCCCTGCAAAGTTATCCGCACAGCATTTTGAGTCACTTTTCAATTTATACTACACACCTGACAAGATCTCAAAATGGCCGGGAGATGCAATTGGTAAATGTTTTCGGTGTGGATATCCATCTGCAGATGATTTACATGTTTTTTTTAGTTGTTCAAAGTTATCACCGTTATTACTGCAGGTGGAGAAATGCTTATCAGACATTACTGGGACCCCACTTCAATTGACAGCCACGCAAATTCTTTTAGGGGTAGAAATGGGAGCAGTTGAGACTCTCATACCCAGACAACATGTGTATCTAATATTTTTAGCTACTGCTGTATATAGACTTAGTATTGCATCTTTCTGGCTGCAGCGGGAACACCCCTCCTTTGAAATGTGGAGGGCACATTTTTTCACAATATTTAACATGGAGTATATTTTATACGCCCTGAAGGGTCATCGTAAGAGAAAGCTTGGTGAACAAATATGGGGATATGTGAGACGGCACTTGGAGCTTGAATCCTAAATTTTGATCGTTTTTATTTATGCATTATGTACTCTAAAATGCTCGCATTTCTCATGTTTTTTTCCTTTTTTTTTCTTAAGACTATGCTTCTTTTTCTTTGGCTCCACACGACAATCACAAATTTAATTTATGACGGTTTTTCTTACTTAGTCATATCATATAATTTACGTTATGTATTATAAAGGTTTTTTGCTATTTTCTATTTGATCTGATAGTTCAGATAATGACTCTGTACAGTGAAATGAATGACTGCAATTTCAGACTTATATTTGTATAAATGACTCATACCGATTATCTCATGTATTACGCAAAAATAAATAAAATAATAAAATAAAATAAAAAAAACCTTGAAAATTCACTGAAAAAACCATAGGTTTCAGGCCTTATATAAGTAGGAATTGGCATTTAAAAAACCTTTGAAATTCACTCAAAAAACTATAAGTTTTAGGGGTGTTATAGTTAGCTGGACATTTCACTCATACAAAACCATTGAAATTTCTCCTATATAGTTAGTTGTACTAACTATATTTCGTGCACCCGCAATCCACTGCTGATGATGTCACATATTAGATCATTCATGACATGGTCAGTGACATCACTGATGACATCTCAAATGACATCATTAGAACATGTAATTTTATCCTTCTCCTAGTTAGCCCGGTCAAGGATCCTTGACCAGGCTAACTAGGAGAAGGATACGCCGGCACACATATATTTTCTGAGGCCAGGACGCTTGGAGGTATTCGTAGGCGTCTACTCACGTATTATTGGAAATGAAGCTGTATGTATAAGACATTATGGAAATACTAGCCTGCTTATAGAGCTGAAGAGAATGCAATGACTTTACCACATGAAGAGGTTTAGCGTGACTTTTGATCATTCACCATAGGGAATACCATACTGGAAGACGTACAAATTAGGAAACCCAAAATAAATACAGGATATTATCACAGAAATCTCTCCTGAACTTTTAAACTTAGTCCTTTCATGTCCCCTGGATATCTGGGTTGTTTTACTGGAAGAGGTCCTGAAGAAGGTGCCTTGAGCCGCCAAAACGCGTGTCGACCAAGTGCGGGGTCTCACATTTAACCTTGGGACCAGTATTCATGATTTAACTTCCTTGTTTCAGATGGTGTGGTGATGCATGTAGATACGGTGTGAATGTGTGAGAATGTTGTGATGGATTGTCTATTACCAAGGGCACAATGATTTGTGTGTAATGTATAAGAAATTAGTTTGTATATAGCAATGTATTGTGTGTATTCTTACCATGTCTTTTTTCCTTCACTTTTTTCTACGTTCTATTTGAAAAAAGATGTCTATCTATAAAAAAAACTTCTTTTTTAAAAAAATGATAATTTTCTACTTGTGAAAAATTAGTAAAGAGATTTCTATACATAAAAAGAAATGATAATTGAGAAAAAATGAAATAAAATTCATATCTTTTGAAAGATTGAAATAGATTATTGTGCCTTTGTCACCAATATCTTATTATTAATTAGAGACATATTTGCATTAGATTTGTGTGGCCATTAAGGGAAATCCGTTCTCTTCATTGTGATATCTTATTCCCCTCCTTTCCCTGGCCTGATTGAATCCTGAGGGGGTCCCATCATATTTTCTATATATATATATAAAAAACATACAAATACATATTGGAGCTCAGTGAATAATTGATATGAGTAACAAAATTAATCATGGTGCAAGCCTATGCATGTGTTTATGCCTTTATCCATTTATTTATTTATGTACTAAGTTAACAAATATATGAGGATTGTAGCTGATCAATATTATTTAGTACTAGGCTAACATTTGGCTGCGGATTCATTAAATACTTGCTTTTTTAACCATGAATGCAATGCAAAACAAGCATTGGCATAGCCAATAGGGCTCGCCTTTGGGACCTTATGTGTTTAGCCAGAACTTTTGGCTATGTTGTAGAGCATTGTGACTGCTGTGCATTATGTTGAGAAGTTAAAAAGTGTTAAGCATTTTTGTTACCTTTATACAAACAAAGACAACATTATATACAACAAAAAATCCTTATTAAAAAAAGATTTTAACTTAAAAATTGTCTTTTATTTTTTTGTGCTTGCACTGCTGGCAATTTCTTCCTGCCTGTTCTCATGCTTGTTTGTTATAATTTTTTTGTTATGGGGGATCGGGACATAAAAAACAGGGGAGTGGATGTTTGAAAGCAGTAATTTAATTAGAACATGAGCAGCGGACAGACACTAGGGGAGAATCAACAGATGCCAGATTGCAAGGGCAGACTTATATGATGCGTAGGTGGTGCGCTGATGCAAAATGGTGGTGGTGAGTGATGTTTCGTGCTCAGGTGGTGACACTATATGGTGTGGATTGGAGGAACGTTGTGGATTGTGGAGTTTTGGAGTTGAAGTATGTTGTTTGGTGTGTAATTATGCAGTGTGTATTGGAAATGTGTGGAGTTAAATTGTGTGGCCTGGAACTGTGGTGTTCTGTGAAATTATGCTAAGTGAAATTGTGTCATGGTGTGGAGTTTGTTTTGCATTAAGTGCAGTGTAATTGTGTAGCATATAATTATGTGGCACTGAGTGGTATTGTGTGGAGTGTATGTTGCATTCAGTAGAGTGTAATTATGGGGCACTGATTGGTAATTGGGGTGTATGTTGCATTGAGTGCAGTGTAATTATGTGGCATATAATTATGTGGCTCTGAGTGGTATTCGGTTGAGTGTATGTTGCATTCAGTAGAGTATCATTATGTGGTGTGTAATTATGTGGCACTCAGTGGTATTTGGAGTGTATGTTGCATTGAGTGCAGTGTAATTATGTACCATATAATTATGTGGCACTGAGTGGAATTGTGTGGAGTGTATGTTGCATTCAGTAGAGTGTAATTATGTGGCGTGTAATATGTGGCACTGCGTGGTACTTGGAGTGTCTGTTGCAATGAGTGCAGTTTAATTATGTAGCATATAAGTGTGTGGCACTGTGTGGTAATATGTGGATTGTATTTATGTTGCATTGAGAAGAGTGTAAGTATGAGACGTGTAATTATATGGCACTGAGTGGTATTGTGTGGAGTGTATTTACGTTGCATTGAGAAGAGTGTAATTATGCGGCAGTGAGTGCTAATATGGGAGTGTATGTTGTATTCAGTAGTGTAATTATGTGGCACTGAGTGGTATTTGGAGTGTATGTTGGGTTGAGTTTGTGTAATTATGTAGCATATAATTATGTGGCACTGAGTTGGATTTGGAGTTTATGTTGTGAGGAGTGCAGTGTAATTAAGTAGCATATAATTATGTGGTACTGAGTGGTATTTGGGGTGTATTTTGATTTGAGTGCAGTGTAAGTATGTAGCATGTAATTATTTGGCACTGAGTGGTATTTGGAGTGTATGTTGCGTTGAGTGCAGTGTAAAAATGTAGCATGTACTTATGCGGCACTGAGTGGTATTATGGGGAGGTTATGTTGTATTAAGTAGAGTGTAATTGTGTAGCCTGTAATTATGTGGTACTGAGTGGTATTTGGAGTGTATGTTGCGTTGAGTGCAGTGTAGTTATGTGGCCTTTAATTATGTGGCACTGAGTGGTATTTGGAGTGCATGTTGCGTTGGGTGCAGTGTAGGTATGTGGCCAGTAATTATGTGGCACTGAGTGGTATTTGGAGTGTATGTTACATTGGGTGCAGTGTAGGTATGTGGCCTGTAATTTGGTGGCACTGAGTGGTATTTGGAGTGTATGTTACTTTGAGTGCTGTGTAGTTATGTGTCATGTAATTATGTGGCACTGGGTGGTATTTGGAGTGTATGTTGCGTTGAGTACAGTGTAGTTATGTGGCCTGTAATTATGAGGCACTGAGTGATATTTGGAGTGTATGTTGCGTTGAGTGCAGTGTAGTTATGTGGCCTGTAATTATGTGTCATTGAGTGGTATTTGGAGTGCATGTTGTCTTGAGTGCAGTGTAGTTATGTGGCCTGTAATTATGGCGCACAGAGTGGTATTTTGAGTGTATGTTGCGTTGAGTGCAGTGTAATTATGAGGCCTATGATTATGTGGCACTGAGTGGTATCTGGAGTGCATGTTGCGTTGAGTGCAGTGCAATTATGTAGCCTAGATTTATGTGGCACTGAGTGGTATTTGGAGTGCATGTTGCGTTGAGTGCAGTGTAATTATGTAGCCTATAATTATGTGGCACTGAGTGGTATTTGGAGTGCATTTTGTGTTGAGTGCAGTGTAATTATGCGTTCGGGCTGGACTGTTCCCATGAGGCACAGGGTCAAGGCTGATTTGCATATAGCCAGTGTCTGACCTAGGGTGGTGTGGAGTGCAAATAAAAGATTGAATAAGCCCAGATCCTTGTACTGGGGTGAATGTAAGACATTGTTCTGCATTCTGTCCATCAACTGTGTTTTTGGGAATTTTCACCCCGAGTGGGCTGGGTATGCTCAGACGTGAGTCCCAGGCTCTCCACATCACTGGAGTCAAGCTATCCAGGCTGTAGAAGGCTGATAGCCAGAAACCGGTCCTTGGATGCTTGATTCCGGTCTAGGAAAGACATGGCTTGAAAGTTCGGGCTGGACTGTTCCCATGAGGCACAGGGTCAAGGCTGATTTGCATATAGCCAGTGTCTGACCTAGGGAGGTGTGGTGTACAAAAAATGATGGATTTATGCCCAGATCCTTGTACTGGGGCGAATGTAAGACATTGTTCTGCATTCTGTCCATCAACTGTGTTTTTTGCAATGTTCAGCCTGAGTGGGCTGGGTATGCTCAGACGTGAGTCCCAGGCTCTCCACATCACTGGAGTCAAGCTATCCAGGCTGAAGAAGGCTGATAGTCAGAAACCGGTCCTTGGATAGGTGATTCCAGTCTAGGAAAGACATGGCTTGGTAGTTTGGGCTGGGCTGTTCCCATGAGGCACAGGGTCAAGGCTGATTTGCATATAGCCAGTGTCTGACCTAGGGTGGTGTGGAGTGCAAAAAAACGATGGATTTAGGCCCAGATCCTTGTACTGGGGTGAATGTAAGACATTGTTCTGCATTCTGTCCATCAACTGTGTTTTTTGCAATTTTCACCCCGAGTGGGCTGGGTATGCTCAGATGTGAGTCCCAGGCTCTCCACATCACTGGAGTCAAGCTATCCAGGCTGAATAAGGCTGATAGCCAGAAACCGGTCCTTGGATGCTTTATTCCGGTCTAGGAAAGACATGGCTTGGTAGTTAGGGCTGGACTGTTCCCATGAGGCACAGGGTCAAGGCTGATTTGCATATAGCCAGTGTATGACCTGGGGTGGTGTGGAGTGCAACAAAAACGATAGATTTAGGCCCAGATCCTTGTACTGGGGTGAATGTAAGACATTGTTCTGCATTCTGGCCATCAACTGTGTTTTTTGCAATTTTCAACCCAAGTGGGCTGGGTATGCTCAGACGTGAGTCCCAGGCTATCCACATCACTGGAGTCAAGCTATCCAGGCTGAAGAAGGCTGATAGCCAGAAACTGGTCCTTGGATGCTTGATTCCGTTCTAGGAAAGACATGGCTTGGTAGTTCGGGCTAGACTGTTCCCATGAGGCACAGGGTCAAGGCTGATTTGCATATAGCCAGTGTCTGACCTAGGTTGTTGTGAAGTGCAAAAAAACGATGGATTTAGGCCCAGATCCTTGTACTGGGGTGAATGTAAGACATTGTTCTGCATTCTGTCCATCAACTGTGTTTTTTGCCATTTTCACCCCGAGTGGGCTGGGTATGCTCAGACGTGAGTCCCAGGCTCTACACATCACTGGAGTCAACCTATCCAGGCTGAGGAAGGCTGATAGCCAGAAACCGGTCCTTGGATGCTTGATTCTGGTCTAGGAAAGACATGGCTTGGTAGTTCGGGCTGGACTGTTCCTATGAGGCACAGGGTCAAGGCTGATTTGCATATAGCCAGTGTCTGACCTAGTCTGGTGTGGAGTGCAAAAAAAGATGGATTTAGGCCCAGATCCTTGTACTGGGGTGAATGTAAGACATTGTTCTGCATTCTGTCCATCAACTGTCTTTTTTGCAATTTTCACCCCGAGTGGGCTGGGTATGCTCAGACGTGAGTCCCAGGCTCTCCACATCACTGGAGTCAAGCTATCCAGGCTTAAGAAGGCTGATAGCCAGAAACCGGTCCTTGGATGCTTGATTCCCGTCTAGGAAAGACATGGCTTGGTAGTTCGGGCTGGACTGTTCCCATGAGGCACAGGGTCAAGGCTGATTTGCATATAGCCAGTGTTTGACCTAGAGTGGTGTGGAGTGCAAAAAAACTATGGATATAGGCCCGGATCCCTGTACTGGGGCAAATGTAAGACATTGTTCTACATTCTGTCCATCAACTGTGTTTTTTGCAATTTTCACAGGAAAGCAGCTTGCTCATTGGCTGTCAACACATCTAACCAGGAAGTGTTGGCATTCATCTTGTGCTAGGTAGACCGAGGCACAAGAAAGCAGAAAAAAAATGTGTAGAAAAAAAAAGGGGCAGTGTAGAAGCACCCTGACCCCCTAGGCCTGCTCAGGGGGTTCACAAGACCCTCAAGGCCAAGTGGGTTAGTTGCCCCCCAGGAACCCTCAGTATGCAAGGGGAATTAGTTCCCCCTTTGCAAACATGCCCGGGGCTGCGTTGCAGAGAGGTGTAAAAAAGGGTGTGGCCTCATTACACCTCTCTGCAATGCAGCCCACTGGCTTATACTGGAGGCTCCTGGTGGGCTTGTTGCCCCCCAGGGACCCCTTAGTATGCAAGGTGAATTAGTTCCTCCTCTGCAAACGCGCCAGGGGTTGCGCTGCAGAGTGTTGTAAAAAGTGGGCGTGCCCTCTGAACACCTGCCTGCAAAAATGTAGTAAATCCATATAAAAAAACATAACACTTAATACATTTACAAAATTGTCATTTAAAAAACCTTCGAAATTAAATGAAAAAACCATAGGTTTCAGGCCTGATATAGTTAGGAATTAGCATTTTAAAAACCATTGAAATACATTAAAAATCATAGGTTTCAGGCCTTATATAATTAGGAATTAGCATTAAAAAAACTTTGAAATTCACTGAAAAAACCATAGGTTTCAGGCCTTATATAGTTATGAATTAGCATTTAAAAAACCTTGCAAATTCACTGAAACAACCATAGGTTTCAGGCCTTATATAGTTAGGAATTAGCATTTAAAAAACCTTGCAAATTCACTGAAAAAACATAGGTTTCAGGCCTTATATAGTTAGGAATTAGCATTTAAAAAACCTTGCAAATTCACTGAAAAAACCATAGGTTTCAGGCCTTATATAAGTAGGAATGAGCATTTAAAAAAACCTTGCAAATTCACTGAAAAAACCATAGTTTCCAGGCCTTATATAGTTAGGAATTAGCTTTTAAAAAATCTTTGAAATTCACTCAAAAAACTATAAGTTTTAGGGGTGTTATAGTTAGCTGGACAGTTCACTCATACAAAACCATTGAAATTTCTCCTATATAGTTAGTGTTACTAACTATATTTCGCGCACCCGCAATCCACTGCTGATGGTGTCACATATTAGATGATTCATTACATGGTCAGTGACATCACTGATGACATCTCAATTGACATCACTAGAACATGTAATTTTATCCTTCTCCTAGTTAGCCCGGTCAAGGATTCTTGACCGGGCTAACTAGGAGAAGGATATGCCGGCACACATATATTTTCTGCGGCCAGGGCGCTTGGAGGTATTCGTAGGCGTCCACTCACGTATGATTGGAAAAGAAGCTGTATGTATAAGACATTATGGAAATACTAGCCTGCTTATAGAGCTGAAGAAAATGCAATGACTTTACCACATGAAGAGGTTTAGCGTGACTTTTGATCATTCACTATAGGGAATACCATACTGGAAGACGTACAAATTAGGAAACCCTAAATAAATACAGGATATTATCACAGAAAACTCTCCTGAACTTTTAAACTTAGTCCTTTCATGTCCACTGGATATCTGGGTTGTTTTACTGGAAGAGGTCCTGAAGAAGGTGGCCTTGAGCCGCCGAAACGCGCGTCGACCAAGTGCGGGGTCTCACATTTAACCTTGAGACCTGTATTCATGATTTAACTTCCTTGTTTCAGATGTTGTGGTGATGCATGTAGATAGGGTGTGAATGTGTGAGAATGTTGTGATAGATTGTCTATTACCAAGAGCACAATGATTTGTGTGTAATGTATAAGAAATTAGTTTGTATATAGCAATGTATTGTATGTATTCTTACCATGTCTTTTTTCTTTCACTTTTTTCTACGTTCTATTTAAAAAAAATGTCTATGCATAAAAAAAAACTTTTTTTTTTTTAAATGGTAATTTTCTACTTGTGAAAAAATTAGTAAAGAGATTTCTATACATAAAAAGCAATGATAATTGAGAAAAAATGAAATAAAATTCATATCTTTTGAAAGAATGAAATAGATTATTGTGCCTTTGTCACCAATATCTTATTATTAATTAGAGACATATTTGCATTAGATTTGTGTGGCCATTAAGGGAAATCCGTTCTCTTCATTGTGATATCTTATTCCCCTCTTTTCCCTGGCCTGATTGAATCCTGAGGGGGTCCCATCATATTTGCTATATATATAAAAAAACATACAAATACCTATTGGAACTCAGTGAATAATTGATAGGAGTAACAAAATTAGTCATGGTGCAAACCTATGCATAATTTTATGCCTTTATCCATTTATTTATTTATGTACTAAGTTAACAAATATATGAGGATTGTAACTGATCAACATTATTTAGTACTAGGCTAACATTTGGCTACGGATTCATTAAATACTTGCTTTTTTAACCATGAATGCAATGCAAAACAAGCATTGGCTTAGCCAATAGGTCTCGCCTTTGGGACCTTATGTGTTTAGCCAGAACTTTTGGCTATGTTGTAGAGCATTGTGACTGCTGTGCATTATGTTGAAAAGTTAAAAAGTGTTAAGCATTTTTGTTACCTTTATACAAACAAAGACAGCATTATATACAACTAAAAATCCTGATTAAAAAAAGATTTTAACTTACAAATTGTCTTTTATTTTGTTGTGCTTGCACTGCTGGCAACTTCTTCCTGCCTGTTCTCATGCTTGTTTGTTATAATTTTTTTGTTATGAGGGATCGGGACATAAAAAACGGGGGAGTGGATGTTTGAAAACAGTAATTTAATTAGAACATGAGCAGCGGACAGACACTAGGGGAGAATCAACAGATGCCAGATTCCAAGGGCAGACTTATATGATGCGTAGGTGGTGCGCTGATGCAAAATGGTGGTGGTGAGTGATGTTTCGTGCTCAGGTGGTGACACTATATTGTGTGTATTGGAGGGACGTTGTGGATTGTGGAGTTTTGGAGTTGAAATATGTTGTTTGGTGTGTAGTTATGCAGTGTGTATTGGAAATGTGTGGAGTTGAATTGTGTGGCCTGGAACTGTGGTGTTCTGTGAAATTATGCTAAGTGAAATTGTGTCATGGTGTGGAGTTTGTTTTGCATTAAGTGCAGTGTAATTGTGTAGCATATAATTATGTGGCACAGCCAAATAGCAGGTGATACATCGCTACGCCGAAAATCCACATTCAATCCGCCATATGCCAGTGTCCCCCCGGAACTGCATACCTTTGAACAGTCCTTAATGAAAGGTGTGGACCTCCTAGATAAGAACAAAAAAACCTACCAAAACCTCTCTAAACGAGAGCGGGCAGCACTGGAATCACTGAGAGAGAACGACACAATAGTGGTGAAACCTGCTGACAAGGGGGGCGGCATTGTAATCCTAAGTAAAGACGGCTACAATGACCAATGCCTCTCCCTCTTGTCGGACACAAGATTCTACAAAAAGCTAACTTCAGATCCAACAGAAAGATTGCAGAACACAATATCCAGTATGGTCCACGAAGCAGAGACCAAGAATTGGATAACCAAGAAGGAAGCTGAATATCTCATAACCTCGGACCCCAAAATTCCCTATTTCTACTCACTTCCTAAAACACACAAAAACAGGTCCCCCCCTCCGGGGAGACCTATAGTGTCTGGAATAGGGTCAGTTCTCGAGCCGCTCTCAAAATTTGCGGACGAATTTTTAAAACCACTTGTACAACGCACACCATCCTACCTAAAAGATACCCGCGATTTGTTGGTACAGATCCAAGCAAAATCATTTGACCCAGCAACAATGACCCTAGTGGGTTTGGATGTGGAGTCTTTGTTCACTAGTCTGCCACAAGCTGACACACTGCAAGTACTAGAAGATATACTTTACTCTGAAGACTGGCAATACAAAACACCGAGACACTTCATTCTCGAATGTTGTAAATTGGCTCTGACAGAAAACTTTTTTGCCTACGAGGAAGATCTTTATTTACAGACCCATGGAACATCGATGGGCAGCGCCTTTGCCCCATCGGTGGCAGGGCTGTATGTGAGTAACTTTGAGAGTAAGTTTATTCACAATGCAGCTAACATGTTCTCCACCAGCATCCTCTACTGGAAGAGGTATATAGATGATGTGATCCTGATCTGGGACACATCATCCGATCTAGAACAATTCATCCATTGGCTTAACCATCTAGACCCTTGGCTGAAATTCACGCATACCTCCAGTAACAAGAGTCTGGATTTCTTGGATCTAACAATTTTTGTAGAAAATAACATCTTAAACACAAAAACCTACACAAAACCTACTGCCAAAAACAGTTTGCTCTCGTATCAGAGCTACCACCCAAAGCCACTCAGAGACAATCTTCCTTTTAGCCAGTTCCTCCGGCTAAAACGTAACTGCAGCAAAAAAGAAGACTATCTGATCCAGGCGCAAGAGCTAAGTCAAAAACTGTCAAAAAGAAATTACAGTGCAAGAACAATAAAGTACTGCAAAAAAAGAGCAGACAACCAGCCCAGGGAGTGCCTTCTACAAAGTTACCCAAAAGCACAAGTACAGGACTTGACGACCTGCGTCACTACCTTTTGTCCATCAACTTATGAGGTAAACAAGCTGATAAACAAAAATTGGCATATCCTAAACACTGGAATCTTCAACTGGCCAAAGCCGAGGTTTGCCAATCGCAGAACAAAGAATATCAAAGACGTTCTAGTCCATACCCGCCCTTTGAGAAAACAACAACAATCCATCACGAGAGATGTGACTATGAACCCTGTAACGGGCCACTACCCCTGCGGGTCCTGTGTAGCCTGTAAAACAACCACAGTATCTAAAAAACTACAGCTAACGGAGACACTGGTATGGACACAACGTCAGCATACGAACTGTAATTCTTCACACGTCATATATATGATCACCTGTAAGTGCAAAAAAAGATACATTGGCATGACCTGCCGTAAAATAAAACTAAGGATTGGTGAGCATAAAAGTAATATTCGCTTAAAGAAAAACACCACAAAACTTTGTGCTCACTTTATAGAGATGGGTCACTCATGCGAAGAACTCCACTGGACAGTACTAGAAATGCTCACTGATAAAAGCACCAATTGTGAGCGCCGTCTGTTTGAAAAAGAACAAAGGTGGGTGGACCGCCTTAAAACCTGTGAACAAGGACTGAACGATGCCATCCCCTGGCACCGTTTTGCCTATTAGGAATTCTGATGTATTAGTGTCCAAAAAAAGCCTACAATGTCATTCCAGCTTCGTGTGGTTCAATAAAGCTACCAGAGATGCGATACACTGAAAACCTGAAAAAACGTAAAAAACGTAGTAATTGATACGTCCGAGTGACGTTCTAGGCACCTTTAAAAATCTCATTGCTCCCAACTCAAGCCACACCCCGGGGCAGAGTCAGCACAAGGCGGAATTCTCCTTACACGCGGGTAATGGCGCCGAAAAACAAGACCTCCAGATACTCCGGTAAGACAAGCCACTCTCTTTAAACTAACGGAGTCCTTTTTTAAACAGCTCTGAGCTCCTCACTGTCTAAAAAGCGATACCCCGGAGAAGCAAAGCTCTCTTGGCCACAGGTAGGCGAATTCATCTCTGTAACACACCAGCCATGCGTTGTTCGCAGCGTTCTAACTTAAAATGTTAAAAAGTCTTACCCGCCCCGCCATATTGATAAGCATTATACTGGCCATGCATTGTTTTGATTACTTTAACAAACCAGCTACGCACTATCTACAGCGCTTGCCCGTCCCGCTTTTGCTATATTGATAAGCGCCACGATGCAACGCTGATAAGGGCTAAATATAGTAGAGCGTGTCCTGCCTACGCATTCCAAATTAACCTTAGAGATAACCCAGGTCCATCATCCTAACTCTCCTTTTTTGCCTTCTGAATATTAAAGCATATCTTTTGGTAAAGAAAAATGTTACTTAACCAAATTACAGAGAAATGTAATACATTAACAAAACTAGGTGTATGTGTGCATGTTATATACGGGCATAATTTTTGTCTCATTTCAGATTAAGAAGGAAAATTTCCCCAACTGTGTAACCAAAAATAAGAGTGTTTGCACGCCAAAATAAGACTACACAAATGGTGTAAGTACCATACCTATATGTTTGTGAGTCCTGACGAAAGCTCCGCAGACCCTTCCTGGCCTAACGGAGCTGAAACATGTCGACGTATTTTAAGAAACCATACTATCAGACCTAGTAACCCGGTCTAACATCGTACCACTCATTTTTAATGTGGTAGAAACAACCCCTATTAAAGAACTTTCGGGCTGTTTTCTCCCCTTTTAACTATTTTCTTCCTTTTTTGCACATTTTACTTTGCACCTTTTTTCACTTCAAATCTCTGGACACTGCACCCTAGACCAGAGGTGCCTCGGGTGAGGCTGGCACATTCACTTCGGAGTAGCCAATGATAACTGCCACAACTCTAATGTGGGGCGGACGAACCAGATATACCGCACCTTTTACCAACAAAAAACATAGAGTTTTTTGAGGCTACTCTGACCTTTATCCCTTATACCAATGGTCATAAGGTGTAACTAGTGTCCGTTTCTATTTTTGATAACCAGCAATTAACCTTGGGGAACGAGACGGAGACCTTGATCCCTCATCCCTCTTTTTGATTAATTATTGAGAATCAACAGATGGCAGATTCCAAGGGCAGACTTATATGATGCGTAGGTGGTGCGCTGATGCAAAATGGTGGTGGTGAGTGATGTTTCGTGCTCAGGTGGTGACACTATATTGTGTGTATTGGAGGGACGTTGTGGATTGTGGAGTTTTGGAGTTGAAATATGTTGTTTGGTGTGTAGTTATGCAGTGTGTATTGGAAATGTGTGGAGTTGAATTGTGTGGCCTGGAACTGTGGTGTTCTGTGAAATTTTGCTAAGTGAAATTGTGTCATGGTGTTGAGTTTGTTTTGCATTAAGTGCAGTGTAATTTTGTAGCATATAATTATGTGGCACTGAGTGGTATTGTGTGGAGTGTATGTTGCATTCAGTAGAGTGTAATTATGGGGCACTGATTGGTAATTGGGGTGTATGTTACATTGAGTGCAGTGTAATTATGTAGCATATAATTATGTGGCACTGAGTGGTATTCGGTTGATTGTATGTTGCATTCAGTAGAGTATCATTATGTGGTGTGTAAATATATGTCACTCAGTATTATTTGGAGTGTATGTTGCATTGAGTGCAGTGTAATTTTGTAACATATAAATATGTGGCACTGAGTGGGATTGTGTGGAGTGTATGTTGCATTCAGTAGAGTGTAATTATGTGGCGTGTAATATGTGGCACTGAGTGGTACTTTGAGTGTCTGTTGCAATGAGTGCAGTGTAATTATGTAGCATATAAGTGTGTGGCACTGAATGGTATTATGTGGATTGTGTTTATGTTGCATTGGAAGAGTGTAAGTATGAGGCGTGTAATTATATGGCACTGAGAGGTATTGTGTGGAGTGTATTTACGTTGCATTGAGAAGAGTGTAATTATGCGGCACTGAGTGCCAATATGGGGAGTGTATGTTGTATTTAGTAGTGTAATTATGTGGCACTTAGTGGTATTTGGAGTGTTTGTTGCATTTACTGCAGTGTAATTATGTAGCATATAATTATGTGGCACTGAGTTGTATTTGGAGTGTATGTTGCATTGAGTGTGGTGTAATTATGTAGCATATAATTATGTGGCACTGAGTGGTATTTGGTGTTTTTGTTGTGTTGAGTGCAGTGTAATTAAGTAGCATATGATTATGTGGTACTGAGTGGTATTTGGAGTATATTATGAGTTGAGTGCAGTGTAATTATGTAGCATGTAACTATGCGGCACTGAGTGGTATTTGGAGTGTATGTTGCGTTGAGTGCAATGTAAAAATGTAGCATGTACTTATGTGGCACTGAGTGGTATTATGGAGAGGTTATGTTGCATTAAGTAGAGTGTAATTGTGTGGCCTGTAATTAGGTGGTACTGAGTGGTATTTGGAGTGTATGTTGCGTTGGGTGCAGTGTACTTATGTGGCCTGTAATTATGGGGCACTGATTAGTATTTGGAGTGTATGTTGCATTGGGTGCAGTGTAGTTATGTGCCCAGTAGTTATGTGGCACTGAGTGGTAATTGGAGTGTATGTTGCGTTGGGTGCAGTGTAGTTATGTGGCCTGTAATTTGGTGGCACTCAGTGGTATTTGGAGTGTATGTTACATTGAGTGCTGTGTAGTTATGTGTCATGTATTTATGTGGCACTGGGTGGTATTTGGAGTGTATGTTGCGTTGAGTGCAGTGTAGTTATGTGGCCTGTAATTATGTGGCATTGAGTGGTATTTGGAGTGCATGTTGTCTTGAGTGCAGTGTAGTTATGTGGCCTGTAATTATGTGGCACTGAGTGGTATTTGGGGTGTATGTTGCATTGAGTGCAGTGTGTATATCATAAAAACAATCTTAACAAACAGAAGGGAATGGTGATTGCAGAAAGGAAACTACAAATTTTTTTAGATACAAAAACTCTATTCTTCTTAATAAGTATTCATGTTAAAACCATACATCATATACATCAAAATTACATAAAAATTGACAAAAGGAAAAGGCAAATTATACAATACTAATAAAATATAATCACGCAATATTTAAAAAAGAGAAATACTCTCGACGCGCGTTTTGGCGTTTCGAAAAAACACCTTCTTCAGGAGCCACAAATTGTATCTGAAATACACAATTAATAAATATAAAAATACAATCACTTACATAGGTTAAAAAGATTTGTTTCGCTAACAATGCAACTTCACATAAAACATAATAATTCAACAAATTTAAAAACAGATTCCTAAGCAACACACCTTCCCTACTTGCTATAGCAATATAATAATTGCTAGACAAGGTACAAAACTAATATTTATATATTTGAGCAGTTGTTAGGTAACCAAACCAAGGTGAATAAACACCCAATGAAAAACAACCATCCCAGGGTTAGATATTATTAGGACAATTATATAAAAGAGATGAAAAACCAGGGTCATTCCATCAGTAGATAATGATGACACTTTGTAAGTCCTAAACTGTACCATCGGCAATAATATAGTACGAAGAGGACAATACTTACTATTAAGATTTTGTCACAATGGCTAGAACCAACTTGTATTTCCTTAACAATTCTTAATACAGTGATGTAGAGGATGTAACAGATAATGACTGCGGGTGAAAGGGGACATATATTAGACACCATACTTCATGGCAGTGCAAAGCTATAATACAACGTAATCATGTGAATAACAGATACAACACAATGTGCTCACCTAAAAGAATATGTTGTTGGTTGTAGTTGGAGCTGGATGGTTTTAATGCGTTTATGGCAAAGCTTAATGCCTTCGTCCTACGTCCTGCGTCCGCATATAATGTCCGGCTAAATTTTATGATTATCCTAGATGGAAACAGATAACCAAGCTCTTTGGTATTTTGATCTATACTGTTTAAAATAAGAGACTGGTTTTTGTCTAATTCTCTGAGATCACTGTTCGTCACTCTTTTAACTCGAGGCGTAACTTAATACATACGCTTACCTATGAGTAAAGACAGGAAATCTGTTGCAATGTGGCATTCAATTAAAAGCAAAACGTTCTCCTTATATATTTGTCTCACGTCTGATTTCTTTGGTGAAACCGATGAAAGGCCATGTAAGAAAAGGAGAGGGAGAAAAAATATAGTTTGCTTTATTTCTAGTTGCGCCTTTGTTAGTGCCAAAAAGTCTCAGGAAATTATTCAAGACTTCGCAATTCACGGTAGGCATAACTTACATGTGAGTATAACTATTGTAGTTACACCGGACAACCGGACGGAAAATACTCGTCTCGGGGAGGATTGAAATCTTCAAATCCCGAAAATTATTATCCCGGGCCTGTCTCTCGCTCAGCGTGATTCTAAATCATAAAACACAACCCACAGTATTCGTGATAGAAACTACTTTGCACGCCGAAATTCAGGCGGCTCGAGCGTTTAACTAAACTGCTTTTATAATTCCCGAATCCCTCCTTACCGTTAGAGACTGTATACGCAGGGAGCACGGCGCTGCAGAAGATAACTGCCGGCGTTCTGTGGACGTTAGGGGAAGTATCACCTGTCGTGTTACGAGACCACCTTTAAATACATGGATCAGGTGGTCACGTGGGTGATCTTTCATGAAATCCTTAAAGCCACAGTCGAGTCACTTTAATACTCGGTGTGTGGTGAAAGGGGCGGTCATTACTTTTAATAAAAACAAAAATGGGAAGAGTAAACATGAAATCCTGCTAATGTAAAACAGACCATCTGTTAACAAGGGAAGTGCACTATTATCACATATATAATCCCTACCCATTATGCAGTGACCAAATAGCCAATCAATCGAATATATACATATACCAAATTTGGCATGCTTTTATAATAATATCTGAGAAAACTCTTATTCTTAAGAAGGGACATTGAAGGAATTAGGAAATGTCTCTTATCGCTAATTAGATGCCTACTAGGTGAAGTCGAAACTGCCGAATAGACAGTCGACTTACGTGAGGAATTGCATGTTTGAGAAAACTCTCATTCTTAAAAAGGAACATTGAAGGATTTAGGAAATGTCTCTTATCACTAATT
Organism: Lissotriton vulgaris; assembly: GCF_964263255.1. Lineage (NCBI taxonomy): Eukaryota > Metazoa > Chordata > Amphibia > Caudata > Salamandridae > Lissotriton > Lissotriton vulgaris. The sequence goes on from NC_141687.1 coordinate 1,684,328,906, forward strand.
AAATGCCTACTAAGTGAAGTCGAAACTGCGGGATAGACAGTCGACTTAATTGAGAAATTGCATGTACTAGACAGTAACCAAGAGGTGTTGCCTACTGTCAAGTCAAGTGAAATGATGCTGAGATTAAATTTGGGGAGAAGTAGCTACAATATCGCGTTCTCCCAAGGAATTTTGCTGTTTAGTCCTTGTTTAAAGATGTTAAGAACAAACATCCAATAAACGTCCTTTTTCTTTCTGATGGCGCAACCACCTTTACTGTCAGGTGTCCTTATTTTCTCCAGAATGCGCCATTGGAAGTCGTCTGGTGTGTGATTCTTATCAAGGAAGTGCTTCACAAGAGGTGCTGTCAACTTGCCTGTCTTGACAGCAGATCTATGTTCAGTCAGACGCACTTGAATGGACCTACAGGTTTTGCCGACATGGCCTAAGCCACAGGCACATTGGATAAAGTAAACCACATTTGTAGTTTTACAATTCCAAATGTAATTCGCCTTGGCCAGAAAACCATTGTGGGTAAACTCTTCACCACCAAGGATATTGTTGCAAGATTTACATGAGGAACACTTTACTGTTCCGCGTATTGTAAGGTTGTTTAATAGCGATCTCTGAATAGGGCCTGCATTAGTCTGTTTAGTTCTGAATCTTGAATGGACAATCTTGTCCTTCAAATTTCTATTCCTCTTGTGTGCAAAAAGGGGTTTCACCAGCATATTTTTGGAAGTCGGATTGCAGTTAAGAATATGCCAGTTGGCATTAATGATCTGTCTTACAAGTTCATTGAGTGTGGAATGTGTGGTCACACAAACAAAACGGTCCTTGGCTGACAGTTCCTTCGATGTCAATAAAGCGTTGCGATCATAAAAGCGCGCTCTCTTATACGAACTTCTTAGAAGTCTATGCGGATATCCACGGTCTAAAAACTTTTTTCGCATAATGGATGCCTGCCTATCATAATCCATAAGATTGGTGCAGTTTCTACGAACTCTTAAAAATTGGGAAAAGGGCATACTCTCACGTTGGCTCTTAGGATGAAAACTGCTAAAATGTAGCAATGTATTGCGTGCGGTGGGTTTCACAAACAAGTCAACCTCTAACTTATTATTGTTCTCTCGTATCAATAAATCTAAGAATTCAACTTGATCTACACTATATTGGGAAGTAAACTTTAGATTATCATCAGTCACATTGATCCACTCCAAGAACTCCAAAAGGGAGTCCTTCCCATTGGTCCAGATAAAAAGATATCATCTTCGTATCTGGACCAATGGGAAATGGATTCAAAGAAAGGTGCTACTTCATTGTCAATGAATTTGTCCTCAAACGAGGACATGTAGATGTTTGCTATTGATGGGGCAACGGATGCACCCATGCTTACTCCCTTTAGTTGGCGAAACAGTAATTCACCAAATTTGAAAATATTTTCGGTCAGAACAATGAATAAGCAGTCAATAAGAAATTTCTTAGGTCAAGCTATGCTATGCTTATCAATAAACCAATCAGTTGCCCTGATAGCCTCATTTAATAGGATGTTACTGTACAAGGACTCAATGTCTATTGTAACCAATATGTCCCTGTTAGGTACAAATTTCAAATTCTCAAATATGTTAACCATATGTCCTGTATCTTTAACATATGATTTGATTTTTGGTATATGCGGTCTTAAATAATGGTCCACAAATTTGGACAAGGGCTCTGTTGGTGTACCGATCGTAGACACAATGGGTCTATAGGAAGAATTGTTAGTATTTTTGTGTATTTTCGGTAAACCGTAAATACACGCTGTCTTGTTTTTATTAGTGTTCAAAAATTCATGTTCTTTAATACTAATGTCCCCATTAGTTAAGGCCTCATTCGTCAGATGTTGAATCTTATTTGTGATATTACTTGAGGGATTGAAGTTAATTTTCAGGTAGGTGGAACTGTCGTTCAACATTGTAATCATATTGCGATCCTCCCTTGATAGTCAATTTATTGTTCTCTGATAGTCCTTTCAAGGCTAATGATTCCTCCTTAGATTGTTGAGTGCAGTGTAATTATGAGGCCTATAATTATGTGGCACTGAGTGGTATCTGGAGTGCAGGTTGCGTTGAGTGCAGTGTAATTATGTAGCCTATAATTATGTGGCACTGAGTGGTATTTGGAGTGCATGTTGCGTTGAGTGCAGTATAATTATGTAGCCTATAATTATGTGGCACTGAGTGGTATTTAGAGTGCATTTTGTGTTGAGTGCAGTGTAATTATGCTTTTGGGCAGGCTGATTTGCATTTAGCCAGTGTCTGACCTAGGGTGGTGTGGAGTGCAAAAAAACGATGGATTTAGGCACAGATCCTTGTATTGGGGTGAATATAAGACATTGTTCTGCATTCTGTCCATCAACTGTATTTTTTGCAATTTTCACCCCGAGTGGGCTGGGTATGCTCAGAAGTGAGTCCCAGGCTCTCCACATCACTGGAGTCAAGCTATCCAGGCTGAAGAAGGCTGATAGCCAGAAACCAGTCCTTGGATGCATGATTCCTATCTAGGAAAGACATGGCTTGGTAGTTCGGGCTAGACTGTTCCCATGAAGCACAGGGTCAAGGCTGATTTGCATATAGCCAGTGTCTGACCTGGGGTGGTGTGGAGTGCAAAAAACGATGGATTTAGGCCCAGATCCTTCTTCTGGGGTGAATGTAAGACATTGCTCTGCATTCTGTCCATCAACTGTGTTTTTTGCAGTTTTCACCCCGAGTGGGCTGGGTTTGCTCAGACGTGAGTCCCATGCTCTCCACATCACTGGAGTCAAGCTATCCAGGCTGAAGAAGGCTGATAGCCTGAAACCGGTCCTTGGATGCTTGATTCCCGTCTAGGAAAGACATGGCTTGGTAGTTCGGGCTGGACTGTTCCCATGAGGCACAGGGTCAAGGCTGATTTGCATGCAGCCAGTGTCTGACCTGGGGTGGTGTGGAGTGCAACAAAAATGATGGATTTAAGCCCAGATCCTTGTACTGGGGTGAATGTAAGACATTGTTCTGCATTCTGTCCATCAACTGTGTTTTTTGCAATTTTCACCCCGAGTGGGCTGGGTATGCTCAGACCTGAGACCCAGGCTCTCCACATCACTGGAGTCAAGCTATCCAGGCTGAAGAAGGCTGATAGCCAGAAACCGGTCCTTGGATGCTTGATTCCTGTCTAGGAAAGACATGGCTTGGTAGTTCGGGCTGGGCTGTTACCATGAAGCACAGGGTCAAGGCTGATTTGCATATAGCCAGTGTCTGACCTAGGGTGGTGTGGAGTGCAAAAAAACGATGGATTTAGGCACAGATTCTTGTACTGGGGTGAATGTAAGACATTGTTCTGCATTCTGTATATCAACTATGTTTTTTGCAATTTTCACCCCGAGTGGGCTGGGTATGCTCAGATGTGAGACCCAGGCTCTCCACATCACTGGAGTCAAGCTATCCAGGCTGAAGAAGGCTGATAGCCAGAAACCGGTCCTTGGATGCTTGATTCCTCTCTAGGAAAGACATGGCTTGGTAGTTCGGGCTGGGCTGTTACCATGAAGCACAGGGTCAAGGCTGATTTGCATATAGCCAGTGTCTGACCTAGGGTGGTGTGGAGTGCAAAAAAACGATGGATTTAGGCACAGATTCTTGTACTGGGGTGAATGTAAGACATTGTTCTGCATTCTGTATATCAACTATGTTTTTTGCAATTTTCACCCCGAGTGGGCTGGGTATGCTCAGACGTGAGTCCCAGGCTCTCCACATCACTGGAGTCAAGCTATCCAGGCTCTAGAAGTCTGATAGCCAGAAACCGGTCCTTGGATGCTTGAGTCCGGTCTAGGAAAGACATGGCTTGGTAGTTCGGGCTGGACTGTTCCCATGAGGCACAGGGTCAAGCCTGATTTGCATATAGCCAGTGTGTGACCTAGGGTGGTGTGGAGTGCAAAAAAACGAAGGATTTAGGCCCAGATCCTTGTACTGGGGTGAATGTAAGACATTGTTCTGCATTCTGTCCATCAACTGTGTTTTTTGCAATTTTCACCCCGAGTGGGCTGGGTATGCTCAGACGTGAGTCCCAGGCTCTCCACATCACTGGACTCAAGCTATCCAGGCTGAAGAAGGCTGATAGCCAGAAACCGGTTCTTGGATGCTTGATTCCAGTCTAGGAAAGACATGGCTTGGTAGTTCGGGCTGGACTGTTCCCATGAGGCACAGGGTCAAGGCTGATTTGCATATAGCCAGTGTCTGGCCTAGGGTGGTGTGGAGTGCAAAAAAACAATAGATTTAGGCCCGGATCCTTGTACTGGGGTGAATTTAAGACATTGTTCTGCATTCTGTCCATCAACTGTGTTTTTTGCAATTTTCACCCCGAGTGGGCTGGGTATGATCAGACGTGAGTCCCAGGCTCTCCACATCACTGGAGTCAAGCTATCCAGGCTGAAGAAGGCTGATAGCCAGAAACCGGTCCTTGGATGCTTGATTCCAGTCTAGGAAAGACATGGCTTGGTAGTTCCGGCTGGACTGTTCCCATGAGGCACAGGGTCAAGGCTGATTTGCATATAGCCAGTGTCTGACCTAGGGTGGTGTGGAGTGCAAAAAAACGATGGATTTAGGCCCAGATCCTTGTACTGGGGTGAATATAAGACATTGTTCTGCATTCTGTCCATCAACTGTATTTTTTGCAATTTTCACCCCGAGTGGGCTGGGTATGCTCAGACGTGAGTCCCAGGCTCTCCACATCACTGGAGTCAAGCTATCCAGGCTGAAGAAGGCTGATAGCCAGAAACCAGTCCTTCGATGCATGATTCCTATCTAGGAAAGACATGGCTTGGTAGTTCGGGCTGGACTGTTCCCATGAAGCACAGGGTCAAGGCTGATTTGCATATAGCCAGTGTCTGACCTGGGGTGGTGTGGAGTGCAAAAAAAGATTGATTTAAGCCCAGATCCTTGTACTGGGGTGAATGTAAGACATTGTTCTGCATTCTGTCCATCAACTGTGTTTTTTGCAATTTTCACCCCGAGTGGGCTGGGTATGCTCAGACCTGAGACCCAGGCTCTCCACATCACTGGAGTCAAGCTATCCAGGCTGAAGAAGGCTGATAGCCAGAAACCGGTCCTTGGATGCTTGATTCCTGTCTAGGAAAGACATGGCTTGGTAGTTCGGGCTGGGCTGTTACCGTGAAGCACAGGGTCAAGGCTGATTTGCATATAGCCAGTGTGTGACCTAGGGTGGTGTGGAGTGCAAAAAAACGATGGATTTAGGCACAGATTCTTGTACTGGGGTGAATGTAAGACATTGTTCTGCATTCTGTATATCAACTATGTTTTTTGCAATTTTCACCCCGAGTGGGCTGGGTATGCTCAGACGTGAGTCCCAGGCTCTCCACATCACTGGACTCGAGCTATCCAGGCTGAAGAAGGCTGATAGCCAGAAACCAGTCTTTGGATGCTTGATTCCAGTCTAGGAAAGACATGGCTTGGTAGTTCGGGCTGGACTGTTCCCATGAGGCACAAGGTAAAGGCTTAATTGCATATAGCCAGTGTCTGGCCTAGGGTGGTGTGAAGTGCAAAAAAACTATAGATTTAGGCCCGGATCCTTGTACTGGGGTGAATTTAAGACATTGTTCTGCATTCTGTCCATCAACTGTGTTTTTTGCCATTTTCACCCCGAGTGGGCTGGGTATGCTCAGACGTGAGTCCCAGGCTCTCCACATCACTGGAGTCAAGCTATCCAGGCTGAAGAAGGCTGATAGCCAGAAACCGGTCCTTGGATGCTTGATTCCGGTCTAGGAAAGACATGGCTTGGTAGTTCGGGCTGGACTGTTCCCATGAGGCACAGGGTCAAGGCTGATTTGCATATAGCCAGTGTCTGACCTGGGGTGGTGTGGAGTGCAAAAAACGATGGATTTAGGCCCAGATCCTTCTTCTGGGGTGAATGTAAGACATTGCTCTGCATTCTGTCCATCAACTGTGTTTTTTGCAATTTTCACCCCGAGTGGGCTGGGTTTGCTCAGACGTGAGTCCCATGCTCTCCACATCACTGGAGTCAAGCTATCCAGGCTGAAGAAGGCTGATAGCCTGAAACCGGTCCTTGGATGCTTGATTCCCGTCTAGGAAAGACATTACTTGGTAGTTCGGGCTGGACTGTTCCCATGAGGCACAGGGTCAAGGCTGATTTGCATACAGCCAGTGTCTGACCTGGGGTGGTGTGGAGTGCAACAAAAATGATGGATTTAAGCCCAGATCCTTGTACTGGGGTGAATGTAAGACATTGTTCTGCATTCTGTCCATCAACTGTGTTTTTTGCAATTTTCACCCCAAGTGGGCTGGGTATGCTCAGACCTGAGACCCAGGCTCTCCACATCACTGGAGTCAAGCTATCCAGGCTGAAGAAGGCTGATAGCCAGAAACCGGTCCTTGGATGCTTGATTCCTGTCTAGGAAAGACATGGCTTGGTAGTTCGGGCTGGGCTGTTCCCATGAAGCACAGGGTCAAGGCTGATTTGCATATAGCCAGTGTCTGACCTAGGGTGGTGTGGAGTGCAAAAAAACGATGGATTTAGGCACAGATTCTTGTACTGGGGTGAATGTAAGACATTGTTCTGCATTCTGTATATCAACTATGTTTTTTGCAATTTTCACCCCGAGTGGGCTGGGTATGCTCAGACGTGAGTCCCAGGCTCTCCACATCACTGGACTCGAGCTATCTCGGCTGAAGAAGGCTGATAGCCAGAAACCAGTCTTTGGATGCTTGATTCCAGTCTAGGAAAGACATGGCTTGGTAGTTCGGGCTGGACTGTTCCCATGAGGCACAAGGTAAAGGCTTATTTGCATATAGCCAGTGTCTGGCCTAGGGTGGTGTGAAGTGCAAAAAAACAATAGATTTAGGCCCGGATCCTTGTACTGGGGTGAATTTAAGACATTGTTCTGCATTCTGTCCATCAACTGTGTTTTTTGCCATTTTCACCCCGAGTGGGCTGGGTATGCTCAGACGTGAGTCCCAGGCTCTCCACATCACTGGAGTCAAGCTATCCAGGCTGAAGAAGGCTGATAGCCAGAAACCGGTCCTTGGATGCTTGATTCCGGTCTAGGAAAGACATGGCTTGGTAGTTCGGGCTGGACTGTTACCATGAGGCACAGGGTCAAGGCTGATTTGCATATAGCCAGTGTCTGACCTAGGGTGGTGTGGAGTGCAAAAAAATGATAGATTTAGGCTCAGATCCTTGTACTGGGAAGAATGTAAGACATTGTTCTGCATTCTGTCCTTCAACTGTGTTTTTTGCAATTTTCACCCCGAGTGGGCTGGGTATGCTCAGACGTGAGTCTCAGGCTCTCCACATCACTGGAGTCAAGCTATCCAGGCTGAAGAAGGCTGATAGCCAGAAACCGGTCCTTGGATGCTTGATTCCGGTCTAGGAAAGACATGGCTTGGTAGTTCGGGCTGGACTGTTCCCATGAGGCACAGGGTCAAGGCTGATTTGCATATAGCCAGTGTCTGACCTAGGGTTGTGTCGAGTGCAAAAAAACAATGGATTTAGGCCCAGATCCTTGTACTGGGGTGAATGTAAGACATTGTTCTGCATTCTGTCCAAAAACTGTGTTTTTTGCAATTTTCACAGGAAAGCAGCATGCTCATTGGCTGTCAACACATCTAACCAGGAAGTGTTGGCATTCATCTTGTGCTAGGTAGACCGAGGCACAAGAAAGCAGAAAAACAAACGTGTAGAAAAAAAAGGGGGCAGGGTAGAAGCACCCTGACCCCCTAGGCGGCATACAACCGTTACCACGCATCTTTTACCACGAAAAACTATTACCACAAAACTTTTACAACGCAGGATCCCTTACAACGCATGCCTTTACAACGCATGACATTACATCGCAGATACTATTACAACGCATACCATTACAACGTAAGTATAGGTAAGTTTATGTTTGGGTTTGGGTTATGGGGTACAGGGATATTTTTAGGGTTCAGGGCTGGGTTTGGGTTTTGGGGTACAGAGGTATTTTTAGGGTTCAGGGCTTGGTTTGGGTTATGGGGTATAGGGGTATTTTTAGGGTTCAGGGCTAGGTTTGGGTTATGGAGTACAGGGGTATTTTAAGGGTTCAGGGCTGGGTTTGGGTTATGGGGTACAGGGGTATTTTTAGGGTTCAGGGCTAGGTTTGGGTTATGGGTTATAGGGGTATTTTTAGGGTTCAGGGCTAGGTTTGGGTTATGGGGTACAGGGGTATTTTTAGGGTTCAGGGCTAGGTTTGGGTTATGGGGTACAGGGGTAATTTTAGGGTTCAGGGCTATGTTTGGGTTATGGGGTACAGGGGTATTTTTAGGGTTCAGGGCTGGGTTTGGGTTATGAGGTACAGGGGTATTTTTAGGGTTCAGGGCTAGGTTTGGGTTATATACTTACCTATACTTACGTTGTAATGGTATGCGTTGTAATAGTGTCTGCGATGTAATGTCATGCTTTGTAAAGGTATGCATTGTAAGGGATCCTGCAGTGTAAAAATTGAGTGCTAATGGTATGCGTGGTAAAAGTATGCGTGCTAATGTCATACATCCCCCCTAGGCCTGCTCAGGGGGACCCTCGAGGCCAAAAAACCCGGTATGTTTATTTCAAAATTACCCACAAGGGGGACCAAATCGCGGGGGCATAGTGATAAAGAAGTGTGGGGGGTGCCCAATCCCCCCACACTGCCACGGCCTCCTGGCGCATACTGTAGGCTCCTGGTGGGTTAGTTGCCCCCCAGGGACCCTCAGTATGCAAGGGGAATTAGTTCCCCCTCTGCAAACATGCCCGGGTCTGCGTTGCAGAGAGGTGTAAAAAAGGGTGTTGCCTCATTACACCTCTCTGCAATGCAGCCCACTGGCTTATACTGGAGGCTCCTGGTGGGCTTGTTGCCCCACCGGGACCCCCAGTATGCAAGGGGAATTAGTTCCTCCTCTGCAAATGCACCAGGGGTTGCGCTGCAGAGTGTTGTAAAAAGGGGGCGTGCCCTCTGAACACCTGCCTGCAAAAATGTAGTAAATCAATATAAAAAAAAAATACCATTTAATACATTTAAAAATTGTCATTTAAAAAAACCTTCGAAATTAAATGAAAAACCATAGGTTTCAGGCCTGATATAGTTAGGAATTAGCATTTTAAAAACCATTGAAATTCATTAAAAAATCATAGGTTTCAGGCCTTATATAATTAGGAATTAGCATTAAAAAAAACCTTTGAAATTCACTGAAAAAACATAGGTTTCACGCCTCATATAGCTATGAATTAGCATTTAAAAAACCTTGCAAATTCGGCTGGCGTGGCTAGGGAAGCCATCATGGCGGACGTAGTTTAGCGAAGCTCTGTCCCGCCGCTGAGATATCTACCTAATTATCCTTCCTCCCCCGCACCCGACGGAATCCCGGTGTGGTGGAGTGCAGCGGAAGGTGCCCAGTAGACATGGCGCAATTTTGAGCCGTGTTGCAACATTGGAAGACGCTGCATGGCACTCGAGACCAGCGTGGCCTACGGCAGTGAGCGGCGCCGGGGACCTCAAGTTTGGCGACGCCCAGGAAAGAAGACGGCCGACGGCGGCTGCACGTTCGCTTGTCCGCGGCGCCGCCGGATACTTTGGTGCCGCGGTGGTAGATCCGGACGGGAACAGTGCTGCTGCAGGCACAAGACATTGGCAGGACATTGCTGGCGGTGAAGACTGATGGCCGGAGGAGCCTCCGGAGCCCTGGAGCCCCAAGTGCTCCGATAGCAGGCCCAGGGAAACACAGCGGCGATCGAGTGCAAGACCCGGGGCGGCCGAGCTGCCGCTGACTTCTTGGCGAGCGCGACCGCCCACAGACAGCAAACACTGCATTGGCAAGTACATCTCTTCTGGTAGCGGGGACGGAGGCGGGCGCCCTAGATCGGGCCCCTGGGACGGCCATCTTGGGGCTGCGGAGGCCGCAGGAGACACCCAATGTGAGGAGTAATCAGCCGGCCTGCCCCCGCAGCCACGGGTGAACGAACGCGGGTCCTGCTTGCCTGAAGCTTGGCAAATAGACATATACAGTGAACTGTGGTGAATTGGGAGGGAAGAAGCCAGGAACGGGCATTGTGAGTAGTGGTTGGCGGACGAGATCTGGGCTGCCGTCTGCCTACTGGCTGGGCCTGTGGCTCCGGGGGTGCGAGATTGCCGGGCCTTGGAAGAAACCTCCTTTGGAGAAGTGTGTGAGGGAAGAGACCCTCCCATTGGCGAGGAGCAGGGCACACGAGAGGCGCAGGAAAGATCTAGACAGCTGCCCTAACAACCATGACCAGAGGTGGGAGCGGCAGTGGAACCTCGAAACAGGGACCCATAGATAAATTTACCGCCCCCAGCGGACTCTCTGGAGCTTCAGGGGGCAATCAAGCTCTGGGGCCAGACAATGCAGCTCTCCTGGCGGCGATCAACCAACCTAGGGACACACTGGATGCCAAGATAGGGGCCGTGGGGGCGGATGTTACCTTGCTGCGCCAAGACTTGCGTAATGCGGTGGCCCGCATTACTGAAGCAGAAGCCCGGATCACCGGAGTGGAGGATGACGTGGTGATCTTAAAGAGGAAAGTGGCTCACATGAAGGCGTACAGAAGGGCCTGGCGCTCCGGGCTGAGGACGCTGAATGACGGGCTTGGCGCAATAATCTACGCTTTGTCGGCTTTCCGGAATACAGCGAAAAGGGCAACATAGAGGCCTTCCTCACCGAATGGCTGGAGGGCTGGTTCCGGCTGGAGTCTATCTCCGGCTGCTTTGTTATTGAACGGGCCCACAGAGTGCTAACTCAAAAGCCGCCGGTTGGCGAACGCCCACGGCCGGTCATAGTCAAGCTGCTCAATTATCAAGACCGGGACACAATCCTGAAACAAGCTCGATTGAAAGAACCTCTCCAGTGGAACAATCAGCGAATCTTGATATTTCCGGACTATACAAGGCTGGTGCAGCAACAGCGACAGTCCTTCACGGCAGCTAAAGCTCGGCTGCGGGGCCTCAAAATCCAATATGCCCTGCTATATCCAGCACGTCTAAGGGTGGTCTATCAGTCCCGCACGCTGTTTTTTAACTCTCCTGAAGAGGTGTTCACCTGGACGGATGAGACAGTACGAGTTAGACCACATACTCCGCCGGCCCGTGACTCGAAATCATCCTCCTCAGCAAAACCGCCTCGGACGCCCCGACGTTCACGTAGCAGAAGTAACTGGAGATCTCTTTCATCGAAATGCTCCCCAGCTAAAGGAGGAAGCTCAGAAGAAACACGCCCTCCAAACTCACCGAAAGTAGATCCGTGAGGAACGATGGGACACAAGTTATTCGCCGAATAGGAGTGCCATGCTGTGGGCCGAGTGGTGGATGCTGAAGGCCAAACTGTAGAAGATGTGAGCGTGCAGTAACACTGATACTAGCAGACAAGTATAAGCTTATTGCCACGGGATGTGGGTTGGGTGAGGAGGGACGGGCTAAAAGGCGGACACATGCCTCAGATTTTGGGAGGTTAGCGCCTCTAACGAGGCAGTTGAGACGTTCTGGGGCTGTTGGTGGGGATCCATTGGCATAGACAGTCTTGAGTCTCCCGTTGGGGGCTGGGGATGTCTTATACCGCGACAGGTACTTCAACGTTGCTGAGGTATGGGGAGGGGGGAGTTGGGGAAGGTTTGCGGGGATGTCAGTTGAGTTGGGATATGGAGGGAGGGAGGGAGGGGGATTGGGGGGATGATTTGGGGTGGAGGGATGCGGGAAGGGAGGTGTTATGCACATGGCTGTCTCAAAAGATACTGTTGGGATGTTTAAGCCTGATGTACCCATTGCCACAGACACAATTACATCTACGCTTTGATGGGGGCTGATAACAGTGAGCCGCAACCTACCAGAGCTCAAATGAAAGTGATGAGTTGGAATGTTCGGGGCATGCTTGACAAGATCAAGAGAGGTGCGGTGTTGAGACAGGGGAGGAGAGAAAGGGTGGATGTCCTACTGTTACAGGAAACACACTTACTGGGTAACAATATGTTGAGCTTACAGAGATACGGCTATGACCAAGTCTATCATGCCGGCTTTGTGAGGGGGTCTCGGGGGGTGGCGGTCCTGGTACATCGCAGACTGGCCTACACTCATACAAAACAGTGGATAGATCCACAGGGCCGTTATGTTTTTATACAAGGGATGGTGGGTCCTGAGCCAAAAATAATCGGGAGTGTATACGCCCCGCCCCCACTACAGTGGGCACTAATTGAAAAACTATTCACAATATGGACTGAAATCCCAGAGGGTCTAGCTGTGATCGGGGGAGACTGGAATGATGTCATGCAAAGTCGGCTCGACCGTCTCAGGCCCGGGGGCGACCTCATAGCAGATACCCCAACTAAACTAAATGATGTGGTGCGAGGCATGGATTGGGTGGACACTTGGCGTTACCTCCACACACATGAACGTGAATACACCTATGTCTCGGCGGTCCATCACTCGTTTTCGAGGCTAGACTATATATTTGTCCCAACCGCGGTAGTGAACAGGGTGGTTTTGGCATCCATTCTGCCACGCGGATTGTCAGACCACTCCCCAGTGGAGATAGATATCACCCTAGACAAAGGGAGACAACCATTTAGGTGGCGCCTCTCCACCTGGAACCTGCAGCAGGAAGCCTTCCAACAACATATGGAGGTAGCCATTGCTCGATACTGGGAAGAGAATTTAGGTACAGTGTCGGATATACGGATGGCCTGGGAGGCCCTGAAGCCCACACTTCGCGGAGTAGATATAGCCTGGTGTGCAACGGAAAAAAGAGCTAGTGCAGGCGGCAGCGACAGTAGAACTACTGGAGACTCAATGCGGGGTCGAGAGCCGTCACGAAGGAATAGGGCAGCTGTTATTAGCACAACAAACATATGCGTCCCTGCTGTTAGACGAAGCTCGGCAGGTCTGGCTGGCGACGAGAAGTAAAATATATCAATGGGGCAACAAATCCAGCACAATGCTTCATAGACTCTGTCAGAGGGTATTTCGGGCACAGGAGTTGCCGAGTCTCAAGGATGAGACTGGAGCCTCCATTTCAGCCCCTAGAGAGCTAGCGAATAGCTTCGCCTGCTACCGTGCGGCCCAGTATGCCCCACAAGATGTCCTCCCGGCGCTGGACGTCGACAAATTTATAGCTGATCTTCCACCCCGTACGCTCCCAGACGACGTACGAGAACGCCTCGAGGCCCCGCTATCGGCTGAGGAGTTGGGTATGGCTCTAGGGCAGCTCAATACCAGCAAGGCCCCAGGGCCCAATGGCTTTCCAAGTGAGTTTTTTAAACTTTATCATCTCCAATTGGGGCTTCATTACAAAGCGGCCCTGGAGGCAGCGAGAAAGGAGGGCCTTCTTCCAGCTGAATGGAGGCACGCAGAAATAGTAGTGTTCTGCAAACCGGGTCGGCCTCCAGACCGTCACGAGTCCTACCGACCGATCTCCCTTTTAAACATCTAGGCCAAAATACTAGCCAAGGCACTTGCGAACCGTTTACTCCCACCTATTACAGATCTTATTCACCCAGACCAAGCCGGGTTTATGCCCCACAGAGCGACAAAGCACAACATTAGACGCGCGCACGTGGTAATAGAGGCGATGAGTAAGACCGGAGATCAAGCAGCACTGCTACTGGCGGACATCGACAGGGCCTTTGACTCCCTGAGCTGGACCAATCTGTTCACACTCCTTCCACGTCTTAACATAGGGCCGCATTTCATGTCCTGCATTCGGCTATTGTACACCGACCTAACGGCCTCGGTGAGAGAGCCGGGGAGTCTTCGGCGGCCTTTCCAATAGGGCGAGGTACCAGGCAGGGATGCCCCCTCTTGCCGTACCTATTTGCCCTAGCCATGGTACCGTTAGCGGCATGGGTCCGGATGGACGCGCAGTTGAGGGGTTATGAGTGGGAGGCAGGACCCTCGGACAGAATGGCACTATATGCGGATGATGTGCTGTTTTTTCTTACAAACGTAAATCGGTCCGGGCCACGGATCCTAGAAATAATGAGAATCTTTGGTGAGGTATCAGGACTGTACCTTAACCCGCGGATATCTACACTCTTGATGCTGGGAGACCACTTTGAGATCGGACCATGGACCAAGATGCTACAGAGGGCAGCGGGGGGGTCTTAAGTACCTAGGGGTGTTTTTGACGACCTCGCCGGCTATTGCTTGGAAGCGTAACATAGCTCCGGTGTGGGAGAAGGTGCAACAGGAGATGAAGTGCTGGTCTCGTATGCCCCTTAATATATATGGTAGATCCGCAATATTTAAGATGGTTTCTCTCCCCCATATACTGTATCAATTGCAGAATCACCCGTACCCAATCCCATCACAATGGTTTCGACAGATTAACTCTGCTCTGGGTCAGTTTTTATGGGCCGGGGGTGCGTCGCGAGTAGCCCTACGAACCTGCTTCCTGTCCACATACTGTGGGGGTCTAGCGACGTCCGATATATTATCATATTATCAAGCCTCCCATCTGGTGGTCCTCATTGACTGGTGGTACGGTGATAGGAGGGACCCGGCGTATGCCCTTGAAAGGGAATTAATAGAACCAAATACCCTACACACTGTCCTGTACTCTGCGGGACTGCGAAAAAGACTACCTCATGCAACACAAGTCGTTTTTCTGATCTGGCGACAGTCGCTACGCCGCATGGGATGGTGGGGGAGACTAACGAGGGAAACCCCACTCTGGCATAATGGGCAGCTGCCGTCACTAATGTCGCTACGGTGCTTCGAAGGCTGGGACTCGATAGGCATATCTGCACTAGGCCACGTCACGAAGCGCACCACACAGAAATCCTTTCAAGACCTTAGTACTGAATTTGACATGCCCCACACACAGTTCTTCCGATATCTGCAGTTACGACACGCTCTTACGCCCGCACTCACAGGCTTAGACACTTTACCTGAATTCAGCCCGATGGAAGCCAAAATAATTATGGGGGACCTAGAAGACAAGAAAATATCCCGCATATACCAGACACTAGTTACACATTGCTCTTCAGACTTGCAGCCGCTCAGAGGCCGATGGGTGAGAGATGTGGGAGAGCTCAGGGAAGATGATTGGCGGCAGGCTCTCGAGTCCCCCAGGGGGGCGGCCATAGCTGTACGCCTACGCCTAATACAATTCAAGTACTTACACCGTGCTTATTATACAAGGGAGAGGCTAGGTGCCGGGAAACCCTTTTTGGGTAGCTGTTTGCGCCATATAAGTTTAAAAAATAAATAAATAAATAAATGGAAGGCAGGTCTAATTGAGTCCCCGACGTGCTTGTGCTGTGGTCATGACATGGGACACCTCCTACACACGGTGTTGGACTGTAGTGGCCTGGTGAGATTTTGGGCTGGTGTATGGGATTGTTTATCAGAGGTACTGGGATGGGACCTCCTCCGTACCACGAAATTGGGATTGCTGCATGTGTTGGTAGGGGTGGGGGGTCAACATCTACAAAATACACCTGCTCCTCCTAGGCCTTACACTAGCAAAAAGAAATGTGGCGCAGGCCTGGAAAGATCCCAGGGCTCCCAAGGTGATTGTGTGGAAAAAAGGTCTTGACTTTTGTATGGGTCTGGAGCGACCAGTGTTCGTGGCCAGAGGCTGTCCAAAAAAAATTATAAAATATGGAAACGGTGGGCGGATTACAGGGGCCTATGGCTGGAGCCTCCACCACCAATGAGAGGTGTGGAGGAGCAGGCGAGATGGGTATGTAAGGCGCAAAATGTATACTTTGATGCATATACGCTTAACCTGTACAGTACTCATGAGACGTTATGCAAAGGGAGGGAAGGGTTAGGGAAGTTGGGGAAAGGGGCGGGGGGTTGAAGGGGGGAATTTCCTAATAATTAAATGAATCGCTACTTATGGTGTACTATTATTGTTACAGCCCCTCCGGAGTACGGAATGCTGTGTCTTCTATGCAATTGGTCAATAAAAAAAGTTAAAAAAAAAAACCTTGCAAATTCACTGAAAAAACCATAGGTTTCAGACCTTATATAGTTAGGAGTTAGCATTTAAAAAACATTGCAAATTCACTTAAAAAACCATAGGTTTCAGGCCTTATATAGTTAGGAATTATCATTTAAAAAACCTTGCAAATTCACTGAAAAAACCATCGTTTCAGGCCTTATATAGTTAGGAATTAACATTTAAAAAACCTTGCAAATTCACTGAAAAAACCATAGGTTTCAGGCCTTACATAAGTAGGAATTAGCATTTAAAAAACCTTGCAAATTCACTGAAGAAAACCATAGGTTTCAGGCCTTATATAGTTAGGAATTAGCATTTAAAAAACCTTTGAAATTCACTGAAAAACCATAGGTTTCAGGCCTTATATAGTTAGGAATTAGCTTTTAAAAAACCTTTGAAATTCACTCAAAAAACCATAAGTTTTAGAGGTGTTATAGTTAGCTGGACATTTCACTCATACAAAACCATTGAAATTTCTCCAATATAGTTAGTTGTACTAACTATATTTCGCGCACCCGCAATCCACTGCTGTTGATGTCACATATTAGATCATTCATGACATGGTCAGTGACATCACTGATGACATCTCAAATGACATCACTAGAACATGTAATTTTTATCCTTCTCCTAGTTAGCCCGGTCAAGGATCCTTGACCGGGCTAACTAGGAGAAGGATAGGCCGGCACACATATATTTTCTGAGGCCAGGACGCATGGAGGTATTCGTAGGCGTCTACTCACGTATAATAAGCTGTATGTATAAGACATTATGGAAATACTAGCCTGCTTATAGAGCTGAAGAGAATGCAATGACTTTACCACATGAACAGGTTTAGCTTGACTTTTGATCATTCACCATAGGGAATACCATACTGGAAGACGTACAAATTAGGAAACCCTAAATAAATACAGGATATTATCACAGAAATCTCTCCTGAATTTTTAAACTTAGTCCTTTCATGTCCCCTGGATATCTGGGTTGTTTTACTGGAAGAGGTCCTGAAGAAGGTGGCCTTGAGCCGCCGAAACGTGCGTCGACCAAGTGCGGGGTCTCACATTTAACCTTGAGACCTCTATTCATGATTTAACTTCCTTGTTTCAGATGGTGTGGTGATGCATGTAAATAGGGTGTGAATGTGTGAGAATGTTGTGATGGATTGTCTATTACCAGGGGCACAATGATTTGTGTGTAATGTATAAGAAATTAGTTTGTATATAGCAATGTATTGTGTGTATTCTTACCATGTCTTTATCCTTTTCCTTTTTTCTACGTTCTATTTAAAAAAAATGTCTATGTATAAAAAAAAACTTCTTTTTTAAAATAATGGTAATTTTCTACTTGTGAAATAATTAGTAAAGAGATTTCTATACATAAAAAGTAATGATAATTGAGAAAAAATGAAATAAAATTCATATCTTTTGAAAGAATGAAATAGATTATTGTGCCTTTGTCACCAATATCTTATTATTCATTAGAGACATATTTGCATTAGATTTGTGTGGCCATTAAGGGAAATCTCTCTTCATTGTGATATCTTATTCCCCTCCTTACCCTGGCCTGATTGAATCCTGAGGGGGTCCCATCATATTTGCTATATATATAAAAAAAACATACAAATACCTATTGGAGCTCAGTGAATAATTGATACGAGTAACAAAATTAGTCATGCTGCAAACCTATGCATTTGTTTATGCCTTTATCCATTTTTTTATTTATGTACTAAGTAACAAATATATGAGGATTGTAACTGATCAACATTATTTAGTACTAGGCTAACATTTGGCTGCGGATTAATTAAATACTTGCTTTTTTAACCATGAATGCAATGCAAAACAAGCATTGGCATAGCCAATAGGTCTCGCCTTTAGGACCTTATGTGTTTAGCCAGAACTTTTGGCTATGTTTTAGAGCATTGTGACTGCTGTGCAATATGTTGAAAAGTTAAAAAGTGTTAAGCATTTTTGTTACCTTTATACAAACAAAGAAAACATTATATAGAACTAAAAATCCTGATTAAAAAAAGATTTTAATTTAAAAATTGTCTTCTATTTTTTTTTTGTGCTTGCACTGCTGGCAACTTCTTCCTGCCTGTTCTCATGTTTGTTTGTTATAATTTTTTTGTTACAGGGGATCAGGACATAAAAAACGGGGGAGTGGATGTTTGAAAACAGTTATTTAATTAGAACATGAGCAGCGGACCGACACTAGGGGAGAATCAACAGATGCCAAATTCCAAGGGCAGACTTATGTGATGCTTAGATGGTGCGCTGATGCAAAATGGTGGTGGTGAGTGATGTTTTGTGCTCAGGTGGTGACACTATATGGTGTAGATTGGAGGGAAGTTGTGGATTGTGGAGTTTTGGAGTTGAAATATGTTGTTTGGTGTGTAATTATGCAGTGTGTATTGGAAATGTGTGGAGTTGAATTGTGTGACCTGGAACTGTGGTGTTCTGTGAAATTATGCTAAGTGAAATTGTGTCATAGTGTGGAGTTTGTTTTGCATTAAGTGCAGTGTAATTGTGTAGTATATACTTATGTGGCACTGATTGGTATTGTGTGGAGTGTATGTTGCATTCAGTAGAGTGTAATTATGGGGCACTGATTGGTAATTGGGGTGTATGTTGCATTGAGTGCACTGTAATTATGTAGCATATAATTATGTGGCACTGAGTGGTATTCGGTTGAGTGTGTTTGCATTCAGTAGAGGATCATTATGTGGTGTGTAATTATGTGGCACTCAGTGGTATTTGGAGTGTATGTTGCATTGAGTGCAGTGTAATTATGTAACATATAATTATGTGGCACTGAGTGGAATTGTGTGGAGTGTATGTTGCATTCAGTAGAGTGTAATTATGTGGCCTGTAATATGTGGCACTGAGTGGTACTTGGAGTGTCTGTTGCAACGAGTGCAGTGTGATTATGTAGCATATAAGTGTGTGGCACTGTGTGGTATTATGTGGATTGTATTTATGTTGCATTGAGAAGAGTGTAAGTATGAGGCGTGTAATTATATGGCACTGAGTGGTATTGTGTGGAGTGTATTTATGTTGCATTGAGAAGAGTGTAATTATGCGGACCTGAGTGGTAATATGGGGTGTGTAGGTTGTATTCAGTAGTGTAATTATGTGGCACTGAGTGGTATTTGGAGTGTATGTTGCATTGAATGCAGTGTGATTATGTAGCATATAATTATGTGGCACTGAGTGGTATTTGGAGTGTATTTTGCGTTGAGTGTGGTGTAATTATGTAGCATATAATTATGTGCCACTGAGTGGTATTTGGAGTTTATGTTGTGTTGAGTGCAGTGTAATTAAGTAGCATATAATTATGTAGTATTTGGAGTGTATTTTGAGTTGAGTGCAGTGTAATTATGCAGCATGTAATTATGTGGCACTGAGTGGTATTTGGAGTGTATGTTGCATAGAGTGCAGTGTAAAAATGTAGCATGTACTGATGTGGCACTGAGTGGTACTATGGGGAGGTTATGTTGTATTAAGTAAAGTGTAATTGTGTGGCCTGTAATTATGTGGCACTGAGTGGTATGTGGAGTGTATGTTGCGTTGGGTGCAGTGTAGTTATGTGGGCTGTAATTATGTGGCACTGAGTGGTATTTGGAGTGTATGTTGCGTTGGATGCAGTGTAGTTATGTGGCCAGTAATTATGTGGCACTGAGTGGTATTTGGAGTGTATGTTGCGTTGGGTGCAGTGTAGTTATATGGCCTGTAATTTGCTGGCACTGAGTGGTATTTGGAGTGCATGTTGCATTGAGTGCTTTGTAGGTATGTGGCCTGTAATTATGTGGCATTGAGTGGTATTTGGAGTGCATGTTGTCTTGAGTGCAGTGTAGTTATGTGGCCTGTAATTATGAGGCACTGAGTGGTATTTGGAGTGTATGTTGTGTTGAGTGCAGTGTAGTTCTGTGGCCTGTAATTATGTGGCATTGAGTGGTATTTGGAGTGTATGTTGCGTTGAGTGCAGTGTAGTTCTGTGGCCTGTAATTATGTGGCATTGAGTGGTATTTGGAGTGCATATTGTCTTGAGTGCAGTGTAGTTATGTGGCCTGTAATTATGTGGCACTGAGTGGTATTTGGAGTGCATGTTGCGTTAAGTGCAGTGTAGTTATGTAGCCTATAATTATGTGGCACTGAGTGGTATCTGGAGTGCATTTTGTGTTGAGTGCAGTGTAATTATGCGGAGGGTAATTATGTGGCACTGAGTGGCATTTGGAGTGCATGTTGCGTTGAGTGCAGTGTAATTATGTGGCGTGTAATTATGTGGCACTGAGTGGTATTTGGAGTACATGTTACGTTGAGTGCAGTGCGATTATGTGGCGTGTAATTATGTGGCACTGAGTGGTATTTGGAGTGCATTTTGTGTTGAGTGAAGTGTAATTATGTGGTGTATAATTATGTGGCACTGAGTGGTATTTGGAGTGTATTTTGCATGCAGTGTAATTATGTGGCGTGTAGTTATGTGGCACTGAGAGGCATTTGCAGTGTATGTTGCGTTGAGTGCAATGTAATTATGTGGCATGTAGTTATGTGGCACTGAGCAGCGTTTGGTGTGTATGTTGCGGTGAGTGCAGTGTAATTATGTGGCATGTAATTATGTGGCACCGAGCGGTATTTGGAGTGTATGTTGCGCTGGGTGCAGTGTAATTATGTGGTGTGTGATTATGTAGCACTGAGCAGTATTTGGTGTATGTTTTGTTGGGTGCAATGAAATTATGTGGCATGTGATTATATGGCACTAAGTGGTATTTGGAGTTTATGTTGCATGCAGTGTAATTATGTGGAGTGTAATTATGTGGCACTGAGTAGTCTTTGGAGTGTATGTTGCGTGCAGTGTAATTATGTGGCATGTAATTATGTGGCATTGAGTGGTATTTGGAGTGTATGTTGCATGCAGAGTAATTATGTGGCGTGTAATTAAGTGGCACTGAGTGGTATTTGGAGTGTGTTGCGTTAAGTGCAGTGAAATTATGAGGCCTATAATTATGTGGCACTGAGTGGTATCTGGAGTGCATGCTGCGTTGAGTGCAGGGTAATTATGTTGCCTATAATCATGTGGCACTGAGTGGTATTTGGAGCGCATGTTGCATTCAGTGCAGTGTATCTATGTAGCCTATTATTATGTGGCACTGATTGGTATTTGGAGTGCATTTTGTGTTGAGTGCAGTGTAATTATGTGGCATGTAGTTATGTGGCACTGAGCGGTATTTGGAGTGTATGTTGCATTGGGTGCAGTGTAATTATGTGGCGTGCGATTATGTGGCATTGAGCGGTATTTGGTGTATGTTTCATTGGGTGCTGTGTAATTATGTGGCATGTGAATATGTGTCACTGAGCGGTATTTGGAGTGTATGTTGCATTGCGTGCAGTGTAATTATGTGGCGTGTGAGTTTGTGGCACTGGGTGGTACTTGGAGTGTATGTTGCTTTGCATAAAGGGTAATTATGTGGCGTGTAATTATGTGGCACTGAGTGGTATTTGGAGTGTATGTTGCATGCAGTGTAATTATGTGTTGTGTAATTATGTGGCAGTGAAGGTTATTTGGAGTGTATTTTGCATGCAGTGTATTTATGTGGTATGTAATTATGTGGAACTGAGTGGTATTTGGAGTATATGTTGAGTTGAGTGCAGAGTAATTATGTGGCGTGTAGTTATGTGGCACTGAGGAGCATTTGGAGTGTGTGTCGTGTTGAGTGCAGTGTAATTATGTGGCATGTAGTTATGTGGCACTGAGCGGTATTTGGAGTGTATGTTGCACTGGGTGCAGTGTAATTATGTGGTGTGCGATTATGTGGCATTGAGCGGTATTTGGTGTATGTTTCATTGGGTGCTGTGTAATTATGTGGCATGTGATTATGTGTCACTGAGCAGTATTTGGAGTGTATGTTGCATTGCGTGCAGTGTAATTATGTGGTGTGTGAGTTTGTGGCACTGGGCGGTACTTGGAGTGTATGTTGCTTTGCATGAAGGGTAATTATGTGGCGTGTAATTATGTGGCACTGAGTGGTATTTGGAGTGTATGTTGCATGCAGTGTAATTATGTGTTGTGTAATTATGTGGCCCTGAGTGGTATTTGGAGTGTATGATGCTTGCAGTGTAATTATGTGTCGTGTCATTATGTGGCACTGAGTGGTCTTTGGAGTGTATGTTGCATGCAGTGTAATTATGTGGCACTGAGTGGTAT
This sequence comes from Lissotriton vulgaris, assembly GCF_964263255.1. Lineage (NCBI taxonomy): Eukaryota > Metazoa > Chordata > Amphibia > Caudata > Salamandridae > Lissotriton > Lissotriton vulgaris. The sequence continues at coordinate 1,684,351,069 of NC_141687.1, forward strand.
TTGGAGTGTATGTTGCGTGCAGTGTAATTATGTGGCATGTAATTATGTGGCACTGAGTGGTATTTGGAGTCTATGTTGCCTGCAGTGTAATTATGTGGCGTGTAATTATGTGGCATTGAGTGGTATTTGGAGTGTATGTTGCGTTGAATGCGCGGCCTAAAGCCTGTACCTAACAGGGAGGTCTCCTGAAAGGGGAGATCAGTCTAGAGAGAGGCCTGGGACAGAAGTCTGCACAGAGAAATGAGGCCTGCAGAAACCAAAGACCGGCTTGGAGAGAGAGGCTGTGCAGAGCAGTGAGGCCTGGTACCCAAGAGGAGTCTGTTCCACGCAGAGAGGCCTGTAGAAACCAGAGACTGGTCTGTAGTACGGGGTATACGCATAGCAGTGAGGACTGCAAGCTAGGTGAGGCATCCGTTCGGAAGAGAGAGGCGTGCTGTGCAGGCAGTGCCAGCTCGAAGGACGGGCTGCACCCGGAGCAGCCTGTCTGCGGCCTTTGCAGCTGGGAGTGCTCTGCACCTGCCAGCCAGCGCTGGACGCCTGGACATATACGGTCGAGGAATGGAGTTTATTTGAAGACCACAACTGGTGCACCAGATAAACAAGGGGACATCCACTTCTGTCATTACAGATGATTGCAGCAAAAAGACAGAAGTGGATGCCTGTTTGTGCCCTGGGGTACTGACATAAACAATCAAGCTTGCTGCACCTCACGCTGGCAGCAGGGGAAGGGAGAGAGGAGGGGGCCTGCGCCTGCTTCCCTTACGGGAACGAGCGCTGACACCATATGTTTGCAATTTAATTACAAACATATGGGGTCAGGGCTCGAGCCCACAAGGGAATAGTCACACGTGAATGCGTTGCCATTGAAGGCAGTGGAACGTGTGCACTGTTGTGGCTTTGTAAGGACCGGATTTTCGGACCAGATAGAATCAGCTCACCAAGACACCACTAAGCCAGCCGAAACGTAACCACCTCCCTCCTTAGAACCTATTTTCAACAGGTATCTGTGTTCCTACCTAAGGAAGGGGAATTAGCAATATACAAGCTTAGATCTTCTAAAACACCACACTCATACAATATAGTCTCACGGCTACATGGGCCCAGACTAATCTACCCTGAGGCAGTTCTGATTACTTACCATTACACATTGACCGCAATCAGTGCTCTCTCAAGCCACAATCTTGTGGGTATACACACTGTGTCCTCCCAGTGCTCTCACTATTTCATACATACACAAGCCACACTCTTGTGGGTATACACATTGACTACAATCAATGTTCTCATTAACGCCGCTTTCCCTAGAGGCGATCTCACTACACACTGTATCCCCCCGGTGCTCACTCAAGCCACAATCTTGTGGGTATACACATCGACTACAGTCGATGCTCTCATTAACGCCGCTACACAACGACGATCACTTTCCTATGACTGCCTTCAGCTCTCTCTCTCTCTCTGTTGGGAAGTTTCTCTCATACATCTAATACCTATCGGGAATATCTCTTATATTTTATGTGGTAGCCAAATTACATTGTGTAGGAATTATTCCTTATTTCAAGAGCTCCTCTCCCTCTCATTATTCAGTTACCATTTACCTGGATGGGAATTGCATCCGTTCACATAACAGCATCTGACTAGAAGAAAGGCTAACTTTACCATAAGATAATAAAACATACACATTAGTTCACTAAGAACTGGGGTATCTTTATTCATTAACAATATCAACAATATAATACTATACTATAACACACAGCCTGAAAAGGAAAAGGAAAGGTTAGAATGTGTGTGTGCACAGTAATAAGAAAGGGTCGACGTCACCTTATGAATATGAAGTCTGGACTCGGCAGTCATCTGGGTTCCCTTCTCGTCTGTGCCTTGGCTCGTCTTAGAATCACACCTCTGCAGTCACGGATACACGTGTGCACCGCTATGCTCTGTCTCCTCCGTTTCCCTCCAAGTCACTGGAACCTTCCTCTTATTCTCTGTCTCATCAGCTGCTCTCTTGCTGTTCTGCACTACTCCTCTCTCCTATCGATCACGGACTGTCTTCACGTTTCAGCTTCGATCTTATAAATCAGTTTCTATCACTTTGGCACTCGTTCTTTCAACTAACTGCTTCACTCTGTATGCTCTGATCTTAATGTCAAAGCTCGCCAGCTGCTCCAACTGAAATGACTTCAATCTTTCTAAGAGAGTATTAAGTTCTCGGTCTTTCTCGGACTTCAAGATGGCGACTGTCTGCCCTGAAATAATTAATTGCATTGATGCTAACGACTAGCTGCCGCCTACGAACTGACTGACTCACTACCTCATGCTTTCGCTAATATGGTAGCTTGTTCCTGCATGGAAAGTTACGGCCAGCAACCTGCCGCCCACCAAATTCTTGTACCTCCCCGTACCAAGGACACGTTCTCAGCCGGCCGGCCTGATGTTATGTCTTCGACACGAAGAAAAATACAGTCTTTCGATAGGGCCAGCCTGAGCCGGTTCTCTCCAAGCGAACAACACCTCATAACTAAAACATTACATTTGACCTAGAAGCATCTCAAGCTGCCGGGGCAGAAAGAAAGATGGAGTCTCTCCCGTTTGAAGCCTACAAGGCCCGAAATAAGCATAACTCCATCAGAAATATACTAGCACTCTTATAAAAGGACGAATGACTACTAATACTAAGGAATCTATCCCTTATCATAGACTTATAAACCCTAAAATGAAAGGAAGAGTAGGGGATTGCATTAAACACCTTGTAAATAGGCCCTGTCTAAGGTTCTAATCCTACTATTAGAATGATAGCAGACTAAAGTCACCTTCAATCACCTTCACTCAAGGAAAGGGTCAAAAAGTCGGTCAGAACAAACGTGTGCACTGTTGTGGCTTAAAAAGGGGACCAATGGCATTAGGTCTCCTCCTATGCAGCGCATGCACGCTGCATAGGCGAGACCAAAAAATTATGATATGTCCCCATTACATTGCACTATCAAGTGTCTGTTTTGAAATATGCAATTGAAACAATGCATTTTCATAGTTGTTTAGGGTACTGTATAGGCAAAGCAGCAATGCATAATTTTGGGTTCTTTTACATTTAATTTGACACTAAAAATGTGGATTATATGTTTAGTTGCAATTTTGAGATAGTACTTTTGGAATGAAACACTTATTGATTATTTTTTCCTATGGTGTAAATGAAGGTCCAATGCTATATCAGGGAAATTAAGCAATTTTTTCGGACATGCCCTCCAATGTAAGCATTTCCAGCTTTGATTATACCTTTGGAACAACTGAGCTTGCAGCCGAGCACCGAGGTTCAAAGCCATATGGCCGGGATACCGTCACCCCCTCCCAACACAATCCCCAATTGATGGGAAGACGGACACAGTTCTTGACTTTTGGAAGGCGGGAGGGAGTTACCCTCCCGGCCGTATTTATTAAAATATGAAACAAAATTAAAACATTAAAATAACAGTTTCATATCATGTACAATTTCATTTTCACATTACGATGTTTATTGGCTAACCTTAACACAGCTCTAATACAAAGGTTCTCCTAGCCGATTCTAAACATCCTGCAAATGCATATACTCAAAATTAAATTGTACATCCTAACATTACGGGCCAACAGCAAGGTCGTAACCGGTGTCAGATCCCTAATACCAGAACTCCCCCCTCACTTGTGAGGGGCGGCCGCACAGGGACTGTACCTCTGTGTCAACTTCCAATTTCCCTTATCTTAACGGGGGCCCCATATTTACTCTACGCCATCTTAGTGGTCATCCGAGGACTCGTGTGAGGTGTCTAGAAGGTAGCGTAGACCCCCCTCCCACCCCACACTGCTTACCACATCCGCCGTCGCGGATGTCCTGGCCCCGGGAAATTCCCAAGAGGGGCCCGTAGCCCCTCCTCCCCAGGGAGGGGTCTTGACCGCCTTCCCTTTCGGCGGCCCCATCCTTAGAGGGGTACCGCCTCCCCGTGTGAGGGGCCAATGGCCGCCTCCCCGCGGGCGCTCCCATCCATAATGGGTGGCGCCCCACCTCTAGGGATCTTCCAATTACTGCTCACCGATCATGACCTTACCGCCACAGGCCGGATAGTTGACCGGCTATCCGGACCCCCCACAAACTCCTACTAAAGGTCATGGCTACACAAACTCTTTAACCAAGCTAAGAAGTCTCCTATGAGTAAGACATTCCCCTCCCGGGACAAATGGACCCCATCCTCAAGATACATATGGTCCCCCCGAATACATCCATGTGGAATACAGTGCAACTGGCCTGAACGAAACAACCTACTAAGTTTGTTATTAACTTTCTTTACCGACTGATTCAAAGCTGACACAGAGAGAGCCCCCCGCCACACCCTTCTAGGAATCATGTGTGACCATGCAATCGTGCACCCCGGAACCCTTCTCGCCAACCAACTCACTGTGGATAAAATGAACTCCAGAAGTACTCGTCGACCAATGGTTACCAAATCATTGCCCCCAAGATGTACTATGATTACAGACGGCGGTGACCTCGTCCGCCCTAGCAGTCCCTCCATAAACTTTTGAAACTGGTCAATACAGAGTCCGCCCCTTCCGTGGAAGGTCACCCTGCACCCGTATTCCCCAGCCACGTGAATCATGTCACCTGCTTTGAATACGTCCGTGGCTCGCCTCACGTATGAGTGGCTGACGACCCACACCACTCTTTCCTCAGCCGGTGATCTTTGACCGCTGGTCCCCAGGTGTCGGGTCAACTGCACAGTCCGCCCCGCAAAGCCTGCTCGCGAAACTGTAAACCAAACAGAAAACAAGAAGCGTGAGTGCATGACATTAGCTTCACAACATGTGCAACCGCACATACCTCTTATAACAATTCGAGGACCAACGCCCCAACTGTTTCACTTTTTCAACACTCAGACCCCTGGCTGTAGCCTCTGTAGCAGCCCCTATCCGGAAGGAATGGGTCCCGAAATCACTCGGGTTCAAGCCCGCTGCCGCGATTGCCATTGTTAACACCCGCTGGAACTGAAACCTAGTCAGTGGGGTGCCGTCGGTGTGCCTCAGCAAGCTTCCCCCCCATGTTACAGCCCTTTGCGCTAAATACTCCTCCACGCATTTTACCGGGCACATGGGAGACCCTGGAATCCGCTGGACTACCACACAGTCCCCGATCGCCCCTGATCGGTCTTGGACCTGGCTATGGAGACTACCATCGTCTCACCCTTAATTTGAATGTGTTCTCGACACAGACCTCCCCCCGTATCCTGCTTGTTCCTTGCTACCAGTTCGCTCACCCGCATAGCCCCATGGAATGCTAATGCAAAAGCGGCCCGGAACAGCACTGTCTCTGATTGAGATGAACATGTCGCAGGGAGTAAGGACATTAACAGGGACAACCTCTCTAGTCCTATCGGGTGCCTCTCATCCACTCCACGACCCTCAAGGCGTTGCCACCCACGCAGAGCCTTCCTTACGAGAAAGGACGAAGTGGGGTCCTGGATGCCATGAGCCTGCGCCATGAAGGCAATGGCGGCCCTGTGCCTATTGGCCTGCCTGATGTAGTGATACCAGAAATTTCAGTACATACTCCTCCTGCCCCCAATGCTCCCCCCTAGCTGAACCCAAAAATTCCCAATAGGAACGGAACGCCCCTTCATATGCCTTCCTCGTCCTGGGTGCTAGACTCTCTCCCACGAGGTTTTGTAATCCGGGGCACCGAGAGACCAGAGAGCTTCGGGAAATGGTGCCGCCACCAAGTCCGCTGAGGGCAGAAAACCCCGGAAGGCCTGCATGTGGGAACGAGAGAGTGCATCAGCCGCCTGGTTCAGTACCCCAGGCACGTGCCTTGCCCTAAAGTGGACGTTTAGTCTCATACATAGCAGGACAATTTCTTTCAGCAGTCTCAGAATCCATTTGCAGCGTGCTGCCTGATTATTGGTACATTCAACAACAGTCATATTATCAGACCAGAATACCACAGAGCGATCACAAAACCCATCTGGCCACGTTCTCAAGGCCACCAGAATGGGGAACAGCTCAAGAAACCCAATGTTACCTGTGAGCCCACTATTGTGCCACCACGCCGGCCATGTTCGTGCCGACCATTGATTACCAAAGATGGCGCCAAATCCCACACTCCCTGCCGAGTCGGTCCACAACCCCAGCTCCTCGGAGGAAGCTGGCGGTTTGTTCCACACAACGCGACCGTTGAAATCCGCCAGAAATGCCAGCCATATGCGCATATCCTGGCGAACCTCTGCTGACAGCCGTGTGCGGTGGTGCCCTTCCTTGAGGCCCACCATGGCTTGTGCGATAGAGCGGGAAAAGGGGCGAGCCATCGGTATCACTCTAAGGGCAAAGTTAAGCTGCCCCACAGCTTGCTGCAACTGATGGAGAGTTACTTTTTTCTCGCCGAGGCACATTTCAAGTGAAGCTACAAATTTCATTACCTTCTCTTTGGGCAAACGGAAGCACCCCTCTACAGAATCAAGCTCAATTCCTAGAAACTCGAGTGTAGTAGACGGCCCTACCGTTTTGCCTGGTGCCAGTGGCACGCCAAAACGTTTCATGAGATTACAGAATTCCCTCAAAGCCTGTGCACATTCCGAGTCCCCATCTGCCCCCAGGAACAGAAAATCATCAAGGTAATGCATCGCCTGCGTAAAGCCCGTGGCTCTGGTGAACGCCCATTGCAAAAAGGTACTGAACTGCTCAAAATACGCACAAGAGATGGAGCAACCCATCGGCATACATTTATCCATGTAGTAGCGTCCTTGAAACACAAAACCTAGGAGACGCTGATCGTCTGGGTGTACCGGGAGCAACCGGAACGCTGACTCGATATCTCCGGGCCCCAGGCGATTCAACATGGCGACGGCCTCATCGAAGGATGCATACCGCACCGAACAAACTCCTGGGTCAATCGCATCGTTCACCGAAAGACCCCTAGGAGCGGACAAATTATGGATTAACCTGAACTCACCCGGGTCCCTCTTGGGGACTACTCCCAACGGTGAACAAACAAAGTTAACAACAGGCGGGTTTTCATAGGGGCCTGCAACCCGACCTCGGGCCACCTCCTTTGCAATCTTTACCTGTACCACCGTCGTATTGTGTTGAACGGATAGTTGGTTCTTACACTGTGCTTCCCCCCTGAAATCCCCTGCCGGGATGCGAAAACCATATGAGAAACCGTCTCGCAACACCCCGGCAGAGACATGATCAGGGTATTCGTTTAGCCAAGGGATCATTGCCATGATATCAACGGGAGTAGGTAACGGTGCCCCTCGGTCGATGTCAGACCTGTTTGGCCCCTCCTCTACCTCCTGTATCACCATTCTTGGCTCTGCACGAACTCTCGGGGTGTGAAGACTGTCCACACCCCGCACACTCATGCCTGAACCTGCATGTCCCCTGTGGCCTAGTGTACTTGCCCCTGTTAAAGCTCCAACAGACCCCTTTTCTACCCGAGTTCCCGTTACTCTTTGTGTGCTGGTCACCATTGGCGCCCGCCCGAAAGGGCGCCGCCATATAATGGCGGGAAGGCTCCGCCCCATTCCCGCCGAAAGAAGACGACTTCGTTGTATTCGGCATAACCTGCTTCTGCCAAGAAATGGAGTCGAAACAATCCCACGTCAGAGATGAGTCGTGCTCCTTGGCCTTACGAAATTTGTTATCATAACCCATCCATTGATTGCCTTCATACGTTTCATAAAATTCCATTATACGTGTCTGGTAACATGCTAACCCCGACAATAGTTCAGGCCTACGTTCCCCCATGATTGCAGTAAACATTCCAAACGCTCTGGCCCAATTAGCGATCGTTTTGTCTACCCTGAAACCCGCCATTTTTGCACGCCATACACTCGGATGCAACAACTCCTTCTGATTTCTAACGTGCTCTATCTCATAATGATCGGTCAACAGCGAAAACATGTTCACATATTTATCCGCCCAAATCCTTTCTTTCACATCCATCGGGATATGTTGGACCACTTTTTCCCTCCTTGAGGGTAACGAACCCTCCCCCGCCATTGGCAACGGCTGCTTACCCGAACCAGTAGCAGGATCTGTTGTTGCTGCTTTTCCAACGCTCGACGCCGGTTGCTCCGAGGGATTCTGCGGGGAAACAAGAGGACAAGGCGCCTTTGCAGCATCTCTCGATTGCCGCAACTGCTTCATTATTAACCTGGCTTCCTCGGCCGTGTCTCCCGGTGCCACAGCACCCTCGCTGCTCTTGCCTAACCATGCTGCCAACTGGGCGGCCAGCTCGGGAGGCATATCTCCCTCGTTAACGGGTGTAACTACCACAGGGATCGGCTGTCCCCCGTCCGGGATCGGAACCGGGGCCTCAACTGGACTGACCGGGCTCGCCGGAGGAGACTCGGGAACCGGGGCCTCCCCCCCTGCCGCTCTATTCTTGGCCCTTTTACCTCTCCCGGCAGGGACCACGCCCGGCAATGCTGGCCCGATGACTTTCTTTGGTCTACCTGCACCATTCATTGCCGCCATCTGCTTCTTCATGTTCGCCATATCTTTCACCAGCATGCGAAGCATTTGTTCGGTCCCAACCTTCTTTCCGACCTTCCTGCCAGGCATTGTTCCCGATTATTTGAGTCGAGGTCCTGGATCCAAAGCTTCGGAATCACTGAAAAAAGAAACACAAGATTACAAGTTCTCAAAATTGGCTCCTTGTTCCGTCTCGGGCTCACGTGCAATGATGAGGTGCAGCTTCCAAGCACAGGAACAAGAGGATGCTTCCTTAGATTGTTGCTCTTTTATTCTTCCTCGGGAGGGCGTGTACCCTCCTCCGATCCGCCTACGGGGCGTGGCCAACGGTGTAGGTGTCTAGGACAACCCCTCTTGGGCGGGAAAAGGCGCTCCCCGGCTACGCCGCTTCGGGCATACCAGCCGGGACACGCCCCCCGCCCAAAATGGTTTCCCGGGGAGGTCAGGGCACCCGACCATACGTTCGGGGGGACCGAGTGGTCGCCCCTTTCCATTCTGAGCCTACAGTTTGAATTTGGTTGTAAACCTTTAGTATTCATCCAAAAGCACATATATCCTTCATCTCATGAACTTTTCTTTTGTATCCTAATGAGTACTGTTGTGTTCACCCCACAAGGTCAAGTACTTGGGTACTCAGCCCTGTGAAAAATGTTCATTTATGCCCCACATTGCAGGATGCCCTGATTTGAACTGGGGAATGGAGGCTTTGGCTGGATCATGGCCGCCCATCCAGCTCAGAAACCACCAGCCCCGCAGTCTGTAGCATACTAGGGAAATAAATGCCAGGGTGATACAATGGCCAGTATCGACTTGTATATTGGTAGGTAACAAAGTTTCTGGTTTTAAGAAGCATTGAACCTGCGGTGAGACTTAGTGCGCACACAAAGTTCTTCAAAGCATCGAAGTTATGCGCTGGTAGTAAATTGTAGCTTTCTAAATGTATCCATTTCTTAATAAATGGTAAAGGAACTGAAAGATATTAAGTGGATCGACAGGTGTCTTTTTGTACTACGCCTTGCTATTCAATTGCAAAAATAGGGCATTGTTTCCAACCGGGAATATGCTGGCATCAAATAAACATAGAAAGTGAAATAATGCAAAAATACATATTTGCAAAACATATTCAGAATTTTTTTTACGTTGTGTTTTCCTTCTCTGGTGGAAGAAGGCATGTTCCCAAAAAATTGAAGGTGCCTAAAAAAGACATCAGTCATGTTGATTGGAGGGGTGGGGGGGCTATCTCTAGGAAGTGAGGCAGTCACAGAAGATAGCAGCAAGCCCAGCTGCTGCATCACAAAAAGAGGGAAATAGAGCTGATGGAAAAGTCAAACTGCCAGTCAACAAGTCTGATCAATCATCAGAGACAAACACCCAGTCAACGGTAGCAGCAGATCTCCTAATTTAATGTCAATTGAAACAGCAACCATAAAACATGGCAAAAGCAAGTGACATTAAGTTAACCTTTGTAAAGGGCCCTGCTTTAACAAACCTAAGAAAAGTTTCTGACACACCTTATTTGTTTGGTGGAAGGAATAGTAATGGTCAAAATATTGTCCGGAAAAAGTTGCCGTTAGAGCCAACCAACGTGAGAGAAATGTGGAGAACCATTGACAGTCTCACAAGAATAGTCAACCGATTGGGGAAAATTCAGATAACTGTTTATTTTGTATATTGAATGACTGCCGGAGAATTCTACTCTACTTGTGAGTTATTATCAAGTGAGCAGAGACTATTGGGGCCTAATGACAAAGGTAAATTTACATGTTAGTAAATATACATGTGTAAATTTAGGGTCAGATGTACAACTGTTTTTTGTGGTCGCAAATGGAAAATCGGTCCATTTGTGACAGCAAAATTGGTCTTCCCCAAGAACAAACCCTATTTTGCGAGTCGGTAACCTATTACCAACTCACAAAGTAGGGTTGTGACTCGCTAATAGGAAGAGGCTAGCCTAGGGTGTCCCTTCCTAATAGCTACTTGCACTTCAATGTACGATTATTTTGCGACCGCAATTGTAGTCACAAAACTGTCAGTGTACCACCTAATTCAAGTAGGTGGTGAGCCACTCACAAATGGGAAGGGGTCCCCAGCGATTGTGACAATAGTCTTTTAACACTGGTGACCTGGGGTTTAACCTAACTGTTGAGCTTAAAACTGAGCACCAAATTCACCCCTTTGACATTTGATACTCAGGGTAGTAAGGTCAAGCTGTCTAAGGCTTACTTAAAGAGATGGTTTGATGTTGAAGACTCTTGACACAAAATATCAGCAACTCCAAGTTAATAATGGATAGTATAGCCAGTACTTCGACTTTAAAAAGAGTAAGTACTTCACCTAAATATACAACATAATACAGTACACAATTGTTTGAGAAATAGCATAAAACAAAAGATGCAATAGGAAATTATAAGCTCCCGTCTTAAATTATAGCATGAAACAGTGTCAGCTACACCAATGGGAAAACTTTGTTATCTAATGTTTCTTGTCCCACATTTCCTAAATTAGCCTCAGGTCTCCTCTCCCCTTGGTAGTATGTAGAGGAGTCTAGAATATCATAGGATGCAGAAGTGTCTACGAAATCGTGGGACCAGTGACTCAAATGTCCTCTTCTTTCCTCTTTCAGTAATACTAACTTTGAACCTCTCTTATCAGGTTCCAGTAGTGTGCATAGATGTTTTGGTTGTTTGACAGTTCAGATCACAGACTGTGGATGATATTTACCAAGAAGTGGCGGAGTCGCAGCATGGAGCAGCTCCAACACCTGAACACTACAGACACAGGAGCATATGTACACAGCCCTTTCACCACTGGAATGTCATTTTTGGTGACTTTTCCTTGGCGATAGGGGCTGTGCCTTATTTACAAGTCAGCGTTAAGCCACTCAATGTGGCTTAACGTTGCCTTAAAAATAATGCCAGCTTTCACGCTATGCTTAGCACAAATTGGGTGGAGAGTGGATTTTGCTATGGGAGTTCCACTGCAAAACCCATTAATTTTGAGTCTGCCCCCTATTTACAAGGGCAGCGTAAATAGAAGGCAGTACCAAAATTAAGGATTAATGCCTCACTCCACCAATTCAGAAATGCAGGGCTGCACCATACTTACAAGGATATGGTGCAGCCTTGCATTTTCCCCTGTGCTTGCGCTACACTAAGCAGTGTAGCGTCAATGCTGGCACTCTTGCACCATAGTGAAAGGTTGTCTCAGTGCAGCAGAAAATTGTTTATGTGTAAGAAGGTGTCCCTTCTTGCACATAAACAGTCTTTAAATGCCGTTTTATCACTTCTATGTGTGCTGCTTAATGCAGCACACATGGAAGTTACAAAATGTCATTTTCTTTCAAGGATTGTTTATGTGCAGGAAGGGTCACTTTCCTGCACATTAACAATCCAAGGCATTTTGCTTTTTTTATGTGTGCTGCACAAGGCTGCACACATGGGAAAGGCAAAAACTGAGGAGAAGTAAAGCATTTCTATTTGTTTTTGCCAAGTTAAGACCAGGTTTTCCCTGGTCTTCATTTTGGCGCTGCCTCCCATCATTACACTGCCCTTGTAAATAGCGGTCAGCATCACAATCAATGGGTGTTGTAGTGGAACGCCCATCGCAACACCCACTGCCCACCCCTTTCATGCTAAGCATATCGTGAAAGGGGGCCTTATTTACAAGGCACATTAAGTGGCTTAACGCTGCCTTGTAAATAAGGCAAAGCCCCTATCACCACGGAAACCTCACAAAAAGTGACGTTCCGAAGGTGATAGAGGCTTGTACATATTCCCCCTGTCTGTAGAGTTCAGGTATTGCAGCTGGTCCACACTCTCCATGTGTGTGCACCAGATGACCCCACCAGAGCACATACCAAAGGTCCTAATCCCAGAACACCAACTTGTTTTTAGTGGCTACAATGCTGGCACAGGTCTTCTAGAGAGCTGAATCAGGGTGGGCATTATGTTGATGATGTTGTGGTGCTCCCACTTTGGTGAAATTCTTGAGGCCAGGCACAAAACACCAAACTAACAACTAGGTGTCTATTCCTGGTGAATACTTAGGTAGGAGCGTAGGTTACTTGGGTGTTGGACATCCCTTACGGTACTTCAACTTGTCTTCTGCATAGACATGGGCTGTAACTCACTTTCCATTTAGCACATTGCAGTGTTGTGATACTTAGCTGATGTTGGGGAACTTCGGACAGCGTGAGTTCCAAACTATCCTCCTCCAACAACAGAGGCTCACAGCTTTGTCAGCTGTAACAGCACCTTGGAGATTTGAGGTCTGACCTCACAAAGTGGTGGAGAGCCTTCCTAGGTGCACAGTTCATATCTTCATCCCAACCTGCCTCAGTTCCTAAAGAGTCCCTCTTTTTCTGAGCAGCTTCTACCTTGTGCATGGATACCTTCATGTTTCATTCAGGAAATGTTGTTACCTTTCCTTATAAGCAGCCCATCCTAGAGGCCACATTTGTTGTTCTAAAACTGATGAGAGAAGTTGGTGGCTGCTACCCTAACAGCAGAGTACAACGAATTTCTTGTCACCACTGGTCTGGAGACCCTTTATGTTGTCGAGAACTCGTGGTATGCAGTTTCCGTCCCATCTGTACACTAAAGTTGCAGACAGTATTTGTGAATTCCAACAGTCAGGTCTGAGATCAGTTATAGGCACATCTGCTCTTTCGCTTATTAAACTCAGACTAGTTTTCTCAAATCAGAAACTGTGCAGGAAGGTGGAGAGGAGCTAGGGGATTCCAACATGAGACACTCTAAAACAAAGGTGCAAAATCAAGGAAGGCAGATACATTTAACTGCTTGTTAAATTGTGGAGGGTAGCCGTTACCAGGAACTATGGTGAAGGGGAACTTCCTAGCTGTAGAGGGCTCTCTCTCTCTCCGTTCTTCAAATTTTGTCATTCTGACCCACTGGAAAAGGTGCCTGGAATGGAATGTGGGGAATCCTGCAATTCACATCTCCTCACTGGGATCCCTCAAACCATCCATCTTTTTTACTACTGGAGTACAGATATTGCTAAATGCAAGTACTATAGCTATGACCAATTGTATCACTCCATCTCCATGCACACAGTAAATATTACATGCATGTGTTATTAGTGTCTGACTCGGATGGTCTGAGGATACTGATGCACAGGACTGACAGTGGCAGCTGGCAGGGAATGGTGTGCTGGTGTGTGGGGGGGGTTGAAAAAACAACTTAAGAGCAGATTCAGAAGCCCCTTGCGTCACTTTTGCATCACTTTTAACATGGGTAAAGTGACGCAAAAGTGCCGCAAGGGGCTTGTAAATCTGCCCCTTACCATTTTACAGTCGCAGTATCTCCATCGCGTTCCTTCTCTTCCTGGCAGTCCCGGAACCAGAAAGCACCCAGGCTCCCATAAGCCAATCACAACGCTGCAATATAGAGTTGTGATTGGTCTGAGCATTGTGGTTAGCAGCTCAGACAGGGAATGGGAGCCTGGGCATGTTCCTTGCCAGGCTGTGTATTGCAAAATGCGCATGACAGCTTGGCCGGGCCAAGCCGGATGGCCAAATGGGCATGCGTTTTATAGTGTGCACACTACTCCTCCCTCTATGACCCCAGCCACTCCGTGCCCTAACCCAGCACCAAAGAAAATAATAATTAAATAATAATCACAAGGTTATTATCATTTAATTTTAATTTTTTCTGCTCTGAGAGCAGTGGGGTGACGCGCCCCTGCCTTAGTGGAGGAATCAACCTTAGGGGCTGACAGCCAATTTATAAACATAGGAAATACCCTATCAGGCAACAAATAAAAAGACATGTCCTTCTAATTTAATCACATCATTTCAACAGTGTTAATGAATTACGACCTAGTGAGCTGCCCGTATTCACAGATGGTCAATGGTTGTGTGCACCTCCAACACACTAAAGTATATTCAGAGCACACACATGAGGTTAATCAAAGAGCTACTGCGGTGGAAGAAGAAGAAATATCGGAGAGTGAACATTTGTAACCAGGAAGAATAAAAATAAAACCTCTAATGTGAACTTAAACACACCTACAGTCTTTTAGATATTTGATGCAAACAGATATTAGAAACAGTTCAATGCAAGTCAAATTTTTAGGAGAAAAAGCTGAAGTACCTCATAATGTGTACAAACATTCAGAAGGATTTTCGCTTTTCTCTAGCTAAGGGGCACAAAAATAAACATATTATCTCTGCTTGTCATTGTAAGTTATTAAAATCAAGCAGAAGAAAGAAAATAAACTGTTGTCCCTTTGCCCTTTCCTTGACTCTCCTCTTTTACTTTTTCCCAATAGTTTGGTTCTCCTGACCAAAGTAAAATGTTAGAGAATGTTGAGTTGGTGATGTGAGACCTATTTTGTGGTACACTTCTGAGCTATTTGTTCCTGAATTATTTGAACGTTGAAACAAAGATGATTATTTTACTTCATATTTTGGTGTCCTCACCACTGGTGACGAGCTTCAGCAGTGGAGGGCTGTTCATAGTTGCCCTCGTTAAAGGAATTTGATCCTTGATGTGCTACCTCAGGTATGCTGCAGTTTATTTTACAGATTGTGTCCATCTACTCAATTCTGTGCCCCCCAGGGGAAGCAAACCTGAGCTGCCATGCATATAACATGAATACTGTAAGCACTAGAGCGTGTATGGTACGGCCAATGAGGACATCTCTGAAGAAGGAAAAGTGATTTTATTGTCATTGCCTGAGGCTGTTAGGAACACATGTGAGTAGAGTGGGTTGTGGCACCTTGCAAGCTCTGTCTCTCTGCTCTGAAATGTATTGTGAGAGCTCCATGTTAAAAAACAAACGTTTACCTTCTCCAGCTATTGCTGGCTCTAAGAAGATACGGGGGGGGGGAGCCCCTCAGAACTAAGGGAGAGATTTACAAGCCTCCTGCGCCACCAGTACGTCACTTTTTGTGACTACTGGTGGCGTATCTTACTCCTCCATATTTATAAGGATAGGGAAATCATCCTGCATGACTTTTCCTGTCCTTGTAAATATGGCCCCATTACATGCAGAACTTTGTGTTAATGGGGCATTCCATGGGTGTTGCTGTGGGTATTTATTTATTTATTTATTTACAAGCTTGTATAGCGCTGGAATCGATTCCAACAGGAATATCTCTGCGCTTTTGGGCCAGTCAACAATACCGAGAAGAACAATTAATAGGGATTAGATCTCATTTTTAAATAAAACGGTTTTGAGAAGTTTTCTGAACTGGATGTGAGAGGGACAGGTCCTGAGATGTAGGGGGAGTCGATTCCATAAATTGGGTCCAGCTACGGACAGTGCTCTGCCCCCGTGTCTGGTCTTTTTGACACGAGGAACCACCAGTTGGTGGCTTGTGCTGGATCTGAGTGACCTGGACGGGATGTAGGGAATGAATTTCTGTCGCAGGTAGGTAGGGCCTTGTCCATTTATGTTTTTATGTATTATGCAGCAAATTTTAAATTTAACTCGCTGTCGTATGGAGAGCCAGTGGAGTTTTTGTAAAAGGGGTTTGGATGCTGTTCTTGGAGGGGCATTCAAGACTAGGCGCGCCGCTGTGTTCTGGCCTACCTGAAGTCTGGCCAACACTCCCTCGTTGGCAGATAGGAGCAGGCCGTTGCAGTAGTCAATACGACTTAGAACCAGGGCTTGCACTAAAGTCTTCCTAAACGTGTCAGGCAGCAGAGGGAAGATTTTACGCAGCATGCTGATGACATGAAAACATGAGCCTGCGACAGTGCTGGTGTGTTGCTTTAATGACAAATCCTGATCCAGGCGGATCCCCAGGTTTTTCACGACCTGTTTGGGTTCAGGGACCACACCAAGATCAGAAGGCCACCAGTCTGGAGCCCATAGAAGCTTGGCTGTGCCAAATAGCATGAGTTCTGTTTTGCTAACGTTGCACTGCAGATAATTGGAGGACATCCACTGTGCAACGGCCTTCATACCAGCCGAAAAGGAGTTTTTTATTTCAGTAGTGAGAGTTTCAAAAGGAAAGAGGAGCTGAGTGTCATCCGCGTAAGATACGGGGATGAACCCAAATCTTCGCATCACTCTTGCCAGGGGAGCCACATAGATGTTAAAAAGTGTTGGGCTCAAACAGGAGCCCTGTGGCACCCCTTTTGAAATCTCCACCTCTGCTGAGCGGTGAGCACCCATGATGACAGTCTGGGTGCGCTCAGTTAGAAAACTCCTTATCCAATCAAGGGCTCTGTTCTTAACTCCTACGTTCGACAACCGGTCAGTAAGGATGTTATGCGACACGGTGTCGAACGCTGCCGAGAGATCTAGTAACACTAGAATCACGGAATAGCCTTTGTCTTGAAGCATATGTAAGTCATCAGTGACAGACAAGAGGGCAGATTCCGTGCTGTGTTTCGGCCTAAACCCAGATTGGGAGTAGTCAAGGCCTCCATTGTTCTCCACATACTGTGAGAGATGTTGATTTACATGTTTTTCAGTCAGCTTGCCCAAAAACGGGAGCAGAGAGATGGGCCTGAGGTTTGATTGTTCCGTCCAAGGAATAGCAGCATTTTTCCTAATAGGCCTAACCAACGCCTGTTTCCATTGTCTTGGGACAGTGCCAGATTCAAGAGAAAGATTAATGAGTTTTTCCATAGATGGGCCTAGAACCTCCAGCAAAGAGGGCATAAGTCTGGCAGGGATAGTGTCATTGGGGCTACCACTTTTAATTTGAATGGTGAGTGCTGACAACTCCTTAGAAGTTATAGGAGGAAAATTATCCAGAGAATTGTCACTATGATTACACTCTATTTCATATGAAGCAAAATCTGCCTCACAAGTCATGGTTTTGTTAGAGTGCATGATTTTCGTGTAGATCAGATCTATCTTGTTAGAGAAGAATTGGGATGTCTCATCACAAAGTTTTTGAGATGAAATGTCAGGACTTTCGCTGGCTGTAGGTTTGACAAATGATTGTAGTATTTGATACAAAACCCTGGGGGAATTATCTGCTTCAGAAATGAGAGAAGTTATATGGGTTTTCCTAGCTGCGCGAATAGCTTTGTGGTATGCTCTTAAAGATTCCCAATAGATATTCCTATCGATATCTAGATGAGAGCTTCTCCACTTTTTCTCTAACTTCCTAGCTGTTAGTTTCAGTTTTCTAAGATTGTCAGAAAACCACACTTCCTGTTTTTTTGCTGGCCGTGGGTTAAACTTTTTCATGGGAGCTACTGCATCTATGGCAGATATTAAGGCTTTATCGAATTTATTAAGGGCATTTCCTATCTGATCCATTGGAGTGAAGGAAGGTTCAGTGTAATTATTCGCAAAGGCAGTTTTATTTACTTTATGCCATTGTCTTCGTACACTGGGAAGAGACATTGACCCATGAGAGACAGGTTTTGGGTAGGGGGTATGGAACTCAATAATAAAGTGGTCGGTCCAGCTGACTTGGGTGGGAGGGGAACAAATGACAGAAGAAAAATTAGCAAAAATAAGATCTAAGGTATGCCCAGCTACATGAGTTGGGCCCTCATTGCATTGTTTCAATCCTAAAAGGAGGAGATCATTAAGGATAGACTGTGCTTCTGTGCAATCTTTCAGCTCACTGTGTATGTTAAAATCTCCAATTAAAAGGAAGTCTCTGTCATTAGAGACATAAGGAGCAAGAATCTCAAGTAAAATGTTCGAAAAGTTAGTAGTGGGTCCAGGAGGGCGATATACTAGAGCACCCATTCTTGTGTGTTTAGGGGATAAGGCAGATTTAAAAATAAGTATTTCAATATCCTGCGTACATAGTTCTGCTACTATAGTGCAACTGATTTCTTGTTTGTGAATGATCGCAATTCCTCCACCAATTTTAATGGGGCGATCCAATCGTAGAATTTTATATCCCATGGGAATGGCCAGGGCAATAGCAGGGGTTGAGTGGGGTTTGAGCCATGTCTCAGTGCAAAAGCAGAAGTCTGGCTGAGTAGTGGAAACAAGATCCCACACCTCGGATGTATGTCTAGGTAGGGATCTAAGGTTGCAGAGAATGTTTTTCCCTCCAGTGAGACTATCAGTGTATACAGTTTTATCCTTCACACTGGGGAGGGGAGAACATGCAGACACGTTTGCCTTGACATTGACATCCTGACATTGGGTGGTAAATACCGCTCTGCATTTAATGCAAGCGAAAGGGCCCTCAGGAGTAAAGTTAAAGTCCACAGTGCAAGCATGTGTAGGACTCACTTGTAAACTCCGAAGCGTTGTTGAGGAGTAAGTAAGTCTGGAAGACTGTGGATTACACATAACCGCCAAGGCCCCTGGTCCCGTTCTGTCGCGGACGGGCGCAGACGGGCAGGTCTTTGGCTGGTCTTAGGCGCCGTCTAAGGCGCCCGCTGCGCTCAACCGCTGCGCGTTTGAGCCGACGAGGGGCTAAATAGCCCTCTGATTGTGAACAGCTAGAGCGCTAACCGCTCTACTTCCTGTGGGCGTCTGGCTCTTGCCTGCCCCGCCCTCCGCACAACGGTATTGGCTACCGAGTCGGACCAGGGCGGGTAGGCTGGGCACCCCACACAACACCCATGGAACCTGACACATTTCCAGATTTATGAGGAATTGTAAATCTGGAAATGCGTGTGAATGCTAGGCCTCCTCAGGGGAGGCGTATGGAGGCGCAACGAGGAACATTTTTTTCATTTCTCCTCGTTTTTCCTCTTCCAATGAGTGCTGCATTCTGTAGTAACACATTGAAAGAGGAAAACGCCTCCAGTGATTGTTTTTGTGCAAGAACGGGCACCTTTCTGTACAAAAACAATCTCCCCACAACGAAGGCATCCTTGCACCTTGGTGCAAGGGTGTCTGCACCATTGCATGGCTGCAGTTTGTGTGCCAGCGCAGGGGGAAGCAAAGAGATGCGACATATTGTTGTAAATATGTCGGGCAGATTTACAAGCCCCTTGACCCCCTTTTACGCTGCCGTTGCGACCGTTTTGTGATGCAACGGCGGTGCAAAAGAAGCGCCATGGTGCGTGTTACTTACAACTTGACGCATCTGGGAGATGCGTCAAGTTGTAAAGCCCTGCACCAGAAGGAGGCGTTCCGGCACAGGAACGCCTCCTAAAAGTAGCTCAGTGAAATCTACACAATTTCACTCAGTCACTTTTGGGCCCATGCTGCGTCAAAACCCTGTGCCTGCTTGAAGCAGGCGTAAGGATTGACGCAGCATTGTAAGAATAGGGCCATCAAGAGCATTGCTGGAGCTGCGTCACGCT
The DNA here is from genome assembly GCF_964263255.1 of Lissotriton vulgaris. Classification (NCBI taxonomy): domain Eukaryota; kingdom Metazoa; phylum Chordata; class Amphibia; order Caudata; family Salamandridae; genus Lissotriton; species Lissotriton vulgaris. The sequence goes on from NC_141687.1 coordinate 1,684,370,760, forward strand.
TGTGACGCAACTTCAGCAATGCGCCACTTTTACGGCACAGATGCGTGACACATCTGTGCCGTTTTTGCCCCATGGTGCGCCACATTGTAAATGCAGGGATGCGCCAGTTATTGTAAATCTGCCCCATCACATCCCTGTGCTTTTCAAGTGATTCAGTGCGGCGCAGCCAAATGGCTTGCAGAACGCAGTGAGTCTCTTTCATTGTAAATTTGCCCCTAAGTTCTCCTCTCTTTCGCATTTCGCATAGTATCTCCGCTGTGCCTCAACTGTCTGTGCCCACTTTCCTGCCAAGATTAACAAACAAATGGTGCTGTTGGGTAGTGACAATAATTGCTTTAAAGGAGGCTGAAGACAGCTCAGAAACACAGAAAACAAGCAAACCCTCTCTGAAGGCAAAGTTTTCATATATTAAAAACAAGGATAAACAATATACTGGAATTACTTCATTCCACTACATTACTAATAGAAACTTCAAATTTGTGATTAGTGACTGTGGTGATCAAAGTGACTAGTTCAATGCATATAGTGACACTTATATACAAAACATGTATTTACAATAAAACCACAAGGGGGGGAAAGAAAGGGGGAGGGAAAAACAAAGTGTTATTCGTCGTTGTAAGGCCAGTATTATAAAAGTAAATGTTCCAAGGAAAACAAATGGTTAATGTCCAAGTTCCTGGAGCTATCTTGGCCAAAAGAAAAGCGTCGACGTTTCGACCCTAGTTGTGCCCCAGTTAGTGGTCACGGCGGGTCTTTATCCAGACAGGGGGGGGGGGGGCTGAATGGAAAAGAATAGGTATCAGAGGTGCTTGTAATTGGCGTCAAATTTGACAAAAGTCGCTCAAGGTTACTTACAAAGGGATCGGTCAAATGTTGAATTATTCCAGAGGGTAGCCAGTTGGTCAACCTAAATGGAAAAAGAACTTTTAGGACCATGTGGTGTAACATAGTAACCAACATGATGTGGGGCATAGCTCAAGGGGCATTTGTTTAAGGTGCCTAGGTGGTTATAGAGCATAGAACAAAGTGCCTACGTGGTAGAAGAAGTATTTAAAAGAGGTGCCTAAGTGATTTTGAGAATGGCAAAGGAAGTGCCTGAGTGATTTTAAAAAACTCGGTAAAAGTCCGAGCTCAGTTATCTAGCGAGAGTAGTAAAGGGGGATTAGTTAATTAATTCGGTATTGACTCGGTAGGTGTCCGAGATCCGGGGTCCATCCAGATAAGTTCAAGGTAGCAGGTGGACTCGCTTACCCTCGATGCAGTATTATCAGTATTAGATCTCAGCGAGGCAGAATCAGCGCCATACGAGGTTTTATTGTAAATATATGTTTTGTATATAAGTGTCACTATATGCATTGCATTAGTCACTTTGATCACCACAGTCACTAATCACAAATGTGAAGTATCTATTAGTAATGTAGTGGAATGAAGTAATTCCAGTATATTGTTTATCCTTGTTTTTAATATATAAAAACTTTGCCTTCAGAGAGGTTTTGCTTGTTTTCTGTGTTTCTGAGCTGTCTTCAGCCTCCTTTAAAGTAATTATTGTCACTACCCAACAGAACCATTTGTTTGTTAATTATATATACCCAGGTTCTGAGGGACACAGGGTTACCCCCTTTTTGTTAAAACACTTTCCTGCCAAGAGCAGCATTTCTTACACCCTTTCAAATATTCGTGCTAACTATCATGTCAGTTGTGATGTGATTTCATTCTCCCTCGAGTGTATAACCATATGAGTCACAGCCTTCTTTCGTTAATTTTGTCTGACGAACGCTGTAAACGTTTTGCTCTAGTGTTTTTTTGTATGACAAATGACATAACTTCATTTATTGTGTCTGGATCAGCTCCTGTCTCCTAATCGACTCCTCGGAGTGTTCCAGCGATATCTGTTGTGGTTTCCGGTTCTCCTCTAGCGCAATGTCTTTGTCAGTATTTCAACAGAAAAAGACCGTGAAAAGTGCAGCTCCTTTTTTCAGTCACAATAACTATACAGTTTTACTGCCATCTAGTGGCAAAGGGATATAATTGTCCATTTCCTGCAGTGATGTATACTGCCACTGTCATTTTAACCCCTTCGCTGCGTCGGCTATTCCGCCGCAGCGCTAAAGGGGCGGGGCGGCCGCGCGGCTGCCGCATGCTGGTGACGGAGCCGCTCCGTCACCAGCCGCGGTTGAGCTATGCTGGTGACGGAGCGGTTCCGTCATGACCCGCCCCGCTCATTAGAACGCCCGCGCAGGCGCGAAATCAGCGCCGCGCAGGCGCGGCGGCTGGGCCATGACGGAACCGCTCCGTCATCAGCAAAGCTCAACTGTAGCTGATGACGGAGCGGTTCCGTCATCAGCAGGGGAGGGGTTAAAAGACAGTTTATTCTGTTAGTGACAGAGGGCCAGATGTACGACCATTTATTTTGTGCCTCGCAATTTGCTACTAATTGAGAAGCGCAAATTATAATGTACAACAGTGGGGCAGATTTACAAGCCCCTTGTGCCACTCTTGCGTCAGTTTTAACATGGGAAAAGTGATGCAAAAGTGGCACAAGCGGCTTGTAAATCTGCCCCAGTGTGTTTAACACTGTTTGGGATTCCCAATGGGGTCGCAAATTGCGAGGCTCATTAATATTAATGAGCTTCTCGCAATTTGCGAGCCCATTGGTAATGACAGGCCCTCCAAGGGAATGAGGCCTGCTGGGCTCAGCAGACCACCATGTGTGGGACTGCTTTTAAACAAGGCATTTTTTTTTAAAATGCAGGCCGTTTTCCTTAAGGGAAAACGGGATGCATTTTAAAAAAAAAACTATTTTGTTTCATTTTTTAGACTCGCTATTTGGAAGGGAACACCTCTTCCAAATAACAATTCGCAAAACCTATTTAGCGATTCGCAAATAAATTGCGACTCACTAAATAGGCTTTGTACATGGCCCATGAGGTTTTTGCATGTACAAACGGGTCTGCACACCTGTTTGCGCGTGCAAAAACCGGTTGTACATCTGGCCCAAAATTGTTTCTCTTTTTTCTTCTTCATCTTCCTTTTATAACTGATCCACATTATTTTCAATTTTAACTCTTATTGGCAGCAGCAACTTTGTCTCAGCCATCACCCTTCCTAAATGATTGAGGCGAACCTATGCTACCATCAAAGCAATGGATACAATTATTTGAATCTTAATTAATCGCCATAGAAGGTGAAAAGTTCTCTACTTTGTGCAAACAACATATTGAGCTTCACAATCAGGGTGCTCATGGACTGGAATTTTTGACAATTTACTTAACCATGTTGCTGAAAAAGGATGATGGGAGCAAGGCGATGTTTTCCAGATTGCTTTACAGAAACTGGAGGACTAATTTGGTGAGAAGATTAATGTAGTCCTAGAATGGCACACATTTTTAAGTCAAGCTCGAGGAACAAATGAGAGTGCAACAAGTTATGTTGATGTTCTCAGAGGCCTAGATAATACCTGTGAATTTGGAAATCTCTATGACTCACTAATTCATGTAAAAAGTACTAGCAGTCCTAAAACGAAAAAAAAGTTGTTGGCTAAAAACCCTGGGCCTTATTTATGAGGGACTAGCGCCACTTTTACGTGACTTTAAAAATGGGAAAAAGACACGCACCGGTGGCGCAAGGCCTTCATAAATAAATCCCCCTGACCTTAAAAACAATATTAATTAAGAGCACTGAACTGTGTCAAAGAGATGAAGTCATCTAAGAATCAACCTGTGTGTGTTGTTAAAGAGTAGAATCAAAATGAATGTTCACGATTCCAGTTCAAGTAAACAGAAATAATGTTTTTCAGGTGTGGTAATACTGGGTAATTGGCGAATAGTAATTCTTGTGAAGCTAAAACTGCGTCATGTAGGAAATGTGGAAAAAAGCGCACTGTGCCCTTATGTGCACGCATTAAACCACAAAACAAATAAATATTGTATATAATTTAGATGAAGGGATTAATAACCTTGTTTTCCAGGTTATAAACACTGTAAAAATGTGAGTCACCTATTGTGAAATGTTTATAATGCTGTAGAATTGTTTGATGATTCTATTTTAACTTTTACTTTCATTAACAAAAAGGTTTAAGATGTGTTTCCCGACAAATAAGATTACAACGTTGAAACACCTGATATCAAACAAGGGGGGGAGGGTACAATAGGGACCACTGTGAATTCATTGGAATGTTTGTTTTGTGTATCAGTTTCCATGATAGGTCCACAGTTGGGAAGGTATACATTATAGAATGGGGGTCCAACTAACTAAGCTGGAGACACCATTACGAATTTGGGATCAAATTAGATCCCAATGCTGATCATCCTTTCCTCTTGGTAGAAAGAAGTCTAGAGCTACTCAGCTGTGTGAAGAAGGCCACGTGCTTTACTGTACTCGGCCTTTCATCAGCCTACCACCAAGAAGAGTGCCATCCAGATTCAAGACCACCTACCTCCTTTATCACTCCTTCAGGTGCCTATATGTTCAGGGGCATGCCTTTTGGGCAGGCACCAGCTTACTCTGTATTTCAGTGCATTATGCAACATGTTCTAAAATGCATTAATGATGTTGTGTACTTTCAAGATTATATTTTAATGTTTGAGGAAGATGTCAGTGTGCATGACATTTCATTGAGGTGTGTTCTTGAGAGTATAGGAGATGCTGGACTAACTGTCATAAAGGACAAGTGACACATTTGTGAGGCTCAGTGACATACCTCTGACATACCATCTCCAAAGATGGAATTAAACCAAAATATGACTGGTAGAGGCTGTGAAGAAAGTGCCTGTCACCAATGGCAAAGATGACTTAAAATCTTTTCTTGACCTTGCAGAATACTACTCTAAACTTGGGAAAAAAACGTTATCAGTGTTGCCTTTCGCTTGAGAACACTCTCTAAGAGAAAGATGTATTTCTTATGGTCCAATAAGTGCTAAAAGGCTTTCAATTAAACCAAAGACAGCATTAGTAAGGCACGCGCTTTACCAATGACCAATGACACCAGTTTAAAGGGTCTAAGAGCTACTCTGTCACAATTTGTAGATGGAGAAAAACATGTTATCACTTTTGGCTTCATGTCTTTAAATAGTCTCAAATGCAAGTATTCTGTCATTTAAAGGGGGGCCTTGACCTGTTTCTGGTCCAAAAGACACTTCCATTTCTTCTTTTGGAGCACTCGATCACAAAATTTCAGCCTATCCATCAATGTGGTCATATTTCCAGGCGGTGGTCATGACTAGAAGATTATCATGTCAAGATAGAGTATTTTCCTGCCCAAAAGAATATACATGCATATTGCCTCTTAAGATTGCCCCTCAAGGAAACTGGATATGAGGGAATGGAAGGAGTGAGAACAAAATGATTTGACTCAACTCAAGGTTAGAGAGTATACTTTGAACGGTTGACCCAAACAATTTAACCTCCAGGGTGACAAAAAGCGATACTGGCAGGTGAGGAATGGGCTGAGTATGGTTGATGGCAAACTGATGATACAGAAGATTATTCATCCTTGCACCCTGTGGGAAACATTTATTGATGTAATCAAGAAGGGCAATTAGGCAGATACCTAACCTAATCAATATTAGTGCCCAGTACTAGTGACCTGGGACTAGACTATACGGTTGGGAAAATAGTAAAAACTTGTATCAGCTGCACCACAGTGATAACGTTAAAGGGATTCATAAACCACTCATGAGTCCTGTGGAAGTCCCCACCCTGGGTAAAACTGTCTAGACAATGTGGGACCCATTGATGGTTTTATTTTAGAAGGAAAATGTATCCTTGTACTTGTGGACTACTACTCTATGTGGGTGGTAATTAGAATTGCAGATCAGATCTCCACCAAAGCACTCATGGAAAGGGGCGACCACTCGGTCCCCCCGAACATATGGTTGGGTGCCCCGATCCCCCCGGGAAACCATTTTGGGCGAGAGGCGTGGCTCGGCTGGTATGCCCGAAGTGGCGTAGCCGGGGCGCGCCCTTTCCCGCCCAGGAGGGGTTGTCCTAGACACCAGCACAGAAGACCACGCCCAGTAGGCGTACCGGAGGAGGGTCCCCGCCCTCCCGCAGATGGATAAATAGAGCGGGAATCCGAAGCGTCCTCTTGTTCCTGTGCTCTGAAGGCTGCACCAACTCGTTGCTCGTGAGCCCTCGACGGAACAAGCGGCAATTTTGAGAATTTGTAATCTTGTTGTTTCTCTTTCAGTTATTTGGAGTATGAAAGATCCAGGACCTCGTGATCAACTAGCGCAGAGTACACAAAGCTATGGCCGGCAAGAAAGCAGGAAAGAGCTCCGAGTTGGACAAGGTACTGCGCACCTTGTCGAACCGAATGGCGATCATGGACCGAAAACTCTGTAAAGTTGACTCGATCGGTCGAGGTTTGGCCGATGTTAAAAAACAGTTAGGGGCCCAGAACAGCTCAGGCCGTCCTAAGAAGGTAATAGGCCCGGCCTTGCCGGGAGTCGTCTCTGAGGGTAGGGGGAAGCGTGTTAAGAGGAGGGCGGTTTCTGGGGAAGATCCGGTTCCTGAGGTACCCCCAGTCGCCCCCATCACACTGGCGGACAGCTCGGTACCAAACCCAGATATAGGTTTACCAATCCCGGTTGTAATTACTCCTGTTAATGATGAGGAGATGCCCCCGGAACTGGCCATCCAGTTAGCGGCAGTGTTGCCCTGGCTCAAGAAGAAAGCGGGGGGGCAGTGGCTGCGGGGGACCTGGCCGAGGAGGCTAGACTAATAATCGAGCAGTTACGGCAGTCGAGAGAGGCCGCGACGGCGAATGTTCCTCTTGTTCCCCCACAGGTGGCGCCGGGAGGACCTGGGGTTAGCCGGGAAAAGGCGGCAGACATGACGGTCGAACCTGGTAAGCACACATTGCCAATGGCAGGGGGGGTTCATTACCTTCAAGGCGTGAAAGGCTGGCCCAGCACATCCCTGCGGCCACAAAGCAACTGATATGGGGGGAGAAATATGTGAATATGTTTTCATTGTTGACTGACCATCGCGAGATGGAATATGGAAAATCCCAGAAGGATTTATGGCACCCCAGTGTATGGCGGGCCAAGATGGCAGAATTTAGGGTCGATGAGACTGTAGCAAATTGGGTAAAGGCCTTTTCGATATTTACGGCAGTCATGGGGGAACGAAAGCCTGAAGTCATGACCGAGTTGACCTGTTATCAGAATAGGATTATGGATTTTTATACCATGTATGAGGGGGACGAGTGGAAAGGTTACGATATGAAATTCCGTAAAGCGAAAGAGTTTGATGCAACTTTGACCTGGGATTGCCTCGACTCAGTGTCATGGCACAAGCAGCTCTTGCCTGGGACGGCAGGTACGTCCTCGCCGGGCGGGAGCGGGTCGGGGTCAGCTCGCCAAAAGCCCGTGGTGCCCTTTCGAGCGGGCGCCGGTGGGGAATATCAGCCCAAGACCGGCGGGAATGGCGGCAAGTGGGGGGTTTGTTGGGGCTTCAATAGAGGCAACTGTAGCAGGCCCCAGGGAACATGTAGGTTCAGGCATGCGTGTGCGGGCTGTGGGAACTCCTCACACCCGGAGTGTAGCTGTAGATCTAAAAACAGCGGAACTGGAGGAAAAGGGGGGTCTAAGCAAGAGTGAGGTTATGCTTTGTAACCGATTGCCTACACCTGTCGATATCATGGCTCTGACTCCTTGGTTGAACACATACCCTGATCTTGTATCCGCCGGGGTGTTGAGGAATGGATTCCTATTTGGCTTCAACATCCCCGCGGGCGATTTTCGGGGGGACTCCTTTTGTAAAAATCAGTTATCTGTCCAACATAACCCAAGCGTAGCTGCAAGAAAAATTTCCAAAGAAGTCAGCTTGGGGCGGGTGGCGGGGCCTTTTCATCGCCCGCCGGTGGCGGATTTCGTGTGTTCCCCGCTAGGGGTGGTCCCAAAGAAAGACCCAGGGGAGTTTAGACTCATTCACAACTTGTCTGCCCCAAGGGGTTCTTCGGTGAACGAAGCCATTGACCCAGATATTTGTTTGGTGCAGTACGCATCGTTCGATGATGCCGTGGCCATGTTAAATCACCTGGGTCCCGGAGTGCTGATGGCGAAATCGGACATCGAATCGGCATTCCGGTTGCTCGCGGTACACCAGCGAGATCAGCGCTTGCTAGGTTTTGCATTTCAGGGGAGTTATTACATGGATAAATGCATGCCTATGGGTTGCTCCATTTCTTGTGCCTATTTTGAAATGTTCAGCTGTTTTTTAGAGTGGGCATTCACCGAGGCCACAGGGCATAGGCATGTTATGCACTATCTGGATGACTTCCTGTTCTTGGGAGCATCCGGCGATACGAAATGTGCCCAGGCGCTGCTGGACTTCTGCATCCTCATGCGGGAGTTCGGAGTCCCATTGGCACCAGGTAAGACGGTTGGACCATCTACTTTACTGGAGTTTCTGGGAATCGAGCTCGATTCTGTGAAAGGATGTTTCCGTTTACCGATGGAAAAGGTGGCCAAGTTTAGGGCTTCCTTGACGCAATGCCTGGGCAAGGAGAAAGTGACCCTGCACCAGTTACAGCAAACAGTGGGTCAGCTTAACTTTGCCTTAAGGGTGATACCAATGGCCCGCCCCTTCTCACGCTCTATTGCACAAGCTATGGTTGGTCTCAAGGAGGGACACCACCGTACGAGACTGTCGGCAGAGGTTCGCCAGGATATGCGCATTTGGTTGGCATTTCTGGCGGACTTCAACGGTCGAGTTGTGTGGAACAAGCCACCAGCATCTTCGGATGAACTAGGTTTGTGGACTGACTCAGCTGGGAGCATGGGATTTGGCGCCATCTTTGGTAACCGATGGTCGGCGCAAGTATGGCCGACGTGGTGGCACTCCAGCGGTCTGACAGGTAACATTGGGTTCTTGGAGCTATTCCCCATTTGGGTTGCTCTGATGCCATGGCCAGACGACTTCAGGGACCGCTCAGTGGTGTTTTGGTCTGATAATATGACTGTGGTTGAGTGCATTAACCAGCAGGCAGCCCGCTGCAAGTGGATCTTGAGATTATTGAAAGAAATTGTATTACGTTGCATGAGATTGAATTTACAGTTCAGGGCAAAACATGTGCCAGGCGTACTGAATTATGCAGCTGATGCACTCTCTCGTTCACACATGCTTGCTTTCAGGGGCTATCTACCCACAGCGGACCTAGTGGCGGCACCGTACCCCGAAGCACTATGGCTAATCGGTGCCCCGGATTACAAGACCTTGTGGCAGCCAGCTTAGCTCCCAGGACAAGGAAGGCATACGAAGGAGCGGTTCGTTCCTACTGCACATTTTTGGGTCCATCAGGGAGACAGAGCTGGGGTCAGGAGGAATCCTTCCTGGGGTTCCTGGTTGCGCTGCACAGAGAAAGCCGATCAGCGGCAACGGCCAATAGACATAGGGCGGCCATTTCGTTCATGGCACAGGTGTATGGCATAAGAGACCCGACGGGTTCCTTTTTGGTTCAGAAGGCACTCCGCGGCTGGCAACGCCTCGAGGGTCGCAAGCAGGATACGAGGCGCCTGATTGGTTTAGACAGATTGTCTCTACTTTTAGCAAAGCTAGATGAGACGTGCTCCTCCCTTTTCGAAGCTTTCGCCTTGACATTCCATGGGGCTATGCGGGTGAGTGAACTCGTCGCAAGAAACAAGAAGGATATGGAGGGAGGCCTGGGCAGGGATCACGTCCAAATAAGGGGTGATTCGATGGTAATCTCGATAGCCAGGTCCAAGACTGACCAGGGAGCTATGGGTGATAGTGTTATCGTGCAGCGCGCACGAGGGTCCCCCACTTGTCCGATAAAGTGTTTAGAGGAATACTTGGCACTGAGGACGGCTACATGGGGGGGCTTGCTTAGGCACAAGGATGGCACCCCACTGACGAGATTTCAGTTTCAGAGGGTGCTAGCACTGTCAATTGCTGCGGCGGGCATGGACCCGTGCGATTTTGGGACCCGCTCATTTAGGATAGGGGCTGCTACTGAGGCTACAGCCCGGGGTCAGAGTGCGGAGGAAGTAAAACAGCTAGGCCGTTGGTCCTCGAATTGCTTCAAAAGGTATGTGCGATTGCACATGTTGTAAAGATCAATTGACATGCACTCACGCTTCTTGTCTTTTGTTTGAATTACAGTTTCGCGAGCCTGTCACGCGGGGCGGAATTGGAAGTCGACCCAGCATCAAGAGACCAGCGGTCGAGGATCACCGACTGGAGAGAGAGTGGTATGGGTCGTGGGCCACTCATATGTGAGGCGCCCGGGGACGTATTCAAGGCAGGTGACGCGACTGACGCATCTGGGGAATACGGGTACAGAGTGACCTTCCATGGGAAGGGCGGGCTCTGTTTTGACCAATTTCAATCATTTTTTGAGGGTCTTTTAGGGCGGCAAAGGTCACCGCCATCTGTAGTCATAGTACACCTGGGGGGCAATGACTTGGTGAAACTGGGAAGACGAGTGTTATTAGAACACATCCTGTCGGCAGTTAGCTGGTTGGCTAAAAATGTCCCGGGGTGCACGATTGCCTGGTCCCACATGATCCCCAGGAAGAGTTGGCGGGGGGGGCCTTTCAGTGTCAGCAGTGAACCACTCTGTGAAAAGGGTTAACAATAAAATTGGGAAATTGTTTCGCTCCGCGCAGTTGCATAGCATTCCTCACGGGTGTATTCGGGGTGATCACATGTATCTGAACGATGGGGTTCACCTGTCCAGGGAGGGGAAAGATTTACTCATAGGAGACTTCATAGCATGGCTAAGGGGTTTGAGGAAGCATGACCTTTAGGAGGAGTGGGGGGGCCGGATAGGTGCCTAGGTGGTTATAGAGCTAAGAACAAAGTGCCTACGTGATAGAAGAAGTATTTAAAAGAGGTGCCTAAGTGATTTTGAGAATGGCAAAGGAAGTGCCTGAGTGATTTTGAAAAACTCGGTAAAAGTCCGAGCTCAGTTATCTAGCGAGAGTCGTAAAGGGGGATTAGTTAATTAATTCGGTATTGACTCTGTAGGTGTCCGAGATCCGGGGTCCATCCAGATAAGTTCAAGGTAGCAGGTGGACTCGCTTACCCTCGATGCAGTATTATCAGTATTAGATCTCAGCGAGGCAGAATCAGCGCCATACGAGGTTTTATTGTAAATACATGTTTTGTATATAAGTGTCACTATATGCATTGCATTAGTCACTTTGATCACCACAGTCACTAATCACAAATTTGAAGTATCTATTAGTAATGTAGTGGAATGAAGTAATTCCAGTATATTGTTTATCCTTGTTTTTAATATATAAAAACTTTGCCTTCAGAGAGGTTTTGCTTGTTTTCTGTGTTTCTGAGCTGTCTTCAGCCTCCTTTAAAGTAATTATTGTCACTACCCAACAGAACCATTTGTTTGTTAATTATATATACCCAGGTTCTGAGGGACACAGGGTTACCCCCTTTTTGTTAAAACACTTTCCTGCCAAGAGAAGCATTTCTTACACCCTTTCAAATATTCGTGCTAACTATCATGTCAGTCGTGATGTGATTTCATTCTCCCTCGAGTGTATAACCATATGAGTCACAGCCTTCTTTCCTTAATTTTGTCTGACGAACGCTGTAAACGTTTTGCTCTAGTGTTTTTTTGTATGACAAATGACATAACTTCATTTATTGTGTCTGGATCAGCTCCTGTCTCCTAATCGACTCCTCGGAGTGTTCCAGCGATATCTGTTATGGTTTCCGGTTCTCCTCTAGCGCAATGTCTTTGTCAGTATTTCAACAGAAAAAGACCGTGAAAAGTGCAGCTCCTTTTTTCAGTCCCAATAACTATACAGTTTTACTGCCATCTAGTGGCAAAGGGATATAATTGTCCATTTCCTGCAGTGATGTATACTGCCACTGTCATTTTAAAAAACAGTTTATTCTGTTAGTGACAGAGGGCCAGATGTACGACCATTTATTTTGCGCCTCGCAATTTGCTACTAATTGAGAAGTGCAAATTATAATGTACAACAGTGGGGCAGATTTACAAGCCCCTTGTGCCACTTTTGCGTCAGTTTTAACATGGGGAAAAGTGATGCAAAAGTGGCACAAGCGGCTTGTAAATCTGCCCCAGTGTGTTTAACACTGTTTGGGATTTCCAATGGGGTCGCAAATTGCGAGGCTCATTAATAATAATGAGCTTCTCACAATTTGCGAGCCCATTGGGAATGACAGGCCCTCCAAGGGATGGAGGCCTGCTGGGCTCAGCAGACCACCATGTGTGGGACTGCTTTTAAATAAGGCATTTTTTTTCAAATGCAGGCCGTTTTCCTTAAGGGAAAACGGGATGCATTTGAAAAAAAAATACTATTTTGTTTCATTTTTTAAGGGCAGGCAGTGGTCCCTTTTCGCATTAATTTGCAAAGGGAAAGGAGTCCCTTGGGGACCCTTTCCCATTTGCAACTGCATTACCACCTACTTGAAGTAGGTGATAATTGCGAGTGTTTTGCGACCGCCCTTGTGGTCGCAAAACATTAGTACATGGTTTTTAGACTCGCTATTTGGAAGGGAACACCTCTTCCAAATAACAATTCGCAAAACCTATTTAGCGAGTCGCAAATAAATTGCGACTCACTAAATAGGTTTTGTACATGGCCCATGAGGTTTTTGCATGTACAAACGGGTCTGCACACCTGTTTGCGCGTGCAAAAACCGGTTGTACATCTGGCCCAGAATTTTTTCTTTTTTTTCTTCTTCATCTTCCTTTTATAACTGATCCACATTATTTTCAATTTTAACTCTTATTGGCAGCAGCAACTTTGTCTCAGCCATCACCCTTCCTAAATGATTGAGGTGAACCTATGCTACCATCAAAGCAATGGATACAATTATTTGAATCCTAATTAATCGCCATAGAAGGTGAAAAGTTCTCTACTTCGTGCAAACAACATATTGTGCTTCACAATCAGGGTGCCCATGGACTGGAATTTTTGACAATTTACTTAACCATGTTGCTGAAAAAGAATGAAGGGAGCAAGGCAATGTTTTCCAGATTGCTTTACAGAAACTGGAGGACTCATTTGGTGAGAAGATTAATGTAGTCCTAGAATGGCACACATTTTGTAGTCAAGCTCAAGGAACAAATGAGAGTGCAACAAGTTATGTTGATGTTCTCAGAGGCCTAGCTAATACCTGTGAATTTGGAGATCTCTATGACTCACTAATTCATGACCAAATTGTAAAAAGTACTAGCAGTCCTAAAACGAAAAAAAAGTTGTTGGCTAAAAACCCTGATCTTAAAAACAATATTAATTAAGAGCACTGAACTGTGTCAAAGAGATGAAGTCATCTAAGAATCAACCTGTGTGTGTTGTTAAGGAGTAGAATCAAAATGAATGTTCACGATTCCAGTTCAAGTAAACAGAAATAATGTTTTTCAGGTGTGGTAATACTGGGTAATTGGCGAATAGTAATTCTTGTGAAGCTAAAACTGCGTCATGTAGGAAATGTGGAAAAAAGCCCACTGTGCCCTTATGTGCACGCATTAAACCACAAAACAAATAAATATTGTATATCATTTAGATGAAGGGATTAATAACCTTGTTTTCCAGGTTATAAACACTGTAAAAATGTGAGTCACCTATTGTGAAATGTTTCTAATGCTGTAGAAGTGTTTGATGATTCTATTTTAACTTTTACTTTCATTAACAAAAAGGTTTAAGATGTGTTTCCCGACAAATAAGATTACAACGTTGAAACACCTGATATCAACCAAGGGGGGGAAGGGTAATTCAATTTTATTTGTTATGATTTTGGCTCTCAAAGAGGGCCACATAAAATATACAGAATATAGCACACAACAATTACAGTGCAACAATTACAATGCTCGAAAAGAGCAGCAAAAACAAAAAGAAAGGAAAAATATATATCCTTAAAATATCCTAAGGTAAATACGAGACTGACATATAGATCAAAAACTACAAAAATCGGACAGTCAAGGTACATCTCCAGAGACATATTAATAAATAGCTAAAGACCCTTTAAAAAAGTTAAAAATATGAAAGCAGAACATTTCATTGGGAGGGGAATAAAGTGCAAACAGGAAATCGTTCAAAGTGACAATGCCAAAATCCAAACAAATAACTTTTATCCATCTACAACGCAATTTACGAAGCGCCGGGCAAATCAGCAACACATGCATACAGTCCTGGATATTTACTTTACAAAAATTACACAGAGGAGAGGAGCCATTCCATTTAGATAACAGTCGGTTTAACGGTAATAAATCATAACGTAAAAGAAACCAAAATCTACGGATACCATGTGGTAGGTTCCATCTTACATAGGGTTGAGGGAGTTTCGACAAATAGGAATCAAGGAGATGTTCTACCTTTCTTTTTCCACAAATTACTTTTTTATCCGTCTGGAAACACAAGTCCCATGAAGCTGCTTTTAAAACAAATTTTAACTGTAAAGAAGAGTACAAAAACAAAGCAGTTTCATCTAATTTTAGGAGGATTACAGCTTTTCTAAAATTACGCACAAGTTGAGAAAACTCATTAAAATTACCCAATAGTTCACTTTTGAGGATAGCTCTCATTGTCCCTACCTCAGCTCTTGCAAGGCAGGCCACCCATCTGACAAGGGCCGATAGTCCCTGTACCCAGCTACTCCTGAGGCCGAAATCAAGCCTACAGGCAGCTAAAGGGCACGCGGTGTTTAGGGAAGAGAGAGATCTTAGAAGTTTACCCTCTATCTTATGGCAAAAGTCCCACTTTTTCACATCTATAAGTTCAATACCGTACAATATTGTTGCGGGGATTTTTGATCTGTACACTTCCAATAAAATCGGAAAGTGCCGTTTCCCCGTTGCTTGGTAAAGAGAGTTTAAACCTTTGCCATGGGCAATAGCTTTGCGTGTACAATGTTCTATGTGGAGTTTCTCGCTCAAATTAGCCATGATAATTTTCCCCAAAAAAGTATAGGACTTTACCACCTCAAGTTTTTGGCCCCCTATAAACCAACCAAAATCAGCGGAGCGGCACCTCTTCTTACCAGCTATACACATAACTTTGCTTTTAGTAATGTTAATCTTCATATGATGAGCCACAGCAAACATATGAAGCGCATTGAGCCGATTTGCAAGTCCTTTGGGGGATAAATCAAAAATAAGAACATCGTCGGCGTACATCAGGCAAGATATAGGGGACCCCCCGAGCACCGGGGCAATGCCCTCACTAGAAGAAAGGGCTGCGGGTAGGTCCACCGTGTACAGAGAAAACAAAAGGGGGGCCAACAAACAACCTTGCTTAAGGCCATTCAAAGATGGAATTACATCTGATAGACCCCTTTCGCCTCCCATCAACACCCTACACCAGGTCTCTGTATGTAGAGCCCGCACCAGCTCCAATAGGTAGGATGGAAGACCAAGCGCTGCCAATTTTCTCCACAGCGTTCCGCGGTCCACTTTATCGAACGCTGTGGAGAAATCGATAAAGGCAGCATACACCACCCCACCTCTCACCTGAACATACTTATCAGTAACCACATGCAGGGCGGTAAGGTTGTCTAACGTACCGTGGTCCCTACGAAAGCCAGTCTGTTCTAGCGGCAGAATATTATTCTCCTCTACCCAATCGGAGAGGGCTTTTAGTAAACATTTCGCAAACACTTTTCCGATGGAGTCGAGGAGAGCAATCAGACGATAATTACTGGGGCTGTCCCTAACTCCCTTCTTAAAAATAGGGACCAGGATACTACCCCTCCACGAATCAGGGACCATTTTCGTCATAAAACATGCTTTAAACAGGGGAAACAGAATTTTACTCCACCTTACAGGATCAGATTTCAGGACCGTCATAGGGAGTTCATCGGGTCCCATTGCCCCGGAGACCCGCATGCTTTTTATCGCCATCTCAATTTCCTTCTCAACGGGGTAGTTAGTAAGCCCCAGGGGAGTAGCACTAATGGCAATATCATTGCCTAAATTACCACTGGTGTCAATATCGTTACTTAAAATCCCATTCCCAGCATAGAGTTCCCGAATATAAGATATCCAATCCTCTTCCGCTATAGGGATAGGGGAGGGGCCTAGTCTAGACCCACACCCCTTACGAATTATTGTCCAAAAATCTCTAATCCTACCATGGACCACTGATTCCCTCAAATTAATCCATACATTGTCCTCCCTTTCTTTTTTTAATTTTAACTGAACTCTGCTTCTCTTTCTTTTTAACCTTGATATTTCTTTACCACGATCCATAACTCTATCAAGATATTGTTTGCGAACCAGTTTGTTTATTTCCTTATTCAGGCTACGCAGTATACTCGGGACCGCTACCCTATTTCTTGGTCGAGAAATTTTTTTGGCATAAGAAGTGATATTACGTACAAATTCTTCAAAATATGCTATTTCATTCCCATGCCACTCATTTAAAACTAATAGGGTCTCGTCTAGAAAGTCCTGTACCCCATTAATGGCGTTGGGATTCCAATAGCACCTTCCCGAGGAGGCATGGAAAGCGACATCACTACCCTTAAGAGACCAAGGTGCCATTGTCAGAGGCTTTAAGGAAATAGTAACAAGCAATATACTATGGTCGCTCAAAGGAGTAAACATTATCTTAATATCCTGAACAAGAGGGAACAAACCGTAGTCTGAGATAACATAATCCAAGATAGAGGTCCCAAACGGAGACTTGTGAGTAAATTTTGCAGGCACGTCAGACGGAAATCTCCCATTTAATATCAGTCCATCGACGGCCTCTAATTCATTTAGCAGGATCTTCCCTCTTTTATTTGTCACTAATTTATCAGGGAAGAGTGCCTGCGGAACAAAATACGCCTCTTCTTTAGGTTTATTCCTAAATAGATTCAGGCTAAAATTAGATATTTTACAATTCAGGTCTCCTACCAACAGAATGTACGGGGGGATGGGACATTTTTGATTAGGTCAATATATCGAAATTTTAAAAGCGCATTAAAACACTCTTCTGGAGGAATATAAACATTCAAAATTACCACAGGGGATTTTATCCCATTATTAAACAAATTGTCGATAGTTATAGCATGGAACAATTTACTAGGATCCATGTAATGGTTAAATTTCCAATGTAATTTATTAGATAATAGGCAAGCAATCCCGCCCCTGGCATGGCCTTTCTTAGAGGGGACGGCGGGAACTTCCAGAACATAGTAATCCTTAGAGACCTTCAGCATATCAATATACCACGTTTCCTGCAGGCAAATCGCATTTGCTCCTAGAGAAAAAAGCAACTCAAACTTCTCAGGGCTACTGTGAATCCCTGCGGCATTCCAGGAGATAATATTTAGTGGGGTGTTAAAGGTGCCGGAACAATCTTGGATCATCTTTAGATTTAGTAGATAAGGCACTTTGCAGCCAGTTCCACTGATTATTGTCCTCTACCAGAGAGGAGTTCTGAGTCAGCGGAAGAGGCTTCACTTGTGAGACCAAGCGTTTTCCCTCAGCTACCCAAATCTTCAGGTCCCTAAGAGGGGAGGCTACCCCATTTTGTCCCTCCCTTCTGGGTACCTCCCCAAACGCCGAGATTTTATTTCCAAGGTTAAAGATTGGGAGAATATCAATGCCTATACGTTGGAAGTTTTCAGCTTGCTGGAGTATCAGATTTACAATAATAGGAGAATAAAATTTCACCCTTATACTCGTTACATTGGCTTCACCAAACAGGGAGACTAATTCAATATCCCTAGTTTGGATATGATGTAAACTATTAATTTCACTAAAGCGCTTAAGAAGCCAAGCTCTGTTTAAAGGCAAGTCAACGTCGAATAAAGGTAAAAAGTCTAACACAAGAGTTTCAAGTGGAATGTTTAAAGTTGGTAAAGAGCGATCCGGGAAATGGCGATCTCCATTCCCTGAAGCTACACGGAACGGAGAGGCCAAAGGGTTAAGGGACCCAGGTGGATTTTGTATAGCAGCTTCAGTCATTGGTGGTTGAGGCAGACTGGTAGGGAGGCCCCCCCTTTGAGAGGTGGATTCCAAAGACATTGGGGGACACACATCACTTTCTACCTTAAAAAAGGTACTAATGGGTAAGTTCCGTTCAATATCAATATCTGCCTTTCCAGAAGTCGAAGATAGCTCCAGATCAATCACTTCATTCTCCAGTGCAGAGACTGAATTTTGAAAAATTATCCGACGCTGCCTTTTCTTCCTATATTTACGAGTTGGTTTCCTTTTATTCCCCTTGTTGCTTCTAAATTTCACATTTTTTGCCTTAGCCTCATTTTTAACCTCGGGAGAATGTATTTTATTTTCCGACATGAAGATGGGAAAAAGGTCTTGAGCCACTTTAGGTTCAGAGATGGATTTATTTTCCTCCATTATTACTAGAACTGAGTTATTTATACAGTTTGGCACTGCAGTTAAGGAAGTAGCCGCCGTATGTGGTATCAAAACCGATGTCCCAGCTTTCGTGTCAAGCTCTACTGAAGCCACGTTTATTTCCCCCCCAGGCCGACCATGTTCGGTCATGAGGGGAACATTCATAAAATCCGGTGACTTTTGTAGCAGAGTCTTCAGTATTTGGGTAACGGATTCCAAAATACAATCCGAATTGCCAACAAATTTCCCTAAAAGAGTTAAAATAGAGGCTAGTAATTGTTCCAACGCAACCATGGATTCAGAAATAGGTTTTTCACATGCTTCCAATGGACGGCAGATGCCAGAAAGATTAAGGCCAGGGGTCCCGGAAGCGACTAACAAGTCAGACATATCCTGATCATTCAATGAGGGGGTACTACTATACAACATTAGACCAGATGGGGTAGCACCCCCAGGGGATTTATTAGGGGCCAGAGACTCCCTATTCGCTATATCTACATACCGGCCACAAAGTTCATGATCAATAAGTAATACGGATAAATCACCATCCAACTTATCCTTCAACGTGGTTTGAGACATAGGTGGAAGATTCATAGATTCCCTCTCATGTACTAATGAATTGAGTTTGCTTTCCCCATTCCCTTCAAGGAAAACAGGGGAAAAAGGCACCACTGGCACAGGTAATTGTAGTGCGAGCTGCGACGAAGAGAGCTCCAGGCATGTACTAGGTTGCATAGGAACCTCCTGAGACGGGACGCCGGAAGCTTTTTTAGAGGGTAAATTAGCGTTCTTAGGGGAGGGCAGAGCCCAAAGCTCATACAAATGGCATTGACCCTTAAGGGGGGGATTATTTACCGATTTATTTCTCGTGCGAATAGTTTTCTTATTTGCACTAGGCATACCACCCACTTCCCTTCCAGAACGAAGTTTCTTAGACATATTATCAACAATGTGACCACAAGTTTTAAGTTGCAACAATGAATTACCTCCGAATGAATAAATAAAAGTGATACAATATACCACAATAATAATAATAATTGTCCTGGAGAAGTCAGAGGAAGTTAACAGTCAATGATGTCTTCCGCAGACAGTCAGGCGTATTTCCAGTGGGAAAAAAGGATCAGTCACTTTTAGGGCAATAATACAAACGATGAAAATAACCGGGCCCAGCCCAGCCTACCTCGGCCACTGAGGGCCACAGAGGGCCCGCCCTTTGCCCGGGCTTAGCCCGGCGTCCCGCAAGCGTCCCGCTTGACGTGAAGGGCGTGTCCTAAATAGGAGGAGCAAGGGGCGGGAAGAGACACCAGGTGCGCTCCGATCTTCACGCGCTGAAGCCTGGGTCTCGCAGTCCCAGCCCCTGTCTAACAGCCTCACAAACAAGAAATCCAAGTGCCGCTTTTACTCCGTTTTCCTCCGCAGGAGCAGGCAACACAAAGCGCAGTACAGACACGGCAGGCAAGAACAGCTGCGAGCGAAGGGGAAGGGTACAATAGGGACCACTGTGAATTCATTGGAATGTTTGTTTTGTGTATCAGTTTCAATGATAGGTCCACAGTTGGAAAGGTATACATTATACAATGGGGGTCCAACTAACTAAGCTGGAGACACCATTACGAATTTGGGATCAAATTAGACCCCAATGCTGATCATCCTTTCCTCTTGGTAGAAAGAAGTCTAGAGAGTGAGGATCTCTGTAAAGATTTCCTCAGTGTGTTTTCTGATCAGTTATGTTTATTAAATAATTTTAAGGAAATGATTAAAATGAAGAGTAATGGCACTCCCTGTGCACATAATGTATGACCTGTTCCCGTTTTTATAATGAAAACTTGTGAACAAGAATGAAACAGATTTGTGGATAATGGAATTATTGAGCCAACAGAATATTCAGTGGTCCTTGCCAGCAAAGGGGGGGGGATGAATTAGACTGTGTGCTAATTTAAGGGGTCTCAATACCATCATTTGAGTAGATAGACATCCCCTTCCCAAAACTGATGAGCTACTCAGCTGTGTGAAGAAGGCCACGTGCTTTAATGTACTCGACCTTTCATCAGCCTACCACCAAGAAGAGTGCCATCCAGATTCAAGACCACCTACCTCCTTTATCACTCCTTCATCTATATGTTCAGGGGCATGCCTTTTGGGCTGGCGCCAGCTTTCTCTGTATTTCAGTGCATTATGCAACATGTTCTAAAATGCATTAATGATGTTGTGTACTTTCAAGATTATATTTTAATCTTTGAGGAAGATGTCAGTGTGCATGACATTTCATTGAGGTGTGTTCTTGAGAGTATAGGAGATGCTGGACTAACTGTCATAAAGGACAAGTGACAGATTTGTGAGGCTCAGTGACATACCTCTGACATACCATCTCCAAAGATGGAATTAAACCAAAATATGACTGGTAGAGGCTGTGAAGAAAGTGCCTGTCACCAATGGCAAAGATGACTTAAAATCTTTTCTTGACCTTGCAGAATACTACTCTAAACTTGGGAAAAAAAGTTTGTCAGTGTTGCCTTTCGCTTGAGAACACTCTCTAAGAAAAACATGTATTTCTTATGGTCCAATAAGTGCTAAAAGGCTTTCAATTAAACCAAAGACAGCATTAGTAAGGCACGCGCTTTACCAATGACCAATGACACCAGTTTAAAGGGTCTAAGAGCTACTCTGTCACAATTTGTAGATGGAGAAAAACATGTTATCACTTTTGGCTTCATGTCTTTAAATAGTCTCAAATGCAAGTATTCTGTCATTTAAAGGGGGGCCTTGACCTGTTTCTGGTCCAAAAGACACTTCCATTTCTTCTTTTGGAGCACTCGATCACAAAATTTCAGCCTTTCCATCAACGTGGTCATATTTCCAGGCGGTGGTCAGGACTAGAAGATTATCATGTCAAGATAGAGTATTTTCCTGCCCAAAAGAATATACATGCAGATTGCCTCTTAAGATTGCCCCTCAAGGAAACTGGATATGAGGGAATGGAAGGAGTGAGAACAAAATGATTTGACTCAACTCAAGGTTAGAGAGTATACTTTGAACGGTTGACCCAAACAATTTAACCTCCAGGGTGACAAAAAGCGATACTGGCAGGTGAGGAATGGGCTGAGTATGGTTGATGGCAAACTGATGATACAGAAGATTATTCATCCTTGCACCCTGTGGGAAACATTTATTGATGTAATCAAGAAGGGCAATCAGGCAGATACTTAACCTAATCAATATTAGTGCCCAGTACTAGTGACCTGGGACTAGACTATACGGTTGGGAAAATAGTAAAAACTTGTATCAGCTGCACCACAGTGATAACGTTAAAGGGATTCATAAACCACTCATGAGTCCTGTGGAAGTCCCCACCCTGGGTAAAACTGTCTAGACAATGTGGGACCCATTGATGGTTTTAGTTTAGAAGGAAAATGTATCCTTGTACTTGTGGACTACTACTCTATGTTGGTGGTAATTAGAATTGCAGATCAGATCTCCACCAAAGCACTCATGGAAAGGGGCGACCACTCGGTCCCCCCGAACGTATGGTTGGGTGCCCCGATCCCCCCGGGAAACCATTTTGGGCGGGAGGCGTGGCTCGGCTGGTATGCCCGAAGTGGCCTAGCCGGGGCGCGCCCTTTCCCGCCCAGGAGGGGTTGTCCTAGACACCCGCACGGAAGACCACGCCCAGTAGGCGTACCGGAGGAGGGTCCCTGCCCTCCCGCAGATGGATAAATAGAGCGGGAATCCGAAGAAGCGTCCTCTTGTTCCTGTGCTCTGAAGGCTGCACCACCTCGTTGCTCGTGAGCCCTCGACGGAACAAGCGGCAATTTTGAGAACTTGTAATCTTGTTGTTTCTCTTTCAGTTATTTGGAGTACGAAAGATCCAGGACCTCGTGATCAACTAGCATAGAGTACATGAAGCTATGGCCGGCAAGAAAGCAGGAAAGAGCTCCGAGTTGGAGAAGGTACTGCGCACCTTGTCGAACCGAATGGCGATCATGGACCGAAAACTCGGTAAAGTTGACTCGATCGGTCGAGGTTTGGCCGATGTTAAAAAACAGTTAGCGGCCCAGAACAGCTCAGGCCGTCCTAAGAAGGTAATAGGCCCGGCCTTGCCGGGAGTCGTCCCTGAGGGTAGAGGGAAGCGTGTTAAGAGGAGGGCGGTTTCTGGGGAAGATCCGGTTCCTGAGGTACCCCCAGTCGCCCCCATCACACCGGCGGACAGCCCGGTACCAAACCCAGATATAGGTTTACCAATCCCGGTTGTAATTACTCCTGTTAATGATGAGGAGATGCCCCCGGAACTGGCCATCCAGTTAGCAGCAGTGTTGCCCTGGCTCAAGAAGAAAGCGGGGGGGGGTAGTGGCCGCGGGGGACCCAGCCGAGGAGGCTAGACTAATAATCGAGCAGTTACGGCAGTTGAGAGAGGCCGCGACGGCGAATGTTCCTCTTGTTCCCCGACAGGTGGCGCCGGGAGGACCTGCGGTTAGCCGGGAAAAGGCGGCAGACACGACGGTCGAACCTGGTAAGCACACATTGCCAATGGCAGGGGAGGGTTCATTACCTTCAAGGCGTGAAAGGGTGGCCCAGCACCTCCCTGCGGCCACAAAGGAACTCATATGGGGGGAGAAATATGTGAATATGTTTTCATTGTTGACTGACCATCGCGAGATGGAATATGTAAAATCCCAGAAGGATTTATGGCACCCCAGAGTATGGTGGGCCAAGATGGCGGAATTTAGGGTCAATGAGACTGTAGAAAATTGGGTAAAGGCCTTTTCGATATTTACGGCAGTCATGGGGGAACAAAAGCCTGAAGTCATGACCGAGTTGACCTGTTATCAGAATAGGATTATGGATTTTTATACCATGTATGAGGGGGACGAGTGGAAAGGTTACGATATGAAATTCCGTAAAGTGAAAGAGTTTGATGCAACTTTGACCTGGGATTGCCTCGACTCGGTGTCATGGCACAAGCAGCTCTTGCCTGGGGCGGCAGGTACGTCCTCGCCGGGCGGGAGCGGGTCGGGGTCAGCTCGCCAAAAGCCCGTGGTGCCCTTTCGAGCGGGTGCCGGTGGGGAATGTCAGCCAAAGACCGGCGGGAATGGCGGCAAGCGGGGGGTTTGTTGGGGCTTCAATAGAGGCAACTGTAGCAGGCCCCAGGGAACATGTAGGTTCAGGCATGCGTGTGCGGGCTGTGGGAACTCCTCACACCCGGAGAGTAGCTGTAGATCTAAAAACAGCGGAACGGGAGGAAAAGGGGGGTCTAAGCAAGAGTGAGGTGATGCTTTGTAACCGATTGCCTACACCTGTCGATATCATGGCTCTGACTCCTTGGTTGAACACATACCCTGATCATGTATCCGCCGGGGTGTTGAGGAATGGATTCCTATATGGCTTCAACATCCCGGCGGGCGATTTTCGGGGGGACTCCTTTTGTAAAAATCAGTTATTTGTCCAACATAACCCAAGCGTAGCTGCAAGAAAAATTTCCAAAGAAGTCAGCTTGGGGCGGGTGGCGGGGCCTTTTCATCGCCCGCCGGTGGCGGATTTCATGTGTTCCCCGCTAGGGGTGGTCCCAAAGAAAGACCCAGGGGAGTTTAGACTCATTCACAACTTGTCTGCCCCAAGGGGTTCTTCGGTGAACGAAGCTATTGACCCAGATATTTGTTAGGTGCGGTACGCATCGTTCGATGATGCCGTGGCCATGTTAAATCACCTAGGTCCCGGAGTGCTGATGGCGAAATCGGACATCGAATCGGCATTCCGGTTGCTCCCGGTACACCCGCGAGATCAGCGCTTGCTAGGTTTTGCATTTCTTGGGAGTTATTACATGGATAAATGCATGCCTATGGGTTGCTCCATTTCTTGTGCCTATTTTGAAATGTTCAGCTGTTTTTTAGAGTGGGCATTCACCGAGGCCACAGGGCATAGGCATGTTATGCACTATCTGGATGACTTCCTGTTCTTGGGAGCAGCCGGCGATACGAAATGTGCGCAGGCGCTGCTGGACTTGTGCATCCTCATGCGGGAGTTCGGAGTCTCATTGGCACCAGGTAAGACGGTTGGACCATCTACTTCACTGGAGTTTCTGGGAATTGAGCTCCATTCTGTGGAAAGATGTTTCCGTTTACCGATGGAAAAGGTGGCCAAGTTTACGGCTTCCTTGACGCAATGCCTGGGCAAGGAGAAAGTGACCCTGCACCAGTTACAGCAAACAGTGGGTCAGCTTAACTTTGCCTTAAGGGTGATACCAATGGCCTGCCCCTTCTCACGCTCTATTGCACAAGCTATGGTTGGTCTCAAGGAGGGACACCACCGTACGAGACTGTCGGCAGAGGTTCGCCAGGATATGCGCATTTGGTTGGCATTTCTGGCGGACTTCAACGGTCGAGTTGTGTTGAACAAGCCACCAGCATCTTCGGATGAACTAGGTTTGTGGACTGACTCAGCTGGGAGCGTGGGATTTGGCCCCATCTTTGGTAACGAATGGTCGGCGCAAGTATGGCCGACGTGGTGGCACTCCTGCGGTCTGACAGGTAACATTGGGTTCTTGGAGCTATTCCCCATTTGGGTTGCTCTGATGGCATGGCCAGACGACTTCAGGGACCGCTCGGTGGTGTTTTGGTCTGATAATATGACTGTGGATGAGTGCATTAACCAGCAGGCAGCCTGCTGCAAGTGGATCTTGAGATTATTGAAAGAAATTGTATTACGTTGCATGAGATTGAATGTACAGTTCAGGGCAAAACATGTGCCAGGCGTACTGAATTATGCAGCTGATGCACTCTCTCGTTCACACATGCAGGCTTTCAGGGGCTATCTACCCACAGCGGACCTAGTGGCGGCACCGTTCTCCGAAGCACTATGGCTAATCGGTGCCCCGGATTACAAGACCGCGTGGCAGCCAGCTTAGGTCCCAGGACAAGGAAGGCATACGAGGGAGCGTTTCGTTCCTACTGCACATTTTTGGGTCCATCAGGGAGACAGAGCTGGGGTCAGGAGGAATCCTTCCTGGGGTTCCTGGTTGCACTGCACAGAGAAGGCCGATCAGCGGCAACGGACAATAGACATAGGGCGGCCATTTCGTTCATGGCACAGGTGCATGGCATAAGATACCCGACGGGTTCCTTTTCGGTTCGGAAGGCACTCCCCGGCTGGCAATGCCTCGAGGGTCGCAAGCAGGATACGAGGCGCCTGATTGGTTTAGACAGATTGTCTCTACTTTTAGCAAAGCTAGATGAGACGTGCTCCTCCCTTTTCGAAGCAGTTCTGTTCCGGGCAGCTTTTGCCTTGGCATTCCATGGGGCTATGCGGGTGAGCGAACTCGTCGCAAGGAACAAGAAGGATATGGAGGGAGGCCTGGGCAGGGATCACGTCCAAATAAGGAGTGATTCGATGGTAATCTCGATAGCCATGTCCAAGACTGACCAGGGAGCTATGGGTGATAGTGTTATCGTGCAGCGCGCACGAGGGTCCCCCACTTGTCCGATAAAGTGTTTAGAGGAATACTTGGCACTGAGGATGGCTACATGGGGGGGCTTGCTTAGGCACAAGGATGGCACCCCACTGACGAGATTTCAGTTTCAGAGGGTGCTAGCACTGTCAATCGCTGCCACGGGCATGGACCCATGCGATTTTGGGACCCACTAATTTAGGATAGAGGCTGCTACTGAGGCTACAGCCCGGGGTCAGAGTGCGGAGGAAGTAAAACAGCTAGGCCGTTGGTCCTCGAATTGCTTCAAAAGGTATGTGCGATTGCACATGTTGTTATGATCAATTGACATGCACTCACGCTTCTTGTCTTTTGTTTGAATTACAGTTTCGCGAGCCTGTCACGCGGGGCGGAATTGGAAGTCGACCCAGCATCAGGAGACCAGCGGTCGAGGATCACCGACTGGAGAGAGAGTGGTATGGGTCGTGGGCCACTCATATGTGAGGCCCGCCCGGGACGTATTCAAGGCAGGTGACGCGACTCACGCATCTGGGGAATACGGGTACAGAGTGACCTTCCATGGGAAGGATGGGCTCTGTTTTGAGCAATTTCAACCGTTTTTTGAGGGTCTTTTAGGGCGGCAAAGGTCACCGCCATCTGTAGTCATAGTACACCTGGGGGGCAATGACTTGGTGAAACTGGGAAGACGAGTGTTATTAGAACACATCCTGTCGGCAGTTAGCTGGTTGGCTAAAAAAGTCCCGGGGTGCACGATTGCCTGGTCCCACATGATCCCCAGGAAGAGTTGGCGGGGGGGGGCCTTTCAGTGTCAGCGTTGAACCACTCTGTGAAAAGGGTTAACAATAAAATTGGGAAATTGTTTTGCTCCGCGCAGTTGCATAGCATTCCTCACGGGTGTATTCGGGGTGATCACATGTATCTGAAAGATGGGGTTCACCTGTTGAAGGGAGGGGAATGATTTACTCATAGGAGACTTCATAGCATGGCTAAGGGGTTTGAGGAAGCATGACCTTTAGGAGGAGTGGGGGGGCCGGATAGTCGGTCAACTATCCGGCCTGTGGCGGTAAGGTCATGATCGGTGAGCAGTAATTTCAAGGTCCCTAGAGGGGGGGCGCCACCCAGAATGGATGGGAGCGCCCGGGGGGAGGCGGCACCCACTAAGGATGGGTCGCCTAGGGGGAGACGGCCATAGGCCCCTCCCAGGGGGGAGGCAGCTAGATGCCCCTCCTACGAATTTCCCGGGGGCCGGATATCCGCGACGGCGGATAGAGAGTGTGGGGAGGGGGGGAGTCCACGCTGTCCTTCCTACAGATACCTCACACGGGAACTCGGACGACCTTTAAGATGGCGTCGAGTGAAAAGGGGGCTCCCACGACAAGGGAAGTTACAGTTGGCAATGAGGGTAAAGTCCTCTGCGCAAGCGCCACTCACACCGTGAGGGCGGGATTTTGGTAGTAGGGATCTGACACCGGTTAAGACCTTGCCGTTGGCCCTTAATGCTAGGATGTACAATTTTAATTTAGAATGTATGCATTTACAGGATGCTAGACTCGGCTAGGAATCCTTTATATTAGAGATCTGTTAAGGTTAGCCAAAGAACATGTCTTCATCGAAATGTAATAAATGTAAAATTGTACATAATTCATGAAACTTTTATTTAATGTTTTAAATTTTGTTTCATATTTTAATAAATACGGCCAGGGGGGTAACTCCCCCCCGCCTTCCAAAAGTTCAAACCTGTGTCTGTCTTCTCCCAGTGGGAATTGGTGTTGGGAGGGGGTGGCGGGCATCCCGGCCATATGAAAAGGAGCGACCACTCGTTCCCCCCTAACATATGGTTGGGTGCCCCGATCCCCCCGGGAAACCATTTTGGGCGGGAGGCGTGGCTTGGCTGGTATGCCCGAAGTGGCGTAGCCAGGGCGCACCCTTTCCCGCCCAGGATGGGTTGTCCGAGACATCCGCACAGAAGACCACGCCCAGTAGGCATACCGGAGGAGGGTCCCCGCCCTCCCGCAGATGGATAAATAGAGCGGGAATCCGAAGAAGCGTCCTCTTGTTCCTGTGCTCTGAAGGCTGCACCAACTCGTTGCTCGTGAGCCCTCGACGGAACAAGCGGCAATTTTGACCCAGCCACCAGCCCCTTATGGCAATGTTTGTTTAAATAAAGTTTGATTAGATAGAAATGTATAGGCCTTTTATCCTTTGTAGAGAAGTAAGGGAATGTTTCATATAATGATGTGGCTTCTGCTTTTAGGATAATGTTTCCCTTTGTAGGAAAGTGAAGTTGATGACTCATCAAGGTTATGTCAGAATTTTTTCTTCCCTTAGTAGGTAAAACAACTGTCGTATTTATTTTTTGGTCGGGCGGTAAGGTCATGATCGGTGAGCAGTAATTTCAAGGTCCCTAGAGGGGTGCGCCAACCAGAATGGATGGGAGCGCCCGGGGGGAGGCGGCCATTGGCCCCTTCCACGGGGAGGCGGCACCCACTAAGGATGGGTCGCCTAGGGGGAGACGGACATAGGCCCCTCCCAGGGGGGAGGCGGCTAGATGCCCCTCCTATGAATTTCCCGGGGGCCGGATATCCGCGACGGCGAATAGAGAGTGTGGGGATGGGGGGGAGTCCACGCTGTCCTTCCTACAGATACCTCACACGGGAACTCGGACGACCTTTAAGATGGCGTCGAGTGAAAAGGGGGCCCCCACGACAAGGGAAGTTACAGTTGGCAATGAGGGTAAAGTCCTCTGCGCATGCGCCACTCACACTGTGAGGGCGGGATTTTGGTAGTATGGATCTGACACCGGTTAAGACCTTGCCGTTGGCCCTTAATGCTAGGATGTACAATTTTAATTTAGAATGTATGCATTTACAGGATGCTAGACTCGGCTAGGAAACCTTTGTATTAGAGATCTGTTAAGGTTAGCCAAAGAACATGTCTTCATCGAAATGTAATAAATGTAAAATTGTACATAATTCATGAAACTTTTATTTAATGTTTTAAATTTTGTTTCATATTTTAATAAATACGGGCGGGGGGGTAACTCCCCCCCGCCTTCCAAAAGTTCAAACCTGTGTCTGTCTTCTCCCAGTGGGAATTGGTGTTGGGAGGGGGTGGCGGGCATCCCGGCCATATTGAGTTTCTTAAGGATACTTTCATGTATAGGTGTTCCCCAAAGTACTTGGTAACTGATAACGGGTTTCAGCTCACTTCGGAACCTATGAAAGAATTCCTAAATGAGTGGAACGTTCATTATCCTAAGACAGTACTGTATTGCCCACAAGCAAAACGCATGGTGGAAAATGAGCAGGATGATAAAAGAATGTTTACACAAGGCATGTGAGAATTTTTTGTCCTGTAAAAATATTTTGAGAGAAAAGTTATGGGCCTCATGTACCACACATAACTCAGTTACTGAAGTCTCACTTTTTATGTCTTTAAAAAGCAGATATCAAAGCAGCAGGATTAGCCCCTCCTGGTGGATAGGGTAGAGTCATGGCCCAGTTGACAAAAGGCATGGAGGGAAAGGACTTTAATAGAAAGTGGGAGATGTAGTGCATGTTAAAAGATTAGATATACACAGAGACACAGGGTCTGGTTTCACCTGTCCACTAAGAATAAAAAAGACCTTTAGAAATGTTGTTGAACTTGAAGATGGTCAACGGTGGAGCTTGGACCGTATTAGTAAGGCCAAAGTTCGACTCTGATGATAGTCTTAAAAGTTCTGCCTTACAGGTCAATCGGCTAATATCTCCTCAAACACTACAGAATCATTGAGGTGACAAACTGACAAAAAGACTATGTTAAATAAAGCTTCTTTCTAAATATGTTTTTGTGTGGGGTTGTAAGGTCTATAAGTGTTCTATCTTTGCTCTACTTACCCAAGGAACATACATTTTGTAAATATCTCTGTTCATCATCATCAAAAAACTTTATTTCGGTTAAAAATACCATAAAAAGTATACTAAAAACATATAAAAACAAAATACACATAGATGACAAGATAAATTATTTAATACAAAAATGATTTCTAGAACATTTTCCAAATGGGCACAATTGAGCATAATTCATACATATGTAAACCCAGTTAAAATAATATGTATAAAAAGATTTATAATAAAAATTGCAGTAAAAAACCTTTTGCTGACATTCCAATCAAATGCCACGTGGCGTTACACAAGAATATATGTATATACCATTATACTCATTCAGCAAGGTTTTTGCACTTGTGCCACATAGCTGCCAGATATTGCGAAACAGCAAATACAATAAATTCAGTTGTGTCATACTTTAACACTCTGAGTGGCAGATTTATGTTAACTGGCGCATCCCCAGGGATGCGCCAGTTAACATGCGCCACAGTGCGCCACAGCTCCGCCAGCCATGGTGCGCCGCATTTATAATGCGGCGCACCATGGTGCAAAAACGGCACAGATGCGTGACGCATCTGTGCCGGAAATGTGGCGCATTGCTGGAGTTGCGTCGCAAGCGCGACGCAGCTCCAGCAAGGCTCAGGGGTGCCCCATTTTAACAATGCTGCGTCAAGACCTACGCCTGCTTCAAGCAGGCGCAGGCTTTTGACGCAGCATTGGCTTACAAGTGACTGAGTGAAATCTCATAGATTTCACTCAGCCACTTTTGCAAGGCGCACCTGCCCCGGAACGCCTACCCTGCGCCGGAACGCCCACAAGCGGCGCAGAGCTTTACAACGTGACGCATCTGCCTAGATGCATCACGTTGTAAATCGTTCGTAGGGATGCGCCACGTTTACGCCGCCTTGCGTGACGCAACAGCAGCGTAAACGTGGCGCAAGGGCCTCATAAATCTGCCCCTGCGTGCTTGCGTACAATGACGAAAGCCTAGATTTTTACATAGGGGTACGAGCCAATACCTCCTCAGTTTGTCATACGCCGGGCAAAAAAAGAAGACATGGAGCTCAGTTTCGGTCTCACAGTTGCAGGCTGGGCAATTCTTCAGAGCGAGGGGTGACCACTTACTAGTGAAAGCTCGAAGGGGTAGAGCACCATGCCTCAATTGAACATACAATTTTTTACCTAATATTGCGTATAGGACATCTAAAAAGGGCTCGAAAGAATAATGGTCTTTCACATGCAAGAAAGAGGCAGTAACAGAGCCAATTTGAGGATTACACAGTACTGCATTAAGTTTATCAGAACGGTAAATAGACGAAAGCATAGATTGTGAAGTGGCTTTACATTCCCTCTCTGGGTCAGCCCATAGAGCAGGAACGCCTAGCCCCATAAACTCATTCTTGATGAATGTAAGCCAAGAAATTTTCAGAGAACTAGGATAAGTCAATATTTCTTTAGGTTCCTGTCTATAATTTTTCAGCTCTGGTGTCACCCAGAGCCTACGCTAAAACCTAAGAGGTTTTAGTGCTAGCTCTTCGTCAATTGATCTGATCCCCAGGTCCAGCCTTAGAGGAAGGAGCGTGGTACTAGTTGGGAGTCCTAAAAGCTGTCTTAAAAATGTGTTCTCTATCCTGGTAATTTCAGACCTATTGCAGTGTTGCCAGAGTTCTCCCCCATACATAATGGTAACCATAGCTTGCGATTTGTAAACTTCCAACGGGGGGCCAACAGGTTTGTTAGTGGACTTATTGGATAGTTTGAGAATTCCTCCAGATAGTTGAGCCAATTTGAGTTGCGATTTGATTTGCTGGGGACCCCACGATAAGTTCTAGTTAATGGCAACACCCAGATAGTCAAAGGTATCTACCCTTTCGAGGCTCGTCGTCCCTAGAATTGGGTTTGGTCGAGTTGTTCTTGGGGGATTAAAGATCATGAATTTGGTTTTAAGGGAATTGATCTCCAGTCCCCGGGCAGTGCAGAATTCTTCAAAGCCATCCAATGTTCGCTGTATACCCATCGGGGACTTAGAAAGTAAAAGGTATCATCAGCGAACATGTTGGCAGTCACCCTGTCACCAGCTAACTTAGGAGCATCGTTGTCCTGTACTCCATTAAGTTGCGCGATAATCCCATTGACAAAGAGGCAGAACAGTGTTGATGCAAGCACACAGCCCTGGCTTACCCCCCTGCCAACAGGGAATCGGGACAACAGGGTGTCGCTTTCCCCACGTCTAACCTGGGCAAAATTATCCTCATGGAACCTCATCAGAACAGATAGAAGGTGAGTAGGGATACCCAGCTCGAGAAGTACACTCCAGAGCTTCCCCCGGGCAACAAGATTGAATACAGAACGGAGATCCACGAATACCAAATAGAGGCTGCCACTCTCTATTCTCACCATTTTCCAATGTAAGAGTAGCAAATGGAAAATTTGTCCACGGTAGAGGTATTCTTCCTAAACCCTGCCTTAGAGGGACTTAAAATTATGACCCAAAATGAGTCTTGCAAAGATTTTCTGGGGGACATCGATGAGGCTTATGGGTCTGTAGTTTGATGGGAGGAGAGGAGAGACCTTTTTATGTATAGGGACAATCTCTGCACCCAGCCAAGTACAAGGGACCACCATGCCTCTCAAGACAGCATTAAAAAGGGTCTGAAGATAAGGACCCAAGATTTTCGGCTTGTGCTTAAAAAGATCACCCGGGAGTTTTTCCAGGCCTGGTGCTCTGCCTGAAGCAAGTTTAGTAATTGCATTACAAACTTCCGCCACCATAAACTCAATCACCTCTGCCTGCATATTAAGTACAGATTGAGTTGATAATAAATCGGGGTCGTCAGAGATACCCTCAGTAGAGTACAAGGCACAATAGTGACCTTCCCAGACTTCCGCCGCTATATTAGGTTCAATAGCTACTTTCTGCTCGCTACTACCAGTTTTTATAATGGACCAGAATTTACTAAAGACTTTGGCAACTAGCGCAAATGTTAGACTGGACCACTTATCATAATCTCATTCTTCCTTTGCACACTTGGTTATCCTTTCATAGTGTGCCCTCCTTTCTTTAATTGCAATGCTATTATTTTCTTCTAAGCCCTGCACTAGTTCCGTTTTGGCCTTCCTGCAGGTGGTATCATACCAAGAATGATGGGGGGCCCTATTTCCCTTGTTAAGAACGTGGGGGTTGAATACTTCTGCCAATTTATTTACTAGGCCCTCATGGAGAGCCTCAATCTTATTAAAGTAATCAAGGGGCACAGGTGGATTGGATAGGACAGCAACCTCCGTAAAAGATGGAATCGCCAAGCTGTAGAGTTTTTCAATTTGTTCCGGGTGCTCCAGTAATGTATGCCATCTTACTCTCCGCTTGTCATTTGATAGGGTAAGATCACCAGTATTGAACCCGGAAGGTAATACACCACTTTTATCGGTATTAGGCAGACCCAGTCTCAAAATTAGGGCATTATGGTATCTATCAACTCTTGTGAAAACATTAAGATCCATTACCTTCGACCGTACGCTTGTCTCAACCAAAATATATTCAAGGTGGGACGTTTGTCCAAGTTTGGTAAATGTAGATTCAGCTGGGGTATCAAAGTGCAAAACACAGCAGCCAGGTTAGTACTTAATGCACCGCCCAGATCTCCTTCCAAACCCTTACTACACAAACTTCACTGGTTGCCTATACGTCAACGAGTGAAGTTTAAGACCTTCTGCATCATTCATAAGGGCCTCAATGAATTGGGACCAGAATACTTGGCTAATAAATTTGTTCCATATGTCCCCATCCGTACCCTTAGGTCTAGTGAACAGCTCTTATTGAACGTTCCTAAGATAAACAAAACTAGGCTAGGTGGTAAGGCCTTGTCTGTGGTCGGTCCTAATTTTTGGAACGCGCTCCCACTCTCTCTGAGACAATGCCATAACCATCTTCACTTTAGAAAATATCTGAAAACGTTTTTGTTTGGCTCATTTTAGCCATCCACCCTTGTTGGGTCCTAATGAGCTCTTTTGTGAGTCATTTCAATATCATTTCTCACTCTTCAGTTCCTCCGGCAGGTTGTCACAAGCGCGGAGATACTCCTCCGGGAGTTTATTCATAGCGCTATATAAACCCGCTAATAAATAAATATTAAATAAATAAAGGGGGGCGACCATTACATGCTTGTAGGGAGTGAGTTAAAGTTAGTGCCATGATCTGTATAGCTAACGGTGTCCATGCCCTAGCCAGGGAAGCCTGGATGAGAGGAATAGACCAATGATCGTCCTCTGCCGCTAAGACAACTTCACTCAGACCGACAAGTGGCTCATATTGGCAATTCAGATCCCCCCGACCAGGAGATAAGTACTGCTCGGAATAGTTTTAGACTCTTTGGTTATGTTGACAGGGCGGGAATAAACATTAATCAATGCTAACTTAAAAGCATTAGGCAGGGCAAGAACTACACATTGAATGTCTTTAGAACAGGTGTTTGGAAGCTTAACCGTGCAACCCAAATGGGAGCCAATCAAAATGATAAGTCCCCCTGAGGAACGATCTCGCCCTCCCCAGACTGCCGGGACAAAGAATAAATCAAATCCTGCCCTATCCTGGATATTGCTCTGTCCAGGCCCAGGTCTCTTGAAAGAGGCACACATCACATCCATCCACAAAAGAACCCCATGTTAGTCAAGCCTGCCAAATTCCAAGATAGAATCCTAAGTTTCTCAGACCTTGCACCCACTTCCCAACTCTTAAATGCCTCATCGTTTGTCTACCCAGTTAGGCCCCACTGGTTAATAAGGGGGGCAATGGATGGCCTTCAGGAACTAGGTCTAGTACGGACTCCTTAGATCTGTCAATAGGGGGTGGACTGCCACTTGGGAAGCTAGGATCGAAGTACCCACCTTTCTTCTTAAAACCGTCCCCGCCCTACAGAGCTAGAAAGATTGTAATACCAACATCAGCCTTCCCCGCTCTATCCCTACTTACCAATGGAACATACATTTTGTAAATATCTCTATTACTATTGCCTTTACTATTGTTATAAATATGTGCTGTAAAGTTGAACTTTTTGCCATTGCTTCTCTTTTGTCTTTCCCCCCTATTCTTGACTCCCCTTTTTCCTTTTTCCCATGGTTCAGTCCTCCTGACTATGGTTTAATGTTAGAGAATGTTGAGTTGTTGATGTGAGAACTTTCCTGTGGGACACTTCAGTGCTGAAATAAAGAAGACTGGTGTACTACAATTAATATTTCAGTATCTGCTTTACAGCAGCAACCTTCCTTTTTTTTGCTTTAAACAATTGCTTCAGTTTTGCTCTGTGTCCTGCCTTTCACTGCAGTTTCTGACTCTGTCAACAGTTATTGTGATGTTAGAACTCAGCTGTGATATCCCATAATAGCCGTGTTTTGATGTATTTTTTTCTAATCGGTGACTGAATGTGTCACTAGTTGCTGATTATAAAGAAATTAGAGACATACATATATACAGGGATTACAAAATCTTATGTATTATAAATGCACACTTTAAGAGAAAACTTAACAATATAAAATCTGACTCTTATCATATTACTCTAGTTGAAGAGTCTAACAATACTCAAAATATAGTATCTTCTGTACTCAACTTTGTTTTGCCATTACCTTCAACATTGGAACCCTCCAACCCAAAGGTACTGGAACCTACCGGGGCATATAAATCAATCAATCAATCACTGCATTTATAAAGCTCACTACATACTCATGAGGGTCTCAAGGCGCTGGTGGGGGGGGGGGTGGGGTGGGGGCGCTACTGATCGAAGAGCCAGGTCTTGAAGTGTTTTGTGAAGGCCGGAAGGCCCGAAGGTCCTGAGTCTGTCGTAGGCTGGTGGGGAGAGCGTTCCAGGTCTTGGTGGCGAGGTAGGAGAAGGATCTGCCGCCAGTGATGGTTTTCTAGATGCGGGGAACTGTGGCGACGGCGAGGTTGGCTGAGCGGAGGTTTCGGGTGGGGGTGTAGAAGTTGAGTCGTCCGTTGAGGTACTCTGGTCCGGTGCTGTGGAGTGCCCTGTGTGCGTGGGTGAGGAGCTTGAAGGTTATCCTCTTGTTGATTGGGAGCCAGTGCAGGTCTCCCAGGTGGGGTGTGATGTGTCTGCGGCCAGGGATTTCGAGGATCGGGCGTGCAGACGCGTTCTGAATGCGTTGAAGCATTTTCAGGAATTTGGCTGAGGCTCTGGTGAAGAAGGTGTTTCCGTAGTCCAACCTGCTACTGTCGAGGGCCTGAGTGACCGTTCTTTTAGTTTAAGTGGGAATTTTCGTTGTAGATCTTACGAGCATTCCGAGGGTGTTGAAGCAGGAGGAGGAGATGGCGTTGACCTGCTTAGTCATGGAGAAGTTGGAGCGAGGATGACCCCTAGGTTGCATGCATGTTCGGTGGGTGTTGGAGCTGTTCTCAGTGCGGTTGGCCACCAGGAGTCGTCCCAGGCCGAAGGGGTGGATCCGAGGATGAGGACCTCTGTCTTGTCCGAGTTCAGCTTCAGTCGGCTGTTCCTCATCCATTCAACGAAGGCCTTCATTTCTTTTTGGAGGTTGGTTTTGGCAGTGTGAGGGTTCTTAGTGAGGGAGAGGATAAGTTGGGTGTCATCAGCGTAGGAGAGGATGTTGAGGTTGTTCAGTCGGGCGACGTGGGCGAGCGGTGCCATGTAGATGTTGAACAACGTTGGGCTAAGGGATGAGCCCTGGGGTACGCCGCAGATGACCTCAGTGGCTTTGGAGCGGAAAGGAGGTAGGCAGACGCTCTGTGTTCTGCCGGAGAGGATGGAGGTTGTCCAGTCCAGGGCCTTCTCTTGGAGGATCCCGGCATCTTGGAGGCGTGTTCTAGTGTGCTGTGGCAAACCGTGTCGAAGGCGGATGACAGGTCCAAGAGGATGAGGGCAATGGTTTCTCTGTTGTCTAGCAGGGTTCTGATATCATCGGTGGCGGTTTTCAGGGCAGCTTCGGTGCTGTGATTGCTGCAGAATCCGGATTGGGACGGGTCTAGGACACTGTTCTCCTTGAGGTAGCGGGTCCGTTGTTTGTTGACTGTCTTCTCGATGGCCTTCACCGGGAACAGGAGCAGGGAGATGGGCTGGAAGTTCTTGAGGTCCTTGGGGTCCGCCATGGGTTTCTTGAGTAAAGAGTTTATCTCAGCATGCTTTCAGCTTTCTGGGAAGGTTGCTGTATCGAAGGAGATGTTGATGGCTTTCCAGAGATGCGGTTTGATGGCTTTGTTGAAGACTTGGTGTGGGCAGGGGTCTGATGGAGATCCGTAGAGGATGGTGTTCATGATCTTGATGGTGTTGTTGTCGTTGATGTTGGTCCAGGAGAGCAGGCGGTTGGTGTGGATGGTGGTTGTGGGGGTGGGTGTCTCTGTGGTTGTCAGGGAGGTTGTGGCATTGAAGCTGTTGTGGATGTCTGTGATCTTGCAATTGAAGAAGGTGGCAAGTGAGTCGCACAGGTATTGTGAAGGTGGGGTGCCGTTGGTGTTGGAGCTGGGGTTGGAGAGTTCCTTCACGATGTTAAAGAGCTCTTTGCTGTTGTATGCATTGTTTTCTAGGCCGTCTTTGAAGGAGGACCTTTTGTCGGATCTGATGAGGTGATGGTGTTTGGGGGTGGCATTCTTGTGGGCTGCGTAACTCTCCGGTGTTTGTTCACAGAGCCAGTTCTTCACCAGCTTTTGTCAGGTTTGCTTGGAGACCTGGAGGTCTTCCGTGAACCAGCTTGATTTCTTGCAGGTGTGGCTTTTGGAGGGTTTCTTGAACGGGGCGAGGGTCTTGACGCATTTGTCAATCCACTGTCGGGCAGCGGTGTCGGGATCGGTGGGGTCTGCGGGTGGGCTCTGGGCAAGGGTGGTGGTTAGCTGGTCTTTGCTGGCTTTGCTCCAGCAGCGGCGAGGCATCTGTTGGGTGCGGTGTTGCGCGGTGGGTTTCCGGAAGGTGAAGTGGGTGCAGCTATGGTCAGTCCAGAGGAGTTCGGTGGTGGGGTTGAAGGAGACGTGGGGGCTCATCAAGAGGCACCCTCCAATAGGAAGCCAAGTGCACCTTGAATGGCAGATAATTGTCCTACACCAGACCATATGACTTCCGCAATTCCAAAGATGTCCTCCTTATCCTCATCTACATTGAAGGTCACTTATACTACTTCTGCAAATAAATATGTCAAACAAGACCCACCTTCTCCAGTGAATTCATCCACACCTATTTTGCTTGAACTCTTATTGGATGAAAGAAGAGGATTATGTCCATTTGTCAAAGATTCCAACACACATATTCGGAATCTAGATGACAAATGACCCCACATGTAAACAAGAGTTGCATCAATAGATTAGCGATGTTCAGGGCAAAATAAATCAAATTGCAGGTTTTAGGAACGTGGTGGCACAATTAAAGATACAACTGAAAATTTAAAGAATAGAAATAGCTGAAATAACCTTTGTATTTAAGGTCTTCTGGAAGGAATTGAAGGCAAAGACTCCATTTCTTTTTTTCACATCCTTTGTATCTCAGTTAGTGGAT
The DNA here is from genome assembly GCF_964263255.1 of Lissotriton vulgaris. Lineage (NCBI taxonomy): Eukaryota > Metazoa > Chordata > Amphibia > Caudata > Salamandridae > Lissotriton > Lissotriton vulgaris. Next base: position 1,684,408,878 of record NC_141687.1, read on the forward strand.
TTACCATCATCCCCACTACTGAATATTCAAAGAGCTTATTGCCTTGGTCCTCAAACTCACGGAACTTCATCTCCTATCAAACCTAAAAAATGTATAATTTTCATTCTTGAATTTACTGAACTTTTGAAAATACTTAATGCAGTGAAATAAAACTTTGGATGAGGGAAGAAGACGTCACTTTGAACATATCCCTCTATGTTCAAAGTGACTTATAGCGACAAAACTACCACTTAGGATAACCTGGAAGATCTTAAAAACTTTCTTTGAATACACTATACTATTATTATGAATACTTCTGATCACTCCGCAAATTGAAGAGCTGTTTTCTTGGTTCTTTGAGTACCAATTTTGACTTTTGATGCATTTACACTTTATAATTATTACTATGTATTAATTCCCTTCGTGTATATTTATATGAGTCCTGCTAACTAACCATTTTTCTTTTACAGGTTCTCTGTTGTCTATTGTGTTATCATATATTGCTCAATCAGGCTCTGTCATTGATTTGTTTGACTTCCTAGCTGTGTCATCTTTACCCTATGCTTTCATTGACCCCATCAAAGGGGTTCAATCTGATATGGTATGTGTCCTCAGTTGTCATTCACTTTCTCTCTTTTTTTCTTTTTCTCTCTTTTCTGCCTTATAGTTTCTTGTTCTTTTCCCTTTTTTTATTTCTCTTTTGCCATCTTTTTTCATTCCACTATGTTCATGGAGTTTGTTAATATTTAAAACCATATAGGCATATATTTTGCTTCTCATGACAGTCAGAGTTATTTACTGGAATGTAAAAAGTTTTGTCAGTCCTATAAAAAGGCAGAGAATTTTATCTCATTTGGCCAAGTATGATCCAGACTTAGTTCTCCTTCAAGAAACTAACCTAACACACATTGAGGCCTTAAAGGTTAAGCTTGGTTGGGTGAGCACAGTTTTTGTATCACCAACGTCCATTAAACAAATGGAGTAATTCTCTGATGTCACAAGAAATTAAACTGCATATTTGTCCCAAGAAACAGATGCAGTTTGCAGAAGACTCATTATAAATGTCTTATTAATAACATTCCTTTAATAGGCTATAATGTAAAAGGACCTAACCAAGCAAATTACTCCTTTTAGCCTAATGTTTCTAAGAAATGTCTACAACATGAAAATGAATTTATCATTATGGGAGGTGACCATAATCAAATTATTGACACTTTTGTTGACTGTCAATAAAAGGTTATATTCACCCTTCATAAAACTCATAAACAATTTCACTTTATTATCACCCAAAGACTGGTAGATTCACGGAGACTCTGTAACCCTCCAACCTGAGAGTTTTCTTTTTTCTCTGTAACTCATGGATCTCTCACTATGCTAGATTATATTTTTATCAGTAAATCATTATCCCAAAATCTTATTAATTCTACTATTGAACCTATTGTGATTTCTGAATATGCTCCAGTTATTGCCCTCCCTCACTACATAAGGAGAGTCAGTGATAGTTGATACTGATTACTTGTTTTCCCCTGAGGCGGAAGCCGGGGGCATTTCTCTTTCCTAATTGCTACAATCGAATCTTTTGTGAGAGTGTATGATTGTTATCACTTAAACTGTATGCGTGGTGATTTATGACCTCTGTACAGTCGCGCTGACCGGCCTTTTAAAAATTGTAAATATCTTAATAGTGGCATTTTTTAAAAAATCGGACACTGACCGCCTGCATGTTTTGACGAGATTAAATCGTCACAGGGGTCCCGATCTTCATTTCTCCACCGGTACAGCCGAGCACAGCGCTCTCGCCGGCTGGGTAAAGCGGAACCGCCATCTTGGGGGGAGGCAGGGTAGCGCTTCAGCTCCTGGACGCCTCCCACCCTCCTCCCACCCCCAGCAAGATATGGATATAAAGAAGGGACTCTCCCGTCCGCGCAGCGGGCGGGCGCAGCGGGCGGGCGCAGCGGGCGCGCCGACGGCGCGCCGAAGGCGCGCCTAAGGCAAGCCCGTCTGCGCCCGTCCGCGCCGGACCCGCGCCCAGCGCCAGTCCCCCTGCCTCCCATACCTCCTTGATCACCTGGTCCTCGGAGCAACTTGTACTGCTACGCCGCAACACTTGCAACCCGCCTAAATGTTGTAACCCCCACACCTTGAACACCTGCTCCTATTCGTGCCTTTGTTGTAACCATCACATTCCCGCCTTCATAAAACGGTGTCCACCATCCAACAATGGCACTCATTGTTCGTTACTGTCTACCGTTCATGCTGCCGTAATTAACTGCCGGTCTCTTCCTGCACATGCTTCGGACATTTGGCTTCTGCTAGACACGAACAAGTGGGATGTATTATTTCTCACAGAAACATGGCTTAAAGACTCGTCCATGCCAGATATCAACTTGGCCATTCCCTCTGGTTTCCGATTAGTAGGCATTAATCGAGACGGCACCAAACCTGGAGGGGGTCTCGCGATAATTGCAAAATCTCACTTTACACTGAGCACAACTCAAATTGCTAACCTCGATCCTATTGAGGCCATGTATTTTACAATTAAGGACGCCGCTTGCACTATCTTTGCTGGTATCCTGGTATATAACCCCCCCCCGTTACTGCTTGCTCTCTCAGTGCCCTGATGCAATCAATTGCGGACTTTTCCATTAAACACTCGCACTTCACAGTGTTGGGAGATTTTAACCTTCATATTGATAATCCTTCCTGTGCTCAAGCCTCTTCAATTCTGGAAACCCTACAAGGACTGACCTTGTCCCAATTAGTTAAAGGCCCTACGCATAAAGCTGGTCACACACTAGACCTGATTTTTTCAAATCATCCTTGCATAACGGTCTTTCCTTCTCTTCCCCTTACATGGTCTGACCACTTTCTTATTCCCTTTCATATCGACAGACCTCCCCTTCCCCCCACCTTTTCCCTCAACAGAGACAGTGGTCGCAAATGGGCCAAGGTTACCTGTGAGGCTATTGATTCTAGATTTCAGTTCCACTTTAATCAGACGGAGGATCTGGACAAGGAAACGGTAAGATACAACTCTGCCCTCACCTCAGCACTTGATTCCATTGCTCCTCTTGCTCCCATGGCGTCTGCCAGATCTCGTCCATCGGCTCCCTGGTTCACCCCTCTGTTACGCGAGGAAAAAAGCAAATGCAAAAAGCTGGAATGCATTTGGCGTCAGAAGTACGATCCAGTGGCTAAACTGGCTTACAAATCTGCTTTAAATAAATTTCAAATGCTCAAGCGTTCCTCAATGAGATCTTATTTCTCTAGCCTTATTCAACAGGTGCAGAACTCGTCTAAAAACCTTTTCTCGATTGTGAAAGATTTTGTTACTCCTTTGGCCATAAAAACCCACTGCAGCCCTACTCAAGATCTTTGCAACGGTCTCTCTGATTTTTTTCAGGACAAAATTACAAAACTTGCCTCCTCATTTGTCTCTGTCTCGCCCAATCCAATTCCAGATTCTTCTCACCTCACTCAATGCTCCTTTAACTCCTCTAGTGAATTATCATTTGATTCTGCCCTATCACTTCTTCAGCAAGTCAAGTCTGGCTCACCCATAGACCCTGTTCCTGCTAAAGTGATGGGCAATCTTGCCCCAGTTTTAATTAATCCCATCCTCTCCATCTGGAACTCCTCCCTGACCCAGGGTCATTTTCCTTCGGCTTGGAAACAAGCTAGGCTTCTTCCTATCCTTAAGAAACCCAACGCTGATCCCTCCCAATTTTGCAGTTACCGACCCATCTCGCTTCTGCCCAAGCCAGCTAAGGTATTGGAGAAAGTTGTTCAGAAACAACTGGCCCAGTTCTTGGAAACAAATAAACTGTTACACGACTCCCAATCTGGGTTTCAAACCGGCTACAGCACCGAGACAGCGTTGCTGGAAGTTTCAGAGACAATCAGGGAATCAGTGGATAGGGGTGAGGAGGCCATGTTGGTCCTCCTCGACCTATCCGCTGCATTTGACACGGTTTCCCATGTCATTCTTATATCTCGACTACAACAGCTGGGGATTGAGGGCACTGTCCTAGCGTGGCTCAAATCCTTTTTGTCCGGACGGACCCAAAGGGTACTGTTACATCCATTCCAATCCGAAGACAAACCCCTCCTGTGTGGCGTGCCCCAGAGCTCAGCTTTGAGCCCTTTGTTGTTTAATGTTTACTTGGCCCCCCTTGCCAAGGTAGTTGAGTCTTCAGGAGTCAGGGTGGTCTCTTATGCTGATGATACTCAGCTTGTTTTTTCATTTAGAGACCATTCTGACTCCCTCTTCTCCAACTTTCGAAAATGCCTTGGCAACATTTGCACCTGGATGGCTGCTAACCATCTCGCCCTTAATACTGAAAAAACAGAGGTCCTCTTTTTCAGCCAGAAAACCGCTCCCCCTACAACTCTTTGGTGGCCTACCATTCTTGACCCACCTCCTATACCAGTGCAATCAGCCCGTAACCTGGGCTTTATATTTGATAACACCTTGTCCGGAAAAACCCAGGTCAATAAAGTAGAGGCGGCTTGTTTCAATAAACTGCGCATGATCAGGAAGATCTTTCCCTATCTCCCCCAGTCTTCCCGTAAAACAGTGGTCCAGGCACTCATCACTTCACACCTTGACTATGCCAACAGCCTCTATGCCGGTGCCCCCCAATATCTCATTGATCGACTGCAAACTATACAAAACGCGGCTGCGAGGCTAATTGGCAACATCCCCCCCGCAACTCGGTCAGAGCTTACCGAGAGGAGCTTCATTGGCTTCCAATAGCCCGTCGCATTGACTTTAAGGTTCTGATCCTTGCCTTTAGGGCAATTAATGGCATTGGCCCCGGCTATCTGAGCAAAAGGCTTAAGATAGCCTCTTCAGTAAGGCATTTGAGATCTAATAGTCTACGCCTGATGATTGTCCCTCGTTTCAGACTCACGCGTACTGGTGGCAGAACCTTTACCGTTACGGCCGCTAAGCTTTGGAACAGTCTACCCTTGGATCTCAGGTTTTCCGAATCGGAACAAGTCTTCCGTCGCAAACTGAAAACATGGCTGTTTTCTATGCACTAGCCAGCAAAGCTCTTGCAGACCTGCTCATGTGACAGATTTTCATGAACTCGGAACCCCCTCTGTGATAAACAAGTAGTCTTAGCGCCGGGACACCCCCTCTGGAGGTAGCCGTGCGCTCTATAAGCTTCTTAAATAAATAAATAAATAAATAAATTGCATATATTGATTTGAGGACATTCTAAGTCAAGTAGGTGGAGATTTAGGGCCCGATGTAGGTAGCCCTTCACTGATCGGAATCGGCCGAAAATACCGATTTTCGGCCGTTTCCGATCGGTAAAGGGCTATTGAGATGTAGGGGCACATTTTCGGTAATTTTACCGAATCGTTATCATTACCGAATCGTTAAATTTACCGAATCAGTAATATTTACCGATTCGGTAATGATAACGATTCGGTAAAATTACCGAAAATGCAATGTAGGTAGCCAATGTTCCATCAGCACATGGCTTACAGAATCGGTATTTTACCATGGAATACAAATCCATGGTAAAATACCGATTCCTGTGTACATGCACATCTGTGCATGTACACATGTGCCATGTGACAGACAGACATGCCCTTAGGGCATGTCTGTGTGCCACATTGCACACATGCCCGTTTTGGGGGTGCTAGAGGGTGTCAAAGTGACACCCCCTGCACCCTTGCCAAATTCGGTATTTACTGATTCGGTAAATACCGATTCGGTATTTGACTTTAATCCTATGGGCTTCAAAGGCCCATAGGATTCAATAGCAAATACGGATTCGGTATTTACTGAATCGGTAATTACCGAATTTGTAAGGAATCGGTAACGATTCCAGATGTTGGGACCTACATCCCATTTACCGATTTTGAAATACCGAATCGGTAAAATTCAGTATTTCAAATTCGGGAAATGGGATTTACCTACATCGGGCCCCTAATCATTATCTTTTACTTGTTCCAGCTTTTTCCTCCACCGTTATTTCTTTTACATAGGATTTTTTTGTGATTCACACAGATCCTGAATTCTTGGCCTAATTATTTTGGGACACTGTTAAGGTTACATCTCGTGGTCATGTTATTGATTTTTTTTCTAAAAAAAGAGACACCATACCAAACAACATGAATCACTGCTCCACTATACAATTACTAGATCATCAATATTGTTTAGCATCTGAAACTGATTTACAGGAACATAGTCAGTCTAAATTAAATTTTAATAAAATAACTACGGAGAATGCTTCATCTATTTACTCTGTACCAGCACTCACTCTTGTAGAGGTCATATCGAAGTGGGAACATTTCTTGCTAAATATTTAAAAGGAGGCAACGAACTACCATCAAATCTATAAGCTCTTTTATTTGAAGGCGTGTGTATAAACCTAATGATATTGTAGACACATTTGTGAAGTTCTACCAAATTCTCTATACGCCAGAATCTTCTACACATCCTTCTCAGATTGATACCTATTTGAAAGATTCTGTTCCTCCCACTTGTGATGATCTTAATTGTGTCCCTCTTGTAAATGACATATCCTCTTAGAAATTCTCAATGCACTTCAGTCTCTTAAGAAAGGTTAGACTCCAGGGCCTTCATTTCTCTAATATACTGCTTCCTTAATTATTGCACCTTTTAAACATTTTATCAGACACTGGTACAGCTGGGGGTACTTTCCAGGAAGCTATCATCTGTCTTATTTATTAACAAGGACAATATCACACACATTGTAAAAGCCACAGGCCTATTTCTCTTTTAAATATGGATTGTAAAGTTTTTGCCGAATTACAGGCTTTACGCCTCAAACCGTTTTTGCCCATATTGATATGTAAGGAACAGTATGGAAAGGGGAGACCACTCGGTCACCCCAAATGTATGGATGGGTGCCCCGATCCCCCGGGAAACTGTGGCGGGCGGGGGCCGTGTCCCGGCCAGTATGCCCATAGCGGCGTGGTCGGAGCACGCCCCCGACGCCTAAAAGGGTTGTCCCAAACACCTGTCAGGACGTCCGTGTACCTATGGGCGGGCACCTTCCCGCTGCTGGATAAAAGGCGCGGGCATCCAGGGAAGCATCCTCTTGTTCCTGCGCTCTGAAGGCTGCACCACTCGTCACTCGTGAGCCCTCAAGGGGACAAGCTGCCGTTTTTTAACGTTAATCGTTGTTTTTCCGTTTCAGTCGTCAAGGCGTAGCTGGAATCCAACTCACTTCGGGAGGACAGGCTGAGCAAACGTTGAACGTGGACATGCCTGGTAAGAAGACTGGAAAGAGCTCCGAGATGGAACGTATGTTGCGCACATTGGTGAACCAAGTATCGGCGATGGACAGGAAGTTCGGTAAAGTAGACCAGCTGGGTCGCGGCTTAGCGGCCCTCAGGAAACAAGTGGAGGCCCAATAGGGGCCCTCGGGGAGACCTAAGAGGATCGTAGGGCCTGCTTTGCCAAACATCACTCCAGGGGGGGATAAGGGGAAAAGGAAGAAGGGGAAAGCGGGTCCTAGCGATGCCCCAGTCCCGATGGAAGTCTCACCGGTCCCAGTAGCACCAGCGTCCAGCCCGGTACCCACACCGGTTGGGGGATTGCCAATCCCTGTGGGTATCACACCGATGGATGACAACCAGATGCCTCCTGAATTAGCGCTTCACTTGGCGGCTGTGTTACCCTGGTTGAAGAAGCGGGCGGGGGTATCCGCGGCTGTAGAAGACCCAGCCGAGGAAGCTAGACTGATTATTGAACAGTTAAGGCAGACAAGGGGTGCTGGGGTGGCGAAAGTGCCTTCTATTTCTCCACAGGTGCCCAAGGTGGTCGCGGTCGAAAACCAGAATAAGTCGACGGCCACGGCGGGAGGTGCGGCGGAGGCCGGTAAGAGATCACTCCCAATGGTGAGTGAGGGCGCGGTACCCTCAAGTCGGGAAAGCTTGGCGCAACATATTCCCATGGCTATTAAAGAGATGGTGTGGTCCAATAAGTTCATTAATATGTTTTCATTGTTAACTGATCATCGAGAGTTAGAATATGCCAAGACTCAGAAAGATTTATGGCACCCCAGTGTATGGCGGGCAAAAATGGCAGAATTCAGGGTGAAGGAGTCGATGATGAATTGGATCAGGGCCTGTTCTATTTTTGTAGCGATTATCGCTGAACGTACACTAGAAGTGTTGAGTGACCGGGCTTGTTACCAGAGCAGGATCACAAGCTTCCATGAGAAGTATGGAGGAGAAGAATGGAAAGGGTACGACATGGCGTTTAGAAAGGCAAAAGAGTTTAATGAAGCATTGACGTAGGATTGTTTAGATACGGTATCTTGGCATGCACAGCTCTTGCCGGTTTCAGCGGGAGAATCAGGGTCGAGCACAAACGGCTCCAGGGCCTTTCCACAGAAACAGTCGCAGCCCTTTCGGCCTAGCTACGGGGGGGAGTCTCAGCCTAGATTAGGCGGGAACGGAAATAAGCGAGGGGTGTGTTGGGGCTTCAACAAAGGGACGTGTGGCAGGCCGCAGGGGACGTGTAAGTTCAGGCATGCGTGCTCCAGTAGTGGTAACACCTCACACCCTGAAACTAGCTGCCGATCCAGAACCAATGGGACCGGAGGTAAAGGGGGTACCAAGCAGGATTGATGCGGTGCCCCGGAAGTCCACACCTTCGCCCGTAGATATCATGGCTTTGACCCCATGGCTGAACAGATACCCTGATCATGCGTCCGCTGGGATTCTGCGAGATGGCTTCTCACATGGCTTTAGGATCCCGGCGGGCGATTTTCGGGGGGCCCCCTAATGTAAGAACCAACTGTCCGTTCAGCACAACCCGGCGGTTACCGCCAACAAGATCGTCAAGGAGGTTAGCTTGGGGCGGGTTGCAGGATCTTTTTGTGACCCACCAACAGCTGATTTTGTATGTTCCCCATTAGGGGTGGTCCCTAAAAAGGACCCGGGAGAGTACAGGCTCATCCATAATTTGTCGGCACCGAAGGGGGCTTCCGTCAACGAGGCGATCGACCCCGACATTTGCAGTGTAAAGTATGCATCTTTCGATGACACGGTGGTATTGTTGAATTACTTAGGCCCCGGTGCATTGTTAGCAAAGTCCGATATTGAGTCTGCTTTTAGGTTGCTTCCGGTACATCCCCAGGATCAGCGCTTGCTGGGTTTTACGTTTCAGGGGAAATACTACATGGATATGTGCATGCCAATGGGTTGTTCAATTTCGTGTGCCTATTTTGAAATGTTTAGCTCGTTTCTGCAGTGGGTGTTCACGAAGGCCACAGGGCACAAACATGTGATGCATTATCTTGATGATTTCCTCTTTCTCGGCCCAGCGGGCACTCTGGACTGTGCACCGGCATTGCAGGACTTCTGCGTGCTCATGCGGGGTTTCGGGGTACCATTGGCGCCGGGTAAGACAGTGGGACCGACTACCTCCCTGGATTTTTTGGGCATTGAACTAGACTCCGTGGAGGGTTGCTTCCGCCTACCGGCAGAAAAGATCGCCAAATTCAGGGCTTCCTTGTTGCAGTGTCTACGGAACGAGAAAGTGACATTGCACCAATTACAGCAAGCAGTGGGTCAGCTTAACTTTGCATTAAGGGTGATACCGATGGCTCGCCCTTTCTCACGATCCATTGCCCAGTCCATGGTAGGCCTCAAGGAAGGGCACCATCGCACGAGTCTGTCGGCGGAGGTTCGCCAGGACATGCTTATCTAGCTGGCATTCCTGGTGGACTTCAACGGCCGAGTAGTCTGGAGCAAACCCCCGGCCTCGTCGGGTGAACTAGGTTTATGGACCGACTCGGCGGGCAGTGTGGGGTTTGGCGCGATCCTCGGAAACCAATGGTCGGCTCAAAGATGGCCAGCATGGTGGGAAGCAAGTGGTTTGACGAATAACATTGGCTTCCTAGACCTCTTCCTCATCTGGGTGGCTCTGTCGACATGGCCGGAGGAATTCAGAAACCGCTCTGTGGTATTTTGGTCCGATAACATGACTGTGGTTGAGTACATTAACCAGCAGGCAGCACGCTGCAAATGGATATTACGATTGTTGAAAGAAAATGTGTTGAAATGCTTGAGATTAAACGTACAATTCAGGGCAAAACATATGCCGGGTGTGCTGAATAATGCAGCTGATGCGCTCTCTCATTTCAAAATGCAGGCTTTCAGGGATTGTTTACCCTCAGCGGAGCTAGTGGCAGCGCCATTTCCCGAAGCACTATGGCAAATCGGCGCCCCGGACTACAAAACCTCTTGGAAGCCAGTTTAGCACCCAGGACAAGGAAAGCTTATGAAGGGGCGTTCCGCTTGTACTGCGCCTTTTTGGGCCCGGCAGGGGAGCATAAATGAGGTCAGGGGGAGTCCTTTATCCGATTCCTAGTGGCACTTCATGAGGAAGGCCGGTCGGCGGCAACCGCAAGCCGGTATAAGGCCACCATATCATTTGTGGCTCAGCTCCATGGGATCAGGGACCCGAGGGACTCCTTTCTAGTCAGGAAGGCTCTGCGCGGCTGGCGGCGCATAGAGGGGGGCAGAAAGGATAACAGGCACCCAATAGGGTTTGACAAGTTGACCTTCTTGCTGGCTAAACTAGAAGACCATTCATGAAAATGGGGTAGCCCCGTCGGTCCAGGACCTGGGTATTCTACAGTATTAATAAACAATGGTCCAAGGACTACTATTTTTATAGAGTTGCAGTTCGTCAACAATTTTATAATTCAAATGATGAAAAATCTAATAGAACAACACAACAGCAACAAACAGCAAATTATGTGGTGATTTATTCATTTTATACCACTTCTTAAACAATATAAATGTTAATTTATACATCGGTCATGAAGGTTGCCCCAAGAGGAGGGTGCAAGAATAGAAAAGTAAGATAGATTTGGTGATGGAGAAAAAGTGGAGAAATTACACAGATTGTGACATAGAAAACAATTTGATCAATTCAAATAAGGATCCACGGTTATCCTTACACAAAGACCTGACCCTTTTAATCAATTTTAAAGTATACTCAAGTATTTACAAAGAAAGGCCTTATTAATTAATAGGTCCAACATTATTAATTAATAAGGCCTTTCTTTGTAAATACTTGAGTATACTTTAGAATTGATTAAAAGGGTCAGGTCTTTGTGTAAGGATAACCATGGATCCTTATTTGAATTGATCAAATTGTTTTCTATGTCACAATCTGTGTAATTTCTCCACTTTTTCTCCATCACCAAATCTATCTTACTTTTCTATTCTTGCACGCTCCTCTTGGGGCAACCTTCATGACCGATGTAAAAATTAACATTTATATTGTTTAAGAAGTGGTAGAAAATGAATAAATCACCACAAAATTTGCTGTTTGTTGCTGTTGTGTTGTTCTATTGGATTTTTCCTCATTTGAATTATAAAATTGTTGACGAACTACAACTCTATAAAAATAGTAGTCCTTGGACCATTGTTTATTAATACTGAAGGCTAAACTAGAAGAGACATGCTCCTCACCTAGCGAGGTTATACTGTTCCGGGCAGCGTTCGCATTGGCGTTTTATGGGGCCCTGCGGGTGAGCGAACTGGTGGCTGCCAACAAAAGAGATACGGAAGGAGGTCTGCGCAGGGATCACATCCAAGTGAGGGGGGATTCTTTCCTGATCCCGATTTCCAGGTCAAAGACGGACCAGGAGGCCCAGGGGAATAGCGTTGTGTTGCAGCGCGCTCCAGGTAGTCCCGGTTGTCCAGTAAGGCATGTTGAGGCCTACCTAAGGCAAAGGTTGACACCGTGTGGGGGGGCCTTGCTACGACATACGGACGGCACCCCGCTGACAAAATTTCAGTTTCAGAGGGTGCTGGCAATCACGATTGCAGCCGGGGGCTTAAACCCGAGAGATTTTGGGACCCATTCATTTAGGATAGGGGCCGCTACTGAGGCTACGGCTCAAGGTCTGCAGGCAGACAATGTTAAGCAGTTAGGCCGCTGGTCTTCGAACTGTTTTAAGAGGTACGTGCGACTGCACATGTTGCAAGTTGCTGATGAAGTGCACTCACGCTTGTTGTCTTTTGTTTGGATTACAGTTTCACGAGCCTGTGACGCAGGGCGGAAATTGGGACCGGCCCAACATCGGATGACCAACACATCAGGAAAAAGGGATGGAAGACGTGTGGTCTGGGTCGTGGGCCACTCATACGTGAGGCGTGCCGGGGACATATTCAAGACAGGTGATGCTATCCACACATCTGAGGAATATGGGTTCAGGGTTTCTTTCTACGGGAAGGGCGGCCTATGTATTGACCGACTCCAAAGTTTTGTGGAAGAATTACTAGGGCGGCACAGGTCACCGCCATCTGTATTCATAGTGCACATTGGGGGCAATGACTTGGTAAGACTGGGCAGACGAGTTTTAGTTGAGTACATACTTTCTGCTGTTAGCTGGTTAGCAAAGAGGCTCCCGGGATGTACAATAGCCTGGTCGCACAGAGTTCCAAGGAGGGTATGGCGGGGGGGGTTTGTCTGCGACAGCGTTGAACCACTCGGTAAAGAGGGTCAACAATAAAATGGAGAAATTGTTTTGCTCGCCTCATCTTCAAAGCATATCGCACGTGTGCATATGGGGGGATCACTGTTATTCTGAGGATGAGGTACATCTGTCTAGAGTGGGGCATGACTTATTTATAGGAGACATGATAGCTTGGCTAGCAGGATTGAGGAGACATGACCTATAGGAGGTGTGGGGGGGCCAGATAGTTGGTCAACTATCTGGCCTGTGGCGGTAAGGTCATGATCGGTGAGCAGGGATTTCAAGGTCCCTAGGGGGGGCGCCACTCATTATGGATGGGAGTGCCCGGGGGGAGGCGGCCATTGACCCCTCCCACGGGGGCGGCACCCATTACGGATGGGTCACACAGGGGGAGACGGCCATAGGCCCCTCCCAGGGGGAGACGGCTATATGCCCCTCCCCAGAATTTCCCGGGGGCTGGATATCCGCACCGGCGAAAGAGAGTGCGGGGAAAGGGGGGGCATCCACGCTGTCTTTCTTACGGATACCCCACACGGGAACTCAGACGACCTTAAGATGGCGTCGAGTGAAAGGGGGCCCCCATGACAAGGGAAGTTACAGTTGGCTACGAGGGTAAAGTCCTCTGTGCATGCCCCACTCACACGTGAGGGCGGGAATTTGGTGATAGGGATCTGACACCGGTTAAGACCTTGCCGTTGGCCCCTAACGTTAGGATGTAAAAATCCGTATATAATGCATTTTTCATGATGTTAGGATCAGTTAGGAAATCTTTGTATGAGAAATTTGTTAAGGTTAGTCTGAATACCTGTCTTCATCAAATGTAATGGAAGTTGAATTTGTACATGATACATGAAACGTTTTAAATTTTATTTCATATTTTAATAAATACGGCCGGGGGGGTCGTGAAAACCCCCGCCTTCCAAAAGTTCAAACTGTGTCTGTCTCCTCCCATGGGGAGGGGTGGTGGAAGGGGTGGCGGGCATCCCGGCCCATAAGGTTTTGTAAACAGTAGGCTAGCATCTGAACATTCTAAATTATTAATTGACCTATTAAATAAAGCTTCATACTCATCATATTCCTTGGTGACAGTTGCTATTGATGTAGAAAAGACGTTTTCTAGGATTGATTGGACTTTTTTGATCAAATACCTGACGTGAATTTGATCACAATATTGTTTCCCTTATTTCTCTCATTTATAAATCTTCAATGACTTCTGTATTAGTTAACAGGAAACTTTCCTAATACTATCAAATAAACCATGGAATTCGACAGGGATGCCCTTCAACTCCCCTCTTATTCATTTTAGCTCTTGAACCCTTTCTCTCCCAAATTCATTACAACACATTAAGAACAGGATTTAAATATATGCTGTTATTTTTCTTTTTCTTTTTCATCCAGAACACACTTTTCCAGCCTTGATTCACAGAATTTCTGACTTCGCTCTTGTCTTGGGGTATAAGATAAATGCAAATAAAACTGAAATTCTACCTATTACCAAATTTTGTCTCAAACATTCTTTGGACTCTTCTGGCTTTCATTGGGACTCCTCTGAGAATAAATATCTGGGTATCTGTTCAATAATTCTATTAAAGAAGCTGTTGCAATAAATTTAAAGGAAGGCTTTACTACGGAGGAAAAATTATTTCTTCTTGGAATCCATAGTTTCTTTCCTAATGGGGCCAATTTGACTTCAAAACGATGATTACACCCATTCTACTCTGTATATTTTCTATGATCCCAATATATATTTCTATTTCATAATTTAAAAAATTGTACTCCTTACTTTTCTAAATTCTATGGCATGATAAAAAATCTTGACTATCATTGTTGCAACTTAAGAAAATTAAGCAGGAGGGTGGTACACACTTTCAGGAGGTTCGGGTTTATCATGAAGATTTTTGCTTGAGACAAGCCTTGTGGTGGCTTTTCCCATTACCTTCATCAATTACAGCCTTATGGCTTGATATTGAATATTCTTACCTTTTCCTTTTATCCCAGGGAAGTTCTTTCTTTCTCCTCAAAGACTACCATTACCTCTTGACCATTGTTCAAACATCCTTGCATTCTGTTGAAGCCCTATTATTTAGCACAAGTTATAACACAAGACTATTTTCCATACAGTCTTCATTATAATACATTCACCTCATTTTGTTTAACAACAAATCACTGTTTTGGACATCATGAATGCAAAAAGGTATATTATAAGTTTGAGATTTAATTGATTATGTTACATCACATTCCTTTGCACAATTTCAAGCATCATTTAACTGTCCCCATTCATTCTTGTCTAACTTTTTTCTTCTCATAAATATCATCTTTGATATTCTTTATTTATTGCGGGTAGATTCAATTCCTTTGCCACTTAAGTCTTTATTGTATTCTATTTTAACCTCTACTCCTAAGGTTTCCCTCAAATTACAAATATTTCACCTCTCCTAATCTGTGTAGAGCAAAAAATAAGTTTGAAGTTAGGGCCCAATTACGATGCAGGCTGGGATGTCTCCGACCATCATAATCGGATGGTCGGATTCCTTTCCGACGGACCCATTTTGATGGGGTCAGTCAGAAGGGAATCTGAATCGGTATTCCGAATGGCCTCTGACAGGCTCGGAGTACCTGTCCACCATGTGGAAACCCTGCAGTAATCCCTCAGCCGGCTCTTTCTGGCCGAGGGATTACAATGGTAGATTCCCACTGCCTTTCTGTGCCTGCCTTTCTGACACAAAAAGGCAGTTTGAAACTGTCTTTGGGGGCCCCTGCAGGGCCCCCATTGATCCTTGCACCAGGTGGCAGATACCTTGAAGTGCCTACCATGGGGTGCAGGGATGAATGGCACCTCTGCTCTTTGCAATGAGAGCACGGTCCCATTGAGTGAAGTAGTGTGGCTCACTGGTTAGAGGCGGCAGACCCGAGAGCAGAGGACGGCCCGGGACCAGGGTTCGATTCCCGGCGCGGCAGGTTTCTGGACCAGGGTCAGCGGACTCGATATTTCTCTCGCCTCGGTGCCCACTCTGATCAGCGATCACACTCGCAACTCTGGGCATTAGCTTGCCTCATCTTCACTAACGGCCCCACCAGTCCGCCGGGGATGCCTGGTCTCACCCTGGAGATACCCATTAAGGGACCATCTCTCAGGGAAGCCAGGAAGGGTTTTGCAGCGGTCGAAGCGCCTTGGGACCCTACGGGTAAGTAGTGCGCTATATAAATGCCTATACATTTACATACACATTTACATTGTGAGTTATAGGATTGCGACAGTACAGGGTTCGGTTGCATCCTATTTCCTGGACTGGAACTGATGGCAGAAGGTCGTTCAGTTCCAGTTTCAAACCAATGTCGGACAGACTCAAGTCTGTTTGACATCAAAACCGGCCCCTTAGTTGGGAATCAACCATGGGATGTGCTTGGTCAATCCACTTCTGCAGTAAAATATGGTATAGATTTCACAAGATTTCCTGAGTGGCTACCGCTACTCAAGCATTATTTTTTCTATAGCACAGACTTTATCATACTCCCCTTTCTATAGGCAAATTCTCCCAGACCACTAATGGTGGTTCATGGTCATGTAATCATGTTAATAGGGATCCTCTGCATCTTCTGTTCCACTGCCCGCCCACTGCATTTTTTTGAGAAAAGGTTGGCCTCAACTAAAAATAATTTTTAACGTACAATGTCCATTTATGCCTTTTTTTAGGAAGCTTACTTGATGCCATTTATTCATGTATTCATAATAATATGTTATTTGATCTCTTGATCGCCTTAGCTTATCGACAAGTTACAATTATTTCTCTGAAATGTTTTATCTTATTGTATGTTCAATGTTACCACTTGGTCTTCAATGTTGATATTTTCTCTTTCCCCTTTTTCCCCCTTTTCCCCCCTCATATCCCCAAAAGTCTTCTTTTTTTTATCAACATTATAGAACAATCTATGTATTTTTATGTATTTATTGTCATTGTCATTCCCTTCTGTGATTGGAAATTTTCAAAAAAGCAAATTAAACTTAACACCTTTCCCTGCTAGAGATATTTCCCTCCGGTGCTGAATTGTTGTAGAGCCCATAGTTCATGACGAGCTCAGCTCGTCATCAGCACAGCTCCACTGTGCCTCATGACGAGCTGAGCTCGTCATGAGCATCGAAGGGGTTAAATAAATAACTGGTTCATTGGGCCCACCGAGGAGAAGGAGAGAGTGTAAGAGCACAAAAGGATGCTCAGCCTCTAAAACTACACCAGTGAGTGGAGTAACACTACAAACTGAAGAATCACCAGCATTAGAGGGCGGACTCTTCACTTGTTTCTGAGAAGGACCTTTGCTTTGGGTATTGCCCTGATGAACCTTGCAGCCACAACTGTTGACCAATTGTGCTATCAACAGAGTTTGTGAACAGCATCATTGGAACTTAGGGCTATGACACGAGCTCCAGAGTGAGGTCCTCACGCTATGGACCTCACTGCAGGTATGGTCAATTAAGTCTCACACCTTTGAAATAGTGCTCACCCAGCAGCCACACCTGCTCACCAACTGTGCTCTGAACTGAGTTTGCGAACAACGTCTACGGAATGTAGTGTGGAATCCATGATTTTATTTCAGGTTCCATTTTGTGACTCTCAATAATGAAACCTGCCGAATGTATCAAAGTTGCTGGCTTGTTTCTTCTGTTTCTGTACTTCAAATCATTATTATACAAAATTTAGATTTTTCACAGCCTGCTGGGCAGAAAATCTGCATTTTATTAAAGTTACGGAGGCAATATTATGCAAATCTCCTTTATTACCACAGCTCAGCAGCAACAATTGAATAGAAGTAAAGTGAACATTGTGAAGAGATAAAAAGTCCCTCTAAGACTAGGTATATTCCTTCTTTGTTAGGCTGTGAAGAAAGAGAATCAAAATGCAGAAATCAGGAATCCAAACGAAGAAAAGTTTTTCAACTCGTAGTCCAGAGGGAAGGAAATTCTTATTCTTAATCTGAAAGAAGAAGAAAAATACATTTCCGTAGCATTGTTCAAACAACAGGGTGGATTTCAAAACAAAACTAGTGGAGGGATAATATTAGTCTCCGTGTCTTTAATAAAATCCAGATTTTATACCCAGCAGGTTGTGAAAAATCTAAATTTTACGGTATGACACGGAGACCATATTATGCAAGTTTAAAGTGCATTAAGAACATTGTCAATCACATTAGAGATTGGCCTAAAATAGCAAGTCTTAAACATATTATCATTTGACTAATCTGCTGCCCTAAGAATTTATTGTAATCCCCCACAAATAAAGTAGGCTTTGGAAGCTGATGCACCTCTGAGAGAATGTGCTCCAAAGATAGAGGTTTCCACACCACTTTCATACATAACTTCCTTCACCCACCTTGTTAGTGTTGGTGAAGAAACTCCCGTATGAGGAAACATATAGGAAATTAATAATTGAGTTTCATTCAATCTCAGATTATGAGTTCTTTTCTCATATTCTTTCAGACATTTAACCATGTAGAGACATTCATTCTGAGTAAAAAATGGGTAAAGGTTTGAGGCGAACATAGTTTTGGCTCTCTTTTTTAGGTAAAAACAAACACCCTCTTGTTGAAAGGATCTGTTAAAAATATCAAGAGCTTTAAAATCAGATGTTCTTCTGAAGGATACGAGACATAATAAAACAGTAAGTTTAAAAGAGATATGTTTCAAAGAAAGAGAGGAATTTTCTCCCCAGGAAGATAGTGTACGAAGTACAAGAGTGACGTCCCAAAGGGCGGAATGTTTAGCAACTGCAGGATTAAGGACTCTCATACTATTCATTACCTTTTTAGTTAATACATTTTGACCGACAGAGAACCCATTAATTAGGCAGTGCCCTGCAGAAATTGCGGATCTATAGACATTGACAGTTCTGGAAGACAGGCCTGAAGTAAAGAGTTCAGATTGGTAATTAACGAGATGTACTAGATCAACTGAAACGGGATCATTACTTCGATGAAAACACCAGCAAACCGATTTGTTCCACGCCAGTCGATATGCCTTCCTTGTTCCGGGAGCGCATGACTCAGAAATGAGTCTGAAAGTATTTGGCAAAAGCCTTGACACTTGCCATTTTCTCCTGAAATCCTCCATGCCGTCAGGACCAGAAGACCTTGATCTACAAGGAGATGAACACCCCCTTCTGGACCCAAGAGTATTTCTCTGAACGAGGGTATTAGGATTAGAAAGTCTATGCTCATTTCCAGAATGATTGGAAACCAGGCTTGGGATCTCCAAAGGGGCGCTATTATGATTATTTTCTTGTTGTAACGTTGAGCGTGGTGAAGAACACGGGGTAGCATTGCAAAAGACGGTAAAGCATAGGTTTCCAATCCCCTCCAATCTTGGAGAAAGGCATCCACCTTCTGAGCTTGAGGATACGGTCTCCAACTGAAGAATTTTTTCAGTTGAGTGTTCAATCAATCTGCAAAAAGGTCCGTTGTGAAGGGACCCCATATGGATTATATGAGTTAAGAAGGTTTGACTGTCTAGTTTCCAGTTGCTCGAGTCCTTGAAATTCCTGGAGAACCAATCTGCTACACCATTGCTCAACCCATGAATGTGTTCTGCTATAACCGAAATTCCTTTGCTCAAACAGTATTCCCAGAAGCCCTTTGCCAGGTCTGTTAGCCCTTTGGAGTGGGGTCCGCCTAGTTTGTTGACATAACGAACTGCTGACACATTGTCCATCCGTAATGTCACACAGCATTTCGCTGATTTTATGTAAAACATTGCATTGCAAATGAACCTGCCAGTAATTCTAAGCAGTTGATTTGCAACTTCTTCTCTTGGGTAGTCCAATGACCCCCTGTTGAGGAGTTCCCACATCTCGCTCCCTATCCTTCTAAACTCACATCTGATTCTATTATTAGATCCGGTTCCTCTACAAAAATGGCTCTGCCATTCCATGCTTCCGCATTCTTCAACCAACAGAGGAGTTCGGTCCTCGATTCTTGGTCTAGAGATATCAATTGGGAATGTGAATGGTTTGATCCTAGAGCCCTGGCTTTTATTCTTTGAAGTGCTCGATAATGGAGGGGTCCCAGAAAGATAGCTTGAATTGTGGAGGATAGAAGGCCAACAATCCTTGCTAGGACTCTCAGAGGG
Source organism: Lissotriton vulgaris (assembly GCF_964263255.1). NCBI lineage: Eukaryota > Metazoa > Chordata > Amphibia > Caudata > Salamandridae > Lissotriton > Lissotriton vulgaris. The sequence goes on from NC_141687.1 coordinate 1,684,428,462, forward strand.
AAGGTCTTTTTGTGAGTGTCTTTCTTAGTTCCTTCCTCACTTTCCTTACCTTTTCTGCAGGTAATTTAAATTCTGTTTTTATCGTATCACCATGAAACCCAGGAACTGTGTTTGTTGGCTCGGTATTGTACAAGACTTTTTCTTGTTCATGATAAAACCTAGATGTTCTAGAAGTTGAATAGTGAGAGTGTTATGAAGGGATGCGGTCTGCTTTGTCTGGGCCAATATAAGGATATCGTCAAGGTATATGATTAGTCTTACTCCTTTTTCTCTGAGCCAAGCGGTCACGGGCGCAATACCTTGGTGAAGCACCAAGGGGCGGACGATAGACCGAAGGAAACACTGCAACACTGGTGTAGTTTTCCTTCCCAAGTGAACTGTAGGAATTTTTTATGAGGTTCCCAAATCGGAATTGTCTGAAAGGCATCCTTTAGGTCTAGTCTCGTCAGCCAATCCCCTTTTCTTAGGATGTTGCTTAAAAGGTTTATTACGCGTCTCTGTTCTTTGTTTTTCTTTTCTACCAGGAAGATGTTGGTTAAGAATCCCATTTTTTTGCCTCGATAATTGCTCCTTTCTTTAATGAGTCTCTTACCTCTTGAGAGACTAGGTCCTTGTCTTTGAGTGAGAATATAATCTCTAGTGGGTGACGTGTTTGAAAGGGGATATCGGTAAAATCTATTTTGTAACCCCTTACTGTATGTAGGACCCAAGTGTCTTGAGTTCCCAAATTCCAATCACCAGCAAATTGACATAGCCTCCCTCCCACCTTTGGAGGGATATCTGAAGGGTCTTTCAAGGTTCCTACCTGATAAAAAGGAGCTTTGTCTTTGTTTGCCTTTGAAGGGAAATCCACGGCTTCTTTGTCTCTGTGGATAGAATTGATGTGAGCCATAGTTGTTGGAAAATCTTCCGCCATGGGTGATGAAGGGTCTTGAGTAATTCTCCCGGCCCTGGTAAAAACTCTATACTGGAATACTTTTTTTATTTCTTTTTGAGATTTTTGGATAGAGCTAAAAGCGCTAACATATTTAGCCATTTCTTTAACGAAATCCTCACTGACTGAAAAGAAGGCCTTGGGAGTCAGCACCTCCATCTTTGTTGGCCAATTCTATAAGTTTAGGGTCGATTTTCAAAAGTGCTCCTTTTCTTCTTTCTGTGGAAATGGCAGTGTTTGTGTTGCCAACAAGGCATATAGGCACTGTACCCATGTTGTGAGCTCTTTTGCGTCAATTTGATTATTCCCCAGATAGGCTGATTCGGACATCTCAAATATTTTGTTGAGTGGTCCTATAACGTCAAGGAGTCGATCTTGATAGGATTTTAATCCTTTGCCCAACCCCCTTCTTGGGTCCTTGTTATTTTTTTCTATGAGAGCTACGACCTTGGGGTCCAATCCTGAGGTCAGAGCAATTTTATTGAGTAGTGAGGGGCAAACATTCAGACCTAAGTCTAGATCTCACTTCTTGGGGTATTTCCTTTCCATTTCCAAGTTGCTGTCCTGTTTCTTTTGGTTCTGTACTTCAAATTGTTATTATTCAAAACTTGTTTTTGAAGTTCTGCTGTTTTGCTGTTACCGCAAGGCTTTAAGAAATGACCAAGTCACTGCTGTAGCTTGTTATAGCTTGTAAGGCGTGCATAGTCTCTATTACGTGGGTAGGCCCATTAATGCTTACATCTAGGCTCCTGTTTTCTTTCCTGAACAATAAAGCCCTCATTCAGCTTCCAGACTCTTTGAGACTCGAGATCTCATGGAAGTGAAATACTGAGTTCTCGCAATGCTTGGCCACTGTCTTTGAGGCGCTGACTATAAAGCAGCACTTTAACATTTAACCTGTGCTCTGCTTCATGGATCCTTTGTCGGAGTAGGTTCTCATTTCATCAGCTCTGGCTTACATTGAATCCCATGCTCATGCAATACCTCATCCCAACAGCTCTACTAAATTTGGAACGTGCATCAGATTGTTGATGTAACCTTATTTTGGAAACCTTCACAAGGTAAAGACCAGCTTTTCTGAAAGCATCCTTTTTGGCTCCCACGATTTTTGTCTCGTGTTTTAGGTAAGTGCACTAAAGCTTTTGTCCAAAGATGTGGCATTTCAGTATAAGAAGCACTATCATCCTAATCCCGATGATTACCTCCTTTCCTTCTCTCCTGCATTTCCATTGATCCACATTTCTATATTCTATACAAACCACATGCTACTTCTGTATTTTGACAGGGTTCATACTAGTACCCGGCTCCTCACAGCTCTTGAATATTAACATACCTTAAGAATCTCACTGCCTCATCTCTTTTATTAATTACAGACTCCCATATATTTGGTGGAGAATGCAGACCTGAATCGTGCTGTACCGGGAAAAGCCTGCAGTTGAAGGATGATTTTGCCATCCGTGAGATCTTCGCAGCAATGATTGCAGCTAATGGCCGGATGTGCCCTCTAATGGAAAAAAGGCATCTTCTTATGAACATGGTACCATTTTCAGGCAAGAGGTTTTTGTAATGTTGGTGTATGCCACTAAGATGTATAAAGGCACTTTTTGCATCAGAGAGTCCATGCAGTAGCATCTACTGTCTTTGTTACAAATGAAGTGGGCATGTGAACATGCCAGGGTTTATCTCTATACAAGTTGCTGAGTACATCAAGGCCCAGAGTTATAACAATTTCATGCATTTCAGGGCAGAAAGACAATTTGCCTTGCTGCATGAAAGGGAGAGGATAGGAATGCAACATATTTATTGGATTGCATTCGACAGGAAGGACACCTCTGTGCGCAAAAACAATACTTAGAGGCAAGGGCACCACAAACCCTTGAGAAAAGTAGTCGTACATGGTACAAGCCTGACAAAGAGGGTGTGGGAATGCAGGAGTGGAGTGGTCGTCAAGTGAATGATGCTGCCAAAATTCTACTCCAGTGTGAGCTAGCCAGGTGCTCATTTAGGCTGAATTTATGAAATGTCAACTCATGTCACTCACTTTTAAAGTAGTAGTGTATGGGGGTGTCAGTGTTCAGCTATGTGGCTTTATGTAGCTCAAAGTCCCAGTCTCTCTGATGCGCAGTACGCAAAGGGAGACTGACTTGACCCAGTAAAAAGGGACAAAGATGCAAAGTCCATTTGGTGGAAAGCATGAAAAGTTCAAAATGTAATTTTAAGGTAGGATTAGGAAGCTACGAATAGGCTATCTGATATGAAAAGTAAAATGCTTTCCCTTTCAAATTGTTTTTGTAGAAAGCACCACTCAGCCAATCATTGTTTTTTTTATATTCTTTATTTCATACACAGGGAAGGGCAAGTGGGCACCCAGGCAAGCAACTTGCACCACCACCACCAGTGCTACAACAGGTGGGATGGCGACCACCACCACCACCAGCACCATGGTTGTGGACGATGGTACTGCTGGCCCCAGTAAGTCATTTTTATTTCCTACTTTCTATTCCCAGTAGTAAAATTATGGCTTTGTGCATACTTAGAATATACTGTTTTTAACTCCCATTCTAATGTTTGTTATCCCTGCATTTACCTGTGTTTTCTATATTCCTATTCCCTCAACTGGCTTTCTCCTGTCTAAAGCTTTCATCTGCTCCTTTTTTTAGTAAGCTTTTCTTCACCCATCTCCTACATGTCTTGTGGAGTACTGTTAGTGTTAACAGAGCAGCTTTTTGGTAGTGTAAAGAGTATCGCAACTAGGCCCAAGCATTCTATTCCATCCATCTATCCAACAATCAATCAATCAGGGTTTTTTAAAGTGAGGGTGTCAAGGCACAGGGGGGGGGGTGCAGCTCCAGATCAGACAAAAAGCCAAGTCTTGAGGCTCTTCCTGAAGCTGTGCAGGGTAGGGGAGCGTCTGATGTTGACTGGGAGCTCAATCCAGGCCTGGCCACCATGTAGGAGAAGGTTCTTCCACCTGCTCTGGTTTTGCAGATGTGTGGGGTCTCGGGTGAGGTCGGCAGAGACTTTGGGGCAGATTTATGAAGGGCTTGCACCACGTTTACGCCGCCGTTGCGTGACGCAACGGCGCGGAAACGTGGCGCATCCCTGCACCCTATTTACAACGTGACGCATCTAGGAGATGCGTCACGTTGTACAGCACTGCGCCATGAGGAGGCGTTCCTGCGCAGGGGGGGGCGTTCCTGCCCAGGAACGCCTCCTGAAAGTGGCTGAGTGAAATCTATGAGATTTCACTCAGTCACTTTCAGGGCAATGCTGCGTCAAAACCCTGCGCCTGCTTGAAGCAGGCGTAAGGCTTGAGGCAGCATTGAAAGAATAGGCCCCCCCAGAGCATTGCTGGAGCTGCGTCGCGCTTGCGACGCAACTCCAGCAATGCGTCACTTTTACGGCACAGATGCGTGACGCATCTGTGCCGTTTTTGCCCCATGGTGCGCCGCATCATAAATGCAAAAACAACAAGTGATGGACCGAATGTGGATCAATGTCACACATTCCCCCAGTCAAAAGATCTGGGCCCAAATCCATCGTTTTTTTGCACTCCACACCACCCTGGGTTAGACAATGGCGATATGCAAATCAGCTCTGACCCTGTTGCCCCATGGGAACAGTCCAGTCCGAACTACAAAAGCCATGTCCTTCCCAGAACGGAATCAAGCATCCGAGGACCGGACCGGTTTCGAGGTAACACCTCTCATCAGCCCGGCTAGCTTGACTCCAAGTGGTGTGGAGTGCCTGGGACCCACGTCTGGGCATCCCCAGCGCACTTAGGGCGGCAATTGCAAAAACAACAAGTGATGGACCGAATGTGGATCAATGTCACACATTCCCCCAGTCAAAAGATCTGGGCCCAAATCCATCGTTTTTTTTGCACTCCACACCACCCTGGGTTAGACAATGGCGATATGCAAATCAGCTCTGACCCTGTTGCCCCATGGGAACAGTCCAGTCCGAACTACAAAAGCCATGTCCTTCCCAGAACGGAATCAAGCATCCGAGGACCGGACCGGTTTCGAGGTAACACCTCTCATCAGCCCGGCTAGCTTGACTCCAAGTGGTGTGGAGTGCCTGGGACCCACGTCTGGGCATCCCCAGCGCACTTAGGGCGGCAATTGCAAAAACAACAAGTGATGGACCGAATGTGGATCAATGTCACACATTCCCCCAGTCAAAAGATCTGGGCCCAAATCCATCGTTTTTTTGCACTCCACACCACCCTGGGTTAGACAATGGCGATATGCAAATCAGCTCTGACCCTGTTGCCCCATGGGAACAGTCCAGTCCAAACTACAAAAGCCATGTCCTTCCCAGAACGGAATCAAGCATCCGAGGACCGGACCGGTTTCGAGGTAACACCTCTCATCAGCCCGGCTAGCTTGACTCCAAGTGGTGTGGAGTGCCTGGGACCCACGTCTGGGCATCCCCAGCGCACTTAGGGCGGCAATTGCAAAAACAACAAGTGATGGACCGAATGTGGATCAATGTCACACATTCCCCCAGTCAAAAGATCTGGGCCCAAATCCATCGTTTTTTTGCACTCCACACCACCCTGGGTTAGACAATGGCGATATGCAAATCAGCTCTGACCCTGTTGCCCCATGGGAACAGTCCAGTCCGAACTACAAAAGCCATGTCCTTCCCAGAACGGAATCAAGCATCCGAGGACCGGACCGGTTTCGAGGTAACACCTCTCATCAGCCCGGCTAGCTTGACTCCAAGTGGTGTGGAGTGCCTGGGACCCACGTCTGGGCATCCCCAGCGCACTTAGGGCGGCAATTGCAAAAACAACAAGTGATGGACCGAATGTGGATCAATGTCACACATTCCCCCAGTCAAAAGATCTGGGCCCAAATCCATAGTTTTTTTGCACTCCACACCACCCTGGGTTAGACAATGGCGATATGCAAATCAGCTCTGACCCTGTTGCCCCATGGGAACAGTCCAGTCCGAACTACAAAAGCCATGTCCTTCCCAGAACGGAATCAAGCATCCGAGGACCGGACCGGTTTCGAGGTAACACCTCTCATCAGCCCGGCTAGCTTGACTCCAAGTGGTGTGGAGTGCCTGGGACCCACGTCTGGGCATCCCCAGCGCACTTAGGGCGGCAATTGCAAAAACAACAAGTGATGGACCGAATGTGGATCAATGTCACACATTCCCCCAGTCAAAAGATCTGGGCCCAAATCCATCGTTTTTTTGCACTCCACACCACCCTGGGTTAGACAATGGCGATATGCAAATCAGCTCTGACCCTGTTGCCCCATGGGAACAGTCCAGTCCGAACTACAAAAGCCATGTCCTTCCCAGAACGGAATCAAGCATCCGAGGACCGGACCGGTTTCGAGGTAACACCTCTCATCAGCCCGGCTAGCTTGACTCCAAGTGGTGTGGAGTGCCTGGGACCCACGTCTGGGCATCCCCAGCGCACTTAGGGCGGCAATTGCAAAAACAACAAGTGATGGACCGAATGTGGATCAATGTCACACATTCCCCCAGTCAAAAGATCTGGGCCCAAATCCATCGTTTTTTTGCACTCCACACCACCCTGGGTTAGACAATGGCGATATGCAAATCAGCTCTGACCCTGTTGCCCCATGGGAACAGTCCAGTCCGAACTACAAAAGCCATGTCCTTCCCAGAACGGAATCAAGCATCCGAGGACCGGACCGGTTTCGAGGTAACACCTCTCATCAGCCCGGCTAGCTTGACTCCAAGTGGTGTGGAGTGCCTGGGACCCACGTCTGGGCATCCCCAGCGCACTTAGGGCGGCAATTGCAAAAACAACAAGTGATGGACCGAATGTGGATCAATGTCACACATTCCCCCAGTCAAAAGATCTGGGCCCAAATCCATCGTTTTTTTGCACTCCACGCCACCCTGGGTTAGACAATGGCGATATGCAAATCAGCTCTGACCCTGTTGCCCCATGGGAACAGTCCAGTCCGAACTACAAAAGCCATGTCCTTCCCAGAACGGAATCAAGCATCCGAGGACCGGACCGGTTTCGAGGTAACACCTCTCATCAGCCCGGCTAGCTTGACTCCAAGTGGTGTGGAGTGCCTGGGACCCACGTCTGGGCATCCCCAGCGCACTTAGGGCGGCAATTGCAAAAACAACAAGTGATGGACCGAATGTGGATCAATGTCACACATTCCCCCAGTCAAAAGATCTGGGCCCAAATCCATCGTTTTTTTGCACTCCACACCACCCTGGGTTAGACAATGGCGATATGCAAATCAGCTCTGACCCTGTTGCCCCATGGGAACAGTCCAGTCCGAACTACAAAAGCCATGTCCTTCCCAGAACGGAATCAAGCATCCGAGGACCGGACCGGTTTCGAGGTAACACCTCTCATCAGCCCGGCTAGCTTGACTCCAAGTGGTGTGGAGTGCCTGGGACCCACGCCTGGGCATCCCCAGCGCACTTAGGGCGGCAATTGCAAAAACAACAAGTGATGGACCGAATGTGGATCAATGTCACACATTCCCCCAGTCAAAAGATCTGGGCCCAAATCCATCGTTTTTTTGCACTCCACACCACCCTGGGTTAGACAATGGCGATATGCAAATCAGCTCTGACCCTGTTGCCCCATGGGAACAGTCCAGTCCGAACTACAAAAGCCATGTCCTTCCCAGAACGGAATCAAGCATCCGAGGACCGGACCGGTTTCGAGGTAACACCTCTCATCAGCCCGGCTAGCTTGACTCCAAGTGGTGTGGAGTGCCTGGGACCCACGTCTGGGCATCCCCAGCGCACTTAGGGCGGCAATTGCAAAAACAACAAGTGATGGACCGAATGTGGATCAATGTCACACATTCCCCCAGTCAAAAGATCTGGGCCCAAATCCATCGTTTTTTTGCACTCCACACCACCCTGGGTTAGACAATGGCGATATGCAAATCAGCTCTGACCCTGTTGCCCCATGGGAACAGTCCAGTCCGAACTACAAAAGCCATGTCCTTCCCAGAACGGAATCAAGCATCCGAGGACCGGACCGGTTTCGAGGTAACACCTCTCATCAGCCCGGCTAGCTTGACTCCAAGTGGTGTGGAGTGCCTGGGACCCACGTCTGGGCATCCCCAGCGCACTTAGGGCGGCAATTGCAAAAACAACAAGTGATGGACCGAATGTGGATCAATGTCACACATTCCCCCAGTCAAAAGATCTGGGCCCAAATCCATCGTTTTTTTGCACTCCACACCACCCTGGGTTAGACAATGGCGATATGCAAATCAGCTCTGACCCTGTTGCCCCATGGGAACAGTCCAGTCCGAACTACAAAAGCCATGTCCTTCCCAGAACGGAATCAAGCATCCGAGGACCGGACCGGTTTCGAGGTAACACCTCTCATCAGCCCGGCTAGCTTGACTCCAAGTGGTGTGGAGTGCCTGGGACCCACGTCTGGGCATCCCCAGCGCACTTAGGGCGGCAATTGCAAAAACAACAAGTGATGGACCGAATGTGGATCAATGTCACACATTCCCCCAGTCAAAAGATCTGGGCCCAAATCCATCGTTTTTTTGCACTCCACACCACCCTGGGTTAGACAATGGCGATATGCAAATCAGCTCTGACCCTGTTGCCCCATCGGAACAGTCCAGTCCGAACTACAAAAGCCATGTCCTTCCCAGAACGGAATCAAGCATCCGAGGACCGGACCGGTTTCGAGGTAACACCTCTCATCAGCCCGGCTAGCTTGACTCCAAGTGGTGTGGAGTGCCTGGGACCCACGTCTGGGCATCCCCAGCGCACTTAGGGCGGCAATTGCAAAAACAACAAGTGATGGACCGAATGTGGATCAATGTCACACATTCCCCCAGTCAAAAGATCTGGGCCCAAATCCATCGTTTTTTTGCACTCCACACCACCCTGGGTTAGACAATGGCGATATGCAAATCAGCTCTGACCCTGTTGCCCCATGGGAACAGTCCAGTCCGAACTACAAAAGCCATGTCCTTCCCAGAACGGAATCAAGCATCCGAGGACCGGACCGGTTTCGAGGTAACACCTCTCATCAGCCCGGCTAGCTTGACTCCAAGTGGTGTGGAGTGCCTGGGACCCACGTCTGGGCATCCCCAGCGCACCATAAATGCGGCGCACCATGGGTGGCGTAGCTGTGGCGCACTGTGGCGCATGTTAACTGGCGCATCCCTCGGGATGCGCCAGTTAATATAAATCTGCCCCTTGGTTTCTTTTGGGTATGTGGAATGAGACTCTTTTGTGGAGGTATTCGACTACGATGTTGTGAAGGGATTTGTACGTGTGGTGAGTAGCATGAAAGTCACTCTCTTCTCGACAGGGAGTCAGTGGAGCTTTTGCAGGTGCTGGGTCATGTGCTCATGTCATGGGGTTCCAAGGCGAGTCTGGCTGCGGTGTTCTAGATGGTGTGGAGTTTGAATAGCAGGGATTTGTTGATTCCAGCATAGAGGGCATTCCATTAGCCCAGTCTGCAGGTTATGAGTGAGTGGGTGACGGTCTTTCTGACTTCGGGGAAATCCACTTGAAGGTCATGCGTAGGATGTGGAGGGAGTTGAAGCAGGTGGAGGCGACGTCATTGTTCTGGTGCGTCATGGTGAGGTAGGAGTCTAGAATGATGCTGACGTTCTGGGCGTGTTCCGTCGGGGTGGATGGGTTTCCGAAGTTGGAGAGCCACCAGGTGTTGTCCCAGGTGGAGGGGGAGGGTCAGAGGACAAAAACCTCCCCCAGAAGTTGAGCTTTAGGCAACAATTGCTCATTCAGGTTGTGACATCTTTCATTCCTTCCTGGAAGCAGAGTCTAGTGTCTACAGGGTTCTTCATGAGGGAGAGGATGAGCTGTGTGTCGTCGGCCTAGGATACTATACTGAGCCCATGCTGTCTGACGATGGCAGCAAGGGGGGCCATCTAGATGTTGAAGAGCTTGGGGCTGAGTGAAGATCCTTGGAGTAATCCGCAGTTCATCTCTGTGGGTTCAGAGAGGAAGGGTGGGAGTCAGATCCTTTGGGTTCGGCCGCAAGAAAGGAGCGAATCCAGTCAAGGGTGGTTCCCCATATGTCGGCGTTGTGGAGTCTGGCTGCAAGAGTGCAGTGGGAGATGGTGTTGAAGGCTGCGGAGAGGTCTCGCAGGATGAGGGCCACGGTTTGACCCTGGTCGAGTAGCACACGGATGTCGTCAGTGGCAGCAAGGAGGGCAGTCTCTGTGCTGTGGTTCCTGCAGAACCCGGACTAGGAGGAGAAGAGGATGGCGTTCTCTTTGATAAAGGTGGTCAGCTGGACGTTGATGGATTTTTCGCTGACTTTGGCTACAAAAACGAAAGGAAAGAGATGGGTTAGTAGTTTTTCGGGTCCGTTGGGTCAGCTGAGGCTTTCTTGAGGAGGGGCTTCACCGCTACCCACTTCCAATCATCATGGAAAATGACGGATTCTAATGAGGCGTAGATGGTGTAGCGTAGTTCGGGTGCTATGGTGGCAGCGGCTCTATGGAAGAGAGTGAGGTCGTGAATGAGGATGGAGTTAAGGTGCTCTTCTTTGACCTTGCTCCAGTTCCTACATTGCCAGTGCGGGGTAGGCTTCAGTGCGGTGGTGGTGTTGAAGGAGAGGTGTACGTAGTGGTGGTATGGCCAAAGGGGCAGCGAGGTGTGGCCGAAGTGGAAATTTGGCCCCTCCTGCAAAGATGGGGTTGAGGATGTGTCCTGCATTGTGGGTGGGGGTGGTGATGAGCTGCTTTAATCCCAGGTTGTCGAGGATGTCCAGAAGGGCTGTGAAGTTGGGGTCACTGTTGAGGTGGAAGTTCAGGTCGCTGATGAGTATGTAGACTTGTGCAATGAAGTTGACAATGGTGGTGGCGAAAAAGGCGCGAGGTCCAGGGGGTCTGTAGGTGAGAGTGCCGCTGTGATACCTAATCATTATGTGAAAGAGTCATAAAGTCTGACAAGGGTTGAGTACATTCCAAATTGTTTTAAGGTAACATGTAGATAACATTCAAAGTCTAGAAGAAACAAAAAAAATGTGGAGCAAATTGAAAATCATAAACATACGGGTGCTTCAAATATGAAAGGGGTGTGAAATCAATAAGTAGTAATCCATACAGTATAGAGTCCATTTATGAATGCATCTATGGTTGCACAACAATATTACACCTTTGTTATACAATTATTCAAAGGATTTTTATGTGCTTTACTGCAGCGGAAATACCACGTACAAGAAGACGATGTATAGGAACGCAAACCAGAAGATAAGTAGCAATGGGGTGTATACATTACTAAAAGCAGGGCACAAGGGATTAAGAACTACAAAGTCTGCAGTTTCCCGACAACTCGTATTGCATTTTCAGATGAGGCGCATGTCCGCTTTTGTTAAAGGTCAAAATTATTTATCAGATAAAAAGAGAGACAAAGGCATACTTCTAAACCTAGAAAAGGGTATGGCTACGTGAATACTAAATAGTACAGGTGAGGCTTTCTATTTTGGCTGGCATGTCACAGCCAGCAGTTAAGAAGGACAAAGAGCAAAACAATTATTCAATGGTAACTTACTCAAAATGACCAGGTTCTATCTGTGTTTTTGAATGAGGTCCCGGGATAAATCTGTGCACAGAGAGGTCCTGCAGTGTAATAAAAAGAAGGAACCACCCGCATCATGACCAGTCTTCATGATGCGAGGAGGATTCCTTATGATGAAGCATGACACCTCTGGTGTGGGATGTATGATGGTACAACGCGTACCGTCACAACGCATCCCTTTACCACACATCCCTTACAACGCAAGTCGTTACCACGACTTGCGTTGGGGGTGCGGATTTCGAATAGTATAATTTACTATTCTAACACCAGTCCCCGTGGACCCTAGGGAAGGTGTTGGGATAGTAAATGTACTATTTTTAATCCTTTAGCGCCCTCCAGCGCAAGTCGTGGTAACGACTAGCGTTGTAAGGGATGCGTGCTAAAGGTACCGCGTTGTAAAAACTTTGTGGTAAACGATGTTTACCCTGGTGTGTGAAGAAAAACGTTGTTAAAAGGGAAACTCCCCCTCCTGAATAGCTGTTCTCATTACTGGACTACCACTGTGTGTCTTCAGACCCAAGGGTTCTTTGTGTGTTTTTTGATTTTCCTGCCTTAGCCATATGGTGCCTGCAGCCTATCTTTAGGTCACATGACAGAGTGGAGTGGACAGTTGGGATTTGTGCATTCTTCTTATACAGACAAACACAATAGGGAGCTGAGATTTGCTTGGGTGGGCTATCACTGGCAGGATGGGGAGAAAAGCTGGGCACAGTCTCATTTACACTTGAATATGCTGTGTCCTGTCTCAACACAAAAGGCTTCATACTCTATCTAATTAGTTTGGCACAAGGGCATGGAAAGCAGGGCATCTCTGCACTTCAAAGGCATGCACAGTGTGCCTGTGAATGCTATTGTGACCTGTGAATATTTTGGCAGCATTTCTAGCAATCCCACATGATATTTCACTGCTCTCGACTTATGAAGGCTGAAATCCAGAAACACATGTGTCTAGATATATATGCACTAGCTGTACAAACTTTGGTGAAAAACTACAGGTAATTTTTTTGTAAGCACTCTAGGGCTGATTACTATGTCAGGCAGGAAGCCTCTGCGTTGGAGCCCTTCTGACTGACTCGGTCAGTTTACAATCTGACCAACAATTATGATGTTCGCTGTCAGAAGTAAACTGTGCAGTTATTCCAACTTGGTTCCAACAGACTTGGGAAGTAATCCTGTCAGTTGGAACTGCATCGTCCATGCCTATGGACAGCTTTTCCAACCTCGGGATTACGATGTTGATTTTCAACAGCCTTTCCGCGCCATCCTGTCTGAAACGGAAAGACTGTCAGAAAGTGACTGGGGCCCATAGGAGGGCCCTCCAGCCCCTGCAACCAACGGTTGTTGGCTGAGGAGGTGCCTAAGGGACCCCCCTGGAAAACCCTTCACTGCGTGTTAGGCACTGTGGGGTGTTTGCAACAGGGTACAGGGTTTTACACACACCCCGTTACCCCGTAGGATTCCGTGTTTCCGCTGGTTCTCAGGTGTAGCACGAGTTCTTTTATGAAACAATGGGAATCTGACTGAACAGTGTTCAGTCACATCGTAATCTGGCAGTCCCAACCACTGACTTCAAGTCGGTCAGTCCCGAATCCGAGTCTGTGGTTGGGGGGAGGCTTAATGCATGACATTGCAATTGGCCCCTCAATGTGTAATGAAGTTACCATGATGCAAAGGGGCAAATTGTGCTGGAACATAAGGCTGTGTGCTCCCAACTCCCCTTCTGTTTAAAAGGCTCCCTTGAGTCCGTAAGCTGACGAGCTTTGGAGATGCACCTGTTTGCCTGTGTGTGATACTGTGATCTGGGATAATTTTGGCAGCATTACCAGCAACCCCAAATGACATTTTGCTGCTCTCTACTGACGTAGGACGAAATCCTGAAAGACATATTGGTCTAGAGATATACAGCAGTATCTGCACCAAAAAACTGCAGTTAATTTTGAAGCAAGTGTTATTTGTGTATTGCTTTTACGATAATGGAAAGGGGCAACACTTTTTTAGAATGTGAGGTAGTGTTTATTCAACCCCCTTCGGCATATTTATTGTACTTGTAAGTCCCTAGTAAAGTGACACCAACTGTTCCCAGAGCCTGTAAATTAAATGCTACTAGTGGGCCCGCAGTACTAATAGCACTTAAACCATGTCTAAGGCCTGCAATTGCAGCCTGTGTGTGTGCAGTTTTAAACTGTCATTTCATCTTGGCAAACTAAAGCTTCTGCCATTACGAAAACTTCCTTTTTAATATTTATAAGTCATCCCTTGCGTTGTCCCTGGACAGCCCAGAGGGCAGTGGTCAATGTATTTAAAAAGTTGGACAGAAACTTCTAGTTGTACATGTTCTAGAAGTAAAAACTCTCAAATTAATTATTTAGTACTGCAAGGCCTACCTCTTCCATAGGATAACATTGGTGTTACCTTAACTCCTTTCCTGCGCTGCGAATTCCGAAGCAGCGCGTGAGGGGTTACGGGGTGGGCATGGCGCTCCCGTACTTATGACCGCTCCACGCCGTCATGAGTCACGGGTGGTGTGGGCTCTTGATGGTGTGGAGCTGTCATGACCCCGCCCACTCACTAATTCGCCCGCACAGGCAGGGAGTTAGTGCTGCATGGGCAGTGCGGCAGCAGCATGACGGCTCCACGCTGTCATGAGCACACACCGCCTGTGACTCATGACGGCATGGAGCCGTCATGAGCTCGCAACGGGTTAAAACATGTCCTTATCTGTAATTTACAAATGGGAATAGGTAGCAGTTCATGTTTGATGTCTTTGGAATTGTATTGACAAATCCTAACTTATGGTGGAGGCAGGTTATAAATTATAGTTTTGAAAATGCCACCTTTAGAAAGTTAGAAAACTAGGACGTATGTCCTAGACAATGAGTGCACTACGACAAATCACTATGAAAGTGTGAACAATTTAAACAGTACAAAATGAAAGATGCTTTTCATGGTGCGACAATAATCTAGCACTGAGCATGAATACTAAATCTTTGACAATGTCCATAGTCCGAATAATAACCAGACGCTGAATCTTGCTCAGTCTGTTTAATTTTCAAACGTGTGAATGAAATAGTACATTTCAAAGTACTAAATTTGATGATGATATGAGATGGTATGTCAATACAGCTGATCCTAATACATTTCAGGCAATACAATTGCCCTTCATCAGGGGAACTACAAACACAAATACCAAAATCAATCATATATATATGACATACATAAAAACGAGGGTGAAAAAAGAGGGCTCAAGTGTGGGCTGGACATCTGATAGATAAGCATGTAAAAAAGAGGCCAACTGTACAGAATTCAATGTAGCATGTGAGAGACCTGAAATCATATAGACACAAAACTGGAGCTGTATGTGAAAGACACAAAAGAACAGTTGGAAGAAGAAAAAAGAAGAAGTGTCAGATTACACACAAACTATCCTGGACAATCAACAGTGAAGAAAAGATTGAGTGGTGATCCAGGTGCGATGAAAACAAAGTGTAACGGCTGGTGTCTGCGGTATGATAAAATCACAAGTGCATATGAAGTGCACCTGGACATGCCATGCTGGAATTCGCAAGAGACCAGACCCCAAATATTATGCTGTTCTTAGGTTATACATTTTATAGAGTGCACAGCTGCCCCAGCACAGGGTCCTGCCAGCTCTAAAATGCAATTGCCACAGACAGACCTAGAGAAGCACAGAAAAACCAAATATGCAGGAAAAATATAGGTTTTTATGGATTTACGGAATAACTCCTTGTTTTGGATGCTTCTAATACTCACACTGAGGGAGTTCCAAAGCTTTGGAGCGAGAGCACGGAAGGAGCGCCTTCCTGCCCAAACTCTCTTAACCCGGGAAATCACCACCAGCTGCTGATCCTTTGAGCTCAGCTGATGGGTGGGTATGTAGGGCATAAGGAGATTAGCAGGAATATTGGAGGTTGAAGATTCATGATTCTATGGACGATACAGAGAGTTTCAAACTGGATACGTTTCTCCACCGGGAGCCAATGTATTCTGGGGATAGAGTTGGTAGTGGAACAGCTTCTCAGCAAACCAAGAAGTGTCCAGACGGCAGTATTTTGCATCCTTTGAAGGTGAAATATTTCCGCTCCATTTGCCTCTAGATATAGGGACCTAGCATAATCCATTCTGATTAGTATTGTGGCCTGGATGATCACCTGACGGATGGTGGGATCAAAAAATTCCAACAATGGTGTAAGACCACACAAAAGCCCAAAGCAGACCCTGGCTACCGCTTTTGTTTGAGCCTGAAAAGTAAGAGCAAAGTCCAACAGTACTCCCAGATTTGTGACTGCTTTGGGGCAGGCAGGAGGCCCAGAGTGGATAGCCACAAATGCTCACTCCACAGATGAGTATCTTTACCCATCAAAAAGATCTCAGATTTACTGGTGTTACGTTGGAGGCAATTGGCGGTCATAGTTGTTAGATATTCCTCAAACGTGGGCACATCCTGCGCAGAATCATCTGATACTGCAACCACCAACTGTGTGTCATTTGTATAGGATACCACTGTTAATCCTCTGCTATTGCCTACTGCTGCTGGGGGTTGAAAGTAGATGTTAAATAGGGTAGGGCTCAAAGCCGAGCACTGACGACCCCTTGGCGGCAGCATGAACCTGGGAGCAGAAGGGGGGAACAGACACTTGGAAGATTCTCTCCGATAGAAAGGAGGTGAACCAGCCCAGGGCAGGACCGCCGATATCCTCCAAGCGCTAGGATCTGGTGGGACACTGTGTTGAACACAACGCTTAGATCCAGTAGGATCAACGCTGAGGTACACCCAGCATCTAACAAGCACCTTAGATGTTCTGTTACAGCCAGAAGGGTGGTTTCAGTGCTGTGGTGCTGGAGGAAGCCATTTTGAGAATGGTCCAACAGATTGCTTTTTTTCGATGAACATAGTGAGAATAGAATTGATGAAGGCTTCAGTGATCTTAGATACCAATGGGAGGAGAGAGATAGGGCGAAACTTCTCGAGTTTAGAGGCATTTAGCGTATGTTTTTTAAGTAAAGAGACCACTTTGTCATGTTACCAGGCCTTGGGGACTCCCGCAGAGGATATAGAGATTCATGAGTTTGCAAAAAGGAGAAAGGAGCTGAGGTAAAAATTTCTAGTATTTTCAAAACTGGATCACAGTCAAGCATCCACATAATCAAAAAATACCTGGAAACGGCATAACCAGAAAAAAGGCGATGTTATGATCAGGAAAAAATATTCCTCAATATCATGCCAGATGCTCAATCTGCAATGCACAGATCCACCAAAAATCAATCGATACAAAGTCACAAGTGTAATGTGCACGTAATGAGAAAAGTAAACCTAATGACTCACCGTGTCCAACAGCCAAGGCCGGCTAGTGAGTGGAAACCATCCGTAACAGGCGCGTTGTCGAATGGAAGCCGTGCCAGACTGTAAATACACGGAAGTGATGAAGAGAAACTAATGGGCACTGATAAAAGATTACAAAGCACTATAGTGCACTGTGAACAATAAAGTAAAACAAGGAAAAAATGGAATTTGAGAGTGAAAACGACAAAGGCAAAGAGTAGTGCCGCTCCCCCCAAAATGTTCCAATAGCACCATAATGAGTGGAATACAAAGGTAGCGTCCTCCAACAACACAATAGTCTGGACAGTCAAAAAAGCAATAAAAGAAAGAAGAACAAATGTCGTAATGCAATGTGCTCCATAAACTGTAAAACAGAGAAAAATATAGAGCTGGCACAAAGCAAAAAGTATGATGCCAGCTTCACAGAATGTTTATCAGAAGGAGACCCATATGAAATAACTCGTTGGTACAAGATTCATAATACATGGAAAACCGCACTGTCAATCAACACAAATAAAACAATACAACAATGTAATACATATCATAGAGTAAAATACTCAGGTAAACTGTGTACAGGGAAATCTGGCAGTGCAGTCAGCAAATGGAATGTGATCAGTGTGTCAAAACAAAACTGAATAGTGTTGTGATACCTCTACTGTGCTCACAGGTTTTGAACACTAGTGTCTTATTGGATATCGACTAGCATGAAGCAGCTCACAGAATAATAATAATAGGACATTTATAGAGCGCCTGGCTGCACAAAACTGTGTATCCCCGCGCTTACTGCTAACAAAAAATCCAGAGGAGAGGAGACAGAAGGCAGAATAAACAAAGGTATTGCGGGAAAAGGTGAGTTTTCAATTTAGCTCTAAATAGAGTTTCGGAAGGCTCCATCCGCAAGTGTACTGGGAGGGCATTCCAATGTTTAACTGCCAGATAGCGGAAGGATCTACCTCCCATTTTCGCTCTTGCGATGCGGGGTAGTCTGAATGCATCATGCCAGATGATCTTAAGTCTCTGATCGGGCGATGGATGATCAAGAGACTTCTAAGGTAGATAGGTCCTTTATTGTGGGCAATCCGATGGGCATAGCAGAGGCTTTTAAATCTGACTCTTTCCCTAACGGGAAGCCAGTGCAATTTAGATAGGGCAGCTTTAGAGGAGGTTCTTCTAGGAAGACCCAACACTATACGAGCGGCAGCATTTTGAATGCATTGTAGCTGGTGTAAGCTTTTCTGGTTGAGGCCTAGTAGGAGAACATTTCCATAATCTAAATGGGGTGTTATGAGAGCATGTACAATTGTTTTTCTGGCTCCGATGGGAATAAGGTCAATGATTTTACGCAGGACTTTTAATGTGCCAAGGCACTTTCCTGTTATTTTGCGGACTTGGGATTTGCCCGGGAGGTCAGAATCTAACATGCCCTCTAAGTTTTTAACCTTTTCTACCGGGCAAGGTAGTTCACCCAATGCAGTGGGCCACCAAGCATGGGACCAGATTGAAGTTTCCTTCCCCATCACCAGCACCTCAGTCTTGTCTCCATTTAGACGGAGACAATTGTTGTCCATCCAAGTGGCTACAGCAGCCATGCAGCTTGAGAAATTGGTAGCATATTCCTTGCTGTCCGGTGTAAGTTTGAACTTTAATTGAGTGTCGTCAGCATAGCTGACAATGCCCACCCCAACATTCTCTACAACGTGAGCCAGGGGTTCCATGTAGATGTTAAATAGGGTAGGGCTCAATAAGATCTAATTTATCATTGAGACCTTTCACTATGGGAGTGCCGAGAAAGCATATCCAATGGGACTCAAGTTGTGTCAATAACTTAGACATGTCCATGTCAGGTTGTGTCGTTACCACCTCTAGGATTGTGAATCTCAGCTGGGCAATCGTGTGTTGATGAGCATTCAAGTGTGCAGCTAATGGTAAACCGAGGGTCTTGGTTCTAATCCAGCTTTTAAATTCCATAATCCGAGTACATAATGACCTTTCAGTCTTGCCAACATAGTATAATCCACATGGGCACCTAATCGCAGAGATTACATACTGATGATTACAGTCTGCTGTGAAATTTAGGTAATTGCGTTTCCCTGACCATGGGTGAGAAATACTCTGACCAATCAGCACATTGTTTCATATTGGTCTCCTTCTGCTAAACATTCCCATTTACATGATACTGTGATGCTTACGTTTTATTGTGTTCCAGTAGGTAACACTTCCTGTTTTGTGTGTACAGAGTATTATTCCGCTTGCGGTAATTTCTGTGAAACTCGCATCATACTTTTCGCTTTGTACCACCAGTATATTATTTTCTGTTTTATGGTTTATGGAGCACACTACATTACAATATTTGTTCTTCTTTCTTTTATTGCTTTTGTGACTGTCCGGGCTATTGTGTTTTTGGAGGATGTTCCCTTTGTATAATACTCTTTATGGTGGTTTTGGAACTTTTTGAGGGGAGCGGCACTACCCTTTACCTTTGTCGTTTTCACTCTCACCTTCCATTTTTTCATTGTTTTACTTTATTGTTCATAGTGCACTATAGAGCTCTGTAGTCTTTTTTCAGTCCCCATTAGTTTTGCTTCGTCACTTCCGTCTATTTAAAATCTGGGTCAGCATTCTTTCGACAACGCGCCTGTTACAGAGGGTTTCCCTCTCACTAGCCGGTCTTGGCTGTGGGACACGGTGAGTCTTTAGGTCACTTTCCTCATTAAATACACATTACAATTGTGACTTTGTATCGATTGATTTTTGGTAGATCTGTGCATTGCAGATCAAGCATCTGGCATGACCTTGAGGAATAATCGGCTTTTGCTGGCTATGCTGTTTGAAGGTATTTGTTGATTATGTTTGGGGTCTGGTCTCTTGCGCGTCACAGCATGGGATGTCCAGGTGCACTTCATTCGCACTTCCATCATACCACAGACACTAGTTGTTACACTTCGGTTTCGTCGCATGTGGATCACCACTTGTTCTTTTCTTCACTGTTGATTTCCAGAATAGGTTGTGTGTAATCTGGCACTTCTTTTTTCTTCTTTGTACTGTTCTTTTGCGTCTTTCACATATGGCTCCAAGTTTGTGTCTATGTGACTTTAGGTCTATCACGTGCTATATTGAATTCTGTACAGTTGGCCTCTTTTGTAAACATTTATCTAAGCAATGTCCAGCCCACGTTTGAGCCCTCTTTTTTCACACTTCTTTTATTTGTATGTCATAGATACAATTGATTTTGGTATTTGTGTTTGTAGATTCCCCTGGTGAAGGGCAATTTAATACCTGAAATATATTGGGATCAGCTGTATTGACATACCATCTCATGTCATCATCAAATTTAGTACTTTGAAGAGTACCATTTCTTTCACACCGTTGGAAAATTAAACGGACTGAGCAAGATTCAGCATTATGAATATTATTGACTATGGACATTGTCACTGATTTAGGATTCATGTTCAGTGCCAGAATTATTTTCACACCATTATAAGCATCTTTTATTTTGTGCTGGTTTATTTGTTCACACTTTCATAGTGATTTGTGGTGGTGCACCCAGTGTCTAGAACATACGTCCCAGTGTTCTTTTTCTCCTGTTCGAATTTGGTGGCATGGCAGAGCCTCCCCACAGGGTTCACAGTTGAGAAAACTGCATCGAGTAATTTGCTAAACGTTCCTATTCATTCTGTTGAAACTCAGTGCATCCCAGCTGATCTTCTGTTTTTTTACTTTTAGAAAGTTGGCATTTTCCTGCTCTGGCCATTTGGTCCCTGCAGCCTATCTCTGGGTCACATTACATTCTTTCTAGACAACCACACACAACAGAGAGCTGGCAGGATGGCTAGTGAAGCAGTACATCAAGGTGGTGAACTTCAAAGACTTCATCGCCTGTGATCTGCAACCAGACTGCCTCCCAAGGGAGGAAACATCCTTTCCCCCTTCCCCAGGCACATTTGTACCTGAGTATGAAGACAAATTAAGTATTCAGGAGGTGTACACCCGAAGGATAGCCACACCTCCAGAGCTATCTGTTCTGTACTGCTAAGAAAGGCTTCTGCCATTTTCAAAAGTTACCTATAAGTCCCATGCAACCAGAAAGTTCTAGGGGGTGTCATGGTGTATTGCTTTTGTAAATTTGCCATTTCTGGCAAACTGATAGAAATGAAAATGTGCCACAAATGGCTGTTTTTTCCTACTCATTTTAAATATTTCTAGATTTTAACAGTTAGTTTAATGAGGGAGCTGCTCATATGACCCCTTCCTGAATTCATAATATTGTCTACTTTTCATAAATCTATAGCTTTCCTGGATTACGGATGGGGTTCACATCGGTTTCTACTACAAACTAGAAGTAGTTTGAAAGCACAAAATATTAAAAAATTGGCCTTTCTTTAAAAATTCCAAAACTTTAGTAAAAATCATTTTTACTATTCAGTTTGCATGTTCCTGAAAGTTGGGAAGATATAGGTCCTGATTTACAAAAGTAATCTGAGACAAAATCCTAAACGTTCTATTTTTGGTATTCAAGGAAGGCATTTAGTAGTAGTAAAGTTAGGATTCCTAACTTTACTACTACTAAACTGAGACAAAATCTTAACTTTATGAATTTTGGTATTCACAAAAGGCATTTGGTAGTAGTAAAGTTAAGAATCCTAACTTTACTACTACTAAATCCCTTTTGTGAATACCCAAAGTCATAAAGTTATTCATTTGTCTCAGTTTAGTAGTAGTAAAGTTAGGAATCCTAACTTTACTACTACTAAATGCCTTCTGTGAATTCCAAAAGTAGTAGGTTTAAGATTTTGTCTCAGATTAGCTCTGTGAATCAGCCTGATTGACTTTAACACAGCATATTTTCGTTGATGCCATTTTCTAGAAAAAAACAGACATTTTTTGCAGAGTACTTTTTTCCTATTTTCCCCAAAAAGCTCAAGATATAGCTAGATTTGCCTATTTACTTGATCTCCTCCAGGGAAATTCACAAACCCTGGCACCTTTAGAATCCCAAGTATGTTGGAAAAAAATGACATACATTTGTTGTGAATACATCATGTATGAAAAAATAATGGAGGCATAAGCACATAGTGTCCCATTTAGCCCCAAAAGGGCTCAGCAATAGGGTAAAACAGCTTCAGCAGTTAAGGGGTTAGAAACAGAAACATGTAATTTTAGTTGTAATGTGTGAAACTTTATGTTTGTATATCATAATAGTCTGCTATAGCAGTCCATTCTAAATAATACAAGCTAAGCATATTGTTCTAAGTAGAAATCTAACTGAAACACCTATCAGAATAGTTTTATCTTACATTTAGAACTTAGTTTTATTCAATTTGTGTTACTTTTATAAAGCATACCTGACTCAAAATGTATTTTTCTATTTGTAAACTATCAGAAATTACATTTGCTGCTGGTTTATAAGCAGCAGTAATTGGGTGCAATGTAATATACTTCCTTTGTTTACTTTGCATATCAGGGTGTGTTGTATTTATGAATTCACATACATCCACCTATGGATTTTGATGTAAATCCATATCTAGAATCACTTGTAGTCATGGATAAGTTCCAAAATCAACCACCTCACTGGGCTACCATAGAAGTGTTTGGATGTCTGGAGGCAAAAGGTGTGTGTAGTAGTTGTTTGGCCACCTATGGGGCTTACCTATCTGGAGGGTGTTGGCTCTTCGTGAAGACTTCTCTATATGGAGAATGGTGTGCATATTAGTAGCTTGCCCACCAATGGAAGCCTGGGTGTCTGGAGGGAATGGACTCTCTGAGAACACTTTTGCACAAGGTGAAGGGTGTACAGAGTAAGGGCTTGTTCAACTAATGGTCTTGGATTTCTTAAGGGAGTGGTGTTGAGTAGAGTAGCATTGAATGGAGTGGTATAGACTGGAGTGGCGTATACTGAAATACTGTAAAGTGGGGAGGTTTACTGTTTAGTGGCGTACAGTGGACTGGCATAGAGATTTATGTGAAATTTGCAGATTCTGTTATGCAGAGTAATGTAAACCAGCAAATTGTGCTGCCTTGTGTTCCTTCAGAGTTACCAATCTCTGCAGGGCCATGCATAGGGCCTTGCGTTGCTTCATAAATCTAACTTAATTATTGCATTGCCCATGCGACACCATCTGTGACGCAAGAGTGCTGCCATTCAATAGTACAGCTAGGTTTTATTTATATTGTGGGCCACTGTATACCACTGTAAGTTTGCAGTATACAATGGTACATGGCGATGAAAAGCGTGTATAATAATTGGGTAATGGCTGTTTTTAGAAAGTGAAAAGGCAACCATATTGTTTTTAACTACAGTTTGGCTGTGTTCAGTTTTAGGGCCTTAGATATAGGTAAATGCTATATTTTACTGTCCTCCCTACATATTACCTCTTTTATAGAGTAGTAATAGCTAGGGAAATGTGTTTATATCTTTTACATATTTTAAAATAATTTTATGGAGTACTGCGCTAGTACCTAGTAATTACTGAGTTTTTAGGAAACATTTCTTTTTGATTTTTTTTAACTTGTGCTGCACTTGTATGGTATTTGTTTAGTTATTATCATGGTGATCTATACACTTTTTTTTACAGAATTAAATATGGTAAAAAGTGCAAATACACTTTACTACACTACATTTCTGAAATATAATCTATTACAGTGGTTTCAATTTTCTAAAGTGTTTTTTTTTTAAATTGAAGTATTGCAGTATTTCCTAGGTAGTACCGCCGTACTCTGTAACATTTTTTTTAATAGAGAAACTTATAATTATTTTTTTATACCTAATAAAACTTATCTAAAGTGGAAAGAGGTAGAAAAAAAATATAAAACCTAATACTTACCTAGCAATACCACTGGTAACACTGGCATAGAGGCCTTAACCTGGCTGCCTTTAACATGTGTAAAGGCAGTCATAAACCAATCAGATAATGACTTGTCATTGCCATGTACCTCAATAGTTTTGTGAAATTTTGCAAAATTCTGTGAAAGTACAGTGGTCACAGAAATTGCTTAGATCCTGGCGGACAGGTTACTCGGTCACAATAGTGACAAATATCCCATCAGCTGAAATATAAATCCCATTATATCCTATGGGATTTTTTATTTCGGAGGACAGGATATCCTTCACTGTTGTGATGGAGTAACCCAGCAGCAGAGATCTAAAGCAGGCCCTAAATGCCTTTTAACTTAAAAAATATGTATTCTACTTAGCTGCAATGCCCCAAAAGGCTCTTCTGTGCACCATAATAAATAATCCTGCTATATTTTATTTAAATCTGTTGAGCCGTTTTCACCCTACATTGAATACAATAGTTAATGGAAAATGCACTAGTGCATGGGTACTCACAATCTTTCTGTCAGGGGCCAAAATTATAGTGTGGTTTGTGGCCGAGGGCTGCACAGGTAGAGGTGGGGTCAGTCGGGGTATGGGGTTAGTGGGGGGCGGGGCTGGAGTATAAAAAAATCACCACCTTTTCAAAACATTATTAGACACTGTATTTTTAAGCGCAAGAAGAAACACTCAGTGCACACTCGTTTTACTGGGTTAACACTCTTACTGGCCAAACTGACACCCACACTACAATGGAAAGCCTCCCCCACTCCAATACTAGCTGCATGGCAGAGAGCGGTGCATAAGTTAGGGTCGGTGGAGGGAATTTTCCTCTGTTATGAAGCAGCAAGATATCTTCGCATTTTTTTAAATATCATTGTGTGTGTGTGTGTATATTACCTACTGGCGTTAGCCAGTAGGTATATATAGTTAGGACGTAACTACCATATGAAATCTGCAACATTCTATTGGGAGTAACTTTGGCGCCGGTTGAGGAATTTGCATGTAATTTCCCAAAATGTTGGCCAGCTCCGCTCCGCTCCTTCCCTGAAAGTTTCGGAGGGATTCGTGAAGTGGGGGCTGAGAAAAAAGGGGGGTCCCAAAACGTGTTTCCCCATGTTAATTTCCATAGGATGTTCTGACACGGCTACAACCCGAACCGCTGAACGGAATTACGCCAAACTTTGCAAAATTGTAGGGACTGGTACGCAGATGTGCCTTTGCTATATTTGGTGAAAATTGCTCCAGTGGTTTTATCGAAAATTAACTTCAAAAACACATATATATTTGGGCGAAGCCTAACCACACATCTCATCGTGAGATCTGATTGGCTGTCAGCACTTCATCCAAGAAATGTTGGCAGCCACCTGGGACCAATATACATGACAGCACCTCATAAAAAAGAATTGTAGTTAATAGAGGGTTTTAGGACTTTAGTTACATTATAAATCATTTGTTGATGGTACCATACTCATTTTAGGTGTGTTCTAAGGTGATTTTACAATGTGAAAAAGCCTTCTGCTGGGATACCATGAATCATGTTTGAAAATAAACTATTTATCTCATGCTTTTTTCCACAGTGGTTTGGAAGGGATCTATAAGCTAAACTGAAAGCATATTTTCTGTAAATTAACATTATCTTTCTAACATTATCTTTCTCAGTCATGTGAGAATGAAGTCTGACATTCTAGTAAAACATGTACATCCAACAAGGACAGAGACTGTCAGTTGATTCCTTTGTGTTCTACTGCAGCCTCCTAGAGTGTTCTAAAGAACAACTAGAGCGCTAACAGTCCTACTTATTACAAAGGTATGGCACACCTGAAGCCATCTTGATTGGAATAAAGTGGTAACTCTTAAAAGATTTAATTTAAAAAGGAACAAAATGAGGGGGTATATTTTGCCATAGAAAGTATGATTAGTGCTGCAGAAAGAAAAATTAGGGCACATTTTGAGTGACTTCTCAAATCCTCTTCAATTTCATTAAACAATTTTGACATGCAGTCTCCCAAGATGGCCACCAGAGACAAAAGAGCCCAAATGTAGCCCAAATATCACCCAGATGTAGCCCAAGTATAGCCCAATGACAGAATGTCCCAGAGTGTTCTAAAGAACAACTAGAGCGCTAACAGTCTTACTTTTGACAAAAGTGTGGCACACCAGAAGCCATCTTGATTGGAATGAAGTGGTAAGTCTGAAAACATTTAATTTAAAAAGGAACACAATTAGGGGATTCATTTTGCCATAGAAAGTATGATTAGTGCTTCAGAAAGAAAAATCAGGGCACATTTTGAGTGACTTCTCAAATCCTCTTCTAATTCATTAAAAAAATTCTGACATGCAGACTGAAACATGCACTTTGAATGCCAGCAGCAGACTTCCCTGGTGAGCAGTAGCTTTACTACAGTGATCTAATGAGCAACTAGAGTGCTAACATTCAGAATTTATGTCAAATGTGTGACACATCTGAATGCCTTCTTGATGGAACCAAAGTAAACAAGCATTGAAAATGCAATAGATCTTGCCCTCGTTTAAGTTAAAGCCATTCTGTTTGTAATGAGGTGGCTTTTTAGCTTTGCTTTTATTAGTGTTTTTAAAACTTTCATGTAAATAACATGCATATGTATGCATATATGTATATGTATGCCTGCATTTATATTTGTATTTATATAGATATGCAGATTATATATGTTTATAGATGTCTGTATATATATATACACATACATGTATATAAATGCATATATATGCATGTATATGTGTGTATATGTGTGCGTATAGAGAGAAGTAGAGAGGTAGAGGTAGAGAGGTAGAGACTAGTAGAGAGAGAAGTAGAGAGAGGTAGGGAGGTAGAGAGTAGAGAGTGAGTAATAGAGTTGAGAGTAAGTAGTAGAGAGTAGTAGAGAGCAGTAGAGAGAGTAGCAGAGAGTGAGTAGTAGAGAGTAGTAGAGTGAATAGTACAGTGAGTAGTGGAGAGTAGTAGAGAGTGAGTAGTAGAGAGTGAGTAGTAGAGAGTAGTAGAGAGCAAGTAGTAGAGTGAGTAGTAGAGAACAGTAGAGAGTGAGTAGTAGAGAGTAGTAAAGGTGAGTAGTAGAGAGTACTAGAGAGTGAGTAGTAGAGAGTAGTAGGGAGTGAGTAGCAGAGAGAGAGAATAGGAGAGAGTAGTATAGAGTGAGTAGTATAGAGTAGTAGAGAGAGAGTAGTAGAGAGTGAGTAGTAGAGAGTAAGTAGTAGAGAGTAGTAGAGAGTAGTTATGTTGGTAATCTGTTGTCATATCACTAGATATTTCTTCCAAATGTTAGACGAGGCGTAAGTACATTCTTATTCAAAAAGACTAGGTATCAATTTTACCCACACAATTCGGGCAGACTTGAGTAATTTACAGCAGCCTCAAAGTCAGTCTTTCAAAAATTCTAAAGTATAGGACATGATAATCCAAATCCAAATGTTTCTCAAGAAAAGTCATTTTCAATGGTTCGGAATATTGGTGCTTGTGCAGATATGACCCAGGGACCTCCAGTATGCAAGGGGAATTAGTCCCCCCTCTGCAAACGCGGCAGTGGCCTGCGTTGCAGAGAGGTGTAAAAAAGGGCATAGTCTCATTACACCTCTGCAATGCAGCCCCCTGGCGCTTACTGGAGGTTCCAGGTGGGCTAGTTGGCCCCCAGGGGCCCCCAGTATGCAAGGGGAATTAGTTCCACCTCTTCAAACATGCACGGGGGCTGCATTGCAGAGAGTTGTATAAAGGGGTGTGGCTTCATTACACATCTCTGCATTGCAGTCCCCTGGTGCATACTGGAGATTCCTGGTGGGCTTTCAGGTCTTATATAGTTAGGAATTAGCATAAATAAACCCTTTGAAATTCAATGAAAAAAACATAGGTTTCAGGCCTTATATAGTTAGGAATTACCATTTAAAAAACCTTGCAAATTCACTGAAAAAACCATAGGTTTCAGGCCTTATATAGTTAGGAATTAGCATTTAAAACACCTTTGAAATTCACTGAAAAAACCATAGGTTTCAGGCCGTATATAGTTAGGAATTAGCATTTGAAAAACCTTTAAAATTCACTCAAAAAACTATAAGTTTTAGGGGTGTTAGAGTTAGCTGGACATTTCACTCATACAAACCATTGAAATTGCTCCTATATAGTTGGTTGTACTAACTATATTTTGCGCACCCGAAATCCACTGCTGATGATGTCACATATTACATCATTCATGACATGGTCAGTGACATCACCCTGAAAATGTGGGGGGGATTCGTCAAGCGGGGGCCGAGGTTAAAGGGGGGTCCCAAAACGTGTTTCCCATGTTAATTTCTATAGGGCGGTCGAACTCACTTTTAGCCCGAACGGCTGAATGGATTTCCACTAAACTTGGCAAAATTGTAGGGACTGGTAGCCCGATGTGCCTTTGCTATGTCTCAAGATATGTGCTTCAGAGGATTTAGAGTAATTTAGGTTCCAAAAAATATATATATCTATAGGCGCGCTCCGGTACGCGCCACGGTACGCGCACCGGGCGCTACGCGACTTGCGCACGGAAAGCTGATTGGCTCACGGATGTCTGTAAACATTCTAAACAGTCCGGAGCGGCCGCCATCTTGTGTCTCGGTAGGATCGGGAAACACAAGAGGTGGTAAAAACAAAGGGGGAAATGACCATAAGGGGGCAGGGTAGACCTCCCCTGACCCCCTAGGTTTGATGTGGGTGCCATAATCGATTTTCGCGGGGGGAGCGCCCGGTACACGCACCAGTGAGCGCACCAGGAGCTCTACGGGAGTCCGCCATTTTGTGTTTCGGTCGAATTGAGACACAAGATAGAGGACAAACAACGTTGGGAATGGGTAGAAGGGGGCACAGTAGACACTTCCTGACACTCTTGGTTTTCTGAGGGGGGCCTAGGAGGCCCATTTATGTACCCCCAAAAAACATTTTTAAATTTTTCGCGGGGGGAGCACCCGGTACGCGCACCGGGAAGCGTACCCGGGAGCGTACTTTGGTGAAAAATGTTAGAAAAGAAAATCATTATGAGTGATCAGAGGTAGGGTAGCCCTGAAAAGAGCTTTTGGGTTCTGTGGCTGATTTAAGTACCTACAAGTAGGTTCCAATTCACAGTCTTAAATTCAGGAGGACTATTCTATTCCCCTCATCTGAGAAGTGCACACCATCTCCTCTGTAGATGTCTTGCATGTAGTAACGCAAGTTATTGTTGTATATTGAACCCATTCCATAGTCTCTCATGTAAGCAGAAACAGATTTATTCACATGTTTCCGTGCTTTCTCAAATTGTGGACAAAATTGGTTGGACCAGTTTCATTTCTGTCTTTGGCATATATTGGAATATACCAAGGCAGTTTGTGGAAAAAGTGTCATCAATTGATCAAAGGTGTCCTTTAAAAGCATTTCCAGACCAACCCAAGTCAAAGTGCCCAAGTCATTTCCACCACAGTGCACTATTAAGAGGTCAGGGTTTGGCAGATACAAAAAGGTTTTCACCAATGGTATCAATTGGTGCATCTCAATCCTCTCTGGCCAATCCACTTGATTTCCACATTTGATAAATCAAGGTTGTGAAAATTTCTGCTAGCTGCATACCTTTGAGCCCAGTGGATGTAGCTATGTCCAATAATCCACACAGAATACATGATGAGAGACGGTTCTGGTGCAGTCAGATGAAGTGTGGGAATGAAATGGCAGTTGGAACAGTAGGAGTTTACAAAAAAATAATTGTGGAGTTTCCCTGCTCTTGAATCACAAGCAATGAGAGGTGGATTCAGATAGTTAAAAACTGAAAGTTAGGGTGCATGGTTGTGTTGTGTGAAAGAAGCAATTTAAATGGTTAAGAAAAAGTCAATTAAAGCAATAATGCCCTGGATAAGCGGTGTACTGAGAGGTCAACCATCCTTGCTGACTTAATTTGCAACATTCTAGAATAAACTTTTGAACCTGAGAGTTCAGTTAGGAGGGAGTTGCTATGGTAACAGATAGAAAGGTCTGAGAGGGGGAAGGGTGTTGGTTTGAAAATAGTGAGGGAAGAGTTTTGATTGGTTGAAATGAAGCATATGTGTGTAGAATTAGAGATTTTCTGTGCCAGTCTTGGTTTCAGTGTATTGAGTGCACACCTTTTGCTCTGCTAAAGAAAAATTGGCGTGTGTGTCTGACACTGTTCTCAATCTCCCAAAGCATTTGTAATGGTAAGTAATGATTCATTTAATTTAGATAGAGACTTGTTTGCTCTATGGAGAAGATTTGGAAGCAGATAGTAAAGTTTCAGTAGTGAAATTGAATGCTTGTACATAGGATTTGTGAAGCATTTGTAAAACGTTATTTAAAAAACGATTTTGGGGTAAAAGAATAGCTTTTATATTTTTGAGAAGCAATTAATAGTGTCTCCCTCTGTAAGGAAATATATTTGAACCTTTAGAATTATGTCACCTCTGTTACCTCAAATTAGGAAGCAGATTGAGATTCTTTATCGTTGGTTTGTGGCATGTTTTTTGGAAATGCTTGATATTAACATATGCAAGATAGAGGAATTGTTTTTCAGTAGTGAAATTGAATGCTTGTACATAGGACCTGCGCTGTGTTTCTAAAATGTTATTCAAAAAACGATTTTAGGGGCAAATCAATGGTATTTACATTTGGGTCTTATTTATGATTGCCTTGTGCCGCCGGTGCATCACTTTTTACATGGGAAAAAGTGACACACCAGTGGCGCAAGGCCTTCATAAATAAGGCCATGAGTTTCTTTGCTGTTGGTTTGTGTCTTACTTTTTAATAATGCTGCTATCAACATTTGCAAGATAAAGGATTTGTATTTTGTGAAATAGTGAGGTTTCAGTAGTGAAATTGAATGCTTGTACATAGGACCTGCGCTGTGCTTCTAAAATGTTAATCAAAAAACGATTTTGGAGGCAAATCAATGGTATTTACATTTGGGCCTTATTTATGATTGCCTTGTGTAGCCGGAGCGTCACTTTTAATATAGGAAAAAAGTGACGCACCAGTGGCGCAAGGCCTTCATAAATAAGGCCCTGAGTTTCTTTGCTGTTGGTTTGTGTCTTGCTTTTTGATAATGCTTGCTATCAACATTTGCAAGTTAGAGGATTTGAATTTTGTGAAATAGTTAGGTTTCAGTAGTGAAATTGAATGCTTGTACATAGGACCTGCGCTGTGTTTCTAAAATGTTATTCAAAAATCGATTTTGGGCGCAAATCAATGTTATTTACATTTGGGCCTTATTTATGATTGCCTTGTGTCGCCGTTGCGTCAATTTTAACATGGGAAAAAAGTGACGCACCGGTGGCGCAAGGCCTTCATAAATAGGGCCCTGAGTTTCTTTGCTGTTGGTTTGTGTCTTGCTTTTTGATAATGCTTGCTAATAAGATTTGCAAGATAGAGGATTTGTATTTTGTGAAACAGTGAGGTTTCAGTAGTGAAATTGAATGCTTGTACATAGGCCCTGCGCTGTGTTTCTAAATTGTTATTAAAAAAACGATTTTGGAGGCAAATCAATCGTATTTACATTAGGGCCTTATTTATGATTGCCTTGTGCCGCCGGTGCGTCACTTTTAACATGGGAAAAAAGTGACGCACCGGTGGCGCAAGGCCTTCATAAATAAGGCCCTGAGTTTCTTTGCTGTTGGTTTATGTCTTGCTTTTTGATAATGCTTGCAATCAACATTTGCAAGATAGAGGATTTGTATTTTGTGAAATAGTGAGGTTTCAGTAGTGAAATTGAATGCTTGTACATAGGACCTGCGCTGTGTTTCTAAAATGTTATTCAAAAAACGATTTTGGAGGCAAATCAAAGGTATTTACATTTGGGCCTTATTTATGATTGCCTTGTGCCGCCTGTGCGTCACTTTTAACATGGGAAAAAAGTGACGCACCGGTGGCGCAAGGCCTTCATAAATAAGGCCTTGAGTTTCTTTGCTGTTGGTTTGTGTCTTACTTTTTAATAATGCTGCTATCAACATTTGCAAGATAAAGGATTTGTATTTTGTGAAATAGTGAGGTTTCAGTAGTGAAATTGAATGCTTGTACATAGGACCTGCGCTGTGCTTCTAAAATGTTAATCAAAAAACGATTTTGGAGGCAAATCAATGGTATTTACATTTGGGCCTTATTTATGATTGCCTTGTGTAGCCGGAGCGTCACTTTTAATATAGGAAAAAAGTGACGCACCAGTGGCGCAAGGCCTTCATAAATAAGGCCCTGAGTTTCTTTGCTGTTGGTTTGTGTCTTGCTTTTTGATAATGCTTGCTATCAACATTTGCAAGTTAGAGGATTTGAATTTTGTGAAATAGTTAGGTTTCAGTAGTGAAATTGAATGCTTGTACATAGGACCTGCGCTGTGTTTCTAAAATGTTATTCAAAAATCGATTTTGGGCGCAAATCAATGTTATTTACATTTGGGCCTTATTTATGATTGCCTTGTGTCGCCGTTGCGTCAATTTTAACATGGGAAAAAAGTGACGCACCGGTGGCGCAAGGCCTTCATAAATAGGGCCCTGAGTTTCTTTGCTGTTGGTTTGTGTCTTGCTTTTTGATAATGCTTGCTAATAAGATTTGCAAGATAGAGGATTTGTATTTTGTGAAACAGTGAGGTTTCAGTAGTGAAATTGAATGCTTGTACATAGGCCCTGCGCTGTGTTTCTAAATTGTTATTAAAAAAACGATTTTGGAGGCAAATCAATCGTATTTACATTAGGGCCTTATTTATGATTGCCTTGTGCCGCCGGTGCGTCACTTTTAACATGGGAAAAAAGTGACGCACCGGTGGCGCAAGGCCTTCATAAATAAGGCCCTGAGTTTCTTTGCTGTTGGTTTATGTCTTGCTTTTTGATAATGCTTGCAATCAACATTTGCAAGATAGAGGATTTGTATTTTGTGAAATAGTGAGGTTTCAGTAGTGAAATTGAATGCTTGTACATAGGACCTGCGCTGTGTTTCTAAAATGTTATTCAAAAAACGATTTTGGAGGCAAATCAAAGGTATTTACATTTGGGCCTTATTTATGATTGCCTTGTGCCGCCTGTGCGTCACTTTTAACATGGGAAAAAAGTGACGCACCGGTGGCGCAAGGCCTTCATAAATAAGGCCTTGAGTTTCTTTGCTGTTGGTTTGTGTCTTACTTTTTAATAATGCTGCTATCAACATTTGCAAGATAAAGGATTTGTATTTTGTGAAATAGTGAGGTTTCAGTAGTGAAATTGAATGCTTGTACATAGGACCTGCGCTGTGCTTCTAAAATGTTAATCAAAAAACGATTTTGGAGGCAAATCAATGGTATTTACATTTGGGCCTTATTTATGATTGCCTTGTGTAGCCGGAGCGTCACTTTTAATATAGGAAAAAAGTGACGCACCAGTGGCGCAAGGCCTTCATAAATAAGGCCCTGAGTTTCTTTGCTGTTGGTTTGTGTCTTGCTTTTTGATAATGCTTGCTATCAACATTTGCAAGTTAGAGGATTTGAATTTTGTGAAATAGTTAGGTTTCAGTAGTGAAATTGAATGCTTGTACATAGGACCTGCGCTGTGTTTCTAAAATGTTATTCAAAAATCGATTTTGGGCGCAAATCAATGTTATTTACATTTGGGCCTTATTTATGATTGCCTTGTGTCGCCGTTGCGTCAATTTTAACATGGGAAAAAAGTGACGCACCGGTGGCGCAAGGCCTTCATAAATAGGGCCCTGAGTTTCTTTGCTGTTGGTTTGTGTCTTGCTTTTTGATAATGCTTGCTAATAAGATTTGCAAGATAGAGGATTTGTATTTTGTGAAACAGTGAGGTTTCAGTAGTGAAATTGAATGCTTGTACATAGGCCCTGCGCTGTGTTTCTAAATTGTTATTAAAAAAACGATTTTGGAGGCAAATCAATCGTATTTACATTAGGGCCTTATTTATGATTGCCTTGTGCCGCCGGTGCGTCACTTTTAACATGGGAAAAAAGTGACGCACCGGTGGCGCAAGGCCTTCATAAATAAGGCCCTGAGTTTCTTTGCTGTTGGTTTATGTCTTGCTTTTTGATAATGCTTGCAATCAACATTTGCAAGATAGAGGATTTGTATTTTGTGAAATAGTGAGGTTTCAGTAGTGAAATTGAATGCTTGTACATAGGACCTGCGCTGTGTTTCTAAAATGTTATTCAAAAAACGATTTTGGAGGCAAATCAAAGGTATTTACATTTGGGCCTTATTTATGATTGCCTTGTGCCGCCTGTGCGTCACTTTTAACATGGGAAAAAAGTGACGCACCGGTGGCGCAAGGCCTTCATAAATAAGGCCTTGAGTTTCTTTGCTGTTGGTTTGTGTCTTGCTTTTTGATAATGCTTGCTATCAAGATATGCAAGATAGAGGATTTGAATTTTGTGAAACAGTGAGGTTTCAGTAGTGAAATTGAATGCTTGTAAATAGGACCTGCGCTGTGCTTCTGAAATGTTATTCAAAAAACGATTTTAGGGGGAAATCAATGGTATTTACATTTGGGCCTTATTTAGATTGCCTTGTGTCAGACCTCGAACCCCCCCTACCCCCTCGGTACCCACCTCTGAGGTGCAGAACCGGTGAACCCATGAAGTCCCGAAGCAGCCAGCGGTAGAACTACATTTCCCGGCATGACGTACTCAGCGGCGCACAGGAGACGCAGATCAGGTGCGCACCCGGAAACAAAACAACTGCGGAAACCAGCAGCGGCGCCGATTATTCTACGGATCACGGAGTCTTGGTGTGAGCATTTACTGGTAGCGGTAAGCTGGGTTTTGAGCTTCTCTTCCCTTGTGGTTTTGGGGGAGAAGCCTGTTTTGGTATTGAACACGCAAGCTGCGTGTTGATAAGGATTCCCCAGAACTTTTGGTGATTTTGGTCTGGTGTTTGACACGCAGGCAGCGTGTGAGCAAGGAACTTCTAGAGCTCTCTCTAAGCTTAGGGAGAAAGGACTCACGGCTTGGGGGGGAAAAACATTACGTTGTATACAGGCGATGCGAGGTTGCAAGACAGATTGACATCTTGCTTTTGAGCAGAGTTGCACGTAGGCTGCGTGTGTCTCAGGATCTTCACGAGCTCTCTTTCTCAGCTGTATGAACTCAAGGCTGGAGGAAAAAACATTGCTTTGTAGAAGAGCGGGGTGAGGCTGCAAGAAGGATTGCCACCTCGCCCTTTATCCGAGTTGCAGGCAGTAGCAACAAGTGCATAAGGGAGACTGAGTCACGGTGACTATGTACACAGTAAACAGCGTTAAGGAGTGATTAACACTGTTTGATAATATTTCTGTTTGTTTCTACAACCCTGTTTTGCTTTATCCTGACATGCAGGATAACTGAGAGAGGGGTACCCTAAGTAAGGGATCCTGTTCTGTAAGGTGAGCAGTTCTGAGAAGGTATGCGTGAATGTGTATGAATGAGTTCGTAGTCTGTAATCACATTCGGGTTTCATACTGGTTCCCATTGTCTTCTCTACAGCAAAACAGAATCCCTGGTATTGCCTCAAGTCTCCTCTCCTCTCATTTAATCCCTAACACATTCCCCCCCTCAGGTAGGAAAGAAAGGTTACGTCATTGACTAAGTATTTATAGAAGAAGGAAGTTAGAGTCAGCGGGCATGGGGGGAGCTTTCTTCTAATGGTTTGTTTGTTTGTCGTTTCAGATCTACCTCCCCGCTGTTCCCTTCCTTTCCTTCCTTGGGGGAATTACCTTAATGGTCTGTGCATACTTCAGGCGTTGGGGTGGTTCTTCGAGGGAAGGTAGAGGTCTTGCAGCACAGCTCCGAAGAGATAGAGGCGGAGCCTGACAGAATAATCGGCCCAAGCAGTATCTCTCTTCTCAGCTGTGTTGGAAGACGTCATGACAACGTTAGATGATGTCATGGCTGCACTGGCGCAGGTTTAGGCTGAACTTGCAGCATCCAATAGAGAAGTGGCGGCTGCCCGAGCAGAAAACGCCCAATTAAAAGCCAGAATGGACAGAACTCCATCACCTCAGGCTGTGGGAGGGGGGAGTCAAGTTCCAGCAACTACAGCTACAGTGGAAATGCCAGCTCAAATTCCCTTAGCCCCACCGGAACGCTTTTACGGGGACAACAGCAAAGTACAGGTATTCATTACACAAGTGATGTTACACTTTATGTGAAAACCAAAGATGTTTGCCACAAATCAGGCGAGAGTAGCATTTTTGATATCACATTTAGGGGGTGAGGCTGCCCAATGGGCAGTCCCTATTGTACGAAGGGATGACCCGTTACTATATGCTTGGGATGACTTTCGTGCGGCTTTTGAGAAAACCTTTGACAGGAGGGCTGAGACTTTTTCAGCTGACAGGGACCTGCTTAAGTTAAAACAAGGAAGTTCGGATCTGGTGACATATCTGAACAACTTCCGCGGTTTGGTGGCCGAAACAGAGTGGCCTGAAAACAAACAATCCACCCTTTTTTATCAAGGCCTGAATGACGACCTTAAGGATGTTTTGGCTCAAATTGACCCTCAGCCTCGAACCTGCATCGCGCTCATTGAACTTACGTTACGTTTGGATCACAGGCTGAAAGAGCGAAAGGGGGATCACAAAACTAAAGCAAAGACAGTGTTACCTTACGAACATTCGGGGCATGGAGATAAAACGGCCTCGACACCAGAAGCGATGGATATAGGAGCAGTTTGTGCATCATTAACACTTAGCGAGAAGAACTATCGTCGGAAACAGGGTCTTAGCCTATACTGTGGGAAGAAAGGACATTTCTTGAGACGATGTCCGGTGAAACCCAAACCTGGCAGAGGCAGAGGCGGACCAGTAGCAGCAGGAACTACTACCACGGAGCAGGAAAACTACAAAGCTTGAAGGTGAGCGGAGGGGAACCGTCAAGCAGAATAACCATCCCTTCTATCACCCCGGAAACAAACTCAGAACAAACACATCTGTTTCTGCACATGTCTATTGTGATAGTATCCAAGAAAAGAAACATTAGAGCCATGATCGACTCAGGTGCTACTGGGTGTTTTATGGATTTTTCGGAAGCAGAGCGCCTCGGTGTGTTGTTGATTACAAAAGAACATCCAGAAACAGTTTATGCCGTAGATGGCAAAGAGCTGATGTTTTGTCCTATCAAGGAATGCATCATGAGGAAATATCTTTTAATATCATAGAGGCGCCCCAATACGGCATCATCTTGGGTCTTCCGTGGTTGAAGAAGCATGAACCACAAATCCAATGTGTTGGACTTGGCCTTTTTCCCCCAAAATTTTTCGCTTTTGACCCCCTTATCTGGATTGTCTCCCCCATGGGATTAAACCTGTATAGGCCATGAGTGGTGTGAGACCCCTTTTGAAAAAAATGTAATTACCTGACATAATGTGAGCACTTGTAAAAACCCCCATTTTAAAACCGCACCTGACTGAAATGTATTGCTTTTAAAATGGATGCCATGGCCATGGGTTTTGCCACTGGACTGACATAGGTCAGCGGTCTAGATAACATTACCCAGCTACCCCTAGCTTTTGGAGGGAAAGCCTGGCACCCAGGGTGCTCACCCCCTCCCCTAGAACCAGTTTAGGCTAGATGTGCCAACATTCTAGAAGGTCCTGGCACTGCCTGGGAGGAGGGTATAAATAGGGGAAAGTGTCACCAGAGTTTTAGTCAGCGCAGGGACAAGGAAGAGAGGGGACCTGCTGTGAGGTGCTACCGCCACATGGGCCTGTGAGCTGGGCCCTGCACCCCTAGAACCCCCTCCTATGCTGTCCCCATGGGCCCCTGACAAGGGAGGGCCTCTGACTAGGTCCCTGTCACAGTTGGGATCTTGAACCCTGCCAGCGCCGCGCTGAAAGAGCACTGGGAAGGGAAGGAGCTAATTGGATTTCCCCCCAGGAGGTGAGGAGTTTGCCCGTGTGGAGCCGCCTGAGGAGGATTGGGCCCCTGGAGTGCTGTTTGCCCAGGGGGGTGAACAATGGCCGCCTAAGACTGTTACTGCCTGTCCAGCACCTTGTGGTGAGGCGCTCAATTCCTGCCCCCTCAGCCTGACAAGGAAGATGCTGAGGTTGTGGCCAGAGGAGGTGCCGTGCGTTATGAATAGCGCTAAGGGAGCTTACCCCTCATTGTGGAGCGCTCTGCGTGAGGAGACGGTGGAATCCTGTGAATAGCGCCGGTTGAGGAGGCGCGCTCTCGCCGCTACATAGCGCTAAGGGAGCCTACCCCTTTATTGCCGCCAAAAGTCACTGCCGTGGCCTGGCGCTGTGAGGAGAAATAGCGTTGGAGGAGCCAACCCTCGTTTTCGCGCTTTCCGCCATATAATTAATTAATTAAGAAGGGAGCCTACCCCTTACTGGTGCCGTCGTCACCGCCGCAGCCCGGTGTCGCCAGAGGGACCCCCACCGTTGTGGATGCCGTTGCGGCGGCCCCCGGTGTGAGGAGAGGGCCGCCGGAGTAGAGAAAGGGCCGCGCTGGGCCCGAGAAGCCAGCCTCGACCTGCCCATGTGACGGGGGCGTCCGGCCGCGTCATTGGCCCGCCCCCGCCAACGCCGCACAGGGATTGGTCGCCTGCCCGGGTGGCCGGGAAGACAGGAAGAAGCGGAATCGAAGCCCCGGGTCCCCGTGAGGTAGGAGGGGGACCCGGGTGAAGCTTCGTTGCGGGGCCCCCATGCCAAGGAGGGGGCCCCGAGAGGAGCAACCGGAGCGGGAGGCCACCCCGCCGGTCTGTGTCCCCACGCGAGGGACCGGTGAGGCAGGCGGGGCCGGGGCACACTGACGGTGCCAGCCCCGCCTCTCGACCTGAGGCGCCCGGACTAGAGCAGCTGCGAGGCTCCCGTGCAGTCGAGGGGGCCCCGATTGAGCCGCCCCGACCACCCAGGGAAGAGAAGGAGCCGGGTGACTCCCCCAGAGGGGAGTAGAGTTCCCCTCTGCGTGTGCTACGCCAGGGGGCCTCGAGGCACATTGCCGGTGCCTGCCCCTACGCCTTGCAGTCCAGGTCCCCACAGGATAAGAGGGGCCTGGGAGAATCGGAAGTCGCAGGAAGGTGCTGCAGGACCCGCAGGGCTCCCAGTTGGTCAGGGAAGCCCTGCAATTGAGAGCACGTTGCAGCAGGGGCATCGAGGCACATTGCCGGTGCCTGCCCCCACCGCAAAGGAGGCCCTGGACAGCCCGGTGAGTGTGGGCAATAATGTACAGTGTGGGGGGTAGAGAGGGCAACGGGACACAGGGTCGGTGTCCGCCTCCCCCCCCTGCCTCTATTGACTAAGTGGGGCCCAAGTGCCTAGAAACCAACTAAAGGCTGTTGGTGACTGCTGCCTCAGAGCCCCAGGATACCAGGGAGGCGTACTGAACTGCTTTTAGAAGCCCTTGCTCACCCTAAGGATCACAGGAGGGAGGTAGAAGGTTGTAGTGGTCCCCAGGGAAAGGGTTGTCATATACAACCAAGTGAGAGGCCCATTGGAATGCATCTTTTTGCTTGCTGCCTAATTTTCCCTGGAGTGTTGTAGACCTGACATCCCACCTCTATATGTATGCCCCGAGGAGGGTTGCCCTAGGTTAAGGGTAGAGGGAGCCTACCCGGTTCTGTATAGGTGTTCCTTATCTATGAGGGGGGCCCTACCTGATGTTAATGCTAGGCGAGGTATGTTCCGCCTGACGTTTGATACACCTAGCCAGATGATAGGCCTAATGAAATGCCATTGTTACCTTTAGCCAGATGGTCCCTGAGGTTAGGCCTGGCTCTTAGGCTACTGTTTATACGTTTATGGTAAGGCCACCTTCCTATCTAATGGTTAATTGCATGCTTTTGTGCCACTGTGCAGGTGATTGTGCCTTTTATTACAGGTGCTCCTATTTATGATGTACTATGATGCCCTGATGTTTTCCTTTACAGGGGTGGGGATTGGCGTTGTAATGCATGAGGTGTATTTATGCATAATGTTGTATCTTACATTTTCAGCCAACCCCCTAAGGATGAGAGCCTGAGTTGGCCCCGCCAGATTGGCCCCAGGTCTAATGTTTGATTAACCATCCTTTTTCCTTATAGCTATGGACTATGGACTCAATCCCTTTTTGGTCCCATGTAAATAATCCCCCACTGAAATACTTGGCTCGGGTGCCAGTTGGCGCCATGTTATGATTACCAGTGTATTTTTCCTTTTTGCCTTGCAGGTTGGAGATACTAAACTGCTTAATTTTCCAACCCAAATTGGTGTCCTGCCTCTTTTGTAGTGTGCCTGGTGTGTTGACTGAGGGTACTGCGTGAGTGCTTCACATGTCCTCGGAGTTTGGCCTGCCCGCTTGATGCCATGCTACCCCCTTGGAGATTTGGGTAACCCCCATTTCCAACATTTGGTGGCAGAGCGGTGGGATAGGACTTGTGTTTGCGCAGTACCACAGCGGCCACGGGTTACACTGCAAATAGAGCTTTGGATGTAATCCGAGCCTTGTTGTGGGGATTATTGTGTTTTTTTATTGCTTCCTCCTGAAGAGTGTTCTGAATTGTCCCCTTGTTCCAATGGGAGGGTGTGTCCCGGGTGTACCTCGCCACGATGGGGTTAATCTACCAGGAAGTGGAACTGATGGAGTACACCGAACAGGAGGTGATAGACTTCCTCCTAGAGAGAGAGGGATACCCCCAGTAGGGAACATTAGGAGGAACCTGTTTCTCTATGAGGCCCTCAAGAGGGGAGAGCCCTTAGAGATTGATGGGGACTTATCTGACTACCCCCCCGAGGTGTTGAAGGGTCAGTGGGTTAGAGACCAGAGAGAGGGCTCCCCATCCAGAACCCTGGGAGGTAGTTATTCCGATGAGGAGGAAGAGTTTGAGAGGGCGGAGACGCCAGTAGCTGTGGAGGACACCGAAGATAGGGAGTCTCGCACTGGGTCCAGCCCCGGGGCCACTGCCCCATCCCTTTCCCTGTCCCCAGAAGAATGGGTAGATAGGAGGGAAGAGAGGGAGTATCAGCTGGCGCTGGCAAAGCTCAGGCATGCCGAGGGCTTAGCGCAGCTGAGGGTAGAAGAGCAGCGACTAGAGACTGAAAAAGTCCTAGCGCTGGAGAGGATGGCGGAGGCGGAGAGGGCCTTCGCCAGAGAGAGATCAGCTCAGGTGGGTAGTTTGTCCCCTGAGAGTGGTTTCAGGAGTCTGGATTCACCGAGGAGGGTGGGATCCAGTGGTGGCAGTGAGTGTAGGTCCAGTGCAAGGAGTCCCACTCCCGAAGCCCAGGAGACTGTGCCTGATTCCCCGGAGGAGGAGGACGGGTTAGTGTTGAGGGGCAGGGGAAAGCTGTCCCATCAGTCCTGGGGAGAGTTCGAGGAGGAGTGTTGGACTGTACTGGAGGATTGGGTGGTGAGGAGAGCAGTGGAGGATTGGGAAGGGCTGTGCCATGCCGTTATCCGGGAGCACATGCTAAGGAGTTGTTTCCCAACACTGCGTCACCATCTGTTGCAGTGCGGGTTCTCAGACCCCAGGGAACTTGCACGGGAGGCAGACCTCTGGGTAAGTGCCAGAGTGTCTGGGAAGGCAGAGGGGAGTGATCCTAAAGGGAGTGAGACGGGGAGGTGTCCCAAGGTACCCCAGCTGCGGCCACCAGGCCTGGAGTGTTCTTTAAGAGAACCCCAGCTTGGGAGGCTAGGCTGCCCTGATGTGTCATCCCGAGGGAGGGATCCCCTTATGTCAGGAGAACCCGGAGCATCATTAATTAGAGCTTCGGTGGTTCGGGGGACTGACCAGTCACAGGGTCTAGATCTTGGACTGGGGTTCCAGGTTCAGGAGTTGCCTGGCCTGGAGGGTGGGGTTCCTGTAAGGCAGGTCCCTACCAAATTGACTCCCAGGGGTACCACTTCCAGTGGGAGGGTGCGGAACTCTGGGAGGGGGTGCAGAGGGAGGAAGGTCTCTTCTCTGTCACCAGCTCAGCCACAGGGCGCAGATCCCGGGTTGGGTGGCCAGGGACAGGAGTTGCCTGCCCTAGTGGGAGGGACATCTGTAATCAGAGTCCCCCCGGAAGTGACTCCCAGGGGTACTTCTCCGGGTAGGAGGGTGCAGAATTCTGGGAGGGGGTGCAGGGAGAGGGAGGACTCGCCCCTGTCACCGGTTCAGCCTGTGAGTTTCGACTCCAGGTTGGGGAGAGAGTTGTGTGAGGGTGTCCCCAGGCGTAGGAGATGGAGGAACCCAAGGAGAAGTAGGGGGAGGGGAGCCTCGCCCCTAAGGGCTGGTCATTCTGAGGGTGTAGACCCCAGGTGGGTGGACCAGTGGAAATTTGGAGAGAAGAGAGTGGTTCCAGAGTATCACAAGCCTGAGGCTAGAGCCTCCCACTCTAGGAAGGAGAGACATCCCACTAGGGAACACCAGTGGGGTGGTTCTGTTGGTGAAGGGAGGGTTGCGAAAGAGAACCATTGGGTTCCAGAGTGGAGGAGAGACTGCAGGTGCTCCTGTAGTTGCAGGCCTGCGTCCACCTTTTTCCGCCCCAAGCAGGGAAGCCCATCAAGGCATTGATCGGTCTACCCTGGCTTTTGGCTGGGGGGGAGTCGTGTTGGACTTGGCCTTTTTCCCCCAAAATTTTTCGCTTTTGACCCCCTTATCTGGATTGTCTCCCCCATGGGATTAAACCTGTATAGGCCATGAGTGGTGTGAGACCCCTTTTGAAAAAAATGTAATTACCTGACATAATGTGAGCACTTGTAAAAACCCCCATTTTAAAACCGCACCTGACTGAAATGTATTGCTTTTAAAATGGATGCCATGGCCATGGGTTTTGCCACTGGACTGACATAGGTCAGCGGTCTAGATAACATTACCCAGCTACCCCTAGCTTTTGGAGGGAAAGCCTGGCACCCAGGGTGCTCACCCCCTCCCCTAGAACCAGTTTAGGCTAGATGTGCCAACATTCTAGAAGGTCCTGGCACTGCCTGGGAGGAGGGTATAAATAGGGGAAAGTGTCACCAGAGTTTTAGTCAGCGCAGGGACAAGGAAGAGAGGGGACCTGCTGTGAGGTGCTACCGCCACATGGGCCTGTGAGCTGGGCCCTGCACCCCTAGAACCCCCTCCTATGCTGTCCCCATGGGCCCCTGACAAGGGAGGGCCTCTGACTAGGTCCCTGTCACAGTTGGGATCTTGAACCCTGCCAGCGCCGCGCTGAAAGAGCACTGGGAAGGGAAGGAGCTAATTGGATTTCCCCCCAGGAGGTGAGGAGTTTGCCCGTGTGGAGCCGCCTGAGGAGGATTGGGCCCCTGGAGTGCTGTTTGCCCAGGGGGGTGAACAATGGCCGCCTAAGACTGTTACTGCCTGTCCAGCACCTTGTGGTGAGGCGCTCAATTCCTGCCCCCTCAGCCTGACAAGGAAGATGCTGAGGTTGTGGCCAGAGGAGGTGCCGTGCGTTATGAATAGCGCTAAGGGAGCTTACCCCTCATTGTGGAGCGCTCTGCGTGAGGAGACGGTGGAATCCTGTGAATAGCGCCGGTTGAGGAGGCGCGCTCTCGCCGCTACATAGCGCTAAGGGAGCCTACCCCTTTATTGCCGCCAAAAGTCACTGCCGTGGCCTGGCGCTGTGAGGAGAAATAGCGTTGGAGGAGCCAACCCTCGTTTTCGCGCTTTCCGCCATATAATTAATTAATTAAGAAGGGAGCCTACCCCTTACTGGTGCCGTCCTCACCGCCGCAGCCCGGTGTCGCCAGGGGGACCCCCACCGTTGTGGATGCCATTGCGGCGGCCCCCGGTGTGAGGAGAGGGCCGCCGGAGTAGAGAAAGGGCCGCGCTGGGCCCGAGAAGCCAGCCTCGACCTGCCCATGTGACGGGGGCGTCCGGCCGCGTCATTGGCCCGCCCCCGCCAACGCTGCACAGGGATTGGTCGCCTGCCCGGGCGGCCGGGAAGACAGGAAGAAGCGGAATCGAAGCCCCGGGTCCCCGTGAGGTAGGAGGGGGACCCGGGTGAAGCTTCGTTGCGGGGCCCCCATGCCAAGGAGGGGGCCCGAGAGGAGCAACCGGAGCGGGAGGCCACCCCGCCGGTCTGTGTCCCCACGCGAGGGACCGGTGAGGCAGGCGGGGCCGGGGCACACTGACGGTGCCAGCCCCGCCTCTCGACCTGAGGCGCCCGGACTAGAGCAGCTGCGAGGCTCCCGTGCAGTCGAGGGGGCCCCGATTGAGCCGCCCGACCACCCAGGGAAGAGAAGGAGCCGGGTGACTCCCCCAGAGGGGAGTAGAGTTCCCCTCTGCGTGTGCTACGCCAGGGGGCCTCGAGGCACATTGCCGGTGCCTGCCCCTTCGCCTTGCAGTCCAGGTCCCCACAGGATAAGAGGGGCCTGGGAGAATCGGAAGTCGCAGGAAGGTGCTGCAGGACCCGCAGGGCTCCCAGTTGGTCAGGGAAGCCCTGCAATT
Organism: Lissotriton vulgaris; assembly: GCF_964263255.1. NCBI lineage: Eukaryota > Metazoa > Chordata > Amphibia > Caudata > Salamandridae > Lissotriton > Lissotriton vulgaris. Next base: position 1,684,472,422 of record NC_141687.1, read on the forward strand.
GAGAGCACGTTGCAGCAGGGGCATCGAGGCACATTGCCGGTGCCTGCTCCCACCGCAAAGGAGGCCCTGGACAGCCCGGTGAGTGTGGGCAATAATGTACAGTGTGGGGGGTAGAGAGGGCAACGGGACACAGGGTCGGTGTCCGCCTCCCCCCCCTGCCTCTATTGACTAAGTGGGGCCCAAGTGCCTAGAAACCAACTAAAGGCTGTTGGTGACTGCTGCCTCAGAGCCCCAGGATACCAGGGAGGCGGACTGAACTGCTTTTAGAAGCCCTTGCTCACCCTAAGGATCACAGGAGGGAGGTAGAAGGTTGTAGTGGTCCCCAGGGAAAGGGTTGTCATATACAACCAAGTGAGAGGCCCATTGGAATGCATCTTTTTGCTTGCTGCCTAATTTTCCCTGGAGTGTTGTAGACCTGACATCCCACCTCTATATGTATGCCCCGAGGAGGGTTGCCCTAGGTTAAGGGTAGAGGGAGCCTACCCGGTTCTGTATAGGTGTTCCTTATCTATGAGGGGGGCCCTACCTGATGTTAATGCTAGGCGAGGTATGTTCCGCCTGACGTTTGATACACCTAGCCAGATGATAGGCCTAATGAAATGCCATTGTTACCTTTAGCCAGATGGTCCCTGAGGTTAGGCCTGGCTCTTAGGCTACTGTTTATACGTTTATGGTAAGGCCACCTTCCTATCTAATGGTTAATTGCATGCTTTTGTGCCACCGTGCAGGTGATTGTGCCTTTTATTACAGGTGCTCCTATTTATGATGTACTATGATGCCCTGATGTTTTCCTTTACAGGGGTGGGGATTGGCGTTGTAATGCATGAGGTGTATTTATGCATAATGTTGTATCTTACATTTTCAGCCAACCCCCTAAGGATGAGAGCCTGAGTTGGCCCCGCCAGATTGGCCCCAGGTCTAATGTTTGATTAACCATCCTTTTTCCTTATAGCTATGGACTATGGACTCAATCCCTTTTTGGTCCCATGTAAATAATCCCCCACTGAAATACTTGGCTCGGGTGCCAGTTGGCGCCATGTTATGATTACCAGTGTATTTTTCCTTTTTGCCTTGCAGGTTGGAGATACTAAACTGCTTAATTTTCCAACCCAAATTGGTGTCCTGCCTCTTTTGTAGTGTGCCTGGTGTGTTGACTGAGGGTACTGCGTGAGTGCTTCACATGTCCTCGGAGTTTGGCCTGCCCGCTTGATGCCATGCTACCCCCTTGGAGATTTGGGTAACCCCCATTTCCAACACAATGGAACTCCGGCGAGGTGTTCTTTCAATCCGCATTCTGTAAAGAACATTGTAGTCAAGAAAGGCTCAACCCCTCAGGGGCATTGGCTTTGGTGCTACATGTTGCTACTGCAGCAGAAAAAGAGGTATCCCTTCCTTCTTGTTATAAGGCATATGAAGAGGTGTTCAGCTATGTGAAGGCAGAAGAGCTCCCTCCCCATCGTTCATATGACTGCCGGATTGACCTTATTCCCAGTTCTGTGGTGCCCAATGGCAGGATATATGCCCTTACCCTACCAGAAAATGAGGTTCTACAAGCCTATTTGGATAAATATTTGGCCCTTGGATTCATCAGGCCTTCTAGGTCCCCAGCAGCTTCACCATTGTTTTTTATCCCGAAAGCGAATGGCGAGCAAAGATGCTGTATCGACTACAGAGCATTGAATGCCATCACGGTCAGAAATCCATACCCGTTACCCTTGATACCGGTCCTGTTGGAGCAAGTGCGGTCAGCCACTGTGTACACAAAGTTAGACTTGAGAGGGGCATATCACCTTGTCCGAATTCGACATGGGGACGAGTGGAAGACAGCATTTAAAACAAGATACGGGCTCTATGAGTACCTCTTAATGCCCTTTGTATTATGCAATGCCCCGGCGGCATTTCAATTCTTCTTAAACAAAGTATTACGAGAATACTTGGACCGTCATGTTGTCGTATACATTGATGACATCCTGATCTATTCGAATTCCATGAAAGAACATGAAGAACATGTAAAGCAGGTATTGAGAGCCCTGCTGTCTCACCATTTATACTGTAAAATCACGAAATGTGAGTTCCATGTGTCCACCGTGGAATTTTCTGGGGTGATGCTCACCCCCTCGGGACAAGTGATGGCAGAGAGAAAAGTCAAGGCTATCACGGACTGGCCACGGCCCAGTACCGTTAAGGATATTCAATGTCTGCTGGGGTTCACGAATTTCTATAGGAGATTCATCCGCAACTTTTCTAACTTGGTGACCCCTTTGACCCGACTTACAAGGAAGGATGTTCCCTTTGTTTGGGACCAGGAGGCGCAACAGTCATTCGAACAATTAAAAATCTCCTTCTCTTCTGCACCGATTTTGATTCATGCCAACCCTGATTTGCCATTCATTGTCTAGGCGGTCGCTTCGGAGTACGCAATTGGCGCAGTTCTTTCCCAAAGGAAAGAAACCACTGGAGCATTGCACCCTATTGCCTTTATGTCTCGGAAATTGAGTGGGGCTGAATGTAATTATACCATCGCAGAGAAGGAACTGTTGGCCATAAGGGATGCCTTCTTGGAGTGGAGACATTGGTTGCTGGGTGCAAGGCAGATGGTTACAGTATATACAGATCATTGGAATCTGCAATTCATGCGGGATGCAAGACATCTTTCCCCACGTCAACTGCGTTGCATGTTGTTTTTTGAAGAATATAGGTTTGTTGTTACTTTTCGATCTGGTTCAAGCAACAAGAAAGCGGACGCATTAACACGCCAAGAACAACCCAATATGCATACCTTCACCCCTGATCGGGCAATCATCCCTCCTGCCCAAGTGGTTGGGGCAACTCAAACTCAGGCCTTTCTCTCAGGAGTGAGTAAAGGAGTACAGACGTGTGTATGGAGAACATGGATTCGCCATCACCCTGAATGGAGACTGAAACATGGAGAGCCCATGAGAGGAAATCAAGTCTTAGTTCCCACGAAACCTCTGAGAAAACTTGCATACTCATGGTGTCATGACGCCCCTTGTGCGGGACACATGGGATACGTAAAGACTTTGGAGAAGGTAATAAGACAGTTTTGGTGGCCTTCAGTGCGTTTTGATGTTCGACAATGGGTGAGCGAGTGTACGAAGTGTGCACAAATGAAATTCGACAGACAACGGCCACCGGGATTACTACAGCCGTTGCCTACACCAGAACAGCCTTGGGAGCGGTTTTCAGTGGACTTCATAGTTGGCCTCCCCAAGGATCAGGGCAACACAGCCATCATCGTTGTCGTGGATTACCTGACGAAGATGGGTCATTTCGTGGCATGTAAGCAGGTCCCTACAGCTGGTCAGTTGGCTCACCTTCTTTTGGTTCACATTCTAAGGCTACAGATATAGTGTCTGACAGAGGGACCCAGTTTACGGCCCGTTTCTGGAAGACCTGGTGTGCGGAACTGCAAATCGAGTCCTCTCTGTCCACCAGTTCTCATCCGCAGACAGAGAGGTTAAACCAAACACTCAAGCAGTATTTGCGTTGTTATGTACAGGCTAATACGGATGCTTGGGTGGATTGGTTGTGGGTAGCAGAGATCGCCTACAACAACACTCTGCATTCATCCACGCAACATACACCCTTCTTTTGCACATATGGGCATCATCCCAGATTCAATCCCTTGCTGCTACCCAGTATGTGCAGTAAACTACCCGATGTGAAAGAAAGATTATTGCACGTACGCAAGGTCCTGCTTGCGGCTCGCAAGAACCTGGTTCAGACCAAGACTAGATACAAAAAGCAAGCCGATAAGCACCGTAGGCCGAACCCTGTGTATAAATGTGGTGATTGGGTATGGTTGTCCACGAAACACATCCGGTTCAGAAAACATAGCGTGTTCAATCCTAAATTCATAGGACCCTATAGGGTGGTGAAACACGTCAATCCCGTGGCAGTGCAATTGTGACTGCCAGCACATCTCTGGATTCATCCAGTATTTCATGTCTCACTGTTGAAGCCATCTCTATGCCCCCGTCGTCGGGCGCCCATGCCTATTTGGGTACAGCATGATAGGGAGTATGAAGTACAGAGGGTTCTGGACTTCAGGAGGGTGAGAGGGCGCTTGCAATACTTGTTATCTTGGAAGGGGTATGGTCCGGAGGAAAACTCGTGGGAGCCTGCTGAGGCTGTTCATGCCCCGCGGCTGGTGGCAAGGTTCCATGAAGCTTGCCCAGACAAGCCTGTGTAGGTTCGGGACCTTTTGGAAGGGGGATGTACTGTCAGACCTCGAACCCCCCCCTTCCCCCTCGGTACCCACCTCTGAGGTGCAGAACCGGTGAACCCATGAAGTCCCGAGGCAGCCGGCGGTCGAACTACATTTCCCAGCATGCCGTACTCAGCGGCGCACAGGAGACGCAGATCAGGTGCGCACCCGGAAACAAAACAACCGCGGAAACCAGCAGTGGCGCCGATTATTCTACGGATCACGGAGTCTTGGTGTGAGCGTTTACTGGTAGCGGTAAGCTGGGTTTTGAGCTTCTCTTCCCTCGTGGTTTTGGGGGAGAAGCCTGTTTTGGTATTGAACACGCAAGCTGCGTGTTGATAAGGATTCCCCAGAACTTTTGGTGATTTTGGTCTGGTGTTTGACACGCAGGCAGCGTGTGAGCAAGGAACTTCTAGAGCTCTCTCTAAGCTTAGGGAGAAAGGACTCACGGCTCGGGGGGGGAAAACATTACGTTGTATACAGGCGATGCGAGGTTGCAAGACGGATTGCCATCTTGCTTTTGAGCAGAGTTGCACGTAGGCTGCGTGTGTCTCAGGATCTTCACGAGCTCTCTTTCTCAGCTGTATGAACTCAAGGCTGGAGGAAAAAACATTGCTTTGTAGAAGAGCGGGGTGAGGCTGCAAGAAGGATTGCCACCTTGCCCTTTATCCGAGTTGCAGGCAGTAGCAACAAGTGCATAAGGGAGACTGAGTCACTGTGACTATGTACACAGTAAGCAGCGTTAAGGAGTGATTAACACTGTTTGATATTATTTCTGTTTGTTTCTACAACCCTGTTTTGCTTTATCTTGACATGCAGGAGAACTGAGAGAGGGGTACCATAAGTAAGGGATCCTGTGCTGTAAGGTGAGCAGTTCTGAGAAGGTATGCGTGAATGTGTATGAATAAGTTCGTAGTCTGTAATCACATTCGGGTTTCATACTGGTTCCTTTTGTCTTCTATACAGCAAAACAGAATCCCTGGTATTGCCTCAAGTCTCCTCTCCTCGCATTTAATCCCTAACACATTCCCCCCCTCAGGTAGGAAAGAAAGGTTACGTCATTGACTAAGTATTTATAGAAGAAGGAAGTTAGAGTCAGCGGGCATGGGGGGAGCTTTCTTCTAATGGTTTGTTCGTTTGCCGTTTCAGATCTCCCTCCCCGCTGCTCCCTTCCTTTCCTTCCTTGGGGGAATTACCTTAATGGTCTGTGCATACTTCAGGCGTTGGGGTGGTTCTTCGAGGGAAGGTAGAGGTGCTGCAGCACAGCTCCGAAGAGATAGAGGCGGAGCCTGACACCTTGTGCCGCCGGTGCGTCACTTTTAACATGGGTAATAAGTGACGCACCGGTGGCGCAAGGACTTCATAAATAAGGCCCTGAGTTTCTTTGCTGTTGGTTTGTGTCTTGCTTTTTGATAATGCTTGCTATCAAGATTTGCAAAATAGAGGATTTGTATTTTGTGAAACAGTGAGGGTTCAGTAGTGAAATTGAATGCATGTACATAGGACCTGCGCTGTGTTTCTAAAATGTTATTCAAAAAACGATTTTGGAGGCAAATCAATGGTATTTACATTTGGGCCTTATTTATGATTGCCTTGTGCCGTCACTTTTAACATGGGAAAAAGTGATGCACCGGTGGCGCAAGGCCTTCATAAATAAGGCCCTGAGTTTCTTTGCTGTTGGTTTGTTTCTTGCTTTTTGATAATGCTTGCTATCAAGATTTGCAAGATAGAGGATTTGTATTTTGTGAAATAGTGAGGTTTCAGTAGTGAAATTGAATGCTTGTACATAGGACCTGCGCTGTGTTTCTAAAATGTTACTTAAAAATCGATTTTGGGAGCAAATCAATGGAACTATCTAATCCTTGTCAATAATGTAAAACAAATTCATGTGCTCAAAATATTTTTTTAGAATAACGTTTAAAAAACAGAGATAATGGAAAGGGAAGACCACTCGATCCCCCCGAACGTATGGATGGGTGCCCCGATCCCCCCGGGAAACCGTTGTGGACGGGGGGCGTGTCTCGGCTGGTATGCCCCAAGCGGCGTAGCCGGAGCACACCCTTCCCGCCCAGAAGGGGTTGTCCTAGACACCCCCCGGAAGTCCGCTCACGGATGGGCGTACCTGAGGCGGGCCCCCGCTCTCCCGCAGATGGATAAATTGAGCGGGAATCCAACGAAGCTTCCTCTTGTTCCAGTGCTCTGAAGGCTGCACCACTCGTCGCTCGTGAGCCCTCGAAGGAACAAGCGGTAATTTTGAGAACTTGTAATCTTTGTTGTTTCTCTTTCAGTGTCAAGCGTGTGGAAGATCTAGTACCTTGTGGATCAAGTCGGACGGAGTAACGAAAGCATGTCTGGCAAGAAAGCGGGAAAGAGCTCCGAGATGGAGAAGATGCTACGCACCTTGGTGAACCGAGTAGCGGTGATGGACCGGAAAATGGGTAAAGTGGATGCAATCGGTCGGGGCTTAGCGGACATCAAGAAGCAGATGGCAGCCCAGAACACCCTCTTGGGGCACCCAAAAAAGGTAATAGGGCCGGCCTTGCCGGATATCGCCCCAGAGGGTAAGGGTAAGAAGAATAAGCGGAGGGCGGGTTCCAGGGAGGTCCCAGTCCCAAAAGTGACTCCATCGAGCCCGGGCCCAGACAACCCAGTCGCGCCGGTAGATAGCCCGGTACCAGGTCCGGATGTGGGTTTACCAATCCCCGTAGTAATATCGCCAGTTGGGGATGACCAAATGCCCCCAGAACTGGCCCTTTAGTTAGCTGCAGTATTACCTTGGCTAAAGAAGAGAGCAGGGGGATCAGTGGCTGCGGGCGATCCGGCTGAGGAAGCCAGACTAATTATTGAGCAGTTGCGGGAGTCAAGGGATTCCGGGACAGCGAATGTACCTTATATTCCCCCACAGGTAGCGACGGGGGTCACGACGGATGGTCGAGTGAAGACAACGTACACGGCGGCTGAACCCGGTAAGAGACCATTGCCATTGGTGGGGGAGAGTTCAGTACCTTCAAGGCGGGAAAGTTTGTCACAGCACATTCCTGCGGCTACGAAAGAAATGATATGGGGGGACAAATACATCAACATGTTTTCATTGTTGACTGACCACCGTGAGGTAGAATATGCAAAGACCCAGAAAGATTTGTGGCACCCCAGCGTATGGCGAGCCAAGATGGCGGAGTTCAGGGTCGATGAGACCATGGTGAATTGGGTCAGGGCTTTCTCTATTTTTACGGCAGTAATGGGTGAGCATAAACCTGAAGTGTTGCCCGACTTATCATGTTACCAGAACAGGATCATGAATTTCTATGCAATGTACGGGGGAAATGAATGGAAGGGTTATGACGTTAACTTCTGGGGTTGCTAGTGAGTGAGTGGTGTGCGACCCCACCCCCCTTTTGAAATGTTTAAAGCTCCCTCGAGCTGTCAGGCTGACGAGCCTGGGACCCCGCACCTGCGCGCCTGTGTGGTACTAGACCTGGTAATATTTGGCAGCCACCGGCAACCCCAGAAGATAAGAAGATGGCCTATTCCCTGCTGATGAGGGATAAATACCCCGAAACACGTGTCCAGGGATGGCGAAGAAGGATACATCGCGGAATACTAAACTACACTGACCATAGTCCTTAGGGGCGATCCCGCTGGTGAGTGAGTGGTGTGCGACCCCACCCCCATTTTGAAATGTTTAAATCTCCCTCGAGCTGTCGGGCTGACGAGCCTGGGACCCCGCACCTGCGCGCCTGTGTGGTACTAGACCTGGTAATATTTGGCAGCCACCGGCAACCCCAGAAGATAAGAAGATGGCCTATTCCCTGCTGATGAGGGGTAAATACCCCGAAACACGTGTCCAGGGATGGCGAAGAAGGATACATCGCGGAATACTAAACTACACTGACCATAGTCCTTAGGGGCGATCCCGCTGGTGAGTGAGTGGTGTGCGACCCCACCCCCCTTTGAAATGTTTAAAGCTCCCTCGAGCTGTCGGGCATACGAGCCTGGGACCCCGCACCTGCGCGCCTGTGTGGTACTAGACCTGGTAATATTTGGCAGCCACCGGCAACCCCAGAAGATAAGAAGATGGCCTATTCCCTGCTGATGAGGGGTAAATACCCCGAAACACGTGTCCAGGGATGGCGAAGAAGGATACATCGCGGAATACTAAACTACACTGACCATAGTCCTTAGGGGCGATCCCGCTGGTGAGTGAGTGGTGTGCAACCCCACCCCCCTTTTGAAATGTTTAAAGCTCCCTCGAGCTGTCGGGCTGACGAGCCTGGGACCCCGCACCTGCGCGCCTGTGTGGTACTAGACCTGGTAATATTTGGCAGCCACCGGCAACCCCAGAAGATAAGAAGATGGCCTATTCCCTGCTGATGAGGGGTAAATACCCCGAAACACGTGTCCAGGGATGTCGAAGAAGGATACATCGCGGAATACTAAACTACACTGACCATAGTCCTTAGGGGCGATCCCGCTGGTGAGTGAGTGGTGTGCGACCCCACCCCCCTTTTGAAATGTTTAAAGCTCCCTCGAGCTGTCGGGCTGACGAGCCTGGGACCCCGCACCTGCGCGCCTGTGTGGTACTAGACCTGGTAATATTTGGCAGCCACCGGCAACCCCAGAAGATAAGAAGATGGCCTATTCCCTGCTGATGAGGGGTAAATACCCCGAAACACATGTCCAGGGATGGCGAAGAAGGATACATCGCGGAATACTAAACTACACTGACCATAGTCCTTAGGGGCGATCCCGCTGGTGAGTGAGTGGTGTGCGACCCCACCCCCCTTTTGAAATGTATTCGGGGTGATCACTGTTATTTGAATGATGGGGTTCACCTGTCCAGGGCTGGGAATGATTTGCTCATAAGAGACTTCATAGCATGGCTAGTGGCATTGAGGAGACATGACCTTTAGGAGGTGTGGGAGGGCCGTATAGTCGGTCAACTATCCGGCCTGTGGCGGTAAGGTCATGATCGGTGAGCAGTGATTTCAAGGTCCCTAGGGGGGGCGCCACCCAGTACGGATGGGAGCGCCCAGGGGGAGGTGGCCATTAGCCCCTCCCACGGGGAGGCGGCACCCACTACGGATGGGTCGCCTAGGGGAAGACGGCCATAGGCCCCTCCCAGGGGGAGACGGCTATATGCCCCTCCTACGAATTTCCCGGGGCCGGATATCCGCTCCGGCGGAAGAGAGTGTGGGGAAGGGGGGGAGTCCACGCTGTCCTTCTTACGGATACCTCGCACGAGAACTCGGACGACCTTTAAGATGGCGTCGAGTGAAAGGGGGCCCCCACGACAAGGGAAGTTACAGTTGGCAGCGAGGGTAAAGTCCTCTGCGCATGCGCTACTCAAACCGTGAGGGCGGGAATTTGGTAGTAGGGATCTGACACCGGTTAAGACCTTGCCGTTGGCCCTTAATGCTAGGATGTACAATTTTATTTTAGAATGTTATGCATTTTCAGGATGCTAGACTCGGCTAGGAAACCTTTGTATTAGAGATTTGTTAAGGTTAGCCAAAGAACTTGTCTTCATCAAAATGTAATGGAAATAAAATTGTACATGATTCATGAAACGTTTTAATTTAAAGTTTTAAATTTTGTTTCATATTTTAATAAATACGGCGGGGGGGTAACTCCCCCCCGCCTTCAAAAAGTTCAAACTTGTGTCTGTCTCCTCCCATGGGGAATTGGTGTTGGGAGGGGGTGGCGGGACTCCCGGCCCATAGGTCATATGTATAAGCATTATAGTGTTTATATTGTTTACTTATTGTCATTGCTATGTTGTTTGGTCTATAATGTGTTTTTTTTGTTTTGTTTACCACAGATTTAAATCAACATTTCAATAGTAAGGAAATATGCCCTCAAGGCAGACGAGAAGGAAAGATGCTATGCGAAAAAAAACCAAAAACAGCAACGGAATTAAAGCAGTGTCTTACAACAAATACTACAAAAAATGCCAAAAAAGCTCCTGGTAAGACAACAAAGTCTTTTCTTCGGAACATATGTAGATAAAAAAAAATGATAATGTACATGTGAATTTACAGAAGGAGAGAGCAAATTTGAAGAGAAAGGAGAGGCCCCTTCAAAATCTTACTACTGCAGCAGGAGGCAATAATATGTATAGTAATAGAAGGCAAAAATAATTTAGGGACATTCGTAAACGAATGTTTCGCAATAGGGTAGTTTTAAATGTATTTAAAAACTTTATGAAAGGTACACAGAGAGCTGCTTTTTATAAGAAAAAGAAAAATGTAGAGAAGATTGTTGATCAAGCTTTTGAAGTTAAGAACAAATTATTTATTTTAGTAATCAATAGAATTAGGACACTTAACAAGACAATTGATGTTTTCAAATCAAACAGTAGATCCAAAAGAGTAATTCATCGAACTAATTTTTGTAAAGTTTTTTCTGGAGAATGGATGCATAGTTCAAGTATTGAGCCATTTTGTAATGAGGAGAGTTACTTTCAGGAGAATGATTTGGTGCATGTAGTTGACACCAGTGGTCGAGCATATGAGGTGAAAGACGGTTGTCCGATTAAAAAAGAGAAACTTGTGTCTAGAGATGTAGAAGAGGTATTAAGTGATGAAGTTTTAGGAAGACGTACTAAGGGTCCAGTGTACAATTGGAAGTGTAGTAGTATTTGTAGTAGGCAACAGGATTCAATCGATGTGCTTCGTAATTTCTTACGTACATATAGTAAGAAAAGTCTAGAACAAAAAATTAAGATGTTGCAAGACTTAGATCCTTGCAGAGTGAGAAAAAACACAGGTTTGCATGGACATTCATTGGCTTGTATTTCTAGAAAAGTATGTCAGAGTGTTTTTCATCATTTTAGGATGTTAGCAGTGCATCATAACAAAATGAGGAAATTAGTGAGAAGGTTGTATTATGCAAAAAGTCCAGCACTTAAGCTTAAACAGTTAAATGGTGCTCTTTTGCATGGAACTGAATTAGATGTGAAGAAGATTTGTGAAGAAATTGAGATTTGTTATTTTTGTGAAAAAGAGGACAGTGTAGAAATTGACACAGTAATAGAAGAATTGTGGAAGACAATGTACAGATTTCAAGTACAGAAAAGTTTGACCAGGAAATTAGCAAGTTTTAGTTGAAATCAAGTGAAAGGCCTAATTTTACTTGTGTGTGTTGTCGACGGACTCATTATAAGATTCAGACTAGGTTAGTTGATTTATATGCAAAAAGTGAAATGGAAAATAATAGTAAATGGAGGAATTTTGCAACTTATTTGTTTGTGGAGAATTCATTTGATTTGAGTTTTGATCAGCGTATTTGTAAATATTGTTATAATACATTAAATGAAAACAGAATGCCTGCTAGAGCTGTTTATAATAAGCTTGAGTTGGTAGACATTCCTGCTGAATTGATGGATTTAAATACATATGAATCTATTTTGTTTCAATGTGTCCATCCTTTTCAGGCAATTGTTCACATGGAGCCTAAGACAGGGAAATTGCCTCTTTCAGATTTACAGAGAGGATTAAAGGGAAGAGTTGTTTATTTACCTCTAGATTTCAAGAAAAATATTGATATAATTGGTGTAGAAAAAATGGAAGAGGAACCTTTAGTTATTCTAGTTAATGGGGTCCCGACAAAGAGTAAGAAAATCTGGCAAGATTTAGTGGATGTTCGAAAAGTCTAAAAAGTAACGTTGTATTTGGTCAAAAACAATGAGTACTACAAACATGTATGTGTTGGAGCAGAGGAAATAGCTGCAGAAGAAGACAGTGATTGTTCAGTCAGCCAAATTGAAAAAGTTGATGTGTCTAGAGGTGAAGAAATATATGAACATTATACTGTTCATCCTTTGCATTCCAAAGAAGTAATGGGGAATGCAATTGACTTGTTTCAAATGAAAGCAGCAAAAGGAAGTCCCATTAGTGTATGGGAAGAAAGTTTGGAAGCTCGTTGTTTTCCACAGCTATTTCCAACAGGTCGAGGTGGTCGATATGACGATCGATCAGTTCAAATTCCTGCTTCTGAATACCGAACTTTAAGATTATATGCTAAAGAACCAAGGTTTCGTCAATGCATTCCATATTTGTTTCATCTACTGTATGAAAGTGACTTGTCTGGACTTTCATATGCAGTAAACCATATACTGAAAAGTGGAGTACATCTGCAAAATGTTTCGGCAAGGGACTTTATGGAGAAAGTCAATCTGCAAGATAATATTTTGGAATCTCATCTAATCAATCTCATGGCATGTCAGCGTGGTACAAACGAGTATTGGTACCGTCGTCATGGGGAATTGAAATGTATGCTAAGAAACTTAGGAACTCCTACATGGTTCCTCACTCTTAGCTGTGCCGAGTATGCATGGGACGACTTACTTGAATTTCTACGCAAGGCAAATGCAAATATACAAAATATAGAATTAAAAACACCAGGAGAACTGTGTTATTTGGATCCAGTGAATGTATGCAGATATTTCAATCATAGATTTGAAGCTATGATGTCTGTTATTACCAATAAAAAAAATCCTCCTCTTGGAGAGGTTTTGGATTTCTTTTGGAGAAAGGAGTATCAAGCGAGAGGTGTTCCTCATATACATATGTGATGAGTTTCATTGAAGAATATTCAACATGTGCTGTTCCGAAAACTACTGAAGAAAACAATTTAAGGCAACAAGTTTTACGGTTTCAATCCCATCGTTGTGGGAAGTACTGTTGTCAAAAATTCAAAAACAAGGAAAAGTTCTACACAAAATGTTGCTTTGCGTTTCCACGACCAGTGATTTCTAAGGGAAGAGTAAATAATTTGATGTCATCTCTACGACATACTGTGACGAGGAAATCACCAAACAATACATACAATTTAAAAAGAAATGTAGAGTCCAAGTACATCAGCGACTACAACCTAGTGATTTTGTCCATGTGGAATGCTAACATGGATATTCAGTTCGTTGGTGACAACTCTATTGCTGTGGCTCGATATGTGACATCTTACATCACAAAAAAAGAAAAGACAGAACTAAAGGAAATGTGGGAGGACATTTCACATGAAAAGAGTCTAAGCAAGAAATTATACAGTTACAGTCTGAAGATGTTGTCGCCTCGAGAAATTGGAGCATATGAATGTTCGGATCTGTTATCATCAGCAAGTGTCTATGCCAAATCTAGAACAATAATTTGGGTGAGTCTAGGTCTTGCTGCAACACAAAACCAAGCTTTGAAATCTGTACAAGAAATTGAGTATTTGGAGGAGAAAGAACCAAACAGTACAGATATTTTGAAGACAAACATGTTGGATACATACTATCCAAATAGAAGTACTCATCTTGAGAACACTTGTTTGTATGAAATTCTGCAAAACAATAGTTATAAGAGGAACATCACAGAAGATATCAATAAAGGAAAATATGCTGTCATTGGAAATGAAGGATGTCTAGTGAAGCAGAGAAAAGGTCATTTGATTAATCATCGAAAATTGAGTTGTGAATCTCCAGACAAAAGAGAATTTTACTATTTAGCTCTTTTGCAACTCTTTAAACCATGGCGTAAAGAAGAGGAACTACATGGAGATTTTCTCTGTTACGAAGATTCTTTTAATGCAATCAAGGATACCATAGAATGTCCTGTTTTTCTAAATTATCTGCAAATGTTGAACGAAGAAATAGAGCAAGAAGCCACAATTGCTGAAGAGATTGCTAGAGACAGTTCTCAAGACAGTCAGAGTTCTACTTCATTGAGGCAGGATCCACTAGGAGGACCAATTATCCAAAATGAAGCTGCCACTGCCATGGATGAGGTGGAAATAGCTATGGAACAAGCACAAGAGGATGTAATTAACTTAGAAGATTTGGTGGAGCAACTAAACGTTGAGCAGAAAAAGATATATGATGAAGTCACAGAACAGATTGAACATGGATTTAGACATGAGAAAAAAGTGTGCTCATGTACATTATTTACGCCTGTCCGACTGTACGTAAGTGGAGAAGCGGGAACAGGAAAAAGTTTTCTGAATAAAGCAATAGCAACTTATCTGCAGAAAAGGACTGAATCACCGCTGTCTTGTGTTGTAACCGCTCCAACTAGACTGGCAGCACATAACATTAAAGGGATTACTCTCCATCGTTTACTGATGCTGCCAGTTGAGCATGATAATAAATTGCATTACAACAAGCTATCTGGAGATGCGTGTTCTGAAGTTTCCAGAGTCATGAAGAAAATGAAACTACTTATCATTGATGAAGTAAGCATGGTCTCAAATCTAATGCTTGCTTTTGTGCATTTGAGAATGCAAGAAATTCCTAGAACAGAGTATGATGTGTTATTTGGAGGAAAACACATTATTGTTTTTGGAGATCTACTGCAGTTGACTCCAGTAAAAGGACAACCAGTGTTTAAAATGCTCACGCATGAAGATACCAAGAAATACCTTGGAAGCATTGGAAACGTTAATATATGGTTAAATTTCAAATATGCAGAACTGCTTCAAAATATGCGACAGGCAAAGGATGACGATTATAAAAAGATGTAAGAATCGGAAAAGTAAGTGAGCATGGGAAAGAAGCTTTACATGCACGTTTAATTTCAAATTTGTATCCAAATGAAAACATTCTTCCAGAGAATATTTTCAAGAAAATTACTGAGAACAAATCTGGGATATGTTTGATGCCAACTCTGCAAGAATGTTCCATCTTCAACAACAAAATGTTAAAGTTAGAAAATGAAGAGATTGTGAAACTGGGAGCAATAGATAAAATAGAGCATATGGGAGCAACAATTATTTTGTCAGAAAAATTTAAATCAAAATTGGATTCATTAGAGAAGAGTATATCTAAAACTGCTGGTTTTGAAAAGACTCTGAATGTGTGTTTAAATTGTCGTATCATTTTGAGAAGGAATTTAAATGTTGAAAGAGGTCTGGTAAATGGAGCAATGGATCATGTTGTTGATTTTGTGAATTACAGAAATAGAGATGGAATTGAATTTTTAAAAATTAAATTTGATGGCATTGAGCAAGTACAACATATCAGTCGTTGTTCTGCTAGATTTTTGCTTGTAAAAGACTTATATGTTCGCCGAAAACAATTTCCTGTTTGTTTGGCATATGCAGTGACAATTCATAAATCTCAAGGTTTAAGTGTAGATTGTGCTTTGGTGAACATTGGAAGTTCTGTGTTTAAAGTGGGTATGGCATATGTGGCATTATCACGAGTCAGAACTTCATCAGGATTGTACTTGATAAAGTGTGATGAGACAAAGATTTGTGCAGATCTGGATTGTGTTAAAGAATACAATAGATTAAGAAGAGAGTATGCTCCACATTTGCCACAATATCCTCTGTTTGAAAAACGTGTGGTAGGCCGAAAAAGAAGAAATGAGAGTAATTGTAGTGAGGTAGTAGAAAAAAGACAAAAAGTATATGAAAATGTAATTGAAAAAAGAAAGAAAAAGGATTCTGATGAAAATGTTGTTGGATTTCAGTTTGAAAACAATTCTGGTGTCAACTGCTATGCTAATGTAGTGGTTAATGTTGTTTTTTTTCTTCAAACTTTACAAGAACAGATTGTTGAAAATCGGGATCAAAGATTGTGCGGTTTATTGAATTCTCTGTTTGAGAAATGTAGCAGTGATAGAGCAAGAATAGAAAGTGTAACAGAAATTCGAAATATTTTAGACGTGTTCTGGTCAAGATAAATTTTCACAGAACATTCAGCAGAATTGTCAGGAATTTTTAATGTATATGTTTGGTGTTTTGGAAGATGAAGGTGGAGATGTAGAAAATCTTTTTAGCCTTTCTTAGCAATGGCAGCATGACTACGACAATTGTAGTTTATCAATTACTATTAGAATAGACTGTGAAAGATTTATATATTTGACTTTACCAGACTGCAATTCAGTGTCATTTATTAATCTAGTTAAAGCAGCTGATCATAATATGATGTGTACCCAATGTAAGTGTCCAATGCTGTCCACATTATTTATACAAACTTATGGTCAGTATGTCATTTTAGTTTTCCAACGATGTAGACCTGATGGAACTAAATTGACAACTTGTATCAAAAATGTTGTGGCTTCTCAGTTATCATTTTCAGGAAGAACCTTTACAACTGTAGCTATTATTTATCATGACGGTCCTTCGACAACATCAGGACACTATACATGCTACTTAAAATGTCAAAAAGGTTGGAGTTACTGCAATGATTCTCATTTGACTTATAAACAACGTTTGCCTTTTGACTTAAAAAATTGTTACTTAGTGTTTTTAGAACCAAAGTTTTAATAAAGGTAATTGGCCTATGAAGACGGGAGCAGTTAATAAAACTTAGTTAGTTAGTTAGTCTAATGTTTAAAATTATTTATCTCATATAGGTACTGTAAGTGGATCTCATAGTAAGTGATATCAGTGTTATAGGAAATGTTGAACATGAGTGATCAAAAAAGGGAATATGAATTTTTAAACATTGTGAAAATGTCATATGAGCTTTTCTTTGAAAACTTCGGGTAAACGGTAATTTCAGAGTTTAATTAGAAAAATTTCAATATATACTCATATATCAGACACTATTTGGTCGTAAGGAAAGTTGAAGGTATGAGCAATAAATCATAACTTAACACAAGGAGGAAAATGAAAACGTTGACAATTATTTCAGATGTTCTTAGAGCTTTTTTTATAGAAAGTCGATGAAATGGAAGTTTTAGAGTATTTCCCTACGAAAAGGACCTTCTCTATCTACTATTAGGCCTCAAGGAAAAGTAAGTGAATCGAAGATTAGTGTACATATATGATTTGTAAGTTTATATGTTTTTTTAAAACACAATCATGTAGATTGTGTTTTTTATTTCCCGCTGTTATGATGAAGAGTTTGAACTCACTGTTTTTAGTAAAATTCAATATATTCTGAGAACAGCAAAAATAAACTATGTAACATGTTGTAGAAGGTATTCTATAGTTTATTTTGTGTAATTTATATTGTATTCCCATTGTCTCACACTCATTTTCCTTTTTCCACCCTTTTTCAGCTCTCTTTACTCACTTACACTGCCTTTCTTTCACTTTGTTTCATCGCTGTTCCTTTACTCCACTTCTTTCACAACCCCTCAATCCAATTTCAACTATCTGCATTTCCTCTCTCCCTTGCACCACGTTTCAGCTTTCTCACATTCTCTCAGTACCACTGCTTTAGTTCTCTTCCCCGCTCTTTCCTTCTTTTGCTCCTTTACTCTTTTTCCTTTCTTCACTCATTGTACTGCACTTCACTCAGTTTTTCCCTTAGTCTTTCTGTGTACTTATTTCCTCACTCCTTTTTCCTCTATCGTTCTATATTAACCTAATTCCCTTCATCCCTTCTCTCTGTGACTCCCCTTCACTCACTCTCAGTTATCTTCCATTCCTCTTTCTTATAAATGGATCCTGATTTAGACTCCTTTCCCTTTCACTCATTCTCCTTTTTCTTACTTCTCTTTCCTGATTTTGTTTTGGTATCTCACTTTCTTTTAGTATCTTACTTACCTTCAGTAATTTGCACTCCTTCTATTTCTTTTTCCCTCTTTTTTTGTCCTTCTACATTACTTTATTTCAGTTTCTGTATCCTTTACTCTTGTTTTATTTCTTACTACATTTATTTTGATTGTTTAACTCTTGACCTGTTTCTTCTTTTTTAAAATATATATTTTACTAATTAGAACTTTTTTTCTTTTGTCTTTCACAGATACAAAGTGTAGTTTAAACATGCAATTAAGTTTCCATTAATTATATGGTAAGTGTGACTAAAAAAATGTAGTCTGTCATCACCCTTTGCTTTAACCTCACTACTTTTCTCTCACCCTACCCCACCCCTGTTTCCTTACTCTGCTTCCCTCACTTATTCTTATTCTCCATGTTTACTTCTCTTTTCCTTACTTTCTTACCTCATTCAACTTCTTTCAGTGCCCCTGCTCACCCACACTCCCTCACTTACTTTTTTTTCTGGTTCACTTAGTCCCTTTCTGTCACTCCTTCCTTTAGTCTCTCTGTTCTTTCTCTCTGTCACTCCCCATGTCTTACCCTTATTCACTTTTATCCACCCTCTTTCACCCCT
Source organism: Lissotriton vulgaris (assembly GCF_964263255.1). Lineage (NCBI taxonomy): Eukaryota > Metazoa > Chordata > Amphibia > Caudata > Salamandridae > Lissotriton > Lissotriton vulgaris. The sequence goes on from NC_141687.1 coordinate 1,684,490,691, forward strand.
CTTTACTTACACTCACTGCTCTTTTCTTTCCCTCCGTCACCGCTGTTCCTTTTCTCTGGTTCCGTCACTACCCGTCATTCCCCAACCTTTACTCTCCTTCCTTTTACTTTCATCACCCATTCACATTCTCCCAGAACCTCTGCTTTAGTCTTCTTCCTCTTTCTTCTCTTCTTTTGCTCCCTTATTCATTTTCCTTTTCTCAGTTACTTCCTCTTATACATTTTCTCTGCTTTACTATCTATTACACAGTCACTCTGTGCTTCTCCCTCTATCTCTCTTTCTCTTTACACCACTCTCTCTGTCCCCATTCCTCATGCTCACTCCTTCATTATTTTTTTTCTTATTTTATTTTGGGTGAGCTGACGGGACGCGCCCCAGTACAAGCACCGGGAGCGCACCAGGGTGACACATAAAAAAAACATATATATACTTTTAAAAAAAAGTATTACATTAATATACAATATAGGAATAACTTTTAGAAAAAAATACCTTTCTTAGCTATAGACATTTGCTAATAAATAACCTTAAAAATTCACTAAAAAAAACATAGGTATGAGGCCCTATATAAAGTTAGGAATTAGCATTTAAAAAACCTATGAAATTCACTGAAAAAACGATAGGTTTCAAACACATTATAGTTAGGAATTAGCATTTAAAAAACCTAAGAAATTCACTGAAAAAACCATGGGTTTCACACCAGTTATAGTTAGGAATTAGCATTTAAAAAAGCTAGTAAATTCACTGAAAAAAACGTAGGTTTCACACCAGTTATAGTTAGCTGGAAATTTTACTGACATAAAACCATTGAAATTCCACGTTATAGTTGGACTCACTATAAATTGTGCGCCTGCAATGCACTGCTGATGCATATTACATCACTCATGACATGGTCAGTGACATCGGCAAAATGGAGCAGGAGTGATATCTTGATTGTGCCATCCCTCTCCCTGGTGGCCCAAAAGTAGTTATTTTAATGTCCTACCCGAGTCTTTCACCAAGGGGCTCAGGTGGCTGTGCCAATACATTCACTGAACAGCTGGGGTGCAGTGAACGATCCATGAATGCTCATGATGGAGTGAGGTGGAGAAACAACATTTTGTATACCCCTGACATTCTCATAACAGTAACATGAACTATTCGTGTGGTTTTGAAAATTAATCAACATAGAATAAAATGCACACATACAAGTACACGTGGGAGACTAATTTGCTTATGTTGCAAACCATAATCGGCTAATTAAGTGATGATGTTACGCTTATGACTTACACAAATGCTATAACTTAACCAAAAGCGGCATGAAAATGCTTTTGTCTGTCTATTGTGGCATAAAAGATGAAGAATGGTGAGTAAACCACGCATATATGTTGCTTTATCTGCTAGGTAATAACTAGCAGGGATACCTCAGTATGGAGGGAGGTAAACAGAAGGGTTATATTTCAACAATAAACGTTCAACTGTGTTTGTTTCTATATTAGTTCCCGTTCTGGCCCATGCGGCCTAATTTATAATGGACGTTTCTGTGACTCCGCGACTGAAGCATTGTAAGCATGCGCAAAGTGAACTCTAGATGAGCATGAGCTGTCTGTGCCTGTACAGAATGGGTAAAGGACAGTGTGCCCTGAAAGTCCAGCTGACTGCCAAAAAAATGGAACGTGCGAAAGAATGTAAAACTAGCAAGTTAAGGACACGAGTGAAACGGACATAAACTAAGTCAAAGGCCACTTTCATATTGCTGATCATGCAAAATTGGAACAATAAGATGATGAGGTTATGCTCATCCACCCCTTGATTTGTCCAATCAGCACTGTTAAAGACACTGATATTTACTTTTTTGGATAGATTAAGTAGGGAAAAAGGCTATAAAAGAGTGAGTCTGGAGTTAAGAAAAAAACTCCCTTCTTCAATTTCCATCTTTGTATCCTGAGATGCTGCCGGACCGCTGAATTTTCCTGAGGCGTAAATTCCTTTGATATTTTTCTGAACTTTAACTTTTCTTGAATGAGTACGAAGTCTTTAGATGAGGTGAACAGCTAGAGAGAATAGAGAGATGATCTTTGGGAACTATTCTGTCCTATGCTAAAATTTGTGTCTTAGGTTTTCAGTAATAATTTGCTTATTTTCTGAACTATTGAACTAAATAAATGTTTAAATGTAATTCTTGTAAATATCAAAAAAGGACTAGCTTGGTTGTGTTTTACCAGTGGAGACTCAGTACGTATGACGGCAAACCATTTGGTTTGGTTGTTAAGCCCTCACCCACCGACCTAGTCGGTGGCATGCTTCATCATCGGGCCCACCACAGTAACACCGAATGCGTCCCGGGTGTGCTTCGACTCCAGATTACTGAGGAGCTGGTATACTTCTCTGAGTGTGCTGTGAGGGGGTGTATAAGAAAGTGATTTAAAAGCTATGCTGTAGGTCCCAGTGCCCGAGGGTATACAGAACTTTAATAGCTGGGCCCACGCTAGCGTATAAAAAGGCAAGCGGACGCGATGGAGCGAGTTATGAACTCCCGCGTCCTATGTGGTCGACATGTTTCAGCCAGGCCTTTTCTTTATAAAACTGGCTTTCCTCAGGACCAATGAGAGTGTGGGTGAAAAAAATTTTTTAATATTAAGTGAAGTGTTTAAAAATGTGTCGCACACGCTAAGGTGCTATACGTGTGTGGAGGGGGGTTCCCTCCGCTTTACTGTACACAAAACATAAAGGACGAAGACAGACGTACATGGTAGAGTCAGGTAAGTATTAATTACCAAAAACACAACGTCCTGCCGGTAAGTTAAAGGTGAGTGAACGACCTCTATCGGCGGGAGTATAACGTGGCCATGAAAATGTATGGCGGCAGTGATAATAAAAGGCGTTTTCTAAGCGAAGTGAAAAGTGGTGGACTAAACAGCGGAAGATAGTCAATGGGTGAGAATGGGTAACAATGTTTCCTCACACATGCTATTTGCTGTTAAAGCCTCAAAGGTCACCAGGCAGGGAAGAGCGGACCCTAAAAAGTTTATAGGGAGGCAGAGGTTAGAACCTGTTGGGAGAGAAGGTGGCTTACCTACTCCGACGTGATGGATGGATCTCAGTACTTACGAGATTACCGGCCTCCGTGCTCCATGAACCTGTAGTCCTGCTGCGGTGTCCCGAGTGAGTTGAGATCAAGAGCACTCTGGTATTTATACTCGTTCAGAAAGGGCGGTACCTGCAGAGGGGTGGAGCAAGGGGTGGAGCAAGGGGTGTAGCTGCGCATGTTAAGAGAACAGTGTTAAGTGCTCATGGGCTACGCATGCGCAGAAGTGTATGATTGTTTATTAAGAGTAGCACAGTACAGAGGGACAGGGCCACGAGTCCAGACGGAAACAGGACTCAGCAATTCAGTGAATTCCATGGTATGGAATCGTTAAGTCCAAACAAGTGGGTGGAAAGTCGGTAAATCCACCGTTGTTCCTTGGTGTGAAGGGTTCTTTCATCGCAGTTGTCAAATTTCTCGATGACTGTCCACGTGAAGTCGTTAGGGGTATGGTTGTGTGACAGAAAATGTTCTGTCAGTTTGCTGATATTTTTGCCGCACCTCATGGTGCTCCTGTGTTCGGTCATTCTTGTCCTCACTTTTCTGGTCGTCATCCCGACGTATCTTAGGCCACAATGACATGTTATTAAGTATACCAGGTTGGCAGAATTGCAATTGGTGAACTGCCGTTGCGTCCATATTTTGCCATCTTCGAGATTGAGAGTTTTCGATGAAGTGGTCAAATGGCAGACACTGCAGTTGTTGCAGGGTTGATGTCCAGTCAATTTGGGCAGCCCCCATGCATTGAGGATAGTGTTGTCTGGGGGACGTTGGATTTTTCTTGGTCTTGTCGAGACCAACTGGTCCCTGAGGTTTTTAGCCCTTTTGAAGGCAAAGCGAGGGAGGTCCCACTTTCTGGTACCAGAGTTGATTATTTTCCAGTTCTTCCTGATGATACTGGACACCTGATTAGAGGCTGTGTTGTAAGTTGTAACGCAGGTCATCACAGGAGGTTCCATTGGTTTCGGTATGGTTTCCAGGAGTGCATCCCTGTTCAAATTGCGTGCTCGTTTACAGGTTTTAGAGATAATTCCAGTGGGATACCCACGGTCTTCCAGTTTGTGGACCAAGGCTCCCGACTGTAATTTGTAGTCCTGGATGTGACTGCAATTGCGCCTGATTCTTAAAAACTGGCCAAACGGGAGGTTTTCTCTGAGAGGCCTAGGGTGGAAGCTGTCAAAGCGAAGTAAGGAATTACGCGAGGTGGGTTTATAGTAGGTGGTGGTACTTAAACCATTGTTCTTTGCTGTGATATTGAGGTCCAGAAAAGCCAATTCAGAGTGACTGCTCGTGCATGTGAAGCGCAGGTAAGCATCCCGATCGTTAATCCACGTCAGGAACTGCTTCAGGGTGTCTTCGTTGCCCTCCCATATGATGAAGATGTCGTCAATGTAACGACGCCAGGTGATTATGTTGGCCGAGTACGGGTTGGTTGGGGACTCGATGTGGCTGCGTTCGAAGTGGTGAACGTACAGTCCGGCCACGCTGGGGGCAAAGACACTCCCCATCGAGGTTCCATTGGTCTGGAGGTAGAATTTTCCTTCATACTCGAAGTAATTATCCTTGAGGGCCAGGGCCAGTGCCGCACACTCAAGGATAAACTTGCGTGGAGTGCGATGTTGCCAAGTGGTTTCCATCAGAACATCATGTAGGACTTGCAAAGTAGCATCCTGGGGTAAGCTTGTGTACAAGCTTTCGATATCCAGTCCGACCAGGAGCTGAGAGTCGGGGTTGAATGGCATGTCTTTGATGACATTCAATAGATGTTTAGTATCCTGGATGTAGGATGGTGTTTTTTGTACAAGGGGATTGAGAAAAAAGTCGCAGAAGCGTGAGAGTGGTTCGAGCAGAGATTGGATGCCCGAAACTATGGGTCTCCCTGGTGGCGGATGTACACCCTTATGTATCTTTGGTAAGGTATAAAAATACGGTACCCTCGCGTTCTTGGTGCAAAGATAGTCGCCCTCCTGTTTGGAGATGTGTTCAGCATCAACAGCCTCTTTGACGGTTCGGTTGATTTTTAGTTGGAGTTCCTCAGTGGGGTCTTTATTCAGGAGTTTATAGTTTCGAGTGTCACTCAATAAGCGACAACATTCCTTGTCGTAGTCGCACTTGTTCATGACCACAATCCCTCCTCCTTTATCTGCAGGTTTTATGATGCGGGTTGAGTCGTTTTGTAGATGTTTAATGATCTCGCGTTCTTGGAAGGAGAAGTTGTTGAATTTGTTTCCTGGTTGTAATTTGTCTATTTCTGCATAGACGGCATTTTCGAAGGTGATAATTTCCACAGGTATGCTTGTCGGTGGCGGAGTGAAGGTGGATTTCACTTTCAAACCGGTTTCATTGATGTTTTCTTGATTGTTATCCTGTTTTTCTTGTGTTACTGTGGTGGGCCCGATGATGAAGCATGCCACCGACTAGGTCGGTGGGTGAGGGCTTAACAACCAAACCAAATGGTTTGCCGTCATACGTACTGAGTCTCCACTGGTAAAACACAACCAAGCTAGTCCTTTTTTGATATTTACATATTAAATTGGGGATTCGGACTGGCTTATCTAGTCCTCTCTCTCCGTTTTGATTTGCTGATAAATGTAATTCTTTCCTTTCCTAGACTATTCCTGGCTAAATGAGTAAAATAAGATGAATAAATAAAGGTTATGTTAGAAGATTTTTCTCTTTAAATAAAGATTAAATGAATGGAGAATTAAGCTGGTCTTGTTTATCCTTAGTTTAATTTTCACTAGCAGATCCATTGACAAAATAATGGTGGTTTGTCTGAATATCTAATTCGTGGATAAAACCATGGTAAAAAGAGTTTAGACTGCAGATGTACATATTGTAAATATTTACTGTTTAATTTAGACGCTCTACTATGATCCAGCAGCTCTCCTTTTGATTTTTACCAATCCTTGAAGAAGAGTGAAAGTGTGTATGAGTGACTTGCGCGTTATGGGCGCCACTGATGAGTAAATGCGTGATTAAGTTCTCCAGGGAAAAGGTGATGGGTTTTTGAAAGATATTTCTGGAGTAGCGCTGCATCAATAATTAACTTGGTAGCGGAGCATTGGTTACTATAGATTAACTAGGATAAGATGTATAAAGTGATGTGTATAGAGTTTGATGTACAAAATTATGAGTAACATTTGTTGAGTTTGTATTACATTATATGTAGTCTGAAAAGTGTGGAAAGCTAGTCCCTCTGTCTGCAGGCAGAGGAAGTGTGGCAAGTGAAGTCGCACATCACATAGTCTGTTTCAAAGTAGTGGTATTGTCGTATATCACAAGTATAGGGACTTTACGTGTGAAAGGATAAATGTATAGTGAGGACAATCTATAAAATGGTAGCCTTCAAGTACAGGGATCATTGAGTGTCCTGGTTTAAAACTTACTGCTTAGAGAGTAATAGAGCTTAACCCGAGCTTGAGAGAAGGGGAAGGTAGAGGGATGTGCTACTTTATCGTGAGTCTAAAATTCTGTGGTAGAGAAGAGGTAAGCACTGTCTACTGGAAAAACAGAATACTTGTGTGATTAAGAAAACTATCACTTTGGATTTAGCGAAACAGACTAATGGAGTTCTTTTATGTGGTTACTAACGGATTAAGTTGTAACAAAGTGTAAGTAAAGAATCGCTAACATTTTTTGCAAAGGAGGGGTCAGCAAAAGCTGAAGAAGCCGGAGCAGAGCTGACGTCAAAAGTGTCGCGCAGGGATTGGTCCTTGTGACCAAGACAGAGCAAGGACTGATTGGTGCATCAGTAAAAGCAGCAATGTAATTGGTTGAGCACTACTGAAACATATCTTGTTCCAATTGGTACTATAGTGTGAACCGCTCTGTAATAGGCTGGTGTTACGAAGCAGTTTGCGGAAGAGTGCGCAATCTTTTGAAAGACCGGAAATTATCAGAAAAATTTAGTTTTATTATGGAGAGGAGAAAGAGAAACCTTCATGGTTTAATAAATTGAAAAATATGTTCAAAAAGGACAAGGCGATAGTGACAAGAGAGGGAAAATTACTCCCTCCACCTAAAATGCCTGCTTCGTATATGATGACAAAATATGGCTTTCATACATGCATATGGTTAGAAAACTGGGCTAGATATACCAAGAATGATGGTCCGCTAGCATTTCCTGAAGTAGGATCCTTTAGTCTTGCAGTACTACTAAATTTGAGAGAAAAAATTGATGAAGCTTGAACTAAGACCTAGACCGACTCAATTTGAAGCACTAGTTGAGTGGGAAAATGAGATGCATGAGTTAGAACGAGAAGATTGGAAGATTTCAGAGGACCAAGATGCAGATTTTGTAAAATTTGGAAAGAAACGCATGAGAGTAGAATGCAAAGATGGAGAACTTCTGATATGTGTGATGTATCCGGTTAGATTGGCAGATGGAATAGAAGGGCGAAAGTGTACGGAGAAAAGAAAAAATGTGGAGACAGGAAGAAAATGTTATGAGGATGGTGAATCAGAGGATACGGTGCTGGAGGAGATATTAAATAGGAGACCACCACCATATAAACTATATCAACCGGGTTCTATAAGGACCACTACAAATGCTCCACCAATGCAGGATAGGTTTTCTGAAACTCCAAAACGATTTTCAAATTTCATGGACCTTCCAGAAAGAGTAGAAATGATATATGATTCAAAAACCCCAGTGATAGAAAATACCAATACAAAACAAAATGACGAAGTCGGAAGAAACGTAACTAGGGTAGAGAAACAAATTGAAGAACATCCAAATACTTCTGAATATATACGTTCTACAAATGAATTAACTGAAAAGATACAGAAATTCACTAGAAATATAGAAGTTGTAACAGTCCCAGTAACAATAGGTCCTATAATTCCAGTATTCGAAAACCAGAAAATAAAAGAACCGTCTTTGACAATTCCTTTGAATTGAAGTTTACAAAAAGTAAAAGAAAAGGTTTATCCCGATTTGTCCAAGGATAGGCGTACAACTCATATAACACCACCTGACTTGACTTTCAATCAAAGTTTACCATTTGGGTTTCAAATGGGTACGGTATCCGACTCCTTGACACCTGAGAAAATTATAGAGAAAATAGACTCATCACAGACCCCAGTGGGACCAACAGAACAAGAACTAAGTGATTAGATCAAAACTCTGAAAGTAAAAGAACATGAACCTAAAGTTTTAGATGTGCCAAGACTAAAAATTGACATGGAAGAATTCATAAATGGAACAATTGTAACAGATAGATTAAAAACATACCAAGACGATGAGATAATGTTTATGTGTAAAAGCATTACTTGGAAAACAAAGTCTAGGCATGACCGATAAAAAGGATTAGCTAATGAATTAAATGTAGATTTTTCAAAGAATAAAACACTACAGAAACCCTATAGAGTAGATTTTACAGAAAAAGACCTTAAGAATATGAATACCGCAGGAAGATTAACCCAAATAAAAGAGCTAATTGTATTACTGAGAAAATGGGAATATGTGGATAAGTGGAAAGCAAAATGGGCAAAGAAAAAAGAGGAAGTCAGTGATAAATCCACATTAGCGTTCCCAGTGAAAGAAAAAGAACAAGTAGTAAATGAATTCCCTATGAGAGAAATACTGGGAGGAGGGTATGTACATTTTACTTGGACTAGACAGGACATATTATCATTTACTAATGATTTCCCCAGACTAAAAGAAAAGCCAGTAGAATGGTATCGACAGGTGGAGCGATTTGTAAAAGTTTCAAAAGTGTTATGGTAGGATCTAGATGGATTATTTGACATAGTAGTACCAGTAAGTTTATGGTCTGAATGTAATATAACAGTAGATTGGCCAAAAACTGAATATCCACGCGATAGAGTGACAGGTGCTCCTGAACCTGAAGTAATGAGGAAGTATGAACAAGTAATAGTGTTTTTGAAAAATAAAATCCCACCAAAAGAAACAGATTGGGTAAAGATTGATAGGACATTACAAGAACCAAAAGAATCAGTACATGCATCTTTTGAGAGACTGTTGTTATTGTTTAAACAATACATTAGATATGAGGAGATAAATGAAAAAGATATGAGTCATTTTGTGTATCGCTTTTGTTTGGATTAAGACCTGAAATAGGAGACATGATTAAATATAATTTGATGGGATGGCAATCATGTTCAGTAGATGAAGTATTGAGACATGCAAAATACTGTAGTGATGAAATTGAGGTTAAGCAAAGAAAGCTTAAAGAAAAAGCCATGTGGACACAAGTAAAAGTAGCTGGAAAAAAAATCCCAGAAGGGAATCAAGGAAAATTGAAGGGAGATTTCAATAAACCTAAGATATTAGGAAACATTGAGGAACTTAAAAAAAAATACCCTTGTCACAATTGCAGCAGGATAGGGCATTGGAGAAAAGATTGTAAGTATCCACCAAGAGTTAATCCCGAAAATACGTCATTGAATCCCCAGGTGCAGAATGAGGTCATTCAGCAGCCAACGCCACGACAGCAGGTAGTTACTAGGGGTGGGCGGCCAGCTACGCTCCGTGCCGCCTACTCCGCATTTTGCGTAGCGGGCGTAGCCAGGCGGCACTACGCACACTCCGCAGACGGAGCGTAGCTGGCCGCCACCCGCCACCCTCCCGCCCTCCCTAAATACTTTAAATTAAACGTTTAAATTAATTAAAAGGCACTTACCTTGCCCGCCGCTGCCCGCCACGTCCACAGGGCTCGCTATCTTCTTTGCTGCCGTCTTGTTTACTAATGCGCATGCGCGGGCGGCCACGCATGCGCATTTCTCACGAGGAAAATGCGCATGTGCGGGCGGCCGCGCATGCGCATTAGTAAACAAGACGGCAGCAAAGAAAATAGCGAGCCCCGGGGACGCGGCGGGCAGCGGCGGGCAAGGTAAGTGCCTTTTTAATTATTTTATACTTTTAAATTAACGTATTTAGGGAGGGCGGGAGGGAGGCCTGTGGTGCGTAGTGGGGCTACGCGGAGTGCGGAGGTGGTCGTAGTTTCTCGCCCACTTCACGTAGCTCCGCGAAGCCCCACTACGCCCACTAAGCCCAGGGTTAGTAGTTACTCAACAAAGTCAGGTACCACAACTGCCACTACCACACAGTGTAAATCTGCAGAAATACAGTGCAGAGCCAGGGTTCTGTTGAGGCGAGCAGGTAAACCGATAGCCCAGAGTGAATGTGAGTCCGCAGTATTGGTTAAAAGAGGATGGTGGGAGTGAGTTGGATGATAGGTTTTGACGATGCCTGAGAGAGGGAGAAGAGTGCGTACTTGGCGCCACTCTTGAGGTAGATCAATCTGGTCCGTTTGTGAATGGAAAAGTGAATGATGTAGATGTGACTTTCCTAGTGGACAAAGGTGCTACCCGTTTTACTGTCAGATCAGTAGAAGTTCAAAACCTTCCTCTCTCTGGAGAACAAATCCAAGTTGTAGGTGTAGCTAATAGTCAGATTAGAACCTCCTTAGCAAAACCTGTTGAAGTAGAAATTGGAAATTTGAAAGACTTGCACCGATTTGTGGTGTGTGACAGCAGTCCCGTTAACTTGTTAGGCAGAGATATTCTATGTAAAAAGAACTGTGCCATATATTGTTCACCGGATGGCAATAAGCTCCAAACTCCAGATGAAGATAGCTTGTATAAAATGACTATGTCACTGATAGAATCAGAAAAGAATGACATGTTTCCTGTGTTTGATCAAGTAAAGATACCTGTTGAATTGAAAGAAGTAGTGAAAGAACAAGTATGGGATTTTACAGGAGAGGATATTGGACTAATGAAAGATGTAGATCCTGTAAAAGTTACTGTAAAAGAAGGAATCAGTTACCCAAACATTCCCCAATATAAAATGGCAGCAAAAATAATTAATGGAATAAACCAATAATAAACAAGATGATTGGACAAGGCATTTTTAGAGAGATAGGAAGCAGTCCTTGTAATTCGCCGATAATGGGATTGAAAAAACCTCATGGAACATTTAGGATAGTACAGGATCTTAGAAAAATTAATAAGATCATTGTCCCATGTTGTCCAATTGTACCAAATCCAGCAGTGATTCTTTATCAAATCCCACATGTTGCAGAATGGTATACTGTCATTGATCTATGTAATGCAAGCCAGCCAATATTTGCGTTCAGGTTCGGAGATCGCATTTTGGCATGGTGCCGAATTCCTCAGGGGTATACTGAGAGTCCATCCATTTTTAATCAGTTGCTAAAATAATCATTAGAGAGTTTGAACATGCCTGGAGAATCTGTATTGGTTCAATATATTGATGACCTATTGGTGGCATCAAAGACGAAAGATGCATGTGTACCAGATACTGTTACATTATTGAATCATTTGGCAGAAGAGGGAAATAAAGTGTCTCCATCAAAATTACAATTTTGTCTGAAAGAAATACAATACCTGAGTCACAAAATTGCTAAAGGAATTAGACAAGTTACTAAAGAGAGAATCAAAATGATACAAGGAAGGCAACCACCAAAAACACAAAGACAAGTGAGAAAGTTCCTAGGAATGGTAGGATACTGTAGGCAATGGATTAATGGATTTTCACTAAAAGCTAAACCTTTGCAAAGGTTAACAAGAGCAGATGTAAAAGATCCTATGTATTGAATAAGGCTGAAATGGAGGCATTCGAACAGCTAAAAACAAGTTTATGTGAAGCTCCAGCTCTAGAAATGTCTGACTATGAAAAAGAGTTTGAGCTGTATTGCAGTGAATGAGAAGGATGTGCATTATCCGTCCTAATTCAAAGACATGGAAAGCTGTGAAAACCAATTGCATATTACTCAGCTGATTTGGATCCAGTTGCAAAGGCCTTGCCAGGTTGTTTGAAAGTAGTAGCAGCTATGCGTGTAGATTTGGAACAGAGTGAAGGAATAGTGATGGGATTTCCTGTGAGAGTATATGTACCTCATTCTGTGGAGATTTTCCTCACTAGGACATATGGCCAGGATGCCTGTCACCCCCTCCCAACACAATCCCCAAGGATGGGAAGACGGACGCAGTTCTGAACTTTTGGAAGGCGGGAGGGAGTTACCCTCCCGGCCGTATTTATTAAAATATGAAACAAAATTAAAACATTAAAATAACAGTTTCATATCATGTACAATTTTCATTTATTACATTACGATGAAGACACGTTCATTGGCTAACCTTAACAAATCTCTAGTACAAAGGTTTTCCTAGCCGAGTCTAACATCCTGCAAATGCATACTTTCTAAATTAAAATTGTACATCCTAGCATTACGGGCCAACGGCAAGGTCGCAACCGGTGTCAGATCCCTACTACCAGAACTCCCCCCTCACGGTGTGAGGGCGGGCGCGCAGAGGACTGTACCTCTGTACCAACTCCAATTTCCCTTGTCTTTGCGGGGGCCCCCTATTTACTCGACGCTATCTTAATGGTCGTCCGAGGACTCGTGTGAGGTGTCTAGAAGGTAGCGTGGACCCCCCTCCCACCCCACACTGTTTATCACATCCGCCATCGCGGATATCCGGGCCCCGAGAAATTCATAGGAGGGGCATCCAGCCGCCTCCTCCCCTGGAAGGGGCCTATGACCGCCTTCCCTTAGGCGACCCCATACTTAGTGGGTGCCGCCTCCCCGTGTGAGGGGCCAATGGCCGCCTCCCCCCGGGCGCTCCCATCCATAATGGGTGGCGCCCCCCCTCTAGGGACCTTGAAATTACTGCTCACCGATCATGACCTTACCGCCTGACCAAAAAATAAATACGACGTTTGTTTACCTACTAAGAAAGAAAATCAACTTTACATTGCCTATCCTTCAACTAGACTGTTATACTCTGCTCCACTAAGGAAGAAAATGTTTTGAAGCAAATCATTTTATTGCAGTATCAACATTGACATTTTATTAACCACTAAACCAGGAGAAAAAAGATGTCATCAAAGCAAATCATTTTATTGCAGTACTAACGTTGCCATAAGGGGCTGGTGGGTGGGTCAAAATTGCTCCTTGTTCCGTCGAGGGCTCACGTGCAATGAGAGTGTGCAGCTTCCAAGCACAGGAACAAGAGGATGCTTCTTCGGATTGCTGCTCCTTTTATTCCTCTTCGGGAGGGCGTGTACCCTCCTCCGGTACGCCTACGGGCCGTGGCCAACGGTGTAGGTGTCTAGGACAACCCTTCTTGGGCGGGAAAAGGCGCGCCCCGGCTACGCCGCTTCAGGCATGCCAGCCGTGACACGCCCCCCGCCCAAAATGGTTTCCCGGGGGGATCCGGGCCCCCTACCATACGTTCGGGGGGACCGAGTGGTCGCCCCTTTCCATATGGCCGGGATGCCTGTCACCCCCTCCCAACACAATCCCCAAGGATGGGAAGACAGACGCAGTTCTGAACTTTTGGAAGGCGGGAGGGAGTTACCCTCCCGGCCGTATTTATTAAAATATGAAACAAAAATTAAAACATTAAAATAGCAGTTTCATATCATGTACAATTTTCATTTATTACATTACGATGAAGACACATTCATTGGCTAACCTTAACAAATCTCTAGTACAAAGGTTTTCCTAGCTGAGTCTAACATCCTGCAAATGCATACTTTCTAAATTAAAATTGTACATCCTAGCATTACGGGCCAACGGCAAGGTCGCAACCGGTGTCAGATCCCTACTACCAGAACTCCCCCCTGACGGTGTGAGGGCGGGCGCGCAGAGGACTGTACCTCTGTGCCAACTCCAATTTGCCTTGTCTTTGCGGGGGCCCCCTATTTACTCGACGCCATCTTAATGGTCGTCCGAGGACTCGTGTGAGGTGTCTAGAAGGTAGCGTGGACCCCCCTCCCAACCCACACTGTTTATCACATCCGCCGTCGCGGATATCCGGGCCCTGAGAAATTCATAGGAGGGGCATCTAGCCACCTCCTCCCCTGGAAGGGGCCTATGACCGCCTTCCCTTTGAAGGACTGGGTTATTTAGAACCCAGCGGTGCCAGGGCACAACACCTGAAACCTTCGTGGGTAACCTGCTCCGGCGTACGAATCACAGAGACACGGGACACATCCTTCGGCGTCAAAGATTCAAGGTTTATTTGCTGCAGGGAAACACAGAAATCACGGAAGTACAACCAGTGTAGTTCAGGGTAACTGCTTCAAATTGGTTATGCGGATCGCTCCTTTTATACACGATTTTCCCATAGAGTTACATTGAACACAAAAGTTTATGACCCGGTTCCCACAATTATCCCCCAGAGGGGTCGCTTTGGTCACTTTGATACACACAAGGTCCGGGACATAAGTGCGGAAACATTTGGCGGTTCCCAACTGTAAAAACGCATCTTCCCACCATTAGTGCATTCCAATCAGTAGTAAAACAGATCGAAATAGGAACAAGGACAGGTGTAGAGGAAGATGGAAACAGTGGGGAGATCGGAAAGGGTGTAAAAGGAGAGGTATCAGGAAACACGAGATACAGGCATCAAAGGGACGTGCCTAATGAGATGCACGGCTGAGACAATAAGCCGATACGGCAAGATGAGCCTCGAGCGGCGCCATCTGCCTTACAGTATCATCCCCCTCATCATAAAGACACTTACAAAGGACATGTGTCTTCCGCAAATATCTTGGGAGTCCCAGGGTCGCTAAGCGGACAACGTCCGTTCGCTGGCTACTTGAGGGCAAGAGACAAAATGGATGCCGTATCTAAGATGGAACCCGTGGGTACAGATAGAAATACCCACGTAACAGACGAACGGTTTAGGTTAGCACAGCGAAACTGCGTACACCCACTAAACTCGTCATTTGCGGTTCATAGATACCAGACTCGACTATATTCGTGCGAGTCGAAAACACCACTTACAATTGTCACGGATCCTCAGACGCTCCTTTTGCCCTCATGTAGGCAAGCACTAGTCGGAATCATAATCGATATTCATCAGACCATCTAGATGTTGCTGTAGCATAGCTCTGTCCAACCGAGTTCCATTGGTAACAGGCGGCTGTCTCATACACGTTGTAGCACAAAGGCCACATAAGGCAGGACCGCACTGCACACAAAGGCAACACGTGAACAGGAACACCACAACAACTCCGATAATCATCAGAATCTTCAAACCCCAAGTCGACATTAGGCCCCAAAACCACCCAAGTAGCGTCCAATCCCCTACATCCACGTGTATGGATTCAGAGATCTTATGCAACTTAGAGATGGCTTGATAGACAGTCGGAGCGTTATCAGCAATGAAAATGCAGCAGCTCGAATGGATCACCTTACATACCCCACCTCGATCTGCTAAGATAACATCTAAAACCATACGGTTTTGTAGCGTCATAAGTCTATCCGCCTGAAGTTCTGTGGTGATATTACCAAGGGCACTGGCAGTAATATTAGCTGTCGATTCTACCACTCGAGTCAACTGTCTCAGGTTCCTACTATTAACCATAGGTCCCCAAAACGGGAGGAAACCCTTGAAAAAGTCTCCTGCCTCTTGACCCGCAGTATCCTCTTCGCTAATTACGCCTCTCACAACTCTAGTCTTGTGATAATCGGCATCTACAGTGAACGTCGGAGGCAACAAATTTGCAATGAAGCATGAGCCCATGAAGTCAGAGGGCAACCATGCATAAGCACGATCATGACAGATAAAGTATGTACCCTTGGCAGCCAGAAACACAGGGGACGAGACCATGGGCAGAATGTAATTTTCAGTGCAAGCACTCTCTCCAAGTCGGGCTTTCGATCTTCGGCCACGACCCATTAGACAAAAATTACCAATGTGGGGTACGACCCATATCGGAGGTGAGCTCTTAAGCTGCTTTTCACTAGTGAACACACTATACTCGCCTCTACTCAGGACCCTGTAAGCTTGTACCTCTTCTTCTGGAATAAGCGAGGGATCATAGATATCGCTGTCTAAGTCCTCTATTGCTATTGACAAAGGTTTTTGATACGAGGTAGGACCAGAGTAGGGGGAACGTGGTTCTCGAATGGGGTGGAAACCTAGTGCACTTCGAAACATTGTTTGAAATGCTCGAGCAGACCCTTGGGAACTATACGGTAACACCAGATATGGAATTCCCTTATCCGTAGTATGTGGCATCAACCCACACACCCAACAATTAGTAGTGTTAACCACTAACTGATGCTGGTGAAGGAGCTGAATAAAGGAATTATTGCGGAATTCTGCACGTCTAGCCTGCTCGTGTTCGGGTAGGACATGAAAAGAATGGGGAGAGGCAACAGTGGTAAGTTTAGGATCAGGTGTAGGAGTAGGTAAGACAGGAGATAGAAAACCAGAGATCATATAGTACACCCCACCCGCCAAAAATGCAGAAACAGTCAAGAATAATACAAACACTTGGAATATAAAACATTTTGTACGGCTGAGTTGTTGCAGCTTGAATCTTTGTATCTGAGCTTCTTCCAAGTCCATCAGCTTCGAAAACGCCATCCCCTACGACCGTCCACAACGTCTCTTGACGCACTTCGTTCCGTGTAGCCGCAGTCAATCCCCAGGAGTTCCCAGGAATCGACGGTCTTTAACCTAGTGTCAAGACCTGCTAACCAGAAGGAAGTACACGCGCGGCCCTACGGCCTTTATTTCACAATATATATATGCGAAAACAATGTCTCTCGGCTGTGGAAGCAAAAAAAGTATAAGGAACGAAACTCAATGTATATATATACAGGAATAATCACAGTAATATGAATGTTCAAACTGATCACGGAAAACGGGATAAATGCAGTTGTCAATACAGCAAAGCAGGATCTTTTATTAGTCTTTAGTGCTAGATCGCAAAAAGTATCGGGTTTTCCCAGGACGTGTCTGCCCGTCAAACAAAGGATCCGTTGAAAAGACAGCGTCATGCTGATCAGTTGAGTGTTCTGGTCTTGAGTCTTTTGGTGACAAATGTTCAACAGTGTCTTTCTGCTGCACTGAGGATTCTCCGACAGGCTGTGCGTCGCTAAAAGGTACAAACGCCGGCAATCCTTCGATTTCAGTTGATGCAATGCCTCTCCTCACCCACGGGTCTGCCGGCAAAGGAATAGGGACTTTTTTGGTGTGGGTGGCGTGCACCCAGTTCTTCCGTCCCTCAAGGCGAACAGCAGTCCTCGTGGCAAGGAGAACCTGGTAGGGTCCAGTGAACCTCGGATCCAAATTGTTCTTGCTGTTGGGCGCAAAGTTCCGCGTCACCCCCCAATCTCCGGGCTGGAGCTGGTGGCCTGGACCCTCCGTCTGCGTCGGCAGTGCGTCGTAAACCTGTTGGTGAATTAACCTCAGTTTAGCAGTCAAGTCATGAAGATAATCGATCAACATTGGGTACTCAAGATCACAGAACGCACCTGGCCTAGGAACCCCCCACACATTCGCAGGGCGGCCGAACACTATTTCATAGGGACTAAGCCCTACTCGGGAGTGTACAGTCGCCCTAGTTGACAGTAACGCTAAAGGTAAAGCGTCAGGCCATGAGAGACCAGTGGTAGCCTGAATCTTTGCTAGTTTCAGTTTAAGGGTGCCGTTATACCCTTCAACCAAACCAGCTGACTGGGGATGATTGGCGCTGTGGAATTTCTGATTAATTCCAAGGCCCTTACACACACTCTTCATCACACTTCCCACAAACTCACTTCCGTTATCTGACCACACGACTCTAGGCATTCCATACCGAGGAAAATATTCCTTCAGCAGGATTTTCGCAGTAGACAAAGCGGTATTGTCTTTGAGAGGATAGGCCTCGATCCATCGGGAGAATGCGCAAACCACAACTAAAACGTATTTCAGGTTATTGCATCTCTCCATATGGATGAAGTCCAATTGAATCACCTCAAAGGGACATGAAGGGGGAGCAAAACTGCCAGGAGGAGTTGGGGTTCCCTTGCCAGGATTGTACAACATACACACCATACAGTTCTTAACCAAGCGTTCAGCACATTTCGTGATACCGTCATTCTTCCACACAGGGGACAGCAACTTACAAATACCTTTCGCGCTAATATGTGCTAACCCATGCGCCATTGTCACAACGGCCAGCACATACGCACCAGGCAACAACCATCTTTTCTGATCCGATAAATCAATCCAACAATCAATCGCATCCAACTTTCCCGTACTTTCTTTCCACTTCGTCTTTTCAGTCTCGGTGGCCTCATTCTGAATTTCTTTCACACTTTCAATAGTGTCTTCACACATGCTCGACTCTGTAGGCCACCTAACCGAACTCGTCACATACATTCGAGTGCTAAGGTTCCGGGCAGTCTCCTTAGCAATCTCATCCGCACACGCATTACCACGACCAACATCATCCGTCACCTTACGATGCGCACTACATTTAACAATCGCTACCTGCTTAGGCAACGTCAGTGCATCCAAAAGATCATTCACAAGCTGGCCATGCTGAATCTTCGTACCATGCGACGTCAGGAAACCTCTCTCTCTCCACAATCGTCCAAAGCTATGGGCAACACCAAACGCGTATTGGCTGTCGGTAAACACATTCACACGTTTCCCTTTTGCTAACACACACGCTCTAGTGAGAGCGATCAACTCTGCAGCTTGGGCAGAATTCTGATTCAACCTTGCAGTCTCAACAACAGTATTCAACGTTACAACAGCATAAGCAGTAGTCACATCGCCATTCGGCAACTTAAAACATGAACCATCCACATACAGTGTTCCATCTGGGTCTTCCAATGGGGTGTTTTTAAGGTCCACTCGACCTTTTGTTTCCTCCTCTGTCCTCAAATAACAATCATGTTCTGTTATTTCATCTGACTCTGAGCTAATTGGTAACAAAGTCGCCGGGTTCAGAACATTGCAACGTTTTATCTGGATATGACTTGCCAGCAACGTCAATTCGTACCCAGACAATCTCGCACTCGTCAAGTGCTGAGTTTTCGTACGATTCAAAAGAGTGTCGACTGCATGCGGAACCATCACCGTAAGCATATTATCCATGACCAGTCCTGCTGATTGTCGGATGGAGACCGCAGCTGCCGCTGTTGCTCTCAAACAACTCGGCAATGCTCTAGCTACCGGGTCCAAGGTCGAGGAAAAATATGCACATGGACGTTGCTTACCACCAAAAGGTTGCGTTAAAACACTCAAAGCACAACCTTCCCTCTCGTGAACATATAATGTAAACGGCTTACTGTAGTCAGGAGTACCTAACACAGGAGCCGAACACAATGAATCACGCAATTCAGAAAAACTTTTCTGACATTCTTCCGTCCATGGTAAAGGAGTTGAAACATCCTTACACGTAAGAGCCACCAATGGTTTCGCTAGCAATGAAAAATTAGGAATCCATTGCCTGCAGTACGACGTGATACCTAAAAAGGCACGCACATCTCTTTGGGTTGTTGGCACAGCCATTCGCGCAATCGCTGCAATCCTCTCTGGGGTCAACCTCCTTCCCTCCTTTGACAATAAGTGACCTAGATAGGTTACTTCTTGACAACAATATTGGAGTTTAGAAGGGGACACCTTGTGATTTAACTCGCAGAGATGTTGCAGCAACGACACCGTAGCAATTTTGCAAATGTCCTGAGTATCAGCAGCCACCAATAGGTCATTGACGTACTGGATTAAGGCCGCACCAGCCGGCAACCTAAACGCATCCAGTTGACCCTTCAAGGCTTGACTGTAAATCGATGGACTTTCACAGTAGCCCTGAGGAGCGCGTTTAAACCAGAAGCTGCGTCCACCGAGAGAGAAACCGAAAAGGTCTCTACTCTCCTCGGCAATCGGGATGCTGAAGAACGCATTCTTCAAGTCAATCACCGAGAACCACGATGCAGAAGCTGGAATCAGAGTCAGTAGCGCCGTGATGTCAGGCACAACGGGGAACTGAGGAACAACAATTTTATTCACCTCCCGTAAATCGATAACAAAGCGATAAACAGGCGGTTTTGAAGGATCAGTACGTTTAAGAATGGGCAGTACAGGGCTGTTGCACACGTTTCCCCGAGTCTCTTCAATAACGTCTTTCTCGATCAGATCATAAATGATCGCTAACAGTGCTCGTTCACCATCAAGAGAAATACGATACTGGGGAATACGTGGCAGTCGCACATTAGATTTCAACTGAACAACATAAGGGGAGATGTCAAGAAGGCCCACATCATTGGGACCTGTTGCCCACAAAGACGCAGGAAGAGAACTCAATTCCGGTGGAAGCTTATCGAGAGACAAGTACATAGGAGAGACAACCCTCTCTCCTAACGTAAGCTTTACACCCGCAGGAGAACAATACAAAGTTGCATACAAACGTTTAAGCAAATCCAGGCCCAAAAGATTTTCACCACAACCAGTAGTCAAAATCAACGGAGCTTGAAGCTCACGTGGCCCAATTGTAAGGGGCAAAGGGCGTGAAACTGGATTGCTAACGGGGGCGCCAGAGAATCCAACGGAAACATTTGTTAAGCCAGACAAAGGTGCGCCAGGGAGTTTCAAATGCATAATAGAACTTTTCGCTGCACCAGTGTCCAACAGAAAAGGCTCAACGACGCCCGATGTAGCAACTGCGACGTAAGGCCCTCTCTGATCAACCGGAACTGATACCACTCCCTCTCCTTGTCTTTGGCTGTCCTAGTAATTACTGTCGTCAGTTCCCTGATCGACGTAATAATCGTCTACATTGTACTGCGCAGATCGTCCTTGCGATGTTCCACGTTGATCGAAGCAGTTATTAGAATTAGATGAGTTATCAGAACGATCATTCTGAGCACCATGACCCCTACCACGTGATACCTGATGCGAACCACCGCGACCTCCTTTAGACGAATTACCACTATTGCGATCATTCAGAACAGGGCAATTGAATTTAATGTGTCCCTCCTGTCTACAATAAGCACATTGATTGTACCCTAACGATTATCTTTGGGAGGAGGAGTCATTACGCGGCTGTGATCGGTTCGATTACGACTGCGATCTATTCTGTTGGGGTGCATTCTGATTTGAACGTGGAGGATACGCTTGTTGCAGCAACACTTTAGTTTTGAGCTCTTTCGTCTTTTTATCAGCACGGTCGTTCTCCTCTTTCTCTCTATTCTCATAATATTGCGCTGTGGCCAATATCTGAGCTGAGGTAGAAACGGCCCATGCACTTTCTGAATTCTTTAATTTATTGCTCAAATCGGGCAATAAGTTCGAAACAAATTTATCCACGAACAACCGCTGACCACCCTCAACCCATATCCTGTCCACTATGGTCAATGAATGCTTCCTCAAACCTCGTAAAGAAGTCGGAGACACTCTCGTCCTTCTTTTGCTTACAAGCTGACAATTTGTCCCAGTTCACCCTCATAGCTGGCATAAGAGTTTTCATTAACGTTATTATTCTTTGAGGAAGAGCAGTAATCATCTGCTCAGGTTTAGCTCCACCAGTTTGTAAAGCATCCGACGCTACAATGGCAGCCCAATCACCACCTAATTCATTCGGATGATTTTCCTGACGAATCTTAGCCCATACTGGTTGCGGTACTACATTGCCGAACAACATATCGATATCGGCAAGATTCATTATCGTAGCATCTACGAGCTGCGATAATTCCTTGTAATACCCTGTAGGATTTTTGCGAGGGTCAGGCAAAGATTGCTTCACCTGTAACACTTCCGAGCATTTCCATGGGAGATGTATCCACACTCTCTGGAAATGCGCCAATACCGGGGGGTTCGCCCCAGGATTAGCTGGCATCCACACTGGTGGAACCTCTCGCATAGGGAATTGGCCAGATTCATCTGGCTGTCTCTCAATATCCTCAACAAACAAAGCTTGGGGTATCGAAGTGGGACGGAAAGATAGCAATCGTTCAACGGCACGTCGAACGTTGGTATCCACTATCAGTCCAGTCGAGAACTGAAGCTCAAGATCAGACAAAGCGGTCAGCACCTCGTCAGGTGCATCGGCCGATATCTGATCACGAAGGACCTTACACATTTCCTCAAACACAAATCTCTGGGTTGGTATATTGAATTGACAAAATGTGTCGAGTACAATACGGGGTGGATTTCTAAGAGGATGTGTCATCCAACCCATCGCCATATTATATAGCGAAGCGCGTTCTCTGTTACCGGGAAGCTGACTACGTCTCTGAGGACCATCTGAACCAGCGGACCCAAGAACAGGTCCGAGCGAATGAAAGAAGCTAGCCTCAAGAGGAGTAGTACGAGAACGAGTAGAGGGAGAAGTATAGGATACAGGACTAACAAGTGAAGGGGTAGAAACAGTAGCAACAGCAGGAGTTAACAGAGCAGGAGCAGTAGCGGGAGCAGGAGTATGTGGAAGCGGAGGAGCAGTAGGGATAGCAACAGACAAAGGAGCAGGAACAGTCGGAAGAACGGGTGCAGGTTGAGGAACAGGCAAAGGAAGAATAGGCGGAAGAATAGGTACAGGAGGAACCACAGGAGCTGCGGCACCCTGTACGTACGGAGGTGGCGACTTCATAAGATAAGACATTAAAGGATCCTCAACTGCCTCTTCCTTCTTTTCCGACTCCGTAGGCAAAGCAGGATAACATTTATCTACGGTCATACGCTGTAGTCTATCAAACACTTCCTTTTCCTTAACCTCCTTATCGCGCTGAAATTGCTCTGCTTTCTTCACAATGGTAGCAACATTATCTCGCTGATTTCGTTTAGTCTGTCTGATTTCTTTCTGTCGGGCTTCTTTACGCCACAACCGAAAGGCATCAAACATGGCCGGCCTTGACTTTCTCTCGAACAATTTAGCCTCTAGATTGTCTAAAATCGGGGTTTCAAAGCTACCATGAGGTGGCCAACTAAGGACACCATCCTTCTTCGTATATCGGATCCAGTAATCATTAAAAGTAATCGGGCCTAGCCCATGCTTACTGTACAGTTCGTAAGTCGGAGTTCCAACCGGAGGTATCGGACACGAATCCTCCAGTCGGGAATCCATACCACAAGGTCTGAAACAACTAAACAAAGTACTGCGACCAGGCATCTTGCACACTAGCCGAGTTTCACAGACGTCAAGGGTTACGGGATTTACCAAGTCCCTGCAAAGAGCAAAACCCTCGGTTTTTGGCGGCTGCAGTCGTCAAACAACACAACAAAGTACCAAGAACTACAAATGCAATGGAACCATGCAACCACTAAGCAACCACAACCAAGAACTCTGGGAGCGACCCACAAATACTTAACTCAAAGATCGATGGCGTCACCAGGAAGGACGGTCAATTGTCTCGCTCTACCAAGGTCTACGCCAGGCGCCAAAACAGGTCTACAGTCAGGGCAGCAGTCCGTCGCAGCCGTCAGGAGGCGGGAATCTTCGCGGGAAAAGTCTTCGGGCCACTTGTTTCGACAACAGGATCGATGAAGCGGGGTGCACCTTCCCTCGGAGATTTCACACGAAGTTCCTCACGATCGTCGGGCTTGGACCGGTACCACTGATGCAGCCCCACGTTGGGCGCCAACTGAAGGACTGGGTTATTTAGAACCCAGCGGTGCCAGGGCACAACACCTGAAACCTTCGTGGGTAACCTGCTTCGGCGTACGAATCACAGAGACACGGGACACTTCCTTCGGCGTCAAAGATTCAAGGTTTATTTGCTGCAGGGAAACACAGAAATCACGGAAGTACAACCAGTGTAGTTCAGGGTAACTGCTTCAAATTGGTTCTGCGGATCGCTCCTTTTATACACAATTTTCCCATAGAGTTACATTGAACACAAAAGTTTATGACCCGGTTCCCACAATTATCCCCCAGAGGGGTCGCTTTGGTCACTTTGATACACACAAGGTCCGGGACATAAGTGCGGAAACATTTGGCGGTTCCCAACTGTAAAAACCCATCTTCCCACCATTAGTGCATTCCAATCAGTAGTAAAACAGATCGAAATAGGAACAAGGACAGGTGTAGAGGAAGATGGAAACAGTGGGGAGATCGGAAAGGGTGTAAAAGGGGAGGTATCAGGAAACACGAGATACAGGCATCAAAGGGACGTGCCTAATGAGATGCACGGCTGAGACAATAAGCCGATACGGCAAGATGAGCCTCGAGCGGCGCCATCTGCCTTACAGTATCATCCCCCTCATCATAAAGACACTTACAAAGGACATGTGTCTTCCGCAAATATCTTGGGAGTCCCAGGGTCGCGAAGCGGACAACGTCCGTTCGCTGGCTACTTGAGGGCAAGAGACAAAATGGATGCCGTATCTAAGATGGAACCCGTGGGTACAGATAGAAATACCCACGTAACAGACGAACGGTTTAGGTTAGCACAGCGAAACTGCGTACACCCACTAAACTCGTCATTTGCGGTTCATAGATACCAGACTCGACTATATTCGTGCGAGTCGAAAACACCACTTACAATTGTCACGGATCCTCACCTTAGGCGACCCCATACTTAGTGGGTGCCGCCTCCCCGTGTGAGGGGCCAATGGCCTCCTCCCCCCGGGCGCTCCCATCCATAATGGGTGGCGCCCCCCCCTCTAGGGACCTTGAAATTACTGCTCACCGATCATGACCTTACCGCCACAGGCCGGATAGTTGACCGGCTATCCGGCCCCCCCACAAACTCCTATTAAAGGTCATGCTTTTATAAACCCCTTAACCATGCTATGAAGTCTCCTATGAGTAAGACATTCCCCTCCCGGGACAAATGGACCCCATCCTCGAGATACATGTGATCCCCCCGAATACATCCATGCGGAATACAGTGCAACTGCGCCGAGCGAAACAACCTACCAAGTTTGTTATTGACCTTTTTTACTGAATGGTTCAGTGCTGACACAGAGAGGCCCCCCCACCACACCTTTCTGGGAATCATGTGGGACCATGCTATCGTGCACCCCGGGATCCTTCTCGCCAGCCAGCTAACTGTAAATAGAACTCGCTCGAGTAGTACTCACCGACCGAGTGTCACCAAGTCATTACCTCCCAGGTGTACTATGATTACAGACGGCGGTGACCTTGTCCGCCCTAACAGTTCCTCGACAAAACATTGAAACTGGTCAATACAGAGCCCGCCCCTTCCGTGGAAGGTCACCCTGTACCCGTATTCCCCAGCTGCGTGAATCACGTCACCTGCTTTGAATACGTCCCCGGCCCGCCTCACGTATGAGTGGCCCACGACCCACACCACTCTTTCCTCAGCCGGTGATATCTGACCGCTGGTCCCCAGGTGCCGGGTCGACTGCACAGTCCGCCCCGCATAGCATGTTCGCGAAACTGTAAACCAAACAGAAGACAAGAAGCGTGAGTGCATGACATTTGCTTCACAACATGTGCAACCGCACATACCTTTTATAACAGTTCGAGGACCATCGTCCCAGTTGTTTCACCTTCTCAACACTCTTACCCCTGGCTGTAGCCTCTGTAGCAGCCCCTATCCTAAAGGAATGGGTCCCGAAATCGCCCGGGTCCAAGCCCGCCGCTGCGATTGCCATCGTTAGCACCCGCTGAAACTGAAACCTTGTCAGTGGGGTGGCGTCGATGTGTCTCAGCAAGCTTCCCCCCCATGCATCCGCCCTTCGCGCCAAATATTCCTCAACGCACTTCACCGGGCACATGGGGGCCCTCGCATGCGCTGGACAACAATACTGTCTCCCATAGCACCCTGGTCGGTCTTGGACCTGGCTATTGTGACCACCATTGAATCACCCTTGATCAGAATGTGATCCCGACACAGACCTCCCTCTACATCTTTCTTATTTCTTGCTACCAGCTTGCTCACCCGCATAGCCCCATGGAATGCTAATGCGAAAGCGGCCCAGAACAGCACTGCCTCGAACTGGGAGGAACTTGTCGCGGGGAGTATCGACATCAGCAGGGACAACCTTTCTAACCCAATCGGGCGCCTTTCGTCTATTCTACGACCCTCAAGGCGTTGCCAACCACAAAGGGCCTTCTTTACCAAAAAGGACGATGTGGGGTCCTTGATGCCATGCTCCTGCGCCATGAATGAAATGGCGGCCCGGTGCCTATTGGCCGTTGCCGCTGATCGGCCTGCACTGTGTATTGCTACAAGAAACTTCAGGACATACTCATCCTGACCCCCATTGACCCCCCCTGCCGGACCCAAAAATGCACAATAGGAACGAAACGCTCCTTCGTATGCCTTCCTTGTCCTGGGGGCTAGGCTTGCTGCCACGAGGTCTTGTAATCCGGGGCACCGAGTAGCCAAAGTGCTTCGGGAAATGGTGCCGCCGCTAGGTCCCCGGAAGGTAGATAACCCCTGAAAGCCTGCATGTGTGAACGAGAGAGTGCATCAGCCGCCTGGTTCAGTACACCTGGCACATGCTTCGCCCTGAATTGTACGTTCAGTCTCATGCAAAGTAGTACAATTTCCTTCAGTAATCTCAATATCCACTTGCAGCGTGCTGCCTGATTATTTATACATTCAACGACAGTCATATTGCCGGACCAAAACACCACAGAGCGATCTCTGAACTCATCCGGCCATGCCATCAGAGCCACAAAAATGGGGAACAACTCGAGAAACCCAATGTTACCTGTGAGACCGCTGGTGTGCCACCACGTTGGCCATGTTTGCGCCGACCATCGATTACCAAAGATGGCGCCAAATCCCATGCTCCCCGCCGAGTCGGTCCACAAACCCAGCTCGTCCGAGGATGCTGGCGGTTTGTTCCAAACCACTCGACCGTTGAAATCCGTCAGAAATGCCAACCATATGCGCATGTCCTGGCGAACCTCCGCAGACAGTCTTGTGCGATGGTGTCCTTCTTTGAGACCAACCATGGCTTGTGCAATAGAGCGGGAAAAGGGGCGGGCCATTGGTATCACTCTGAGGGCAAAGTTAAGCTGACCCACTGCTTGTTGTAACTGATGGAGCGTGACTTTCTCTTTGCTAATGCACAACTCCAGGGAAGCCCTGAACTTCGCTACTTTCCCCACTGGCAAACGGAAACATCCCTCCACCGAATCGAGCACAATTCCCAGAAACTCGAGTGAAGTAGATGGTCCAACCGTCTTACCTGGTGCCAACGGCACCCCGAACCCCTTCATGAGAGTGCAAAATTCCTGTACCGCCTGCGCACATTGTGTGTCGCCGGCTGCCCCCAAGAACAAAAAGTCATCTAGGTAATGCATAACCTGGGTATGGCCAGTGGCTTTGGTGAACGCCCATTGCAGAAAACAACTGAATTTCTCAAAATGAGCACAAGAGATGGAGCAACCCATTGCCATACATCTATCCATGTAGAAACTTCCTTGGAACACAAAGCCTAACAGACGCTGATCACGTGGGTGTACCGGGAGCAACCGGAATGCTGACTCGATATCTGACTTCGCCATCAGTGCTCCGGGCCCCAGGCGATTCAACATGGCGACGGCATCATCGAAGGATGCGTACCGCACCGAACAAACTCTCGGGTTAATCGCATCGTTCACCGAAAGACCCCTCGGAGCTGACAAGTTATGGATCAGCCTAAATTCCCCCGGGTCCTTCTTGGGGACTACTCCCAACGGGGAACAGATGAAATTAGCTACTGGCGAGTGTCTAAATGGGCCAGCAACAAGGCCAAGGGCAACCTCCTTGGCAATCTTCCTCTCAACCACCACTGGATTATGCTGAGCCGACAGTTGGTTTCTACAAAGTGATTCCCCTCGAAAATCCCCCGCCGGGATGTGGAAACCATATAAGAAGCCGTTCCTCAACACCCCAGCGGAGACATGATCAGGGTATTCGTTTAGCCAGGGGATCATTGCCATGATATCTACGGGGGTAGGTAGCGGTACACGATGGTCCCCCTCAGACCTGTTTGGCCCCTCCTCTACCCCCGTCTCACCATTCTTGGCTCTGCACGAACTCTCGGGGTGTGAAGAATTTCCGCAACCTGCACACTCATGTCTGAACTTACATGTCCCTTGTGGCCTTATGCACTTGCCCCTGTTAAAATTCCAATAGACCCCTTTCTTACCCCCATTCCCACTATTCCGTTGTTGTTGGTCGCCAGCGGGACCCGCTCGAAAGGGCGGCACAGGCTGATGGCGGGAAGACCCCGACCCATTCCTGCCAAGCGAGGACGACTTCGTCGCGCCCGGCAGGAGCTGCTTCTGCCAAGAGATCGAGTCGAGACAATCCCACGTCAGAGATGAATCGTACTCCTTGGCCTTATGAAATTTCATATCATAACCCATCCATTCATCGCCCTCATATATCTCATAAAAATCTATTATTCGTGCCTGATAGCAAGACAATTCGGACAAAACCTCAGGCTTACGTTCCCCAATAATTGGAGAAAACATCGCAAAGGCCTTGGCCCAATTAGAGATTGTCTCATCAACCCTGAATCCCGCCATTTTTGCTTGCCATACACTCGGGTGCCACAAATCCTTCTGCGTCTTAACATACTCCATCTCGCGATGGTCAGTTAGCAGGGAAAACATATTCACGTACTTATCAGCCCATATCAATTCTTTCGTGGCCAACGGTATATGCTGGACCACCTTTTCCCTTCTTGAGGGCAAAGACCCCTCCCTTGCCATTGGCAATGCTTGCTTACCCGGCTCCTTTGCTGTTCCCGCCGTTTTTTCGACACCAGCTGCTGGTCCTTCCGAGGTCACCTGTGGGGGGACAAGAGGGAGATTCGCCTTCGCGGCATCGCGTGACTGCCGCAACTGCTGCATTAGTAACTTGGCCTCTTCGGCCGTGTCCCCCGGCGTCGTAGCACTCCCTGTCTTTCTGCCAAGCCATGCGGCTAACTGGGCGGCTAATTCGGGAGGCATGTCCTCCTCGCTGGCGGGCGTAACAACAACCGGAATCGGTTGACTCGCGTCTGGGATCGGTACCGGGGCCTCGACTGGGATGACCGGGCTTGCCAGGGGTAACTCGGGAACCGGGACCTCCTCCCCAGCCGTCCTATTCCTGACACTTTTACCCCTCCCCGTGGGGACAACTCCCGGCAAGGCCGGGCCTATAACCTTTTTCGGTTTACCCGTATTGTTCATCGCCACCATCTGCTTTTTCATACTCGCCATATCCTTTATCAGCATGCGAAGCATCTGATCAGTCCCAGACTTCTTTCCCGGCTTCTTGCCAGGCATTGTTTAACGGATAATCGATCCCTGTTGCTCAGCACGGTTCTGGCCCCTAAGGCTCGAAGTCCTGAAAGAGAAACACAAAAAATTACGAGTTCTCAAAATTGCTCCTTGTTCCGTCGAGGGCTCACGTGCAACGAGAGGGTGCAGCTTCCAAGCACAGGAACAAGAGGATGCTTCTTCGGATTGCTGCTCCTTTTATTCCTCTTCGGGAGGGCGTGTACCCTCCTCCGGTACGCCTACGGGGCGTGGCCAACGGTGTAGGTGTCTAGGACAACCCTTCTTGGGTGGGAAAAGGCGCGCCCCGGCTACGCCGCTTCGGGCATACCAGCCGTGACACGCCCCCCGCCCAAAATGGTTTCCCGGGGGGATCCGGGCCCCCTACCATACGTTCGGGGGGACCGAGTGGTCGCCCCTTTCCAAAAACGCAGTTCCTTACTAACAACAGAATGACAAAATTTGAGAAAATAATTCTAGGTGCAGATAATGTGACAATTTCACGATGTGTGAATGTAAATCCATCTACACTGTTACCTAACTCAGACAAAACAGAAGTCCTTATCTTAGGTACCTCCCCCTCCGCCTGGGATGACTCTTGGTGGCCAGAGGCCCTTGGAAAAGCACCCATCCCGACGGACCACGCACGGAACCTGGGCGTCATCCTGGACTCCTCACTCTCTATGAACAGACAAGTCAACGCCGTTTCATCATCTTGCTTCAACATTCTTCGCATGCTCAAAAAAACATTTTGCTGGATCCCCACCGAAACCAGAAAAACGGTCACCCATGCACTGGTCACCAGCCGCCTGGACTACGGAAACACCCTATACGCCGGTATCACTGCAAAACTCCAGAATAAACTCCAACGCATCCAGAACGCATCAGCCAGACTCATACTAGACATCCCACGTAAAGACCACATCTCTAATCACCTGAAAAACCTCAACTGGCTCCCCGTCAATAAGAGGATTACTTTCCGCCTCCTAACCCACGCACACAAAGCACTTTACGAACTTGGACCCGAATGCCTCAACACACGGCTTTCCTTCTACACCCCCTCCCGCCAACTACGATCCTCCAACCAAGCGCTTGCTACCGTACCTCGCAACAATAAAACCACCATGGGAGGTAGATCCTTCTCCTACCTCGCAGCTAAAACCTGGAACTCACTCCCCACTCACCTTCGTCTCACTCAGAACCACCTAGCATTCAGAAAGCAACTTAAAACTTGGATATTCGACAAGTAATTCCCCACCCTTCTTCAAGCGCCTTGAGACCCTCCGGGTATGTAGCGCGCTATATAAATCTTTGACTTGACTTGACTTGACTATATAAGCTGAAGTAAGAGATGAGGTTGATCACAAATGTTTAGATGTCCTTGAGTATTGTGCTAAACCAAGACCTGATATCCTTAAATTGCCGTATTAAATTGCCGGTCCTTGGTATAGCATTCGGTTGAAGTTAATCTACTGATTCAGGATAATAAAACTGATGTTCTGTTTCTTACAGAGACGTGGCTCTCTGACAGCTCTGAGTTCGATATAGTCAATTCTCTGCCCAAAGGCTACGCGATACAGTGCCTTCATAGGCCTAATGGCATAGGTGGAGGGCTAGCCATAATTTATAAGGAGACTCTAGCCTGCAGGATTGAAAATGGCATGATCTCTGACGCAGAGAGCATAAGGTTCTCCATCCAACTCTCTCCTAACTACTCGCTGTCAGGGCTGCTGATTTATCGACCTCCGGGTGGGGTCAAGCAGTTCATTAGCTCCCTGCTGGAGACAGCACTGACACTGGCAGCCTCAGTCCCCAATGTCCTTCTTCTAGGAGATCTTAATCTCCATTTGGAGGACTTGGGAGACAAGGTGGCTACTGATCTGCTAGCTGATCTTGAAGCATGTAATTTGTCCTTACACAATAATGAACCCACGCACCTGAAGGGCCACTTACTGGACCCTCTAATTTCTAACATTCCATTTCTGAAGGCCTCACCGCCATGCCCCCTCCCCTGGTCAGACCACTTTCTTATTCCTTTTAATTTGACAATCATGACTGAATGTAGGTCTGACTGTAACAGCTCTATTCGATCCTCACACAGACCCTGGCCTAAACTGTCCCTTGATGATTTAACCATTGCCCTTGAGCAATCTACTCCTGCCCCCCTCTCAAACCCCCTTGAAGCAGATTGTAGTTTCCACAACTGGCTACTAGGAGCACTGGACCTGGTGCTTCCCAAGAGGTGCAGTACCAAGAAAAGTAATGGGTTTAAAAACCCTTGGTACACAGCTGAACTTCGCGACCTTAGAAAAGTCTGCAAACGCCTGGAACGCGCCTGGCGTAAAGACTGGTCTACTAATAGTAAAGTCCCGTATCAGGAAGCTATGAGGGCATACAAGCTAGCATGTAACCGCACGAAAGCGACCTTTTATGAAGAGAGAATTAGGACTGCCTCTAATTCTTCAAGAGAAACATTTACCATAGTCAAGGAACTCTTGAACACCCCCTCTCCTTCATTGCCTCAATCCTCGAGTAGAGCACGGTGCAATGAACTTGCACATTTCTTTGACAATAAGGTCAGAAAAATCCTACAAAGTATCCCCCTCAGTGCTCCTCCCTCTGAGTCCTCAACGCAGGTCGTGAGTGGTGTGAGCCCTCTGTGGGAAGTTATCACTCCCATAACTGAGGAACACTTCCGCAAAGAATTAGCCAATCTCAAAAGTGGCTCCCCCTCTGACCCTATGCCCATCCATATTCTTAAACGGATTGCTCACACCATCTCCCTGCGGGCTACGGACCTTTTGAACGCCTCCTTCGGCGGCGGAGAAGTACCCCCCAGCTGGAAGAAGGCGATGGTTAAGGCTCTTCCTAAAAAGGCGGGACTTGACCTGGACGACCTGGCGAATTTTCGCCCAATTTCTTTGTTGCCAGGCTTGAGCAAAATTGCAGAAAAGGTTGTCAATCGCCAGCTGTCCTCATTCCTAGAAGGTCATAACCTGCTCAAGAACTCGCAAACAGGCTTTCGCCCTGGGCAGGGCACTGACTCTGCCCTGATTGTAGTAGTAGAGGAAGCCAGACGCATTCTGGATGCAGGAGGTTCCGCAGCTGTGGTCCTTCTTGACCTCAGCGCGGCATTTGATACCGTCAACCATGGTATCCTCACTCAACGCCTTACTAGGATGGGAATATCCGGCCAGGCATTAAGCTGGATAACTTCCTTTCTGAATGGCCGGTCCTACCAGGTCTGCGATGATACGAACCTCTCCGAGTCGATCCCCCTCCAGTGCGGAGTCCCGCAGGGCTCTTCGTTGAGCCCGACTCTTTTTAATATCTATATGGCCCCACTGGAGGATGTGGTTTCACCCTTCGGGGTGAAAATAGTGTCCTACGCGGACGACACCCAGCTTGTCGTCTCGCTATCCCACCATGAAAACGCGGCAGAAAGATTCGGGTGTTGTCTGACAAGTATCATGGCGTGGATGACAGAATCACGGCTGAAACTCAACGGGTCCAAAACGGAACTTATGATGTTGGGTAATCTTTCCACCTCCCTTCCCAAAACCATGTGGCCCCCCTGTCTGGGGGAGGCGCCCCAACCTAAGAATGAAATTAAGAGCCTGGGGGTATGGCTGGAGCCCGACCTAACGTTCAGAGTACAAACTAAGAAAGTGGCAGGGATCTGCTATGGTCTGTTACGCTCTGTCCGGAAGGTGTTGCCTCTTCTGCCCTTTAGCTCTAGGAAACTTTTGATCCAGGGGCTAATACTGTCTAGGCTGGATTATAGCAACGCCTTGCTGCTCGGTGCCCCTGAATCAGCCATTAACTCCCTTCAGCGAGTACAAAATGCGGCGGCCAGAGTACTGACCGGCACGGCGAAAAGAGCCTCAGCCAAACCCGCTTTCAGAGCTCTCCATTGGCTCCCCATCCGTGAGAGAATTAAATTCAAGGCCCTTTCCATCGCCTTCAAGTCTCTCCAGGGAATGGGTCCCCCTATTCTCAGGGACCTTATATGCCCCTACAAATCCACCCGTGCCCTCTGCTCCGATGGGAGCAATTTATTGACCATCCCCAGAGTGAGGAGAGCACGTTCAGGAGGGCAGAGGTTCTCTGTGAATGTTGCCAAGACCTGGAATGGTCTTCCTGCTGCCCTCCGCCTGGAACCCTGCCTCCAGAAGTTTCGGAAATCTCTAAAGACATTCCTTTTTCCAAGAGGAGGATGAGTCCGCTGTTTGAGGTCATGGAAGCTTGTGGTGTGTACTAGCACTGGGACGCTCTTGGGCAGCCATGCGCTTAAGAAATCTATTTTCATTTCATTATTTTCATTCATTTCATTTCATTCATATCAAAGATGAACCATTGTCTGAGTCTGATTATGTAATGTTTGTTGATGGTTCATGCCTGAGAACAGATGAGGGTGCTTTGAGTGCTGCATATGCTGTGTGCACAGTGGCAGATATCTTGAATGCATCTTGTCTGAAAGAAATTCGTTCTGCTCAAATATTGGAGTTGATTGCTTTGATTCGAACATGTGAACTAGGAAAAGAGATCAAAATTACCATAGGGACTGACAGTCAGTATGAATTTGGGGTTGTCCATGATTATGGCCAATTGTGGTCCCAAAGAGGTTATTTAACGTCTGCAGAATACCCCATAAGAAATGCTGAATTTGTGAAAATGTTGATTGATGCAAATCAGTTGCCTGATAAAATTGCCATAGTGAAGTGCGCTGCCCATAAGAAATGAGATGACTACATCACCAGAGGCAATCGGTATGTTGATTCCATTGCAAAATACTGTGCTAAAAATCTGGCATCTATAAATCGGGATAGAAAGGAAGAACATGTTTCAAGTCCTTTAATGCTAACCACAGTAGTTGAGACTTGGCAGGAAGTGAAACAAATGCAGGAAGAAGCTAGTGAGGAAGAGAAAAACACCTGGCTAAAAGCAATATGTAGACAGAGGGAAGAAGATGAAATGTGGGTTTACAAAAAGGAAAGACCAGTAATGCCTGATAACATGATTTCAAATATGGCCGAATGTACCATGATCAAGCTCATATTGGAAGGGATGCGATGATTTGAATGTTTGGACAGACATGGTATAACCCTAAGTTTAGGATGATTGCTGAGAGCCTGTGTCAGAGATGTGTGTTATGTCAGCAATTTAATCCAAGAAGGAAAACAGTTGTGAGCTTGCGAACCAAAGGACGGGAGGGAGGTCCATTCACAAGAATGCAATTAGATTTTGTTGAGCTTCCACCTTATAGTAGACTCAGATATGTACTTGTGATCATTTGCCTGTTTTCTCAGTGGGTTGAAGCCTTTCCCACTAGGAGGAACGATGGAGTGACTGTTGCAAAACTACTGTTGCGTGAAATCATACCACGCAACGGTTTCAGAGTAATTATTTAAACAGATCGCGGTACTCATTTTCAAAACGAGCTATTACAAATGATTGATGAAGCACTTGATATTCGTCAGAAGTTGCATTGTGCTTACAGACCAGAGGCTTCTGGGGTAGTTGAACAGGTGAATTGAACAATAAAAAAACAGAATACAAAAATGTGTTTGGCAACAGTACTGAAATGGCTGGATGCATTACCACTTGTTTTGATGACCTTAAGGAGCATAGCTGATAAAAAGACTGGACTAAGTCCACTTGAGATTTTGATGGGAAGAGTAATGAGACAAGCATTTGTACCAGTTGATAAACTGTTAACTATTAATGATGACATCATACTGGATTACTGCAAAAACCTGTCTGGCGTGATAACTTCTGTGTTCCATCAGGTGGGAACTGAGTAAAATTCGAAAGACAAACATCCAGCTTATGATCTAGTCCCTGGAGACTGGGTTTGGATAAAGGTACACCGAAGAAGAAACTGCTTAGTGCCTCACTGGCAAAAACCGAGACAGATTATCTTGGTCAGCACAACTGCAGTTAAATGTGCCAGAGTAAAGAGTTGGGTGCACGCCAGCCACCCCATCTGTGTGCCAGAGCCTGAGAATCATCAGGAGGAAGGTGAAAGCACAACTGATTCTGATTCCGAAGGAGAACTAGAGAGAGATCCAGATACTGAAGCTCGACCTGTTCGTTGACATCTGGAGGTAGCTGGTAGTCAAGAAAATACTGAAAGACAGTCTGAAAGCTCTGAAAGAAGGAATTGTAATCCTGATCCTGGAAAAGAGGAAATAACTCACGATGAGGATGAGCTTCCAAGTACCAGTTATGGAGAAGTTCCTAACAGAGTGAAAGTACTGACCAAAAAGAAAACAGATTCTGAGAAAGAACCAGATATTTTATAGTTCATTATAAATGAAACTGTCGAAAATTCTGAAACTGAAACTGATGACAGTGAAGATGAAACTCAATTAAGAAGGAGTTCAAGAAAAAGAGCTTGGAGAGTGAAACGTAACACTATTGAACCAAAAACAAAAAGAGCTTGTAAAGGAGATAATTGGCCTAAAGGAGCTGATGGACTAAAATTTAAACTGGTTAGTAAGGCAAAAGATCAACAAGATCAAGTGAATGAAATAACCAGTCAAAAAGAATTGTTGGGAAAGAAAATAGAGGTTGTTCAAAGGCCAAAAAGAGTGAGAAGACCAAATCAAAAGTATAATTCACCTGAATGGACTTACATGATGTTTCCTCCTATTGATGAAGTAAACAGCAGCCAAGAAAACCTGAATTGTATAGATGAAGTGAGAGAAAGTGAGTAAATTGTGACTCTGAGAAAGAAAATATATCTGAACTGAAACTGAGAAGGAAAAAAGAACAAAGAAAGAAAGATTTGTAATTTAGGTGGCAGAAACACTATAAGTGTAAAGTAAAATTTGAAAGAAAGACAACATTTTAGTGAAATAAACTGTGAAAATCGCTGTGTAAAAAATAATGGCTACTAATGATTTAACTAGATCAAAATGTACTATTCTTAGAAAATGGTGTAGAATGTGGTTAATATGTACTGGATCATTAATGTTAATATGGTTGATTTTAGCTATTATTATTTCTTTTATGCCACATTTTGAAAAAATGAAAGTATGAAGGAACAGAAATATGAATTAAAGAGTGATAAATTACATGTGTATAAGCCAGAAATTCATCAAGATAACTCAATTAGTGATTTCTCCAAGAATACATTTTCAAGGTTATTATCTGAGTATGTAAAACTATGGATGCTAGTGACTGTTACATGTGTGTGTGAAATTGCCAGCATCAGTTTCAGAGGGGGTGACCTATCACCATCTTCCACTTACATATGGAGTTACATGTAGTGTCTTAACACATTTATTATATAGAACAGGTAAATTAGAGTATTATTATTCAAATTCTGATGATGTTTTTGCGAAACTGAAAATTATAGCAGAACTAAACAAAATTAAGCCTGCAAACGTCTTTGGAGAATATTTTTTAGAAACACAAGAATTGACTCATGATTAAGCATTCAAACATAATTTGACTTGTAAAATGAGAAATGAAGAAAAGGCATTTTTAGATATGGTTCAAGAAAGAAGAAGTGAATACAAAAGGAAAGAAAAAATAAAACATACTAAATCTAAATTTTTGACATATGATGATGAAATTATTGAGGGGCATAATGTAAATGTAATGTAAATGTGGTCATGAGCATAGATACACCTTTTTTAGGAAAATTATGTAGTCAAAGAGACAACACTGTGTATATTAATTATTTTGTGGGAGCGGGTCAATGTGAAGACACATATATCATAAAAGGGGGTTGGGGATTCAAAGGTGGAAATACCCTGTTTTTCCAGGTATTTCTTTTTCGTGTGGAAAGAAAGTATATTATAGGTTGCCTGATCATTGGTATGGGTCCTGTTATGTAGTCCTGGTTTTTCCTAAAAATGTTCATGTAGATAGAGGAACTAATGGAATACAAGAGCTAGGTAAATCTTTAAGTCGTAGAAAATGGGAAAGCGTGTTAGAAATAATAGGTGATATTTTTGGAGCACTGATACCAGCAGTGGGAATATCATTTAATGCAAACAGAATTCGGAAATTTTCAACGATAGTAGATCGATTGTCAACAGACATACGCAGGTGGATTCTTAATGGTAAACACTGAAATGGTTGCTATGAGGGCTATGGTGATGCAAAATCGTCTTGTTCTTGATATAATTTTTGCAAAAGAGGGAGGAGTTTGTGGAATCTTGAAAGTACAACACTGTTGTACATACATTCCAGACAAAAGTCAAAACATTGAGAGATATATTACAAATCTCACAGACTTGTATAAAGAAGTTGAACCACTGGAGGTTGATGGTGTCCTTGAAAGACTTTTTTCAGTTTATCAAAGTTAGTTTTATGAAATAGGTAGATCTATTATAGGTAAGGTACTAATTCCAGTAACAATGATAGTAGTAGTGATATTAATCTTAAGATTAGGTTGGAAACTAAGACAGAGAAGAAACGTCAAAAAGTCTATGAAGAAAGTAATTGAAGAAAAGCAAGAAAGAGAACATGAAAAAGTTGATATTGAAATGGAGAAGTTCAAGGATAGACTTTTCCAAGATACAAAGAAGTTAGAAGAAACTAAAGTATAAACTAGTACTAACTGAAAGCACTTGAAACATGTTAAGATAAAATTTGCTAAATTTTTGGGAGTTATTTGGTGATAAATTACCAAAGGAGGGAGTTGATGGAGTGAGGTGGAGAAACAAAATTTTGTATACCCCTCCTAAAGTCCCTTTCTCATAACAGTAACATGAACTAATCGTGTTGTTTTGAAAATTAATCAATATAGAATAGAATGCACACACACAAGTACACGTGAGAACACTAATTTGCTTATGTTGCAAACTATAATCGACTAATTAAGTGATGAAGTTACGCTTATAACTTATGCAAATGCTATAACTTAACCAAAAGCGGCACAAAAATCCTTTTGTCTGTCTATTATGCATAAAAGATGAAGAAAGGTGAGTAAACCATGCATATATGTTGATTTATCTGCTAGATAATAACTAACAGGGATACCTTAGTATGGAGGGAGGTACACAGAAGGGTTATAATTCAACAATTAACGTTTAATTGTGTTTGTTTCTATAATAGTTCCCGTTCTGGCCCATGCAGCCTAATTTAAAATGGAGGTTTCTGTGACTCCGAGATTGAAGCATTGTGCGCAGGCGCGAAGTGAACTCTAGACGAGCATGAGCTGCCTGTGCCTGTACAGAATGGGTCAAGGACAGTGTGCCCTGAAAGTCCAGCTGACTGCCAACAAAATGGACATCCGCACTATGAACGTGGGAAAGAATGTAAAACTAGCAAGGACACGAGTGAAACGGACATAAACTAAGACAAAGAACACTTTCATATTGCTGATCATGCAAAATTGGAACAATAGGATGATGAGGTTATGCTCATCCACCCCTTGATTTGTCCAATCAGAACTGTTAAATACACTGATAGTTACTTTTTTAGATAGATTAAGTTGGGAAAAAGGGTATAAAAGAGTGAGTCTGGAGTTAAGAAAAGACTCCCTTCTTTGATTTCCATCTTTGTATCCTGACATGCTGCCGGCCCGCTGAATTTTCCTGAGGCGTAAGGACTTTGACATTAATCTGAACTTTAACTTTTCTTGAATGAGTACGGAGTCTTTATATGGGGTGAACAGCTAGAGAGAATAGAGAGATGATCTTTGGGAACTATTCTGTCCTGTGCTAAAGTTTGTGTCTTGTGTTTGCAATAATAATTTGCTTATTTTCTGAACTATTGAACTAAATAAATGTTTGAATTTAATTCTTTCCTTTCCTAGACTGTTTCTGACTAAATTAGTAAAATAAGATAAATAAATAAAGGTTATGCTAGAAGATTTTTCTCATTAACCCCTTCCATGCTCATGACAAGGTCAGCTCGTCATGGGTGTTACCTGCGCTGTGCTTATAATGAGCTGACCTTGTCATGATTCTATAGTATTCAAGTATTTTCAGCACAGGAGGGGAGAACCCCCTAGCAGCCAAGGTATTACATAAAGATTAAATAAATGGAGAATTAGGCAGGTCTTGTTTATCCTTAGTTTAATTTTTACTAGCAGATCCATTGACAAAATAATGGTGGTGTGTCTGAATATCTAATTTGTAGATAAAACCATGGTAAAAAGAGTTTAGACTGAAGATGTACATATTGCAAATATTTAGTGTTTAATTTAGATGCTCCGCTATGATCCAGCAGCTCTCCTTTTGATTCTCACCAGTCCTTGAAGAAGAGTGAAAGTGTGTACGAGTGACTCGCAGTGTTATGAGCCCCACTGATGAGCAAATGCGTGATTAAGTTCTTAAGGGAAAAGGTGATGGGTTTTTGGAAGATATTTCTGGAATAGCGCTGCATCACTCACCACACCAGCAGGCTGACTAGCCAGGGCTGGCTCTCCACTACCAGCCAGGGCATAATGG
Organism: Lissotriton vulgaris; assembly: GCF_964263255.1. Classification (NCBI taxonomy): domain Eukaryota; kingdom Metazoa; phylum Chordata; class Amphibia; order Caudata; family Salamandridae; genus Lissotriton; species Lissotriton vulgaris. Next base: position 1,684,530,118 of record NC_141687.1, read on the forward strand.
GTCTTGTCTGCCATACTTCCCCTGTCTCCTTGGGGTGGCACAGTCAGTGACCCCACCACTCTGCAATTGGGGTATGTGACTGGGTAGTGGCCCATCCATGTCGACAACTGGAGCTCTGATGGGCGGTGGTGCTGACAGGCTTTGCCACTCACTATTTTATGCTGAGATTATGGACATGTATGCTATGGACGATAGCGAAAGCAGAATCTCTTCCAAGCATCTGCTTTCCTGTATGATTGTTAAGGATGTGTGAAGTTAAACCGTTGCTTACAAAATCAGGTGAAGTTGGAATCCTTTGCCCTTTGTAAGAGGATCAGGATTGTCTGGCTTTGCCTAAGGAATTTCCTCTGGCCATTTGTTCTTTCATAAACAGTCAGGGGCTTTGCTGCATGTATATGACAGTCAGTGAGGGGCATGCTCCATAATTACTCACTCTTGTCTGAACAGCAGTACGAAAATGCTTCTATACTCACACCCTAATGGTTTTTCGTTAATGAAAATCACACCTTATGGGTTTTCAGACAGGAGAAAGCAACCACCTTTCTTTTTCTGTCTGCTAAAAGTCCATTCATAGGTTGCAGTACTTCAGGTGGGGCGGAGGTTATTTCCAAGTTCTGGTGAAAGGCAACCAGCTATCTGTGGACAGGGGCAGTTTATCCATAGGGGCTTTGGAACAGCTCAACCCATATATGGTGTGAGCTGCCACACTGGCCATGCATTTAGTGCACTGGAAGCTTAATAGAAGGCTGCCAGCAACATTATTGCTTGACAACACCCTCTCTTCAGAACATGTTTTAAAAAGCAAACTCGCTGTATGCCAGTGGGTGCTGAGCCCTTACTTCCGAAGTGCGTGGCAGGGAGAGATGTTTCTTTAAACCAGACCTGGGCGTAGTTCGTGGAGTTTTGCTGCGCAGAACTCTGCGAAGTTACAAAAAACTCTGCGGAGTTCCGCAAGTGGCAGAGTGCAGTGCGAACTGTAGTTCGCACTAGTATTCCTGTTGCTCAGGTAGAAATTTTACCTGAGCGGCAGCTCGCTCTTGTGAACTTACCATTCGCAATCGCGAGTGGGAAATAAAACTCTGCTGCACTACGCGAGGCGGAGTTTTCTACACTCCGTGGAACACGAAGTGCAAAAAACTCTGCAAACTCCTTGAACGGAGTGGAGTTCTTCTCACCGGCCTACGTAGTTTAATCGTGATCACTCTACAGAGTAAACACATCACTCTGTAGATCGTTCACTGGATTGCGCATGTGAAGAAAAATGTCTTTTCACACAAGCACAATCCATGATCCACAGCAGACAACACTTTGCATGCCCTATAGCAGCTCACAACGAGTGCTACATAGGAGTTACAGGGGCGGGCATCAAGAAAGCATACATCACCAATTAAAATAAGTGTAGGACAGGATGTGGCAGGATGATAACATCTCTCCCAGCTCATTAAAGAAGTTAAACTTCCACCTTTGTCAAAGACGGAGAAGATGTCTGAGGCAGGACTCTTCTGCTCAATCGTCTTTTTTCTTTTGACTCACGAAAGTGGCATAAGAGATTAGGGAGACCATGTCACATTATCAATCAGTCACAGTAGAAGTGAGTGTCTATTCAATTTCAAGCACAACCATGTGGAAGGCGATTCTGTTATTAGGTTTCGCCTGCACAGAACTTGTCCTATGCTTGCCAATTAATTTATATTAAAAAAGTCTTAAAAGGGGCATTGAACCCACCCAGTTTTTACCTGAACTTACCATTTATTCATTCCAACATCACTCTATTTTACATGCCTTTGATTACCATGGAGTTTGGCCCAAATACTGCTTCTGGTCACTGACAAATGGCTACTGGTCAGTGTCCTTCAACTGGCTACCACTCTGAAGGAATTTTTTTCATTTCCTACCCGATACTCCATGAGAGTGCATTTTTTTACATGAATTGACTCTTTGAGTTCATCTCTCTGCAGTCCCACCCCTAGATCTCCCGCCTTCTGTCCAATGTTTCTGCTCCATCATTGATTTCTCCACTGCTGTCCGGGTGCTCACGCACTCCATAGGAGTGGATCTTTTTGCATGCACTCTTGGAGTTTATCTCTTTGCAGTCCCACACCTAAACCACCCACTCTATGCCCATTATTCCTGCTCCATCACTGACTTCTCCCTGGCTGTCCATGTGCTTTCCAGCATACCGGAAATTACATATATAATGCATACAAAGCTACGTAATTTGCTTTACAATGTTCAGTGCTAAATTAAGTATTTATGTTTTTATTCTAGTAACAAGGTCTGTAGCCCCAGAAGTGCAATTCAGCTTCGCCATAAATTCCTGCTGTGTCGTACAAAAGGTTCTTCCAGTGCTTAATTTGAGCCGGTGGTTTACGGTGCTGGGCATCAGCACTTAATTGGTTTCCCCACGGTCTGCACCAGCACTTAATTGTCATCACCACACATGACACTCTGCCACATGGTGGCGCTGCTTATTTAATTTAGAGATGAGCAGAACAACAATTGTTTATGAATATAATATACAATTAAAATAATACTAATACCTGCAATTCATTTAACTTTGGGGACCTGGAATATTCTGATATGTCGCACTTGCAGGTGAGAGAGAAGGTTAGTAGTCGTTTTGGTACCGTCACTGGCAGCACTAACTGGGCAATGGGTGGGTCAAGCTGCAGTGGCCTCCTGGTCAGGGCCCTGGCACTTATTATTTTGCAAATTAAGCACTGGGTTCTTCTGTCAGGGATTGTTCTGGAGTTGCACAATCTTTCAATGGTTATTTTAAGGGAGGTATGTGCAATTACCAGAGCCAGACAAAACCTCACATCCCAAAACATGTGGGGAGTGTGGTGGGAAATCCTTGATTTTCATTAGGATCCGCAGCAGCATTTCCTTAGTGTGTTCTTAGGTGCGCTGCAGACACCGTGTCTGCTTCCAGCTTGACAAACGATGCAAAGGCACTCACTTTCTCAATCCAACAACAATGCTATACAACTAAAGAGCCTTCCCTCCCATTCATGCTTCCATCGTATAATATACATGCTATGATCTTTCTAAAAGCAGAATGCTTACTGGTAGCACTGGAACGCATGCATGGTTTGTATCACTAGAACGCTCAAGTTTGAAACTTTGATGGGCAGTTTCAAAGACCCTTGTGCTTAGCTTTTCCTTTCACTGCAGTGAGTATTTTTGGGGGTAGAGGGGTTAATTACAAATGAGAATCCTTCCTATGTTTGCTAAATTCTCCTTTAAAAAAGGTGCGCCAAGAAAAAAACACTAGGCTATTGTCGTTCTCAGCGCAAACAGAAGGAGATGACGGACGGAGCGCTGACACTTTTTCAGACACTCACCCTCAGTCACAGATCTGGGTTGAATCCATCATCGTTCTTTAGCACACTTTGCCACCTCAGTTCAGATCCAGCGTTATGCAAATAGGTATTGACCCTGTTATTCCTGGGACCGGTTTGCCACTGGATTCCAGCTAGCCAAATAGCGAATATGTTGGGGCATATTATCAAGGACAGGCGATACATTATCGCCGCTTTTATCGGCAGGAAACTGCCGATAAAGCGGCGATAATGGCCTTGATAATATGCTCTATGAATTCCAATCGAAGCCCATGTTAGATGTGAACACAGTTTCCTGCCGATAAAGCGGCGAAAATGGCCTTGATAATATGCTCTATGAATTCCAATCGAAGCCCATGTTAGATGTGAACACATCTAACATGGGCTTCGATTGGAATTCATAGAGCATATTATCAAGGCCATTATTGCCGCTTTATCGGCAGTTTCCTGACGATAAAAGCGGCGATAATGTATCGCCTGTCCTTGATAATATGCCCCATGTTGTCTGCTGTGTGTGAGGATTATTTCAGAATTGTGTTGAACGAATAGCATACTTTGTGCCAGGCACAAAATGGTGGTTGCACATCAGGTTTTCTCCGCCCTTCCAGTGGTAAACGAAGGTATGTTACCTTTATTTCGAATCATTTTCAACAACAATCATTTACCATGCATTTTTTACATTACATGTTCATTTAGATGGCATGCATTTAATACATTTTTTTAAAAATAATACTTTATTCTATACTTTTTTAAATATTTGTTCTGTTTGTAAATAAATTGCATTTTATATTTATTTGTGTTTTGAGAATATGCATTTTAAAATTAGGAGCTGGTTAGTGAAGTTATAAGGGGAAAGATTTGAAAGTAATTTTATTTGAATGCATTTTGCTTAATTAATTTGCTTAAAGAGTTTAAATGTTTAAACTTTTTTAAATGAAACATTACTTTATTGTATATTTTTTTAAATATCACATTTATTTCTGAATGATAATGGAATTATGTTTCATATTTATTTGCGTTTTGGGAAGCTATATTTTACAAATAGGTGTGGGTTATTAAACATATAGGGGCAAGGTTTGCAAGTAATTTAATTATATGATTGTTTCTAAATTACATTGATTTAAGAGTTCTATATTAGAATTAAAAAATAAATCGAAAAATGTATAATCATGGTGTTTCCTATTTTTATATAATAGGGCTAATGTCCAGAAAGAAAAACAAATTCTATTTTTTCAGAATGCTCACTTTTAAAGCACTCAGTTGTCGATATTTTTCTACTAATATGATTTTCATATTTAAAAAATAAAATACAAATAATAAATAGGTTATATTAATTACTTTTGAAATAATGCTTCTTTTTGAGAATAATTAAAGACGTTTTAAATGGATTTTAAGTATTTCATGATGAATGTAAATGGAAACAATGCCTTATTTTTAAAGGTCAGAAACTAATTGCTGTAAGAAGATGAAACAGTACTCGTTATGAAGGTTGTTTTTATAAAGAGAAATTAAAATGCGCTATAAGTGCATCCGTTTAAAAAAAAAACGCTGTGTAAGTAAATACGCTTTGCTTGTTTTCTAACTAATGAGTGATATCAGTAAAGGACATGAGCCGTGAAAAACTCTGCCAAGCAACCAGTGCCAGCCCCAGTACCCTGACAATATGGCTGAGATACCCGCCACCCCCTCTCAACACAATCCCCAAAGGAGGGAAACCGGAAACAGTTCTTGAAGTTTTTGGATGTGGGGAGGGAGTGACCCTCCCCCGGCCGTATTTATTAAAACAAAATTAAAACATTAAACGTTTCATTTTATGTACAATTTCATTATCACAATGCGATGTTTGGCTAACCTTAACAGATTCTCTAATACAGAGTTTCTCCTAGCCGAACTATCATCCTACAAAAACATTCTCTAGAAACACTGAAATTGTACATCCTAACGTTTAAGGGCCAACGGCAAGGTCATAACCGGTGTCAAGATCCCTAACCAGACTTACCCCTCCCACTTGTGAGGGGCGACAGCACAGAGGCTTACCTCAAGTGCAACTACTAACAATTTCCCTTGACTTGACGGGGGCACTTAAGACTCGACGCCATTTAAAGGTCGTTCGAAGACTTGTGTGTGGTATCTAGAAGGTATCGTGAACCTCCCCCCATCCCACACAACTTACCGCATCTGCCGTCGCAGATGACCCTGGCCCCGGGAAATTCCCCAGGAGGGGGCTGTAACCCCTCCTACAAAGGAAGGGGCCTTGACCGCCTTTCCTTTACTTCCGGCGACCCGCCCTTAGACGGGACCGCCTCCCCACTGAGGGGCCAATGGCCACCTCTCCCGAGCGCTCCCATCCGTGTTGGGTGACGCCCACTCATAGGGATCTACCAATTAGTGCTCACCGATCATGACCTTACCGCCTACCAAAAATAAATACGACAATTTTTATTCAAACCTACAAAAGCATTGGTCGCTACGACCGAAGGAACATGCTAAAATTGCAACATTACATCAAATCATTTTAATCGAAACAACTTTACACAATATTCACCATACTTTATTATGATCAACAACAAACTGGTACTTTCACAGCCTGTAAACGGAATGGAACAACAAACTTATAAATTCACTTTATTGCACAACAACTTGCTGTCCTCAGGGGCTGGTGGGTGGGTCAAAATTGGCTCTTCGTTCTGTCCCGAGCTCACGTGTAGCGAGGAGGTGCAGCTTCGGAGCACAAGAACAAGAGGACGTCTTCTGGTCTTGCGTCTCTTTTTATCCGTCTTCAGGGCGGGCGAGAACCCGCCCCTGCCCGCCCCTCGGGCGGGGCTGGCTACGTCGGTGTCTAGGCCAGCCCACTCTAGGGCGGGAAAAAGCGCGCCCCGGCTACGCCGCTTCGGGCATACCAGCCGAGACACGCCTCCCGCCCAAAAATGGCTTCCCGGGGGGATCGAGGCACTCCACCATACGTTCGGGGGGACCGAGTGGTCGCCCCTTTCCATATGGCTGAGATACCCGCCACCCCCTCTCAACACAATCCCCAAAGGAGGGAAACCGGAAACAGTTCTTGAAGTTTTTGGATGTGGGGAGGGAGTGACCCTCCCCCGGCCGTATTTATTAAAACAAAATTAAAACATTAAACGTTTCATTTTACGTACAATTTCATTATCACAATGCGATGTTTGGCTAACCTTAACAGATTCTCTAATACAGAGTTTCTCCTAGCCGAACTATCATCCTACAAAAACATTCTCTAGAAACACTGAAATTGTACATCCTAACGTTTAAGGGCCAACGGCAAGGTCATAACCGGTGTCAAGATCCCTAACCAGACTTACCCCTCCCACTTGTGAGGGGCGACAGCACAGAGGCTTACCTCAAGTGCAACTACTAACAATTTCCCTTGACTTGACGGGGGCACTTAAGACTCGACGCCATTTAAAGGTCGTTCGAAGACTTGTGTGTGGTATCTAGAAGGTATCGTGAACCTCCCCCCATCCCACACAACTTACTGCATCTGCCGTCGCAGATGACCCTGGCCCCGGGAAATTCCCCAGGAGGGGGCTGTAACCCCTCCTACAAAGGAAGGGGCCTTGACCGCCTTTCCTTTACTTCCGGCGACCCGCCCTTAGACGGGACCGCCTCCCCACTGAGGGGCCAATGGCCACCTCTCCCGAGCGCTCCCATCCGTGTTGGGTGACGCCCACTCATAGGGATCTACCAATTAGTGCTCACCGATCATGACCTTACCGCCACAGGTCCGGATAGTTGACCGGCTATCCGGACCCCCCACAAAACTCCTACCTAAAGGTCATGTTTTAATGATTTTAACCAGGCTAAGAAGTCTCCTATGAGTAACTCATTCCCCACCCTCGACAAATGCACACCATCCCCCAGATACATATTGACATCATTAATACAACTATGCGAGATCGAATGCAAAGTCTTGGAACGGAACAACCTACTCACTTTGTTATTCAGTTTTCTAACAGAATGATTTAAAGCAGGGATCGAGATAGCCCCCCGCCATACTTTCCGTGGGATCATATGAGACCACGCAATTATGCACCCCGGAACTCTCCTTGCTAACCAACTTACCGTGGAAAGCATAGTCTCCAGGAGAAGTCGTCTACCGGTAGTGACCAAATCATTACCCCCTAAATGCACTATGACTATGGACGGCGGTGACCTCATCCGCTCTAACAAACCCTCAAAAAATTCCTGAAACTGGTCAATACAGAGACCACCCCTTCCGTAGAAGGACACTCTGTACCCGTATTCCCCAGGTACGTGAATCATGTCACCTGCTTTGAATACGTCCGCAGCCCGTCTCACGTATGAGTGGCCCACGACCCACACCTCCTTCCTTACAGCCGGTGATGTGCAACCGCTGGCCTGGTGTTGGGTCGACTGCACAGTCCGCCCTGCCTCGTAGGCTTGCGAAACTGAAAACAAACAAAGACAAGAGGCGTGAGTACATGATTACAGCTTCACAACATGTGCAATCGCACGTACCTCTTATAACAATTGGAGGACCAACGCCCCACACGTTTTACTTGTTCTACATTAAGACCCCTGGCTGTAGCTTCAGTGGCAGCCCCTATCCGAAAGGAATGGGTCCCAAATTCGCCCGGGTCCAAGCCCGCTGCGGCAATGGCCATAGCAAGCACCCGCTGAAACTGAAACTTCGTCAGTGGGGTGGCGTCTGCATGCCTCAACAATGTCCCCCCCCATGATGCCACCCTTCGTGCTAGGTAGTCTTCTAAGCACTGTACCGGACACATGGAGGATCCGGGGGTCCTGCGAATGATCGTGCAGTCCCCCCTCCCGTCTTGGTCGGACTTGGACCTGAGAAAGGAGACAATCATCGCATCGCCCCTGATCTGGACATGTTCCCTGCACAAGCCCCCAGACACATCCTGTTTGTTCCTTGCAACCAGCTCACTAACTCTCATAGCACCGTGAAACGCCAGCGTAAATGCAGCCCGGAACAAACAGGTCTCGAAAGGGGACGAGCACGTGTTAGGGAGTGAGGCCAGCAACTGGGCCAACCTCACCAGACCTATCGGTCGTCTTACGTCTACTCTACGACCCTCTAGGCGTTGCCACCCACGCAGCGCTTTTTGTACTGTAAAAAACGCTGTCGGGTCCTGGATGCCATGGGCCTTGGCAACAAAAGAAATGGCGGCACGATGCCTTTGGGCCGTAGCCACCGATTTCCCAGCCCTACGTAAAGACATCAGAAAAAGAACTACCCACTCTTCCTGACCCCACAGCCCCCCTCTCTCTGCCCCCAAAAAGGCTAAATAGGCCTGAAACGCCCCTTCATATGCCTTCCTTGTCCTGGGTGCTAGACTCTCTCCCACGAGGTGACGAAGTTCGGGGCACCGAGAGACCAGAGAGCTTCGGGGAAGGGTGCCGGCTCCGGGTCCGCTGAAGGAAGGAAACCCGAGAAAGCCTGCATGTGAAAACGAGACAGTGCATCAGCAGCCTGATTCATCACCCCTGGGACATGTTTTGCCCTGAATATCACGTTCAGTTGCATACACAGTAAGACAATTTCTTTGAGCAGCCTCAAAATCAATTTACAACGGGCTGCCTGACTATTGATGCATTCTACCACAGTCATATTGTCGGACCAGAACACGACAGAATGATCTCTGAACCCGTCTGGCCATGTTCTCAGGGCCACCAGAATGGGAAATAGTTCAAGGAAAGCTATATTACCCGTCAGCCCCTTCTCGTGCCACCATAGGGGCCACTTTTGTGCAGACCATTTTGTGCCGAAGATGGCGCCAAAACCTATACTTCCTGCTGAATCTGTCCATAGCCCAAGCTCATCGGAGGACACGGCTGGCTTGTTCCAGACGACTTGGCCATTGAAGTCCGCCAAAAATGCTAACCAGATCCGCATGTCCTGGCGGACCTCGGCCGATAATCTCGTGCGATGATGACCCTCTCTTAAGCCAACCATTGATTGGGCTATCGAGCGGGAAAACGGGCGAGCCATCGGGATCACCCTCAAGGCAAAGTTCAACTTTCCCACTAATTGTTGCAACTGGTGCAGTGTCACCTTAGGTGCGTTTAAACATACTTGGAGGGCTGTCCTGAATTTCAACACTTTGCTAGCTGGTAAACGGAAACACCCCTCCCTTGAGTCCAACTCGATCCCCAAAAACTCGAGGCAAGTCGTGGGACCCATAGTCTTACCGGGTGCCAATGGCACGCCAAAATGACCCATCAACACACAGAATTCATCTAAGGCCTGGGCACATTCGGGACTTCCGGCGGAGCCCAGGAACAAAAAGTCGTCAAGGTAGTGCATTACATTTCGAAAACCTGTTTTCTTGGTAAACACCCATTGCAGGAAAGTACTGAATTGTTCAAAATAAGCACATGAAATAGAGCAACCCATTGGCATACATTTATCCATGTAAAATGACCCCTGGAACCCGAATCCCAAAAGACGCTGATCGTCTGGGTGTACCGGGAGCAACCGGAACGCTGACTCGATATCTGATTTCGCCATCAACGTCCCGGGCCCCAGGCGATTCAAGATGGCTACTGCCTCATCAAACGATGCGTATCGCACCGAACAAACTTCTGGAACAATTGCGTCGTTCACCGAAAGACCATGTGGAGCAGACAGATTATGGATCAAACGAAACTCACCTGGGTCCTTCTTGGGGACCACCCCTAACGGGGAACAACAAAAATTCGGTACCGGGGGTACAGTAAACGGGCCGGCAACCCGTCCCCGGCTAACCTCTTTCTGAATTTTCTCATGCACTACAGATGTATGTTGTAAAACGGAAAGTTGATTTTTGCACATCCCTACCCCCTGAAAGTCCCCCACCGGGATGCGGAAACCATGTGTAAAACCGTTCCGCAGCACCCCGGCAGAAGTACGATCCGGGTATTCGCTGAGCCAGGGAATCATTGCCAAGGTATCAATCGGGGTTGGTAAAGGCGCCCCTCGGCCTAGCTTAGACCTGTTTGGCGCCTCCCTTACCCCCATTCTCACCCGTTCTGGCTCTGCACGCTGACTCAGGATGGGACGACCCACACGTACTACATTCGTGCTTGAATTTACACAATCCCGGAGGCCTGGTACATTTCCCTTTGTTGAAATTAAAACAGAAACCCTTCCTCCCTGTATTGCCTGCGGGCTTCGACTGGTCGTCGGTGCTCGTACTTGGTCGAAAGGGCGTCCCCACATTTTGGCGGGAGTAATCAATAACATTGCTCCCAACCAATGGCATTCTTAACATTCCCGATTCTTTCATTTTATCCCATGTTATAGAATCGTAACAATCCCAAGTCAAACTCTTGTTATGCTGTTTCTCTTTCCTGAACAGATTGTCATAACAAAACCAATGGTTACCTTGATACGATGTCGAGTACCCCATAATTCGTGATTGATAAATGGGAAACTCAGGAAGCAACTCGGGCCTACGTTCCCCCAAAATCGATGTAAAAATACCCCACGCATTGCCCCAGTTGCCAATATTCTCATTTACCTTAAAGGCGGCCATTTTTGCGCGCCAAACACTTGGATGCATCAAGTCCTTCTGACCTTTAACATGCTCCATATCATAATGGTCAACAAGCAAGGAGAAAATATTCACATACTCCCCAGCCCAGATCTTTTCCTTTATAGCCAAAGGCACATGTTGTCCCAGTCTCTCTCTACGAGAGGGTGCTGACTCGTCCCTTGCAATCGGCAATGGCCGCTTACCTGAACCGGACGCAGCTTCTGCCGCTTGCGGCTTGTCTTTAGCTGCCTCCCTTTTCTCACGAAGTCCTTTTATCAGCGCCTGTGCCTCTGCAGCCGTGGCGCCATCACTACTATCCCCCAACCATGCTGCTAGCTGTGCTGCCAGCTCGGGCAGCATGTCTCCCTTGGGTGTCGGGGTGACGACAACGGGGATTGGATTCCCCTCAATCGGTACTGGGATCGGAGCCTCGAGCGGGGTAGAGGGAACCGGGACGTCTCCACCGGCTGGAACCCTTCTCGGCCTCTTAGGTCTCCCCCCAGCCGGCGCAGGGCCCGTACCCTCCTCCCCGTCCCGCTCCGCCAACCGTTTCTTTATGTCGAACACTTCTTTGCAAAGGGCCCGCACCATCTGGTCGGTCGTCATTCTCTTCGCGCCTTTCTTGGGCATTTCTCCGAGGAAGTATCTAGAAGACAAAAACAAAGATCAAAACGCTCAAAATTGGCTCTTCGTTCTGTCCCGAGCTCACGTGTAGCGAGGAGGTGCAGCTTCGGAGCACAAGAACAAGAGGACGTCTTCTGGTCTTGCGTCTCTTTTTATCCGTCTTCAGGGCGGGCGAGAACCCGCCCCTGCCCGCCCCTCGGGCGGGGCTGGCTACGTCGGTGTCTAGGCCAGCCCACTCTAGGGCGGGAAAAAGCGCGCCCCGGCTACGCCGCTTCGGGCATACCAGCCGAGACACGCCTCCCGCCCAAAAATGGCTTCCCGGGGGGATCGAGGCACTCCACCATACGTTCGGGGGGACCGAGTGGTCGCCCCTTTCCATTATTTGCTACACCTCAGTTTTTCATCCACCTTATACATTCCCCACCTGCCCTGAAACTGCTGCACCCAGTAGCCTCACCCTTACACATAAACCATCATGTTGTGCATTGATTCCTCAGCATGAATATCTTTACCTACTTCCTCTTCATAAAAATGCTTCTGTAATCGCGGGACATGCCTTTCGATCCTCATGTCTCCTTGAAAAAAGCATCAGCAGTACTTTGATTTGTAAGAATGCTTTGTTCCACTGTCATGCATAGGTTGCTCTTTGTCCCACGATGGGGCGTTTGGCCCAGTTTCAGCTACCTACATTTTAGTAGACTTTATCATTTGTTTTAACATGAACATGTTCATCAAGACAACTTGAATGTTTTCAACAGAAACATGTTTCAGTTTTGTTTCTTTTTACAGCAGGAAACATAAGGTTGTGTGCTCATTTTAATCAAATAACGCATTATCTAATGGAAATAAAAAGCAAGCTGCCTTATTGACAAGGTCGAATTGTAGTGCTGTACTTGTAATGCAGCCTGACCAATTCTTTGTGCTGTGCAGAGTGTAGTGAAGCTAGTCACGGGGATTTGTGGCACTTCTGACTTAATATTCATGAGTTACAGTCTTTGGCGAATATATTGAAGCGGGGATATAAACTCCTGCATGCTTTTACTCTATCTCAGAGATCTCCCCTGAGGGTAGAAATGGAGCAAGACTCCTCAGTTTATTCAGTTTTTGAGAGAAATGTAATAAAGCCTTGGAGTACCATGAGTGTTATGCTGCATTGTTGAGGGGTTGACCTAACCACAACTATGACTCTTCTTTAGAACCGAGTCTACCCAAAAATAAGTTATACACTTGATGAGGGGTATTGTGCTACTTAAAAAATGTATAAAACATAGAGTAGATATTTCTCAAGGGTGGGCTAAGCCCTACCTTTCCTTCTGCATTCCCCAAGGCATAAGACATCTTATTATGTGTCTAAGTACAGGAAATATTCATCTAAATAGGGTTTTGGTAAGTAGGAATAAGAATCCACAAATATACCCTGCTTGTAAACTCTGTTATCATGGAGATCGGAATATTTGCATGTTTTACACCCATGTCCAGCACTGTAAGACACTAGAAATAAAGATTTGCTTCCTTTAATACAAATAATGTAAGTTGAACTCTCCTCAGGATATGATGGACTTACAGCAAAACACTCCAAATTACTTTGTGTGTTTTAAAGTGTACTGACTTTAAAAATGTTTTTACCTGCTTATTAATTTGAAGAAATATTATATGGATGTATAAATGCTATGGGATATTTTATGTATTTAGTTTGTTTATATGATTGATGGAGATGTGGATATCTAATCTTTTTTAACTTGTTGATGATTGTAGACCTCCGGAGTGGTCAAAATCATTAAAAAAAAATTTTTTACTAATGAGGTATGAATCCTGCTGTGAATTCCTGCGAACATATGCGAAGGCAGTGATGAAGCCTGTCAAAGCGCGACAAACCTCCAAAACTGCATTCACCAACCCTGGGTATCAAAGGAGCAAGGGCGCCAATGCCAATGGGGGTCTATACCACATATAAATCCTTTGTTTCTCCTCACATCTCTCTATAGTATTCTCAGAATATTCTTCCATCAGTCTCTACACACTTACCTGCTTTAGCACTCCTTCACATATCTCAGTGAGGTAACTTTCAAATGGTGTGCACCCTGAATGTCGACCCCAGAATATCGATGGAACACAATATCAAGGACAAAATATCAAAACAAATAAAGGCAGGTAAGTAGGTCTAGATTGTTTATACCTAACTCCACGTATATGTACCTAGATGGTACATATATCTTCAAGGTATGCAGATGAGAAGTACACTTAGGGGCATATTCTCAAGTCCCTATCGCCACGGGAACGTCACTTTTTCTGTTGTTCCCTTGGCAATAGGGTCAGCACCTTATTCTCGAAGAAGAGTTAACCCACTTAATGTGGCTTTAAGCCACGTTAAGGGACTTAACGCTGCCTTGATAATAAGGCCCTTTTTACACTAAATTTAGCGTGAAAGGGGCGTACAGTGGGTGTTGCGGTGGGCGTGCCACCGCAACACCAATTGTGATCGATGCTGCCCCCTATTATCAAGGGCAGCGATAATAGATAGCAGCACTGAACTCAAGACCAGAAAAATCCTGGTCTTAAATTGGGGAAAGGAGGAGAAACTCTTCATTTCTCCTCGTTTTTGGTTTTTCCATGTGTGCTGCCTTGTGCAGCACACATGGAAAAGCAGAATGGTATTTCAGGAATGTTCATGTGCAGGAAGGGGCACCTTCCTGTAAATGAATAACTCTCCCCTGCGGACAGACACCCTTGCAATCTGGTGCACGTGTGCCTGCGTTGGGGCTAAGTCGTGAAAGTTAGTGCCATCTCAGGAGGAAACGCCAGGCTGCACCACATTTTTGAGAATAGGGTGCAGCCTTGCATTTACGATGTGGCGCTGAGTAGCGTTAAGCAAGAAGGCTAACACCTCTCACCGCCACTTTATTGAGAATATCCCCCTTAGTTGTCTAAAATCATGCTTTCCAACAGCACTTCTCACCGGGATACACCACCCACAGGTATCACATCAAACACTAGAGAGAAATCCCAACATAACCAAAACAGTCCTGGTAGGCCTCCGTTATTTTTGGCTAGAAAAGCAGAATAGCACAGATTTGGTCATTCTCATTTCGTTCAATCTTAACCCTTCTCTGACCTGTGAACCTTGTGGAAAATAACCTTTATATATGTCTCCCCAATTAACTTTTCTTCAGATCTCTTCAGCCTGGTCCTTTCCCCTTCTGCAACAAGTGAACCTCCTCAGTGAACCTTGAGGGCCATGTCAATGGTTTGGCTGTCAGTGGTGAGGAGGCGCAGATAACCCCGAGACTCCCCCTCGTGGTGGAATTGTATAACTTGCAGATGAGAAAGTCATAACATGTTTTCATTATAAAAAGATGCAAGTCTTTTATAACAGTATACATATACTTGATGTCCTTAACAATGCTAGGTAAAACTTGCTTAATTTCCGCAAAGTAAAATATGCAAAGCGCCCAAAAATTATGTAAAGTTACATGATTAGTAAATATGCAAAATCCACAGACTATCATGTCCATCCATGATCCCAGAAGTCAAGACTGTCCGGTAATCACACTAAACACCGACGTATCCGTTGTTTTTGGAATATACACCCAGCGTGGCTTTTTGTTGTCTTACTGGACTGTTCATCCGGTCTCACTCTCTGCTTTCACTGTAAGCACCCAGACACCTGTGTCGCTTGCACTGCATTATATTGTACACATGATTGTTATTAGGCCAAACGTGTACATTTCAGACTGCAGCATTGTATGGTGGCAAACATAGTCGGAATTACCAGGTTACTAAAATGCTAAATAAATACATTGCACTCTGTTATATCTTAAAATGTAGATCAAATTGTGTGAGCATTCTGTTGCATACCCCTAGACGATGCCAGGTGGCTGTGGTATATGCCCAACAGGTGAGAAAAAGCCCAACATATACGCGCAAATGGTGCAACTAGCCTCTTGTACGTTCACAATGGAGGGTAAAGCATGTAGGACATATATGTAAAGGTCTCAGAAACAACCAGCAGACCTTTCAAGAAATGCGGTGAGAAATCTGAGGTTCAGCACAAAAGGGGGAATTAATTTTGTTGAGGAGTTGAAAAGAATACAGGCACAAGTGATTTGAGTATCCTGGAACACAGGCACAAGTGATGTTGGCAGTCGAGGGAACACACACAGTGTCATCAGCTTGTAGTAATGCTACGGTTGTGTCAAGAGCCTACAAATTACATACAAAATTCTGTACAATGCATGTTGAACAGTATATGTCACCAGGTTGCGGTACGTGACCAAATGGTGTCAGTCTTTGGTACATAATATGAGGTGTCAGGAAAATTCGGACATGTCCAAATGGGGCGAGTAGGCTTCCATTTCTACGATCTAATGGCGCAAGAAGCCTGGGGGAGGTATATGCACAACTCCGATGAGTAGCCAGCATTACATGCACAGCTGGTGTCAAGAGCTTGTGGTGTGTAAACAACTCATGTGAGGAGTCTGGGGTATATGCACAGCTGGTGGTAGGATTTGTGGTATGTGCACAGACAATGTAAGACACTTGTGCTACATACACAAAGGGTCTGAAGAGCCTGCAGTCCATGCACAAAGGATTTGAGGAGCCTCCAGCACACACACATAGTGGAAGCAGCCTGAAGCACATGCACAGATGAGTCTAGAAGCCTGCTACAAATGCTCAAAGGATGCATTCGGCCAGGGTACATGCGCAGATGGAGCTAGGAGCTGGGTACATGCACAGATGAGTCTAGGAACCTGCAGTAGATGCTCAAATGGTGTATTGGGCTGGGGTGCATGCACAAATGGAGCGAGGAGCTGAGGTACAGGCACAAATGGTGCAGGAAACATGAGCATGTGCACAAACAGTGCAAGAATCTGAGGCCCTTGACCATGTAAATTTATATATTTGTATATATTGGAGCTCTTTCACCCTTTCAACAGATGTTCTGAACCAGGCCTCATGGGGAACATGAGACCAGCTGCAGTTTGGAAAGGTTATATAGGATGATGCACAATGGTTATGGAAATGCAACATGAAAACAGTATTCATTGATGCTTCTATGCACATCTCCAGATATTGCGAGGACCTTAGAGCCTTGGACAGACAGCGCAAGGAACATCTCTCGTCCACGAAGCACTTTAGGTGTGAAAATGTTGGGCCCATGACCCCCTTCGACTTTACCTTGAAGTGCTTTAGGTACGAAAATGCTCACATGGCTGAAAAAGCTGGGCCAACGACCCCCTTCAGCTTTACCTGAACCATTGAGTGTTCTCCTCTGTGGACCTAATTCTGGTGCCGACATAAGGTTATCCTTTATTTTTGATGCAGATAGACACTCAAAGTGTGTCACCACCCACAGTCGAGGGTAGCTGCTGTACCCTCAAACCAGGCAACAGATTGGGCCAATGGTTGTGAGCGCTGGATCTTGTTTGATACCCCTGGACAGTGGCGGTCCTCAGTTTATGAAGAGGAGCAGCACTCAGAATGAGACGGCACAGTGCTTGTTGAATGCATTCAAAACCTTTTCCAAAAACTTTGCACTTGTGCGCCTGCTCAGAACATAGTTACTTAGACTGTGGCACCCCCAAGAATACTGTCTTGGCAACGGCTCTCAATAGTTCGAAAACCCAAGAATCAACACAAATAATAGGTCTCTGAGTGACAGCATAAGGGTATCCAGGATTGTTAACATGGAGGATCAACTGTCACTAATTGGGTATCCACTCACTTATCGACCTATGCATCCTTCTCAGTGAGTTACATATCCACTCAAGAGATCAGACTGCAACCTAAATGCCATTCATGACTTAACTTGTCATGTTCTGTGAGCAATGGAAGCGTGTAGCAGTCTGCCCTGCTGGATCTGTTCCTCAGGGAATGGAAGAGTGCACTTGCAGACTTTTATCAAAGAGGTAAGGCTGCTTTGCTACTGCCATGCAGTACCAGTTTTGTGAGAAAACGACGCTTGTACGCCTGGAGTCCCGCTGCCTAATTTGTGTATATGCTGAGATAGGGAAAGTTTGCAGTACTACTGCCTTAGCTGTACCTGTTCTCTGAAGGAAGAAAGCTTGCACTGTTTCTGTCCCATTCTGGAGAAGTGGTGTATCCACTGCTGACTTTATTGAGTGTACTTGCATATAGTATGAACCAGGGACTATTTCACAATATTTGATGCGAGATACCTGTTTGTCCCGAGGAAGGTCCTTGACCCCATTGAGGCAATATTTAAGCAGCAGCCACGTCAACAAAAAAGAGATTAAGGGTTTGTTGAATTAACTTTTTTTAATCCTTTAGTATGGAGACACCAGTAAAAGTATTTTAGGTCCCCCAAACCCAATTTTAATATAGATGTTCCACTTTAACAAAAGAAGGACGAAATTGTCACTGTAAGGGACATACCCCATACATAACTAAGAGACAGTGCACTGCGAACCACATCACCCCGGCCCTTAAGGCTTTGAACTGGCTACCTTACGAGTCGAGGATACAACTAAAGATCACCTGCATGACACATAAAGCCTTACACAGCAACCAGCGACGGCTCGTGGAGGGAGTTACGGTGGGGCAGGAGGGCGGGGAGGGGGAGGGGCAGGGTGGAGGTTGCTAAAAACCGGCATATGGATAATTGCAGGTAAGTAAACAATTTAATTAATAAAACGAATTTCGTAGTGCGCCTTGCATCGCAAAATGCAATGCACTGCGAGCTACGAAATTCGTTTTATTAATTAAATTGTTTACTTACCTGCAATTATCCATATGCCGGTTTTTAGCAACCTCCACCCTGCCCCTCCCCCTCCCCGCCCTCCTGCCCCACCGTAACTCCCTCCACGAGCCGTCGCTGACAGCAACACTCCCAGCTATTTAGCACAAAAGATAGAACGAATGGGAGGTGGCCGACAATTGCGAAGCGCAAGCGCACTACTACTAAAACCTCAATCCTTCCGCAAAGAGAGAACTGGATGCAGAGCTTTCTCAGGTATCACACCGAAGATATGGAACAACCTTCCCCCAGACTTACGCAGAATCCCTTCCTTTACCACCTTCAAAAAGGAAGCGAAAATGTTTCTCAATACAAATTGTCATCTTAAACCTTTAACTCCTAGAAGCCTACATGCCTTTGCTTGTAATCATACAGTAATGTCTACCTCACCTATATTGTATTATATGTGAAATCAAACAGCAATGTCTACCTCATCTGTATTGTAATGTATGCGATTCCCGATTGTACGTATAACTTGTGATAATCAGGTACTGTAAAGCGCTCTGATACCCCCGTAAGTCATGTCCGCGCTACATAAAACTTTATAAATAAAATAAATAAATGCACATAGTTCACTCGAGAACAATGAGTACTGTGTGTGTTCCATGTAAATTTTGTCCTTGCCAAAGAATCTGTAGTTGCCAACATTTTTGATTATGAAGTTTGATTTTTTACCATCTGCTGACGACGAAAAAAGGATTCAATGGGCCATCAAAATTCAAGACCTGGTGGAAACATATCGCAAGCATGACATATTGCAACTCTACTCTGCCACAATTAATGCACCACAGTAAAAGTCATGTGACTGCGTAAGCACCCTTAATGGAAAAACTCTGCGAACTAGAGGTAAATCGCAAAAGTAGGTCTATACAATCGTATCCTTGCCTAGAAAAATTATGTACACAGGTACTAGCAGCAGATGGTACAAGTGAAAAATAGTACTCCATGGTGCTTTACAGTGATATATTTGGTACCCCCTGTTGAAACATACCACACTAGACAGGTCAGGTTTTTTCATTCAATTTGATTAAATGAAAAAAAGGTGGTTTCATGAGAAGCTTAGTGGGTTCTACCTGGATTTGTTCACTCTATGTATGTTTATATTTGATAATGGAGAGAGCTTGCAGCAACCTGATCCTTACATAGGGTCTGATTATGAGTTTGGGGCAGTGGAGCCCATGCAAACCGCCTTGGCAATGACAAATCTGTGCCAAAGCGCCCGGGGACCTCTGACCATATTACGAGTTGAACATGCACAACATTTATTCCAGTCGACGGTTCTTTGCTTTTCCCATTTCCATGCCTGGAAACAGGCACCCCAATGGGAACAGCAAAAAACTTGCGATATGGCATGGGCCATGGTTGTGTGATGAGCGAATGTTGTGGAGAGAAGGATACAGCGAGTGCATTGTCAAAATGGTGGTTCCTCCATAGGTTAATTTTATATTTCCAGTGGTAAAGGACAGTGCCCACTACAGACACCAACCAGCAACCACTTACTGCCCCAGGAGTCAAACAATGACCTCCTGCCCCCGTACTTGATCCACTCCACACATTCCTCAACACCTCCTGTCTCTATAAATCTGCAGCACGCAGTATTCTCACCCTGAAAATATCATGCTGTGCGTTCCTCAGTACAAATATCTTTACATATTTTCTCGTGCTGTAAATTCTTTTGTAATTATAGTTCACTCCCTTGCATTCTCACGCATGCTTAAATGAACACAAATTCCTAAGTTATGAGAATGCACTGTCCATCATCAACTTGAGATTTGTCAGAAGGTGGTGGTTTGGTCCACTTTAAACTACCAACTTTTTAACTCACCAAGGGCTAGATGTAGGTAAATAGTATTTACCGATTCGTAAATACTAAATTTTACCGATTCAGTATTTACGAATCGGTAAATGCTATGTAGCTAAAAATTCGGTAAAAAATACCGAATCGTTAAGATTCGGTATTTCCCGAATCGGTATTTACCGATTCTGTAATTGCCATTCATTCCTATGGGTCCGGAGGCCCATAGGAATGAATGTCAATTACCAAATCGGTAAATACCAATTCGGTAAAAGGGGGAAAACATTGAAGGGTGGCAGGGTGTCACTTTGACACCCTGTGGCACCCCTCAATTGTTTATGGGTGAACATGTTGCAGACATACATGCCCTAATGGCATGTATGTCTGCAACATGGCACTGAAGCAATTTGTATTAAATTGCTTTTTTTTGTTTTGTTATTTACCACCAACTTGTAGTTGGTGGTAAATAACGAATCGTAACATGGCATAAGCACTCATTTAAGTGCTCCCTACATTAGGAATTCGGTAATTTACCGAATCGGTATTTAAGAAATCGGTAATTTACTGATTCCTTAAATTACCGATTCGGCAAATTTCCGAATCCTTCATTTCGGCCCCCTACATAAGAAAAGCCTATTACCGGTCGGTAACAGCCGATACTGACTGGTAATGGGACACCTACATCTGGCTCCATATCCTTTGCTTTCAATACCAATATGCTCAATACGAAATTCTGAATATTTTCAACAAAAATATCTTAATTTCTTTTTGTATTTTCATCTAGAAGGAATAGGTTGTGTGTCTACTCGATGTTAAGGGCCGGGTGTTTTATGTGCCGGGTCGCACTGCAGTGCTTCACCTACAACACAACGGAGCCTGTTTTTTTGCACTGTGCACACTGCAAAGGTGCTGGTCAAAAGGATTTTCGGAATCTCTGCCTGAGTGTTTATGAGGTGGGATTTCTTCTGGGGACCCTTGCAAAGAGCTGCAAAGGCAGAGATGGGGCACAGCAAGTGTCTTCAAACCAAAAACGTACCCGTCTGCCAATGCAAAGGAAACCCAAAGAAACCAAATATTGTTGTTGGATATCTTGAGATTCAAGGGAGGAAAAAGCTTTTCTTTTCGTATACAACCCTCACTCACACTAGTATTGACATGCTTTGTTATCGAGTTCATCCTGGCACTTCCTGGTTCGCAATTGCTTGCGAGCCGGGAAGTGCGGTACTAAATAGGTACATGGCAGTTTCGGGACCCTTGAAATCTGTTTGACTACAGGGACAAACCAACTTCCGCACCCCATGAGGCTTGAATAATACACCCATATCGTTTCCGTGTTTCTGGTACTTTCGTACCAGTTTCTGGACAGGTTGAAAGCATTCCTTGTCCCAAGCAAATACATGTTGATAAGCTGAGGGTCAAAGAGATGGAGACAGATAAATGAGTGGTGACATAGAGGGATAGTCGGGGGAGACCGAGGAAGTTATGTCATGGTGCTTGCAGGACATATATGAAATGAACCAATGAGACATTCAAACACTTATGCAACAAGTTACTGGTGGTACCAGGGGAAAGAGTGAGGAAAATCACTTGGGCTACCTGTTGTTGAGAGTGAGACCAATATTTCCTTGGCAAACCATGCCCGTTTAACACGCAGGGTCTGCAAAACATACACTTTGTGGACTCATGCTGTCCCACTAACAATCAAAGGTGAGTAATCTTTCAGGTGAAAGAAACCACCCAAAACGGAGGGGAGACCTTCTAAAATGTTAAGGTAGATTCGGATACGTCCTCCTACAACGTACATTTCAAACCAATGAAGTACCCATCTGCCAATGCAAACGGGTACTACCAGTGGCATATCTCCTTGTTTCTACCTCACACAAAAATCACCTTCTCTCCCCATCATATTTCTCACTGTATCTCAACACAAATCTCAATATCCCCCACCCACCCATTTCAGTGTGTCTCCGTCTGATAAATCTCACTGTCTCTTCCCCACATATCTCTCTGGATCTCCCACTCGTGATTGCCTGCTTTACTCATGCATTAAAAAGTCTCTTCTGCATTATCCATTGACAGCACCCACAGTCCAAAGGCCATTTGGTGTCACAGTCTAAAGAAACCAGATCGCATCACCTGCTCTTAAAGACTGGCAGTGGTTCCCAGTGGCACAGGGAATACAGTTCAAACTTCCAGTGCCTGCTTGAAGTCATAGGCAGAACACACCCCATAATACGGCTACTTGTCATTCCTCAACCACACCTTCTTCAAAACCCAAAAACTATTCAGGCCAACCTGCTTTGACACGACCAATGTAGTTGCAATTCCGTAGGAGACAACATGATCCGGGCATTGTCAGCCCAAATGCCCTGACGTGAGAAATCAACCACACGTGTCATTTTCCAAAGAACATATGAAGCCTAGTGTTTTCGATAAGTGTATTCCTCCTATTCAGTAAGCACCGGTGCTACCAATCCACTCTTAAAAGGGACAGGGTCCCTCGCAGTGCACAAAGTCCTCCTGAAGGTTGGATCCAAGAACTCGGAATCAGATCCCAGCTCTCCAAAGTCAAGAGCTTTCTCATTGGCCTGGAAGGGTTAATGCTTAAACAAGTGCTAAGTTCTTGAAAGACTTCTCTTAACAACAAAATGTCCACCTACCCTATACCAGCTGATTACAAAATTATTAAATGACGGAATAATATCACACTCAGTTTGAAAGAAGGATTAAAACAAGTCTTTTTTTTCTTCAACCATAACCCAAGAATATAGCTCTGGAGCAGTCCCTGTCGCTTCCTCTTTGACATAGCAAAGCATGCGAAGGCACATCTGACAACCATAACAAATCCAAGGGAGGGGAGATTGCTCTCCTTGGATAGAAGTTAGAGCCCTCCCCGCCATGCCATTGGTTATGAAAAGACACCTTTCAACCTTGGCAGACTGTACTTGCGGTCGGACAGAAGACGTGTCTCTTTCTTTCTGCCCAGCTAGAGACCAAAGCTGAGAACATTCCTTGCATGTTTCGTGACATCTCTGGGGCCACCACAGGGCTCTGATCAAAAGCTAGGCCAGAGGGGAAAGACTCTAACGAATAAAGTCCAGCCCGAAGTGCCTCCCTGGAGCTACAAATCCGGAATTCTCACAAACTCTCAATCACATTTCAAGTGACTTTTTTGAGACTTTAAAGAGACATGCAAGTGAAAATGTGGTCGAAAGCTGGACTACGAGAGAACAAAACCTCGGAACTGGAATTGCGACCAGCACTCATAAATCATGCAGAAAATATACTATCACAAGCTTACAGATGAATATCTGTTTATTCAGCTTTTTTTCTCCATATTTGAAATAATTCCTATATCTATATTTAATATTGTAGTTCTTGTGCAAAGGGTATTAATGGTGAAAGCATCCCTTAATAAATTCAAAGCCAAACACGGTTTAACAGACAGATGACGCTAGTACCATCACACACACAAGACTCATTGATCATAGTCTCGGGTTTGGACAGTTCTATGTCACGACACAGAGGATCAAAATATGGAGCTGTCTAAATACTGGCCACATCAATATTGCAAAAGGTAAATATAGGTAAGAATTGGTTTACTATTTAACTTCACTTCTATGTACCTTAAAGATACGTGTATTGTCAACGTACATAGTAAATGTATACTTAACTACACACACTTATCCTTGTTATATTGTGGTCAACGAACATTTTGGCCACAATAATTACATATTGATAGTACATTTTCGATATTCTGACAGAATATTCCATCACTGCCCTCTTAGGAAGACCCACCAATGGAAAACATCCATCACCAATAATAATGGAGAGCATACAGGTAGGTTGCACGGTATGGAATTAGAGATAGGGGCAGTTTCTCCTTTTCTCAGAGGATCCAGACCATCAGGTTCCGTGGACGGTTGGAAGGTCCACCCGGACTTGTTGGAGCACAAGCTACTAAAACTATCGACAACACACGCATCGACCAAACATTCCAATATTGACCAGTCAGAAACTCTGAAAACAATGCCTATGAGATCCATCCCAATGCTGAAACCCACCCAGACTACAGCTCCTATCCACATCCCAATCAATCAGTCATAGCATTTGTAAAGCGCACTACATACACGTGAGGCTCTCAAGGCGCTGGGGGGAGAGCCAGGTCTTGAGGAGTCACCCCAACAAAAGTCTGTGCTGAACATTACTGCAAATTACAATGGAAGAGACATCTCTCCCGGTCTGCTGATACACGTCTGCCTGCTGTTTGCTGTCACTCCCCTTTCAGGAGTCTTCTTCTCAAGTCTCTCCTTGTGTTTCCCATATAGATGTATCTCGGTGTCTCTCTTAGCTCTCCTTGATATAGCTCAGTGGATAACTGGGTGTCCTCGCTAAACGCTCCTCATGTGACCCTCTCTCACACATCCCAGGACTTCACCACCATCTTTTCCTTGGGGTCTCACACTTCTCTCTAGATCTTTCTCTCATGTTTCCCCTCAGTCTGCCCCTAAAATATTTACTTGTTATCTACCTTGCAGATCTCATTGGGTCACCCAACATGTCTCTCAGAGATTCCTTTTCTCACATCTTTCGTAGAGCTCTCCCTCTGGAATATCTGTCTTGGTTTCTCGCTGGTGTCCTCAACACATGTCTTACAGGAGTCTGTCTGCACCATTTCCATACATACCTCTATGAATGTCCCTACATAGCTCTCACTGAGGGTGCTCCAAACATCTCTCAGTACCGTTTAACATTCTCACCTTTGAGTCTCACCCTCACAACCTCCCTCAGATACCTACCTCTCCTGCTGGACCCTCAGCTCCTCACCTCACTTCTCTCTCTAGTGTATCTCACCTCAGCCCGATGCCTCCCAATCTCCCTCCCCGTCTCTCCCCTTACCTGTCACTGCCTTTCGCCGGCTCCTCTCTGTGGCTGCACAGGTCGGATGTGGCGTTTCGTTTCGTTTCGTTTCAAAAGCTTTGTTCGATTATTTCACCAAACAATCATAAAAGCATACAGAATATGTGCAAAGTACATTCCTACTAATACACTCTAGATCTAATTTCACTAAAAAATACCAGTTAAAAAGAGGAAAACATTGATAAAAATGTGAACATGATGCAGCTCGTAATAATTAAAAGAACAGCGTAGAAGATTAAAAGACCATACTTTTCCTAGGGGCCATTAATTTCAAAATAAATGTAGCTGTGACTAAACAAATATCAGGTTCCTCTAGGGAGAACAGTAAGCTCATTGCTGATTTTATCGTTGGTATTGCCTTTTTTTAAATAAGGGTTTCAAGTAAGCAAGTCGAAGGTGCAAATAAAGATCACAAATAAATAGGAAGTGTACAGTGCTCTGTTTAGTAACCTTGTCACAAGGGCAGGGTGAGGAAGAATGATTTTTCATACGAGGGAACGCCACCAAATGGTGAACGATTCCTAATCGTAATCTAGTGAGGACAAACCGATGGGATGGCCTAGTAACTATCCTCAGATAATTTTGAAAGCCAGGAGTCACAACATTGGAATAGTAGAATTGTGATGTAATTAGCAGCATGTTAGCATTTCTCCGTAATTGTGCTTTCTTACTCAAATAACGGCACTTTAACTCTTTCTTGGAGATATCGGATAGACTGTCGGGGTCAGCCTGGACGTCTAGATTAAATACATCTCTAGCTGTTGCCGCAACATAATGAATCCATGGGATTAGTGAGCATTGATCTAGGAGAAGGCAGTCACTAATAATACTCCTGGTAAAACCAGTTTCTTCCTTCATCCAGATTGCTCTCCACACCATCAAGGGACTTAGGGTGATTAAGTCAGACAAATACTCCAACCCCAATTCCCAATTCTCAGTTGAGGCTGATTTGCGTAAACATAACAATTTTATAATAAAACAATTTTCCTCCACCTGTAGATCCACGTGATGACTATACCCCCAAACACCGGATCCATATAATGCGATTGAAACACATCTGCAACTGTAGATGTGCAGCATATCATGGATGCGACGGTCCCTAAGCTTAGTCGCAAATTTAAAAATTCCGTGGGCACTTTTAGACATTTTGGCCTTCACATTAATTATCTCTTGAGACCACATGCCATTACTGCTAAACGTAATACCTAAATAGCAGAATTTTTTTACGATTTCTATTTTCTTATTCTCTATATAAAATGGTTTCAACTTCCTCATTTTCTTCCCACACTGCATAATAAAAGTTTTGGTATTATTAATTTTTAACTTCCTACCCTTGATAAATCGTGCAAACTTGTCCATTAGCCTCTGCAGGCAACAAGGCATTCTAGATAAGAGCACTGAATCATCGGCATAAAGCAGAACGGGAATAGCCAGACCATCTGCTTGTGGGGCATCAGAATTGACCTGCTTAAGTTTGGTGTCGATTGCGTTGATAAAGAGGGAGAAAAGAAGGGGCGCAGGTACGCTCCCTTGTCTTATGCCCAGATTAACTCTGATGCTATCCGTACATTCTCCCCCTTGGCCATATCTTATGCAGGCAGATAATTTTGAGTATAATCTGACCAAGAAATATATAATCCCAGGAGGAGCGCCTTGCTCTAAAAGGGTTGACCATAACAGGGCAATGGTCGACGAGATCAAACGCGCTACTAAGATCCGCGAAGCAGAGGAACAACGAACCCTGCCTGGCGTGCATATACTTTCCTATTAGGAGGTCTACATTTATGCACTGTTCTATGGTTCCCAGGCCTTTACGGAACCTAAATTGGGACTGCGCAAGGATGCCACCAGCTTCCGCCCATTCCTCTAACCTGGCCAGCAGTACTCGACTCATCGTTTTAAGTGCTGAGTCTAAAAGGGAGATAGGTCGGTAGTTCTTCACATCCGACCTATCTCCCTTTTTATATATTGGAATAATTATAGAATCACCCCAAGTATGTGGGGTACTTTCCTCAACTACGCATTAAAAACCTTGGTCAAGACGGGACCCATAATTTTATATCAGCCATATACAGGTCGATGGGCACCCCATCAGGACCAGGGCCTTTCCCACCCTTACTACATCTAATGGCAAGCTCTACCTCTGAGACAGTAATGCCTAGTGGGATGGTAGGCCATTGGTTGGCCACCATGGTCATTGAATCGCCCACCCCTTCCGGGTCAAAAATGCTCGTAGAATGTGAGACCCAGCTCTACTCACTAACTTGAGCAGTTAGGACTGGCGTGTTATCGCTCTTAAGGGAGGGTCAGTTAATAGTGTCTCAAAAAAGTTTACTGTCTGAGAGTTCGACAGCCCTTGTCAGCTTATCCCATGCTTCCTCCTGCAATTCATGTTTCCTGCGCTTTATCTGCCCTTTATAAGCAACCCTTAGGTTTTTAATAATCAGCCTGTCTCTGGGCCTGCTAGCTAGGGCCTTCTTTAACTTCCGCAGTGACTCCGAACAAGCAGTGTCAAACCATCCAGTTCTTGGTTTCTTATTACTAAACTTAGTGGTGGTCATAATGTTACCAATTAGGGCATTGATGTTGCTGAAACTTATCAAAATGTCCCTCGAGTCAGTATTCACATCCAATCAACAATGGAGGTTTGGCAAGCAGGCCGCCACAATTTTAGCCAATAGCTTTTATTATTATTATTATTATTATTATTATTCTGAGTTTTGTATAGCGCCTGGTTACCAATATCAGAATTGTCTCCCCTCCATTTAATCCTGTAGCCATTTGGTCTGCTTGGGACAATATCAGTAACCAGAGTTTTGGCTGCTAGTACTTTATTGCCCCAAATAGTTAGTACCAGTGTGACAGAGTTATGGTCACTCATCGCAAGGTCCAATACGACTGGAGTATCACAAAACCCACTGATGTTGTCTGAGATCAACACATGATCAATGACCGTAGCTACATTCCTCCCAGTGAATGTAGGGACAATGTTGCCCTCACAATCCTTTGCAGCTTGTAAAGCAACTAGATCATATTTTGCTAAGACGTAGTTCAATGACTCTCCATACACGCTGTGAGTGAAATGTAAACAACCATCACCATTCTCATAATTGAAACAACATACCTTGCTTAATGATAACGAACACATTTGAACATTAAAATCCCCCCCAAGATGAATACAAAGTTAGCATGATTAGCCCGGCAGATTTTGTCCATGGCCTTCTCCAATTCATTAACTGCAGTCGGGCGTAATGAGTCCGGTAGGCTATTATAATAATTGATCAATAAAACGTTACAGCCATTCTTGTGACACAACCATAACAGTTGGGAATGACATCCAACCTTCTCGTGTAAAATAACTTGCACAGGGAGGTTAATAGACAGCAGAATCACGAGACCACCTCTAGCTCTGCCCATGGTTGATCCTTGGGCTGGTAGATTAAACAAGACAAATCCTTCGTAACTTATGTCTTCCACACTCCATGTCTCTTGGAAGCAAAGGATGTCATAACTATCCACAATGTCTCTCCAGACCCTATTTTGCTGTTCCAGCCTGCGATATTCCAACAGGCAAATTTATACCCTCTCTGACCTTTAGCTTGATCCAATTCTGGGATTCCTATCATTTCTCTGGATACATCATCTGTAGCCCCCGAGTGTGATAGGTTGGGGTTTAATCTATCATTGCCTGTCAGAGGAAGCCTAAGTTGACCACTTAACTCACCCTTGTTCACATCCTCCTGCATACCTGGATCTATACTACCTTTTGGGTCGCAAACCTCAATAAGATTAGCATCTAATTGGCTTAATGGTTCCAGTTGTTCTGGAAGGACCCTTACCACCCCTTCCTGGTCCTGATGCAACCCTATCTTTTGCGATGAGCTCAGTCAATCTACCGCATCAAGACAATTAAAACGATTGTAGCTAAGGAACATGTTCGGTATGTACATAGGATCTGGTCTATTCCATGGCATAGGATCCGGTCTAGTCCACGTCCCCCTATTCACTCCCCTCCTTGCTACTCTTGTCCATTTAACAGGATTTCCCTTATCTGCCTCAGCATAGTACGGTGGGTAAAAAAAGGTTAGTGGTAATGTCTGGATGATACTATCCGTTCCTTGGTTTAACCAAGCACATTTGTGAGAGACAGTTCTGGGGTCTCTAAAGGTGACCACTATACAGTCACCTTCTATGCTTTGAACTGTTCATCCAATCCATGGGGTCCTCCTTACCATTGCAATCTCACTCATAATATGGGAAGGCAGCGGCCTATTCAGATTGAGCCAGTTAGCTACCTTATTTTTGAGTGAGGCAAAGTTTTCCTTCACATTCTCTCCCAAAGTAGGCACACCCGCTAAAATAACTACTAGGGGGTTAGCTTCAGGGGGCAAATCAGGTGTTAGTGTACTCCCCATCCTACTATTGGCTGCTATTCCCTTATCTTTGAGCGGGCAGCTAGCTTTTTAGATATAGCCTGGTCTACCTCCAGGGGCCCGGTGGTTATACCACAGCAAAGCTGGGGAGCAATATTGGGAATAGCTGGGATATTACTTGCAGGCTGATGACCATTTGACTTTCTACCATCTTCTGTTGAAGGAAGGATGGACTGCAGACTAAGTGCGACCTCTTTCACCCCAGATTTAAAACTACCTGGTAGGTTTTTACCTGCTAGGTGCATCTTTTGGCCTGGTTTGTCGGGCTGGCTATTTGTCTTGGCAGCCAGTATCGGTTGGTTCACCCTAAGACCATTACCCAATGCTAGGCCCTCTACGTTGGTTAGGGGGATTTTTCTATTAGCCATACCACTTTGCATGTTGTCCAGTTTATGTGAATTTCCTAAGACCACCTTCTCGATCTGGTCTAATTTGGAGGCAATCATCCTAGTTCTCTCCAATAATGGAAACATCAGTGATTTTACCAAAATTTCAATTTTTACCAGCAGACCACCATCGTCATCAACAATACATAAGGGGGATTCATAAATAACATCTTTTGGAGCCATTAGTGAGCTAGGGGGATGGACAAAAGCTAAAGGGGTCGGAGTAATACTACTGTGTTAAATTCAGTAAAATAAAGATGATGGGTCCTTGTTGTAATGTTCATGTAGTATATTTATTCTTGAGATTAGATAGAAGGTACAGCATTCAGGTAGGAATGTAATATGGTAAGAAACCCCACCAGGAGCAGATAACTTCCTGCTCAGCCTCCAGGTAACTGATAAATCCCTTGAATAGCAACAGGTAGAATCATGGATGACATCACAGAGACATGACATAGACAAGCAGACACTAACACTAAGGAGGGACAAAGATAGAGGAAGAGCAGGATATAACATACTGTTTTTCTTCTG
Source organism: Lissotriton vulgaris (assembly GCF_964263255.1). NCBI lineage: Eukaryota > Metazoa > Chordata > Amphibia > Caudata > Salamandridae > Lissotriton > Lissotriton vulgaris. Next base: position 1,684,560,431 of record NC_141687.1, read on the forward strand.
TATTTTAGCAGGCCAATCCTTGGAGGCACCACCCCCTCTTTTCCTTTTACAAATGTATTGGAACAATCAATGATCCCTGATTCTGAACTATTTGAGGAGAACTATGTACCAAAACAGGATTAGATACCTCTGTGACACTACCATTACTAGAACCCAAGCTTAAAGGAGGTACATTAGCTATAGAACAGTCCGCAGCATTAGAGTCAGCGGTAACTACCTGCTTGGGGCTAGTACCACAGCCTAACTGACTCGGAGGTACAGGGGATACTACAGTCCCAATCGCACCTAACGACGAGCGCTTTCCTGTAGTTAAATCTAGGGATAAGCGCTTCTCAGTGAGTGCTATTTCCTTTTCAATAATTATAGTTGCCCTTTTAAAAAATTGATCCAGGGTACCAGTAACCACCCCTACAGAGGAAGAAAGCGTAACATTTCTATCTTTTCCTGACGCAAAGGCATAATGACTTCCTTATCAGCATAAGACACACTTATAAGAGATATGCTTTACAGATGGTTACCTTGACTAAGTTAACAAAATATATATCATCAAGGAGTCAGTGATTGGGAAAAAAACGTTGAAATAGAGCTGGCCCGGCCTTGTTCGTCCTTGGACGGCCATAGACTGCCCGCCCTTTGCCCGGGCTTAGCCCAGTGCCCGCCCGTGCGCGTCCTGCGTGAGCGTGGGTTGGGCATCCTAAATAGGGAGGCGTGGCTGGAAGAGGACCCAGGTGCGGCCGGTGTCGGTGGCGCTAGGCAACCTGGTCCTCGCAGTCCCGAAAATACTCCATAAGTGCGCCCGGTGACGTTGATAACCCCGATAAGGCAGGCAGTTAGCAGGCAAAGTCCCACAAAGTCTTGAGCCTCGAGCGGCCCCCGCGGAGCGGGGGTCGGGAGGTGCTATGAAGTCCTGGGAATTGCAAAAACAACAGGTGATGGACCGAATGAGGATCAATGTCACACATTCAACCCAGTCAAAAGATCTGGGTCCTAATCCATCGTTTTTTTGCACTCCACACCACCCTGGGTTAGACAATGGCGATATGCAAATCAGCTCTGACCCTGTGTCCCATGGGAACAGTCCAGTCCGAACTACAAAAGCCATGTCCTTCCCAGAACGGAATCAAGCATCCGAGGACCGGACCGGTTTCGAGGTAACACCTCTCATCAGCCCGGCTAGCTTGACTCCAGTGGTGTGGAGTGCCTGGGACCCACGTCTGGGCATCCCCAGTACACTTATAGCGGAATTGCAAAAACAACAGGTGATGGACCGAATGAGGATCAATGTCACACATTCAACCCAGTCAAAACCTGGTCCTCGCAGTCCCGAAAATACTCCACAAGTGTGCCCGGTGACGTTGATAACCCCGATAAGGCAGGTAGTCAGCAGGCAAAGTCCCACAAAGTCTTGAGCCTCGAGCGGCTATTAAAGGTGATGTGCAGGAAGAGACCAAGGCAGCCAATCAGCGTCAGAGCCTTTTCTCGCCCTTAATAGACATCTCTGCAACATTGTATGGTTCTCACGCCCTGAGGCCACTGACTGAATATTTTGTGCATGTTTTAGAGGTTAACTTTGCAAATTATGCATGCTTCTGCTGCACCCAGCTCTGAGTGGAAGGGGCGGTGGGAGCTGGGAGGTGGGATGGGTTGTTATTTGGAGGTGGACACGGTGGGAGAAAATGCAAGATCTCCCTCCACCTCCAGATTGAGCGTAAATTTGGCATGATGCAGAAACATCCCATTGAGTGTTTCCTCGTAGTTCAAGGTAGAGGGGTGTAGTGGAGAGTGTCAGTGAAATTGTGGCTCCTGGGTTATTCCCACGGTCCCTGTTAAGCTTAAATCGTACACATGTGTGCCCTAAACACAGATCACAAGAAGAAGGCAACAGTGGGATGTGGACGACCAGCCGATTACCCAAATAAGAGCAGGGTCCTGGTCTAACACGGGATATGAAGTTTAGAGGAGGGACACCGGATAGGGCAGCATGTGGCTTTATAAGGCTTTAGGGCTGAGCTTGGGGCTATAGCAGGTTATAGGTACACGAGTTGGGGATACGACTAGGGCAGTGTTTCTCAAGAAGCGGTAAATAGAACTAGAACAGGGCATGGGGCAGCGGTAAAGTAGCTCTTATCAAAGCAAGGGGCAGGGAAAGGTGCCACACTAGGGCAGGATTTGCGATTAGAGCCGGGCAGCAGCCAAGGACAGGTGGCTGATGCCTGGGACTGGGCCATAACATTTGCTTTACACGCCGTGGTACTAGGGACAGTGCGTGGCACAGGGCAGGACATCGGGCTACGGAAAGACATGATGAGTGGGAAGAGCTCGAGTCCAGGGCACTTGCTCGGGGCATTGAACTTGTACCAAACAGTAGAATATGCGAGCACAAGGGATTAGGGCAGGCAATGTGAGTAGTGAGTTGCATAAAACCAGAACAAGCCAGGAGTAGGATCTATGAAAAAACGATGTGATTATTTCAGGACATGGGCTGAGGCCGCGCTTTAGAGTTAGAAGAAAACACAGGACTACATCTGGAGTTTCAACTAGAACAGGGCACCGAGTTAGAGCAGGGCATTGACAAAGATGGACCAAGGCATGCGACTGAAAAGGGGTATAAAAAGAGGGCAGATCGAAACTCTAGAATAGGACACCTGGCTAGGGCATGGCAATGGCCTGGGGACAACCACCTCTACCCAAAAATGTGTTCCTCCCATTCCCCCATTTGCATTAATATAAAACAATAGTATTGAGGTATAGATCTTGCCATGCTAGGGCCCTTTATATATAGTGCTACAGCGTGGCAACTGGTACTAGTGATGACCGATTTTTTCACTCTCTAGGGGCATTGTTGATCCCCAATAAATTTGGATTAACCAAGCAAACTCACTATGTCTGGGTCAAATTATGCCTAGAATTCCAAGTTTTGTGGAGGTCAACATCCTCATCACCATCTGCTCTGAGCAAGTTGGATATAGTACCAGTGGGACTGTGCGGAGCAGGGGTCAGCAGTAGCGGGTGGGGAGGGTGAAAAGGGATTGGGCAGGCTCTGCGCTGGCAAGAGAAGTTTTCAATGCTCCCTTGTGCTTTAGGAGAGGTTCTGTGGGAGTAACTGGGCCACATGCTCTGTCCAATCCACGTGTGATTTCACCATCTGTATTTTCCGGCTGGTAAAATCAGTCCTGGGTTTCAGGAATCGGAAAAATCTGAGTGTGGGAACATTAGGCCATTTGTTATTGGGAGAGTGGAAACCCTTCTGCGAATATCGCCCCCACCAGGCTTGTAAGTGGGGCATTTGCATGGTTTATTTCATCACCTCTATAATTTTCATTTTGCTATAAAGTGGTCTAGTCAATAACAATAGCAGGTTCCTTACATGTGTTTTCAGTAAGTGATCCGATTCATGTAGAAAAATACAAAAAGGTTGTGCAGTGTCAAGAAACTACATGTCATGAGCTTGGGCTAGAGGTGTGCTAAGCAGTCTTGTGTTGTTCCCGAAAATTGCCCTAAACGTAGTTCCTCGTAGTTGTTCCTATTTTAAATGCACCTACTTCCTTTAGTTGGCATAAGTCACGTGTGAGTATTTTGTATGCAGTGCACACATTCAGTAGCTTTTTCTCTCGACTACTTTGATACTGTTGCTTATAAACATTTTGGGCCGTATGTATCAAGGCTTTTGCGACTCGCAAAGGCCGAAATTCGCAGAATTTCGCCCTTTGTGACTCGCAAACGGCCTTTTTGCATTTTTTGCTATGTATCAAAAAATCGCAATTTATGGAATCGCAATAATTTGCGATTCCTTATTTTGCCATAGCATTTAAGGAAACGCAAATTTTGCGATTCCTTAAATGATATGTATGACACATTTTTGAATTGCGAATGTGTGTTAAGAAATCGCAATTTACCACGAACTTGTAGTTGGTGGTAATTTGCGATTCTTTTAAAAATGCCCTAATTGTCATTTGTGAGGGTGGCATGTGACACACATACATGCCCATAGGGCATGTATGTGTGCCACATGCACACACATGTAGATTTCAGGGGTGCAGCAGGGTGTATTTGAGACACCCCTGCACCCTTGAAATAATTCTCAAATTGCGATTAGCAAATTGCGAATTTGCAATTTGAGAATGTTTGCACTATCATTCCTATGGCCCAAAGGAATGCATTGGAAATTATTCTTTATTTGCGAATTCGCAATTTGCGAATTCGCAAATAAAGAATAATAAGGAATCGCTAAAAAATAACGATTTTGTACATACATACCGTTTTGCGAATTCTAAATAGCGATTCGCAAAAAATTGCTATTTAGGATTCGCAAAACGGTATCTTGATACATCTGGCCCTAAATGAGAATGACGGCCCTGTCACCAAGCACCACTGGGGGGTGGTGCCAAAAATAACACAAGAAGGTACATTAAGGCGCATGATGTTGTAACAACCGGATTTTCGGACCAGATAGGATCAGCTCACCACCAACCCATCCGAAACGCAACCACCTCCCTCCTCAGGACCCATCTATCCAGGCACCTGGGTACCTACCTGAGGATGGGGAATTAGCAATATACAAGCTCATATCATCAGAAACACCACTAAATCTATAGGGATTACTAGGAATACTCCCTGATTACTAAGGACGTCCATGTCCTACACCACACTCATACCTTATAGTCTTGCGGCAACTCAGACCCAGACTATGCTACCCTCCTACTCATAGTGAAAGGGGCAGTTCCAATAACTTACCATTACACACTGACACACTCAGTGCTCTCTCAAGCCACAATCTTGTGGGTATACGCACTGTGTCCTCCCAGTGCTCTCACTATTTCATACATAAACAAACCACATTCTTGTGGGTATACACACTGACCACCATCAGTGCTCTCATTAATGCCACTTTCCCTAGAGGCGATCTCATTACACACCAGTTTCCCCCCTGGTGCTCTCATTAACGCCGCCTTACAACGGCGATCACTTTCCTATGAATACCTTTAGCTCTCTCTCTCTCTGTTGGGAAGTTTCTCTCTAATACCTACTGGGAATGTCTCATATATTTTATGATACAAGAATGGCCAAATTACACTGTGTACAACTTATTCTCTATTTCAAGGGCTCCTCTCTCCCTCATTATTCAGTTACCATTTACCTGATCAGGGGTAGCATCTGTTCATGTCATAGTACCTGACTAGAAGAAAAGGTTACCTTTATTAAGCAAGAACAAGAGGCACATGCTGGTTCACTATATGCAAAAGTTATTTCCTGATTTAAGCGCTCCTCCTTCCTTTTGATACATCAGTTACCATTAAAGCATCTGGCTAGAAGAAAGGTTAGCTTTATCATAAGAAAACAACAGTTACACAATAGTTCACTAAGAACTGGGGTTCCTTTATTACAATATAATACTGCACTACAACATATAGCCTGAAAAGTAAAAGGGGAATAGACACATATACAGATCTGCGGGGTCTCTGTAAAGCTTTATTACTATAACACATCCACATGTAATTGACAGGGACTGTAAATAGCTAAAGAGGGAATGGATTATACTGCACACCGCTGAAAGAAAAAGGATTAGCAATACAATAGGGGGATCTAGCTTAGGAAATAAAAGACAAGATTAAGGTGTAAGTGTAAAGCAAACTAGTTTAGAATACCTCACCCTATTAGGAGGAATGTTTCTCTCTCTCTCTGGTGGAATCAGGGCTCTCTCTCTCCCTCCGTCACCACAGCTTTACTCCTCTGGCTCAACTGCTCCAGCTGGCAGCTTCAGCTCCTCCATCTGACTGGTAACTGCTTTAATGCATCCTGATAAACTGCCAGCTCCAGCTGACAGTTCCAACTTCATTCTAAGATTCATCTGACTGCTTTCTCCAGCTTCAGCAATCATCTGCCTTCTCTCTCCATTCCAGAAAACCAACTGAACTGAACTGTTCTCTTCAGCTCCAAAAACCATCTCACTTCTCTCTCTCCAAGAACCGACTGACCCACTGACTCTTCTGCACTTCACTAATATGGAATTCTCTCCCCTCATGGAAATTTCCAACAGAGGGCTGCCTCCCACCAAATTCCTGTGCCAGCTCCAAGGCTCTCCGCGCAAATGCAGTGGCCATCTGCATGTTGCGTCTGGGCCCAGAGACAAACACATTCTTTTCGATAAGATCCAGTCTCGGCTGGTTTTCCCCTAGCGAACAACACCTCATAACTAAAACATCACCTTTACCCTGCAAGCATCTCAGTCTGCAGGGACAGAAAGCAAAATGGAGTCTCTCTAGTTCTGGGCCTTGTGGGCCCGAAAGGGATGAAATAACACTTAGCTCTGTCAGAGTACATACACAAACCATACCAATATGTAATATAAAGTCAGGACTACAGGATCCACCCTCTACTATAGGTAGGATGATGAAAGGACACAGAATTATGTCAAAGCCAATAGGCAATAGATGGATTAGAGTCAAGAATAAGGTATCTATCCTCATATAAAGCAGCTATCCTCTAGTTTATGCTTCTAGGTCTGGAAAAAGGCCTGAAAAGGACCAACACAAGGCAAGAATAGAGATTCAGGATAGTAGCAAGCTTAAAGTCACCATCACTCAGAAATAGAGCCAAAAATACGGTCACAACAGACGTGCAACTATTTATGTCACATTTATATGTGTGCTCGTGATAGGCTGCTGCTGCCTCACAGTTTGTGATCTAGAAGACGGTTGGTTTCGGAAAGAGAAAGGCTTGAGCCTGCCTAAGGCAGGGAGACAGGCCGAGGAAAGCAGCCAGCTGAGCTCGGCCTCAGAGAGCAGTGTGCAACTAGACACATCGAGGCGCTACCTCATCTGGTAAAATGGCACACAGGCACAAATCAGCCCAACAATCTGTTACGTTTTGTCCCGCACAAATGGGAAAAAGACCACCCATTTGTGCGGGATATAGCACAATCTGTAGGGTGACCAGAATTTTAAAGCAAAAAAACGGGACATTTCAAATAAATAGAAGGACTATTAATTTTCCTCAAGCGAACGCACAGAATGACAGCGCTTCTCAGCAGAGAATTATGAAACAGGCATAACAACTAAGCATGGGCAGAAAATCCGTTACGCTCGCGGATTTTGTGGATTTTCGGTAAATTCGCAATCCGCGAGCGCTCGGGAATTTACCGAAAATCCGCAAATTCGCACACAGCGGATTTTGTTTTCTTGGTGATACAATTTTGCGGCGTGCGGTGTAAGTTCGCAACTGCGAACATGTAGGTCCGGAGGGCAGCAACAATCTTGCACTCGCAAAATTACAAAAATTGCAATTCTGCACAAGAAATCTACTAGCAAGCAGCATAGACCTTCTGAAAATGATGATTTTTATCAGAATAACTCCTCAGGTTGACATTTGCCTGCACTTTTTTGGATTTGAGGCCTTTTGATTTTCTTTGGATAACTTTTGGATTAGAAATCAACTTTCTCATATAAGCTTGGTGGGGCATTACAGTTGCTGTAATGCTGTTCTGCAGAAAAACGAGTTTTGCAAAAGTGAAAGCCGGTTCAAAAGTTCAAACTCATCATTAGTAACCGTTCCCTGTAGTGCTTCCTGACAAGGGCGCCTCCAGAGTTCAGTTGCTAGTTGCAACAATTGTATGACCCTGCTCTGACCCTCACAGCAGGCTCATAGAATAGCTACAAGTAGGCCACAAAGGTCCTGGAAAAAGAATTGCGCTGCAACAGAAAGCAAATTACAGATAAGGAAGCAGGTGCCAGACTGGAATTTTAAAACAGTGACACATTAATAAATCAACCCCAAATAATTCATGTCAGTTGAAGCAGGCAGGTGTGCTTGCTTTTTCCCCCCATAATCTACAGTGATGATGAACCAGAGGGTGGTATTGATGTATCAGAGGGTGGCATGGGTGAAACAGAGGTTGGCAGGGGTGAAACAGAGGGTGCTGGGAACCTGTGATGATGAACCAGACGTAGAAACAACATAATCGTAACCGTTGGGAGCCGACATGTAAGTTCGCAATTGCGAACTGGTACAAAACCCTCGCGAACTGTCAGAAATCCTTGCGAACTGGCAGAAATCCTTGCGAACACAAAAAAAAATCTGCAAATTCGCGAAAATTCGCGGATTTTGCGGATTGCGAGTTCGCAAATTCGCAAAATTCGCGAACGCCAGATTCGCAAAATTCGTCCATGCTTAATAACAACATACATAAGATGCAATTTTTAAACCCAGTAGCTTGCCTGTGAATTAAATTACTTTCTTGGAACAACTGCTATTACTGCTTTGTAAAACATAAACCCCCCCCCCCCAGCGTTTTTAGTCGACCCTCTACAAAAACCGAGACGAGCTAAATTTCTCGGAATCTGCCCGGACAGCTGGTGAAAAACGGGGAATGTCCTGGCAAATCCAGGATGCCTGTTCACCCTAACAATCTGGCAACTCCGATGCTGATATCGGTAGGCCTGTGATCCTGTGATTAGTGCGGGGAGGAGGGAGCAGGCAGACCAGGGCAACAAAGAGGATCTGACATAATGGCTGGAGCGGGCAACTTTGATGCAGGGGAACCTAGTTCGAGCCAGCGCTCTGATATCTTTGGAGTGCTGGTACAAAAGTAAGAAATGCTTGTTTTTTAGGGCTCGTCCTTTCCTATTCCGCAGGAATAGGAAAAGAGCCCTAATGCAGTCAAAACATTTCTTAAGGCCAAGGGCTCTCAGAGGATTTTGGGAAGTGCACGCCGCCTCTTGCACGAGCTTGCCTGAACCTTCTGCCTATCAGCCTGACATCAAAGGCTTTCTGTTTTGAAAATGTCCCATTTGTTCACGTAAGCCCCGCATTTTTTGTACTCTTGATCTCTTTTTTGTTTTCACATTTCAAGAATCATCCTGATGCTTTCATAGCGCTTATTATAGAGTCAGCAAATTATGAACCTGCTGGGCATGAGTGTGTGGGCTACGTTTTCAGAGGAGGTCTTGTGTTGAGAAGACTGCTTTCTTTGTTCGCGGGCTTGATGTCAGGGCACGTAAATGCACGCCTGTTTATTTCTACTACAGCCAAAGAAGGTTTGCTGAAGCGAGCACAGGGCATTATTGCTTTTTCCCCCAAATATTACAATTAATTCACCTGGTTGACCTTTTCATTTTGTATTGTTACTGGCTAGCATGCCTAGTCCACTTAGCACAATCTCTTGTCACTTGTTTAGGCTTTCATCAGTGCGTCGTTGTGATGCAAAGACCCCCTTCAATCGCTTCCTAACAGAGATTTAACAGATCATCACCCAGTAACTAGTTTCATTCCCGTTTTTCTGTGATTTTTGAGTTTATGGAATCATTATTTTAAAAGATGCTCGCATTTCCTATTTCTAGATAATATTTTGATCTTCTCTTGACCATGTTGTGTATTTTTGATCTTCTCTTGACCATGTCGTGTATTCAACACGGTGTTAGGTCACGGGCTCTACGACCTTTTTTTGCCTTTCTGTCCTGCACTGATATGTGATCTGTGTCTACCCTCTTTGGCCAGCCTACATGTTGCACTTGTCTTACATGTCACATTTACAGGCCCTGCTTTGATTCTCACCGGCAGTATAATTTCCTATGGATGAGCCATGTGTCCCATTTAATGATTGAAAAGTGTAAGTGCCTTGCTCACCTTTGTTTATAAGAAACTCATCACTGGGTGTGCAAACAATGCTTAGAATATCAGTTTGTGTGAGAGATGCATGTTTGTTATTTGTTATAGTTAGTCATTTGTTCAACTGTGTTTATTTTGTGTCCTTTCTATGGTGCATGCCTTTCCGATAGCCACGCCTCGCTGTTCTATGCGGGCGGGAGTCACTGCTGAATATCCTTGTGCACAGCAGCCCCTTATCCTACGGAATTCACCCACCCAGCATCCCTCATGCACTGCTTTTCACATCTCTATCTCTACTCCTCATTTTCTCATTCGTTCTCCAGCTGTGCATTTTACGCTCTCTGCTGGGCAGCTCAAAACGCCTGGGCAGAAGGATTGTGTTTACCTGACTCGAAGACACACCGCTGACGAAGAGAATTTGAGTAATGGAACAAAAGTGACTGCTGCATGTGCCCTAACTTTTTTGACTTGATTTATTTCCTAGCTTTCAGCATAAGTCTTTTACTGTAAAACCAAAACACATTACTTCCCGGAGCAGAAAACTTCTCTAAGTATCTGAGGCTCAAGGTTGGAAGAGTGTGATGCGGCCGACTTGGCTTAGATTTTTCTGCAGGCTGCCGATGAGTGCTTAAAATAGGAGGGTTTTCAGGTTCTTTCTGAACACGGCTAATTAGGGTTGTTACAAATAAATACATGTTGTTCTTCACTTTAGTTCTCGTGCCTTGGGAGTTATTTCGATTAGCTCTTTTCTGGTTGCATACATTCCCCAGATCCTTGTGCACTAACTGGAACTACTTAATTTTAGTATAACATATTTAATCTTTCACAGACTAAAAAAATCCCAGATTATTGAGAATTGGGTAAACGAAATCTGAAACCAATGTATCTTTATATACATATTTTCTTCCTTGAAGAGTTTAAAAAAATCAGTAATGTCTTTCATCCATTTGTTATAATTATCATGAGGTTCTTTTATGGTATTCGTCTTGCCACCCAGAGAATATCTCTTTCAAATAATCCCTTCAAATAATACAGTCCCATTATGGAAATAGATGACGCCAGATGTTGTGTGTTACACTGATCTTGTCCTTTGGATAAATTGTAACTGACTCACAAAAAGCATTTTAGGAAAAGGAGTACTACACGAGCACTCTTTTACGTATGTTTGCGTGCCATCGTGAATCTGCCCCAAACGTCCAACTCCCTGTTAGTAAAAGTGCATAGGGCACAGTCCTTTCTATTTGTATAAATTGTATACGAATATTCCTATTTTAGTCAGGTTGTAGATTTTTTTGGTTAGAACGTGCGCAGCAGCGCTGCTTACTGCCTGCTAACTTGTTGTTGATATGTTCATCTCGAACCCGAACCATTCAAATCTTTCTGTATTCTTTTATCATTAAGGCTTGCCTCCTACCAGTCTATACTATATTGTAAAAATTATTATGTCACTAACCTCATTTTTCACAGGAACGTTGTCTGAATCTTTATTTATTTACTTTTTAGATATCAGGTGCTCATATACCACTCTCCCCTCTCACCACTCTCCTCCCACCACTATCCCCTCTCACCACTCTCCCCTCTCTCCCCCTCACTCCCCTTTCCCCTCCCTCTCCCCTCTCCACACTCTCCTCTTTCCTCACTCTCCAATCCCTATCTCCCCTCCCTCTCTTTCCCCTCTCTCCCAACTCCCCTCTCTCCCCACTCCTCTCTCTCCTCATTCCCCTCTCTCCTCACTCCCCTCTCTCCTCTCCATCTCACCTCTCCTCACTCTCCCCTCTCCTCACTCTCCCCTCTCCTCACTCTCCCCTCTCCTCACTCTCCCCTCTCCTCACTCCTCACTCTCTCATCTCCTCACTCACCCCTATCCTCACTCTCTCCAGGCCTGACTATCTCCTCCCCTTTCACCACTCTCCCCTCTCACCACCACTCTCCCCTCTCAACACCACTCTCCTCACCACTCTCCCCTCTCCTAATTGCATCTTTTCACGGCCGCCAGGCCGTGACACCACATCAAAGGGCTTTTCCTCCCCTCATTATTGTTTTACGGCCGGCCGGTCGGCCGTACTTTAAGTTTCATGCCCACCATACAGCATACAACCACACATGCAACCACATCAGTGCACGCTTTCAACAGTCACACACACACCACCAGCTGTCACTGCACGCTTCCACCAGGCACACACACCACCAGCCGGAAGTGCACACTTCCACCCCAGCACCACTCAGCACCACCACAGCACCACTCAGCACCACTACAGCATCACTACAGCATCACTCAGGGGCACCACAACATCAATATGCGCTATCAGAGCATCACTGAACGCCACAGCATCACTCGGCACACCCACAACATCATTCTGAGCCAACAAAGCATCAATTCAACAACAACTGATTCAAATATGTTCTCTCAATTTTTCAAAATTTATTAAAAATGTCACCAAAAAAATGTAATCTTTCACTTCTGTTCTTGTATTTTCATCACTATAAAAAACAATAAACCTAATCTTCCACAAAAGTATTTGCAAAAGTTTAAGCTATTGCCTTTATATATTACAATATCTTTAATTTAACTATTAAATATTGAAAAAAAACATTGCTAATTTGAATATTAATACATCTAAGTCATGTAAAGACAACACATTGCATTACAAATGCTATAGGTGTCACATTTCCACAAGTTAACACTATTAGCATTGTAAATGACAAAGTTATTAATTTCCAAATTTTCAAAACAAAAACATAAATAATACATTTGTCATTTACAATACTAATCCCTCAAACGTTACTAATGCGAGCCCTATTGCATTGCAAATGCTTGTTTTGTTATGCTGCTTAGTAACATGCTTGTGCAGAGGTTCTTGTGATTTTTTTTGCTATGTACTTGTACTGTAATTGTCGCATTTGTCAAGAAGAGACAGGCTGCTAGCATGCATGCTGTTTGGTAAACGCTGGCCCCTTATTGTAGTGGTAGCAGTGAAAAGGGTGCGGCAATGAGGGAGGGTTAAGGGAGAGAGCTGAATAGTCTCTGGTTAAAAACTGAAAGCAGGCACATAGTTATAAAGATTGCTATCACTCTCTACAGAACATATGGGCTTGGTTTGGGATTGTAAATCCACGCAGATAGAGTTAAGGCGTATTGGGGCATGTGAAAGGATGCATGTCTTTTCCTTCTTTTCTATATTTATATCATGAGCCCCAGTTAAGGACACATTCACGGTGAGATTAGTGATTTGTCCAGAATCACAGCCGACATTGTAACTGAACCTGGTTCCCAAGCTACGAAATCAGTGTAAATGTCTAAACAGGACTATAAAAATGTGAACAGTTAAAGGGGGGGGGGCGGTAGTCTGTAAAAACAATGCGTAATAAGGTACCTGGAAATATACCTCAGAGGAGAAGTCTCCTGCAATGAAGCAAAAACCGACCAACACAGCTAGCGCTTCGAGTCCCTGCGGCGTTGTGGCCCAGCTCAAAATATCAGCAACAAGTCCCTGCAAAATAACTAAATGCTCGCGAAGAACCAACACTAGTTCAAGTTCAAGTTTAAATTTGTATAGCGCACTACTCACCCAGAGGGTCTCAAGGCACTTGAGGGAGGAAGGGAGCTTACTTATCAAATAACCAAGTTTTTAGTTGTTTTCTGAAGGAGAGGTGGTTCTGTGTGAGGCGGAGGTGGGTGGGAAGGGAGTTCCAGATCTTGGCCGCTAAGTAGGAGAAGGATCTTCCTCCCATGGTGGATCTTTGGATGCGTGGAATTGCGGCAAGGGCTTGATTGGACGAACGAAGATGGCAGGTGGGGGTGTAGAAGGACAGGCGCTTGTTGAGGTATTCGGGTCCTAGGTCGTAGAGGGCTTTGTGTGCGTGGGTGAGGAGGCGGAACGGTATTCTTTTGTTGACGGGGAGCCAGTGGAGGTCTTTCAGGTGACCGGAAATGGGAGCTTGTCGGAGGATGTCTAGAATGAGTCTGGCTGAGGCGTTTTGGATGCGTTGGAGATTTTTCAGAAGTTTGGATGTGGTTCCGGCGTAAAGGGTGTTTCCGTAGTCTAGTCAGCTTGTGACCAGTGCATGGGCGACCGTCTTTCTAGTTTCGGTGGGGATCTAATGAAAAATTTTGTTGAGCATATGTAGGATGTTGAAGCATGATGATGAGACGGCGTTGACTTGTCTGGTCATTGAGAGGGAGGAGTCCAGCACGAAGCCCAGGTTACGTGCGTGGTCTGTCGGTTTGGGTGCGCTGCCCAGGGACGGTGGCCACCATGAGTCATCCCAGGCAGAGGGGGATGATCCTAAGATGAGGACTTCCCTTTTGTCCGAGTTAAGTTTTAAACGGCTGTTCCTCATCCACTCGGCTACTTCTTTCATCCCTTCATGTAGGTTGGTTTTGGCGGTGTTTGGGTTTTTGGTGAGGGATAGGATCAGCTGGGTGTCGTCTGCGTAGGAGATAATGTTGAGGTTGTGTCGGCGCGCAATGGATGCGTGGGGACTCATGTATACGTTGAAGAGGGTGGGACTGAGTGAAGATCCTTGGGGTACGCCGCAGATGACTTCGGTGGCCTCTGATCTAAAAGGGGGGAGGCGGACTCTCTGGGTTCTTCCGGTGAGGAACAAGATGATCCAGTCCAATGCTTTTCCTTGTATTCCAACGTTGCTGAGGCGTTGTATAAGGGTGTTATGACAGACTGTGTTGAAGGCTGCGGAGAGGTCGAGTAGGATGAGGACAGCAGTTTCTCCGTTGTCCAGTAGAGTTTGAATGTTGTCTGTTGCAGCGATGAGGGCGGTCTCAATGCTGTGTTTTGCTCGGAAGCCGAACTGTGAAGGGTCGAGGGATTTGTTGGATTCGAGGAAGGTGGCGAGTTGACTGTTGACGGCTTTCTCAATGACTTTGGCAGGGAATGGGAGGAGCGAAATGGGGCGGTAGTTCTTAAGTTCAGTGGGGTCTGCTGTAGGTTTTTTCAAGAGGGCGCTAAGTTTGGCGTGTTTCCAGCTTTCCGGGAAGGTGGCGGAGTTGAGGGAGCATTTTATGATGTCTCGAAGATGGGGTGCGATAATGGAGTCTGCTTTGTTGAAAATGTGGTGGGGACATGGGTCGGTTGGTGATCCTGAGTGAATGGTGTTCATCAGGCGGAAGGTGTCTTCAGTGGTGATCGGGTTCCAGGCGTAAAGGTTGTTGGAGGGGGGTTTTAGTACGGAGGTAGGTTGGGTGGGCTGGTCTCCAAAGCTGTTATGTAAGTCAGTGATTTTGTTGTGGAAGAATGAGGCCAGAGAGTCGCAGAGGTCTTGGGATGGAGTAATGTCGTTGGTGCCGGCGGTGGGGTTGGTAAACTCTTTGACGATGTTGAATAGTTCCTTGCTGTTTTGGGCGTTGTTGTCGAGTCGGTCCTTGAATGCTGATTTCTTGGTGGATCGGATCAATTGGTGGTGTTTGCGGGTGGCGTTCTTGAAAGTGGCCAGGTTGTCAGTGGTTGGGTTTTTTCGCCAGGCTTTCTCGAGGGTGAAACAGATCTTCTTGGATTTCTTAAGGTCATCATTAAAACAGCGGGCTTTTTTGCTGCCTTGCTTCATTTGATGGTTTTTCAAGGGTGCTAATTGGTCAGCGCTGTGGGTGATCCATTGTGTGAGGTTGGTGGCTGCTTGGTTTGGGTTCGATGATTTTGCAGGGGGGTTTTGGAGAAGCGATGTGAAGAGCTGGTCGGAGGTAATTTTATTACAGTTTCTCTGGGGAATTGGTTGTAGGTTGTTGTGGGTCGTAGTCTTTTTGTAGTTGAAGTGAACACAGCTGTGGTCCGTCCATTGGAGAGCTGTGGTGTGATTAAAAGAGATATGCTTGCTGGAGGTGAAGATTGGGTCGAGCGTGCGCCCGGCGAGGTGGGTGGGGGTGTCAACAAGTTGTTTCGCTTTGGGTCAAGTTCGAGCTTTATAAAACTCCGGGAACAAAAATGCACTTTTTAAACCCAAAGTAGAACCACAGTCTATGTACAAGAACGTCACACCCACACACCAACAGCCGGGAGCGGAGGATGTCAAGACCACGGCAGAGCATCAGCCTCTATGCAAGCACTTAACCATACAGGCCATCTGCGGCCTGGGCACAGGCACTTCAAGCCAACCGGTACTTGGGCACCCTAACCAGACAGCACTAAGCATAAACAGTAGATGGGCTCATCGAGCTAAGCATGAAGGACTGATTACTGTGGACAGGTGGGTCAATGTGCAAGAAAACATGCCCAGAGACAGAGATTTCAAACCTACTGGGAAAAAACCTAGATTAGCCAAATGCTCCAATCCCACACGAAACCAGAGGTAGGGATAGTCACCTCCGGGTCGCAATAAAGCCACTAATTATGGAATAGCCCATCCAGCCCATCAGATGCACCTGAGGTGAAAACCACAGACAAAACTGAAAACAGGTGCCTGAACGTTGCCAGGAAATACACACCCAGGCAGGAACCTCTGATGACAAGAGTAAACACTGTCAGGTGCTTGTAAAGCGTTCCAATACCTTCGGGTCGAGTTTGCGCTAAATAAAACTGCAAATAACAAAAAAAAACAGAGACTTCACCACTATAACGACCTGGCTCGAATCATGGTGTGGTACGTATGAAGTGATAGACACCACAGGCCACCGAGAAACTAACAGCAAAAAGACTGTCATTTCGAGCGAGAGCACAGCAAGAGATAGGCATTGCAAAACAGAAAAAAATGCTTGTACTCACCTTCAAGTGGTTTCTGGGTCAAAGCACTGCAAAGCTCGATCCAGCACAGCATGACAGTCAGGTGGCCAGTCAAACCATCATGGCGATGACGCAGTGAGCACTTGATGCAGCGTTTAGGCGCTTTATGCCAAGGTGTGTGTCAGTATATTTCAATCCACGTAGATATGTGCCAGATTCCGTATCTGCTATTTTATGAGTGGATCATTTAGTAAAAGAGCGTGTGAGAATTCTGACTGCATTCTCGTGCAAAGCTGTACATATAAGTTGATGCATGCTATAGCTCAGCAGGAGATGGTCAAACCGGAGGCCAGGTAGAGTTTAAGTGTAAGGACCTGGAAAGGATGGGCTGAACGGATTGCCCTGTAGCGTTTTCCTTCAGTCAGATTGTGGCTCTAATCTACTGATGTTACCGGGCGACTTCGTGGCCATGTTTCTGCATTTGCTGGTGCCCAAGTGTCTGTGTAGCAGCTATGATCCCTAATGGTCTGTTCCATGTATGTCTGCTGGAGCCTGAAGGGTGTATGACTGCGACATGTAATGCTGAGGGACTGACCCCTGTGCCTTGGCGCCTGCAGATATGGCCTGGCTCCCGGGACTGACTCCTTCCAGGACTGGGGCCAAATAGGAGGTGTTTACTTAAACAGTAAGGCAAGGGGCAGAATTCTATCAAATGTCTGTAATATCAGGTCATAGAAAGAAGGAAGCTACCCATAAGGTATAAAGTAACACAGCATACGCTTGTTTACATCTCGCTTTCTCCGTAATAAACGAGGGGCGCGAACCAGGCACCATGGAAATAAAAGCAAAGTGGTGCCTACATTAAAAGATGCTTCTCTGCAGCGCAAGTTAACAGTAGTTGATCAATGCTGCTTCCTACAGAAACGGAAAAAAACGGAAGTGACGTGTCGGACCACCAGCCAACAAAGAGCAAGTTAAGAAGAGCAATGCCAGATTTCACCAATGGTAAGTGAGGAAGCAAAGAGAAATGCAATGGGTGGAGTTTAACTAGTAATACTGATTACTTCATGCCTCGTAGAGGCACTGCATGCGCTGCTCTATGCGAGACCTAAAAAGCGTTGACATAGACACTAGGTCTCGCCTTTAGGACCTTCTAAGTGTTTAAGAGCCATTGGCTTTGCCAATGTCTTTAAGCTATGTTGTAGGGCATTGTGGCAGCTGTATAGCATATTGAAATGTTATATTAAAAAAGTGTTCTAAACATTTTGTTATCTTAATTATAACCAAGAAGACTTTATGTACAACTGAACCCTACTAAAAAAAAATTACAATAAAACATTACTCCTTGTTTTTTTGTCTTTGCAATGCTAGCAACGTCTTCCTGCCTGTTTCATTGCTAGTGTGTTATAGCTTTTTTGTTATGGGGGCATAGACAACTAGACATTGGCGTTAGAAAGATTAACTGAGTTACAACATGACCAGCTGACAGACACTAGGGAAGAATCAAAAGATGCCAGATTCCGAGAGCTACGGAAGTGGTGCTAAGTGATGCAGAGGTGGTGGTGTTGTGGTGTGCTGGTGCGGAGGTGATGCTGAATGATATTCATGTGGTGCTGAATGATGCCGAGGTGGTGTTGATGTGGTGGTACTCTGGTGCAGAGGTGATGCTCAGGTGATAATGAGTGATACTGAGGTGGTGGTGCGCTGGTGCAAAGGTGATGCTGAGGTGATGCTGATCGATACTGAGTTGGTGCTGAATGATGCTGTGGTGGTTCTGAGTCATGATGAGGTGGTACTGAGTAATGCTGTGGTGCTGCTGAGTCGGGTGAAGGTGGTGATGTAGCGCTGGTGCTCAGGTGGTGCTAATTGATGTTGAATTGCTACTGTGCTGAGGTGATGCTGTGCTGCTGCTGAGTCAGGTGGAGTTGGTGGTGTAGCGCTGGTGCTCAGGTGGTGCTGATTGATGTTGAAATGCTACTGTGCTGAGGTTGTGCTGCGCTGATGGTGGTGCACTGATGAGGAGGTGGTGCAGTGCTGATGCTGAAATGGTGATGAGCTGATGATGAGGTGATGAAGTACTGGTGCTGAGGTTGTGCTGCACTGATGGTGGTGCACTGATGCGGAGGTGGTGCCATGCTGATGCTGAAATGGTGATGAGGTGATGAAGTACTGGTGCTGAGGTTGTGCTAAGGTGATGCTGCACTGGTTGTTGTGCACTGATGAGGAGGTGATGCTGTACTGATGCTGATATGGTGCTGTGCTAATGCTGAGGTGATGTTGTTGTGGTGCTCAGGTGGTGCTGTGCTCATGCGGAGGTGGTGTTGAGTTATGCTGTGGTGGTGCTGAGTTATGCTGAGGTTGTGGTGCTGCACTTGAGCTCATGTGGTGCTAAGTGATGCTGAGTTGGTGTTGTGCTGCGGTGATTCTACTCTGATGCTGAGGTGGTGTTCCATTGATGCTAAAGTGGTGCTGGGTTGCTGCTGAGTTGCTGCTATAGTACATAAGCGAGATGGTCGATGTAGTGACTATCTGTTGGCACTAATTTAAACAGTAGACCATTAAATAATTCAAATTAATTGCATCAAAAACATGAATTTAATTCATTCAATCAAGTCATCAGTACATGCTCTTATAATTCAGAGTATTCATATACATACGTGCGATTTCTGCATTGTTTCATTATATGCAGTATAATTCAGTGCTCTCGGTGCAGAAAGAGAAAAGGTTTATAGGGAATTGGGGGTGGTTGGGTCAGTGAGGGACAGTGTAAAGGTGATGTGATATAAACACAATTCAATTCTGTACAACAGAAACTTTACAGCCTAGTTTAGGTCTATAGTTCCCTTTCAAAACATTACACATAGAGCAAAACTGATTAATTTCTTCCAGTCCTATGGTGTATGCTGGTGATTGTGTGGTTGTCAACATTTCGACCCCTGGTAGGTAAGGGTTATTGATTCCTCATTCTGGGGTCTTCGTCAGGACAGGATGTGGTGTTAGAGCACCTGAAAACATAAATGTAATTCAGTGCGAATCTAAAAAAGGTGGCCTACTTATCATTGAGTAACCTGGAATGTACCTACTCAAACAGGTCAGCTCGGATTATCCGATCTTCGGTGGCGGCAGCAGTGCTCAGCCGTATTAGGATATGCGTAGGCTGAAATGGGGTAATTGATCTCCCATGGATATTTGCAGCAAGCTTCTAGTTTGTCTGTGTCACTCCCGTTATCTTGATTATTCGGTTGCGTCTCGCTAAACAGTCGGCACAGGCATCTCGTCTCCTCCGATGATCGCTCTGACAAAAGAGTTGCTGCTGACGTGGAGCTGTGCTGGTGCTGAGGTGGAGCTGCCCTGGTAGTGGAGCACTGATTCAGAGGAGGTGCTATGCTAATGCTGAGATGGTGCTCTGCGGGTATTGAGGTGGTACTGCACTGGTGGTGGTGCACTGATGAGGAGGTGGTGCTGTGGTGATGCTGAAGTGGTGCTGCATTGGTGGTGAGTTGCTGCTAAGGTGGTGCTGCACTGGTGCCAACATGGTGCTGCACTGATGCTGTGGTGGGGCTGTGTTGATGCTGTGGTTGTGGTGCACTAATGCAGAGGTGGTGCTGTGCTGATCCTGAAGTGGTGGTGTGGCAATGTTAAGTGATGCTGAGAAGATGCTGTGCTGGTGCTGAAGTGGTGCTGAGTGATGCTGTGGTGGCACTGCATGATGCTGTGCTGGTGCTCTCCTTTTACTTAATGGTGGAGCTGCACTGATGCTGAGGAAACGCTGCACTGGTAGTGAGGTGGTGCTGTACTGGTGCAGAGGTGGTGCTGAGGTGATGGTGCGTTGGGCCTGAAGTGGTGCTGTGCTAGGGCTGAGTGAAGCTGAGGTGGTGCTGTGCTGGTTTTGTGATGGTGATCAGGTGCTGCTAAGTGATGCTCAGGTGCAGAAGTGGTGCTGTGCTGATGCTCAGCTGGTGCTGCAGTGATGCTTAAGTCCGAGGTGGTGTTGCACTGTCTATTTGCAGGATATAAAGTAAAGTAACCTCACATTACATGTCATGCGTGGAGAGCACAAGGACACATCCCTTGGTATTGGTTTTATTAAATCAACAATTGAAACCTAAAAGAAAATATCTTAAAGCTGCTTCAATTTTTATTAAAGGAGCATTGACACCATGTTTGCCTCTTTAATTGCATTCAAATAATCACACTGTTAAAAGTAAATAGAAATAGGTTGATCCTACTGTCTGTTGTCTTCTTAAATTACACTTCCATTAAGTATATTATTTAAGGATTGTATTTGAGCTAATTAAACCAAAAATGTCGTAGGATGAAACACAAGATAGTCTCCAGCTGAATAAAAATGTTATAGGATAAAAACCAACAAAGCCTACAGCTAGAAAAGTGCTCCTGAAACTAAAGACAGTGGATAACAAGATAAGGACATGATTTACTGCCCTAGGCTGAGCTCGTTCAGAAAGCTAAACAAGCCAAGGCAAAAGAAAAGTAGTACACCAATACTACCATATATAGACAATAGTGAAATGATCAATTTGACAGGGCCGTTCTCCAAGGCATGCCCAAAACAGCAAAAGGAGGGACAAATGTAAACTATTCAGCGAAAACAAACAATTTTAAAGGACACATGAAGGAATGAAGGAAAACGGATAAGTGTGCTGATTGCCCACACAGTAGATTAAGCATGCACCCATTTACTTCACCATACTGGGAAACCCCATTTTCGCAAAGACACACAGTAGATACAGCATTTCTGGAGATACAGCACATGTGCTGCCTGGCAAGACCTAAAGGTGATTGGGATCCCTTCTCGAATGTGATGAGAGCCCCTAAATCTTCAATTTCTCACAGATTATCTGTAATTTTGTGTGAGGGGCACACTCAATAAGGCATGATCACAAGTGAGCCCAAAAATGTGATTTTATGCATAAACCCTTGTTTCTTCAGTGCTCAGATTTCCAAGTAATGTATAATTTATCACTCAGCTTATTTTTAACAGGTGAAATAAACACCTGGCCCCCAACATTTTCCCTTGGTGTTTTTTGTGAAGTAAAATCTGCCAAAATTCAACCAATTAAAAACACCCAGTAATCATCAGGACATACATAATTTGAAGCAATATGCACAGATTTCTGTTTGGTATCCCCCATTTTTGAGTTTGAACCCAGAGTAAGCCAGCCAGCAGGAGGTAAGGGAGGGTAAGGAATTAGCTAAGCCCACACTGAGAAACTATGTCGCACTGAGTCTGAGCCCACAGGTGCAGCCTTATTTGTCACTGGTCATTATTCTGCACCAATGTTTTGTGCTAACCAGATTCAGATTGAACCTTATCGCTGGTGATTAGCCTGTCCTAATGGCTATTCGAAGCCTAGCGTTCTAAAGCCATGGCATGTGACAACTTTTTTGATCAGGACACTCTACATTTTACCTTCTTATGTCCATATGATGACCCCCTGCATAAAAAATGCATTCACCCGCTCCTTAGATACGGTCAATGTGTTCAAGTAAGGCCTGGGTTCTTATATTTACAAATGCTTTCCTTCCCCGATGGTCTGTTTTGGGGTTGCGCGTTTTTTTATTGTATGGGCGAATTTTGCGAATTCGCCATTCGCGAATTTGCTTTTTTACGAATTCGCAATCCGCAAAATGTGCGAACTTTTGCGAATTAGCGGATTTTTTTTGTGTTCGCAAGGGTTTTTGCCAGTTCGCAATGATTTTTTACCAGTTCGCAAACGCGAACTCACTTGTCGGGTCGCAACGGTCGCGACCATGTTGTTTCTACGTCTGGTTCATCACAGCACTCTCTGTTTCATCACTGCCACCCTCTGGTTCATTATTGTAGATTATGGGGGGAAAATCACACCTGCCTTGCCTTAACTGACATGAATTAATTTGGGGCTGATTAATGTGTCACTGAATTTGAGCTGGCACCTGCTTCCTTAGCTGTAAGTGTTTCCTGATTAATGATGAGCTTGAACTTTTGCACCTGCTAAGTGCTTTCAGTTTTGCAAAATACGTTAGCACACCTGCACTGCCTCAACTGACATGAATGAATTAGGGGCTGATTAATGGGTCACTGAATTTGAACTTCCAGTCTGGCACCTGCTTCCTTATCGTTAATTGCTTTCTGTTGCAGTTTTAACAGGACCTTTGTGGCATACTTGTAGCTATTCTCTGAGCCTGCTGTAAGGGTCAGAGCAGGGTCATAGAATAGTTGCAAGTAGGCAACTGAACTCTGCAGGGGCCCCTCAGGAAGCACTACAGGGAATGGTTACTAATGATGAGCTTGAATTTTTGCACCTGCTGAGTGCTTTCAGTTTTGCAAAAATCATTTTTCTGCAATTTTGCGGGATTCGCGGGGCGCTAATTTGCGCAAGATCGAATTCGGAAGCCGCAAATTCGTGCGAATATGCGATTGTTTTTTGTGCGTGTTAGTTCGCGTGGTTTGTTGCGTTTTCGCGAGCCGCTTGTAGCGCAACGACGCAAAGTTACCCTAGCGGTCGTACATGGGCGCGGCCATCTTGTTTGCGTGACATATTTCCATTTCCGGGCACTATGTGTAATCTCGTGAAGTGTGCCACTCGCTAGTACAAGTTCGCGTGTGATCGCGGGGGAAATCTTGCGAGAACTTACCCACGCGGTTGTGAACGGGCGCGGCCATCTTGATTTTCATTCATTGCTATGGTTCTGGGCATCCTTTCTGTATCCTCTCTCAATCTCTGCCATCCTTTGCTTGTTTGAAGTTTTTTTAATCTATTTTACTTATTATCTATCCCTCTATTTTTCTAGCTCTATATTTTTGTGTTTTCTGCTATTTTTGGTTAATTTTAAACTACTTTTTCAAACTCTTTTCTTTTCTTCTTCCCTATTCTATTTCTTATTTATTATTTACCTTCCTTTCTACCCAGACCATGGTAAAGGGAGCCGGGAAGCAGCCCAAGAAGGAAAAAGGGTCCCGCACCCCGTGCCCGGCTCCCGTGCGGGTGTTTGAGGGGGGAGCTATTGATGCCATGGGAGATCTTTAGCGCAGAGGAGGTGGCCGCACTAGTGCACTATGTACAGCCCTGCCTCCCCAGGACCATCGCGGCATGCGGCAAGATCTCAAGCGGCTACGGCCTTGGGGAGCACCGGAAGCGGTGGGAGAAGGTGTGCCGGGCCATGTATGAACACTCTCGGGTCGAGGGCACCTACAACCAGGACACCCACCGTTGGACAGATCTCCTGGACCGGGAACGCGACCTGCTCGACCTGCTCGACATCGAGATCCCCGGGCTTGGTGAGTAGTAGTAGCTTTTTCATCACTACTCTGTTTTCTCCTGCTCTGTGTGTTATTATATTGCAATTTTTGTTTTTTTACCAAGAGCAATATTGCTTCCGATTACATTATAGATAAATTATATTTCAAAATATTCTGTGCATTTCAGGTGCACTGCTCTCCTTCTCAGTAGCGTTGCTACTATGCTTATGTCTTATCGATTTTGTGTTCATTTCATTGGCCTGAGAAATTATGTATGAGTGAAGTTTACAGAACTGCGTAATGCTAGACACTAAGGGGCAGATTTGCAATTACTGGCGCATCCCTGCAAAGTAGCAGGGATGCGCCAGTAATTGTGCGCCACGTCACCACCACCCATGGTGCGCCGTATTTACAATGCGGCGCACCTGGCGCAGCTCCAGCAATGCTATTGGGTGCCCTATCTCCCCAATGCTGCGTCAAGCCGTACGTCTGCTTCAAGCAGGCGCAGGGTTTGAGTGACGCATCATTTTCCTAAAAGTGACTGATTAAAATCTTGTAGATTTCCCTAAGCCACTTTAAGAATGCGTTCCTGCGCAGGAACGCCCTCGCTTGCGCCGGAACGCCCCCTGATGGCGCAGGGCTTTACAACGCGATGCATCTCCAATATGCGTCACGTTGTTAATATACGCCGCACCCTGGAGCCTCTTTTGTTCTGCCGCTGCTTCACAAAAGTCACGCAACAACGGAGCAAAAGAGCCGCAAGGGGCTTGTAAATCTGCCCCTACAGACTCAAGTCCAGTCCTTCCTTTGTACACCTGGCAATAAGAGAAATAGTGGTGGTGGATTGATAGTTTGAGTATTTTAATGACTGGTTAATGTAGTAGGACATTTTTTAGTGTTGTCACTGATCTGCAATCACGATGGAGTTTGTCTGTCACTTCGCGTGCTACGGACTGCTGCCAGCCAGTCCTAGGCAAACCTTTTTAGTAGTTTGTTTAGTGAGTTACATAACTTTCCAAGTCGACGGTCCGCAAATCAAGCAATACTAATATCGTAGTAGACCACATGAGATAGATCAATATATCCCTTGGAATAGTTGTCTATTTGCTATTTCGCCAAAATATTTTGTTATTGTTCTTTTGAAATGTTTGATTTGGTTGACAACAATCATCCATGTTTTTGGGTCTTTCTTTCTTTCATGTTGTACATCAGCTCCCCCCTGGGGCAAGAGGACAGAGGAGGAGGTGGTATCGGCTGCTGCTGCTGTAGAAGACCAGGATCGGTCAGGCGAGGGCTCCTTTGCTGGCCCCGGTAAGTTTTCATTTTAATATAGAGTACCTATTTTTTCCTAGCGTTCCTCATTCAATTTTTTCTAAATCGTCTTTGATCTTCTTATAGACTGTATCTAAATTCTTATCCTGCCTCAACTATGACTCCCTGTGGTATACTAGATTATTCTTATTAGTCTGTCTGTGTAGCTAACTAAGAATGCACATTTGGCAAAAGGTGTTAAACGAAACTCCCATTCTAGTCAGCAATAGCTCTATGCACTGAGTGCAGATCTCTGGGGTTGTCCATAATGTCTTTTCAAGTCTTCTAAATGTTTATTCTTTGACAATTCCCAACAATAAAATGTGAATGACCACCAAGAAAGAATAAGATACTACTTTACTTTTGGTTTGGATAGGAGGACAATCCATACTACTACTGTTGCAGGGACAAATCTGTACAAACAGAACTATGGACACCAAATAGTGCATTGTTTATCAATTATAATAGGCGCAGGTAGACTTTCCACATACCTCAGTGATAACAGACTTTGAAGAACCCTCAATCTCCTTACTGACTAGATAGTGTGGCAGAGTCATTTAGCTCCCGAATTCATCGATGATTGATCCCCAATGATGATTATCCAATGCAGGACAAGAGTACGGAGTTAGAGTCCAGAAGTGTCAGAGGCAAGGACTCATGCTTGCAACTTGTAAAACCTTTTGCTCAGTCACTCTTGACCAAAAACCACAGAGTCTATTTAAGTTTTAAAGCTTTATTAAAAGTAAAAACATTTATTAAAATCAAGCTTGTCATAAAACATAAACGGTTGATTAAAAAGTGCTTAGTGATTTATTTCACACATTTATTGTGGGCGAGCCGAGCCCTCACCTGGTTTGAATTTTAATTTTTCTTTTTGGTGCTGAATCGTTGGTCACTCCGTCCTAGTGATGATGATCTGATCTTGCTCTTGTTCTTAGAAGTGAAGCTTCTGTCTGTTATGAGAAAAAAGGTGCGTGTTAAAAAGCAAGCATTCATCAGTAGTGCCAAAAAGTGCAGCAAGACAACACCCTTCCCTGGAAAAAGGGACATTTTAACTTTAGAGTAATCAGTCACAAATTATTAGATTGGTTTCTCTATTCACATTTCTTCATTCCTAGACAAAATACTAGTGAGTGGTGTATGTCTATGACATCTAACATTCTTAAATGTACTTTGTAGGAGGAACATCTGGTGCCGGGGCCAGCGCAGAGGTGGAGAAGGACACTTCTGGGGAGGAGGCGGTGCAAGTGCCGGAGGAAACTGCTGTGAGGGTTGCCACGGTAGTGGCGGGCAGTGGTAAACTCTTACATTCCTTACTTATTGAGATTGCAGACTGCAGAGTGGAGAAGTGGAGAAGTGTGGCTCAATGGTTAGAGCAGGCAGACCTCGATGCAGAGCTCTGGCCTGGGACCAAGGTTCGATTCCTGACCCGGCGGGTCTTGGGCTCATTAATTCCCCTGACCGGATATTCTCGCCTCAGTGAGTATTCTGATCATGGGTCCCACGCTGCACTTTGGGCAATAGCTTGCTTAGTCTCAACAACGGCCCCGACAACGCGAGGGATGCCTGGTCTGCACCATGGGGGTGTAGACCAGGCACCCCCAATAATACCGCAAGGCAACCCTTCCTGGTTTCACAGGGAAAGCCAGGAAGGGTTCCCTTGCAGTATTATTACAAGCACCGGGAAACCCACTGCGGGTAGCTGTGCGCTAAACAAGTACAAAAACATTTACAAAAACATTTACAAAAACATTTACAGAGTGTGCTCTCTGCACGGGTGTAGTATATATGTTGTACAGTTAAGTTACTATACTGTTAAGAAGACTTTCAAATTTAGAACAAAGTTTTTATCAACCAGGTAGTAGCCTCCTCTAAATTTACTTCAACTCAGCTGTGAATTTTTTTTTCGGGAATCCAAATCAGATCTGAGATGAACTTGATGGATGGGATGAACGAAAAGCGAAAGAAGGGTGTAAGTAAGTGTGGAAGGACGAGCAAGTTAAAAGTAATGATGACTGACAAAGAAGAATGATACGTGTTTGATTGGTGCCCGAGGTGGCTGGGAAGGAATATGATGCATAGCTGGGTGAAGGATGAAGGAAGGAAGGGTGGAAGGAGAACAGCCTGGGTGGGTGAAACAGAAACTGTATGTGTGCGCAATATATCCTTTTGTTGAAATTCAAATGCAAATCAAGCACGGATGTATGGCTTGCGGTTTCCCAAATAAAATGAAAAGGTTGTTTTCCCGTGAGAAAACGTAAGGTTTGTCCAGATGAGAGACATGAAGAAGAATGATTGACATATAGTTTGAATGGATGGATGCCTGGATCATGGTACTATCTGACTCTTAGATAGCATATGTGTATCTAGAGAGAGTAGATGGTCACTGGATGAACTAAGTGTTACTTTGAAGAGCATGTAACACCGCACCCGCACGTCCGTTCCAGTGTAGGAAAGGCAATGAAAAGAAGTTTTAATTTTGTCCGAATACTACCATGAATAGTAGCAGTAGTTTGTATTGCAAGCACAGCATATATCCGGCTTTTACGATGGCCACTCACTACCTCTGTTAATAAGTTTAGTAGAACTCGGTCATTCATGTGTTGATGTATCACTGTTAACTCAATAAAAAGCAAAGCACCTAAAGTCATCCCATATGTAAGCAAATACATACCATGTGCAGTGATAGATAATCAGATTATTTATCTTCTTCATTTTCCTTTTCTAGTATTCATTGGCACTGTAGGGTAAAAGTTAAATTAATTAAGCAGTAGCCCTTGTAACAGAGTATTCTCAGTGCCACCCGTAATAGAAAATTAAGAGCATCACCACCTGCATGTACTGGACTGGTACATTACCGCAAGTCTGTCTCACTCATCATGGTGGGCGTTTGTTTTTCTCGGGTGCAAGTTGACTGCGCTGGCATTATGCCGGCTAGCAGAAGTTAACGTACCAATTTTGCTAAATAAGAGAGAAGAAGAATAAGACTGGTGTACTGTCATAGTCGACTCTAATGGAGTGAGTCCATAGTGCTCGTAGAATTGATTCCTTAAACTCCCACTAATGTTAGAGCAAGGATGAAGAAGTGGGAGGTTAGATAGATACTCTCCACAATAGTTATGTATTGCGCTTGCAAGTTGCTTCTTCTACTGAGACACAACGTTCGGCTGAATCATTTTGTGTTAATGTTAAAGAGCATTAGTTACAGACTATGTCTTTCTTTCTTCATATAGATGCTCCTTCCAAACCAACATGGAAGGAGCTGGCTAAAAGGGCCCGGTAACGGAGGCTGGAGGCGACTGTTGCCAAATATCGGCGGCTGGTGGCCCAGGAGGAGGGGGACAGGCAGTCGACCACAACATCGACCGGGACAGCTGCATCCTCCTCCGCGCTCCCTGGGTCAGCTAGTCAGCGCAGCAGGTCTCCAGCGGTACAGAGCCGGGATACCGCAGCCACCCGCCACCGCCGAGCAGCAAAAAAATCAGCTGCCTCCCACAGCTGTACCAAAAAAAGGTTGCACCTCCTTTCACTCAGGGGGTCCTACCTCGAGTAGGAGCTGTTGAACACCAAAACCCTGCTCGAGACCCTCCTCAAGGAGCATACCGACCTGGCCCGAAAAGTGAAAAGCAGCCAGCAGTAGGAGGAGACTGTCCCTTGCCCATTTTTTAAAGACTTCTGGGGCTGGGAATTCGAAGTTGGGTTTTTTGGACTTTTCACGGACATTCGTTGGGGTTAGGGAGGGGGGCTGGGTTGGGTCTTGCGGGAGATTATTTATGTTAGGGATATAAATATACTTTAAACTTTATCTTAACATACGTGTTTTTTACTGCTTTTGAGGCTGGTGGGTGGGGGTTTAACAGTATGTTTGTTTTCCTGAAACTTAAGTGGCATCTTGATTCAAGTTGTGTAAGTAAAAATGTTTTCAAAACTAAGTGCCTCTCACAGAGTAAGTGAATTCAATAGTCCTAGGACTTTACTAGTACTACCGTCAGTCTCTCGTCTCTCCCGAGTCCCTATACTCCATTATACTACCTCCCCCCAAACGCTTATCTTACCTGTAATTTGTGTTTGGAAATAAGGCTAGGCACAGGGCTGGCTGCATGGGAAATGGCGATTAAGGTTGGCAATCCTGGGCGGATGAAATGTCATCATTGCGGTGGTACTAGTGGTGTTACAGAGTGGCAGTTGCAGCATATGAAAAAAAAAATGAAACCTTGTTTGTCCTTACCGTAGCATTAGAACGGTACGATAGAGAATTTAGCAGGTGACAGTACTTAGAACAGTGCCACAATGTAGCCTAACAAATGGTAAAGTATTGAAAGTATAACTACTACTTGCGTTGAATTTCTTTGACATTGGCTACTACTACAAGAAATAGTACTGAAGGTGAAAGACACAGCAGCTTAATCATTTGCCACGTCTAGGAGGAGGATGTTCTTGATGATCAATCAAGTTGATGGCGCACATGAAAATCTGCTTTCATTTGCCAATAGTCATAGGTCTGTGTCAAGCTGAGAAAGAATATATCCTCGGATTCCTTCACCAGCCTGTTGCTATGACCTTATCCTCCCCAGCAAGTGTGTGGAATTATTGCTGCCATTTAGTCACACATCAATCAAAAGCACATAGCCCGGGGGAAGAGGGTTGGGGTTTGGAAAATGGATGGGAATGGGGGGTTTTGGGAAAGTTTTGTTGAGAGAAGAAAAAAAAAGCACAGCATGGACAAACAATAATTGGAAATAAACAAATTTTTGGGTACAAAGCTATCCATAAATCGTTTAAGTGACATAAAGGAAGTGCACGCACTACTGCATGCATGGTTAATGAAAAGTAAGTAGTACTTTCGACAACGGTGAATGAAAGAATGCGACAGTACAGGGCTGCAGTAATAATTATGCGTTTTCACTTGCCTATCTCTGCACTCAGAGAAACACTTAGTACATTAAATTAGGTTTGAAAAATAGCAGAAGTAAAACCTATACAATAGCTGTAGGGATGAATTTAGAAGCAGAGATCAAACAAATTCAGAGTCACACTCAAACAAGTTCACAGCAATAACATTACTTAAAAGATAATTAGAAAAGAACGGATACTGTATCTGTATGTTGTTGTAGTTGTCCTGTTGAATTTGGTAAGTTGCATGCATCCAACCATACCTCTTATCAGCGGGACTCCGCCATTCCATCTGACGATCCGTCCATCAATGTTGGTGACCAGAAGACACGCTTTCCACTGCCTGCCTGGCGGATGCTGAATTGCAGCTCGCTAATGTGAAGCCTGACTTCATCCTTTTTTTCCCATTGCACAGGCTGAAACCCAGCCTGTAATTATTGATGGAAAAACAGGAAGTGATATTAGAACACCACTGACAAATAAATATAAGGTATGTACGCTGTGTAGTGCAAAAAGTCACACTTTGAGTTTCCTAATAGACAGTGCAATATTTTTGAAAGTGCGAACTCTTTCTGAGTCTCCTTTTGAAGGATAAATAAGTATGGGTGAATTAATTTAGCGGATCTTTCCCCTCAAGCTATGTGTACTGTAAACTGTATTTTAGAACAAAATTGGACCTTTCCAGCTGTGCTCCCAGACCCTTACTAAACCCAGTCGCAAAAATGTAGAAGACCCCCAATCAGATCTCAAAAAAAGTGTGATAATGCTACCTGTCAGAGGCCTAGTAGAAAATGGTGACAAAACGTACTTTGAAAGTAAAGTAGGCCCAAATCCCCCCTTACCCACCATGGATTGTATTCAAACCACTTGCAAGCAAGCAAAAGTATCCATACCCAGCATTGCTCCAAGACTCGCAAACCCCCCACAAACACCAGGAACCCCCACAAACAGCCCCCCGAAAACGGTAGAGTGAACAAAATCTCAGAAAATGCAAAAACGTTTTCCCCAGGGATTGTCTCCAAAACACTTTTTTTCGGGTATTACACCTTCCAAGCAAGCCCCCCAGACCCGTGAACCCGGGCAAAAACTAGTTTAACACCTCCAACAAGCCGAAAAGCAAAACTGGGAAAAGCCACACTTAGGAAACTTTGGGCCTACCTGGAATTCAGTACATATGCGCTCTGCAGCTAGGCCCCAACTCCCCTTTTCCACCATGGATTTCCTGTAAAACAAATTCAATCAACATTAGAATGTGCCAGCAGTGCTCACAGACCCCAAAACCCACCCCCAACAACCTAAAAGCCTGCCAAACAGCACCCTAAAGACAGGCAAGTGATCAAAAGCGCAAAAACTTTTTCTGCTCCGATTTTCACCAAACCACTTTTAGCCGGTATTACACCTTCCAAGCAAGGCCCCCAGACCCGTGAATCCGGGCAAAAACAAGTTTCACCCCCCAAAAAGCCGAAAAGCATAACCGGGAAAAGCCACACTTAGGAAACTTTGGGCCTACCTGGAATGCAGTCCAAATGATATTTGAACAAGCCTCAGAGAACAAGTTCTTACGGTTACTCACTGGTACTCCGAAAAGCACTCCGTTGTTGCCTTTAAGATATGATCTTGGTAGGAAACAAATCATGGATCTAGCTAGACTATGACCAATCCTGTATTGGCGAAGGCTCTGGACTACTCCTGAGCTTTCTCACTATGCTGAAGGTTTTATTGATGACATTATGCTGAAGGTTTTATTGATTTAATGAATACAAGGAGAACTACATGAAAAGAGGCTATCCTATTGATATACTGGATACAGCACAAACCAAGGCAATGGAGAAAACCCGGACTGACTTACTAATACAAAAACAAAAAGTAGCACAGAGACGCAGTGTGTTTGTTTCAAAATACTCAGTCAACTCACAAAAACTTAAAAACATCATACACCAAAGATGGGAACTTCTTCAACAAGAAAATGATTTCAATAACAGCTTCAGCGATAAACCTCTCTTTGCATATACCAGGTCAAGAAACCTGAAAGAACTGTTGAAACATATAGAGATTGAAAAAAAGAAGGATTACAAAGGGATGAGGAGATGCACAAACTGTGTGCATTGTAACAATGCAATGGTAGGCAATGTGATCACGCATCCTCAATCTGGAAGGATTATCAAGTTGAAATACGAGGGAGATTGTAACAGTAACCAGGTCATCTACACCATTAAATGTCCATGCGGACTTTTATATGTTGGGAAAACTGAACGGAAGCTAAAAATACGTATTTCAGAACATAAAAGCAGAATACGTAACAAATCAATGACATCACCCCTGGCAACACACTGGTTGGATAAAAAACACACTATAGCCCAACTCAGATTCACTATTCTTGAAATTGTAACACTTAGCGAGGGTAGTGACAAGAATAAGAAATTACTACAGAGGGAATCATTCTGGATCAAAATGTTGGGGACACTGACCCCTGGGGGACTAAATGATCGGATTG
This sequence comes from Lissotriton vulgaris, assembly GCF_964263255.1. Lineage (NCBI taxonomy): Eukaryota > Metazoa > Chordata > Amphibia > Caudata > Salamandridae > Lissotriton > Lissotriton vulgaris. Next base: position 1,684,592,643 of record NC_141687.1, read on the forward strand.
AGCTGAGCAGCTTTTTGTGATAACTACCAGTAATATGTCGCCAATGTCATATATTGAATCAATTGAAGGATGTATATATTATGATTGTGATTACCATCATAAATATGTTACTAATGTTATAGATTGAATTAGCCTAAGAATGTATATATTTTATGATTTTCCTATGATGTTACATCAACAACAAATTTACACATATGTATAGCGCTGGTTTATGTTTTTTCACCAAACTTCTGTTTCTTTTCACACTGTTTATTTATTTTGATTTTTAATTTTTGTCAGATGGAATGGTAGACAGAGTTCTTGACAGTGATTATAAAGAATGATGAACACAGGTCAGGCTTGGGTATAATAAAGTTTTTGTTCAAAATGATTTTGTTTTCAACACGACCTATGGTTTTTAAAGCTTCACGTGCGTTGCATTTTTGCGGTGTAATTTAACAATGAGACGTGTTCCTCACTTCTGCGTTATGTTATTGATGTCTGCGGACAGTGAACTCACTTGTGTATGACTAGTTATAGTATCATCTATTGATGTTGTCGTTCGAATCGCAGAGGATATCGTGGCGGAATTACATGGTGTTCTTAGAGTCCGGTTGTCTAGACAACGAGTGACGTAGCCGACTAAGTTTGGTTCAGTGTCCCTGATTGGTGGTGACTTTTCGCTGCTCAACCAATAGGGAAGTAGGTTATGGCAATTTAGTCTAGCAAGGACGCTGGTACTGCAAACGTGGGAGATTCTGAACGCTAGATGAATACCTGACGGATTGTTTTGGAGAGCGGCGAATTGATATATATATGGTAAGGTCTAGTTGAGCGAGGCGTGCTTTGTTGTGGTTCCATGCGGAAATGAACAGAATTCTTAGCGCTTTTATCCCTGTGTGTTACAGAGAGACTTTGAAGGAGGTTCACGATATAAATGAGGAAGGTTTGAAGACACGCGTATTAATGAAGCTTATGCAGGTACACAAACATGTGGTGAATTAATTGCGGTTAAAGTCTTGAGTTAAGGTTTTTGCTGGCAGTATGTATGAATAGTGTTTACATTGTCTTTTTAGCTGTTTTTTGGACCTAGGAGAAAACGCGGCTTGAAGGAAATAGAGTTATTCGTGTGTGTATGTAAGTAATCTTTACATGCCCCTTAGGTTATAGGTTTTCATTGGTTTTTGCACTTTGGGTGTAATTTTTTTGACCTTTGGTGGTGGAAAAAACATAAGAAATGTGATGAACCTGATGCATAAATATGTGTGACTGATGTGCCTGTACATGTTATTTTTCAGCATTGCCCCTGACGAAGGGACCCTGCTTTTGTCCCGAAATGCATTGGGCGGATTATGATACATTCAAGAAATTCAGTGTTGTTTTCAAATGTTTGAATTAATTTGTTGTTATTCTGTATATAAAAATCTATGTGTATATGTATAAACACAGAAGGTTGTGTTAGAGAAAAAAATGTGAAGAGAAAATACTAGATTGAATTACAAAAAAACATATGAATAAAAATATGTGTTGAAACGGTTAAAAAAGGTTTGATCAATGAAATTTAAGAGGGTTGTGCGCAACTGAGCCTGTGCTAACTTCTGTTAGCCAGCCACATTTGCATGAAGGTTTTATTGATGACATTAAGGCGGACTGTTTTCATAAAATTAGCTGGCTCAAATCACTGAAAGCAACATTGTTTGAGCTTGGGTTAAGCTCGATATGGCTAGATCCAGCAGGTGCAACATTTCCCACTAAGTCTGTCCTAAAAAATATATTTTGGGAAAACGTTGCTAGTAGGAGTCTGAGTAGATCTAGCAATGGGTCCATGACTGCGGGTTTTCTTGAGGTTAAACTGTATCCCGCTTTGGAGTCGTACTGGGATATTATATCAAAGCCGGGCAACAGAAAGCTCCTATTCCAACTGAGAGCTGGAGCCCTCCCCATAAGATCTCTGACAGCCAAATGGGGAACAGGGGGTGTGACACCTGCCCAGCCTGTGGAATGGGGAAGGAAACCCTTGGACATTTTTCGTTTTCATGTAAAGCTTACTGTGCTCCAAGACGTGTCTGGCTAGCACCTATGTGCAGGAACCTTGGGACCACCTGTAGTTCTGTTGCTCTGCGTATCATATATTCAAGCCCACTTACATGGATAATAATAGCCACGGCAAAATATATTGGATGGGCATGGGCGATGAGACAGAGACTGCTAGTTAATTAACTATTCTCTGTCTGTAAAATCTGTCTCCATGAAATTATTATTGTTTTTTAGACCATTAATGTTTTTACAACTTTGCTATTTTTATCAATGTATTAATCTCTTTTTAATTATTCAACAAATACTGTGTGAAACTTTTTTAATTGAGCGTATTTTATGGATTTAATAGTACACTGTCTTTGTGATTGACTGTAAATTTAATTGTATTTTAACATGTTGTGTATGTCTTGCTTTTATGAGTAATTTCTCGAATAAAGCACTATTTGACTGACTTGCAGTCCAAATGAGCTCTGCAGCTAGGGCCTAACTCCCCTTTTCCATCACGGATTTTCTGAAAAACAAATGCAATCAACATTAGACTGTGGCAGCAGAGCTCCCAGACCCCAAAACCCACCCCCAAAAACCTGGAAGCCCCCCGAACAGCACCCCAAAGACAGACAAAAATGCAATATTCTTTTTCACCTCTGATTTTCTCCAAACCACTTTTATCCGGTATTAGACCTTCACAGCAATGCCCCGGACCCGCAACTCACCCGCAAAAAAGTAGAACACCCCCACAAGTGCAGAGTCTATCTGCTTTGAGGGAAATAGGAGTCTGGAGGAGGAGGATAGAGGAGCATGTTCTTGTGAACTTGTGAACCTGAGGAATGCAGACTGTGGCACCTTCAAATCAATAAGCAAATAAGTGAAGACAGTTCTGCTGATGGGCTTTTTTTGTATAGATTTTGAATAAGGACGAAAAAGAAAGTTAGTGATTCATTGATTCATTTTCAGGGCTCGGTGTCAGGGAAGAACAGCTCGTCCTCAAACTCTGCGAATTCAGACAGGAGTAGGTCAGTTAACAGAGAAGAACTTCCCTCATCTAAGTTGGTGTCCTCCTTATCTTCTTCCTGCGTGCATTCTCGTATTTTGTAATCTGGTGGTATGAAGTGCTGATTCATCTTGATCATTGTTGACCTCTCCACATTTTTGGGCAAGAGGCGGGTCCTTTTGGAAGTTACAATGCCACCAGCAGCACTGAAAACACGTTCAGAAGAAACACTTGCGAGTGGGCAAGACAAGTAATTTATAGCCAGGTTGGTGATCTCTGGCCACACATCTCTTTTCCCATGCCAATACGCCAATGGGTCATGATGAACATAGACCTTTGTTGAGTCATTCAGATAGGCCTGCACCATCGGCTCAAGATTCTCGAGGGTTCCTCCACTTTGCTTACTTTTATCTGGGACCTTTTGAGAAGCAAACCCAAGCTGAGTTAGCCAATCCTCTTCTTCACACAATATTACTGTTGTGTCTGGTGCAGATGATACGGTTGCTGGTGTCATTAACAGCTGAGAGGGAAAGTCACTCACTTCTGCCACAGATGCAGAAGTGGATTTTTTTGACTCCGGATGGCCTGCTGATGCTGATTTACTGCCTTTTCCTTCAAATTCCTGCCGTTCTCTTCCAAACAGAGTGGCTGACACAGCTAGCCAATGTTTTTACTTTGTAACATCTGCGTCATCAAAAGGAAAGAATACTCTGCCTGCCACTGCCTTTTTGTACCATGGATCCAGAATAGTAGCAGAAATGTAATACTGTTCTGTGTGGATCTTTTCAAGACATTAATCGCAAAGTAGGCGCTGTAATAACTTCTCCGCCAACTCAAATGCTTCTTGCTTTCCATCTTTTTGAAACATAAAAGACACCGCCTTCAGTTGGTGCTCTAGCATGCGCAACAATGGGATAGATTTTCCCAAATTACAGTCCTCCCTGCTGACTGCAAGCGTGAAGACCTCAAAAGGATGAAGCATGTCTGTCAGGCTTTAAACTAGCTCCCATTGCTCCACCTGTATCCTCAGGTCTATCATAGGTGTACCCAGTTTAAAGAAATACTGATCGACTACCGCATACTGCTCATACAGACGCTCAAGCATGTAGAAGGTTGAGTCCCAACGTGTTACCACCTCCTGGATGAGTGCTTTCACTGGCACTTTACATTCATGTTGCAGGCACCTCAGCTGCTTCCGGGACTTAAAGGAATGGTTGAAATGTGTGCACATTCTTCTGCAGGTGGTCAGTAACTCGTAGACTGGACTTTCTTCATGCAAGAATTTTTTAACAACCAGGTTTATACAGTGCGCCAAACACGGCACTCTGAAATAGTTACCCTTATCCATGGCCTTAACTACATTGGCACCATTATCCGTGGATAACCAATGCTGCGTTTTCCTGGGGACAGCCATTGAAAGACCTTTGTGTTAAACTCACGCAAAATGTTTTCTGCTGTATGAGCTTTCTCCATGGCAAACATGGCTACTGTTGCATGTTTCCGAACAGCTTTATAAACTTTGTCGATGTCAACACCTGCGTTTAGCTTTGCTTTAACCCCCGAAAAAGAGACCCAGTGTGCAGTGATGCACATGTAATCAAGGACTTGGCAACTGGTCCACATGTCTGTTGTCGGATGTATAGTGTGAACAGCACTCTTCTGCAAAGCTGCCCCAATAACCTCCAGTACATCTTCATGTAGTGCCGGAACCGCAACTCAGGCAAAATAGAATTGGCTGGGAACCTTCCATTTAGGGCAGAGCGTTGCCACCATTTCAAGAAAACCCATCCCTTCCACAAAAGAAAAAGGGAGAAGGTCCAGCGATAGCATTTTAGCCAGCTTAGTGTTATACAGACGCGCCATTGGGTGGTTGCGTTCAAATGGCGCATCTGAAAACAACATGCTTCTAATGGTGGGCTGGACCATTATACGGGATGATGATGACTTCTTCGACCCAATTACGCTCAGTGATGATGAACTTTTTCGCATTGGTGTCTCACTCTCTCCCACACTCTTATTGTGGCTCATTTATCTTGCAGGGGGTGTGCTGCTGACAGGGGTACTGGGTGTAACTAAAGAAATGTTTGACGCTTCTTCTTCCTCGTAATAATCAGATGAAACATCAACGGATACAATTTGTTGACTTGCAATTCGGGCTGCCTTGATCTCCCTTAGGTGTGCATGCCATTTGACAGTGTGCTGTCTATCAAGATGACCTCTCTGGCCTCTGGTACCATAGTTGGTACCAAGCTTACCACAACTAACTCGAACCTTACAAATGGTACAAATGGCTATGTTTTTCCTTGTTGGGCTAAAACTAAAGAAGTCCCAAACTGCGGACTTCAAATGTCTGTGGGGGGCAAAGGAGGCGATACTGGGAATGCTAATGCCAGATGAAGTGGAGGATGTGTGTTGCCGAAATTTACTACGTTGTGCACTTACAGCACCACTAATTGAGTAAATGGAGGTTGAGGTGGATGGAGGTCCCTTCTGGCGAGAAAATATGGAAGCTGTAGGTGGTGGTGTACTAGTTAACTGCATTGGTGGTGGTCCCATTGCCACCTCGCCAGCATCACGCTCAGCAGCATTTCGGGGTTGGGTAAAAATGTCTGTTTGCTGCATGCCCGCTGAAGCTGGAGTGACGTCTATGATAACTGCGTCGTCGTCGTGAGACTCTTCATCAGCAGGAGTATACGCCACTTCTTGTTCAGCGTCATCATCACACTCCATAACTATGAGACTTTCAGGGACCTTCCTTTTACGCTTAGCTACCTTTGTCAGATCATGGTGTGCCTCACTCTCAGACAGCACTGGTGGTTCCCAATTTTGATCCATATCCTCAGAAGGAAGGGGGCTTGAAGAAGATGTAGACACAACCCTTTATCTTTTCCTTGCTGGGGATCTGGAAGACAACGAATCATCAGGAGGAGTGACTTTCTCAGATGATACCTCGGCTTGGATGTCCATTTCCTGATGTGCCCCTACTTCGGGAGGAACAACTATTTTGGGCACTTGTGCTGCTCCATGCACCTCTGCTTGCGCCTCTCCTTGCGCCGCCTCTCCTTCCACATGTACTTGGGCTTGTACTTGCAGCACATGTGGTTGTTGTTGCGGCTGTGGTTGTTGAACACTCGTCAGATGAGTTACAACAACCTGTGTTGATTGAGGGATGCTGCTACTTTCTTGAGATGAGCCAACATAACTGGTCGATGGTGATTGAACAACTATACTGGCTTCCTCTGCAGCACTCAAGGGCTTGGACCTAAGTTGGTATCGTGGTGGTGGCACTGAACCCAATGGAGCGGAGGTGCTGCTCCCAGCTTGGTCCCCAGCAGACCCCGCTGCAGCTGCAGGCGTACTTTTTTTTCCCAAAAAATGCTGCGGTCGGCACACCAGTCTCCTTGGTAAGTGGTGCCACTTGCTTCTTATGCTCCTTACTGGCAACTTTCTTGCTAGAGGAGCTACGGGCAACTTTTTTTGGGGCCATCTTCTTCAGATGTCAGAACAGCAGGCCGCAATTGCACAAGTTGCAGAGTTGTCTGTGGCCACACGTGACGTTGTGCTGCACACACCGCAGCAGGACTTCTTCCTGGCACTGATGTGGAACGATGAGGTTGATGATTCGTCTTTCTGCACCTAAAAGCAAACGAAGCCAGAGGAAAATCAGTTAAATAAATGTTGCATATGTAGCGCTTCAAATAATAGTTTGCAAGTAAGCATTTTTATTATACCCACCCCCCAAACTGGAAAGACCAATAAAATACACCATTGACAGAGTACCCCTGGGCATAATGGATGAAAGCATGGCAGACTGGCTGCAGGCATATGGCACAAGAAAGCACACTGCCTGGCTTCAAAATGGCCCCTAGACCCCAACCCACATGGCCAGGCCCTGGACCAGGCCTCAAAATTGCCCCCACCCACATGGACAGGCCCCAACACCACCCCAAAAAGTCAAAAAACACAGAAAAATCACCACAATCCAATGCCATCCATTCCCTCCATGATGTTTACATTAAAGAGACCCCACAGAAAGACTCAGTCCATGCACCACTGAGTACCCCTGGGCAAAAGGCCCCAACAACTGCCCAAAAATCGAAAAACACACAAAAATCACAACAATCCAATGCCATCCATGCCCTCAATCAGGTTGAAATTCAAGACACCGCACAGAAAGACTTATCCATGCACCACTGAGTACCCCTGGGCATAATGGATGAAAGCATGGCAGACTGGGTGCCAGACTACGGCACAACAAAGCACACTGCCTGGCTTCAAAATGGCCCCTAGACCCCCACCTACATGGCCAGGCCCTGCCTGGACCAGGCCTCAAAATGGCTCCCACCCACATGGACAGGCCCCAACACCACCCCAAAAAGTAGAAAAACACCCAAAAATCACCACAATCCAAAGCCATCCATGCCCTCCATGATGTTTACATTAAAGAGACCCCACAGAAAGACTCAGTCCATGCACCATGGAGTACCCCTGGGCAAAAGGCCCCAACAACAGCCAAAAAATCAAAAAACACACAAAAATCACCACAATCCAATGCCATCCATGCCCTCAATCATGTTGAAATGCAAGACACCCCACTGAAAGACTTGGTCCATGCACCACTGAGTACCCCTGTGCATAATGGATGAAAGCAGGCAGACTGGGTGCAGGCCTATGGCACAACAAAGCACACTGCCTGACTTCAAAAGGCCCCTAGACCCCCACTCACATGGCCAGGCCCTGCCTGGACCAGGCCTCAAAATGGCAACCACCCACATGGACAGGCCCCAACACCAACCCAAAAGTCGGAAAACACACAAAAATCACCACAATCCAATGCCATACATGCCCTCCATGATGTTTACATTAAAGAGACCGCACAGAAAGACTCAGTCCATGCACCACTGAGTAACCCTGGGAAAAAGACCCCAACAACAGCCCAAAAATTGAAAAACACACAAACATCACCACAATCCAATGCCATCCATGCCCTCAATCATGTTGAAATGCAAGACACCCGACAGAAAGACTCGGTCCATGCACCACTGAGTACCCCTGGGCATAATGGATGAAAGCATGGCAGACTGGGTGCAGGCCTATGGCACAACAAAGCACACTGCCTGACTTCAAAATGGCCCCTAGACCCCCACTCACATGGCCAGGCACTGCCTGGACCAGGCCTCAAAGTGGCAACCACCCACATGGACAGGCTCCAACACCACCCCAAAAAGTCGGAAAACACACAAAAATCATCACAATCCAATGCCATCCATGACCTCCATGATGTTTTTCATTAAAGAGACCCCACAGAAGGACTCAGTCCATGCACCATGGAGTACCCCTGGGCAAAAGGCCCCAACAACAGCCAAAAAATCAAAAAACACAAAAAAATCACCACAATCCAATGCCATCCATGCCCTCAATCATGTTGAAATTCAAGACACCCCACAGAAAGACTCAGTCCATGCACCACTGAGTACCCCTGGGCATAATGGATGAAAGCATGGCAGACTGGGTGCAGGCCTATGGCACAACAAAGCACACTGCCTGGCTTCAAAATGGCCCAAGACCCCCACCCACATGGCCAGGCCCTGCCTGGACCAGGCCTCAAAATGGCAACCACCGAAATGGACAGGCCCCAAAACCACCCCAAAAAGTCGGAAATCACACAAAAATCACCACAACCGAATGCCATCCATGCCCTCCATGATGTTTACATTAAAGAGACCGCACAGAAAGACTCAGTCCATGCACCAATGAGTACCCCTGGGAAAAAGACCCCAACAACAGCCCAAAAATCGAAAAACACACAAAAATCACCACAATCCAATGCCATCCATGCCCTCAATCATGTTGAAATGCAAGACACCCCACAGAAAGACTCGGTCCATGCACCACTGAGTACCACTGGGCATAATGGATGAAAGCATGGCAGACTGGGTGCAGGCCTATGGCACAACAAAGCACACTGCCTGACTTCAAAATGGCCCCTAGACCCCCACTCATATGGCCAGGCCCTGCCTGGACCCGGCCTCAAAATGGCAACCACCCACATGGACAGGCCCCAACGCCACCCCAAAATGTCGGAAAATACACAAAAATCACCACAATCCAATGCCATCCATGCCCTCCATGATGTTTACATTAAAGAGACCCCACAGAAAGACTCAGTCCATGCACCATGGAGTACCCCTGGGCAAAAGGCCCCAACAACAGCCAAAAAATCAAAAAACACACAAAAATCACCACAATCCAATGCCATCCATGCCCTCAATCATGTTGAAATTCAAGACACCCCACAGAAAGACTCAGTCCATGCACCACTGAGTACCCCTGGGCATAATGGATGAAAGCATGGCAGACTGGGTGCTGGCCTATGGCACAACAAAGCACACTGCCTGGCTTCAAAAAGGCCCGAGACCCCCACCCACATGGCCAGGCCCTGCCTGGACCAGGCCTCAAAATGGCAACCACCCAAATGGACAGGCCCCAACACCACCCCAAAAAGTCGGAAATCACACAAAAATCACCACAATCCAATGCCATCCATGGCCTCCATGATGTGTACATTAAAGAGACCCCACAGAAAGACTCAGTCCACGCGCCACTGAGTACCCCTGGGCAAAAGGCCCCAACAACAGTCAAAACATCGAAAAACAAACAGAAATCACCACAATCCAATGCCATCCATGCCCTCCATGATGTTTACATTAAAGAGACCCCACAGAAAGACTCAGTCCATGCACCACTGAGTACCCCTGGGCATAATGGATGAAAGCATGGCAGACTGGGTGCAGGCCTATGGCACAACAAAGTACACTGCCTGGCTTCAAAATGGCCCCTAGACCCCCACCCACATGGCAAGGCCCTGCCTGGACCAGGCCTCAAAATGGCAACCACCAACATGGACAGGCCACAACACCACCCCAAAAAGTCGGAAAACACACAAAAATCACCACAATCCAATGCCATCCATGCCCTCCATGATGTTTACATTAAAGAGACCGCACAGAAAGACTCAGTCCTTGCACCACTGAGTAACCCTGGGAAAAAGACCCCAACAACAGCCCAAAAATTGAAAAACACACAAAAATCACCACAATCCAATGCCATCCATGCCCTCAATCATGTTGAAATGCAAGACACCCGACAGAAAGACTCGGTCCATGCACCACTGAGTACCCCTAGGCATAATGGATGAAAGCATGGCAGACTGCGTGCAGGCCTACGGCACAACAAAGCACACTGCCTGACTTCAAAATGGCCCCTAGACCCCACTCACATGACCAGGCCCTGCCTGGACCAGGCCTCAAAATGGCAACCACCCACATGGACAGGCCCCAACACCACCCCAAAAAGTCAGAAAACACACAAAAATCACCACAATCCAATGCCATCCATGCCCTCCATGATGTTTACATTAAAGAGACCCCACAGAAGGACTCAGTCCATGCACCATGGAGTACCCCTGGGCAAAAGGCCCCAATAACAGCCAAAAAATCAAACAACACAAAAAATCACCACAATCCAATGCCATCCATGCCCTCAATCATGTTGAAATTCAAGACACCCCACAGAAAGACTCAGTCCATACACCACTGAGTACCCCTGGGCATAATGGATGAAAGCATGGCAGACTGGGTGCAGGCCTATGGCACAACAAAGCACACTGCCTGGCTTCAAAATGGCCCAAAACCCCCACCCACATGGCCAGGCCCTGCCTGGACCAGGCCTCAAAATGGCAACCACCGAAATGGACAAGCCCCAACACCACCCAAAAAAGTCGGAAATCACACAAAAATCCCCACAACCGAATGCCATCCATGCCCTCCATGATGTTTACATTAAAGAGACCGCACAGAAAGACTCAGTCCATGCACCAATGAGTACCCCTGGGAAAAAGACCCCAACAACAGCCCAAAAATCGAAAAACACACAAAAATCACCACAATCCAATGCCATCCATGCCCTCAATCATGTTGAAATGCAAGACACCCCACAGAAAGGCTCGGTCCATGCACCACTGAGTACCCCTGGCCATAATGGATGAAAGCATGGCAGACTGGGTGCAGGCCTATGGCACAACAAAGCACAATGCCTGACTTCAAAATGGCCCCTAGACCCCCACTCACATGGCCAGGCCTCAAAATGGAAACCACCCACATGGACAGGCCCCAAAACCCACCCCAAAATGTTGGAAAACACACAAAAATCACCACAATCCAATGCCATCCATGCCCTCCATGATGTTTACATTAAAGAGACCCCACAGAAAGACTCAGTCCATGCACCATGGAGTACCCCTGGGCGAAAGGCCCCAACAACAGCCAAAAAATCGAAAAACACAAAACAATCACGACAATCCAATGCCATCCATGCCCTCAATCATGTTCAAATTCAAGACACCCCACAGAGAGACTCTGTCCATGCACCACTGAGTACCCCTGGGCATAATGGATGAAGGCATGGCAGACTGGGTGCAGGCCTATGGCACAACAAAGCACACTGCCTGGCTTCAAAATGGCCCAAGACCCCCACGCACATGGCCAGGCCCTGCCTGGACCAGGCCTCAAAATGGCAACCACCCAAATGGACAGGCCCCAACACCATCCCAAAAAGTCGGAAATCACACAAAAATCACCACAACCCAATGCCATCCATGCCCTCCATGATGTTTACATTAAAGAGACCCCACAGAAAGACTCAGTCCATGCGCCACTGAGTACCCCTGGGCAAAAGGCCCCAACAACAATCAAAACATTGAAAAACACACAGAAATCACCACAGTCCAATGCCATCCATGCCATGCCCTCCATGATGTTTACATTAAAGAGACCCCACAGAAAGACTCAGGCCATGCACCACTAATTACCCCTGGGCAAAAGACCCCAACAACAGCCCACAAATCGAAAAACACACAAAAATCACCACAATCCAATGCTATCCATGCCCTCAATCATGTTGAAATGCAAGACACCCTACAGAAAGACTCAGTCCATGCACCACTGAGTACCCCTGGGCATAATGGATGAAAGCATGGCAGACTGGGTGCAGGCCTATGGCACAACAAAGCACACTGCCTGAATTCAAAATGGCCCCTAGACCCCCACCCACATGGCCAGGCCCTGCCTGGACCAGGCCTCAAAATGGCCCCCACCCACATGGACAGGCCCCAACACCACCCCAAAAAGTCAAAAAACACAGACGAATCACCACAATCCAATGCCATCCATGCCCTCCATGATGTTTACATTAAAGAGACCCCACAGAAAGACTCAGTCCATGCACCACTGAGTACCCCTGGGCAAAAGACCCCAACAACAGCCCAAAAATCGAAAAACACACAAAAATCACCACAATCCAATGCCATCCATGCCCTCAATCATGTTGAAATTCAAGACACCCAACAGAAAGACTCAGTCCATGCACCACTGAGTACCCCTGGGCATAATGGATGAAAGCATGGCAGACTGGGTGCAGGCCTATGGCACAACAAAGCACACTGCCTGGCTTCAAAATGGCCCCTAGACCCCCATCCACATGGCCAGGCCCTGCCTTGGCCACGCCTCAAAATGGTAACCACCAACATGGACAGGCCCCAACACCACCCCAAAAAGTCGGAAAACACACAAAAATCACCACAATCCAATGCCATCCATGCCCTCCATGATGTTTACATTAAAGAGACCGCACAGAAAGACTCAGTCCTTGCACCACTGAGTAACCCTGGGAAAAAGACCCCAACAACAGCCCAAAAATTGAAAAACACACAAAAATCACCACAATCCAATGACATCCATGCCCTCAATCATGTTGAAATGCAAGACACCCGACAGAAAGACTCGGTCCATGCACCACTGAGTACCCCTGGGCATAATGGATGAAAGCATGGCAGACTGGGTGCAGGCCTATGGCACAACAAAGCACACTGCCTGACTTCAAAATGGCCCCTAGACCCCCACTCACATGGCCAGGCCCTGCCTGGACCAGGCCTCAAAATGGCAACCACCCACATGGACAGGCCCCACACCACCCCAAAAAGTCGGAAAACACACAAAAATCACCACAATCCAATGCCATCCATGCCCTCCATGATGTTTACATTAAAGAGACCCCACAGAAGGACTCAGTCCATGCACCATGGAGTACCCCTGGGCAAAAGGCCCTAAAAACAGCCAAAAAATCGAAAAACACAAAAAAATCACCGCAATCCAATGCCATCCATGCCCTCAATCATGTTGAAATTCAAGACACCCCACAGAAAGACTCAGTCCATGCACCACTGAGTACCCCTGGGCATAATGGATGAAAGCATGGCAGACTGGGTGCAGGCCTATGGCACAACAAAGCACACTGCCTGGCTTCAAAATGGCCCAAGACCCCCACCCACATGGCCAGGCCCTGCCTGGACCAGGCCTCAAATGGCAACCACCGAAATGGACAAGCCCCAACACCATCCCAAAAAGTCGGAAATCACACAAAAATCACCACAACCGAATGCCATCCATGCCCTCCATGATGTTTACATTAAAGAGACCGCACAGAAAGACTCAGTCCATGGACCAATGAGTACCCCTGGAAAAAAGACCCCAACAACAGCCCAAAAATCGAAAAACACACAAAAATCACCACAATCCAATGCCATCCATGCCCTTAATCATGTTGAAATGCAAGACACCCCACAGAAAGACTCGGTCCATGCACCACTGAGTACCCCTGGCATAATGGATGAAAGCATGGCAGACTGGGTGCAGGCCTATGGCACAACAAAGCACACTGCCTGACTTTAAAATGGCCCCTAGACCCCCACTCACATGGCCAGGCCCTGCCTGGACCAGGCCTCAAAATGGCAACCACCCACATGGACAGGCCCCAACACCACCCCAAAATGACGGAAAACACACAAAAATCATCACAATCCAATGCCATCCATGCCCTCCATGATGTTTACATTAAAGAGACCCCACAGAAAGACTCAGTCCATGCACCATGGAGTACCCCTGGGCGAAAGGCCCCAACAACAGCCAACAAATCGAAAAACACAAAAAAATCACCACAATCCAATGCCATCCATGCCCTCAATCATGTTCAAAGTCAAGACACCCCAAAGAGAGACTCAGTCCATGCACCACTGAGTACCCCTGGGTATAATGGATGAAGGCATGGCAGACTGGGTGCAGGCCTATGGCACAACAAAGCACACTGCCTTGCTTCAAAATGGCCCAAGACCCCCACGCACATGGCCAGGCCCTCTCTGGACCAGGCCTCAAAATGGCAACCACCCAAATGGACAGGCCCCAACACCATCCCAAAAAGTCGGAAATCACACAAAAATCACCACAACCCAATGCCATCCATGCCCTCCATGATGTTTACATTAAAGAGACCCCACAGAAAGACTCAGTCCATGCGCCACTGAGTACCCCTGGGCAAAAGGCCCCAACAACAGTCAAAACATTGAAAAACACACAGAAATCACCACAGTCCAATGCCATCCATGCCCTCCATGATGTTTACATTAAAGAGACCCCACAGAAAGACTCAGTCCATGCACCACTAAGTACCCCTGGGCAAAAGACCCCAACAACAGCCCACAAATCGAAAAACACACAAAAATCACCACAATCCAATGCCATCCATGCCCTCAATCATGTTGAAATGCAAGACACCCTACAGAAAGACTCAGTCCATGCACCACTGAGTACCCCTGGGCATAATGGATGAAAGCATGGCAGACTGGGTGCAGGCCTATGGCACAACAAAGCACACTGCCTGAATTCAAAATGGCCCCTAGACCCCCACCCACATGGCCAGGCCCTGCCTGGACCAGGCCTCAAAATGGCCCCCACCCACATGTACAGGCCCCAACACCACCCCAAAAAGTCAAAAAACACAGACAAATCACCACAATCCAATGCCATCCATGCCCTCCATGATGTTTACATTAAAGAGACCCCACAGAAAGACTCAGCCCGTGCACCACTGAGTACCCCAGGGCAAAAGGCCCCAACAACAGCCAAAAAATCGAAAAACACAAAAAAATCACCACATTTCAATGCCATCAATGCCCGCCATGATGTTTACATTAAAGAGACCCCACAGAAAGACTCAGTCCATGCACCACTGAGTAGCCCTGGGCAAAAGGCCCCAACAACAGCCACAAAATCGAAAAACATACAAAAATCACCACAATCCAATGCCATCCATGCCCTCCATGATGTTTACATTAAAGAGACCCCACAGAAGGACTCAGTCCATGCACCATGGAGTACCCCTGGGCAAAAGGCCCCAACAACAGCCAAAAAATCGAAAAACACAAACAAATCACCACAATCCAATGCCATCCATGCCCTCAATCATGTTGAAATTCAAGACACCCCACAGAAAGACTCAGTCCATGCACCACTGAGTACCCCTGGGCATAATGGATGAAAGCATGGCAGACTGGGTTCTGCGAAGGAGGCACTACAGGTCCACAGCAGGCTCTGGTCAGTAATCCTGATCAACCAATCTGCCTCTTCAATAACCTTGAAGAAATTATCCTTAAAACTAGGGTGGTCTTGAGAAGGGAATCCCCCCTCTCACACATAGATACACTTTAGGGCATGTAGACACATAGTCTGTATCACACGTCCACTAGTTTTAATTACACACACTTCTTAATTGTCCTGAAGAAAGCCAGCATAATCATAAGGCACTGGCTGAAACATGTTGACCTACCAAGGTCGTGGGAGGTCGTAACTCGCCTCTAACGTCCACCTGCCTTATTTTTAACCGCTGACGGGGGCCCAGGTAATAAAGTCTGCTCTACCTTCGGGTACTGGGACCACCGCCAAGCCGTTTTAAACTCACATTCAAAACATCCTTCACCGCACACACAGTGATATACTTGCTCTGCTGTCACCAGGCGTCGTAGCACACCCGGGACACGTTAGGTGTCACTGGGTGGGCCCGATGATGAAGCATGCCACCAACTAGGTTGGTGGGTGAGGGCTTCATGAGCACACCTACCAGGTGCCACAACCTTCTGACAAAACAAAATTGAGTCACCAATATCTTTAAACTAGAATTCTGTTTAAATAAACCCCTCCCCCTACCTTAGCTAGTCTCTTTTTGATTAAATTATACATTAAAGAGACCCCACAGAAAGACTCAGTCCATGCACCACAGAGTACCCCTGGGCAAAACGCCCCAACAACAGCCAAAAAAATCGAAAAACACACAAAAATCACCACAATCCAATGCCATCCATGCCCTAAATTATGTTGAAATTCAACAAAACAGTTGTATCATGCACCCATAACTAACCCTGGTCCTACTGGATACTGTGGCTACCCACAATATATTTTATTTATTGTTCTAAAAAAGTTCCAAAATTGTAGTTGCTGCAACTGTAATGCCCCAAACAAACAACATCAACTTACTTGTGAAATTTCTAATCCAAAAGTGATCCAAAGAAAGTCAAAAAGGCCTCAAATCCAAATATCCAGCAGCATCCACAAAAAGTAATCCTTCCAGGCCAAGATCCAAATCAAAGTGACCAGGACATGGACAAAGCACTGGGAGGAGTCTGCTGGACAAGAACAGGAAGTTGTAGACTGTGGGGCACTTCCTTCCTCCCACCCCCCCCCCCCCCAATTGGACTCCTTGCAAAAAAAAGTGCAGGCAAATGTCAACCTGAGGAGTTATTCTGATAAAAATCATCATTTTCAGAAGGTTTATGCTGCCTGCTGGTGGATTTCTTGTGCAGAATTGCAAATTTTGCAATTTCGCGAGCGCAAGATTGTTGCTGCCCGCAGCATCTATGTGTTCGCAATTGTTTACTCCCACAATGCGTGATCTCGAACCTTTATGACGTACTCGCGTTGACAAACTGTCGCTGTGCAAGGTGGCGGGCTGCGATGACGTAATTGCAGTCGACAAATTTCCGCGGGATCACGCAGCAAGATCCAAAATGACGCCGCACACGCAAACATTGAGAAAAACAACTCTTCAAATGCTGAATGACGGTAAGTGAACGCCGCGCGCCGCAATATTGTATTTGTCAAGCGGGACCAAGCAAAAAAATCTGCTGCGTGCGAATTTGCGAATTTTCGGCAAATTTGCGAGAGTTCTCGGATCGCGAATTTGCCAAAAATCCGCAAATTCCGTGAGCGGAACGGATTTTATGCTCACACTTAGTTTTTTTACGGTGGCTTAAGACTTAGAAAGAAGATGCTCATGGTGTAGCTATCCTGAACTCATTTAATGCTCTCTGGAAAACATACATGCCTATCTTGTGTATGATATGGCGTGATTATATTGTTTGTTTACTCTGCCAATACTTTGTCACTTTTGAACATTATTTGTTGAAATTTATACTTAGAGTTGCATTTTGGAACTGTTTTTAATAATCAACTTTTATTCTTATTTGTCTG
Source organism: Lissotriton vulgaris (assembly GCF_964263255.1). NCBI lineage: Eukaryota > Metazoa > Chordata > Amphibia > Caudata > Salamandridae > Lissotriton > Lissotriton vulgaris. Next base: position 1,684,610,064 of record NC_141687.1, read on the forward strand.
TATGCGGGGCCTTAGACATATGCATTTGGGTTATTTGGATTCTCTATGTATATATGGTAACTTTTTAAAGTTATTGTATTTTTTTGTGTTTTATTGGTGTGCATTTATGACTTTTAGTGGCCGAATAATGAAACTTTGAATTGAATTGAACCCAGAGTAGATGGTAGTTACTAGATGGTAGTTACGGGAGCAGGTACATAAGTGAGAAGAGCCTGTGAAGTTTAATCAGAAGCACCATCGTTCTGAAGTGTGACCCCACAACTCACACTGTAGTGTAAGAATTAATCAGGCCCTGAAAATACCTCATTCCTTACCCCACATTTGTTGGAGGCCCAAGAGCGACTCGAGTTTCGCAAATGAGGGTAAGAAAGGTCAGATATGGGCCTTTTCGCAATTCCACCTTTCAATAATGGTGGTAATAAAAGAGTAGTGTACACTACTCCTTAATGGTGCACCAAGAGTACAACATCAAGCACTAACAAACATATGTATGTAATTGATTTTGAATTGCCTAGTCTTTATTTTCTGCTTGTCAACAAAGCATTCTGTGGCTGTCGTGAGTGATTTCTATATTATACGAAGAGCTGTCTGCAAGAAGAGGAGGCAATATCTATTCATAGAATATTGTAGGGTAGCAGATCAAAATGCCAAGGACTTTGGTTCAAACTTCATAAACCCTAAGCATGTTAGGAAAAAGAACTGTGGGAGATTTTTTGTGAATTTATTAAAGTGTACATTGTTAACATTCTGCAAAGTATGATTTTATGCTCGAAGTAACATTGTTACATTTATTTGATAGTATTACCTTTGAAAAGAATTTGCAATAACTTGCTAAAGTGGCTTTTTCCCCGCTGATGCTAACTAGGCCTCATCTTATTTCAAAATGGATGGCTCTCCCTGCACATTCACCTCTATTAAGGGAAGTCACATCTGTTTTTTTCCAATTACATTGCTCTTGCAGTACTCAAAGAAAACTTTCCAACAAGGGCTCAGTAAAAGTGTACTTATTCATTTACAATAGTTCAATATTGTTTTGTAGCTAGTCTGTACTGCTCTCTCCATATGGCATTAGCAAAGAGGGGTTAAATCAACATTCATGTTTGGGATATTGATTCGGTCGTGAGGTAATATGACGTTTATTAGAACCTTGCCCAGATTCACTAGAGTTATAACTCTTTTGCTCAAACAATGATGATTTTGCAGTTTTAGTTATCTTCTATCAGAAGATTTTGTAAATAAACCTATGATTTTGGGGGTGAGCCAGAACTTTAATGAGGCTTTCCAAATGCTACTAGGGATGTTGTCCGATGTCTTATTGATTTTTCTGGTGATTTGGGACTCAGGATTTTTCTGATATTGCTCTTTATGCTATATTGTTCTATGTCCAAGAACCTTAATGGCAACTGCTTTCTGCATTCGTGTTTACAATTTCTGTATGACACCTTTTGTATCAGTGTAATAAATAGTTCCACATTTTCTAATTCTGCCCTACAGCTCACTTATTGAATCTGTCTTTACTTAATAAACTGTGTTTTTAAAATACCATGTAGTGTCTTATCTCGGTACACATTGCCTCATGATTTGAGGTTTCTAACCCAGACCCAACAACCAGTGGGTTTGATATTGAGTTATCTTTCGAGATATATGAATTTAGGGTTTCCCCATGCCCACGTGCTTTGGTAGCAGAGGATGGTTGCGAATAAGAGCAGTTCCTATTTGCTTTATGGATTTATTTTTGCCCTCTCCTTAGTTTTTGTTGCTTTGGAGAATCACCGCTTCTTACTTTCTATTTTCCACTGTGGATTTTCTTAGTGGATTCTTTGTTGAACTCCTGAAATGCAGTGCTATTCCTGTGCAAAAAGGATTGTAAATATGAATATGGTGGAATGATTCTTGAGATTGAGAGGCATCGAGTTATGGATTGTTATCCTCCATGTGAGTGTTTTGGTTTTCTAATGTTGATTATAGGTTCAATTGGTGGTTTAGTCTCTTTGGTTTTGATGTATTAGCATTATTTGTGATCTTTGTCAAAGAAATGTTGGTTTATTATTGGTTGATTTGGAAATGTATTAGTCTAGAAGGCAAGCTGGCGTCAGCGTGAGCGGTCGCAGCAGCAGCGCTCTGTGACACTGGGCAGTTCAGACACTGAAAAATGCTTTTCTACACTTCTACACTTTCTTCATAGACCGTGACACGGTGATCAAGGCTCGAGACTCCTGTACCGCTATCCTAAAATGGCTCTGCACATTGGATTTAAAACTACTCTCTCACCGCCGCCGCCATCTATTGAGTGACTGTTGCGGCCTGACATCAGTGAGCTGTGCTGTGCCGTGCCGCACCAAGTTGCCCCGAGGGTATCAAGGAGGAGAGGAGAGGAGCGTATCAATGTTTGCAAGGTACTACACTGGGCACTGGGCTACACGGATAACACGGGCGATTGGATTACTTGATTAGACTGTGAGCTGTCAGAGCAGTCGGGGAGAGAACCTCCCTCAGCAGCTAATTAACTTGTGACATTTACATAGACATAGACATATGGCACTGCATTACGCCGTACATACGCTGTACTGAGCACGGAGAGTACTGAACACACCCAAAAGATTTTCGGTACTAGCTAGGGGAAAGACAGTGAGCGGCATCGAGCGGCACCTGTAGCTGACATAGGCACCGACTGGAACTCTGCAAAACTGTTTAATAGCGCTACGCTGCATTACTCATCTCCATCTCCACGTTATTGTCAATTTATCACCCACTTGGAACCACGCTGCAGGAGCGACGATATTCCCTTCTCTCTACCCCCACACAAACTGCAGGCCACGATATAAATACCAATGTACTCTACAGCCTGGGCCAGGAGAGAGGGAAGAGTAAAAAATAATAATCCCAGGGAGGAGGAAGGCTTCGGGTGCCCAGGTAGTCTCCTGATTGATCTCATATACTTCCTTTAGCATACAATGTATCTCGTACCCTGCAGAGGAGAGACAAACAGAAAGGAGCACTTATAAATATCACCTCCGGGTCTGTCTCTCTAAGCACATACAACACCCAGCACCAAACACAACCTCTACCCTCCTTCTTACCCGTTGTGAATTTCAGCAGGGCTGCATAGGAGAATCCTTTCCTCGATTGCAGTGAGGAAGCCTTCAAGACGGAACACCACTCCAATTTAGTGTTCCTTGCTCTTATGTACACGTTAGGGGAAAAAAGTCCTTGGACTAAAAATACCCCGTATTCAATTCTGTAGTGCAAATTAAACTCTCCGCATGCCCCGCTTCCCGAAAAATCCGTGGCCACAAAGGTAAATAAAGAAAAACGTAAAAAAGTCGCCGGTTCGTAAGTAGAACCAAAATTCTCACACAAGAACGCCGAGTGTAGCACAACACCCGGAAATGACAACACCGACAAGAAGGCAATGTTCGTGCGCAGCCGCGCACATGAATCCAAATACCTATCGGTAGCAAGTTACGTCACTTGCAGTGTCCAATTCACCCACTTCGGTAATCCAATTCCCGCTTCAGGAAAAAAGTACTTTGAAAGTCAGAACGAAGCCTCGCTCTGACTCTTGATTCTGTCCCAGGTAGAACAAACACGAACTCAGCCAAAATCCCAAGAGCACGGTCCACAGATAGATAACGTGACCGAGAGTAAACCAAGCACGGACTGCCCGGCTTCCGGTCATTAAATGCGATCACATGGGTCATGAGGGGAGGAGGGTAATCAAAATCATGTGCATAGAGAGAGGACTGGCCGCAACCCATTCTAAATCCCAACAGTACCCCCCCTCAAAGGCCTCCCAACCGGACGGGGCTTAGAAGGGTGGCGTAAATGAAAAAGCCTCACTAATCTAGGAGCATAAACCCCACTCGCTACCTCCCATGTACGATCCTCAGGGGGATATCCCTTCCAGTCTATTAGATACATGAGCTTCCCATTCCTTCTCCTGGAGTCCAAGATAGCACTAACCTCAAACTCTTCTTCCTCTCCAGTCATCACAGGGGGAGGTGGAGGCAAAACCTGAGTGGTAACGACATAGGGTTTCAGAAGGGAGGTGTGAAAAACAGGATGGATCCCATACTCATCAGGTAACCCCAACTTCATTGCTACAGGGTTGAGGCATGAGTACAGGAAAAGGACCCACAAACCTAGGCTGTAATTTACGGGACCCCCCTATTCTCAAGTTCTTAGTGGAAAGCCACACCTTATCCCCCACCCGATAGGAAGGAGCAGGGGCCCTATGTTTATCTGCCTGCTCCTTCATGTCCACCTTGGCCTTTTCTAGATGTTCCACCGCCGTATTCCAAATCTGAACCAAAGAGAGACCTAAGGCAGTCACAGCAGGCACCTGGCCAGAAGGCTGAAAGGGGATCGCTCGAGGGTGGAACCCCATGGAACAAAAGAAAGGGGTCATTCCTACTGCTGAATGCACACTGTTGTTATAGGCGAATTCAGCAAGTGGAAGAGCCACAACCCAATTACAAGCCAATGATGTTCCCAGACACCTCAAATACTGCTCCATGGTCTGATTAGTGCGCTCCGTCTGACCATCCGACTGAGGATGATAAGCGGAGGACAGACATAGATTCATTTTCAAAGCAGCACACAATTCCTTCCAAAAATGAGAGATAAATTGAGCCCCTCTATCAGAGACAATGGACAGAGGCAATCCATGCAGGCGTACCACTGAAGACAAGAAGATGGTGGCCAATTCCCCTGCAGTAGGCAACTTAGCCAAGGGTATGAAATGTGCCATCTTAGTGAAGGAATCAACCACAACTAATATGACCGTAAAACCAGACTCCAGAGGTAAGTCCGTCACAAAATCCATACTTATTGTTTGCCAGGGAGCCTTGGGGACCGGTAGAGGATGCAACAATCCTGAGGGTTTGGCATGGGTTGGTTTATTCACAGCACACACCGGACAAGCCTTCACGTACGACTGTACGTCTCTTACCACTGACTCCCACCAGAACCACCGCAAACAAAATTCCATGGTCTTGGTGGAACCAGGATGCCCAGCAAGAGAAGAGGAATGACACCATTCCAATACCATATCTCGGAGATCAGGGGGAATAAACAGTTTACCCTCACGATACAGCAACCCAGTTCTTAAGGAAAACAAAGGTTGTGACAACCAGGGTGTAAGATCAATCTTTGCCAGTTCTACCCGAACCAAATCATTAAAGTCATCAATGGAAATGCTGCCCACTATTCTCTCAGGAGCTATGAAGGAACACCTCTCTTTCTCAACTGTCAGGTTAGTGTGTTTCATATGGATACGGGAGAAAGCATCCGATTTTAACTGTTGTACCGCGGGCCTATAAGTAATGATAAAATCATACTCATTAAAGAATGAGACCCACCTCATCTGTCGAGGGGTTAAGGCTCGTGCTGACCGGAAGAACTCCAGGTTCTTATGGTCAGTGAAGATAGTTATCGGATGCCGAGCACCCCACAAATGATGGCGCCACTCTTCGAAGGATAATTTAATGGCCAACAATTCACGCTCCGCCACGGTGTAATTCCTCTCAGCGGGCAGCAAGGTTTTAGAAAAAATGGCAATCGGATGCATATATCCATTCTCCGCATCTCTCTGGGACAACACCCCCCCTACTGCACACAACGAAGCATCCGCTTCCACAAAAAAAAGCAATGTAGGGTCAGGATGAACCAAAACAGGAGCTGTTGTGAACCTTTCAATCAATAAATCTAGGGAAGACTGAGCATGGTCTGACCAAACAAAAGGCACCCCCTTGCGTAACAACACCGTCATTGGTGCCACAATTTCAGAGAAATGCGAAATAAACCGCCGATAAAAATTGGCGAACTCAAGGAGGACTTGAATATCTCTTACACAAGTGGGAGACGGCCATGAAGTGATAGCTTCTGTTTTCTTGGGATCCATCATGATCCCCCGTTCGGAAATCACAAATCCCAAAAACTCCACTTTAGACGTATGAAAGCTACACTTTTCAAGTCGAACATACAACTGATGTTCCTTCAGACGCTGCAAAACCTGTCCTACATGGACTTCGTGCTCCTCAACAGTGGTGGAAAACACAAGGATATCGTCTATGTAGACTATGACGCTCAAATCCAAATATTCCCTCAATACCTCGTTGATGAAAAACTGAAAAGCAGCCGGAGCGTTACATAGCCCAAACGGCATAACCCAATATTCATACAGGCCGAATTTGGTCCGGAAGGCAGTTTTCCATTCATCGCCTTCACGGACACGGATGAGATGGTAAGCACCCCTTAGATCTAACTTAGTGAAAACCGTTGCATGCTTCAGTTGATCAAGCAACACAGGTATCAAGGGAAGAGGGTATTTGTTCTTAATCGTACCCTTATTGAGCGTCTATAGTCTACACATGCCCAAAGTCCACCTTCCTTCTTCGGAATAAAGATGATAGCCGATGACACTGGCGAGGAAGAGGGACGAATGAACCCTTTCTCCAGCATCTCTTCGATATACTCCTTCAAATGCTGTTCCTCAGGGCCCGACAAGGCATAAACACGACTACAAGGCAACGTAGCCCCAGGCATCAGGTCAATCCGACAGTCAAAAGAGCGATGCAGGGGGAGTTCCCTAGCCTTCCCTTTATCAAATACATCACTATAAGCAGAATAATATTCAGGGACCCCCAGAGCTTCCCCCGTTCCTCCAGAACTTGCAGCACAAGTCAAAGGGGTAATCCAATCAGTGGCGACCTTGTAACAATCCTGCAAACAATGAACGGAGTCAAGGGTCACTGTTCTCCTTATCCAATCTATCTTGGGGTTGTGTGTCTGCAACCATGGTACTCCCAAAACGACTCTGAAAGAAGGGGCATCGATCAAATCAAAACCTATTTCCTCCGAGTGACCATTATCACCTATCATACATAGAGGTCCGGTCTGGCGTGTGATGGTACCAGATGACAATTCAGTACCGTCGATGGCCCGTACCGGTTCTGGTTGTTCCTTGTAAACCCAGGGAACTCCAATCCTCTCGGCTAACTTAATATCCATAAAGTTCCCCGTAGCCCCGGAGTCTAACAGAGCCGACACAGGAGCCCCATGGTTGTTGGATATCACCAAACAGACGGTGATGGTAAAATGTCTGGGGACTCTCTTCACTATTCCGGGAATTTGATACGGAGTACAAGGAACCAGAGAGTCCACAAGGAGGGCATCCCTGTGCACACAAGCCACCGCCTTCCGTGATGGTTCCTTGGAAGGTTTCACGGGGCAATCCCTTGCATAATGTCCCTCATGGCCACAATATAAACATAAGTTGTTGGATCGACGCCTTTCTTTTTCTACTGAAGAGAGCGGTCCTCTAACTCCACCTATCTCCATCGGTTCAGGGGTCTGTTTTAGGTCCCCCCCTGTTCCCCGTGAGTCACTCCGAAAAGATAGAGGGCGTGACAGAAAGGATCTAGTTCTTTCTCCCTTTCTTTCCAATAACCGGTGATTCAACTTCACCACCAAATCAATAAACTCATTACAATCAGAAGGAGGATTAACCACCTGGGAAACCACATCCTTTAGTTCTTCACTTAACCCCTGATAGAAAATGGAAGTACGTTTATTAACAGGTCAATGGGTTTCGGACAGTAATCTATTGAAGGTGGATACATAAGTAAGTAGATCTTGTTTACCTTGCCGTAACTACAATAGTTCTGCGTCACTGGCCTGCATAAACGCATGTTTGGCAAACAAGGCATGCATCATGTCTTTGAACATATCATAATTGTTCAGAACGGGATCGTTGTTCTCCACCAAAGGCACCGCCCAGGTTGCTGCTGTCCCTGCCAAATAGGAAATCACAAATGCCACTTTGGCGGAATCATTAGGAAAAGCTGTGGGTCTACACAAAAAGTGGAGCTGGCACTGATTCATGAAGACAGCGAATTTATTCGAGTCACCTGTAAAACGTTCGGGGACTGCTAAAGGGACCGGAATGGGGGTGGTAACATTCACAGTCATGGGAGCAGAGCTACTACTGGCTCCTCGTTCAAATTGAAAAGTGGCAGGATGTATCACTGGTTTTCCTGCTCCCAAACTCCCCTATTCTCGGGACCTAGCCACATCCAACTCCCTACGCAAACCCTGGTTCTCATGTTTAACATCCTGCAATTGAGTCTGTAAAGCAGTTATGGCACCCATTAACTCCTGCATAGTGGGGACCCTGTCTTCCCGCCCATTCTCCTCACTCTTATCTACATCCATCCTCGCTCGGGCAGCGCAACTATTCGTGGGCTTGGCTTTCTGTCAATTTATCACCCACTTGGAACCACGCTGCAGGAGCGACGATATTCCCTTCTCTCTACCCCCACACAAACTGCAGGCCACGATATAAATACCAATGTACTCTACAGCCTGGGCCAGGAGAGAGGGAAGAGTAAAAAATAATAATCCCAGGGAGGGGGAAGGCTTCGGGGGCCAAGGTAGTCTCCTGATTGATCTCATATACTTCCTTTAGCATACAATGTATCTCGTACCCTGCAGAGGAGAGACAAACAGAAAGGAGCACTTATAAATATCACCTCCGGGTCTGTCTCTCTAAGCACATACAACACCCAGCACCAAACACAACCTCTACCCTCCTTCTTACCCGTTGTGAATTTCAGCAGCGCTGCATAGGAGACTCCTTTCCTCGATTGCAGTGAGGAAGCCTTCAAGACGGAACACCACTCCAATTTAGTGTTCCTTGCTCTTATGTTCACGTTAGGGGAAAAAAGTCCTTGGACTAAAAAAACCCCGCATACAATTCTGTAGTGCAAATTAAACTCTCCGCATGCCCCGCTTCCCGAAAAATCCGTGGCCACAAAGGTAAATAAAGAAAAATGTAAAAAAGTCGCCGGTTCGTAAGTAGAACCAAAATTCTCACACAAGAACGCCGAGTGTAGCACAACACCCGGAAATGACAACACCGACAAGAAGGCAATGTTCGTGCGCAGCCGCGCACATGAATCCAAATACCTATCGGTAGCAAGTTACGTCACTTGCAGTGTCCAATTCACCCACTTCGGTAATCCAATTCCCGCTTCAGGAAAAAAGTACTTTGAAAGTCAGAACGAAGCCTCACTCTGACTCTTGATTCTGTCCCAGGTAGAACAAACACGAACTCAGCCAAAATCCCAAGAGCACGGTCCACAGATAGATAACGTGACCGAGAGTAAACCAAGCACCGACTGCCCGGCTTCCGGTCATTAAATGCGATCACATGGGTCATGAGGGGAGGAGGGTAATCAAAATCATGTGCATAGAGAGAGGACTGGCCGCAACCCATTCTAAATCCCAACAGTTATGCCCTCTGATTTGTCTCGATGCTTCATTTCTCTTGCCTCTTACTTCCTCCTTCATCGTCCCTTCTGCCCCACGTAATCACAGGAGTTTCTGTTGGAGTTGGAGTTTCTGTTGGAGACGGGTTTCTTTTTCCTCCTCTTTGAAAAAATACTGATTACCCGCCTTTTTTTTGAATCAGAGCATTGCAGGGGGAAATCTCGAGGGAGATTCGAGGGTAGTGGACAGCTCTAAGGATCCCTCTTCAACTGCAAAAGCAGTCTACAGTTGTTGACACAGTTTTCCCTTCTCTTCCCTTGCCTCACCTCCTCTACGGTGCCGTCCTCCCGTCCTCTCTGACGGCTTCCACACACGTCATCTGCAGACTCGAGAAACGGGCCTTTCAGCCTCACGCAGGTTGCGTTATTCCACGTGTTTCGTTGCCAGGGGGACGGACGAGCTGAACAGAAGAGGAAAAGGGAGGGGGAACTGAGAGAGAAGATCTATCAAGAGAGGCAGAGGTGAAAGGGAGCAAGGGGGCGAATGATTTTCAGAAATAAATTAACTTCCCAGGAGAGGACTTGTATTGTGCAAGCTTATACTGGAAGTCGAATTGCAATTAGAACAGACACTGGAATTGGAACTCAAGCTACTGTTCCATTGGTCTCAATTTCAATTATACTACCTGCCCCATCTACCCTATCTACAACAACGCTGTACGCGGTGCTATCTACATTATCTACATTATCAACATTATCTACAGCATTTACATTAACATCCAATATCTCTGTGAAACTCCGGGGGAGGAAATCTTATTCTCTCATCGCTGGCATAGCAGGAACTTCAAGCAATATAAACACTATAGGAACTACAGGCTCCTTACATAGTGAACAAAACACGTATTGGAGGAAGTCTTTTCACAAAGGTGGTCAGAGGAAACATAATACAGATTTGAGAACACACTACTATTACAGATGCCAAAAAAAAGCCCAAAGGGGTACTCAGAGGGCGGTGCAAAAGCTTGGAAAAAATCGGACTTGGATCTCCTCGACCGCCACAACAACCCAGTCTACTGCAATGACTAGAGTTATGGAAGGAGGTGTAGGAGAAGAAAGAGGGGACGGAGGACAGAATATACAGAAAATTCGGACAATATCAGCAGACAGTATCACCCTAAACAAGGAAAGGATGGGTAAAGAGGGAGAACTACCACCTGGAGTGACTCCAACACGTCAAGAGGCAACATACACAGAGACAGATAAAGAGCACACCATAAATCAAGGAGACCCCCAGAACGTTGAAAAAACGGAAAACGATTTGGCAGCCACACTGCATACAAATAGCAGACATAGAGGCCCTGAGACTAGAGGAGTCAAGGCAAAAGAGAAAGAAAGAGACCTGGCAAAATACCAGGCAAGAAATGAGACTCAAGAAAAAGGAAAAATCAAAGATAAAAACGTTGAAAAAAAACTGGAAAAGGAAAAAGCTAAACGAAAGGAGAGGGAGAAAGAGAAAGATCAAGAAAAGGAGAAAGAGGCGGGTTGCAATAAAGAGACAGGGGGTGAAACAGAGGAAGATGCCAAACTGGAACTAATGGCCAAAAAAGCTCAGAGGCTACAGACTATAAAAAATGTAAAAGCCATTGCAAAGAATACCGCCCTACCAGCAACATCCCAGCCAAGAATCTCCAACATATTCATCCCCCTGCCCAGGGATTCTCAGAATGAAGTGCCAACAACTGAAAATACGCCGATTCAGAACCAGAGGCAGACCAAGAACACTAATAAGGGGAATGAAAGCTGCAAGGATTCTCAAAGCCTTCCCCCAACTAATCTGGAAGAAAGACTTACTATAGGTCAAGGCGAAGGCATCAATAATGCTGATCGCAATATGAGCAGCACAGAGACATTGGCACCCTCAGGAAAGGGCATAATAACATCTAACCAAAGAGAGCAATATCAACAAATTGACCAAAAAAACTTGAACCCGAAAATGGTGGACTCACATCCCTTCTCCGACACTCAAATACCTTCAGCCGGGAAGGAACGGCGCCCCTCTCATCACTCTCTCTCCGACGAAAACTCCGACTCTGATCTATACGAAACAGGGATGTCTATCTCAAGTGACTCTAGTAAAGCCAGAAATTCAAGAGAATCAAACCTGCAAAGTGGCGCCGTATCTCTGGAGATCTCTGGTCCTAATGATTCAGGATCAGACAGTAAAATCAACTTCAAGGAAAAAGTGAAAAAAAGAAGTGGGGGAAAAAAAACAAAAAACAAAAAAGAACAACATTTTTTTCATGAAGAAACCACAGATCCTGGCAACAACTCGGACTACATCAAAGATAGGCCTAATTTTTCTCGCAGAAGCCCAAGGACTAAATCAGTGGGAGAAGCATCAGGCCACAATGCTGAAATACAAGAGAATAAAGACTTGTCTAAAAAATCGAAAGAACCCTCGCTGAGCCAGGTTCTTAGCTCGATTAAAATGTTTCATGAGGATGTGAAGAAAGACAGCCAAAGGAATCATACTGCTATCGAAAAATTACAAGGAGCGGAGAAAAAAGTAGGCAGCACCTGCTCTGAAATGTCCAAGAGAATGGTAATGGTGGAAACTCGCCCTGAAAATCTTGAAACAGTCGTTGTTTTGCTACAGAAAAAGGAAAAAGATCAAGATGAAATAATAAGGGATCTCATGGCCAAAGTGGAAGACCACAAAAATAGATACAGACGGAATAATCTAAAGTTTCTTGGAATCCCAGAAAACTGTGAGGGAAAAGACGCAAGAGGGGCAATGATTAACATCTTAAACATTGCATTTCCTGAATTGGAAGCCTGGGACTGGGAAAAGGAAATACAGCGGGCCCATCGATACCCAATGATGCTAGCAAAACGTCCTAACAAGCAAAATCAGTATCCAAGGGCAATGCTAGTCTACTTCGGCAACTTCCTTCTCCGGGAAACAATTTATGACCTTGCGAGGCCTAATACTCAACGAGAACATAAGGGGTTCAAATTTTTTGCCAGACCGGATTTCGCACACGCAACAGTAGAGCGAAGATGGAAAATGCGCCAGCTAATCTAACCCTTTCAGAAACTTGGAGCAAAAGTATATTTGCAAAACCCGGCACGCCTGAAAGTCATATATAAGAGTTCCACAAGAAGCTTTACCAGCGAAATACTGGCGGAAGTGAAGACTACCTGCGTGAAATCTCAGGGACAGGATCCAGTAACCATGTGAAAGTCAAGTCAAGTCAAGTCAGTGGATTTATATAGCGCGCTACATAGCCAGAGGGTCTCAAGGCGCTTGAGGAAGGGTGGGGAATTACTTGTCAAATATCCAAGTTTTAAGTTGCTTTCTGAATGCTAGATGGTTCTGAGTGAGACGAAGGTGAGTGGGGAGTGAGTTCCAGGTTTTAGCAGCCAGGTAGGAGAAGGATCTACCTCCCATGGTGGTTTTATTGATGCGAGGTACTGTAGCAAGGGCTTGGTTGGAGGATCGTAGCTGGCGGGGGGGGTAGAAGGAGAGTCGTGTGTTGAGGCAATCGGTCCGAGTTCGTAAAGTGCTTTGTGTGCGTGGGTTAGGAGGCGGAAAGTAATCCTCTTATTGACGGGGAGCCAGTGGAGTTTTTTCAGGTGACTGGAGATGTGGTCTTTACGCGGGATGTCTAGTATGAGTCTGGCTGATGCGTTCTGGAGGCGTTGGAGTTTTTTCTGGAGTTTAGCGGTGGTACCGGCGTATAGGGTGTTTCCGTAGTCCAGGCGGCTTGTAACCAGTGCATGGGTGACCGTTTTTCTGGTTTCGGTGGGGATCCAGCGAAATGTTTTTTTGAGCATGCGAAGAATGTTGAAGCAAGATGATGAGACGGCGCTGACCTGTCTGGACATCGAGAGTGAGGAGTCTAAGATGACGCCCAGGTTCCGTGCGTGATCCGTCGGGATGGGTGCTTTTCCAAGAGCGTCTGGCCACCAGGAGTCATCCCAGGCGGAGGGGGAGGTTCCTAAGAGAAGGACTTCTGTTTTATCTGAATTAAGTTTTAGACGGCTATCCTTCATCCATTCGGCTACTTCTTTCATTCCTTCATGTAGGTTGGTTTTGGCGGTATTAGGGTCTTTGGTGAGTGAGAGGATCAGTTGGGTGTCATCCGCATAGGAGATAATGTTAAGGTTGTGTTGGCGTGCGATGGCTGCGAGGGGGCTCATGTATACGTTGAAGAGGGTGGGGCTGAGTGAGGATCCTTGTGGTACGCCGCAGATGACTTCAGTGGCCTCTGATTTGAATGGCGGGAGGCGGACTCTTTGAGTTCTTCCGGTGAGGAACGAGGAGATCCATTCCAGTGCTTTTCCTTGAATTCCGATGTTTCTGAGGCGCTGTAAAGGGTGTTATGGCAGACTGTGTCGAAGGCTGCGGAGAGGTCGAGGAGGATGAGGGCGACTGGATCTCCATTGTCCAGTAGAGTTCGAATGTCGTCTCTTGCGGCGATGAGGGCGGTCTCCGTGCTGTGTTTGGCTCGGAAGCCGGACTGTGAGGGGTCGAGGGATTTGTTGGTTTCGAGGAAGGCGGCGAGCTGGTTGTTGACGGCTTTCTCGATGACTTTGGCCGGGAATGGTAGGAGCGAGATGGGTCGGTAGTTTTTGAGTTCGGTGGGGTCAGCTGTGGGTTTCTTCAGAAGGGCGCTGAGTTCGGCGTGTTTCCAGCTTTCTGGGAAGGTGGCGGAGTTGAGGGAGCAGTTGATGACGTCTCGGAGGTGTGGTGCTATGATGGAATCTGCTTTGTTCAAGATGTGGTGAGGGAATGGGTCTGTGGGGGATCCTGAGTGGATGGAGTTCATCAGGCGGATGGTGTCCTCAGTGGAGATTTGGTTCCAGTTATTTTTTGAAAACCTTTATTGTGCATGAAAAAGGGGACAAATACGGGCCTACAACCGTCCGGCCGTCCGGCCACGATACTTTAAGCACAAGTGCAAGCAATGCGGTTCCTCAGCGGCATCAGGCAATATAGCAACAATTAATAGCAGTTACACTGAATGGAGTATGTCGCCAAGGAGAAGGAGCATTGAAGGTTAAATTTTTAAATTTTTTGAGCTAAATATAAATCAGTAAAGAATAGAGTCCAGGAGAACTGAGTCCGTGCATTAGCTTCACAACATGAGCAGGCAGCAGCAATAAGAAGCAACAGTAGTGAGGAACACCCCGTCAATATGGCAGTACAGTGCAAAACAACAACAGGAGCCTCAGTCCGCATTTACGTATCACCCACAGCGCCACCCACTCCCTACCAACCCCTTGTCACAGACCCAGAACAGAAAACAGGACAAGAAAGCGCAGAAAGTTTAGAAAAATAAGGCCCATAGAAATGAAATAAGGAAAACTAAATCTACCCCCCCCACCCTACATCATTGCGGAGGCTACGGCCTACCCCCCCCCCCGGCAAAGTGCCTGTCGCCCATTAAAGAACCCGAAATATAGACCAAGAATAGAAGAGAAGAGAAGGAAACGATAAAAAACGTCTTGAAGCGCAGAAAGAAGGTGATAAGAAAAAGAAATTTTCACACTTGAAAATAGGGAGGAAGAAAAGACTAGGCTAATCTACCACTCCCAAAAAGAAGAAGGCGGGGAGGAGCCAGTACAATAACAGATCTCCCGGGCACCCAGCCATTTGCAATTCCTACGCCATTTGAATCGAGAAAGTCAAAGGCCATAAAATCAAAGGGGAAACAGAATCAGGTACACCCAGGACACGAAATTAGCACATGAATCACCACCCCATCTATAAAATAGATAACAGGATATGAGCAGCTCCACCTCACAGTCGAAAGTGCCAGGATAGACAAGAATATCAAAATATATGTGAGGAGCTATAACGTCAATACGCGCCGAAAAGGCGCCGCAATTCGAGACCACATCTAACAGGCCAGCAAAAGTTAGCACCCGGAAACCCCTAGCTCTATGCAGGTCGCAAGCGACCACTACACCATGGTACCCGACCGGAGCCCGCCCCAGCTGGAACAAAGACCAAGATGGCCGCCCCAGGCAGTGCAAAGACAAAGAAAGGCGAAATGGACGCCACCCTTCACAAACAATCCCCCTGTCCCAATGAACATTGTTGGCAAGTCAGGCACCCAAGAGAATGCAGCAGAGCCAGCGGCTCACAAGTTACCAGGATAGCCAGTTGTAGCGTCGACTATGCCGTAAACAAAATTGAAATGCCACAAAGGATGCCTTGAATGCGAGAGCTAAGCAATAGCTAATAATGACAAATCCAGATGGGAAAAAGCAAGCTACATTCTGCGTGCGATCCATACAGCCCCTCCACATGGCATTCTCAACCCAATCCCCGCCAGGTAAGAAAGCAATACAGCAGAGAAACTGCCTAACCCTGGTCCGATCTCGGACGCCCCTCAGTACACTTCCCTCGACGAATGCCGACCCCCTCTACAACAAAGAAACAAGATGGGAGCAAAGAAGAAGGGGGAGACTCATAAATACAAAATGGACGGCGCCACATACCCGACAATACATTGATCACAGCCAAAAGAGTCTCGAAATTGTCCTGAGAACACAGATACAACAGGGGAAAAAACGGAGGCTTTAATGAGAGAGTCTTCAAGGGGGCCAGATTTCGCCTCGCCGGGCAGTCCCATCGCCGATAGTGGTAATGAATACAATGAAGCAGTCACCGAATGTGGGAACAATGTATCACAGGCAGAGTCGGTAAGCGATCGTCTGCAAGCGCCAGTCCAGTCGTCACGAATCTCAGCACCGCTGGAAACACTTGGCAACACAGTAGCAGTCGTAGGCACCAACAGGAGAGTGAACAATCGTTGCTGAGAGCAATCCCTCCGAATCTGCGCCAAATCGAAGGCTATGTCGTCGAGTTTCTCGCTTAGCCCTTGGGAGTCTTGTAACAGCGTCGCTCACAGTTCACCAAGGGCAGACAGGACATCGCCATAGGACAGGGTAGGCTGCGTGCCCCCCATGCCCGCGACACAGGTGGATGTAGGCAAGTTAGTCCCCGACACGGCCACGGCGCCGCAGGCACAGGGCAAGGGCGGACGACCATCTCCATCCCGCGAGTCAGCAGGAACATCCATAGCGCCCACAAGCCAGTCACAGAAACATGGGGGGGTGCGACACGGACCAGCAGTTGCCCCGTCTCCCACCGCCATCCGTTGCAGTCCAGCGTCGCCGGTGAGGAGCCCCCGCCGGCCAGAACAGGCAGTCAGGGCGAACGGGCAGTCAGCCAAGTCCGGGCAAGTCCCGTAATGGAGTCGGAGCCGTCCTCTCCCAGCACGGAACAAAGGAGCCGGACGTGCAGTGCGGTCCTCCCTTCAATCGCGAGGTAGTCGCGATATTCAGCACTCCACGGCATCCAACGCGCTGTGGTCCGCGATCCAGGGAAAGCAGCTCCTCTCAGGTTGTGAGGGCCCTGCAGGCAGGCTGGCCGTCTCCGCACCGCCGAGGTCCGGCATCCAGCGGCGATTTACTTCGGGGCAATGGCGTCGGGACGGGCACCAGGCTATCTCCACATTCCGGACGAGCTGAGATTCCGGAGGGACATTGGCGATATCAGCGCGTCGTCCCCGCTCCAACAGCCGGTGAATTGGGCAGGATATCAGGCAGGATAGTAGTGAGGGGCTCAAGGGCTGGCGGAGCCGGGAGCTTACACGTCCGCTCCGGTCGCCATCTTGGCTCCTCCCTTGGTTCCAGTTATTAAGGATGTTTAAGGGGGGTGAAGGTACGGCGGAGGGTTGGGTGGGTTGATCTCCGGGCCGGTTGTCGAAGCTGTTGTGGATGTCTGCAATTTTGTTGTGGAAGAAGGAAGCTAGGGAGTCGCAGAGGGCTTGAGAGGGGGTGATGTCGTTAGAGTTGGCTGAGGGGTTGGTAAATTCTTTGATGATGTTGAATAATTCCTTGCTGTTGTGGGTGTTGTTATCTAGTCGGTCTTTGAATACGGCCTTCTTGGCAGTCCGGATCAGTTGGTGGTGTATGCGGGTGGCGTTTATGAAGTCGTCCCTGGTGCTGGTGTTTGGGTCTTTTTTCCAGGCCTTCTCGAGGGAGCGACAGAGTTTCTTCGATTTCTTAAGATCATCGTTGAACCAGGAGGCGTTTTTGCTGCCTAGTTTGGTTTGACGTTTTTTCAGGGGAGCTAGTTTGTCTGCGCTGTTGGTTAGCCATTGGGTGAGGTTAATGGCTGCTTGGTCGGGGTTTGAGGAGTGGACAAGGGGGTTTTGAAGCAGTGATGAGGAGATTTGGTCGATGGTGATTTTGTTCCAGTTTCTTCGTAGAGTAGGTTGATGGAGGTTGTGAGTTGTGGTCTTATTGTAAGTAAAGTGAACCCAGCTGTGGTCCGTCCAATGTAGAGTTGTGGTGTGACTGAAGGAGATATGTTTTCTGGAGGAGAAGATAGGGTCAAGTGTGTGACCTGCGATGTGGGTGGGGGTATTAACAAGTTGTTTGAGTCCGAGGTTGGCGAGATTGTCCAAAAGGGTGGTGGCGTTGCTGTCATTGCTATTTTTGTTATGTATTGACTTAAAAAATATTCTTTAGGGAAATGTGGATAAGTAGTAAGTTAGATGACCAGGTCAGGTAAATCTAAAAACTGAAACAAAATCAGATTATCTAGGTCATGATTTAAATGAAACTAGATAAGCATACTAACTGTTTTAAGAAAATTAGCCCAGATCACAGGGCCCGCTTTCGCGGACGTCACATCCCTGGCCAAAGCAAGACCAGGTAACCTTCAAAGGTGGTGTTGGGTGGGGGAGGGAAAAGATGAGGGGGGAAGGCTGGGCAGATACATCTCGGGTAAACTAGTTAGGGAATGGAAAGGAAAAAACTCACATAATCAACAACAAAAACAGATATATAGATGGGGATGTTAAAAATACTGTCATTAAACATTTGCGGTTTAAACGATATTAAAAAAAAGACAGATGGTTGCAGTGGGTCTACAGTCAATGGGTGCCAACATAGTATGCCTACAAGAAACTCATATTGAAGGGTCACAATCACATATTTTGAGATCTCTTGGGTACAACGTGATCGGTGCAACTACACAAGGGTGCCGGGTTAGAGGGGTAGCTCTTCTAGCTAAAGGTGCAGGGATTAAATTTAACAGAACACAATCGGATAAATTTGGCAGATGGGTTATTACAGAATTTTAGACAGGGCAATCTTCAACGATGACCATCTGCTAAATTTACGGAAACAATAACGATGACCCCTCAGTAATTAATTATTTATCTAATGAGCTTACCAACTGGCCGCTACCAGTCATAATATGTGGTGATTTCAATATAAATCTCCCACATAACTGGTCAACTAAAGACGATTGGCAATTTCCGGGCCGAAAACCAAGAATCTTTAGAGCTATTAAGCAGTTATGTATTACTCATGGGTTGGTAGATGGGTAGCAGATATCGAATCATAATCCTAATGATCCTGGCTATACTTTTTATTGTAACCCTCACCAGAGACATGCCCGGCTGGATTATTTTTTAATCTCCAACTCATTAAAATTGCTATTTAAACTAGAAAAGCTACCTCGTGTCCTCTCGGATCATAACCCCTTGGTATGTACAGTTGATACAGCTTCTTTAACACAGAAACAACAAGGTTGGACATTTGATAGATCTTTGCTACTTGAGAACGAATACTGCAATCACATGAGAAGCTGGATTCTTGAGTTCCTAGCAATAAATAAAGGAAGTACAACGGTAAATTTTGTATGGGATGCCCTAGAATTAGGGGAAAAACTATACAATATTCCTCTAGGATTAACAAACGTGCTAGAGAATCTCTAAGACTTATCAGGACGAATTAAAGAGTGTGGAAGAGGATCTTATAAGGGCGACAAGTGGTCCCACCAATATAGAGGAAATAGATAATATCCAGCAACAGGTTGCAATAGCCAGAGCATCAATCGCAAATGAATACACCATTAAGGCAGTAAAAAAAGCTACAGCCCATCGCGAAATAATGTATGAAGTTAGCGAAACAATGGGGCAGCAGCTAGCTATACAGATGAAACAGCAGACCGCACAGAATGTCATACTCGAGATCGATGACCCGACAGAAGGTAGGGTAACTGACACACGGAAGATCAGAGAAGCATTCTGGCGTTTTTACAGTGCACTGAATACATACAGAGGAGGGAGAAATAGACCTAGACATGACTACCGAATATTTAAAAGCAGATACCTGTAAGCAATTAAACGTAGAAGATCCGGAAAGACTAGAAGAGCCCCCCACTCTTGATGAATTAATAAAAACAGTGAAGGATCTCTCCCGTGGGAAGGCAGCGGGACTAGATGCTATCCCATTAGAATTTTATATAGCATTTCTGGACCCACTCCAAGAAATATTGTTAGATCTATGCCTACATGTATTTAGAGGAGGACAGCCTCCAAATTCATGGTCGAGGGCAAAAATTGTGATATTCCCGAAAAAAACCAATCCCCTGGATCAGATGGGCTCCTATCGCCCTATTACTCTAATAAATGCTGATTCAAAAATGTATTCCAAACTACTGGCTAATCGCATTTCAACAATTATTCATGAATTCATATCCAGTATCCAACATGGCTTTATCCCCATGAGAGAAACCACAAATCATACACGGTGGGTAATCAACTTATTTGACAGTACTCAAGTGGCAGGAGACCCGATGGCGCTAATTTTACTCGATGCCGAGAAGGCTTTTGACAGGGTCTCTTGGCAATTCCTCTGGCATGCCATGTCCCGGGTGGGATTCAAACAGGTTTTTATACAGGCAATCCAAAAGTTATGTAATAATCCACAGGCCATGGTAATGGTTAACGGCTGCCTTTCTAAAGAATTGATAATTACGAGAGGAACTAGGCAGGGATGTCCTTGTTCCCCATTGTTGTTCGCCATCTATATTGATCCGTTTATTCGTAGACTGGAAGGCAATAGGAACATAGCCCCTATATCGACACAAGGCTACCTAACAAAAACCCTCGCTTATGCCGATGACATTGCCATCGCTACGTCCAATCCAAACGTGGCTATGCCTACTATTGAGTCAGAGGCCAAAATATTCAGAAAAATTTCAGGGTATGCACTAAATCAGGGGAAAACGCAGATTATTATTAATAATAACTGTGATATGACGGACTCGCGTATAACAGAAATCTGCTACCTACCTAGGGGTGACTATCACATCTGACTTAGAAAAACTTGTCGACTTAAATCTGAAACCCGCATTAAATAAAATGCAGAAAGATCTCCTCTGTATTAATAATTTACACCTCTCATTGAATGGAAGGGTCAACGCACTAAAAATGGTCTATTTTCCAAAGCTACTGTATATATTTAGAGCCATTAATCTTGAAATTTCAGACCGTTGGTTTAAGACAATGGAGTGTATCTTTACAAACTTTATCTGGTCATACAAACAACCCCGCCGTTCATACAAATTGCTGACGCTCCCCAAAGAAAGAGGAGGTCTAGCGCTCCCAAATCTTAAAACATACTATTGGGCAACAGTCCTGTTTTATAATCAGGAACTCGTCCACCTTGAGGGGATAGAGGTAGGGGAAGTTATTGAGACCCCATCAATTCACCGGATAATACTGGGGGATAACAGCACAGGCTATCTGTGGAGATATCTATTCGATAGCTATCACAAAAAAGTGAGATTAAAAACGCTTATAGGAGCGTTTAAAGTATGAAAATCTGTGAGGAAGATGGTAGGTTTAGGTCGTTTATCCTATTATACACCAACTCAAAACAATCCCACCCTACCGGAAATCTTCAAAGATAGCTGTATTAATCGGTGGTATGCGGTTGGGATCACTCATCTGGGATGTTTTTTCTCCTCAGAGAGGCTACACTCCTTTGGAACCTTGAGGGATAAGTTTCATCTGGAATGGAAAGACTTCTTTAAGTATCTTCAGATTAGAGACTTTTTGTCAAGACATACAATGGGAGAGGGTATCATGCGTAAAATAGACATAGCCGATATTTTAAGCCACTCACAGAAAAAATTAAAGATCGGGGAGATATATTCTCTATTACTGAGATATCTTACGGATGATATTCAAAAAATCACCCAGAAGTGGCAAAGTAAAATCTCAATCTCCTCTGAGGAATTGGAACACTCGTATGGGTTATCTCAAACGATCCTCATGTCTACTAAACTTCAAACCCAATTCTATAAAATATGTTTTTTTATCTATTATACCCCGGACAAAATATCCAAATGGGGTAGTGGGAGAGGTACATGTTGTTTTCGATGCAATTTACAAAATGCGGACTGTATACATATTTTTTCTGCCTGTTCCGTTTTAATTCCTCTTAAAACAAATATTGCACGTTTTCTGACTTTGATCCTCAGAATAACGATTAATCTATTAGATGAAACCGTGGTTCTGGGTGTTACAAACCCTGCTAACCATAAAGCTGGTCGCGAATTGATTTTTATCTCGATGGCCGTAATGAGAATATGTATAGCCTCGGCTTGGCTAGATCCATTAGCCCCATCATATCAACAATGGTTTGCAAGATTGTTAGCAATTTTTAATTTAGAGATGGCGATATACAAAAACAAAGGCAGGAAGAGTCTGATTAAAGGACAAAAAATCTGGTCTCCCTTAATAGAATGGTCTAAAATGCAATGATATATACAGTAGTAACCAGTATGTTTTGCTTAAACCGCAACTCAACTTTGCAATCTCACGAAATTGAATGTTAATGCATCAACTTAACTTGTAAATTTTCCTTTTCAGTATTGTTTTGTATAGCTTCCAATGATTTTCAATTGGCTAATTTCTTGCTTTTCTGATCTGCTCGACCGGGGAGGGAGGGGCGGGGTCTGTGTTATCTGTTGTATTGTCTTTTTGTTGTAAAATTAAATAAAAATATTTTAGAAAAAAAAGGAAATGTATTAGTCTAAATCAAGAATCCCGATATATTATTGCTAAACTTGCTTTGCAAAGCACTGCATTCATACAGGTAGGTTTTTCTATCTAATGAGTTTTCTTTATCAAGGTTTGCATGTTGAATTTAGGTTGGCGTACATTTTTTTTGTGCATATAAGTAAAGTACACTAGCTAGAAATTGATTGCCACAGGATGGTGGTCTGCTTTAGTGTGGATTGGGTTTGACAGGAACAGCCGAGGTACTGCTCCTATTTCTATAGATTGTGAGATTTCTTTTTGATTAAACTGCTGATTTCCTCCTATTTATGTTGAGCAGGCAAGATTTATTTTATTTGTGTGTGTTCAGTGAAGAAAATGTTGTGTATTGTTTTTCCCACTAATGGAAAAAGTCACAGTGCAATTGTCTAACGGTCATTAAGTTCACACTGCAATTAGTGAAATGTCACCACAGAGTCACACTAGTATTGGTTGGTTCCTGTTGAAGTTGCGCTGTGATTGGTTGATCTTTGGCATAGCTGCACTGGGATTCGTTGTTGTCTGTTTGTATGTTTATTTTGTGCATTTTTCTGGATTAATTTGGGTGAGAACAATGGATGCTCTGTTGGAAAAATCCTAATGCCCATAGCATACCTGCTAATGAGGGACCAAAGATTTCTTCAGCTTTGCCTGTGTATGAAATGTTGGTGAATGTTGGGATTTATGAGCTTTCCTGGATTCCCGATCGGCATGAATGCACTTTCGTTGACAATAATTTGCACATTCCTTTAGAACAGAGGTCTTCAAATTGTGTGGCATTTCGCCAGTGGGGTTAGAGGAGTGCAGCTTGATCTGCAGAGGGGAACGCTCCCACATCAAAGAAAGAGAAATTAAGTTATAACTCTCCTAGTTACAAAACAAGCATGGCCTGGAAACCAGCACAACTGTCCGTAGAATGAAGACTATTAGAAGCTTAGCCGGTGCAATCATGTTGATACATAGGTAAGTGTCATTATGTTGTTATTGTTTTGGGCTTCTTTTGTTGTAGTTTGGTGGTTGTAGTGGGGAAAACCTCCCTAATAATATGATTTGAACAGTGCTTTAGAGAAGCGTTTTTTAAGCTTTTGATTTCTGTGGCTATCCACTGAATCACTAGTGAAAGCCAGTGGCCAGCCTAAACAATTTCTTGGATATGAGCCTTAAAGCAAATTACATAAAACTACAGAAACAAGTATACGTCAAACAAATACACAATTATTTTTTTACAATCTTTTTATTTAACATAGCTCATAGTACCATAACACATTAGTCAGTATTCGAGAAGCAGATTAGAAAATAGCATTGTGGTGAACAAGAATTAGCACATCAGTACACAAGAGGGATATACAATTACATAATTTCTCTCCGGACTCCCTCCCCGATCCCCTGTATTTCCGCCAGGGCCTCCAAATCTTTTTCTATTTCTTTATGCAGCCCTGCTCATATATATAGTTTCCTCATTGCTTTGGCACCAATCAAGGGGCATATTACCAACAACTAGCGATAATTTTTGTCTCTAACTTGTTTAGAGACAAACTTTATCGCCGCACATCGGCGATTTTTATCGCAGATAAACCTTGCTATTGTTGCGTGTTTATCTAGGTTCCTGATCGATACTGTGACCTTATGCCCCTATTCGGCTATAAATCCATTTATTCCATATTGGCATAACCGTTCAAGTACGATTTTCTGAAAAGTCATCTCTGGCCTCACACGAACAGAGCCACATTCCAGCATAGTTCCCTCTGCCACTTCCTTTGCGACCAATTAGTGCAATGACAGAGCAGCAGTCACTATCTGATATTCCTAGATAACACTCCGCGTTCTTCAACAAGATAAAAACTCCGCAAACTGGGAAATCCCCCTTGCCGTGTTTTGATTAGTAATAGAACTCTAATGAGCAACTGATAACTATCACTTCCTAGTGACATCTTTAATTGACGTCTTATGTCCAGCAAACTTGCGTCAAACCCGGCACCTGTCAGGTATAAATATTACCAACGTTGCCTTAAGCAATGTGAGCTGCAAGCTACTGTTGCTGATGCTGGCTGCCTGCAAGACCCTGTGTTGGTAAACCTAGCACTCTGTCGCTGCAGCCTGCTGTCCCTGTGGTGGTGAAGCTCCTGATACCATTATCGCCGCCAAAGCGCGAACTATGGTACAGTACGCTTAAGGAGCTGAACAGCCGTCCCTCTGCAAAGACATCCAGCAGATTCCAGCTGCCCGCGGACGCTGTCCCCCCTCCTTCCTCGACGCGCTGAAGAGCAGCCGCTGCCTTTCTCGTGCAGAGAAATCCAGCCACGGCGTTTCCGGTTTACCCTCGCAGGTGACTGGGATATCGAGAGAGACCCCTGAAGGAGATACCAATCCTCCATCATTCTATTCAGAGGTATGGTGTTGACTAAACCCTTAGACGAGAATTCTTGAAACAAACCTTGGCAAAACCAACTTAACTTAATGCTACTTACTTACTCCCCTTCCACGTGTTAGGCTTAGGTCAGGCACACTGGGGTAGGCGTAGTTAGAAGCACCAGTTGAGTATGTTAGCCTAATGTATATATGACTGTATATATGTTTTATTACTCTTAAACCATTGTATGGCTAAGAAACCATATCAATGCTTTTACAGTTCTATTTCGCAATACTTATCTTACTGTACGTACTTTTTATAATAACAATTATTGCAATTGTGGCAATACATTTCTCTTGTACGAGAAGAAAGACTGTTCAATAAATGTTAACATTTATTGACAAACGCCCGTCTCTCTATTCTCTACATCTCGTGAAAGTAATCTGCACTAGACTGACTGAGTGAAATCTATGTCTATTGTTTCACACGACCCTAGAGATTGACTCTTGATCTGAGGAGCAAAGTTGTCATGTTGCACGGTTGTTGGAAAGCTGAATCCCTTCTTGTCTGTGCCAAGGAAGCTGATCACTTCCTATGCAGAGAAGAAAGTTTCCAGTGACCTCTGAGCTAGTTGGTAACACAACCCAATTAAGTTTTGCATAGTCAGTGGAGGCCTGGAATATCTGCAGTTCCACGTCAATACTACTGTTTATGTTATTCCAATGCGCAGGGCCTAGTGGGAAACTAGGAACTACACTACATGGCGCCCAAACGTTTGGTAAGGCGATAAACTAACGCAAGACTTGTAGAGTAACTCAGTCGTGCATATTTCACACCCCTTTCTCCCGTAAATACTCCAATAGACGTCTAGAGTGGGTGAAAGGTTAAAATCCGCCCGACCTTAGTAGGAAGAGATTCCTATGTAAAGCTCTGGTTTATTCAACGTTGAAGGATACAGTGTTCCAAAATATTGTGCACCTAATCTTTGTCTCCTTGGAGACCTACTCTGCAAACCTCGCATTTTTACAATGCCAGAAAACGGAACCTCTGGGGCCGCAGCAGATGCGACTCAGCAAGGTCCCGAATACACAGACCCGGATGCTATTATCATCCCGGTCCACTTAAGAAGATCTATAACTTTAAAACTTATAGAAAACGGACTGACACCTCTAGGTGGTACAGTAATTTTCGTGATAGAGGCTCACGAATATCGGCAGACAGAGGTATTCTATTCATGGATAAACTTTCCAGCGGTAAACGCTATACCAAAAGAGTTTCACTATTACAAAATAGAGAAACCTCCGGAAGAGTACGCTCCTTTCGAGGAGATTGAAATTCCACTTAAATTTCAAGAGCACCT
Source organism: Lissotriton vulgaris (assembly GCF_964263255.1). Taxonomy (NCBI): domain Eukaryota; kingdom Metazoa; phylum Chordata; class Amphibia; order Caudata; family Salamandridae; genus Lissotriton; species Lissotriton vulgaris. The sequence continues at coordinate 1,684,635,963 of NC_141687.1, forward strand.
GCTCTGGTTTAATGGCGCCCTAAAACACAATGATCACATTACTAGGCTCGGTCCACTAGGTAGACCAGGAGCCACGTGGCTGGTTCTAGCCAGCTACACACCACATCCTGACATTGTAAAAATGTCTAGAGAAGAGCTGTTAGTACCGCTAAACACATTAATAAAAATACATAGGCAATTAGTCCAATATGTAATGCGGACTGCAACAGTCCAGCCAGCTGTTAATACACCACAGCTGACCCCTCATCAGGGGAACACAAATAAAATCACACCACAGAACATACAGTCATGTCTTGGTAAAACACCCGTAAAACGGGAACAAATTCCTTTCTGGTTAGCACAGAAAATCACTCAAATAGAGGCAGTATTTCCTGATACTACCCCTATTGAGAAACACAGAATCTTGACCATCTGCCTTCCTATGGGAATCACACCACATGTGGAGGACTGTGACACTTGGGGTACAGTCTTTGCTTCCATTTACACAAAAACACACGGTGTTCCGTCTATGGCGGTAATACCAGAAGTGCTAAAACAGATTCAAAATGAATTCGGTCCAGAGCCCGCTTTAAATCTAGGTATGAAATTACTGAAAGACTTCAAGCAGGTCACGGCTATATTATTAGCCAACATTAAAGGAGAAGCAGCATTTGTGGCGATCCGCCAGAAGTTGAAGGAAACAGATATAAAAGATCCTGTTGAGCTTGCAAAAATCATAGAAAAATGCTATGAAGAATTAGGTAGAGACAGCTTGGGTGGAAAACCAGTTAAGCCCCAACTGCTCGAAAATCCTGGAAAATTATTTATTAAAAATAATTTAAACACTCCTAAAAAGAGCTGGGATGGAAATAAACAATCCACTCCCAAGGAAAAAGTTTTCCAGTCCAGAGGAAGGTCTCCTCGATGGAGGGAAAGAACTCCGACTCGAGAACGCCAGTCTCCCCAGAGGGAGCCCTCTGAGAAAAGATATAACCTTAGAAATAGGGATAATCTAAAAAAACCTGATAGATATCAAAGTATTGATACACGTCCCTCTCGATCTCTTCCACAGAATTCGGAAAGAAGAGGACGGTCAGACCCAGGAGAGCACACCAAGTCCAAAGACAAGGAACCTGCTCAAAATAAAAAATCTCAATTTCAGAAAAAGAAGGTAGCCAGTATTAGAGTAATCAACCATGCCGAGAATACTGAGGACACAGTTGAAAAACGGGGAGTGGGCATTGACAATGTTGGACAGTGCAGCAGAAATCAGTATAGCGCGTAAGATCTTGATGAGTCATCTGGAGACAGTGGACACGAATGAATACATTCAGGTTGAAACTGCCGACACCAGACTTAGCGAGCCCCATAAAATATACAAAATAACATTGCGTATAGAGGGTGATAAGACTAGGAAAATTAAGGGTCTATTTTGGGATAAGATCTCAAAAGGCTATGATATTCTGTTAGCTGAAAAAGATTGGCCCCCGGAGTTTGTCAGGGAGTGCCCTCGTGGCGAAGAAGTGATTATGCCTGCCTTCTCGAATCACATTCCGATTCACAAAAAATATACATATGCAAGGAAATGGGCAGTAGCCCAGGCACCTGCATTGTATAAAAATCATGTAGGATGGGATGAGGACTCTCCTCCTCACAAAATCCAGTTAAAAAGTGAACCAACTGCCCAACGGCAGTATCCCATAAAGCAAGAAGCTAAAAAACAGGTCAGGGAGATCTTAGATCAACTTGAGTACCAGGGGGTGATTGAAACATGCATCTCTCAAATGAACAATCCTTTGTTTCCTGTCTCCAAGCCAGACAATTCATATCGTCTAGTTTTGGACTACAGACATCTTAATACATGTTGCAAAACTTTTGCAGTACAAAACTCGCATAGTGCAGCCCTAATGAATAACATAGTTAGGAAAAAATATAAAACAACATTAGACATTTCTAATGGTTTCTTTTGTCAAAACATTGCACCAGAAAGCAGATATTTGACCGCTTTCTCTGCATTTGGATCACAGAAAAAATTCTGTCGACTCCCACAGGGGTTCAAGAACAGCCCAGGACTATTCTCAGCTAGGGTAACAGAGTTACTACAAATCTATGATGATGAAGCATTATCTTACGTAGATGATATTTATCTCACAGACGACGACTTGGATACTCACTTGAAAAGAGTGAACACCATTATACTTGGGTTCGCAGCAGAGGGTTACAAATTCAACTTTAAAAAGTCCCGAATTGCCCATCTGACGGTACTGTTTTTAGGGTACGAATTATCAAGTGAAGGGAAAAGCCTAGCGGACAACTTATTAGAGAAGTGCGCTGTACTCCAAGCTCCAAAAACGCTGAAGAATTTACAATCCATACTAGGTTTTCTGAATTTCGGAAGAACTTACATTCTAAATTACGCAGAGAGGGTTAAACCTCTCTACGAACTAATTAAACCTGATTTTAAACAAATCAATTGGACTCAAAAACACACAGAAATTTTGAGATCACTGCAAACAGACATGTTAGCAAAAACAAAATTAGATACACGTGACAACACGATCGATCTTGTAATCCGAGTCATCCCAGGAAGATGCGGATTCACGTACCTAACCTCTAATGAGGGAGAAAAGGTACCAATTTCAATTAAATCTCACTTATACACACAAGCAGAAAAAGCATTCAGTCCCACAGAAAGAACTGTGAAAGCAGTGCAAATCGCATTAGCAAATGAACGAGAACTAGCACACGGCAAACGGATTAATATCCTTACAGCGGAATCCGCCTTCGAGGCGCTATTCAGCCCAGTAAACCTGCCTACAGTGTCACTGGATCAGAAATGGATACAGTACATAGATTCTCTAGGAGCGGAAGATGTGAAATACTATTTCGCCCCGCAATTTGAAGAACTGAATGATTTAGAATATGAAGAAGAATATCCTCTGCCAATCGAAATTCTGCCTCTCCCACAATATGCCTGTATAATCTATACAGATAGCTCTGTACAGCATTTCAACGTAGAGAGAAAATCCTACGATGCAGCATGTGCGATTATTAAAGGTCGTTGGCTGTGCGGTAAATTCAGACCGAAAGTAACAAAAACTGAATCTGTAAGAAACTGTTCGGTTCAAAGAACTGAAATCAGATCTTTAAAGATGGCGCTAGAAAATGCAGAACGTGAATTCCCGACACTTATAGTGTGCGATTCTCATTTTTGCGTCAACTCTTACAACAATAAACTGCAGAGTTGGATCGAAAACGACTACAAAGATGACACAGGTGCCACAATAAAGCATAAATTGCTCTGGAACGAGGTAGGTCTTTTACACAAAGAACTACAAAAGACTCACGTGATTCACGCACAGAGTCTTCAACGTGATGGCGTTCACGTTGCAGGGAATTCATTGGCTAATACAGCCAAAGCGGAAGCAACTAAACCGGCTTCCGTAGCCACAAAAAAGCGTACAGATAAATACATTGACGGGGAAACCATGCTGGCAGTAAAAACGACCGTAAAAGGCGACTGTGCAGCACTACCCGTGAACTATCCACTCAATTATGCATACATAATCGATGCAAACTCCGTTCCTTTTGCTCAAATCCCTGGAGTGGGGGACAGAGTATTTCCAAACAGGAGCAGGAGGGGCTTCCTTTTACTGGAAGCACACATGGGGTTGGGTCTGAGACACCAAACAATCAAAGTCTCTCTGAAACAATTACAATCAGAGTACTGGTGGCCAGGAATGAGTATAGATATTCAATGTTTTGCTCAAAATTGTGAAAACTGCAACAGAGATCGCAGTAATGAACAGGCCAGTGTAGTTTCAGGATCCCTTCTAGACAGCATAAGGCGGTCTATCTGCGCAATCAAAGAAGAGAAGCGCGTCCCAGTGTACACCATTAAGACGAAAAGCACTTAAAAATGAGGCCCCCAGCGCTCGGCTGACGCTAGAACGGTTATAAAAGATTTGCGAGTCAATATCGGCATATACGCAATTACCACGTTCCATTCTGACCAGGGTCCTGCTTTCAGCTCTCGAGCCTATAAGGAGGCCATGGCTAGCATGGGAATTGGGTTGCGGTATTCTTGTCCGTCATACACCGGAAGGGAACAGTGTGGTAGAAAGAAAAAACCGTGACATAAAGCAATCTATAACAGCGAAGGTATTAGGTTCAGGCGCTGGGTGGGTCAAACATTTAATAAGTGTCCAGACTAGTCTTAACAACATGCCAAGAAATTCTCTAAAAGGTTTCAGCCCATACGAACTATTGTTCGGAATTAGAATGCGAGTTCAGGACCTCGATAGTCAGATGTCAGTGGTACAAGAAGAAACAACGCACTTTGATGTAAAGGATCGTTTGGCTGTTTTACAGGAACTGAATGAAACAAGAAAATCATTAAGCAACATAAAGTTAAAGCAACAGCCAAGTACCACTGACGAGGCACCACCCGCAACAGCCCCAGCAAGGCCTGTCTGGATTCCGAAGATTGGGGATCTAGTCAGAGAAAAGATCGCGGTTAAGAAGGAATTTGGGCCTTCTTACAGAAAAGCAGTACCTGTCTTGGCAGTCACCGGAACAAGATCAGTTGTGCTACCGCCCCTTGCTGGTAAAAAGGAGAACAGAGTCGTGTCTATCGATCTGGTAAAACCACAAGCATGTGGCCTATAATCAACAGTAGGCCCAGTGGACTCCCAAGAAACAACAGAATACCCAAACTTGCAACAATTCAAGAGGTTCAAACTGAAAGACTCATCAAATTCGATCAGCCTGCAGTGCACAATGAAGGACTATGCAATAATGCCATGGAACTCGTGCCTCTTGAAACACAGATTGAAACAGTTCGTCAAGAAACAACACCAGTCTACAATGATGTGGCATCAGAAAGTGCTACCGAGAGACAGATTGAAAGAACAATCCCATCAATTGACAGAACTGCCTCTGGTTATTTCATCAACTTCGACAACTTCTCTGAAGATTTAAACGACCCCGAAGTGATGCCAGAAACAAAAAAGTCTTTTAAAGAAAAAGCAACGGAACTCTTTCATCAATTGAAGGAAATCTACCTAATTTCCCCTTGGCTAGAGTTCTGGTTCGGTCTAGGTGTATTTTTCCTCCTGCTTTGGCTCATCATGGTACTGTATTTGGGAAAATTCATTGAAGGAAAATATATTACAATGGACACAGCAAGTCAGAACATCAACCTAGTCCTGAAACCACACAGATCATCCCACGTGAAGAAAAGAGAACTGTCAACAGTAAATGTCACAGCAATTCCAATACCTGGTGGGGTAGTATGGGAGAAAACAGACTATGAGATCTATGGTCCGGTCGAAATCCTGAAGTATCCTCATCAACTAAAGGTTTCCTTAAGTGACTTTGTGACACCTAGTACATTCTCTGATGATTGGGACTTTAACAGTATTAATGACATGATGTCTGATTTAGTAATGTCAGCTAGATTCACAGATCATGATTATTTACAAGGTTCATCTAGTTATCAGCAGTTATTCTGTTACACCCACTATGGGGATCATTACTTGCATACATCTACACAGCCTAGAAATGTTTTTATGTATAATCAATGGGAACATTGTTCTACACCACCTAAAAGCAGTTCTAAAGCATTTTTTGAGAAATTCAAATACTTCTCAGGGTTTAACACCAGTGATGCAGAAACGTTTTATTACAAACTGTTAGAAAAAACAGGGATGAAAACAATGCTGACAAATTCTAAATTGATATATTCAGAAGCATTTTATGACAAAATGATGACATTTGGTTTTGATTATTGGAAAAATAATATTGAAACGAAAACAATTTGGGGTACAAAAGATTGGCAGGTGCAAGGCATTGAAGCACTATTTAGAACCTGCATGATACCAGAACAAATGTTATTTTTAAATGACACAATACACCAAACATCTTGTCTTGGCCTAGCTAAGATAAAAGACCTTAGAACACCGTCTATACCAAAGCCAATACCTGAAAATGCAACCGCAGATATTGAATTAGACGTGTCACAAATTTTACATTTCAACAGAACACATCCTGATTGGAAAAAATGGTTAATCTGGCCTACAGACACAAATAGCTGTCAAGATAGATTCCTGAATAAAACACAGGGGTTAAAAATGACCAGATTAGACCCTAGATACTCCCAGAGACAACATCCAGGGATTATAACAACATACAGTGTAGGGAAGCTCTGCCTTGAATGGCTAACAACATCCACACTGGCTGAAATTAAGCAACACTTGTCTTTATTAAAAGATGGTGCTGATTTGCGCGATTTCATTCTTGGACCACGCAAACAGCGTCAAAAGCGTTTCATAGCGACCAGTATCTATGCTGCTTACAACGAGGCTTGGAAAGTAAAGCAAATTGAAACTGCTGAAAAAATACGAGAAATTGATCGTATTAATTTGGAGAAATCACTTTCTGTGGTAGACAATGGGTTAACGACTCTGTCTTCCAGAATATATTCTTTGGACAATATTGTATCCTCTGCCTTTGATGCGATAGACAGAGATTTGCTAATGTTACAACATGGCCAGTCTCAATTACGCTCTATTATAGAATTAGGCTGGGCGCTGCAAAATTTTCGTTCAGGCTATGTGCCTTGGCGTTTAATCAACACAACGTCATTATTTTCCAGTTTTAACCTTACTGATAAACAGATCAGTTTGGCACAGAAAGGAGCAGACTATACAATCCTGAGCATCGAAAAACTCGAGAGATTACCATTGACAATGTCAGAGAGTCCTGTCATTGAATGGATAATACACGGAATTATCACAATTCCGATAACAACTTTCCGATTTAAAAAGTGCCTTGAGTACATACCTGCTGGCCAGTATGAACAATTGGGTAAAGGATATGTAAAATCCGAATGGAAATTACCATACACTCATTCTTGCTATAGTGACAGTGACAAAAATGTATTTCTTAGTGGTAACAACTGTAAACACTCACTAAGCGGTATACTTTTGTGTCAGGGTATTAATTTACACGGCGCATGTGATGGAAATTCAAACAATCTTTCATGCCACCAGCTAGTCACACCTGCAACTCAGATAGAGCCCTTCTTTATGCAACTCGCGAACGGGAGTTACATTCTTAAAACGGATCACAGATGTTGTGGCCTCGTGCCAGGGAAAAGTTATCTAGTAGAAGTAACGTCCATGGTCAAATGTTGTATGCAAGCATTGTTCCCGAGTGGGCCTCCAGACATAGTGACTCCCATCTGGCCTCGTCTGAATCTCTATTCTATACGAATTGATACATTAAGCAAAATGAAATCTGTACTTTTACAGACAACAGTGCCTATAACGTCATCTAAAGAGACGTATGATCTTCTAGTTGCAAGGACAGCTACTGAAATTCATGACCTTTTATCAACAAATTGCCCCGTGCATTTCGTAGAAATGTTCAGCCAACTCCTTAACATGTCTAGTGCAACAAGCATCCCAGGCATATTTAAGACAGTCTTTACGGGACTGCTAACACCCTTCCAGGCAATTTTGGGAATCTTTCCTAATTTTGTGCACTCCATTTTTGGCGGCATACCATTATTTTTGGGACTCGTTGCAGGGATTCTATTTTTGACCCTCCTGCTACGTTATGGCAAGCCTCGGCTCAGACATAGCTCCCATGGGAATGGAAGAGACAATCCTAGCAATGCGCTACCGGGACAGGATAACTAACGTCCTCGGATTGGCCAGGCTGAGAGATCTAAACATGACCTGGTTCCTTTCATTCAGACCGATATGGCAAAATTGCATTTTACCTGTGCTACGGTGTATGCTTTGCGGCGATGAATGCGTGTTGGACATCTGTCTTTCACTTCCATCAGCAGTACCAATGGACGTCGATACTTTGCTCAGTCCAATAACGGCTCACGCATTGTGTTGTCCCCAGCGGCTACCAATCCTGATGACGGCATTCGTGGAGACTCCTGTACTACAGCCAAGTGGTAACAGTGGAGCGAGTGACAAAAGCAACATCATCCAGGTACAACGTTCTGTGAGCATTGCTGGTCCTGCCTTCGATGACAGCAATCATTCTCACACCTGCCAAGTTACAGTGCTATCTAATTTGGTTGAACTATCACCTGATTTTGTAGACCAATTCTTTGAGAGCCTGTCTGATACGATGTTCTCACCCATAGAGAAACAATAACTTTTGAGAAGCTTTTCCGACACACAGCGTTCCCATGAACTCTGAAATTCGGCCTTCAGTTTTGATCAACAAAAACTGCCAAGAAGCTTTGGAAATCTATTTTCTTTGAATTGGACAATTTTTTCTAAAATTGACCCATTTTTTGGCACGAACAAATCTTTGCTTAACGTAAAAACTATTCTTAGAGAACAGAAGCTTCACACTTCTATTTCTAAACACATCTAGAGACATAACAACATTACACCAGCCTCTAGCACACACGTTATTACAATGCATTTTTATGTGATGATTTATCTCGCCTTTCTTCTGTCAGAGATACTTCATGTGTAATTCCTTTTGCATAATCGTTCATTGATTTCATATGCAATAATTTTTTGAATGATTTCTATGCTTTAAAAAACGTACAGTACCTAAATTCCATGTATTACAAGTACGCCTATTTCGAATGCATTTATGTATTTTGGGGTGAGCAATGTTACACGTACATCTAATTGCTTGGTTTTAGTAATTTTGATGGACATTAACCCGTGGAGTGGGTGTTGCGTGTTTATCTAGGTTCCTAATCGATACTGTGACCGTATGCCCCTATTCGGCTATAAATCCATTTATTCCCTATATTGGCATAACCGTTCAAGTACGATTTTCTGAAAAGTCATCTCTGGCCTCACACGAACAGAGCCACATTCCAGCATAGTTCCCTCTGCCACTTCCTTTGCGACCAATTGGTGCAATGACAGAGCAGCAGTCACTATCTGATATTCCTAGATAACACTCCGAGTTCTTCAACAAGATAAAAACTCCGCAAACTGGGAAATCCCCCTTGCCTTGTTTTGATTAGTAATAGAACTCTAATGAGCAACTGATAACTATCACTTCCTAGTGACATCTTTAATTGACGTCTTATGTCCAGCAAACTTGCGTCAAACCCGGCACCTGTCAGGTATAAATATTACCAACGTTGCCTTAAGCAATGTGAGCTGCAAGCTACTGTTGCTGATGCTGGCTGCCTGCAAGACCCTGTGTTGGTAAACCTAGCACTCTGTCGCTGCAGCCTGCTGTCCCTGTGGTGGTGAAGCTGCTGATACCATTATCGCCGCCAAAGCGCGAACTATGGTACAGTACGCTTAAGGAGCTGAACAGCCGTCCCTCTGCGAAGACATCCAGCAGATTCCAGCTGCCCGCGGACGCTGTCTCCCCTCCTTCCCCGACGCGCTGAAGAGCAGCCGCTGCCTTTCTCGTGCAGAGAAATCCAGCCACGGCGTTTCCGGTTTACCCTCGCAGGTGACTGGGATATCGAGAGAGACCCCTGAAGGAGATACCAATCCTCCATCATTCTATTCAGAGGTATGGTGTTGACTAAACCCTTAGACGAGAATTCTTGAAACAAACCTTGGCAAAACCAACTTAACTTAATGCTACTTACTTACTCCCCTTCCACGTGTTAGGCTTAGGTCAGGCACACTGGGGTAGGCGTAGTTAGAAGCACCAGTTGAGTATGTTAGCCTAATGTATATATGACTGTATATATGTTTTATTACTCTTAAACCATTGTATGGCTAAGAAACCATATCAATGCTTTTACAGTTCTATTTCGCAATACTTATCTTACTGTATGTACTTTTTATAATAACAATTATTGCAATTGTGGCAATACATTTCTCTTGTACGAGAAGAAAGACTGTTCAATAAATGTTAACCTTTATTGACAAACGCCCGTCTCTCTATTCTCTACATCTCGTGAACGTAAACTGCACTAGACTGACTGAGTGAAATCTATGTCTATTGTTTCACACAACCCTAGAGATTGACTCTTGATCTGAGGAGCAAAGTTGTCATGTTGCACGGTTGTTGGAAAGCTGAATCCCTTCTTGTCTGTGCCAAGGAAGCTGATCACTTCCTATGCAGAGAAGAAAGTTTCCAGTGACCTCTGAGCTAGTTGGTAACACAACCCAATTAAGTTTAGCATAGTCAGTGGAGGCCTGGAATATCCGCAGTTCCACGTCGATACTACTGTTTATGTTATTCCAATGCGCAGGGCCTAGTGGGAAACTAGGAACTCCACTACACTATTAGCAAGGTTTATCGCAAATGCGATAAAAAACGGCCGCAATGCATGAATATCGCTGAAAAGTCAGTGATATTCATGCATTATCGAGCAAATGCTCTTAGCCATGTTATCCACCTCCCATTGGATAACATGGCTAAGAACTGCTCAGGGCAGGTGTTAGCTTTTGGAGATATTCGCGCTTAGAGCGAATATCTCTAAAAGTTGGTAATAGGAGATAGCGATGTTAGGGACTGTTTCCAGTCACTAACATCTTGGCACGCCCACTTTGCATGTCATTAGTGATAAATATCACTGACATGCAAAGCGGGGCCCAAGATGGACGCTATCTCCTATTAGCTGTCACTAACTGGTGTTAGCGACAGCTTGGTAATAGGGAGATAATTTTATCTCCGCTTTCTTGGCTTTTAAAGCCAAAAAAGCGGAGATAAACCCCCTTGATAATATGCCCCCTAGGTCCCTCCTCCACTGTACCCGTTGAGGGAGGGTCTGAGAGCCCCATCTCGTAGTGATGTTTCTTTTTGCTACACCTGCAGCTAATGCTAGCCAAGGTTCAACATGCCTCGTCCAATCTGTGTCTCCCTTAATCATCAACAACAGCCATTTTGGCTCTATCGGAACCGTGTCGCCCACAACCGCGGACATAGTATCTGTAACCTTGGTCCAGAAAGGGACTATTTTCGGGCAGTCCCATAGTATGTGGTAAAATGTGCCTTCCCCCTGGCAACCCGTCACGCAAAGGGCCGATGGAGTCCTGCACCACTTGTATAGATGTGTGCGAGGGTAATATATATGGTGTCGAATTTTCATTTGGACCAACCTCAACCTGGGATGGATTGTTATTTCACGCGGGCTCTGTATGGCATCTTGCCTATCATCGTAGTCAAGGGTACCAATGTCACGGCCGATGCCGCCCGAAGCTTCACCAAAGGGTCTGGCACATTGTTTATGAGCTTTCGGTAAATGGTGGATGTGGGCTTCTCCAATATGGGGTCTAGTAATAACCTATCTTCCAGAGGGGAATATTCCGGGATAGAAGAATCTCTACTAATGTGTGACCGAATGACGTGTGTGAGGTGTGTGTAGTGGTATTGTTGCAAGTCATGGAGGTCACACTCCTTCTTATGGTAGGCTAAAGAGCAGGGGGTCAGATCTCTTCCCAACGTCACCCAAGTAGTCTATGCCAATCAGCCTCTATACCCTAAAGCAGGTCAATCGCGACACCTCTCTCAGCTGATCACCAATCCAGAGGGGGTTCTACCGGTCAGTTTGTCCGTCCACCCCAGGAACTTGTTCGTCTCCCTCCAACACTGGACCACCACTCTAGTGTGTACAGGCCACTCTCTTTGCAGCCTCCGAGCATAAAGCAGATGTTAGCTGTTTCCGACTGGCATGACTAGTCTGTCTGCTCTATATGCTGATTCGGAGCTATCTGTGTATACCCAGTCATTGACTACCTGGAGATGTGAGGTCCAGTGATATCATCTAACATCCGGGAGCGCCCGGCCCCCATCATATAATCCTCTAGTGAGATTGTGGAGTGCTATTCTAGGAGTCCCACTATTCTAAAGCAGCGTCCGCACTGCCTGTGAGATGTGTGTAAATACCACCTGGGGGACAGGATATGGTGTAGTTTGTAGAATATATAGGAGTCTCGACAGGGCGCGCATCTTAAATAATGCTGTGTGGCCCATGCGGGAAAGCAGAAGTGATCACCTGTGACTCACGTCTGCCCCGAGGCAAGCCAACTGAGGTTCAAGGTTCCTGGTGAAAAACACCTCAACATCCCGTGTGATGTTGACCCCCAAGTACTTGAATACGTCCTTGAATACGGTGGCTGGCCATCAATATGCTGATTCGGAGCTATCTGTGTATACCCAGTCATTGACTACCTGGAGATGTGAGGTCCAGTGATATAATCTAACATCCGGGAGCGCCCGGCCCCCATCATATAATCCTCTAGTGAGATTGTGGAGTGCTATTCTAGGAGTCCCACTATTCTAAAGCAGCGTCCGCACTGCCTGTGAGATGCGTGCAAATACCACCTGGGGGACAGGATATGGTGTAGTTTGTAGAATATATAGGAGCCTCGGCAGGGCGCGCATCTTAAATAATGCTGTGTTGCCCATGCGGGAAAGCAGAAGTGATCACCTGTGACTCACGTCTGCCCCGAGGCAAGCCAACTGAGATTCAAGGTTCCTGGTGAAAATCTCCTCAACATCCCGTGTGATGTTGACCCCCAAGTACTTGAATACGTCCTTGGATACGGTGGCTGGCCATCTAGTGGGAACCCGTGAGGGGGTGGGAGCAACAAAGGAAACTTCACTGATACTGATTTCCCCCAATTGATGGTGTAGCCAGAATAGATGCCGAATAACTCAAAAAAGTGTAATGCCTGCGCAATCGAGTGGTATGGCCGCGCCATATACAGCACAATATCATCGGCGTATAGGGAAATACACTCTTCCCAGTCGTCCGTCAGTGCCTGATTCCAATGAGCCAGTGGCTCCAGGGCCAGGTCAAAAAGGAGGGGAGACAGAGGGCAGCCCTGCCTGGTACCCCTCCTAAGGGGAAACACCCTGGAAATAGTACTGAGACACACCCATCCACAGAAAGTCAGACCAAAATCAAGTTTCTGGAGCACCATAAATAAATAGGGCCATTCGATGCTATTGAATGCCATTGATGCGTCTAACGACATCAACACCGTCTGTGAGCCATCGACATCCTCTGTCATATATAGTACTCCATAGAGGTGACGCAAGTTGTGGCGGGTGATCCTTCGGGCATAAATCCAGACTGGTCGACAGGCACCAGATCCGGAAGAACAGATACCTGCCTATCAGCCAGGGCCTTGGCCAGGACCTTGGCCTCTACATTGATCAGTGAAATGGGGCGGTACGAGGAACATTGATCCTCCGGCTTGCCCGACTTTATGAATGACCACAATCATTGCTTCACGCTGATCGGGGGGGGAGCCTACCCACCTTTCGTGCCTCCGAATACATATGGAGAAGGGGGTTGATAATGACGTTCACCTGCCTCTTGTAAATCTCTACCGGAAGCCCATTGAGTCCAGGCGCTTTCCCGGACAGGAGCGAGTTGAGGGCCTTTTCAATTACTTCCCCCTTGAGGTCCATGTCCAGGTGGTAGCTCTGTTCCAGGGACAATTTGGGCAGTGCAAAATCCTGCAGGAATTCAGTGCAGTAGCCTTCAGTCCTGGTGCACACCGGGAAATATACCATTTCAAAATGGGATGCAAACGCCTCTGCTATTTCCATACTGTTGGATACCGGAGACCTCGACCCATCTACCACCTCAGCCACCCATAAGAGCTCCCTGTTGCGCCATTCGAGCCAAGCAAGCAACTTAAGAGGACAGATCCTGTGCACACTCACGTATGGTTATAGTCCCAGTATAGTGCCTGAGTTCTTTGCTCATAAAGAGTGAATGCTTTGAAAAAAGGAAGCGAGTAATGTCAATGATTCGTGTGAATAAAGTTTTTATAAGTCAAACAATGGACAGTACAGTAAGGAAGTAGCCAGCCGGCACGTGTTTCGTCACACCGTGAAGGAGGTGCAACTCATCAGGGCTGTAGGGCTACAAGTTGGGTGGAATCTTGTTGATAAGGCACGGTGGAGAAACGACCCCGACCGCAAGTGCACAGGTGATAAAAACCGCCAAGAAGTTGTTGCTCGGTCCGGCAAGGGTGGCAGGACCAGTGGCGTCCTGAAGACCGGCTGAGCGTAGAGGAGAGAGCGCACGCGATAAGTGCGAATGATAGAGTAGAGACGGCATCCGGGTAGTGGATTCATCCACTGTCGCCTGTGCACTTGCGGTCGGGGTCATTTCTCCACCGTGCCTTATCAACAAGATTCCACCCAACTTGTAGTCCTACAGCCCTGATGAGTTACACCTTCTTCATGGTGTGACAAAACACGTGTCGGCTGGCTACTTCCTTACTGTACTGTCCATTGTTTGACTTTTAAAAACGTTATTCACACGAATCATTGACATTCCTCGCTTCCTTTTTTTAAAGCATTCACTCTTTATGACACACGGGGTGGAGCCAGCATTGTGGCAGGCAGGCAAAGCCCTATTGAGGTCCCAGGTGCAACTCCTCTCACTCATCTACATGCAGATAGCTCTATTAAGCCCTGTGCTGACTCACCTTGTCTCCTGGAATCCCCCAGCCTCTGTCACTCAAACTCCAGACAAGGAATACACTACCTAGCACAGGCAGGCTTGGATGGGTAGACTAGAAAATACCTACTTTCTAAAGGTGGTATTTTCAAACACAGAATGTTAAAACCAACTTCACTAAAAGATTATTTTATCATTCTAAGTTCAGGCATACTAAACTCGAATTGCTACCTAGTTCCCTGAGTCAGTTAGGATTATAAGATGTAATAATCAAACTGCCCATTCGGCCTATGGGGAACCGGTGGCCCTGCAATAGTGAAAAATGAAAATATCTGTAATTCACTATTAGGACATGCCACACACACCAGGGCATGTCCTCCCTTCTACCTACAATGCACCCTGCCCAGCAGTGGCGTCACTAGGGTTGGTGTCACCCGGTGCGGGTAACTCATGGTGTCACCCCCTCACGACTTACCGCATGGACCTCCTCCGGTGGCCCCACCTAGTAACCACCGGCTAAAATTAAGCACTGCCCAAAGACCCGTAAAAGGTCATAAAAGAGTGCCCTGTTCTTCTACTTCCCGGAACGCTTCTGTGAATCGACCAGAGTTTTCTTTTACATTGTTCGTTCAACGTGCAGAGAAATGGATAAATACACCAATTCTAGCTAATGTGATATATATATGTAACAACATCTTGAAAGATCAGGTTTAAGGCGGTAAAAGTGGTTACCTAGAAAGCAGCAGGTGCTCGGCTGTCTGCGGAGGGATTATTTGCAACTTTGGTTTTGGCTAAATGTAGACAAATACGGTCACGAGAGAAGTCACAAAACGGAAAAATACAGCTTGAGCATTGTGAAGACAGCTCAGGGCCAATGACAAAGGCATGCCGAGCACCAGGGCAGGTCAGTACAAAAGGTAATTCGTCTGTCCATCCCGTCTCGACAAGCAGCGCTGTTCCCAAGGAGACTTTCCCACGGATCCGAGTGGCAGTAAATACATACAATGCCGCAGTAAGCCCCCCCCCCCCTTGAAGAATTATTGTGCTAGTGTATTTTCCCTTTCTTGCTCTAAGGAAATGCCACATGAGGAAAAATAAGTGCCAGTCCCCAAAAAAAGAGTGCAGTGTCCTACACCAGCAACCACCGGCTCAAATTAAGCACTGTTTACTGATTGTCTATGAACTCCACAGGCAACAGTGTGTGGACCTTTAGGGCAGGCATTCCAATGATCAGTTGTCTGCATAGGATTTGCAAGGCTTGGCTGACCCAGGCAGGAAAAAGAAAACACGCCCGGGGTGTGTGGGAGAAAGTTCCCTGCTTGTCCAGGGACATTTGTCTTTTGTTTCTCAGAAGCAAACTCCAACTTTTGCGGTTTGCTCCTATGAAACAAAAAATTGTTGAGCAGTTGACCATGACATAGTGGTGAAATAACGTCAGTTATGTCACTGGATGCAACGTAATCCAACATGTCGAGCCAGAGGGGCAAGGAACCAAAATATGTCAGGATGCGTTGAGTTTTGTACAGCACCAGTGGCCTGTAAACCTTCCTCAGGTCTACATGACCCTCTAAGAGTGTCTTGCAAAGTATATATTATGCACAACCATTGTGTTAGTCTGACACAAATGCAAATAAATTGTCAAAAAAGCCGCAATTGGTCTGCAAACGTGAATTGGAAAAGCTAGCCAGCTTCACAATGTTTTCCACAGACCCTTGCAAAGGTTGAAAGAAACTTTGAACTTGACTCAACCCTACTCTGATTAAGAGGCAGAAGGCATATATGTTGGGAAACCTTTTTTATTTTTTAATACACTGTAATAGACTGCTGGCTTTAACAAACTGTGTCTGAGTAAAGTTTTATAGAGTATCCCATCTACATAGTCAAGGGAGGTGCTGCGAGGTATTGTAAGGTATGTGATCACACAAGAAAGGTGTGCTGAAGCATCCGTACTAAGCCGGAGCACATTTGTATTGTATTGTACTGTAATTGCATTTATATAACACTTACTAACCCTGACGAGGCGACAGAGCACTTTTCAGCGAGTAGCACGCGAACCCAAAAAGGATTAGTGGATCAGTATCGTGAAATTGTGTAATAAGAAAGAGCGCAACACGTGTCCTGGCAAAGCAGACTGTAATAATGTGACACCACTATAGTTACAGGTGTAGTGCCAAGTGAGAGAAACGGTGAGCTATGTGTCATGGGTTTCCTGAACAGGGTGGGGTGGAGGTGTGGTGAGCCATGATGATGCAGAAGAATCAATTCAGTTGGGTAGCGCCGATGTTCCCTAGCAGCACAGCAGGAGCTGCACAGAGGGTGAAATAGTTCTAGATTATTACATATTATTCTAAGAAAGTAGGCTGGGAGAAAATGCAGATAGGAGCTGCACATGCTCTGGAATACTGCAATAAGGGTCCAACACTGTAAGAGGTGAGGGGGCCTGGACATTTGAAGTGACGCCCCTGTCATGGTGGATTGGAGGGTGAATAATATCCCAGCTGCTCTTGAGAATTTGGCATTTTCACAACCAGCGTCTGGAATGTTATCATCATATCCATAACGCCATGCCCAATGTAATACAATTTAGGAAATAGCTGAAGATGCACCTATTTAAAGAACACTGTATCACAATGCAGTAACAGTCCACTCCCACTCTCAGATCCCAGCTGCCCCTTCAGTCACTAACTGACTGCATCTTTGCTTCTGACACTGCATAAAGCTGCACTGCATTTCGGGTTTGTCTGGGCTATACAGATACCACACATATACAGACTTGCACACAGTCAGTATATGGAAACCAGCAACCTGGTCTCTGTCACAACTTACAGGGCTATTCCTGAACATCAGATGACCACCTCTTTGGTATTCGCATTATATTCAGTATCAACCCCAACCGGAATTGTGACAAATGATACCTCGGCCTAAGCGTATTACCGATATTAATATTCAAAGCTGCAAATAGAGTACTTCCGTGTTATATATGCAAATGCAGCACCTCAGTGTTATACACGCACAAACTGGACATTTCCTATCTCAGAAAACTCTCCTGGGTCAGAAGTCCTCGCGGCCCGGTCCAGTCTAAGGGCCTCTGAGTAGGGCACCGGGGAGTCGTCCTATAATAACTCCCAGTCCAGTCTTTGGAGCCCACCCACGAGCACGCCTTCCACACTTCACCTACACCAGAGGGGGGTCGAGTTCCGAAGCAGGGAAACTGCGGGCCAGGCGTTGGGAGCCCTCGGAGCCTACCATGAGATATAATAGAGCCCAGTGCCACACTGACCCCACTGCTCCCTGCCGGAATGAAGGCCTTGTAGTAGTGAGACTCTACGCTGAATATGAACACACTCGGTTTGCCATAGCCTCACAAGAAAAGTATTTGTGGACCAATCCGCACCGCTCCCACTTGTCAGGCTGCTAAAACAGTAATATAATATAATTTAGCTGATTTTATTGGAGGAAACACGAGAGGAGGGCACTGAGCGCTGCATTAAAATCCCCTTCGTGGGTCAAAACAGCCTGTACCGAAGCACACACGATGAACTGCAGCGATTTACGCCCACCTTACAGGAAGGAGGTGACGGCCTAGACTAGAGCCGATGAGAGCATGGCACGTCTGCGTGGGTGTGTCTGCAGGGCAGAGTACACACAAGTCTGTGCTGCATAGCACTGGAAGCATAGTGCTGCAAGTAGGGGTTACGTAATCTCCCAATGAATAGAAAAAATCTGCAATCTGTAAACGCATGACCCCCTTGCTCTTTCAGAGAAGTGCCACGACACAGAAACCTTTGTGTTCTTAAACCGGGGCTCTCTGCCCCTCTTCCTCAGACACAAGACATTTTCATTGGTTTTTGAATGTCACAAAGTGGTGGGGGCTTGTTAACAGCTTTGCTGAAAACGTAAGTTTAGCAAAAACACTTATGTTGACACAGCTCTCCTTTTCTCGACTCGACTGTGGTCGTGGCTGGGCCCCTACCGTAGGGGTTCTGTAGTGCAAATCGCCCAGCAGCAGCACTCCCCCCGGCCCCTAGACTGTCTCCACTCTGAGTTTAATCGCGTGGTGGTGGCGCACTTCAGAGAAGCACAGCGCAAGCGCGGGGGCTGGTCCAGGGCCGTCATTGGTAGTGCTATAAGATTGACGGCCCTGGGACCCACAAACTGTACGCCGCCGCTGCGTATCGCACCATCACCACTTAGCTAGGTGGTGCGTGCGTGGCCGTGGCGAGCGTGCACTGCAGTATTTGGTGCTTGAAAGCAGGTGCGCCTGCACAGCATTGGTGTCACCCCATGACGGTGGTGTCACCCAGTGCGGTCCGCACCCCCCGCACCCCCCTAGTGACGCCTCTGCTACCCAGGGGTCTACCATAGGGGTGACTAATATGCAGAAAGGGAAGTTTCAGGGACTGGTGAGTGGGTGCACTTGCCCTGTCAACATGGCAGTACCAGATTGCACACAGGCTCCGCACTGGCAGACCTTATACACCCTTTTAGAGGCTGCTTCTGTGGGTGGCACAACAAGTTCTGCAAGCCCACCAGCAGTATTTGGTTTACAAGCCCTCGGAATACTAAGTGCACTGTACTAGGGTCTGACAAGTAAACCAAACCAGCCAATCACTGAGTCACTAATTCATACATCAATTTGCCATAGGGAGAGCATATGCACTTTAGCACTGATCAGCAGTGGTAAAGTGCCCAGAGTCATAAAACCACCATAAACAGGTCAAACAAAATACAGGAGGAAGGTGAAAAGTTCAGGGATGACCCTGCTAAAAGGACCAAGTCCAACACAACCCCTTCCAGCCAAAACGCAGGGTAGACCAATCACTACCTGGATGGGTTTCTCTGCTTTGGGCGATAGAACATGGACCCTGGCCCGCAACATCCGGGCATATTCCAGTTCTACGCCAATCTGAACCTTTTTGGATCCCTCTGTCCATACTCTCAGGGTCCATCATTTTAACCCATTAGGAACCCTTTTCCTCACCTATGAAAACCATTTGTGCATCACCTAACCTTAGCTTGCTCACAGGTGTGTCCCAACAGACAGCAAGCCACAGTGGCCACTGACAGTAGTCAGTGATGAGACCCAGGTCTTATGTCTCTCAGGGCTCTCAAACCCCAGTGGCGTCGAGACAAGGGGCAGTAGCCCCAGGTGCTTGGCACCCTTTGTGCACTTTCCCTCCTGTCAGGTTAGGTATGACATCCTGACACTGACCCACCATCCCCAGGCCTGTACCCGGCGGCTAGAAAAGAGACTGGGGTGGGCTATCGCACAGCTCGTCCTCCTCCTTGGGGCTCTGTACCCTGTCACTTGGAGTGGTACCCCTTCCAGAATTGCCGGGGCACCTGTGGCAGGTGTCCTGCACAATTCGGCCACCAGTTCAGGGGTTCTATCCTGCAGCTGGGCTTCCAGGTGAGGGGGGACACCCTGAACCTGGCCTTCCAACCTAGGGTCTAAACCCTCCAGATGAACCGAGGTCACAGGCAAGGACTCCCTCCCTAGGCACCCTTTTCCAGAGCACTGCACCCTCCCAACTGGAGTTGTACCCCTAGAAACTACATCGGTCAGGACACTGATTGCAGTTGCCCCTTCCTCCAGGTGAGACAACACCTGAAACTGGCATCCCAACCCAGTGACCATCCCCTGCAGTTGAACACTTGCCTGGCACACCAGGACTTTCTTTGGAGCACCTATGCCCCCAATGGTGACACATAACTCATGCGTCATATGACAGTCTGCCTGGCATAGATCTCTTGACCCCTGTCCATCTGACAGCGCGTGAAGATCCCCCAGGACAGAAGTGTTATCACCATGGTCATTCATCAGTGACTCAGCCCTTCCGGATGGCCCCTGACCCACTGGTTCTTCCACTGGGGACTCTTTTCCCTCTCAGCCCCCACTCTGGACTTCTGCACCCTCCACTTAGGAGTGGCACTGCCAGACACCAGAAGTGATAGAGGCCTGCTTACAGAGACTCCCACTTCACCAGACACTAGGGGATCCCACTCAACCGGCAGCCCATCAGGACAGCCTTGGCTTCCCTACCTGGTGTTTCCTTAAAGAACATCAAGGCTATGAGACTGGTATTAGGGCACCTTGAGACATGCAGCCCCACACTCACTCTGTTTTCGACTGAGACAGGACCTGAGCCCTACACCCCACCCACTACACTGGGACCTAGCTGGGCTATTCTGCACCTCTTTCCCCACTCTGGGTTGAAAAATACCTGAACCACTCCTCTTAGGACCAGTCCCCAATACTTCTTCAGACCCTCTGGAATCCACCAAATGGTATGCCTCCCATGTGAACTCCCTGGGGTCAGAGAACTCACTCTCCAACAGGTGTTGGCATAGCTCTGGAAAACAGGGACTTACAATATGCTCTCCCATGTTTGAATCACACAGCCCTCTATAGCCAAACTATCCTTCACCTCACCATCCAGTTCCTCACACATGTACTCCACACCACTCTCTTGAGAATGGCAAGACAGTATCTGACTGTCTCTGTCACTCAACCCACAATCTTATGGGCAGACATCACACTCACATACCAGGACTTCAACCTTGGGGGAACCCCTCTCCCTGTACCTCTCATCTAGAGTCAGTAGTGTCCCTCCCACCACTTGGATCATGAATACCTGCATCAGTTTCCCCATTCTTCTCAGGGACACTGAGCACCACTGGAGCTACCTCAAGTCCTTGAACCTTCTAGTGTATGTTAACCCCCTTCTTCAAGTCAGGCGGCACATCTCTTGGTGTTTGTACAGCTCCCTCAGCACTGGATAACCCAATTTTGCTGCCATCATATGAGCCGGATTCCACCTCCAACTCAGCAAATCTCACTTCCTGTGCTACACACATTTCTTTTCTCTGGGCTGAGAAACTCATGGCTCAAGCCTCTTGAGCTCCAAATCAAGCTCCCTTGTTCTTATCTCATGTTCAAACGGCATTCTCTTTTCCTATAGAGACAATTTCCTTTTATCCAATTCCAACTGCCTACCCATCTTGAGCTTGGCCAGCTCCATTTCATGCATCCTACACTCCTTCCTGTCCTCTCACCCCTCTGGGGACAAGCCTTTGGTAGAAACACTGCCACCCACTGGGGAGGTTGCTCTCCTCCCCCTGGATCAAATAGCCCCTCAAGCTGCTCATCTGCATTCTCAGCCCTCTCCTCATTCTCAGGGGTATAATTTTAATGCCGTTCTTGATAATATGCCTCTAAGTGATTTGCCCAAAATCACACGATGTGGACACGACCCTGAGGCTCGAAACTGTGGTTTTCAGCACCAAAGTCATCAGTCTAGCCGATGGACCACATCCTCTCCCGTTCTCCCTTCTCTTCTTGCTAGTCTGTGAAATCCACGAACTGACCAAACCAAATAAAAGGAAATACATGGTGCTTATAGACAGCTATTTCTCACTGGGCTTCCTGATTTTGATTAGGAAGGTTTTCGTATCCTAAGGTTTGTCATCTGGAAAGGCCAGACAGTACAATGTTGGGATTGATGCAGCTACATGGGAAGCACACGTTCCTGTTGTGTATACAGAATCAGAGCCAGAGGGAATGGGGGAAGGCAGTTGGCCAAAGCCAAATGTAAGACAAGTCCAGTCACCTCAAATCCCGGCAACTAAGTCAAATCCTTAAGGTTCCCATAAATCACAATCACTACACCTCAGTTGTGGATATTGAGCAACTTTGAAGAAATTAAAATCAGACTGCGTAACAGGTCTGAATGGAATTCCAAATGCATTATTCAAAGGAGATGTAACTTACTGGGGCTTATTACTTTGCACCATCTTTTAATGATCTTTATCATACCTATAAAATACCAGAATCATGGATAGGCAACATTTTTCATCCAATCTTCGAAAGCGGAAATCCAGCCTCTCGACTCAACTACAGCCTTATAGCTTTAATCGGCATTCAAGCGAAGCTCTATACATCTTGTCTACTCAATCACTTAAATGATCTAGCAAATAAAAAACAGCTTCTACCACGAATTCAGACAGGAATCAAAGTAGGCATGGGGACACTAACAAATCTAACCATATTAACTCTGTTAGTAGAGAAGGCCAAATATAGAAAACCACTGCTATTTGTGTGCTTTACAAACCTCAAATCTGTTTTTGATCAAGTTCCCCGAGCGCGATTGTGGTTAAAACTGGAAACATGGGGGGAGGAGCCAAGCCAGCAACCGCGATGGCCGCCTGACTCCTCGGCTCCGCCGACCCGCCTGCTTTCTTCCCGAAGCGCACCGGATCCTGATGTCTATCCTGTCTGGAAGTGGGCGCTTCGGAACCGCGCTGGTCTTCCGACTCGGATGATGTGCTCCCCGTCGACCGGCTCTCAGTGGATCCGGAGCTCCGTCCTCGTCCGGCCCCTCCGTGGCGTGTGAGGGTCCGGGTCTTTGTTCCTCAGCGCGGCTGCCCCTGGACTCGACAACAACGACAGCCTGCAGCGGGAGGGATCGGCGGCTGGCGAGATACTGTTGCAATACTTGCTACAGTTTGCCGACCGACCCTCCGCGCCTCCATACCTCCGCGTTTGCCTTGGAGATTGTAGCGGGCGCTACATTGTATCCTTCGCCCGGCTCGAGATCGGCGCTGGACGAGTCCCCGTCCCTTGGCGCTGTGGTAGACGCCATCTTCCTGGACGCATTGTATCTCAGCTCGCAGCATCTGGAGACCTGCATGGGTCGCTCTCCATTATGTGAGCAGTTTCTGGCAGAATCGGGGCAGCTGGGGTTTGCCTTGCAACGTTGACCCGTGCTAATTGCGCCACTTCTTAGCATCATCGGCTTTATCGTCGGGATGGGCTCCGGCGGACGCTCCAGCGGACGACAACATGGCGACGCCCTCCGGGGACATGACTCTGCTGCCAAGAAACCCATCTTGCTTGCTGAGGTTTTACATGCCCTATGCGACCTGAGATCATTCATTAGGGCGAGCGCCCGGGACCTGGGTGACCGTCTGGATGCTGTGCTGCCTGGAGAGCCTTCGGACGTTAGCACTGCCTGCTACCCCTCGCCAGCCCTGCTGCACCCGGTGATCAGTGGTGGTGTCCTGAGCGCCCTGCCGTGTGTAGCAACGCGGAACCTCCCGGATGAATCGGCTGTCGGGCCCCCCACCCTGGATGTGCTGAGACATGTGGCAGTGGAACCTGCCTTTTGGCTGGAGATTTCTTGTCGGTCGACCTGCCTTGTGCCCACCTTGGGGTCCCCCGGAGTGCCCCCCTGTTCTGCCGGAAGATTGGTGCGTTGGCCCTGGCTGGTCGGCCTTCAGGTACTGTTGCTGGGTTTCTATCCTGATTGGATAGCTACTGACTGTTTGGCGCTACGTGGGACAGATTTCTTTGTGGGTTTTTTGACTTGGTGGTGGTCCCTACATCTGCGCTTCTTGCTTAAGATGGCCGCTGCCCGCCCGGACTTCACTGGTGGGCTAGATCGACGGGGACAAGGCTGACATTGTCTTTATAGTTTCCAGATGGTCGGATGCTGTTATGGTTGACGGAACACTAGCATTGCTGGGCTGATGTATGCTAATACGGTGTCGGATTGGAATCCGAGGAGGGGTGGCCAAGGGTGGACACGTTAATCGTATGTTTTCTTTACCTGGGCCCTCCCCCGGTCTTCTGTGATTTCTTTTCTCTCTTTTCTTTCTTCTGCATTTCGGGTACTCTTTTTGGGGCGACAGACACTCTGCTAGGGGGGGGTAGGCCGTAGCCTCTGCATGTGTGTAGGGTGGGTTGGGTATTCTTATGTTTGTTTTTTGTTACTATGGGCCTTGGTTTTATTTCTTCTATTCTTCTTCTTTTCTCCTCCTTTTTCTCGGGGTCATTGGGTGGATTATGGTGGTGTGGGAGGTAACTGCCGACCGTAGTATTGCTTGCTTACAATTTCTCCTGTCCGATCTTCTGCGGTCAATTGCTTCGGATACATTGTATGCCTGATATTGATGCCGCTACTTGCCCACTTATGTCCTGGATGATCTATTTTGCCTCTGATCCTCTTTAGCTTCCTTTATCGACATACTAAAAACTTTAAAATTAAACCTCACTTCTCCTGCATCCCGGTGGCATGTGTGACTCCAGTGTAACTCAGCTTTATCCTGTTTTGTGCTCTACTGCTCCCGGGTCGCTGTAATGCTTGCTACCTTGCTTGAGATGTTTGCGAGGCCGGCCGGAAGGTTGTAGGCCCGTATTTGTATGATTCTACTTTGCAATAAAGGTTTTCAAAAATTAAAAAAAAAAAAAAACTGGAAACATGGGTCTGCTTAGAAGCCTTTTAAGGACAATCATTGAACTACATACAGAAACATGTGCACAAGTCAAAAGTGGAGACTGTGGCCAAATCACAAACAAAATTGCCATAAAGAGCAGACTTAGGGATAGGGATGCGTCTTGGCACCAAGTCTGTTTAATCTTTATCTTGCAGATCTAGTCGGCACTCTCCTGCTGGAGAACAGCCACCATCCTCTTCTGGCTTCAGAAAAACTAGGATGCCTACAATATTCAGACTCTATTGTCCTATTGAGTCGAACACCAATATGTCTGCAAGGCAGCATGAATGCCCTCAAAAGCAATATGGATGAGCAAGGATTAGAACTAAACCTCAATAAAACTAAATTGGTTTGGTTGGTCGACTCCAAATGTAAGTAATTCTCCTGATTTTTAGAAGGAAAAAAAGGTGAAGGTAGCCCTCACATAAAAATATTTGGGATTCAACTTAGATCATCAAATGACTTTTAAACACCATTTAGTCACTATTCAGGCAAAAGCACAGTCGCTAACCTGCGGGTTCAAATGAGTAAAGCAGAAATTGAGTTGTCCAACATTTAGCCATCTGCTCACTGTAAATTCTGCTCAGTTAATGCCAACGGTACTCTAAGGTGAAGAAATTATGCGTGGATGAGAAACAGTTACTCTTAATAAATTCCAAATGAAAGTTTATAAATTTGTGTTTCACATTACAAAAACAGACACACCAGCCACGGCTAGAGTTTCGTTTGAAACATCAAGTATTTCAATGCAGGAGTGCTTACATTAAACTGTGATGGAGACTTCGTGCTTCTGAAAGGAGTTCCATTAACAACCTCTGTTGGTTGGAAATCGAGGAGCCATTACTCAGCAACTTAAATGATTCCTGGGTAAACCACCGAAACCAGGCCATTAAACCCTTGCGCGCAGAGATAATTCTCCCGCTGTGTGGGAGAATTAATGAGCGGGCAGGGTTTGGATGGCCCCCAGCCGTTGTTAGCACATCCCCACCGTGACATATAATGGGTTGGGGCCATCCTGACCACCGAAGAAGTTAAGGCACAGATTTCCAAAGTATGTGTTGTGACACAGTACTGTGTCGCTACCCCTGCATGGCGGTGTCGCACGATGATGATCTCTGCGGACACATTTGCGCAAATGCTCTCCAGATTTTTGGGCATTCGCAATCAGTGACGCAGGAGTACCGCGATATACGCAGTGGAAGGCCTTGTGTTCCATTTGAGACAGAGAGACCACGGAGCCTCTTCTGCTCCCCAGGCACCCAGTAAGCTAAATCTTTAAGTGCACATTTGGTCACTCATTCCGGGCACTTTAAAGGGTGTTTTGGATGAACAGGACGTAGCGATGCCAATGCCGTAAAGCTCACAGATCTCGTAAGTACAACGTCAGAGCTCCTACTGCTTATTCTTGTGAGATCGATCCCCGTGCCCTCGATTTCCCTCCCGCATAAAAGGTTCAACTGCAGGGCAAAAAAGGGTCGGTAAACAAATGAATATCGTATTTATTTTAAATCTGATGCTGTCTCCCTCAAATTGTAATTTAAATTCAAATAGGTGAGCTGTGTGAATTGCGCACAAATTAAAGTTGTAATAGTAAAGGAGCTTTAGATTCTGAAATTGATGTGTTTTATTTTGCCTTTGACTAGTCCGTTTTTAATTTGTCACCACATCTTGAGCCGGCAACATTATGTCATTGAATCTCGTCAGTAACATGGAATACCGACACTGGGATAACAGTCCTGAAACTGTAAAAGTTGCTTGTTTTTGTACAATTCACTTGTGACAGTAAGCGCTATATAAATGCAATTCAAACACATTTAAACAGCATGGATTGTTATGAACTGAACTTTCTCAGTGTTTGAAAACTATTTTCAAAGTGACATTGTGCAGAAAGATTACACTTTTTACCAAAAGGTTGGCATAAAAGATAAAAAAGGAGTTTTCCAAAACTGAGATGACACTAGATGTGACTAAATCTGAAATGGAAGTCACAACCTTTTAAAAACTTTCACTGTATACCAATACGATGCTGCAAAATTGAATATTGTTAAATCACTTCCCAAATGGTGGGTAGTACATCGAACCCGAGCTTTCAACAACCTCCTTATGTAAATATTTCCAATAAAATCCATTCCTGTGATCTGATGAACGGTCTTGCATAGTTTGTTAAATGTTATTTGTAGGCAGGAACATAGCATGACAGGAAATGATCCTTTGATTGCACGGCTGTAATGCAGTTTCTAGTCTGAAACAACTGCCCCAGCAAAGAGGGTGGTGTTTTTTTTAATTTAATATGTTTCGAGGGTGCCCTAACTCTGACAAGGGAAATTAAACCTCATCTCTTAAGAACCCCGTGGGGCGTGTGCTTCCCTACCTTTACCCAGAAGCGGGGGCCAGAATTTTATTTATGAGGGCTGGGATGTTTGAGGGGAGTGGGATCACACAAACCCACTTTTTTTTAAGAGGTCTTCTATAGCGCTAGCCAGACCAGAGGGTATCGGAGCAAGATGAAGAGGAGATGAAATACAGGACAAAGGGATGGTGGGAAAAATACAGAAAAAGTTCAAAGGGAAGCTTTAGAGTTCTGCTGAGTGTCAGAGTTGTGCTGTTGTGGAAGAAAAAGTTCAAAAAGAAGCTTTACAGATTCTGCTGAGTGTCAGAGGTGTGCCGTTGAGGTAGAGAGGTCAAGGGGGCTGAGGCGTGGCATTGAGGAAGAGGGGTTAAGAGGTAGTCTCAAATCCTAGGGAAGGCAAGACTAATGCTGGAAATGTTCTCTTCGCGGTGCCGACCCAGGGGCTGAGAGTTTGGAGAGAGGGTATGAGATAGGTAGTAGTTGTGCAATGACTGAAGGCCGCCGGTTAGGGGCGCGCTGTCAGGTGATAGCCTGGTGGAGATGAGAGCGTCACGTAATTGCGTTGGGAAGGCGCAGTTGAGGTAGACGGTTTTAAGGAGGCTTTTGAATTTTGGAAAGGAGGGGTGGTTCTGATGTTGACTGGGAAGGCGTTCCAGATTTTCGAAGCATTTCCTGCAAAAGAGAGGGCAGCAGTCTTTTGTTTTACGGGTTTTTAGGGGGATGAGTAGGAGGGAGTTGGAACTCCCGAGGCTTATTGCTTGTCCGACTTTCTTGAGTTTGGAGGCTAAGTATTCTGGTTTCCCAGTGTGCAGGGCTTTGTGTGTGAGGCAGGCAGTTCTGAAGCTGGCCTGCATTTTGACTGGGAGCCATTTTAGATCTCTGAGTGCAGGAGAAATGTCAAATTTCTTGATTCCGGTGACCATTCTGGCTGCAGCATTGGGGGTAGTTTTGAGCAGTCTGGACAACACCAGGGATTGGGTGGCTTGCTTAAGGTCAGTGGGAGGGATGTGGGGTTTGATTTTGTTGAGGAGCTTCCGAGGAAGGCGCTCTTGGCAGAGTTCTTGATGTGATTGGACATGGATAGTTTGTGGTCAAGGGTGATTTTAAGTGATTTGACCTAGGTTGCCAGTGTGAGATTTCCGTTAAGGGCATCAATAGTTTTCAACCATTCAACGATTTGTGGGTTTTCTTCCTTGTTGGAGATGAGGAGGATCTCAGTTTTCCCTGATTGAGTTTGAGGTGGTTCATTGACAGCCATTCTTGGACTTCTTTGAGGGGATTGTTGAGTCTTTGAAAGTCATTAAAGGAGGAGGTTTCCAAGTGAATCTGTGTATCATCTGCATATAGATGAAAGGGGATATTCGCTTTTTTCAGCATGGAGGTGAGAGGTTTCCATATATATGTTGAACAGTTGAGGGGAGAGAATGGAGCCTTGAGGTACGCCTCTGTTTACGGGGATGAGTTTGGAGACGAAGGATTTGATTTTTACTCTTTGGGGGAGCTTTTGGAAGAAGGAGGAGAACCACTGGAGGACCACTTCGTCTGCACCGACCTGCTCTTTGAGAGCTTTGATGAGAAGACTGTGGTCTACAGTGTCAAAAGCAGCTGACAAGTCTAGGAGGATTAGGAGACAGCAGTGGCCTGCATTGAGGGAGTTGAAGATGTTGTCCATGATGTTGAGGATTGCAGTTTTGTTGCTGTAGCCGTGTCTGAAGCCTGATTGGTGGTGGTCAAGCAAATTTATGTTGTCAATATGTTTGTTCAGTTGACGGAGGACACATTTTTTGAGGACAAGGGCAAGGAAAGGGAGATTGGCGATAGGTGTGAAATTATTTAGGTCGGTTGCGTCTAAGCCTGTATTTTCCGAAGAGGAGTGACTTGGCCGACTTTACGGCAGTCTGAAATTGTGCCAGTTTTTAGGGAACTTTTTATGATTTCGCACCAAAGTGGAGCCAGGGTGAGTTTCAGCTCTATGACCTTTTGAGAGGGAAAGGTGTCGAGATTGTGAGATTATGGCTTGAAAGGAAGAGATAAATTTGAGGATCTCCGATTCTGAGATGGGGTCAATGGAGAACCAGGTTGTTGCTGGTTCACCTTTTCTTGAACTAAGGGCTACCTAAATATAGTTGGGTGTGTGCACGTGCAAGCATATTCCACATATTACTAAATGCATTGTCACTCAGACAATCTACACACATAACCATTGGTGATGTGAACAGTGACATAACTATTGCTAACAGATGTTTCTAAACAAGATTAGAAGACATTACTTTCCCCAAGCACTATGCTACATGAATAAATGAGTACAAATAGCCTAACCATGAGTTCATTAAAACAGCTGTAGTTATAACATGAGACCGCACCCCCTCACATTTTAATTTTAATTTCCTATAAAAGCAATCTACCTGATAGAGAGATAATTAAAAAATAAAGTAAGAAATGCCTTAAAAAAATACTTGATTAACCCACAAAGGGAGGGAATGAGAAATACATCTTAACGTCACATAGCAAAGATGAAAGCACTCTTGACTGAGCAGTTTGATCAGTTTACTGGTGTGTTGCTCAAATTCACTTTTCTACTCTTGCTAGCAGTGTTACACGGATTTTCGAATGTAATTATAAGTGTCACTATCCTGGCTTCATATGCAGTAAAGATAAAGCAAATAAAAAGCATTTAAAACTTAACTTTCTCCTATTTGCTCAAAGTATTCAGGACTATGCCTTCTAATTTTAGAAGAAGGATGAGAAAGGCCCCTAACAAATTCCGCCCAATGGTTTTCTATCCACATAGCGGTGCTGTTCCATGCACACACAACAGCTGGGTCAGACTGGACAGAAAATAGTTCTAGTATAAAAAAAAGTGGTGGCCCCCCCATTAGAGAATTATACAGCTAGTAAAGGAGCAATGTTTGAAAATGAGGGCAGTTTCGACACACCGAATGAGTGGTTCGTGAGGTATTAGCTTCTTTGGGTCATCTCTCTGTGTGTGTGAGTGTGTGTATGTGTGTGAGAGAGAGTGGGCTAGAGTTCGGAAATGTCATATTTGTATGCATGTGATTGTATTCTTGTTTTTGAACATATGTCAGTCATCCTTTGTCTGTATATGTATGCATGCTTGTGGCAGAGTATGAGGGGTAGATATGGGAGACATTTACATACTCCAGCCATGTAAGCAGAGTATGAGGGGGGTATGAGAGACACGTTTACATACCCCTGGTACCTGCTTCTGTGGTACGGTATGCATGAAAATATTTCAAATGGGCTACAGGCAAAACATTATCTAAGATTGAATTTTTCATGTTAAAGGTTTCTTTTATTGTGGTGCTAGGAGTGACGCAGGTGGCAATAGGCCACCAGTTCCGGAATAGATCAGCAGCATGCACGTTAATATACATGAACAATAATGTGGGTATGACCACAGGTCCATTTATTCTTGTCAGAGTTGTTGCACAGGCTGAGATGAAGGGTCTTGGGAAGCTAAAGGATGTGGATTCTCGAATGCCATGGGTTAATTGGCCCTTCTGTTGATTGCTCTGATATTTGGTTTAGTTGGTATTACAGCAGATACCTAGTATGTTTTGTGTCCCTTAATCACAGAATTAGTATCATAACTGAGTGGTAAAAGGTTTGTGTTCCATAACACTTGTTCTGAGATCCCATCTGTTAACAAAAGGAAGTTGGCATAGCCCCATGGCTGATATTCTGTTGCTTAATGTACTTCTACCTCCGTTATTACAATGCTGGTGATCCAAGTTCTAAGCCTGGTAAGCTGCATGATTGTTTTACCACTCACAAATCCCCCTTCCTGAATGGATTTTTGTATAACTCATATTCAATTAGGCAGCATGCGGACTTTGTGCATCCAACTGGACCTGCCCATCAATAGAAAGGGAAACTGGGCTTGCTAACCCAACAACAACAGACAAAGGACTTGTACTCCTGCCTCTCTACTCTCTCTCTGGCGGCCATCTTAGACTAGTACACCACTGTGGTTGCCATCTTAGACTAGTCAGTCTCCTTCATTATCTCACACCTATAACTATACTTTATTTCTCACTGCTAATCTCTCCACGCTCCCCGCCCTATAACCGCGTTCACACCTTTAGCTATCTGCTATTTCTCCCCTTATTCTCTCCATGCCTCCCGCCCTATAACCGCGTCCACCCACCTTCACACTCCACCCCCCCTCCTCTACCTCTTATACCTACACCTCTTCCATTATGGAACGCATGGGCAAGCACACATACAAGATTAACTATCCATCCG
Organism: Lissotriton vulgaris; assembly: GCF_964263255.1. NCBI lineage: Eukaryota > Metazoa > Chordata > Amphibia > Caudata > Salamandridae > Lissotriton > Lissotriton vulgaris. The sequence continues at coordinate 1,684,667,219 of NC_141687.1, forward strand.
AGCTCACCAAAAAAAACGCCAAACGCTTCAAACACAACTTCCTGAAGACCCACCCCGAAACCCCGTTTGTGGACACCTACTTCTCGCTAACTAATGGGGCCACGAGCACTGATATCATCTTCTACACCCCACGCAGAGCACAGTGGAGTAAAGTGCTCCGCGCCTCCCTCACCATCTCCACCTCTAGAAAAACCGCGCATGGCCTAACACTCTCTATTACACCATCCCAACTGTTCCCGGGCAGAGCGACCATCTCCATCTATAACAATGGGATTATCCTATTCCAATCCACTGATAGGTACCTTGATCTACTCGACAATCTGTTCCCCACCTTCCTAAATCATATCTCCAACAGGCAGTCCGCCACGCCTAACACCACGGGTCACTCAACACCCCCCAACTCCAAGCGTCAATGCTCACAGCAGAGGAACATCTCACACCTCTCCCCTCTGTCCAGCGCGGTACTCAGTTACACACCGATCATACTTCCCAAAATCCCCCTAGCATTGGCCAAGTTCACCCCCCCTCGCACATTCCCCATACCCCCACCCTCCTCACCCCCCACCTTACGACTCCTACGAACGTCTCAGATCCCACTGTAATCGATCACCCATCCGATCTCACTTCCCCACACCCCTCATGCACGGCCGAATATCACCCCCCATCACAAATCCCCTATACCCCCACCCTCCTTACCCCCCATCCCCCACCTCACACGAGTCTCACAGAACCCACCCACACCGCATTGAGCATATCTCTCACGCCCCCCTACACGACCAACTCTCTCCCTATCCCCCCCCCACTCTCACTCCCCACAACACCACCCCACCAGCCAGACTAACGGAACACTCCACCTCCCTCAACCCAACACCCTAACCTCTAGCCCCCCCCACTCTTAGCCCCCACCATCCTAATGTCACCCCTTCCTTCTCCAGCCTACATTCATCCCTCAACTCACGTGCGCCACCTTCCTCCAGCGCCATCACCTATGCTACTAACCTCCCCCTGTCCTCATCCACGCCATCCCCGCCCCTTGCTCACAAACTCTCTCATCCATCTACTATGGCCGCAGAGCCCTGTACCCCACCTTCTACGGCCGCAGAGCCATGTACCATAGCGTGCACATCCTGCCCCACGCGTCCCACTGCCCACCCTTTTGCCCCACTCAATGACGCACCCACTGCTCTCACTCCCAATACCATCCCCAATCCTACTCTGGACATGATCATAACCACCCTCCTACAAGTCAAAGAAGATCTTCACTCCATCAAAGAACTTCTTTTCACATACCCCAGACACCCCCTACCCTTCACTTCTGCGCACAACAAGTACACCACTCGCCCCTCAAACCTCTTCACTCATCACTCCCCGCGCTGTCCCTCGATCCCCGACCGCAAGGCCACCGGCCGCCCCCGTCGCACCCTACACCCCCTCTCTGACCGAGACTTGCATACTCTACTCCGCTCATATGGCCCAGGTCCCACAAAACTCCCACCCACTACACACCTTCCCATACCCACGATTATCACAAACCCCCTCAGGCCCCCCACACGGAGCAATAGAAGTTCCGTCACCTGTAATCTCAGAAAAGTACCCCTCGCCCTAGAACACTCACCACTCTCTTCACCCCCAAACTTAAGTGTATCCTGCTCAATTGCGCTGCGCTGCGAGGCCTCCGGGTGGTTATGCGCTATATAAGTGTAATTTTTCATTTCATTTCATTTTTCATTTCATTTCATTTCATTTCATTTCAATTGCAGATCGGCCCGAGACACTCCGCCAGCATCGCGGATCTCATCTCATCAATGGACCTCGATCTAGCCATTCTGACTGAAACGTGGCTAACTGAAGCCTCCACACCTATAATGGACATACTAGTCCCCCCCAACTATCACATTATTAGACTCGACAGAGATGGCAAGACGGGCGGGGGAATCGCTTGCATCTACAGGAGCAACCTCGTCATCACTGAAGGTCCCTCCCCCTCCCTCTCCTCCTGCGAACTCATCTGCCTCGATATTACTAGCGAGTGAAAACCGGTGTGTTCCCTTCATGTTATCTACCACCCACCCAGGGACAACCTCACCTTCTCCCAACAAATCATGGACACGATATCCACCAACGCCGGTCGACAGATCAATCAGATATACTTGGGAGACTTCAACCTCCACTGGAACGACCAGAAAGACGCTGTGGTGAATAGTCTTAAGTCTTTCCTCAACGCGCTGGACCTCACCCAAATCTGCAACCGCCCAACACATGTAAAAGGCTCTATCCTTGACCTTATCATCGCCAAAGAAGACTCTACCCAGCTGGAGGCAATCGAACCCTGTGATTGGTCAGACCACCACATCATCACCTTCTTCATCAACGAAAAGGTCAAACTTAACCCGGCTCAACCTGCCAAAACCAAGATCTGGAAGAGGGACATGAAGAATCTTAACCCAAACTCCTTGCCTGCCCACACAGGCAATCTCCTTCTTCCCCCGACGGGCGTCTCTGATGTGCATTCACTGACCGACCACTATCTAAACACTATGTCTACAATAATCAATGAAGCCGCACCCCTGCAAATGAAGAGAGTCGCCACCAAGAACACGAACCCATGGTATGATGGTAGACTCAATGAGGACAGACGTGCTATGCGCATGGCAGAGCGCACGTGGAGATCTAACCCCTCAGCACTGCACCTTAGAGCGCTTAAGAGTAAGAGAAACGCTTACTTCAGAAAAATCAAACGATCGAAATCAGGCTTCTTTAGCCAACAGCTGGACCAAGCAAAAAACCGACCAAGAAAACTGTTCGAGCTAGTCAAAACCCAAACCAAGACACAGCCTCCACAACCTAACAGCTCAGCAAAGGATATTCCAAGTTGCGAAGACTTCTCTGCTTTCTTCAAGCAAAAGACCGACAACATAAGAAGTGATCTCCTCAACGACGTAAGTCGATATTCCTGCTCCATAGGCATAACTAACACTCAACCTAAAAACAACGCTTCATGGACGTCCTTTGACACCTACACTGAAGAATCAATTCACAAGCTGCTCGGCAACTTGAAACCTGCCAATCACCTCACAGACCCCCTACCTGCCAACGCTGTTAAAGCCCTCACCCCCATGCTCCTCCCACTCTGGACTAAAATCATCAACTGTTCCTTGCAACAAGGAGTCATCCCAGACTCCCTCAAAATAGGGCAGGTCACGCCTATACTCAAGAAACCCACAGCTGACCCGGCCGACCTAAACAATTACCGACCTATCACCAATATCCCCACTCTGGCCAAATTGCTAGAAAAATGCGTACAACTCCAACTGACAAAACACATTGAGCAGTTTGACCTCCTCAACCCTCACCAATCAGGATTCAGAGCAAAACATAGCACGGAAACGGCTATGACACACATAATTGATGACGCCCTCCAAATCCTTGATCACAACGAGTCCTGCCTCCTCATCCTCCTTGACCTCTCCTCCGCATTTGATACGGTCAAACACGAGAATTTACTGGAACTGTTAAACAACAGAATGGGCATATCTGGGACGGTTCCCAAATGGTTCACTTCCTTTCTGCACAACCGGTCTCAGAAGTTCAAGATCAACAACGCATTGTCCTCGCCAGTGCCCGTAACACTAGGCGTCCCACAAGGCTCCTCCCTATCCCCCACACTGTTCAACCTCGTCATGGAACCACTCACCACCTTGCTTCAAGCATCAAATGTACACTTCCATATGTACGCAGATGACACTCAGCTCTACCTCAAACTTCAATCCCCTGAAGACATCAAACTTTTGAATGCCACACTTAGAAAGACACAAGCATGGCTGGCTGACAATCACCTTAAACTAAATGCTCTGAAAACTGAGTTCCTTCTGATCTCACCTCCTGCGAAAAAGGCCATCACCCAAACCTGGCTCAATCATCTAACCGCGCTAAATGTCCACCCCACCAACGTGGACTCGGCGAAATCCCTTGGCATCACACTTGACTCCAATCTCGACATGCAGCAGCATATTAGCAAAGCAACCAAGGGTGCCAACTTCCAAATCAACACGCTGAGAAAACTCAAACCCTTCCTACCACCCAAGGACTTCCGAACTGTTGTACAAGCCCTAGTCATTCCTCGCATAGACTACGGAATTGTGGCTCTCAGCGGGCTCCCCCTAACAACAACAGCGCCCCTACGAGCCTCCTTGAACGCGGCCGCAAGGCTCGTCACTGGTTCAAGAAAACACTCGCACATATCCCCTGACCTAAAAGCCCTGAACTGGCTGCCGTTTGAAGCCAGAGTACAGCTGAAAATTGCCTGTATGACACATTCGGCCCTACACCACAAGGCACCCAACTACCTCACTCACAAACTGACTATATCAGGAGGCTCAAGATCCAACAGAAGCACAAAGAATCTCCTCCTGAAACCTTGCAGATTCCGGAAGGAAAAAACATACAAACGCTCCTTCTCAGGAATGGCACCCAGGATCTGGAATGCACTCCCGCCAGAAACTAGGCTTATCCCCTCCACTGTACTTTTCAAGAAAGAGGTAAAAGCCATCCTTATGGCTAAGTTCACCTGAACCCTATTGCTGCTAGATCAATGACAGTACAGGGCTCCTAGTCTACCGGCTACCTGATTGCTTATCTATATTAGACTCTTATACGACTGCTACTGGACCAAAATCATAGCACGGATGCCTCATTATTTGTCTCCAGATTGTTTACTAGGGCTGTACACTGTGACCTGAGTGCCTTACTAACTTGCAACCCATTCACTACTGCCTACTATTCGGTGCTCAACCGTGTGTTTACTCACCCTCTGGGGTGCTATAATCTTACTCAAATCGTCATTGCACGGCTTCGATATTATTGCTTCTTGATTGTTATTAGTGTGCATACTCTTGTGCGAGTACTACCCTACTTTGCAACTCACTCCCTACCGTATATTACACTGTTTTCAAAAGTTTGTTTTCCTACCCACTGTTTCTGTAAAGCGCTCTGGTATCTGCAAAGATCTTGTTCGCGCTATATAAAACTCTAAAAATAAATAAATAAATAAAATAAATGGTTGAAAGGGTTGGCAGTGCGTGCCCCCCCCTTTTGTGCCGTAAATCACTGGGGCATGTGTCAATGTGTGCATGATTATATTCTTGTTTCAGGCACAAACCTAACTTTGCTTAAACCCAGTTTTGCCAGTCACTGTCTTTGTTAGAACAGATTCACAATGGCTTTATTAGCCTTCCTGCTTCCTCAAATTTGCTTGAAAATGCTCCATTTGCCCTCTATTTTTTCAAAATTTGCTCGGGGGAGAATCCCTCTTGGGTGGTTCAGGTTGGGTCGCTGCGCTCGCTCGCATTACCGTGTCTCAAGATGAAGATTGTCGAAAAGGTGGTCACCAACATGAACATTTTGAAAAGCTGTGGGTTAAGGATCTAGGCACGCAAAAATCCTGGGCCGTGAGTATGGAAAAATCTGCATTTAATCCTGCGATGAATGCTTCAATTTGGATCTTGCCTCATTTAACAGACAAAAATGCTCTCGTACAAAGACGACAGGCCTCGACTCTGATAAACTCATATAACAACCTTTGACCTCAGGATTGTCTGTCAGCACATTTTTCTCATGTTCTAAGCACCAGCTAATGTTATTTCGTTATTGTACCATGGATCAAAAATCTTATCCTCTCTTGGTAATATCAGTCGCAAAATCAAACCTGTTGACTTGGCAGGTACAAGCAGGAGTCACTAGTAAATGTGTTCTGTCGATGTCTGGTGCCTTTGGCAAAAAGGATAAAAAACCTGAAACTAATTCTTCGAAACCTAACAAATCACACTTGCAGGCAAGCAGTAATTACTTAGTTAAGTGGCTATTTAATTTCCCTAGCTTGCAAGGGGGTAAAGTTTCTAAAGCCGCTTTTTAAAGAATTGCTTAAAAAGAACAAGCAAGATCTGGTGTAAGGCAGAAGCAGTTTCCAAGTACATTGTTTTACAGTGAGGCGTCTTCAGACACCCTGAAATCTGACAAGTGGCAACCCTTAAGACCACTGGTTCGCATAAAAGTCACAAACAGTTTGGCTGTGTATGAGCCAGTCTGTAGGACCCTCTGATCATTAAACCGCACAAACAATCACATTTTTACTATGCAATCAAAGCAATAAGCATGGGCACATCTAAATGATTTGAATTGTACAAGGTTATCGCACTCTAGTTACGAACTATGCCGGATTCTTACCCCCCAGATGATCCAAGTTTTTAGGCACCTGCACTTTAACTCACAAATTGACTAAGGACCTGTATTACTGAGGACGATAATGAATCAGTAAGGTCTGCTGATGGCTAGACCATACGTTTACTCAAGGCACTTGCAATTTTCCATTGAATTGGATGTATGACATTACATCGCGGTCATAATGATCACTTGCTTTTAACCTGCGGCTATGACCTCGCACCGACCATTAAATTGTCAACTTACACATCGATATCTGTTGCAACGCGATTGCGTTGCTTTCCATTGGCCAGAACATTACCCCGCAGAACATCAAGTCGCAGGCCAAACCAACGCGGTTTTTGGTATTTGCTGCGTGAACCCGCCTCTAACCCCGGCCCATACTGCCACCACCCCACCAGCCCCCAGACGCAAAATCTTCTCTTTTTATTTCGTTTTTTTGTTTTTGTTTTGGGTGTGTACATTTAGTATGTAAATGTATAATTATCAATGGCAGTATTTTTAAAAGACTTACCTTTCCATGCTGTTAACACATATTGGGGGGGTATAAAAGGAGTCGCCCATCCTGCCTCCATCCATTTTGCAGTGTCTTGTCCAGTTGGCCAGAGTTGAGAGCAACGTTCGTGCGCACCGACCTCCGCCATTTAAAGTAAGTAACATGAAGTAATTGCTGCGCCTCAAACCAATATGTACTCTCAGCGCTCTGCACCTTAGTAGGTTTGTACATCTGGTCCAAGCAGTATTCTCCCATAAAGCCTCTCACCATGCGGTTTCTCCCCCATTCATATGCTTTCTTGGTCCTTTTCCCCTCATACATATATGTTAGCTGTTTGCGGTGATCATCACGGTTCTGTGCTGCAAGATAAAACTGGTGTAAGGTCTGGAGGTCAAAGGTTTGATCAAAATGTTGAGTACCATCTTGTAGCCTTACAATACTGCTTGCTTATGGCTTATTTAAAATATACATTGTATTCTGGTTATTTAATAATCCCCCTATATGAATCTGGATTTGTTTGTTTACAAAAAAACCTTTGTCAAACTAGTCTCACTTTATGGTTTGATTTTCCCCACTATGAAGCTAACAATAGTTAGTCCTACGTTTTTTTACCGAAAAAGTGGCGTAGTGACTAGAGCTACAGATATTGAAACTAAAATGTGTAATTTCTGGTTCGTATGTTAAGTACACCAGCACCTCAACCTGCTTAGAGGGAGGAGCAAAGACAAACAATGCCATGGAGGGTTGGATCAACTTTTTAAACACAAGTATTGGCAAACCGCACCCTAATTTCTACCATTCTGACAGATTTTGCGAAAGGAGCAAAGCTACCAGGAAATGCAAATGTCACATTCGTTAACATGTACTTTAAATCCTCCATTTTCCACATGTTTAAGTTATTCCTGTGTCGGCCCGAAATTCCTTTTGTACTTCCCACCAAAGTTTTGTATGATCATTACTGCGAGGCTGTACTAAAAATAAATATTTATATATTTATAGATTATCCAGCAACCAAATGTTGAAGTTAGTACCGTGCTTTAATTAAAAGTTGGGCCTGCATTTTGCACATGTTGAAGTTATTCCAGTTTATTCCCATTGCTAGCTAAGTAATCGCTAGCAATGTATATGCAATAATCCATGCACCCATCCATCATCCATACATCATACATCCATCCATCTATCCACCCACCCATCCATCATGCTCATCCATCATCCATCCATCCATCCACCCACCCATCCATCATGCATCCATCCATTCACCCATCCAGCCATCCATCCATCCATCCATGCACCCATCCAACATTCATCCATCATCCATCCAACCATCCACCCTTGCATCCATCATGCACATCCATCATCGATCCATCCATCCACCGACCCATCCATCATGCATCCATCTATCTACCCATCCATCCATTCATCCATCCACACATCCATCATGCACCCATCCATCATTCATGCTCCCATCCATCATGCAACCATCCATCATGCATCCACCACCCAGCCAGCAATCCATGCACCCATCCATCATGCATCCACCACCCAGGCACCCATCGATCCATGCATCCATCCGTCAGGAATCCACCACCCAACACACATTAAAAACTAGCACTTGTAAGTGTAAAATGTTTTTCAGGGTGTCACGAGGCTCAAACCTTAGTTTCTAGCCCCAAAGTCAGCAGCGCTAGCTGTCAGACCACATCCTCTCCCCTTGTGTGAGCCTGCATTTTCCACATGTTTAAGTTATTCCTGTGTCTACCCGAAATTCCTTTTATACTCCCCACCACCCTTCTGTATGATCATTACTGCGGGGTTGTACTTAAAATAAATATTTATATATATTTATAGATTAGCCAGCATCCAAATGTTGAAGTTAGTCCCGTGCTGTAATTAAAAAGTGGTACATAAGGAGGTGGTGATGGACGGACCATCTGAACCAATCAAACTCTCACACCCAGTCGACTGATCTGGGTTTAATCCATCACCGTTCTTTAGCCCACTCTGCCATCCCAGTTCAGACATGGCCATATGCAAATCAGTGTAATCCTGTGCCTCATGGGAACGGTCCAGTCCGAACTGCCAAGCCATGCCTTCCCAGGACCGGATTCCAGCTTCCCAGGACTGGTTTCTGGCATTACAGCCGTCTTCAGCCAGGCTTGCTTGAATCCAGTGGCAAAGTGAGCAAGGGAATCACGTCTGAGGATACCCTGCCAACCTATGGCGAACAAAGCGGTACAAATTCAAGGATGTTTTTTTCACTTTTTCTAGGCGTTTTGGCGTAAAATCCAAAAAACATCTCTAATTGAGGATTATGAGTCTGACAGCAAACTACAGTTTGAGCTTAAAAAACTAACCTCACTTTGCTTTGTTACTCTGAAGGACTGGGTTATTTAGGACCCAGCGGTGCCAGGGGACAACACCTGAAACCTTCGTGGGTAACCTGCTCCGGCGTACGAATCACAGAGACACGGGACACTTCCTTCGGCGTCAAAGATTCAAGGTTTATTTGCTGCAGGGAAACACAGAAGTCACAGGAAATACAACAAGTGTAGTTCGGGGAGACTGCTTCAAATTGGTTCTGTGGATCGCTCCTTTTATACAGAATTCTCCCATAGGGTTGTATAGCACACAAAAGTTTATGACCCGGTTCCCACAATTATCCCCCAGAGGGGTCGCTTTGGTCACTTTGATACACACAAGGTCCGGAACATAAGTGCGGAAACATTTGGCGGTTCCCAACTGTAAAAACCCATCTTCCCACCATTAGTGCATTCCAATCAGCAGTAAAACAGATCGAAATAGGAACAAGGACAGGTGCGGAGGAAGATGGAGACAGTGGGGAGATTGGAAAGGGTGTAAAAGGGGAGGTATCGGGAAACACGAGCTACAGGCATCAAAGGGACGTGCCTAATGAGATGCACGGCTGAGACAATAAACCGGCACGGCGAGATGGGCCTCGAGCGGGGCCATCTGCCTTACAGTATCATCCCCCTCGTCATAAAGACACTTACAAAGGACATGTGTCTTCCGCAAATATCTTGGGAGTCCCAGGGTCGCGAAGCGGACAACGTCCGTTCGCTGGCTACTTGAGGGCAAGAGACAAAATGGATGCCGTATCTAAGATGGAACCCGTGGGTACAGATAGAAATACCCACGTAACAGACGAATGGTTTAGGTTAGCACAGCGAAACTGCGTACACCCACTAAACTCGTCATTTGCGGTTCATAGATACCAGACTCGACCATATTCGTGCGAGTCGAAAACACCACTTACAATTGTCACGGAACCTCAGACGCTCCTTTTGCCCTCATGTAGGCAAGCACTAGTCAGAATCATACTCGATATTCATCAGACCATCTAGATGTTGCTGTAGCATAGCTCTGTCCAACCGAGTTCCATTGGTAACAGGCGGCTGTCTCATACACGTTGTAGCACAGAGGCCAAGTAAGGCAGGACCGCACTGCACACAAAGGCAACACGTGAACAGGAACGCCACAACAACTCCGATAATCATCAGAATCTTCCAACCCCAAGTCGACATCAGGCCCCAAAACCACCCAAGTAGCGCCAATCCCCTACATCCACGTGTATGGATTCGGAGATTTTATGCAACTTTGAGATGGCTTGATAGACGGTCGGAGCATTATCAGGAATGAAAATACAGCAGCTCGAATGGATCACCTTACATACCCCACCTCGATCTGCTAAGATCACGTCTAAAACCATACGGTTTTGTAACGTCATAAGTCTATCCGCCTGAAGTTCTGTGGTGATATTACCAAGGGCACTGGCAGTAATATTAGCCGTCGATTCTACCACTCGAGTCAACTGTCTCAGGTTCCTACTATTAACCATAGGTCCCCAAAACGGGAGGAAACCCTTGAAAAAGTCTCCTGCCTCTTGACCGGCAGTATCCTCTTCGCTAATTACGCCTCTCACAACTCTAGTCTTGTGATAATCTGCATCTACAGTGACCGTCGGAGGCAACAAATTTGCAATAAAACATGAGCCCATGAAGTCAGAGGGCAACCATGCATACGCACGATCATGACAGACAAAGTAGGTACCCTTGGCAGCCAGAAACACAGGGGACGAGATCATCGGCAGCATGTAATTTTCGGTGCAAGCACTCTCTCCAAGTCGGGCTTTTTGTCTTCGGCCACGACCCATTAGACAAAAATTACCGATGTGGGGTACGACCCATATCGGAGGCGAGCTTTTAAGCTGTTTATCACTCGTGAGCGCACTATACTCAACCTTACTCAGGACCCTATAGGCTTGTACCTCTTCCACTGGAATGAGCGATGGCTCGTAGATATCTCTATCTAAGTCTTCTATCGCTATAGACAAAGGCTTGTGATACGAGCCAGGGCCAAAGTAGGGAGAACGTGGCTCTCGATTGGGGTAGGAATCTAGTGCGCTTCGAAACATTGTTTGAAATGCTCGAGCGGACCCTTGGGAACTATACGGTAACACCAGATATGGAATTCCCTTATCCGTAGTATGTGGCATCAACCCACACACCCAACAATTAGTAGTGTTAACCACTAACTGATGCTGATGAAGGAGCTGAATAAAGGAATTGTTGCGGAATTCTGCACGTCTAGCCTGCTCGTGTTCGGGTAAGATGTGAAAAGAATGGGGAGATGCAACAGTGGTAAGTTTAGGATCAGGGGTAGGAGTAGGTATGACAGGAGATAGGAAACAAGACATCATGTAGTACACCCCACCCGCCAATAATGCAGAAACAGTCAAAAGCAATACGAATATTTGGAACATAAAACATTTGGTACGACTGAGTTGTTGTAACTTGAACCTTTGCGCCTGAGCTTCTTCCAAGTCCATCAGCTTTGAAAACGCCATCCCCTACGACCGTCCGCAACGTTTCTTGACGCACTTCGTTCTGTGTAGCAGTAGTCAATCCCTAGGAGTTCCCAGGAACCGACGGTCTTTAACCTAGCGTCAAGACCTGCTAACCAGAAGGAAGTACACGCGCGGCCCTACGGCCTTTATTTCACAAGTATGTATATGCGAAAATGTCTCTTCAGCTGTGGAAGCAAAAAGTATAAGGAACGAAACTCAATGTATCTATACAAAAATAATCACAATAATACGAATGTTCAAACTGATCATGGAAAACGGGATAATGCAGTTGTCAAGGGATCAGAACAGGATCTTTTATTAGTCTCTAGTGCTGGATCGCAAAAAGTATCGGGTTTTCCCAGGACGTGTCTGTTCGTCAAACAAAGGATCCGTTGAAGAGACAGCGTCCTGCTGATCAGTTGAGTGTTCTGGTCTTGAGTCTTTTGATGATAAATGTTCAACAGTGTCTTTCTGCTGCACTGAGGATTCTCCGACAGGTTGTGCGTCGCTGAAAGGTACAAACGCCGGCAATCCTTCGGTTTCAGTTGATGCAATGCCTCTCCTCACCCACGAGTCTGCCGGCAACGGAATAGGGACTTTCTTCGTATGGGTGGCATGCACCCAGTTTTTCCGACCCTCTAGACGAACAGCAGTTCTCGTGGCAAGGAGGACCTGGAAGGGTCCAGTGAACCTGGGCTCCAAATTCGTCTTGCGCGAAAAATTCCGCGTCACCACCCAGTCTCCGGGCTGGAGCTGGTGGCCTGGACCCTCCGTCTGCGTCGGCAATGCTTCGTAAACCTGTTGGTGAATTAACCTCAGTTTAGCAGTCAAGTCATGAAGATAATCGATCAACATTGGGTACTCAAGATCACAGAACACACCTGGCCTAGGGACCCCCCAAACATTTGCAGGACGACCGAACACTATTTCATAGGGACTAAGCCCTACTCGGGAGTGTACAGTTGCCCTTGTTGACAGTAATGCTAAGGGTAAAGCGTCAGGCCACGAGAGACCAGTCGTAGCCTGAATCTTCGCTAGCTTCAGTTTAAGGGTGCCGTTATACCCTTCAACCAAACCAGCTGACTGGGGATGATTGGCGCTATGGAATTTTTGATTAATTCCAAGGCCCTTACACACACTCTTCATCACACTCCCCACAAACTCACTTTCGTTATCTGACCACACAACTCTAGGCATTCCGTACCGAGGAAAGTATTCCTTCAGTAGGATTTTCGCAGTGGACAAAGCAGTATTGTCTTTGAGAGGATAGGCCTCGATCCATCGGGAGAATGCGCAAACCACAACTAAAACGTATTTCAGGTTATTGCATCGCTCCATATGGATGAAGTCCAGTTGGATCACCTCAAAGGGACATGAAGGGGGAGAAAAACTACCAGGAGGAGTTGGGGTTCCCTTACCAGGATTGTACAACATACACACCATACAGTTCTTAACCAAGCGTTCAGCACATTTCGTGATACCATCATTCTTCCACACAGGAGACAGCAGCTTACAAATACCTTTCGCGCTAATATGTGCTAATCCATGCGCCATTGTCACAACAGCCAGCACATACGCATCAGGCAACATCCATCTTTTCTGATCCGATAAATCAATCCAACAACCATTTGCATCCAACTTTCCCGTACTTTCTTTCCACTTCGTCTTTTCAGTCTCGGTGGCCTCATTCTGAATTTCTTTCACACTCTCAATAGTGTCTTCACACATACTCGACTCTGCAGGCCACCTAACCGAACTCGTCACATACATTCGAGTGCTAAGGTTCCGGGCAGTCTCCTTAGCAGTCTCATCCGCAAACGCATTACCACGACCAACATCATCCGTCACCTTACGATGTGCACTACATTTAACAATCGCTACCTGCTTAGGCAACGTAAGTGCATCCAAAAGATCATTCACAAGCTGGCCATGCTGAATCTTCGTACCATGCGATGTCAAAAAACCTCTCTCTCTCCACAATCGTCCAAAGCTATGGGCGACGCCAAAAGCATATTGGCTGTCGGTAAACACATTCACACGTTTCCCTTTTGATAACACACACGCTCTAGTGAGAGCGATCAGTTCTGCAGCTTGGGCAGAATTCTGATTTAATCTTGCAGTCTCAACAACAGTATTCAATGTTACAACAGCATACGCAGTAGTCACATCGCCATTCGGCAACTTAAAACATGAACCATCCACATACAGCGTTCCATCTGGGTCTTCCAAAGGAGTGTTTTTAAGGTCCACTCGACCTTTTGTTTCCTCTTCTGTTCTCAAATAACAGTCGTGTTCTGTTATTTCATCTGACTCTGAGCTAATTGGTAACAAAGTCGCCGGATTCAGAACATTGCAACGTTTTATCTGAATATGACTTGCCAGCAACGTCAGCTCGTACCCAGACAATCTCGCACTCGTCAAGTGCTGTGTTTTCGTACGATTCAAAAGAGTGTCGACTGCATGCGGAACCATCACCGTAAGCATATTATCCATGACCAATCCTGCTGATTGTCGGATGGACACCGCAGCTGCCACTGTTGCTCTCAAACAACTCGGCAATGCTCTAGCTACCGGGTCCAAGGTCGAGGAAAAATATGCACATGGACGTTGCTTACCACCAAAAGGTTGCGTTAAGACGCTCAACGCACAACCTTCCCTCTCGTGAACATATAATGTGAACGGCTTACTGTAATCAGGAGTACCTAACACAGGAGCCGAACACAATGAATCACGTAGTTCAGAAAAACTTTTCTGACATTCTTCCGTCCATGGTAAAGGAGTTGAAACATCCTTGCACGTAAGAGCCACCAATTGTTTCGCTAGCAATGAAAAATTAGGAATCCATTGCCTGCAGTACGACGTGATACCTAGAAAGGCACGCACATCTCTTTGGGTTGTTGGCACAGCCATTCGCGCAATCGCTGCAATTCTCTCTGGGGTCAACCGCCTTCCCTCCTTTGACAATAAGTGACCTAGATAGGTTACTTCTTGACAACAATATTGGAGTTTAGAAGGTGACACCTTGTGATTTAACTCGCAGAGATGTTGCAGCAGCGACACCGTAGCAATTTTGCAAATGTCCTGAGTATCTGCAGCCACCAATAGGTCATCGACGTATTGGATTAAGGCCGCATCAGCCGGCAACCTAAACGCATCCAGTTGACCCTTCAAGGCTTGACTGTAAATGGATGGACTTTCACAGTAGCCCTGAGGAGCGCTTTTAAACCGGAAGCTGCGTCCACCAAGCGAGAAACCGAAGAGGTCTCTGCTCTCCTCTGCAATCGGGATGCTGAAGAACGCATTCTTCAAATCAGTCACCGAAAACCATGATGCAGAAGCTGGAATCAGAGTCAATAGCGCCGTGATGTCAGGCACAACGGGGAACTGAGGAATCACAATTTTATTCACCTCCCGTAAATCGATAACAAAACGATAAACAGGTGGCTTTGAAGGATCAGTACGTTTAAGGATTGGCAGCACAGGGCTGTTGCACACGTTTCCCCGCGTCTCCTCAATAACATCTTTCTCGATCAGATCATAGATGATCGCTAACAGTGCTCGTTCACCATCAAGAGAGATACGATACTGGGGAATACGTGGCAACCGCACATTAGATTTCATCTGAACAACATAGGGTGAGATGTCAAGCAGGCCCACATCATTGGGACCTGTTGCCCACAAAGACGCAGGAAGAGAACTCAATTCCGGTGGAAGCTTATCGAGAGACAAGTACATAGGAGAGACAACCCTCTCTCCCAACGTAAGCTTTACACCCGCAGGAGAACAATACAGAGTTGCATACAAATGTTTAAGCAAATCCAGGCCCAAAAGATTTTCACCACAACCAGTAGTCAAAATCAACGGAGCTTGGAGCTCTCGAGGCCCAATTGTAAGGGGCAAAGGGCGTGAAACTGGATTGCTAACGGGGGCGCCAGAGAATCCAACGGAAACATTTGTTAAGCCAGACAAAGGTGCGCCAGGGAGTTTCGAATGCATAATAGAACTTTTCGCTGCACCAGTGTCCAACAGAAAAGGCTCAACGACGCCCGATGTAGCAACTGCGACGTAAGGCCCTCTCTGATCAACCGGAACTGATACCACTCCCTCTCCTTGTCTTTGGCTGTCCTAGTAATTACTGTTGTCAGTTCCCTGATCGACGTAGTAATCGTCTACATTGTACTGCGCAGATCGTCCTTGCGATGATCCACGTTGATCAAAACAATTATTAGAATTTGATGAGTTATCTGAACGATCATTCTGAGCACCACGACCCCTACCGCGTGATGTCTGCTGTGAACCACCACGACCTCCTCTAGATGAATTACCACTATTACGATCATTCAGAACAGGGCAATTGAATTTAATATGTCCCTCCTGTCTACAATAAGCACATTGATTGTACCCTAATGATGATCTTTGGGAAGAGGAGTCATTTCGGGATTGTGATCGGTTCGATTGCGACTGCGATCTATTCTGTTGGGGAGCATTCTGATTCGAACGTGGAGGATACGCCTGCTGCAACAACACTTTAGTTTTAAGCTCTTTCGTCTTTTTATCAGCACGGTCGTTCTCCTCTTTCTCTCTATTCTCATAGTATTGTGCTGTGGCCAATATCTGAGCTGAGGTAGAAACGGCCCACGCACTTTCTGAATTCTTTAATTTATTGCTCAAATCGGGCAATAAGTTTGAAACAAATTTATCCACGAACAACCGCTGACCACCCTCAGTACCCATATCCTGACCACTATGGTCGATGAATGCCTCCTCGAACCTCGTAAAGAAGTCGGAGACACTCTCGTCCTTCTTCTGTCTACAAGCTGACAATTTGTCCCAATTCACCCTCATAGCTGGCATAAGAGTTTTCATTAGCGTTATTATTCTTTGAGGAAGAGCAGTAATCAATTGCTCGGGTTTAGCTCCACCAGTTTGCAACCCATCCGCCGCTATAATGGCCGCCCAATCACCACCTAATTCATTCGGATGATTTTCCTGACGAATCTTAGCCCATACCGGTTGCGGTACGACATTGCCGAACAGCATGTCAATATCGGCAAGATTCATTACCGTAGCATCTACGAGCTGCGATAATTCTTTGTAATACCCTGTAGGATTTTTGCGAGGGTCAGGCAATGATTGCTTCACCTGTAACACTTCTGATCGTTTCCATGGGAGATGTATCCACACTCTCTGGAAATATGGCAAGATCGGTGGAGCAGCTGCAGGATTACCTGGCATCCACACTGGTGGAACTTCACGCATAGGAAATTGACCAGACTCATCTGGCTGTCTTTCAACATCCTCAACAAACAAGGCTTGGGGTATAGGAGTGGGACGGAAAGATAGCAACCGCTCAACAGCACGTCGAACGTTGGTATCCACTATCAGTCCAGTCGAGAACTGAAGCTGTAGATCAGACAAAGCGGTCAGCACCTCGTCAGGTGCATCAGCCGATATCTGATCGCGAAGGACCTTACACATTTCTTCGAACACAAATCTCTGGGTTGGTATATTGAATTGACAAAACGTGTCGAGTACAACACGTGGTGGATTTCTAAGAGGATGTGTCATCCAACCCATCGCCATATTATATAGCGAAGCGCGTTCTCTGTTACCAGGAAGCTGACTACATCTCTGAGGACCATCGGAACCAGCGGACCCAAGAACAGGTCCGAGCGAATGAAAGAAGCTAGCCGCAAGAGGAGTAGTACGACTACGAGTAGAGGGAGAAGTATAGGACACAGGACTAACAAGTGAAGGAGTAGAAACAGAAGCAACAGCAGGAGTTAACAGAGCAGGAGCAGTAGCGGGAGCAGGAGTATGTGGAAGTGGAGGAGCAGTAGGGATAGCAACAGGCAAAGGAGCAGGAACAGTCGGAAGAACGGGTGCAGGTTGAGGAACAGGCAGAGGAAGAATAGGTGGAAGAATCGGTACAGGAGGAACCACAGGAGCTGCGGCACCCTGTACGTACGGAGGTGGCGACTTCATAAGATAGGACATTAAAGGATCCTCAACTGCTTCTTCCTTCTTTTCCGACTCCGTAGGCAAAGCAGGATAGCATTTATCTATAGTCATACGCTGTAGCCTATCAAACACTTCCTTTTCCTTAACCTCCTTATCACGCTGAAATTGCTCTGCTTTCTTTACGATGGCCGCAACACCATCTCTCTGATTTCGTTTAGTCTGTCTGATTTCTTTCTGTCGGGCTTCTTTACGCCACAACCGAAAGGCATCAAACATGGCCGGCCTTGACTTTTTCTCGAACAATTTAGCCTCTAGATTATCTAAGATCGGGGTCTCAAAGCTACCGTGAGGTGGCCAACTAAGGACACCATCCTTCTTAGTATAACAAATCCAATAATCATTAAAGGTAATCGGGCCTAGCCCATGTTTGCTGTACAGTTCATAAGTCGGAGTTCCAACCGGAGGTATCGGACACGAGTCCTCCAGTCGGGAATCCGCACCACAACGTCTGAAACAACTAAACAAAGTACTGCGACCAGGCATCTTGCACACTAGCCGAGTTTCACAAACGTCAAGGGTTACGGGATTTACCAAGTCCCTGCAAAAACAAAAACCCTCGGTTTTTGGTGGCTGCAGTCGTCAAACAACACAACAAAGTACCAAGAACTACAAATGCAATGGAACCATGCAACCACTAAGCAACCACAACCAAGAACTCTGGGAGCGACCCACAAATACTTAACTCAAAGTTCGATGGCGTCACCAGGAAGGCCCGTCAATCGTCTCGCTCTACCAAGGTCTACGCCAGGCGCCAAAACAGGTCTACAGTCAGGGCCGCAGTCCGTCGCAGCCGTCAGGAGGTGGGAATCTTCGCGGGAAAAGTCTTCGGGCCACTTATTTTGACAATAGGATCGATGAAGCGGAGTGCACCTTCCCTCGGAGATTTCACACGAAGTTCCTCACGATCGTCGGGCTTGGACCGGTACCACTGATGCAGACCCACGTTGGGCGCCAACTGAAGGACTGGGTTATTTAGGACCCAGCGGTGCCAGGGGACAACACCTGAAACCTTCGTGGGTAACCTGCTCCGGCGTACGAATCACAGAGACACGGGACACTTCCTTCGGCGTCAAAGATTCAAGGTTTATTTGCTGCAGGGAAACACAGAAGTCACAGGAAATACAACGAGTGTAGTTCGGGGAGACTGCTTCAAATTGGTTCTGTGGATCGCTCCTTTTATACAGAATTCTCCCATAGGGTTGTATAGCACACAAAAGTTTATGACCCGGTTCCCACAATTATCCCCCAGAGGGGTCGCTTTGGTCACTTTGATACACACAAGGTCCGGAACATAAGTGCGGAAACATTTGGCGGTTCCCAACTGTAAAAACCCATCTTCCCACCATTAGTGCATTCCAATCAGCAGTAAAACAGATCGAAATAGGAACAAGGACAGGTGCGGAGGAAGATGGAGACAGTGGGGAGATTGGAAAGGGTGTAAAAGGGGAGGTATCGGGAAACACGAGCTACAGGCATCAAAGGGACGTGCCTAATGAGATGCACGGCTGAGACAATAAACCGGCACGGCAAGATGGGCCTCGAGCGGGGCCATCTGCCTTACAGTATCATCCCCCTCGTCATAAAGACACTTACAAAGGACATGTGTCTTCCGCAAATATCTTGGGAGTCCCAGGGTCGCGAAGCGGACAACGTCCGTTCGCTGGCTACTTGAGGGCAAGAGACAAAATGGATGCCGTATCTAAGATGGAACCCGTGGGTACAGATAGAAATACCCACGTAACAGACGAACGGTTTAGGTTAGCACAGCGAAACTGCGTACACCCACTAAACTCGTCATTTGCGGTTCATAGATACCAGACTCGACCATATTCGTGCGAGTCGAAAACACCACTTACAATTGTCACGGAACCTCAACTCCTGACAGTGTAGACGAGTACTACACATCGATTACCAAGTCTGAGTACTCTATAGCAGACGAAGACAAATTGGCACCAATTTTAAATTATTTTGAAGACACATGGATTGGCCATCTAAGCAGGTCAGGTCACCAGAGAAAACCACAATTCTTGTGGACTGGTAGAATTGCTACTCAACCTGCTTAGAGGGAGGAGCAAAGACAAACAATGCCATAGAGGGTTGGAACAACTCTTTAAACACGAGTGTTGGCAAACCGCATCCTAATTTCCACCATTTTTTAGAGATTTTGCAAAAGGAGCAAAGCTACCAGGAAATACGCATGTCACAATCGTTAACATGTACTTTAAATCCTGAATTTTACACGTGTTTAAGTTATTCCCGTGTTGGCCCGAAATTCCTTTTATACTTCCGTTCCCACCAAACTTTTCAATGATCATTACTGTGAGGCTGTAATTAAAATAAATATTTATATTTGAAGTTAGTCCTGTGCTGTAATTAAAAAGTGGGCCTGCATTTTGCACATGTTGAAGTTATTCCAGTTTATTCCCATTGCTAGCTATGTAATTGCTAGCGATGTAAATGCAATCCTTGCACCCATCCATCATCCATCCATCCATCCACCCACTCATCCATATATCCACCTACCCATCCATCGTGCATCCATCCACCCACCCACCCACCCACCCATCCATCCATCCATCCATCCATCCATCCATCCATCCATCCATCCATCCATCCATCCATCCATCCATCCATCCATCCATCCATTCATCATGCACCCATCCATCATGCATCCACCCACCCACCCATCCATCCATCCATCCACCCATCCATCATTCATCCATCATCCCTCCATACATCCATCCACCCACCCATCATGCACATCCATCATCCATACATCCACCCACACATCCATCATGCATCCATCCATCCATCCATTCATCCATCCACCCATCCATCATGCATCCACCACCCAGCCAGCTAACCATGCACCCATCCATCATGCATCCATCTCTCATGCATCCACCACCCAGGCACCCATCCATCCATGCATCCATCGTCGAGCATCCACCACCTAACACACATTAATAACTAGAACTTGTAACTGTAAAATGTTTTTCAGGGTGTCACAAGGATCGAACCTTGGTTCCCAGCACCAAAGTCAGCAGCGCTAGCCGTCAGACCACATCCTCTCCCCTTGTGTGTGCATGCATTTTCCACATGTTTAAGTTATTCCTGTGTCAGCCCAAAATTCCTTTTATACTCCCCACCAAACATTTGTGTGATCATTACTGCGAGGCTGTTCTTAAAAAAAATATTTATATATATTTATAGATTATCTAGCATCCAAATGTTGAAGTTAGTCCCGTGCTGTAATTAAAAAGTGCAAACAACAGTTGATGGACAGAATGCAGAACAATGTCATACATTCACCCCAGTACAGAGATCTGGGCCTAAATCCATTGGGTTTTGCACTCCACACCACCCCAGTTCAGACATGGCCATATGCAAATCAGCCGTGACCCTGTGCCTCATGGGAACAGTCCAGCCCGAACTGCCAAGCCATGTCTTTCCCGGACCGGAATCAAGTATCCTATGACCGGTTTCTGGCTATCAGCCGTCTTCAGCCAGGATAGCTTGACTCCAATGGTGTGGAGAGCATGGGACTCACGTCTGTGCATACCCATCCCACTTGATGTGAAAAAATGCAAAACAACAGTTGATGAACAGAATGCAGAACAATATCATACATTCCCCCCAGTACAGAGATCTGGGCCTAAATCCATCGTTTTTTTGCACTCCACACCACCCCAGTTCAGACATGGCCATATGCAAATCAGCCTTGACCCTGTGCTTCATGGGAACAGTCCAGCCCGAACTGCCAAGCCATGTCTTTCCTGGACTGGAATCAAGCATCTTAGGACCGGTTTCTGGCTATCAGCCATCTTCAGCCACGATAGCTTGACTCCTGTGATGTGGAGAGCATGGGACTCATGTCTGAGCATACCCATCCCACTTGGGCTGACAAAATGCAAAACAACAGTTGATGGACAGAATGCAGAACAATGTCATACATTCACCCCAGTAAAGAGATCTGGGCCTAAATCCATCAGTAATTTAAAAGTGGGCCTGCATTTTGCACATGTTGAAGTTATTCCTGTTTATTCCCATCGCTAGCTATGTAATCGCAAGCGATGTATATGGCTATGCGATGTTATAGCATGCTTCCTGATAACATGCGTTGTGAAGCTGGCGGCGATGTAATAGTTGGGTTTAAGCATGGGCGAATTTTGCGAATCTGGCGTTCGCGAATTTTGCAAATTTGCGAACTCGCACTCCGCAAAATCAGCAAATTCTCGGGAATTTGCGGATTTTTTTTTGTGTTCGCAAGGATTTCTGCCAGTTCGCAATGATTTCTGACAGTTCGCGAGGGTTTTGTAACAGTTTGCAATTGCGAACTTACATGTCGGCTCGCAACGGTCACGATTATGTTGTTTCTACGTCTGGTTCATCATCACAGGTTCCCAGCACCCTCTGTTTCACCCCTGCCACCTTCTGTTTCACCCATGCCACCCTCTGGAACATCAATGCCACCCTCTGGTTCATCATCACTGTAGATTATGGGGGAAAAAAGCAAGCACACCTGCCTGCTTCAACTGACATGAATTAATTTGGGGTTGATTTATTAATGTGTCACTGTTTTAAAATTCCAGTCTGGCACCTGCTTCCTTATCTGTACTTTGCTTTCTGTTGCAGTGCAATTTTTTTTCCAGGACCTTTGTGGCCTACTTGTAGCTATTCTATGAGCCTGCTCTGAGGGTCAGAGCAGGGTCATACAATTGTTGCAACTAGCAACTGAACTCTGGAGGAGCCCTTGTCAGGAAGCACTACAGGGAACGGTTACTAATGATGAGTTTGAACTTTTGAACCTGCTTTCACTTTTGCAAAACTCGTTTTTCTGCAGAACAGCATTACAGCAACTGTAATGCCCCACCAAGCTTATATGAGAAAGTTGATTTCTAATCCAAAAGTTATCCAAAGAAAATCAAAAGGCCTCAAATCCAAAAAAGTGCAGGCAAATGTCAACCCGAGGAGTTATTCTGATAAAAATCATCATTTTCAGAAAGTCTATGCTACTTGCTAGTAGATTTCTTGTGCAGAATTGCAATTTTTGTAATTTCGCGAGTGCGAGATTGTTGCTGCCCCCGCACCTACATGTTCGCAATTGCGAACTTACACCGCAAGAAAAAAAAATCAGCTGCGTGCGAATTTGCGGATTTTCGGTAAATTCGCGAGCGTTCGCGGATTGCGAATTTACCGAAAATCTGCAAAATCCGCGAGCGTAACGGATTTTCCGCCCATGCTTAGTTGGGTTGCGATGGCATCGCGATGCAGTCCGTTCATTGTAACAGGTGTTTCCCAAAGACAGTTCCGTCTCGAAGTGAGGAACTCAAATTCCAGGAGATGTATGTTATGATCTTGGTTTGGTACTTGATGAATAAAAGAAATTTGACAGGATAAAGGCCTATCCTATTGTATCCATGCGCATAGTTAAAGGATGCCTATGGGGTCAAAAGGGACAATGTCTGTCTCCACCTATTTGCTGGAAACTTGGATGAGTTGTATTATAATCGATATTCGAAAAGGGCTTGTGCATACATAGGCTGTTCGGAATTCGGTTTAAACCGAATGTAAACAATAATACCCTACCGATTGAAAATAAGGTGACCTGGTTTAAACCGAGTGTCACTGTTTTTTTTACATATTTCGAGTGTCACTGATTTTTTTTTACATATTTGTTGCTCCGCTTGGCCACTTGAGGGAGCCAAAGGAGCACAAAAAAGAACTATCCTTGAGGAATGTCCTCCCACTGCTGCGGATTTAAGCCAGCAGGGTCGCGGGACAGCAGAGAGAAGCCCACACCCCGCATTCGCTGGACAAAGGCAGCAGAGTGCTCCTGTCGCGCCTCTGATGAGAACAGCCCGAGGGGCGCCACCAACAAAAGGAGCTTTCACAGCTCATAAAGGGACACGGACTATCCTGGAACTTGCTTTGTGGAAGCAAACAGCGGGGAAACAATGAGTCACCCCCATTAAATTAGGGGCACCCAATTGGTTGGCAACTGCGTACTGACAACCCCTGTAAGTGTCAGTTTTATTTGCGCTAGGTTTTGTGGTGTTCCACAGTGGGGTGCTCTGTGGGTAATGTATTCATTGTTAAAGTTGCTAAACTCACTAATTAGGGTGGGCGCATAATAATTTGATTGCTTTCCAGCTTTCCTACCAAGAGCAAAGATGAAATACAAGGATGGGGGCGGGAGGGCAGTGTGGGAGGTAACCAGCTTCCAGGGAGGTCAATCCGGCACTCACCTCGAACAATAACAGAGTCACTCCCTCTAAAAAAAAAAAAGCACAGGCACACATGTATTACCATACAGATCGTATTTTAATTGATGTCATGATTATTTGTCCCCAAACATCTCTGCCCGCATTGAATATCAAGAGGAGAAGACGACTGCTGGTGCTCCAAGACTCAGCAGATAAATACTGCGAGGGAGCTGTTTCACAGGAAAGGTGACAGGGCATCGTTCAGTGGTGCATTAATTGACCTGCCTTTGCGTTATTATTATCAATAATAAAAGTAACGGAGTTAGTCAGTGAGCAGTAAGGAGGCTGTGTCAGAAGGTCAAGATGCTGGCAGGCAGACCCACAACGCCGATGGAGCTCAAAGGGCTGCAGTCTAAACCCTCCCCCCAGCCCCTGCTTAGAAAACCTCCCGGGCACAGACAGAGCCGCACCCGAATACTTCACAGGTCTTTGAAAAGACCATTTACATATTATCGGAGTGCTTCACATGAGCGCCAGAGTGCAGGGGGTGAAGACAGACAAGAGAATGACAAACAGCCTCTGCCTTTGTTGCCTTCACATACACGCATGTTTTTTTTTTTATTATTATGCACCTTTACTTTTTTAATGTGGAAATGCAATGTATTTATTGATATTTTAAAAAGTATCATTTTTCATCACGTAGTGAAACTGACACGTAAGCTTAAGGGCAAAACTACTTTTAGCTACCGAATCTCCTGGAGAGAAAGGCTTGTCAAGGGCTTACCCGACAATGGATTTATCTGCAGAGACGAGTTTTGAAACCAAACCAACCATCATTGTATGCACAAACTTCA
Organism: Lissotriton vulgaris; assembly: GCF_964263255.1. Lineage (NCBI taxonomy): Eukaryota > Metazoa > Chordata > Amphibia > Caudata > Salamandridae > Lissotriton > Lissotriton vulgaris. Next base: position 1,684,691,876 of record NC_141687.1, read on the forward strand.
AAGGACGCACGTCACCTGAGACCAGGCATTACTTTAAGGAACCTGTAAATTGTAGCCACTGCCTCAGATGCATACTTAAGTACTAAAATGGCAGTAAAGTGAAAGGTGAAATACGAACGCTTCTACACAAAGCAACATATATCTATGATGAATAGCTACATTGTTTGTCAGTCAAATATTTAAATTTCCATTCGAGCTTATCTGGAATATTAATCTAGAGGAGATGTCACCAGTTTGCGATATATTGCAACAACAAAATGGAATTAGATTGTGTGCCCACATATACGCATGTTTTAAGTGCTGATTACGCTGCTTATGGGACAGTGCTGAGAATAACAAAGAGCAAGGCATGGGTGTATCAGCTGCAGCTCCACAATTCTAGCATTAAACAGAAAAATTCTGCAGCGAGCGCATTAACCCACTGAGTTTTCTTTGAAACATGTCAAGTGCGCCTCTTTGTTGTCTGTGTTTATTGTGCAGCCCTAACAAGAGAAGTTGCCTTTTCATATGATCATAGGCGTCGTGAGTTCCAGAGCGAGGTCTGAAGTGGAGTGCTGCACACAACTCCAGGGGTACTGACAGCGCACACAAAACCCGGAGGTATCAGAGCGCTTTACATGAGCGCCAGAGTGCAGGGGCCGAAGACAAACAAGAGAATGACAAACAGCCTCTGCCTTTGTTGCCTTCACATACACGCATGTTTTAAGTGCTGACTTACGCTGCTTATGGGACAGTGCTGAGAATAACAAAGAGCAAGGCATGGGTGTATCAGCTGCAGGTCCACAATTCTAGCATTAAACAGAAGAATTCTGCAGCGAGCGCATTCACCCACTGAGTTTTCTTTGACCAGAGATACAACTCACAAGTGATTCCTCTGTCCGAAGCTGCCCTACAGTGGAATGTCGTTCCTGAAGCCTCTCTAAGACCTGTTTCTTCCTGATATTGTTATTGTAATATCTTGTCTGTGAATGGTCTGTGCCATTGGAAGAGAAGGTCTGTGGGGGATCGAAAACGTACATCAGTTCTGTCTTGCTTTTTAATATCCCTAAGGCAGTGTGTGGTCATCTTCTTTTTGAGTTCTCACTACATGGCAAGGTGTTTACCTTCAGTGGGAGTTCTCACTGCATGGCTAGGTGTTGCCCTTCTGTCTGTCCACATGCATTACAGAGATGGATAGAGCAACAACATTCTTCTCAGCCCACTGAGTGAAATAGATCTTCCTGGCTGCCACTTTTAGAGATATTGACAAATTAGGGATCAGTGTTCCGCTTGTGTTTTAACCTCATAAGTGCTGCGCCCAGTCCAACGGCCGACGGCACCACTACCTCGGGAGTGCTGCCGTCAGCCGTTGGACGTTCCAACTGCACCTGCGCAATGGAACGTTCAGCACTGGAGCTGGACGTTCCATAGCTGCTAAGGTGTTAATAGACCTTTGAATAACAAAACATCCTATTTTTAAGCGTTTGCTTACTGTTTGTCTTTGACCTGGTCTTTCGATAGAGTGTTTTAGTTGATTGCAAGTGTGCTCGATCTTGTGCCACTCTAAGTGTGTTCCTATGATCTACAGAGCAAGGGACCTCCTTTCGCTCCACCTCTGATTCCCCCTCTTCCTTTGGGTGGAGTTGTACAAGGTACATTCTTGAGGCAAATTTTTGGGGTCAGCTATCAGAAACAACTGGTTCACAGTGCATTAGATCCATACACAATGGAGTTACAGATGGTCCGGGTCATTCATATTCCTGAGACAGGATTTGACCCAGTGTAAGTGATTGAAGGAATGGAGGCTGGGCAATAAACTTCTCCATTTGTTTTTGACTTGCACCAACATTGCAAGCTAGAAGTCGCCAGCCATCCATGGAATTTGTGTGTCACGCCCTCACCCCGTCTTAATCAGCTGGCCCTCATACAGTGAAAGATGTCTGAAATTGTTCCATCGTTCGTTTTGCAAATTACAATTTGAATTTAGTGTATTGCACATTGGGAATTCATCTGTGCCAAGCTTGCCACTTTTAAACATGCAATTTTTGTTGTTACATCTGGCTTTTACCTGCCTCTGAGGCCTACTTTCTAAAAGATATGAGCTCTTGATGACTGATTCTGCTGATCCAGAGCATCTTTCCTATGTTGTTTGCAGAGAGTGCCTAGTTTCTGCAGTTAAGTAAGGTTATTTACGACTGCAAAGTGTCTTGACCTTGTTCATATACAGCGAGTGCTTAATGCAAAGTCCATACATAAATCAAAAGTATATCGTTTAGGGAAACGTTAAGATTGAATTAAAAACCTATTGGTGTGAGACCGAGTCAGTCGGATATCAGGCTCCTGCTTTGCATGTAACTAACAATTTACCATCCGTCCACATTTTTCAGAATCACTGAAGTGGTCGAGCATTGTCGTTGTTTACCTCACTGGCCATTAAAGAACGTTCTGGCATTGTTTAGTGCAACACAGAGTGCAGGGGGTGAAGATAGACAAGAGAATGGGGAGCCGAGGTGTGAAAGGCCAAAGGGCCAGAGCAACACCAGGCCCCCTGCCTGGCTCACGTGGGGGGGGAGAGGAGCTATTGTGTTCTGGCGTCTGTCTAACTGCAGCCGCACCTAAGTACATCGCAGGTCTGTATACGACCATTTTACTTAACAAGGCTATCTTGTTTTTCACCCCTTCTTAGAGTGGGGAGCTTACTGCCACCGGACAGAGTCAGTTTTGCACAGTTAAAACTTGCAATGATGTAAGAATTTTATTGAAGGTTGTAAAGCACTTCACTCCTTTGCCCGTACAGTGGTTGGATGCATCATGTAGGTTGACGGGAGATAGTAGGCCTAGGGTGACCTGGTTTCAGTGCAATTTGTTAATGGGCGTGAGAACGTCGAGGATGTCATGTATGCACTTTCTGCAAGAGTCTTGGTGGCCAGAGTTGGCAAATTGTGTACTGTCTGTTTTGGCGTTGCCAGTCTCAAGTGCCAATGTCTTGAGGGCCTTTTCACAAATGAAGTGTACATGGGAAGGAAAGAGAGAGCGCAAATGACCAAAGATTCACTGAAGAAATATTGTATGATGTACTACAATAAATTTGACTTGTAAAAGTTTATTTGGACCTCATATACACTGTACATAGACTGGCTATATACCATGCACCAATTAAGAAAGCACGCAATAATAAAAGCAAAGCGTACCATAAACACCGGTAAAACACCATTTCAGTTGTTTTTTATGGCGCGAAAATGAGTAACCACTGAAAAGCACTGTTTTTTCGAGGTATTGAAATCACTGGAAAACACTGAGAAAACACCACCAGAATTTACCAAAAATAGAAACTGAAAACAGGAAAGCCTATGCATACATGATGTAGGGACCCGAGAGCTGTAGCTGCAACAGTTGTTGAATTTACTCTTTCTCAAACGAGGATGGATGATGATATATTAGCTGCAGTTACTGCTATGGGTGATGGTGACCCTTGGCCTAAAGGCTTTCCAGCTAAATATTCATACAATTTGAGTGAACAAAAATATCTTTTTATCACAATACCAGGGGTTCGTTTTTGTTTAATTCCCAACCAAAACCACAGAAGAGCCTTATTGATTGCTGAGCATTAAGTTCTTGCTTCTGAACATGTAGATGTGACAGCATCTATTTTGTCACTACAGTAACGTTATTTGTGGCATGGGTTATATAAGCTAACCAAGAAATATGCTCTTTAATGTGACATTTGTCAATACATTAAATGTTCTACGGTGGCCAGTCCATCTCGGATCACACTGATTGATTTCCACCAAACCTTTCAGCTGCATTTTTTGAAGCATTGTGGTCCTCTTAATTCGGATCGGTTGTCTAAATTTATCGTACCTGCAGTTGCTTCATGCTCAAGGTTCCTCTAGACTGCCACTCACACTTTTATTAATGATTTGCATGTCTTCATCATAATACATGCATGCACTACATTCATATGGACCAGGGCCCTGCTTGTACCCCAAAATCATATAGGGAAACTATGACTTCCTTGGGTGTAGAGGTGCATTACCCTTCTCCATATTAGTCTTACGTACAGAGTGTTGTTGCTTCCATCACCTATATGGGGTGCCAAGAGCACTTAATAATCTCACTGAGTGATTTCTGGGTGGCAGGGCCCCATACAAGGTCCTCTTTGGCATAAAAATATATGCTCAAGAGCTTGACAGGCCAGATTTTGTGGCGGCCGAAGTGAGTAATGCACTTACTACTGCGTTGGCTGCAGAAGATGGTGTTTATACGAGATCACCTCTCATGGAATTTACCAATTTTCTTACTGCACTTGTGGCTCCTGTTTAGCAACAATCAGCTTCTGGTTATTATGCGGAATCAGATGTTTTTTCACTTGACTCTTTTGACAGTACCACCTACACTCCCCCTACACGGCCCTGTGTTTTTTACTTATGGCTGAAAAATACTTATCTGGTCCCTCCTTGAATATATGTGTAGGTAGCATTTTCCTTGTATTTTTAATTTCAATGGATTGGATTTGTTACTGTTTTCTTCTTGATAATCAATCGTCATTACCTTCCAGAATGCTCTGCTACAGAACTGCTTGATGAGGTGATAATTGATCAACCATCTTCACATACACTCAAAAGAGACATTTTCCATCTGAATAGTTCAGCTGTCCCAGTAATAGCTGGAATCTTTTGGGATGGTGTTACCTATGATATTTTTGGCCCTACAAGAATACTGCAGATCCCTTACATTTTAAGGTGTCTATAGGTGATGTTATTGTACCTGAGTTACATTCTGATGATTGCGTTTTCCCTCTAAACTCCATGCTTTCCGACCAGAAATATTATACTGTATTCAAGAGTGAGGAACTGTAACTAAATCCTGCTAATTATGGTGAATGTACTGCTATCATCATTATGGACTTCACTATTTATATTGAGCTAGTGTTCAACACACACGTTTTAATCTATATATATAAAAACACATGTATGTCTGTCTGTCTTTCTCTCTGTCCTTTATGCATTACTACACCATTCATCCGATCGCCAGGAAAGTTTGGGAAGTTGTTGAGTACACTCCCGCAAAGGTTTCTGGCATATGCATTACTACACCATTCATCCGATCCATGGGCGTCCGCAGGGGGGGGCAAGGAGGGGCTCTTGCCCCCCCCCCCCCTGGAGCGACCCTCCTTGCCCCCCCTGCGGACGCCCAAGAAAACCGTGACTTCAAGACGGGGTTCTCACTCTCTTTTTTATCCTTTCTTTTTTTTGCTTCCCTGTGAAATGGATCTAAAAAAGAAAGACGCTTTTGCTGGAAATTTAGTATTTTTCTGACATTTTAATTCCAAAGTGCAGCATTGGGAATAAAAGGCTAAAAATATGAAAAATAGATAAGTAACTAAATAAAGTAAGACAGAGTGGTAGCAAACTGGCCAAACTGATTTTATTCACACGGAAACACATTAGCGCCACTTTTACAGAGTTTGCCAGTGAAGCGCTATTTTTGTTTTCTTGTCTTTGTTTTCCCTGGACTTGGTACTAGTGCACCAATCCTGGAGGTACTGCAATGTGTGGATTGAAAACAAAATGTGTGCTGCGGCTCTGCGTCCAGGGATGTGGTCTTTTTACCATACTGCTTAAGTTTTGTAAGGATATAAGCAATGGACTTTTAAATGGGTCCATTCAGGGCCTTGTAGTCGTGTCCTTAACTTTTCAGGCAAAAGCACTCACTGATTTCTGAATAGTGAGTGTAAAAGCATTAAGGTAACCATGTTGTTCCTGCTTACATTTCCCATGGTTTGCTAAATTTTGCATTCCCTATAAGAGTTTGTTTCTTTGCATTCCCTATAAGTGTTTGTAGGCCGCATAATGCTCTCGACTAGTGCGTAATTTATATTGCGCATCCAGGTGTTTATAGTGGGCAAAAATTGGGTTGTAGTTGAAGACAGTGGGAGTTTTTCTCAGTGGGGCAGTACGGTGTTCAGTGGGGGAGAGGATGTGGCACTATGGTCAGAGCTGCTGCATTTGGAACAGGGAACCAGGTTCAGCCTTAATAACCAGCCGACCAGACCACTCTCCTGCGAGAGAACAATCACATGCTAGACCTTAGAAGGCTTCGCAACACCTTACAAGTCCTGGTGTCTTCGCACCAGCAGGTGGACCCTAGCATGACAAGTGTAGGTTAACCTTCAAGGCTTGTCCACCACAATCCATACTGAAGTTCACCTCCAGTCTTGCGGGCAGGCCTATGAAGCAGCACACTCTAGAACAACAGTCACTGAGGTCACAGGACCCATGAGAAGGGCTAGCTCTAGGGCGGTGCAACCAGTGTGACCGCACCGGGTGCTGACTTTAGGTGAAGACATCATGTTTGCAAGTATATTATGGTTTTAAAAACGCTTGCTGCCTCCTTCCTGGCTTCCAGCAATTTTCGGCAACAATAAAAATGTCATGATGACTCTGGTGATTAATGTTCTTCCTAGAGAGAGATCAGAATTTTGTCTAGCGGAAGTTTTGATTCATGGAAAGGTAGCTCAGATGGTTAATGTACCGGCTGCAAAGAACATGCGCCATGCAGATCACAAAGTGCACATAATGTAAATAGGACAGTGGGCTACTGCTTTTGTCAGAGAAATCCTTTTGTTACTTGCAGTTTATAAGTTAAAATCCTAACTTAGAGCAGTGAGCTATGCACTGTCATCTAAGAGCTGCATACAAACTGCAAGGTATAAATTCGAGCATTATGTCCCCCCCCGTTCCCCAGTCTTTGATTATCCTAATGTCCCAAAAAGTGTTCTTTTGGACAGAAATCGATTCTGATTATTAAGGCGAACCCCCAACCATGGTATTACGTTTTAAATTCTGGGTATTGTGTTTCTCCAGACCAATCACTATAAAACTATACGGGCTACTAGTATGGTCGTCATGTGACTCATACACCTTGTAGTCCTTAGTCTTATGTAACATTTTCTATAGTGATTTACACACATATTGATTGTCTCTATGTAATGTGTGTGATGTAAAGTGCTCTGACACCCTACAATGGTATGAGTGGCACTGTACATCAAATTAAATGCACCTGAGAGAGAGTGGTTATGGAGACTTGGGGAGCACAGTTAAAGGGTGGTAGTGAGGTAATCCATGGCAGAGATGGTCATTGGGGGGCACTAACAAACATTAATGCACAGGACACCACCAGTGCTATGGCTGGCCCTGCCCTCGAGGCCAGTCTGCCTCATCCAAAGGGACCTCCATTGGCCTTGTTTCAGCAGCAGTAGCTTCAATTCACCAGGGATTGGCAATGCAGGATTTGCATGCACACCAAACTAAGTTCACAAACTTCACAGTCTCCCTGCTTCATTCACAAGCACTTTTAACATGTGCTGCCGGCTGTGGGGCCACTGGAATTAATTATGCATCAAAGGAGGACAACATTATGCCGTAGTGTTGACTACATTATGCATTAAAAAAGGCTGCAGCGTAATGCAGTATATTTTCAGATATTTTTTTATTTAAAAATGTGTACACATGCTAACAGTCTCTGGAAAGATGTTGCCTTATTTGTACCAGTGTAACATACAAAGGCATCAGTGAGAAAGATGACCAGTTAACCTTTACAATAGGCACCCACTCCGCAGCAACACAAGTCTCATTTTATATTAACTTTTGATATGTTTGAGCTACAAACAATTTATTAGTTTAAATGGTCAGATCATGCAGCAGATCTTGCATTATGAGGCAAATATGGCAGAGCCATAATTTTAGAGAAAATATTCGCAAACTAGGATATTTTGCCATTCATGTTTGAACTGTTGTTGTTGAAAAAGGGTGAAGTGCTGATGACAGAAACTCCATGGCTCGGAGACAAAGTGCTTGTGTTTCCACATTTTATCATATTTGGTACATTCTGTGATTAGAAGCATCTCCCACTTTGTGAATATATTTTAATGTCAATAACTCATTATAACCTTAAATAATCATGTGTATCCATTGGTTGATTAAACTGGGCAGTGAAATGCCAAACAAATACTAAAAATTGGGATGTCTGCGCATTCTAGCCACACCTCTGGCTCAACCCACAGATCCAATCCTTGGGTTATTCCCTCCCTCTGATTCTCCGCCCACTGTTTCCCTACTTTTTTTCCCCCACTTCGACCACTGTGTAAGACTCAGCATCCCTGGACCTGTGATGTGGCGCAGCTGCAGGCGCCGCATGTGCCACACATTTACGGTGCCGGGCTTCCGCATAAAGGAGCTGGCCATTATTGTAACCCTAAACGTGCGCACGATGTCAGTTTGACATTGACTACACATAGAGGGACTCTAAGTTTCTTTTTAAAAATATAGCTAACATTTGGACCTATACATTTTATCTATACTAATATAATAAAGAGAGAGCCCGAACCTTTGAGGCGGGTAATCTCAGGAACCACAGCACCAATCATAACACCCAATACAGCGTTGGAAAGGGCAGTTGCAGCAGAAGGACATAGGCTATGCAGACGCCCACCATATACATTTAAAAAGTAAAAGAACCATTCCAGAAAAGTAGTCCCTTGTGGGCGTGTCTGCGTTGTGCTGTGGGTTTGTGCTGGGGGGCGTGAAAAATGCTGGGGGCGTGTGATACGTCCCGCCCTTCGGGCCGGACTGTTCCCATGAGGCACAGGGTCAAGGCTGATTTGCATATGGCCATGTCTGAACTGGGGTGGTGCGGAGTGCAAAAAACGTTGTATTTAGGCCCAGATCTCAGTACAGGGGTGAATGTATGACATTGTTCTGCATTCTGTCCATCAACTGTTGTTTTTGCATTTGTCACCCCGAGTAGGATGGGTATGCTCAGATGTGAGTCCCATGCTCTCCACACCACTGGAGTCAAGCTATCCTGGCTGAAGATGGCTGATAGCCAGAAATCGGTCCTAAGATGCTTGAGTCTGGTCCAGGAAAGACATGGCTTGGCAGTTCGGTCTGGAATATTACCATGAGGCACAGGGTCAAGTCTGATTTGCATATGGTCATGTCTGAACTGGGGTGGTGTGGAGTGAAAAAAAATGATGGATTTAGGCCCAGATCTCTGTTTTGGGGTGAAAGTATGACATTGTTCTGCATTCTGTCCATCAACTGGTGTTATTACATTCTGCCCTTCATGCCATGTCTCATATCGTGTGCTGGGGGTGTGGGCGTGTGCGGGGCGCGCGTTGTGTCAAATATTTCATTGTTTTTTCTTCCCAGGTTCTGTACATTCCAGCTCTGGGTGTCCACCCTGCTCCCTTTAAATAACCCTGCACACTATAATCAAAACCCACCCTTACTCCTTAAAATACCCCAGCACCCTTAAACACTAACCCATCTTAACCCTATAAATATACCCTATACCACAAAACCCAAACCTATACCTAATTCCTAAAAATACCCCTGTACCCCAAAAACCAAACCTACCCCTGAACCCTAAAATACCCCTGTACCCCAAAACCCAAACCTACCCCTGAACCCTAAAAATATCCCTGCACCCCAAAACCCAAACCTAGCCCTGAACCATAAAAATAACCCTGTACCCAAAACCCAAACCTACCCCTGAACCCTAAAATACCCGAGTTTGCGCTATATAATATTGCAAGGAAAAATAAAGTAGGGAAACTCGAGTTCACACACTACTGAATGCGCACTCTTAAGTGCATCAGCAGTGCACTGTGAATCGGAGTGTTTCACAGGCCTGTCACAGATAAGAAAGGCTATCAAAATGAAATCCTACAAAACAATATACTACTGGCCGGCAGTAATTCATACCCGGACAACGTCGGGACGGGCTGCTAGTTTTGTATAAATTAATTGAATGTGTGTAAAATTTTCAATGCCCTGGGAATTCTAGTAAAGGGAGCACACACTGTCAAATCACTAGCGTGTGTGATTGCTGCATTATTTATTACTAACTTTGACGTTGTGCTTTAACTTTGGATAAAAGTTATCATGAATTCTAGCACCAAGAAGCCAATATTGATAAATATGTGTGCTATAAATAATCCCTAAGATACACTGTGCATACAGTATATTTAATCTGGTGCTTTAATCATAGGCTGTTTAAAGTATTCTGATAAAAATCGAATCGTGCTGAAGACTGCGTTGATTGGTGTTGGATCGAGGACCCAGAAGTCTGCACACCTAGCAGACAGAGAAAGCACCTTGTCAGAAAGTTTAGCGTTTTCCCTACAGGTGGTGTTTGTTGGCCTGTGGCAGGGTCAGTCACATGTCCTGGATTCCTGGCATTTAATTGAGTCTATCCTAGTTCTGCGCCCCAGTGTTTTGTGTGCTCCACCTGCACACATCATGTCGGAGGATGGTGATGACGTTAACATTTTGCCCCCCCCCTGGAAAAATTTCTGCGGACGCCCATGATCTGATCGCCATGAAACTTTGGGAAGTTGTTTAGTACACTCCCGCAAAGGTTTCTGGCATATGCATTACTATACCATTTATCCGATCGCCATGAAACTTTGGGAAGTTGTTGAGTACACTTCCGCAAAGGTTTCTGGCATCATTTTTAGGTTTCGACCTGGCGATCTGCGCAAGCAGTTCGCGCAGGCGAAATCTATTGTTTACATATATTGGCTTCAGGAATGTCCCCCGGCTCCCATTGGCTAGCTCCATAAATGGAGGCTAGCCATTGGGAGCCGGATCTGTCCGTCAAGGCCGGACCAGATTCAGGGGCGTTCCCGCGATTTTTTCCCTCTCCACCCCTCTGTGCGCGTCATCTCGGCGGTGGGCGTGGTTTTTTTTTTCTGTCAGGGTGTGTTTTCTCATTCCGCCGAAGATGGCGCCGGGGCCCGTCGACCACTGTTTCCCCTGCTCAATGTTCAGGTAAGCAGCATTTTTTTAAAATTGTGTTTTTATCCCGTTCCCCCCTCCCGTTCTCTGTGTGCCCATTCCCGCCCCTGCCCCCCCTCCCGCTCTCCGTGTGCACGTTCCCGCCCCTGCCCACCCTCCCGCTCCCCCCTCCCGCTCTCTGTGTGCCCGTTCCCGCACCACTTTCTAATGCTTGTTTCAGGCTTGTATTTCATTATTCGTGCCATCTCTCCATTTGCCCGCTCCTTTTTCCCAGAACCCAAGGCCATTTCATACTAAATTGCCAGTAAGTGGAAATGTAGCTCCGTTTCTGTTTACTTACGGCTTTTTGAATGTCAGTCTTTGCGTTCCTTTCCCGCCCCCCCTCCCGCTGTCCGTTCCTTTCCCGCCCCCCCTCCCGCTGTCCGTGTCCTTTCCTGACCCCCCTCCCGCTGTCCGTGTCCTCTCCCGCCCCCCCTCCAGCTGTCCGTGTCCTCTCCCGCCCCCCCTCCCGCTGTCCATGTCCTTGTAGGTGCTTGTTTTACAGGGATGGCTTCAGTCGCATTCACGAGATTCAGGTAAGGGGGTGCACGAGAAAACAACTTTTTAAAATTGTATTTTCTATTGCGAATGTGTGGTTCTGCACTATGTGTCACACATGGTAAACCATTTATGCATAGATTAGTGATGCTTTTTGGAATAGGCACTGGCAAGGCATACAAAGATTCCTGCAGACGGTGTCATTTTATTACCCCACACCTCGCTGAATTACAATTACAATGGGATGGGCTGTTGCCAAAAAAGATGTATTTCCATCTGTCATTCAAGTTATGCAGACGCTATTGTTTTAGGCTAACCTGCACATAAACCGTACTGTCCACATGACGCTAGGCAGTTTTGTTAAAAATAATTGAAGCAATACAAACTTACTGGGTGTGTAAATGTAGATGCTAGCGCTGAACGGCACTTTTTCAATAAAATTGCTAGTATTAAACGATAGAGATTTATTTAAGCGAGCCTCGGGGTGTTTTAGGCCGTCACATCCTGCAGCAAAGGAGAGGCCGGTTCTGTATAGGGATGCGCTGGGATCGCTCCTCTAAGCACTGCAGGATTCTAAGCACTTTGGTGGACATGAGCGCCCTGAGGACAGGTGGAAGAGGCGAAAGTCCCTCCCGAGTGACGCCCCGTGCTCCCCGATCGGCCTCTCCGCATATCTCAGCTCTGCTGTTTTTTGCTCGTAATCTTAAGGGGCCCAGAGTGGCCTTGTCAGTGCGGAGATCGACCAAGGGAGCACAGGTAAAGCACTTGATGCACACTGGCTGCCGCCCCTGCACATGCTGGAACCCACCAGACTGCAGCCCTGTTCATGTACTCGGCAAACTCCCTGTTGGCTTCCCGTGCTCACAGTCACAGCCCGAAACCAAGGCCACAGGCAACTACACTTCTCAGCTCCGAGGCCACTGGAAGAATGGGCTCACACCCATGAGTGGTGCCATTCGGGCCGGGATGGGGGTGCTCGTGAGAAGAATAACTGCTGCGTTCTGTTACACCTAGTCGTAGCCCTGTATCAGGTCCCCCGACCACACCCCAAAGAGGGCCTACGTGCACAGGCCCCCCTCCCTTGGGTTCAAAGGACCTCATGGACGGGGGATACCCGCCCCACAGACACCAGAGATGCCCATGCCCCCCGGGGACTCGCTTGCTTAGAGTACATGCTATGGGCAGGGTTCCCACCGCTGTGGCACCACCGGGCTCTGCGCACAGGGCACCTAGGCTGAGGTTTTTTTTTACCTAGCAGTCTTAATGCCTTTGCCAGTGCTTGCTGTATTCTGGGAACACAAAGGTACACGTCGCTGAGGCGCTTGTGCCAGTCATGGGGCATCCGGAGAGCTGTGAAAGTTTACCCCGCACTGTGGACTTTGCACATGTCAACAAAACACGTAAAAATAAAGCAAACACACAGGGGAGGGCGCGCAGGTGCGCTGTGTGTTGAAATGTCGGAAACTTGGCAACAACAGTGTGTCGGGTAAGAATGACGGCTGCAGGCCTTGTGTTTTTTAGGGCATCGAAGCGCTACTAGCCCAAAGTTCCATTTAGCGGAGCCTTACCAGCCCAGCGTGTTATTGTAATCTCTCTTTTTTGGGGTGGGTGGCAGGGTCTTGGAGGTGTTATCTTGTTTCATAAAGGCATCTGTAGTGTACACGTCACAGGTACCCTCATGATTCGTCTACGGTACTGCAGCACTTTTTTACGCGGTTAGAGGCGCCGTCACATCCTGCAGCGAAGGAGAAGTCGGTTCTGTATAGGGATGCGCTGGGATCGCTCCTCTACAGCTCTGCAGGATTCTAAGCACTATGGTGGGCACGAGAGCCCTGAGGACAGGTGCGCACAGCCCAGTGGGGAGGGCGGGGGGACCTGCCCCAGGATGGCATTACAAGGATGACATTCAGTGGTGAGTCAGAATATATGTAGGTGGTAGCCATTGCGGCCAGTGGCCGTATCCCGCCCTGTCTAGTGTGAGTGAGTGCAGAGTGAGTGTGAGTGCAGAGTGAGTGTGAGTGCAGAGTGTGAGTGCAGAGTGTGAGCAGAATGAGAGTGAGTGCAGAGTGCGTGCAGAATGAGAGTGAGTGCAGAGTGCGTGCAGAGTGCGTGCAGAATGAGAGTGAGTGCAGAGTGCGTGCAGATTGCGTGCAGAATGAGAGTGAGTGCAGAGTGCGTGCAGAGTGCGTGCAGAATGAGAGTGAGAGTGCGAGCAGAATGAGAGTGAGTGCAGAGTGCGTGCAGAGTGCATGCAGAATGAGAGTGAGTGCAGAGTGAGTGCAGAATGAGAGTGAGTGCAGAGTGCATGCAGAATGCGTGCAGAATGAGAGTGAGTGCAGAGTGCGTGCAGAATGCGTGCAGAATGAGAGTGAGTGCAGAGTGCGTGCAGAATGAGAGTGAGTGCAGAGTGCGTGCAGAGTGCTTGCAGAATGAGAGTGAGTGCAGAGTGCGTGCGGAATGAGAGTGAGTGCAGAGTGCGTGCAGATTGCGTGCAGAATGAGAGTGAGTGCAGAGTGCGTGCAGAGTGCATGCAGAATGAGAGTGAGAGTGCGTGCAGAATGAGAGTGAGTGCAGAGTGCGTGCAGAGTGCGTGCAGAATGAGAGTGAGTGCAGAGTGAGTGCAGAATGAGAGTGAGTGCAGAGTGCATGCAGAATGCGTGCAAAATGAGAGTGAGTGCAGAGTGCGTGCAGAATGCGTGCAGAATGAGAGTGAGTGCAGAGTGCGTGCAGAATGAGTGCAGAGTGAGTGCAGAGTGCGTGCAGAATGAGTGCAGAGTGAGTGCAGAGTGCGTGCAGAATGAGTGCAGAGTGAGTGCAGAGTGCGTGCAGAATGAGAGTGAGTGCAGAGTGAGTGCAGAGTGCGTGCAGAATGAGAGTGAGTGCAGAGTGAGTGCAGAGTGTGTGCAGAATGAGAGTGAGTGCAGAGTGCGTGCAGAAAGAGAGTGAGTGCAGAGTGCGTGCAAAATGAGAGTTAGTGCAGAGTGCGTGCAGAATAAGAGTGAGTGCTGAGTGAGTGCAGAATGGGAGTGAGTGCAGAGTGAGTGCAGAGTGCGTGCAGAATGAGAGTGAGTGCAGAGTGAGTGCAGAGTGCGTGCAGAGTGAGAGTGAGTGCAGAGTGAGTGCAGAGTGCATGAAGAATGAGAGTGAGTGCAGAGTGAGTGCAGAGTGCGTGCAGAATGAGAGTGAGTGCAGAGTGCGTGCAGAATGAGAGTGAGTGCAGAGTGAGTGCAGAGTGCATGCAGAATGAGAGTGAGTGCAGAGTGAGTGCAGAGTGCGTGCAGAATGAGAGTGAGTGCAGAGTGAGCGCAGAGGGAGTGCAGAATGAGAGTGAGTGCAGAGTGAGTGCAGAGTGCGTGCAGAATGAGAGTGAGTGAAGAGTGCGTGCAGAGTGAGAGTGAGTGCAGAGTGAGTGCAGAGTATGTGCAGAATGAGACTGAGTGCAGAGTGCATGCAGAATGAGAGTGAGTGCAGAGTGAGTGCAGAGTGCGTGCAGAATGAGAGTGAATGCAGAGTGCGTGCAGAATGAGAGTGAGTGCAGAGTGAGTGCAGAGTGTGTGCAGAATGAGAGTGAGTGCAGAGTGAGTGCAGAATGAGAGTGAGTGCAGAGTGAGTGCAGAGTGCGTGCAGAATGAGAGTGAGTGCAGAGTGAGTGCAGAGTGCGTGAAGAATGAGAGTGAGTGCAGAGTGAGTGCAGGGTGCGTGCAGAATGAGAGTGAGAGCAGAGTGCGTGCAGAATGAGAGTGAGTGCAGAGTGATTGCAGAGTGCATGCAGAATGAGAGTGAGTGCAGAGTGAGTGCAGAGTGCGTGCAGAATGAGAGTGAGTGCAGAGTGAGCGCAGAGGGAGTGCAGAATGAGAGTGAGTGCAGAGTGAGTGCAGAGTGCGTGCAGAATGAGAGTGAGTGCAGAGTGTGTGCAGAGTGAGAGTGAGTGCAGAGTGAGTGCAGAGTGCGTGCAGAATGAGAGTGAGTGCAGAGTGCGTGTGTTGGACAGGCCTCATGAAGGGCTCGCTCCCTCCCCACATGACAAGGCCCGGACACCGGCTCTCCAGGTGCTACCCACAGAAGCAACCCGCAAACCGTCCCCTACGGGACTCCTGCTCCCGGACATCTCGGTATCACTGGCCCGGGCCACTGTCAGCACCATTGCCCGGCCGCCATCTTGGACACTGCACCACGAGGCCGCGTGGCCTCAGCTCGACCCTAACCCTGGGCCTGTCCAGGTCCCGACATCCCGGCACCACCATCCACCCAGGAGGTGAACGGACCACTTGGCAGGTCAATGGGAGAAAGGAGGGTCGATGGCTCTCCCCCGCCAGGTGCCGATCGCCCCCAGCCTCCCCGGGCGCTGGCTCCACCCCCCTGCTGGGTGTCTGGACTCCCTCATCCCGGACCTCCCGACCTCCAAGTGCGAGGGTCCGGACATCAAAGGGCGCCAGACCTATAACTGGGGCAGCTCCAGAGCAGGAAGGCAGTTGTATCCTGGAGTCGAGAGACACCGTGAAGAACTCATCCTTGACGGACTGCTGGCGCTGCCGCAGCCCTGCCTTGTGAACTGTCGTCCTGCCTGCTGGCGCTGCCGCGGCCTTCTGCAACCTTCATCCTCGTTGGACCTGCTGGCGCTGCCGCGGCCTTCTTGCAACCTTCATCTTCGTCGGGACCTGCTGGCGCTGCCGTGGCCCGTTCCTACCTACGACCACCTCGGGACCTGCTGGCGCTGCCGCAGCCCGTCCTTCTCTAACGCCAAGCTCGAGGATTGTGAGCTACCATCATCGCATTGCAGTACCAGATTGGTAACAAAGACTGTCCCGCTACCCCTTTTCCTGATAAGAGACTAGAATTGAGAGGATCCTCGTGTCCTAATCTCATTGTACCGTACTTCCGTACTTCAAGAATTGCCTATAAAGAACGTTAACCTTATCCTTGTGTGGTGTCCATCTGTGGGGGGGGGAAGTTACTTGTCTGTACGATCGCTGGAGACGGCCCTCACCGGAGGTCTCTCCCCTTGTCCTCGGCCGACCCTCCCGGTCCCCGTCTAACATCATAATGAGAGTAAGTGCAGAGTGAGTGCAGAGTGCGTGCAGAATGAGAGTGAGTGCAGAGCGCGTGCAGAATGAGAGTGAGTGCAGAGTGAGTGCAGAGTGAGTGCAGAGTGAGAGTGAGTGCAGAGTGAGTGCAGAGTGCGTGCAGAATGAGAGTGAGTGCAGAGTGAGTGCAGAGTGCGTGCAGAATGAGAGTGAGTGCAGAGTGAGTACAGAGTGCGTGCAGAATGAGAGTGAGTGCAGAGTGAGTGCAGAGTGCGTGCAGAAAGAGAGTGAGTGCAGAGTGCGTGCAGAATGAGAGTGCGTGCAGAAGGAGAGTGCGTGCAGAGTGCGTGCAGAGTGAGTGCAGAGTGCATGTGGAGTGAGTGCAGAGTGAGTGCAGAGTGAGTGCAGAGTGAGTGCAGAGTGCGAGTAAATGCAGAGTGACTGCAGAGTGTGAGTGTGCACAGTGACTGCAGAGTGTGAGTGTGCAGGGTGAACAGTGTGCGAGTGTGCAGGGTGAACAGTGTGCGAGTGTGCAGGGTGAACAGTGTGCGAGTGTGCAGGATGTACAGTGTGTAAAGTGTGCAGGGTGAGCAGTGTGTAAAGTGTGCAGGGTGAACAGTGTGTAAAGTGTGCAGGGTGAACAGTGTGTAGAGGGTGCAGGGTGAACAGTGTGCGAGTGTGCAGGGTGAACAGTGTGTAGGGTGAGCAGTGTGTGAGTGTGTAGGATATGAACACTCTAAGTCCACCACACACACAAGACCACACACAAGACCACACACCACTCACACTACACACACCACATACCACACACACCACACACACCAACCACACACCACACACACACCACACAACCCACACCCACCACACACTCACCACCACACACACAACCACACACACAACCACACACACAACCACACAACACCAGCCATCAGTGCACGCTTTCACCGGGCACAAACGCCACCAGCCATCAGTGCAGGCTTCCACCAGGCACACACCACCAGACGTCAGTGCACGCTTTCACCAAACACACACACACCACCAGCCATCAGTGGACACTTTCTCCAGGCACACACACCACCAGCCGTCAATGCATGCTTTCACCAGGCACACTCGCCACCAGCCGTCTGTGTGCGGTTTTTTACCAGGCACACACACCACTAGCCATCAGTGCAAGCTATCACCAAGCACATACACCACCTGCCGTCAGTGCACAATTTCCACAGGCACACACATCAGCAGCCATCAGTGCACACATCAATTGTTAACACATCCACAGTTAAC
Source organism: Lissotriton vulgaris (assembly GCF_964263255.1). NCBI lineage: Eukaryota > Metazoa > Chordata > Amphibia > Caudata > Salamandridae > Lissotriton > Lissotriton vulgaris. The sequence goes on from NC_141687.1 coordinate 1,684,709,499, forward strand.
TATTGTAGCAATCGCAGTATGGTGCACTTTACTTTTTAACATATTCATCTAAAGCGCAGCATGCCACCATTGCTACAATTCCAATCCAACCCACATAATTCCACTACACACCACATGCATTCACTCGATTAACACATGGCTAAAAGACATTGCCATTTACAATGCCATTAGCTCTAACTCAAATAAATCGGAGACCTATTGCATTTCCAATGCTTGTTAGATCTCTCTTTTTATGGACCATACGTTCTTTATCTCTCGACTAAATGACATTGGTATTGTTGCTTGCATCTCTATCCTGCCAGCGGCTTCTTCACACTGAGATTAAAGCCTATCCCCATCAGACAATGGTAACACCTGACAAACACAGCTTTGCAAAGGTTTATTGTCTTTCATCTGCTCTCCAGACACCGAATACCAAATGCAGTGCTTGCATAACAGGAATGAGAAAAGTAAGTCTGTACATCTAATCCTACTGCATCGGTTTATATGAAAGTTTGCTTAATTAATGCATCTGCTGAAAAGGGGGGGGCGGGGGTGAAGGAATCAGTGAAGCCAGCATATCAGCAGCCGGAATCTTTCTTTCTGGATAGATGTATCCTATCGTTCTCACATTGGTAAAACGAATCCACCTACTTTGTTGCTGAGGCTAGAGTGGAAACAGGGTGGGAAAGAATTGTACAATATCAATATCAAGGCGTAGTTAGTTTCCTGTATGATTGATACCTTTTTTGAAGGTGAGCTGGAGGACATGCAAAAAAAGCCCCTGCATTAGTTATTCTGTCACGTACTCATAAATGCATACATACATTCGCGCTCGCGCAAATGCTCACTTCAAGAAGAAAAGGGATGAACCGTTCGCGGTGTAGTCGGTCAGTTGTTGACTTGGGAATGTGAAATGCTTGATTCCGGTCCGTCCTTCAACAGTTGACCACAATTGAGTGCTTCTTGCCAATCACTTTACTCTTCCCACACCTACAAAAATGTGAAAAATTACGTAATTGTGTCGAAAATATTGATGCATGTGCCTGCTTAAGCACCTTTTCCCAATCCCAATCCGTGTCCTTGGAGTGTTCCACAGAGCACTGGCTGCTCCCTTGGGTCCTGTTGGTGAGTGGAGGAGCTCACAGCGGCACTTGTAATCAAGAGCAGGAGCGCTATTTAACCCGCTAATGACTCCCGCAGCGTGAGTCGCCTGGGCTCGGTCCAGGCCAAGACCGGGCCAAGACGGTCCTGTTTTAGCCCGTGATAGACCGGATGAGGCCGGGCGACTCCAGGAACTGGTTAGTTTGCCTTTTTGGTTGCTGGTAGTCTGGGACATACTCACTGCAGAGATGTTGCTGTTTAATTTGTGTACAAGCTCAATTGGGCCAAGGGAACGTGGCTGCCAGGATTTGAGGACTGTATTGGTATAACAGTTCCGGATTTGCACGGAAAAGATAAGAAAGATTGCAGGCCGGGATATCAAGGGACCGACTTGTAAAACTAAGCTACAAAACTTGTAGCTTTCATATGTATTTGATTGGACACAAGCCTGTTCCCTGTGTATTCTTGAGTAGCTCTGTCTTGAGGGGACCGTCGCCTTATCACTCAACTTTGTTAGTTCTTGGTTCATATAGCATTCAGACCCTAGCAGACCCGTAATGGTTTCAAGACTGTATTGTTCCTGAATTACTGTGACTTGTGTATTTTCGAATTTGAGTGAGAGGGATGGTAAAGAGGATGGCCGGGAATGTGTTAAAGTCAGATGAGGGGCCACAACAATCACTAATGACATGCCTATCGGGGTGATCGAAAAACAAATACATTCAGTAGAGGATTCACTAAAGCAGTTCGGAAAGGCCGTCTCTAGTATCGGGAGATAAATGAATACATGAGCTGTACATAGTATAGCCCTGCAGTCACCTCATGGAGCTAGCTTTGAATTTTCACAATTACAGGTTGTGCTGGCAGGTTACCAGGAAACCAACAAATAAATGAGAAAAATTGTCATTTACAATGCCAATAGCTCTAACTTTTACCAAGGCGAAACCGTTGCATTGTAAATGCTTGTTTTAAAATATCGGCCCCTCAGGGCCCTCATAATCTTTAGAAAACTGATGTACGCACCAGACGGAAAAACAACAAATCGTGTTTTCACAAGCACTCGAATAAATAAATAGAATTAAAACACCATTCATCCGATTGCCATGAAACTTTGGGAAGTTGTTGAGTTCACTCCTGCAAAGGTTTCTGCCATAAAAAAAAAAAAATATCGGCCCCCCCAAAACCTCATAATCTTTCGAATATTGATGTACGCACCAGATGGAAAAACAACAAATCGTGTATCCACAAGCACTCCAAAAAATAAATAGAATTAAAACACCATTCATCCGATCGCCATGAAAGTTTGTAAAGTTGTTGAGTACCTCCCACTAAGGTTTGTGCCATAAACAATTTTTAAATTTCGGCTCCCCAGGGCCCTCATGATCTTTCGAATACTGATGTACGCACAAGACGGAAAAACAAAAAATCATACATCTAAAAACACTTGAATAAATAAATAGAATTAAAACACCATTTATCCGATCGCCACGAAACTTTGGGAAGTTGTTGAGTACACTCCCGCAAAGGTTTCTGACATAAAAATGTTTTAAATATCGGCCCCCCAGGGCCCTCATAATCTTTCAAATACTGATCTACGCACCAGACGGATAAACAAAAAATCCACAAGCACTCGAATAAATAAAAAGAATTCAAACAACACGTTGAAATGTTTTCCATATTAAAATGAATACGTTTCAATAAAAATGACACAATGTAAATTGAATGTTATCATGACGAGTTTCCTTGAATTTCCTTTCTTCGGAGATCGCAGCAACGCACAATGGGTAAGCTAGTTATACATAATGGGAACATTGCCCAACTTCCCCACATGTAAATATAGGGATACATTTATATATTTTTTGGGGCATGATTCATTAGACCCAAAATCATTTTATTTTGAACCAGTCACTAACCCTGCAAATACATCTATGCTGATAGAAAATAAGCTATTATGTACAGATTTGTTTGTCAAACAGCTACCTTTGAAGGACTATGAGTACTGGAAGGATACCATTGACATGAAATCAATTTGGGTTTCAAATATTGGCTGGTTCAGGGAACATCCACTTTATTTAGAGCCTGTTTAATTCCAACTAAAATATTTTTTCAAAATGACACAGTTCAACATACTACTTGTCTAGGACTTGCAAATATTTATGACATGAATTCTCTCAATATTCTCTCCATTACACAATTTGATAATTGGCAAAATTTAACACAATACTGAAGAACAGCTCAATAGTATGGTGCAGAATGGTACATTTAACTCCACGCTTTCGGGTCCAAACAGGTGGTTATTGTGGTCAGTGAACACAAATGGTTGTTATGGTAATTTCTTTTTGACTAAGTAGACCTGACCCTCATTATTCCCATTCACAACACTGAGGTATAGTTTCCACCTATTCAGTGGGAAAATTGTGACAACAATGGTTGGAACATTCCATTCCTTCTGCAGTAAAACAACGTATTTTGCTCCTGTCAGAAGACATAGATCTATCTGACTTTTTGTTGGGCCCTAAGACTCTGAGTTCTAAAAGATTCATCTATGCCACTTACAATGAAATCTGGAAATTGTTACAAATGGAACCAGCGGCATGATTAAGACAAATTGATGAAGATCATTCGGATAAAGTACTTGCTGTTGTTGATGGTAGCATTAATATGTTGTCTTCTCACATTTACAGTTTGAATAAGATTGTGTTGTCTTTTATTGATATCATGGAAAATGACAAGTCTTTAATATATCATGGGCAAACTTCAGGTCTTCAAAAATGGCTGCATGTCATGGAGTTACCTAAATTCAATACAGCTATTCGTGCCTTTCAAGCTGCTGTGTAAACAGCAAATCATGGCTAAAAAAGCTCCTACTGACATAATGTTACATATTGAGAAGTTAGAACAACTGCCCTCTACTGCAGCTGAAACACCCTCCATGTATGGTTAATTCATGGCTTAATATCTTTATCAATTTACACATTCCATTTCACTTCTTTTATGACACATTTCCCGCTACGTGGATATGAAGTCTTGGGAGGAAGCTTTATTCACAAATTGTGGTAATTTTCGTTTGATTATTGATGTGAACAGGCAGACAGAAATGTATTCTTTACCGGAAATGAAGGTGGCTCTGCTGTCAGCCACTCACTTGTTTGAAAACACGTTACCATCCACGGAGCATATAATACTTCGTAGCGAATGTGGCCTGTGTTCTAAAAGGAATACCAGCGTCTTCTATTCTCCCCCCCATACTATCTTTTCTAATGGAAGTTATTTAATGCTAAGCGATCAAGACTGTTATGGAATGAAGGCCGGTAACCTATATGTCCTGTCTTTTTCCCAGATAGTGACCTGCTGCAATAACATACCTTTCCCACCTAAGCATGCAGTTTCTGATAATTCGTTGTGGCCTTCAATTCAAACTTTGAAGGCAGACTGTTCTTTGGGGCTTTCTTCAGGAATTATCATCTGCAGAGGCTGAATCCATTCTGGATTCTCTAAACATTGATATGCTGGAAGAAATTTTGGTTACCCCATCCTCGATCTAATTCGGTCACCTTTTTAAAATGTTCATTTTTATTGTTATATATAGATTTCCTTGTTATGCTTTATTAGCATGACAATTGAATTGAATTTGTTTTGCTTGTGACATTTATTATTTTGTTAGTTGATAACTTACTTTCCCGACCCATGAGGGAGTGTACTGATATCCCTTTTGCGCCCATTTTGGTCCTCCTATAGTTTAGCAACAGGATGTTGGGGCTGTGTCAGCTTGCACAGCAGCACATAGCATTTTTTTTGTGACATTGTTTTAGAAATACGCAGTACCTGAAATTTTGTTATTCAGTGCTTTTTGTTGGGGTTCCATCTGCACATTTCATACAAGGTTTCCTAGAACACATAACACTGTGTTGTACTGTTTTCTACTTGGTTAGCAGCAGGTGTTAATATTCTAGATATACCTTGGCAGCAGAGGTGTGACTTTCCAACACAATTTGTTGCCATATAAATTGTGGTTTGTGCCTTTGTGGGGAAAGATGAGAATTCTGGCAGAGAGACCTGTCCTGGAACGAAAGCACCCCCGGTATGGGGTCCATTGCTAACCACAGAGATCACTAATATATCCTTTTGCTTACACTGTACGAATAGGCCTAGACCAATAGATAATTTGCCAAGTTGTATTAGCCTACTTATCACAGCACATTTGCACAATATTAGAATACAATTCTTTCAATAAAGGTATTGTAAACTTTCCTCGTGACTTACTTTTGTTTACTAAGGGCATGAATGAGTGAGAGACAAAAGGTGATGATCTGTTTCCACAGTTCCCTTCATGCTCAAGATTTCTTAAAATCACCTGCTGCTCTGCGAAGTTAGGAGTTCAGCTGAGGTGCTATGAGCTAGCCTGGATTTGGGCAGGGGTGTACTGATGTGGTAGATATTTTGATGTCCTGTCATCCCATGGCACAGTTCTGCTTACCAGCCGAATCCATGAAACAACCAATCATATCTCAGCTTAAGATTTATTGGATCCACGGATCCACCAAAGGATGATATATACAAAGGTTTTGAGCAATAATTTGTTGTAAAACTACTGAACAGATTTACACTAAATCACTAAAAGCACTCTTTCTGTACCAGGATCTAGCTTCCTACCAAATTTGGTGTCAATTCAATCGAGGTTTGGGCTCCACAATTAAGAATGGGGAGAGTGCACCTACCTCAGTAGGTCATGCCACCATGTCTCAGTATATGCCACTGCATCAGCCCCTTCCTGCTCCTTCGGGCAGAGCAAACACCCTGTTATGCTGGGAGCGGCCCTCCACATCCTCTGCTGTTCTTTCCAATGACTTCACACATGCCATTAGCTGCTGCACCTTAAACGCTGCGTTCAGGGTAATTAGGGGGCTTTGGCCAATTATTTCTCATTGTCGTGTGTCTTGTAAGTCAGCTTGTGATGATCTGTGTACTCCAGGGTGAAGTTGACCTGTGATTTTGTCTATGTGGTTCTCAAAGAAAGTGCAGGTTTGTTCGAGGGAGGTACCTGCTGAAATTGCAGACTATTATTCGGAGTCCAGGGTGTCCTCTATCACCTGTCCCGCCGGACAGAAAACCCCAGCTGCTCAGTTTATTGACACTGAGAGTGGCCAAATGTCGACACAGCCCCCGTTTAAATGAGGGACATCATTGCGCCAGATGCCCAGGCACTATATGTGACATGAGGAGCATTGCACTGTGCCAGCCGGCCCCTCTCCTCCAGTCAGGTGTATGCTAGCCAGCAATCATCATTCGGGCGGGACTGTTGGTACGAGGTTTATCAAAAAGGAAACAGACACTTGTAACACTAGGCCATTGGTCATATAAATTTAGAGTAACCTCAAAAACCCTATGCAAATGTGATTATTGCGGTATATATGGTTCGTCCGCCCCGCATATGGGTTGTTGGCCGTTATCATTGGTTACTCCAAGTTAGTGATGTTGCCAGCCTCAACCGGAGGCACCTCTGGCTTATAGTGCAGTGTCCAGAGAAAGAGAAAAAGTGGTGTGTCAAAATAGAATTTCGAAAAAAGGAAAAAAGGTTTAAAAGCTGAAATATCACCCTGATTAGTTTTATTTAATGGTGTGATTTCCAGGTTGTTAAAAAGATCTGTTACTACTAGGTTGATCGAGTAACTAGATCATAGTAGTTGAAAAACATTTATTACACAAACGTCAAAAATGTTTTTCAACTACTATGATCTAGTTACTCGATCAACCTAGTAGTAACAGATCTTTTTAACAACCTGGAAATCACACCATTAAATAAAACTAATCAGGGTGATATTTCAGCTTTTAAACCTTTTTTCCTTTTTTCGAAATTCTATTTTGACACACCACTTTTTCTCTTTCTCTGGACACTGCGCTATAAGCCAGAGGTGCCTCCGGTTTGAGGCTGGCAACATCACTAACTTGGAGTAACCAATGATAACGGCCAACAACCCATATGCGGGGCGGACGAACCATATATACCGCAATAATCACATTTGCATAGGGTTTTTGAGGTTACTCTAAATTTATATGACCAATGGCCTAGTGTTACAAGTGTCTGTTTCCTTTTTGATAAACCTCGTACTTACCCTGGGGAATGAAACAGACCTTCAAATCCCTAGTCCCTCCCCATTGATTGATTGGGACTGTTGGTACACCAGGGGGTGAGGAAAGTTAGCAACACCCAGTCACTTCCTCCGGGTTAACAGTGGCAACCGGATTCTGTGTTCACCAGGGCACCAGTGAGTGAGGGCAGATCAGGCAGCGCACCCAAGGGCCAGTGCCTGAATGACTCTGGTGCCCCTGGTACGCGCCATCACCAATGGCCAATGTCAGTGACTAAAGCCAGTTAATGGAGTTTCCCCAACAGTTTTGTGCAGTGCCCTTGGTGATGCAGGTCCACTGCAACACAGGGATTGCTCGGGGCTTGGATTGTGCCACCTCAAGGTGCTAGGCTTGGGCCTGAGTCAACCCCCAAGCCTTCTCCACTCCCTATCACACCTTCTCCTCACCTGGACATGGACACTGGGAATTAATCTGTTGCACTCTTCTGAAATTTGTCACTCAGCCAGCAGGAACCTCAGCCAGGTCAGATTTCACAATCCTGGGTAGTGCAGTCACCATCAAGTCCGCTGAGGAACCTCCAGATACAAGTGATGCAACAGGGCCCCCTTAGGCGGGAAGTTGTGGCACTCCTACCACACAAGTTCAACACAGCTCAGGGGCCTCACCCTCAAAAGCGTTAAGCCAGCACAACATCACCCGACCTGGGCTGGCTGGGGAGCAGCAGTGAGAGTGGAGATGGGGGGGTGGTGGACTTTAATGTTACGGACTGAGGTCCATGGGGATTCACCACCACCTGGGAGGGCTCACCAGAGGTCGACTCCGACAAAGATCTTATTGCGGTCATGTCAGTCTGCTCCTCCGTGGCACTCCAATTACCCTCTGAGCCACTGGGTCCATCTAGCACACTACCAGCACATGAACCACTGTGGCTAGCTTCTTACCCAACAGTTGGGGCACTGTCTCCTTTATTCCCCTGGAGTGATGCTGAAAAACATATTACAAAATGGTTAACTGCTATTAAATTTATATACTGGCCAAACAGACCATAACTCTACTCATTACACAATCGCTTATTTTATAAATATGTACTGGGATGACTACATCAGTTCATACATAGCCATTAGCACATGCATGAAAGCTACATGCACAGTCACAAATAATGGTGTCATAACCACAATCTGGTACAACTGCATGTGTGACCTTGTTATAAATCTACACTCTTGTATGTACCAGCAGATATATTTGCTCTTAAACCTAGGCCCTTGTAGTACACCATACTTACCTCATGTTATCAAAGGGATGTTGCACATGGAATGCAAAACTAAGTATCCAAGCAAGGCTCTGCATTCAGCATATGGCCAAGTGTCCCTAATCCTGAGAATGTTGAACTGCAGCCCACTTGCTACGGTTAACTTACTGCAGAAATACACTATCAAGATGAAGGTGACATGGATTAGTGCATTCCACACTGTTCACTCTTCCCAAATGAAGCTTACACATCAGTCCACTGACAGACAATGCAGTTGTAAGTTGCACATGAGTACCTTATGCAGAAGTCACAAGTAGAATAGAAGAGTTGAAAGGAAAGTGTGTCTCCAAGCCCTGAACATGATTTTGCCTAGGAGTACACACAGTCAACATTGGTGCATGTGAACTCACCGTATTTACTCAGCCAATGTCAATGATTGTCACGCACGCCTACAAAGCTCTCCACAACGCCAGACAAACACACCTCAACTACCGCCTCTCCTTCTATGGTCCTACCAGACATCTCCACTCTGCCCAACTGTCCCTGGCTGCCATCACACTGATCTGCAAGACCAGGGCTAGAGGAAGATCCTTCTACTACCTCGCTGCATAGACCTGGAACTCTTTTCCTCTGCACCTTAGGCAATCGCCAATGGTGCTGCAATTCAGGAAGGACATCAAGGCCTGGCTTTTTGACTGAACTACAGATCCTCGCTAACACCCCTCAGTGCCTTGAGACCCTTATGGGTGAGCAGTCTCACTTTATAAGAAATCTGACTGATTGATTGATTAATTAAATGATTACAGAATAGTGAAATGACATGTGGCTTAGAATACCTCCAGGCCCTAAAGAGCCCATAATTGTGTCCACAACAGAAGGGAAATCATGTAACTTACCATCTTTTAACAACACTAATCACAAGCTAGTAATTACTGCTGATATACACATATCACCACAACATGTTAGCTTATCCATCCCTGATACATTTCACAAAGCACACATTGACCCTCCAAAGGTGTACAAATGCATCCCACCTGACTGAATCTACACTTCTCAACAGTATGCTAAGTCACAATTTAAAGCATTTCAGTTATTTTTCAACCTATGCCTATTTTGGGATCAACATGTTGATCTGGCTTATGACACCCATCAATGCCAATGGGAATATGTAACTCTCCCAGTCATGTATTTATATCTACAGGTAGCACCTACTCTGTAAGTCTATGACAGACTGTAATGGCAGAGTTTTTGGCTTTATTTAGCAGTGATATAGATCATTAATCTTGCTCGCATCTAGTATAGGTATTCTTAGCCTGTGTTGGCCCTTTTAAGCCCTTTTTCCAGACCTAGAAGAGGATAGCTGCTTAATATGCCTTTATTCTTGACTTTAACCTGTCTATTGCCTATTGGCTTTGACATATTAGACACATTGGTATGGTTTATGTAGGTATTCTGACAGAGCTAAGGAGCATTTCACCCCTTTCAGGCCTACAGGCCTAGAGCTTGAGGGACTCCATCTTGATGAAGCTGAGAGGCTTTTCAGGGCAAAGGCAAAGTTTATAGTTAAGGCTGTTTTTCACTTGGAGAGAACCGGTCTGGGCCAGCCCTTATCGGTAGGCTGTATTATTCTCTGTGTAGAAGACACAACAAAAGGCCGGCCGGCTGGGTGTGTGTCCTTGATGCGAGGTGATGCAGAGACCTGGTGGGCGGCAGGCTGATGGCTGGAACTTTCCATGAGGAAACAGCATTCTATATCAGTGAAGTGCAGAGGCGGAGTCAGACAGTCAGCCAGAGAGTCGAGCAGAGGGAGTCAAGCAGAGAGGGAGTCGAGTGAAGGTGGCGAAGAGAGAGGGTCGTGTTAAGGTGGAGGAGTGAAAAGCAGTGGAGTGGAGTTGGCAGAGAGAGAGAGGGTTCAAGCTGGAGAAGAGCTGAGTTGAATAGTGAGCTGGAACTGAAGGAAGCAGTCAGAAGCAGTTGCTTATCAGGAGGAGGTGTGAATAGCTGGAGTCTGAAGTAATGCCTTTTAGAAGAGACGGAGGAGAGATCGTGGACTAACCTATGGGAGCAGATGGAGTTAATTGGACAGTGGCACAGAGACAGAGTGAATAAGCTAGTGGAATGAACAGTGATCAGAGCGGCAGGAACCATTAAGATTGAAGTTGGAAGGTGAAGACAGTTCGTGGGGGAGAGGAGTCCAGTGCAACGTGATCAGCGCAGAGGTGTACCCAAGAGTGCAGGAGAGAGAGGGAGTCTGAGATGAGCCAAGGCACAGACGAGAGAGGAACCCAGATGACAGCTAGAACAAGACTTCACACTAATCAGGTGATATTGTTTTCATCACATTAGTTACACTTACACTTTATGTCTAATCTTTTCCCTTTCAGCGGAGTGTTCCTGTTATGTTTAATCCTTCTCTTTCAGCGGTGTGTTCTACCTATAGTCTTTGTCAGTTCTGTGTAAAGGTTTATATTGTACTAATAATAAATGACCCCATTAATTAGTGAATTAGTGTGCATGAGTTCTTTTATGATAAAGTTATCCTGGCTTCACGCCAGTTGCTGTTGAGCCACTGATGGATCAAAAAAGGGAGTAGGAGCGCTTAAATCAAGAAATAACTCAATCACATAGTGTGTATATCTTTATCCCCATACAGTGAGGGTAATCACTCCTGGTAGGTATTACTGTTTGAACAGATGTTACCCCATATCAGGTAAGTAATAGTGAGGGAGAGAGGAGACTTGCAACCAAGGGACGAAGTTAGTACACCATCCCATAATATTATTGTAGTAGTAGACCCTTAGTGAAGAGACTTCCCAATATATATATATATATGTATAGGTGTTCATAGGAATGTGGTCGTCGTTGATATGCGGCGTTAATGAGAGCACTGAGTATGAGATCAGTGTGGATACCCACTGGATTGTGGCTTGAGTAAATGAGAGCACTAGGTAGTCGAACTAGTGTGTAGTTTTGCAGGATTGCAAACAATTTGGAAAAGGGAGCATTGGGTTCTGCAGGCCCGTGTTTAGACGCACCGGATTGTGTGTCATATCTGCCCTAGGGTAGAACGGTCTGGGTCAGGGTGGCCGCGAGACCAACTGATGTAAATAAGTGTGGTGTAGGGTATGGATATCCCTAGTAATCAGTGAGTATTCTTAGTATCCCTATAGATTTAGTGGTGTTTTTAATAATATGAGCTTGTATATTGCGAGTTCCCCATCCTCAGGTAGGTACCAGGTGCCTGGATAGGTGGTCCTGAGGAGGGAAGGTGAGTACGTTCTGGCTGGGTTGGAGGGGCCCCTGGGGGCTGATCCCACCTACTCAGAAAATCCAGCCATTACATCTGGCGTCGACGAACAGTTTACGAAACCTGTGTGATCTGGCCATGTGCTTAGAGAGTTTCCCATGTGTTCTGAGGGAGTGCCCTGAACGCTGGTTCCATCTGGCGTAATGTTGCAGTTTATGTGGCCTGTTAGACATATGGGCTTGAACAGTTGCAGCGTGAGGAGATTGCATTACATCATGGCATTTGGTTTATTCAGGGTGGAAGGAATGGTTTTCATCTTGGTGTTTAAACTGTCAGAGTTGAAGGATGGCATTACATGAGGAAGCCAGTTACATCTTTGTGATGGTCCAATTGTATAAATGTGTGTAAAAAATGCTTTTAAATTGCCCATTAAATTGCTTGCTGCATCTGCTTATGCTGTGCAATGTGAAATGTGTTCATTGTAATATGATTTGTGAAGTTCTTTGAATATAGCTCCTTGTAAATATGACTTGTGAATAGCGCCATATTAATGTGGCTTGTGAGGTGCATTTTCTCATGTTGATCTGTTGTGTTCCTTGTGCATTGCGCCTTGGAAATGTTGTTTGTGAAAAGCTTGTCTTGTAAATATGGCTTGTGAATAGCGCCATGTGGTCATGGCTTGGATAGGGCATGTTATCATTACGTTAGGCAGGAGAGAGCTGGATCTCTCTCGGGTGCTTGGGGATAACGTTTTTGAAAATATGTGTACGTGTCATCTGTAAACGTGAAGAAATGTGCTCATGACTTTCCCATGTATCTGCAGACGTTGGGAAATGATTCTGCTTGAGCTGCCAAAGGGTTAATATCTTGAGTTGAGATGGCAGTCTTTATTTTTTACATGCTGTCAACATGCATGGTTATCTGACCTGACTATAAAAGTCAGTGGATTATTTTAAGGATTATTTGATGGTTTGATTTTGACTTTTTTTTGATTCCTTGGTCTGCCTATGTGTTTTGTCAGTTTCTTGACGGAAAGGTACCATCTTGTGTTTTGCGAAGGGTTCTGTTCATTTCACATTCCTTTTGAAATGCGTCTACGAATTTTTGTGTGGGTTTGCCTTGGAACTGATGTGGTTATAAATCAACCAGTCGGATTACGGAGAAAGCTGTGTTCTTTTAAAATGAGTGAAATGTTAAAAAGATGGCCCGTTAGAGTGCACGCTACGGAGCTGTTTTCATTAATTATTTCTTTGAGGGTTTCCATCTAGACAGGAATGTGCTGGTTGCAATGATCACAGGTTGAGAATAATCAATCTTGCCCGACAGTGCATGGTAACATGTGCTTTTAATTAGTGGAAGGCAACCATGTGTCTTTGAAAGAAAAAAAATGTTAAAATGTAACATTATTATTTTCCCAAATGTAAATTAAAATGTATTCTTTTATAGATGTGTCAGCAAAACCTTTTTTATTATGTTCACCAATTCAGTTAGAAAATAGTACGCTGTTTAATAGTGTATGAATGTGGCTCTTTTATTAGTTTGGCTTGAATGGCTTGCATGTTAAATTACACTGTAATGTAAAATGATATAATGCCCCTGGTTCAATTAAATACAATGTTGAAATGTATCTGCATTTTATGTTGTTTTACAAATTATTTCTCTTTCAGCAGCTGACAATGGACCATGTTAATTCGTTTTTTTTCCCCAAATGCAGAATGTATAATCTTGTGTGCATAAGTTAGTTGCCCCTTTCTAAATAAGTGCCCATATTTTAAATGTCTTGCCTTTAGCTGAATTAGTTGGACAAAAGTCTTTTTAAAAACTGGAGCTTTAATTGGCAGTACACTGTAACAGAATTGTTTTTTTTTAAATGCTAGCTTCCGTTAGTTAGAAAATCAGGCATGAGAACAGGCAAAGGTATTTGTTTGTCGACCTTGGCAGACCAGCTGGTTTGTGCAGACGAGTTTTTTCCTTCATTCTGCAGGTTTCGATCACGTCCCTGTTCGTTATGATTGGCTACAATCCAATTTTCTTCCGCGGATGGCTTGTTTATTTAAGGGAGGGGCTGGCTTAGAGAGGCTCATCATTTGGCGGTAGTCCAAAGTAGCTTCACACTGTAGCGTGGCTCCTGCTCTGAAGGGAGGGTCTGGCTTAGAGAGGATTAGGGTATGTTAGGCCCTGCGAAATTTTATTAAAAGTTAAATTTTGAATGTTTTTAATTAATTAGGATATTCTCTTTTCAATAATGAAAGGCACCCGGGGTGCTTTTTAAATGGAAAATTTTATTTTGCAAGAATAATGATACTTGTTCTCTTGTTCCTAGGATTGCTGAAGTTGTGGTTGTGCGTGGGTCCCTCCCCCTTCCACTTCTTTTCTTGTTTTAGCTTTTTACTTTCATGTTTTTATTTTAGTTTATTATTTTTGGATGATGGAATCAGACCAGACCAGACCAGACCAGACCAGACCAGACCGGAAGGGTGATGGATGGCCGCATTGGAGGAAGTGTCCGGATACCGAGGATGCAGGGTGGTGGCCTACACTGAAGAATTTGGACTGAGTTACATAATTCCTTGGCCTGCATTTTTTTGTTGACATCACTACGAGCAGGCCCCACTTTTAAAAAAAAAAAACCCACAAACATGTTTTATTTGTGACAGAATTATAAATGAATTTCGTTGCATAATCCCTTGGACAAGCAGGCCCCACTTTTAAAAGCAAAAAACATGTCACCTAATATAGTTTTTCTGTTTTCTTCAAAACAGTTTTTGCCAATGAAGGACTTTTTTTTTGACTGGTGCTGCACACATGTGTTCCACAGTGTGATTTAAATGCTTGATGTTACACCAGCTATCTTGTAGAAATGGGGTTGTTTTTTTTTTACTGTTCTTACATTTTCACCTTGATTGATCGAAGGGTGGTTACCTTAAACTTTGAATTGTTCTGGGTGGTGTGTCTTTTAGTATGATTATGTATTAATGTTTGCCCAGACCTTGAAACAGTACTTCTCAGATTTCACTTTAAATTGACAAATGTCAGTAGGTAGGCCTCATTTATGAGTCATCATTAGCTTAAGTTGCCTATAGTACGTAGGGCTCATTTAGGCCCTTTCTTGTTTTCTCATTAGGAGTTGAAACACATTTAGTTCATAAGTTGACAATAGTAGGTAGGCCTCATTTAGCCTTAAGTTGTCCGAAGTAGGCCCCATTTAGGCCCCTTGCTGTTTTCATTTAACACATAAGTCCCTACATCACTAGATTTCACCAGTTATCACTTGACGTTGGGGCACATTTAGTTTGAGGATGCTTTGGTTAGTTTCTTTTGTTATCAGATCTAATTTCAGCATTCAAGTCAAGGGTGCTTTGATTTGTTTTTAGGTTTGTATTCCCTACAATTGAGTTTCAGGTGGAATTTCCTTGAGTTGTCATTGTTTTTAGGGAGTTTTTTAGGTTTTGATTTGTTGATAGATTGTGATGATGTTTGATTATCTGGATGTTATTGTTTATAAGATGTTCGCAAGATAAGGATCTAAGGGTGGATGGCAGAGTTATTTAGCAGTGATATAGATCTTAATCTTGCTCACATCTAGGATAGGTATTCTTAGCCTATGTTGGATAGATTATGTTGATGTTTGTTTAGATGGTTGTTGTTGTTTATTGATGCTCGCAAGATAAGGATCTAAGGGTGCAATGTAATGGCAGAGTTTTTGGCTTTATTTAGCAGTGATATAGATCATTAATCTTGCTCGCATCTAGTATAGGTATTCTTAGCCTGTGTTGGCCCTTTTAAGCCCTTTTTCCAGACCTAGAAGAGGATAGCTGCTTAATATGCCTTTATTCTTGACTTTAACCTGTCTATTGCCTATTGGCTTTGACATATTAGACACATTGGTATGGTTTATGTAGGTATTCTGACAGAGCTAAGGAGCATTTCACCCCTTTCAGGCCTACAGGCCTAGAGCTAGAGGGACTCCATCTTGATGAAGCTGAGAGGCTTTTCAGGGCAAAGGCAAAGTTTATAGTTAAGGCTGTTTTTCACTTGGAGAGAACCGGTCTGGGCCAGCCCTTATCGGTAGGCTGTATTATTCTCTGTGTAGAAGACACAACAAAAGGCCGGCCGGCTGGGTGTGTGTCCTTGATGCGAGGTGATGCAGAGACCTGGTGGGCGGCAGGCTGATGGCTGGAACTTTCCATGAGGAAACAGCATTCTTTATCAGTGAAGTGCAGAGGCGGAGTCAGACAGTCAGCCAGAGAGTCGAGCAGAGGGAGTCAAGCAGAGAGGGAGTCGAGTGAAGGTGGCGAAGAGAGAGGGTCGTGTTAAGGTGGAGGAGTGAAAAGCAGTGGAGTGGAGTTGGCAGAGAGAGAGAGGGTTCAAGCTGGAGAAGAGCTGAGTTGAATAGTGAGCTGGAACTGAAGGAAGCAGTCAGAAGCAGTTGCTTATCAGGAGGAGGTGTGAATAGCTGGAGTCTGAAGTAATGCCTTTTAGAAGAGACGGAGGAGAGATCGTGGACTAACCTATGGGAGCAGATGGAGTTAATTGGACAGTGGCGCAGAGACAGAGTGAATAAGCTAGTGGAATGAACGGTGATCAGAGCGGCAGGAACCATTAAGATTGAAGTTGGAAGGTGAAGACAGTTCGTGGGGGAGAGGAGTCCAGTGCAACGTGATCAGCGCAGAGGTGTACCCAAGAGTGCAGGAGAGAGAGGGAGTCTGAGATGAGCCAAGGCACAGACGAGAGAGGAACCCAGATGACAGCTAGAACAAGACTTCACACTAATCAGGTGATATTGTTTTCATCACATTAGTTACACTTACACTTTATGTCTAATCTTTTCCCTTTCAGCGGAGTGTTCCTGTTATGTTTAATCCTTCTCTTTCAGCGGTGTGTTCTACCTATAGTCTTTGTCAGTCCTGTGTAAAGGTTTATATTGTACTAATAATAAATGACCCCATTAATTAGTGAATTAGTGTGCATGAGTTCTTTTATGATAAAGTTATCCTGGCTTCACGCCAGTTGCTGTTGAGCCACTGATGGATCAAAAAAGGGAGTAGGAGCGCTTAAATCAAGAAATAACTCAATCACATAGTGTGTATATCTTTATCCCCATACAGTGAGGGTAATCACTCCTGGTAGGTATTACTGTTTGAACAGATGTTACCCCTGATCAGGTAAGTAATAGTGAGGGAGAGAGGAGACTTGCAACCAAGGGACGAAGTTAGTACACCATCCCATAATATTATTGTAGTAGTAGACCCTTAGTGAAGAGACTTCCCAATATATATATATATGTATAGGTGTTCATAGGAATGTGGTCGTCGTTGATATGCGGCGTTAATGAGAGCACTGAGTATGAGATCAGTGTGGATACCCACTGGATTGTGGCTTGAGTAAATGAGAGCACTAGGTAGTCGAACTAGTGTGTAGTTTTGCAGGATTGCAAACAATTTGGAAAAGGGAGCATTGGGTTCTGCAGGCCCGTGTGTAGACGCACCAGATTGTGTGTCATATCTGCCCTAGGGTAGAACGGTCTGGGTCAGGGTGGCCGCGAGACCAACTGATGTAAATAAGTGTGGTGTAGGGTATGGATATCCCTAGTAATCAGTGAGTATTCTTAGTATCCCTATAGATTTAGTGGTGTTTTTAATAATATGAGCTTGTATATTGCGAGTTCCCCATCCTCAGGTAGGTACCAGGTGCCTGGATAGGTGGTCCTGAGGAGGGAAGGTGAGTACGTTCTGGCTGGGTTGGAGGGGCCCCTGGGGGCTGATCCCACCTACTCAGAAAATCCAGCCATTACACAGACATATGTTGTCATCTGCACATTGGCCAGAACTTGCAATTATCAAGATATCAGGTAGGAAGCTTGTAGGCCCTCAATTCATGTATGGAACATTCTTATATGTGACATTAGTACACAGAAGTTAACACCTGCCAGCATCTATTCTGAATAACAGATAGCACCAGTGGTATTAGCTATTATGCAGAATATTCCCCACTTACCAATGGGTTAAATTGCACATTGTCTGCTTTCAGAATGCATTGTTAGCATGTTGCATGCAGGTGGTCCTGCTTAACACACCACAGAGAAGTGAGGGTGCTTAGATCTAGAGACTAGTATGACAAGTGGCATGTTTGGGACCACTGTCACGCATGCCTTCAAGACATAATGTATGTCATCTGCGCCACTCTGCTTCCATGTGGCCATTCTACCATGGAAATGCTCCACTGACTGTACCCAGCTTAATTCCTGCTTACATGGACCATAGTCAATAGACTTTACCATGCACCTGGTACACTACCTTTACATTCAACAATTTGTGCATTACAGGGGTCCAGAGTTTCCTTAAAGCTTTAAGCGATAGAACTGCCTTAAATTAAAACATACATGGTCATGCACAATGTTTCATTAAAGCCCATACTCACCACCTCCTTGCTGCTGTTTGGCTCTGTACTGCTCATCGAGATCTGGCTAAGTCGCCACCAATATGTGGGACATTAGGGGGGTCATGGTGTGGTGCATGCCTCTTCTGCATGGGGTTCAGAGGCTCAGCTGGACCGCTGTGATCTTGCGGGCCTTGCCCCTCAAGTCCTGCTACCATTTCCAACAGCGGCCACTACGCTCACATGTGACCACAGGGTCTGCACCTTCTGGACGATGGTCATCCACAGGAACCTATATGGTTGTAATGGATTGGGACACTTAGTAGACATGCAAGATGCATGTCATCTCCTAGGGTGTCACATAGGTAATACACAGCTAGCTTAACCAACTAACAATATAGCAGATGTTACAAGTTTGCCTTGCACATGGTGGCCAAAACAAAAATCATTTTCACAACATTTTCAGGTCCCATTAGAACAACCCTCCATCCTGACCTTGCCCATATCGAGGAAAACCAGCACTATTACATCCAGTAGGCTGGGACTAGTCTGCTAGGTGTTACCAGGTAACCCAGTAAACCATTGTATCCTCCTGACAGCTACAGTAGCAGTGCAGCCATAGACAGGCACCTGAATAGTATGGACAATGTACTTGATCCACACTATCCAATACATCACTGCTACCTCGGTATTAAGCTGTATCAATGTTTTAGACGACAATGTAAGTTATTACATGCGTGTGTAGCTTGATAATCTCATTCTGAAGATCAGTGGACATGTGTTTTACAAATTTGGACACCAGACTACGTTTGTATGTGTTACTGTGGAGAAAAACAGATCTCATGCAATACACCGTATGCCACATGTGCCAGTTTGAATGGGATGACATCAACATACCATTGTACAACAATCATTGGATGCACTTACGAACTGCGCTGCTGATATTACCAACTATCTGCTGATGATATGTTTGACATGATAACTTTGCACATATCATGTAAGCATTATTTATATGACATTCTGACTGCAAACAGGTATGATTAAGCTCCCTTTCCTTAGGTAATAATGCTGATAGATAAAATAAGTCCATGGACAGGACTGCTGAGTCGAAGCCTCAGATCATGTGCCTGTACATGTAATGCTACACTAAGACCATAAATGCTAATCCATAGTCCTGTAAAAACTTGATAAGGCCACAATTGAGGATATGTAGATCAATAGGGGGAATACTCTGTACATCAGCACCATTGGGAAACTAACTTTGCTACAGCTGGGTTATTGGACCATGCAGGGCACAAATCATTGTCTGGGTTTAGTCTCAGCACGCTAGGCCTAATCATATGACCACACTTCCCATAACAACCCATACATCTGGTGGCCATCCTGTATCTTACATGACTGTTGTTGATCACTGTGAATGGGTCTGTGAGGAGTTCTTATATCGCTGAAGTCACGTTAATGTGGCCTCATGTGTGCTGAGTGATTGATGTGATTGTACACATATCTCATATGATCCACGCATGCAACTCACCGATTACAATCACAGTTTGGGGATAAAAGCCTATGACTCAAGCCGCACATCTTTCACTAAAAAACTTGCACATTTGACATTAGTTAAAAGAGATATCTACATGCATAGAAATGCCCATACAAGGTGTGTAGCCTATAACATGGTATGAACATAACAAGTATGATGTAAAGTACATACCAGTACTGTTACACATACACAAGAACATATGACCCTTAACATTTCCTAAAACAGTTTCATACAAATTTAACTCTGACGCCTGTTTGGGTCTCATTGCCACAATCGGACCCATGTGTATGGATACCTGATATGTAGCTGAGTACATTCTGCATAACCAGTACTCATCTGCTCCTTTGAGTACCATAGAGCTGCCGATACAGGGGAAGGGCCTTGTCTACCAAGGTCTCTAGCTCCTCAGGTGTGAATGAAGGGGCCCTGCTGCCTGTACAGTGTGTCTTGCAGTTGCCAGAAATGAAAACTGCAGCTTTTCAAACCTCCCCATCTGTCAGCTGCTGTTTCTGGAGGCGACCAAGTTGATTTACACATTGCTACATATAAGTAGGCCACATAAGAACTCCTCTGTATAGGCTTTCGAAAAGATTGGTCCACGTCAGTCAAAATTTCCAACTTTATCCAATGGCTGTGAATGTTGTGTGACTCTCCGCCTACAGCCCAGATCAAAATAGCTAGTGTTCACGATGTAGCATGTTCCAATGGCAAGTGAAGTCTACCAGAGCAGTCTCCACTGTAGGCGGATACATCCAATGAGCTGCAAATGTCACTATAACAAATAATACTCAAACTAAAAGAACCCAAATCAAAGACAAAAACCCCTGGTTTAATGGATCCCTCAACAATAAAAGGAGAACCCTCAGGCAGGCACCCATCAGCTGTCCACTTAAAACTTCTTCACCAGTTCAGAAATGCCTATAATAAAAACATCCTCAAGTCAAAAAAAGAATTCTTCAGATCAGAGCTGGGGGACGCCAAGAACAGACCCCGCAAGCTAACTGAAATGATCAAATGCCAATCCAATAAACTGGCCAAAACCTCTAAAGAAACCCCTAAATCTCTAATAACTTGTGAGGAATTTTCCTCCTTCTTCCCCGACACAATTTCTGCCCTAGGAAACGAACTTAGATCTGCTACCTATTCCCAACACCCTCTGGTTTTGCCTCATCTCTCTGCGCTGCCTCCCCAGACACCACCCAAAAACCATGCACACTGGTCCTTCTTCAAAGATTATGACAACCTCTGCATCTTATAAATTCTAGCCTCCTTAAACCCAAACAACCACTTTAATGACCCACTCCCCTCTAACTGCTTAGCTGCCACCTCTCAATCTATCATTCCTAGTTGGACGGCAATAATCAGTGACAGCCTCCGTCAGGGATCAATATCTGACTCTAAAAGCCGGTCAAGTCATCCCCATCTTAAAGAAACGCATGCTGAATCCTGCCTCCCCAAACAACTTAAGACATATATCCAACATCACACTCCTGGCAAAAGTTCTGGAGAAATGTGTACAAAAGCAATTGAGCCAACACATTACCAACTTCCACCTACTTGATGACTTCCAATCAGGATTCAGGCCAGAGCAAAACACTGAAACCACCATTCTCCACATCATGGATGAGGCCCTCCAAGCCCCTGACCAAGGCAAAACCTGTCTCCTAATCCTCTTAGACCTATTCTCAGCCTTCAATACGTTCAACCGCGAAATACTACTTGAACGCCTCAAACTCAGGATGGGACTGGATGGCCCTGTTCTTGAATGGTTTAGGTCCTTCCTACAAATCTGCTCTCAGAGATTCCTGTTCAACGGTAAATTGTCCATTCCCTTTCCGATCATGGTTGGAGTCCTCTAAGGATCAACCCTGTGCCCTACCTTCTTTAATCTTTACCTTGAACCGCCAGTAGAAGTACTATGCATCTCCAATATCTCCTACCATATGTATACCAAAGACAGCCATATCTACATCAGAATCTCTTCTCCCAGAGAGATCTTCTCCCTGACCGAGACCTTGAAGTATACTGTCAAATGGCTCACATCTAACCAGCTCAAACTTAACTCACAAAAAACAGAATTTCTTCTAATCTCTCCACCCAAAAACTACCCCAACATTCAGGAATGGACCACAGCGATTACTGCCTTAAACTGCACTCCGACAAAAGTGGACTATGCCAAATCACCTGGAATTATTCTGGATTGCAGTTTAAATATACATTGCAATATCAACTCGATGGCCAAAACCGCCAGATTTCACCTGAGCTATCTAAGAAAGCTGAAACCCTTCCTCTATGCTCCCGACCTCAAAAAAAAGTCCATGCACTAGTCATCTCCAGACTCGAATATGGCTGCTCTACTCTCTCGGGCCTCCCTCAAGATCTCCTTGGCCCCCTTAAAAGCCTGCCTTAATACTGCCACCAGACTCCTAACAGGTTCAAAGATATTTCACCAAATTTCACCACATCTGAAAGCTCCTAACTAGCTTCCTCTCAAGGCCAGATTCCAGCTTAACCTCGCTTGTGTCACTCACAGAGCTCTATACACGAATTCCCCTGCATTTCTTGCACAGAAACTTGTGGTATCCGGAGGAAACAGAAACTCCCGGTCTTCCAGAGACCTCTTGCTCCAGCCTCCGCGCTTGCGAAAGAAAAAACTTACAATCAGGCTTTCTCTGAGGCTGCACCAAGAATATGGAACTCACTCCCGCTCGCCATCAGAAAAATTCAATCGCTGGCATGCTTTAAAAAGAAGGCCAAAACCTTCCTAATGGCACATTCCTTGCCTAAGTCCTTCACTGCAATCACCTGAGCGACTTGTTCTATACCTTAATACTGCCACACCTTGGATTCACTGGATTGTATCCACCCGACACCTGCGGGCATTCCTCCCTTAGACTCTTGGACCTCTCGCTCTTGTAAAATATATATATTTGTTTTCTTTTCTCAAATGCTCCACCCCTTACCAAAGTTATTTTGTATACAAGTATTAATCCTGTAAAGTGCTCTGATACCCTAACGGGTCAAGTTTGCGCTCTATAAAACAAAAAAAACAAAAAAAATAAATGAGTTCAAAACTGTCTACTGCATCTTTTAAGATAGGATGCATGTGGCGCACTTGCATTTGCTATTGGTGTGAGTTAGGCCTCCACCATGTCTGGATTCCCATTACTATGCGCAAAAGGAGCATCTAAGTGAAAATCCCACACTCCCTTAACATAGTAACCTTGAGAGGAGACTGAAACACACAGTGGCAGGTGAAACAAGCTGAAAAGCACTGACTATAATGTTTTTTCACCTAGTTTTTGGAGGCTGTAAGCAGCCTATGTCCATTAAGAGGTGTGAATATACCACAGGACATTGGCGAAAGCCTCTATTACCGAATGGTACTTCTAAGGGTTGCTCAGGGGAAGAGGAGGGTGTGCTTGATGAGGTATAGATTACCTACTCACCAGAGGCCCCAAACTCACCAATCCCCGCACTCTCCTCACACAGTGGCATTAACTTGTACAATAGCAGTGATATATTTTACATAGTTAAGTGTGCATGTGCACACTTTTACAAATGTACAGTGTATACCAGAAGTGACTGCTATTGTATGTGCAATGCAAACTTCACAACATGACATTGTCCACCATACCACATTTGTGGGTATAATGTGCCCAGTGCAATTTCAGACAAATGTGGATTACAGAATGGTGGTAATAGGTGGAATTTACTGTGATTACAATTGATCTTGCTCAACCTGTAAAGATCTCCATATATTATGTAAGTATCTGGGAGCATTTAGACTGTCTATAGCCTGGATTGGCCTCTCCTAAGCCCACAGTCACTGGTAAAATATCACTCCACTGTTGTTTAATACCATAAAAGCAATGGTCCTAAAACCTTGATTATCAAAAACAAAAACGTCAAATAGCACAGTAGAATAATTTCATTCGTTTAGCGTGGAGCCAAAGGCATAATAAATCTGAAAACTTCTTGGATCTCCGTCAATTGTTTAAGCATCAAATGTACATGAGGGTAAACAGACAACAGACCAATTTGTATTCACCAAATATTTAATCTACCTATTATCGGTGAAAGTTCAAGTAACATTCATTATGTACAATTGAATAAAAGGGTTGCTCCAAAGGGGAACGTGCTAGTAGGAAAGGGAGTGCTCAATGTTGGTCAGTGAAAAAGAAGGAAACTTCAGTGGCATAGAAGAAAAAGAACTGTGTATTCTTTTGAATATTATGGACGGTTATCATTCACCGTCATACGCAGCCTAGCTACACATCTAATTGTAAGCTTTTTGAAATATGTGTACATATACAGAAATTAATTCCAATTTTGCATGATAAAGGACACATGAAGGTGAGTCTAGGCTTATTGAAAGTGCGTTGACATTTCGATCGATTTAGGGCCCCACGGAAGTTCGCAGCCTCGGTCGTGTGGATCTTCTTCAGGACTGGGGTGATACGGGGCAATCTGGAAGGATGCGCTGGGTCGTCCTCCGTTTGTAGTGAGGAGCCAGGGTAATCTTCGTCATGTCAGGGCTTTGTCAGTAATTAGTGGCATGTTAATAGATGAAGGGTCATCAAAAATTATAACTCAGTATTACTCTGAGCATAAGCGTGGAGAAGGGTGAGAGGCACCGTCAAACTTGTGCGTGTATCACAGTAAATGGGATCAGCGTTCTTAGGCGGACCTCAGTTCCGGACCGTTTAGTCTCCCAGCAGTTTAGTCTCCCAGCAGGGAAAAGAGTACACTCTTTGCGCTGCTGGGAGACTAAACGGTCCAGGACTGATGTCCGCCTAAAAACGCTGATCCCGTTTACGGTAAATGGGATCACCGTTCTTAGGCGGACATCAGTTTCAGACCGTTTAGTCTCCCAGCAGTTTAGTCTCCCAGCAGCACAAAGAGTTCACTCTTTGCGCTGCGGGAGACTAAACGATTCACAAACAAAATGGTTCTGTTGGGTAGAGAAAACAATTCCTTTGGAAGAAACTGAAAACAGCTCCTAAATGTATAACAAGCAAAACACTCTCTGATATGCAAAGTTTTTATATGTATTAAAAACATGAAAACAGAAACAGTATATAGGAATTACTTCATTCCACTATATTACTGGTAAACACTTTCAATTCGTGATTGGTGACAGAAGTGATTAGGGTGACAAGTGCAATATATAGTGACACTTATATACACAACAAATTATTTACAATAAAAACACAAGGGAAAAGGACCGGGGGAGGGTGGGAAACGAGGTATTTTCCATCGTTTTTTTAAGGCCAGTCTTTTATAAGTAAATATTCCAAGGAAAACCAATTGGTTAATGTCCAGGTTCCTGGAGTTTAGCTTGGCCAAGGTAAGCGCGTCGACGTTTCGACCCTGGTTGCGCCCCAGTTGGTGGTCGCGACGGGTCTTTATCAAGACAAAGGGGAAGGGAAAGGTCAGGAGGAGAGTTATTCCAGGCGGTCGCCAGTTGGTCGACCCATGAACTGGTGTCAGGCGCCGTATTAATCCGCAATATTATTCAGCCTTCTGCACATCCAGGCCGTTCGTAGGAGAAATCCGAGTAACTGGTGTCAGGCGCGGTATTAATCCGCGATATTATTCAGCCTTCTGCACATCCAGGCCGTTCGTAG
This sequence comes from Lissotriton vulgaris, assembly GCF_964263255.1. Lineage (NCBI taxonomy): Eukaryota > Metazoa > Chordata > Amphibia > Caudata > Salamandridae > Lissotriton > Lissotriton vulgaris. The sequence goes on from NC_141687.1 coordinate 1,684,734,713, forward strand.
GAGAAATCCGAAGAGACTAAACGGTCCAGGACTGATGTCCGCCTAAGAAAGCTGATCTCGTTTACGGTGATACACACACAGGTTTGACGGCGCCTCTCACGCTCTTGTGCTATGATAGTTGTCACCCCCGAGCTCTGAGGGACAGTCTCCCCTACTCGCAGTTTTTAAGGCTGCGAAGAAATTGTTTCCAAAAACAAGATTACTTTAGGGAGGCCAACATTTTATCGAACAAACTGAAATTCAGAGGCTACCCTAAACGATTGATAAGGAATGCTATGAAGAGAGCATGGTATTGCCCCCGAGAGACATTGCTTGAACCCAAGGCCAAGAAGGAATCTAATAAACTGGTATGTGTGACCACGCTCTCTTGGGCCTCCAATAAAATAAAGAAGTCCATTAAAAAAACTGGCACATCATTAATTCTGGCAACCTCTCTCTTGAATTACCACTATTTGCTTTCAAACGCAACAAAAATTTGAAAGACCAGTTGGTGCGAGCGGCACTTCCGCCCTCATCAAAGACAAATACAACTCTAAACGATCTTTGGGGTCTTCCCGCTCTGAGAGGTCATTCCAAATGTGGGACATGTGTGGTTTGTGACTATTGCATTGAGAGCAAAGAGTTTGTATTTAAGAATGTCAAAAATGTACTGAAAACCTTTACCAACTGCAATAGTTGCAATTTGATATATGCGATTCTATGCCCATGTAACATGATTTATGTAGTACAAACTAAACAAAAAATCAAACTCAGGATATCACAGCATCGAAGCAGATTCAGATGCAAGACTGCCAACGCCCCCCTGGTCGAACATTTTCTGGAAAAAGGACACTCAGAGAATGAATTGAAATGGACTGTAATCAGTCAAATCACAATACCAACAAGAGGAGGCGATCTATCCAGAATGCTGAACAGAGAAGAACTTAAATGGATATTAAGAACTGATAGTCTTAATTCAGGCCTGAATTTACAAGAGGACTGGACTAGCCTGCTATAAATGTGTCCTAATCTTGAGAAAGTTCAAATGCTTGTTTATGCTGTACTATTACTGCATGATTAATCTAGTGACATTTCAGGTGTCTGTTCAAATGTGTCAGTATAAAACCTCTATTTTTGCACATCCTGCACTTCTGCATGTTTCCATTCACTGTCCCAATATGGCTGCCACGTATTCCTCACCCCCCCTCTTTCATTTTCACAGTATCATACAGCCCTCTTATGATGGCTGACGGTACTAGTCCCTTTTTCATTTCTATGGCGCGCTGGCCGACCAATAAGCAACCAGAACGAATGTCTCTTATCTTCCAGGTTCTGCTTAAATCGGAAGCTTGCTGGGTGCCACATCGTGTATTTTCATTGTAACAAAGCCCTAGGTAAGTGCAGGCTCCCGCTGGAAACTCTTGCACGACCCGACCCTGTTATTGATGCCTTACCCACTCCGCATATCTTTTCACAGGCTCGTACCTCCACGCCCTATTATTGGCGTTGCATTCCCTCGATACAGTTAACTTCATTGGTTACTATTCTTAAGGACCACTCAAACTCGTAACCCGAGGGTAAGTGTATACCTTCGCTTACCCTCTCGCGCCCCCTTCCGCCATGGAACACCCCTAATGTGTTGTTTACGTCCCCATAGACTCATCACCCCGCGCCTTAATCTTAACGCTGGATCCGCCCTCGCAGTCCGCTATTCTAAGCGGTAAACACATATGCCGCTGTACACTTAATCTGGCTCTCGGTAAGTTATGCTCCTTAAGGCTGGGTGCGTTCAGAGCTACAAGCACTTGCAACCCTAATCCCCTCTTCTCCCCCATCAGGCTTCACCAAATTGCAAGCCTGCAAGCACTCTATTATTACAGAGAACGGATGACCTATTCCTTAACTATTTCCGTCCGCCAGCTAATTCTGCTGGTGAGTCTGCTCCCACCCCCGAAGCAATACCACCCGCGCCGATGCATGTATATCTCCACTTGCGATCGTATTTTTAGCGTATTCATGTAAGCACACGCATGATCACGTGTGAAGACACTCACTATTGTCCATCTATGCAAGCTCTTATTGACCCATACTGGCACACCGGCCCATCATTTTCTCACTTGCACGATATTTCACTCTCCTGAACACTCGCCGAAATTCTTTAAACGGTCCATCACGCGTGCCACCATTAGGAGTTCCCTTAGGGAACTTTATTCACTCACTTCACAAGTGTCACAAATACACGTTGTTATGCTTTCCTGTATTGATATTTCCCATTTTCTCCTCTTCTTTAGGCTATTGTGTTATGCAAACTTTAGGCACAAAACTTTTGTCCTGATGTACACCATATATGCAAATGTATACTTATTAAGAATTGTGAGCAATGGTGTTACTGAATTTCTGCTATTTTTCCATTTCTCAGAAATCGCTCACTCTTTGCCTAAACTTATCTTTCTCTTTGCCTCTCTCTATCCCTCTACTTTGCCAATTTGTAAGCGTGAAGGCACAGGCTGTGTCTCACTCTTCGTGAATGTAAGGGAACTTTTTCTAAAACTTTTAAAATCAGTAAAAAAATTTAAGAGATCACTGTCCGGCTGGACAAATCGCTACAACAAATATAGCTCCATTGTGTCTATATTCATTATGTCGTAATAATGTATGCATAGGACCACTGTTGTTCAATGTGGAAACAAAACCCAACACAAACTATTATGTGGGTCGGTGCTTTTATCAGGTGAGTAGACAAGCATGCAAGATTCTATGTGAAGCACTATTGTTTACTCCAAATATAGAATGCGCGCCATCGTTGTGGCCTTAATACAGTGAACAGAGAGGAAAGGAAAACACTCTTGGTCTGAGAGAGGGGAAATGAGGTAGCAACGGTTTTAACAATTATTGTTGTAGCTAAGGCAGCCTATATTTTTAAAACACACAGTTATTTCACATGCACAGTAGACGAAAAGGTATTTTGTCTAAATGGTGTTCCTTTTTGATCGGGAAGTGGAATGATAACATATGTGGTCCGCAATCATCTGTTAGTGAAAAATAGTGTGCGATCGATAGAAAGTAATAGTTATTTGATGGGACATTTTCGTTTTAAAGGAGACGTAAGTGGTGACTTGTGTGCCCCTTATTGATGAATAAAATTGTAGTTACCTGTTTTGCGCAAAGTGAGCACTTCAACAGGGGACCCAGAGTCGCATACAGTTTTTTACTGTCAAAGTAAAGATGGGCCCACTGATTAGTGCAGTTATTAGTCTTACTTGTTTTGCTGGAAAGCGGTGTGCTACCATTCTTACCCATGAGGTACAGCTTTGCGTCCCTTGTGCTGACTCTTCCCCTGGCTATGGGCGGGACTCTACATCCCTGTCCTTTATATGGGGCCTCAACATAATAGAGGGACAACTCTATGTGAGTGTAGATACTAGTAAGAGGGAGGACACTCGAGTGAATCCGAGTACCTCAAAGTGTCTAGGTGATTTGTTATAGGGGGTGATAATGTGCATCTTAATGCATATCTAGACAGAATTGATCTTATTGGGGAGTTTTTGCTTCACTCAAATTTACCAATTTTATATCATTGTTTTCAGTACCCAATCATTATGTTATAGAATTAGAAGTTTCACTCATCTGGGGGTAAAGTATTTCAGCAGTATATATGACCCATGTATCAGGTGAGAACTCATGATTTGGTTGTCAAAAGGTGGTGACAGAATCCCGGCGATCAGTTTCTACCGTGTTCCCTCGTTTGATGTAGTCAATTCAGTAGAACTGGTGCCATGGAATATGATCGTTCATCCCCAGTGTGTCTGTTTTGAGGCGGTCTACCCATCTTTGTTCTTTTTCTAATAAAATTTGCTCTGCATTTTGATTTTTTAATTGAAGCATTTCAAGAACTGTCCATCTGAGATCGTCACAGGTGTGACCTGCCTCCACAAAATGTGTACATAGCTTTGTGTTATTTTTCTTGAGTCTGATGTTGCTCCGATGTTCTCCTATACGGAGTTTGATTTTGCGACAGGTCATGCCTACGTATTGACGTTGGCAAGGGCAGGTGATTAGGTAGATTACATGAGTTGAGTTACAATTGGTATGACTTCTTTGGGTCCACAGTATGTTGTCAGTTAATTGTAGGGTCTTGGTGGTGTTGGTAAATTTGCAAACTCCACATGTGCCACATGGGTGGTGGCCAGTAATTGAGGTCATGTTTGTATCTCTGATAGTAGACTTGAGGGTTTGCTCCTTGGCCTGGTGTGCACAAGGACGTCTTTGATGTTTTTCGTCCTTCTGTTCGCAAATCTGGGTTTGGGCCAGTTGAATTTGCCTGAAGTCAGTATCTGCCAGTTTTTCTTATGAGTTTTTGAACATCATAGGTTGCAGGGCAAAAGGTGGTAATACAGGTGACAAGATCTTTTATTGGTTCTCTGTTAGTGTTCTGTAAGAGGCATTCTAGAGGCTGATGTTTTGCATGTTTCCTGCACTTAGAGATTACTGCTGGAGTATAATCTCTCTTTTGTAGCTTACGACTCAGTTCCTGTGCTTGTTGTGTATAGTCGTCTTTTTTACTAGAGTTGCGTTTGTGCCTGAAAAATTGACTTTAGGGAAGGTTATCTCACAGAGGGCGAGGGTGGTAGCTGTAATAGGAGAGCAGACTATTTTTAGCTGTAGGCTTGGTGAAGGTTTTCGTCTCCAATCTCCCATTCTCAGCAAAAATGGTTAAATCCAAGAAATCAATTTTTTGATTGTTCGCAGTGAAGGTGAATTTTAACTACTGGTCCCTACCATTTAGCCAATCCATGAAGGTAATGAGATCTAGTTTGGTATCCCAAATAAGTAAAACATCATCGATATAACGTTTCCAGTATATTATACTGGAAACGTATGGGTTGGTGTATTAGGTCTGGGTTTTGTAGTAGCGATTGTCCTGCTAAGATTTCATCTATGTCACTTCCTGAAAAACTCAGACCGGTGTTGTTCTCCATGATTCCTCTCTCTGTGTTGAAAAAATTGTGAGCAAAAGAACACCCTATTGAGCAAAATAGGTAATTCTGCAGAATTACCTATTTTGCTCAAGACCTAATACAAGCTAATGCACAAACAGATGATTGGGACACTTTGACTAACAAAAAGAGAGAACAGATCCGAACTTCTATACATGGCATAATTATGACTGAATATCTCAGATCCAAATCAGCCCCGAGAGGCCTATGGGTTACTAATGCACCCAGAATTTTCTTACATGATCTTGTATTCCCACGCGATTGGTCATCCATTTCATGGAAATGCACCTTAGACTACCTAGTCCTTATAGTGAAGACAGCTAAAAGATTATCGGATGCACTATTGGTGGAGATACAAGAATATGAAAATGAACTCAAGAAAAACATCAACCCCCAGGTGTATAAAAAACGCCTAGATGAAATATCAAAAGAGATGGATGAAATGCAGGAATATCTAACGCAAAATAAACTCCAGAAACTAACTAAAGATCTGAAGAAATTCAGCCAAGAAGAAATGCACCCATACTACACAGTAATCAGTAATGGATCAGATGGAGACTCCACAGGGGGGACTTCGTCTGAGGGTTCAGAAGGCAGCTCCAAAGAGTCCACACCAAGAAGGGGTCGAAATAATTTTAGATTTCAACGCCCACGACGAGGAAATAGGTGGCAACGACCACCGTTTTTTCATGGAAACTCAATGCCATATTACCCACCCTACATGCCTCCTTATGCGGGATGGATGAATCATTACCACCCCGGGGTAAACCAACAACACTCAATGGATAACCATCAAATGACGAATACTGTAAATCAACATCAAGCTCAGCCTTTTTTAGGAAGAGGCCAAAACCAGTCTCGGAGCAGAAAGAAAAACCTCAGATGGCAAGATCAACAGCCCAGTGTACAGACGAGGAGCATGGCCTCAGCCCAACCGGGAACGAGCAAGAAGACTCGCTAATAGTGAACCTGACCAGCATCGTTCTGACCGAGGATCAGACGAATGTCCTGAATAAAGGGCTTGGCTTTGTGCCGACACCATCAACAGACCGATTCAAACTTAAATGCGAAGTGTCGGAATTTTGAAGAACTCTCAAACTGAAAGCATTTTTCAATGAATCCTCCAACCAACCCATGGAAGGTGACACCACCCTAAGAAGGAAGTCAGAATTCTGTCCACCAACCAGTGCAGTACCCATTGAAATTCAAGCCTTTGAACAGGCAGTTATAAAAGGGATCGACAAAATGGACAAAAGAAGAAGATCTATTAAAATATGAGTAACAAAGAAAAACAAGCTTTAACTGAATTGAGAGATAACGAGAACATAATAATAAAACCCACAGACAAGGGGTGTGGGGTGGTGATCTTGACAAAAGAAGGATATAATCAACAGTGTCTGTCTTTACTGTCAGATGAAACCTTCTATAAAAAACTGGACACTGATCCTACTGAGAGACTAACCAACACCGTTGCTATTATGGTAAATGAGGCAGAGACCAATGGATGGATCTCCAAAAAGAGGCTGACTTTCTAACACCAAAAGGACCAAAGGTACCATTTTCCTATTCACTGCCCAAAACACATAAAAACAAGGCCCCTCCACCCGGATGCCCGATAGTATCGGGCATTGGATCTTTGTTAGAACCCTTATCCAAGTTCGCGGATGAATATTTGAAACCATTAGTTCAAAGTACCCCTTCCTACTTAAAAAACACCAGAGATCTCTTGATTCAGATTGCAGATCGAGAATTCAACCCAGATACGATGTTACTAGTGGGACTGGATGTAGAGTCTCTCTACACTAGCTTACCCCAAGAGGCTACCTTAAAGATGCTAGAAGATCTTCTCTTTTTGCAAGACTGGACTCACAAGACCCCCCGACATTTCATTCTTGAATGTTGCAGACTGGCCCTACAAGAAAATTATTTTGTATACAATGGCCAATTTTTCTTGCAATGCCATGGTACCTCCATGGGCAGCGCATTTGCGCCTTCAGTAGCGGGACTCTATGTGAGTCGTCTTGAAAAAGAATGTGTCCTCCACAACACCAACCCATACATTTCCAGTATAATATACTGGAAACGTTATATCGATGATGTTTTACTTATTTGGGATACCAAACTAGATCTCATTACCTTCATGGATTGGCTAAATGGTAGGGACCAGTGGCTAAAATTCACCTTCACTGCGAACAATCAAAAAATTGATTTCTTGGATTTAACCATTTTTGCTGAGAATGGGGGATTGGAGAGTGGAAACCTTCACCAAGCCTACAGCTAAAAATAGTCTGCTTTCCTATTACAGCTACCACCCTCGCCCTCTGCGAGATAACCTTCCCTACAGTCAATTTTTGAGGCACAAACGCAACTGTAGTAAAAAAGACGACTATACACAACAAGCACAGAAACTGAGTCGTAAGCTACAAAAGAGAGATTAGACTCCAGCAGTAATCTCTAAGTGCAGGAAACGTGCAAAACATCAGCCCCGAGAATGCCTCTTACAGAACACTAACAGAGAACCAATAAAATATCTTGTCACCTGTGTTACCACCTTTTGCCCTGCAACCTATGATGTTCAAAAACTCATAAGAAAAAACTGGCAGATACTGACTTCAGGCAAATTCAACTGGCCCAAACCGAGATTTGCGAACAGAAGGATGAAAAACATCAAAGACGTCCTTGTGCACACCAGGCCAAGGAGCAAACCACGCAAGTCTACTATCAGAGATACAAACATGACCCCAATTCATGGCCACTACCCTTGTGGCACATGTGGAGTTTGCAAATTTACCAACACCACCAAGACCCTACAATTAACTGACAACATACTGTGGACCCAAAGAAGTCATACCAATTGTAATTCAACTCATGTAATCTACCTAATCACCTGCCCTTGCCAACGTCAATACGTAGGCATGACCTGTCGCAAAATCAAACTCCGTATAGGAGAACATCGGAGCAACATCAGACTCAAGAAAAATAACACAAAGCTATGTACACATTTTGTGGAGGCAGGTCACACCTGTGACGATATCAGATGAACAGTTCTTGAAATGCTTCAATTCAAAAATCAAAATGCAGAGCAAATTTTATTAGAAAAAGAACAAAGATGGGTAGACCGCCTGAAAACAGACACACTGGGGATGAACGATCATATTCCATGGCACCAGTTCTACTGAATTGACTACATCAAACGAGGGAACACAGTAGAAACTGATCGCCGGGATTCTGTCACCACCTTTTGACAACCAAATCATGAGTTCTCACCTGATACATGGGTCATATATACTGCTGAAATACTTTACCCCCAGATGAGTGAAACTTCTAATTGTATAACATAATGATTGGGTACTGAAATCAATGATATAAAATTGGTAAATTTGAGTGAAGCAAAAACTCCCCAATAAGATCAATTCTCTCTAGATACGCATTAAGATGCACATTATCACCCCCTATAACAAATTACCTAGACACTTTGAGGTACATTGAAGAACTCGCATTCACTCAAGTGTCCTCCCTCTTACTATTATCTACACTCACATAGAGTTGTCCCTCTTTTATGTTGAGGCCCCATATAAAGAACGGGGATGTAGAGTCCCGCCCATAGCCAAGGGAAGAGTCAGCACAAGGGACGCAAAGCTGTACCTCATGGGTAAGAATGGTAGCACACCGCTTTCCAGCAAAACGGGTAAGACCAATAACTGTTCAAATCAGTGGGCCCATCTTTACTTTGACAGTAAAAAACAGTATGTGACTCTGGGTCCCCTGTTGAAGTGCTCACTTAGCGCAAAACAGGTAACTACAATTTTATTCATCAATAAGGGGCACACAAGTCACCACTTACGTCTCCTTTAAAACGAAAATGTCCCATCAAATAACTACTACTTTCTATCGATCGCGCACTATTTTTCACTAACAGATGATTGCGGAGCACATATGTTATCATTCCACTTCCCGATCAAAAAAGAACACCGTTTAGACAAAATACCTTTTCGTCTACTGTGCATGTGAAATAACTGTGTTTTAAAAATATAGGCCGCCTTAGCTACAACAATAATTGTTAAAACCGCTGCTACCTCATTTCCTCTCTCTCAGACCAAGAGTGTTTTCCTTTCCTCTCTGTTCACTGCGTTAAGGCCACAACGATAACGCGCATTCTATATTTCGAGTAAACAATAGTGCTTCACATAGAATCTTGCATGCTTGTCTACTCACCTGATAAAAGCACCAACCCACATAATAGTTTGTGTTGGTTTTTGTTTCCACAGCATGGGAATTTCCCAATACTCAACATTGATTCCCACACAAATTGTGTGAGTTACATTTCTTAATTATCCTTTGTACG